>NC_090648.1:310920763-312278263 GCF_040937935.1 Hyperolius riggenbachi
TAAGAGGTGCAAAAAATGTCACTCCCTCTTAATGTTCAGACTTTTCAACCAATGAAACACATGGAAGAGAATTCCAGGGTTCTTTAAAGGGAAGGTTCAGGGAGAGAGGTAAAACAATAAAAATCAATATCCACTTACCTGGGGCTTCCTCCAGCCCGTGGCAGGCAGGAGGTGCCCTCGCCGCCGCTCCGCAGGCTCCCGGTGGCCGACCCGACCTGGCCAGGCCGGCTGCCAGGTCGGGCTCTGCTGCGCTCCAGTTCTGCGCCTGCGCAGTACAGCCCGGCGGACGTCCGATGACGTCAGCACACCCGCGTGGGAAGCAGAAGTGCCAGGCCTTGGAGCGCAGCAGAGCCCGACCTGGCAGCCGGCCTGGCCGGGTCGGCCACCGGGAGCCTGCAGAGCGGCGGCGAGGGCACCTCCTGCCTGCCACGGGCTGGAGGAAGCCCCAGGTAAGTGGATATTGATTTTTATTTTTTTACCTCCCTCCCTGAACCTTCCCTTTAAAACCAAGCCATAAATTGCTGTCATTGTTTCCAGCAATTTACAAAAAAAGCTAGTGATAGGAGCAGCAGACTGAAGTTGAAAGATATTTTATTTTGTTACAAAGTGACTTTTGTATTGTGTATGTGGTTCATAAACGTAAAATGTTTTATGTTTAAAGTGAATCAGAGACGAAGCACCCTCATGTTTTTTACCAAATATATCAGTGGGAACATTAGAGAAAACGCCTACCCTGCTCTGTTTCATTCTTCACTGTTCAGTATGCTTGTTAACAGCCCTGATAAAATCCCTGACTGAGCATTCAATCTGGCTTTGCTCAGGAATCATTATAGCTGAGTGTCTTCTCTGATGTCTTTTCAAGCCCAAGCCTGCCCCCTTCTGGCTCTGCTATAATGACTCAGCTATAATGATTCCTGAGCAAAGCCAGATTGAATGCTCAGTCGGGGATTTTATCAGGGCTGATGAGACAGGCTGAGCAGTGAAGAATGAAATCGAGAGCAGTATGATAAATGTATAGGCTAGCTTGGTGACCTGAAATAGATTCCTGTCTTCCAACATGGGATCAAGCAGTGACGGGGCAGCATCAGTTTTAGAGTGATGCAGTGGGTGAAGCCATCCATATTTATAAATTTTTTAATAGAACATTTTATTTTCTAGGTGATTCCTGTTGATATGGATTTGGTTACTATTCATACCAAACCTACAGATGCTAAACCACTCCCTTTTGGCCCATATCGTAGCCCACTCCTGGCTTTTAAATCCTACAGGTAAGGAAATCTCTATGTACATATGAAAGCATGTAATGATGCATACCATACCATTGAAATATAATTGTAGCGTGACGTGATTATATTGTCCGTTGCGATGGAATGCAATGGATGCCTTGTGCAAGGACCCTAATGTACTGAAAAACTGCTAGACCATTATCAGGCACAAGGTGGCATTCTTTTACCATGCTTTTAAAGTCCAGAGATGCGATAAAGATTTTAGCTGAACTGAACATTTTACATCGGCAGAGTGATTGGGGAACACAAGTAAATGATTAATGGCTTTGCTATGCATTTGATTGCTAAAAATGCTTTCAGAATGGCCCAGGTACATAAAAAATGGAACAGCTAAAATCTTTTGGCTTTGAATTTAATAAAATGGACGTTTGAATAGACGTGACTTTCAATTACATAGTTTTGATTTCATTTGTGCACTCTATTTATTAAGAAAATAGAAAGCGACTTGAGAAACATGAAAACAAACTCTTTTGAAAGAGAAAGCTGCTTGAGTAAAGTCGCACCGACTCCTGTGGTAATCCTTCGATAATCTTAAAGGCGCGTACACATGCCATATTTCCGCAAACGACTGGTCCGCCAGACCATCCCGCTGGGGGGACATTCTGCCAACAGTAGCACGTGTGTATGCGCTGTCGGTAGACTGATAAGGCTCAGCGGATCGTTCAGAAACAGCCTTATCAGTCTGCCGACAGCGCGTACACATGTGCTACTGCCGGCAGACCGTCCGCCCAGCGGGGAGGGTCTGGTGGACCCGTCGTTTGTGGAAATATGGCGTGTGTACACACCTTTACAGCCATTTATTTACACCTGTGGAGCTCTTGGATTAGAAGCTGCACCCAGACTTTTTGTAAAAGGGAACCTGAAGTGAGTAAAATTGTTTAAAATAAACCCATGATGTAGCTGCAAATGAATATTACATACTAACCTCCCTGTCAGTTCCTCTCAGAAGCTCACCATTTTCTTCTTACAGTGATCCCTTCCAGTTCTGACAATATTTTGTCAGAACTGAAATATATCAATTGATGTCAGTTATATATCAGCAGCTGTCAGTTACAACTGAATGTGCAAGGTAATGTCCATGTTTCCCTATGGCTCAAGTGGGTGATATTACAGTTTAACAGTGTGCTGACCAGGAAGCTGTTAGGGGGTAATGGCCATTATTAAAATGGAGGACGGAGAATTCCAGTGATCACAGTGGACAAATGGGACGCAGGAGAGGAGAAAGTGATTGAGTAGACTACACAGGAGGTAAGTATGACCTGTGTATGGTTATTTTGACTTTTTATTTTCAGTTCAGGTTCTCGTTAAAGTGAAACTTTGGGTATGGATACAAAATGTTCTTATAGGGAGAAAAACTCATACCTGCCCACTGAGGCTTTCACTAGTTCCTGCGTATCTTCTTTACTCTGCTGGTTGATGGCACTGTGAAGATGTTGAAGGTGCTATTGGAAGGTATGGAGGTACCAGCAGTAACCATACTGGGAGCAGGAGTATGTATTTCCCTATTAGTTATTTTTTTTAATTTTGTTTGGAGATGCACATTGTTGAAAGTTGTATAGAGAGCACCAAAGGCAGACAATGCTCATCAGGTACACAGATATGTTTAATCATTATTCCAGGTACTTGTGGGCAATTTTTTTTTTTTTATAATTGCACACAATTTTCACAGATTTGTTGATTTTGCAGGTTTAGTCCATATTTCCGCACAAAAGAAAAGCTGCTTTTGAGTTCTGTGTCCCATAGCAACATGATTGAGCCCAAGACCTTTTTTTGTCGCTTTGACCTAAATGGCACGTGCAATGACGACGACTGTCAGTGGTGAGTTAATAGTCTAAATATCGACCACATCTTAATGGTGAACAGAAATTGATGAGCTTTAAAGTTATTTGATATACTACCAATAGGTTGATTTCTGTTTTAGGCAGCACATGCGTGATTGCACTCTGAGTCGCAAACAACTGTTTCAAGATATCTTGTCTTACAACTTGGATCTTATTGGATGCTCAGAGAAAAGTACAGATGAAGAAATTGTAGCTGCCACCGGTAAAGTCAGCAATGTTTTTTTTTTATGTTACCAGTTATTATAATGGTGAAGCTGGGGCTTCATTCATGAATTATGGTAATCGGAACTGTGATTAAGGTCTTCTTGCCCTAAGCAGTGATGGCACCCCTGTAGAATGTACTCTGGCTTATGCTACTTAGTTATTGATGACCAATAGCTTGATGACAATAGAAAGAGTAGGTTTGTTAACAAATAAAAAGTATATTCAGTTTATGGCATATTAAATGCTAGCTATGGCAACGGAAGGGGATGCATTCTATCTGCTCTAATATCACACGCATGTCTGATTCATCCTTGTTGGCCTCCTCCAATGCTGAGAGCCTTTGGATGTATATCTGGTGAGATCCTGCCTCCATGGCAAAAGTCTACATGGGCAGCCATCGTTAACATGCCAGATTAACCGGTACATGTGATGTCTTCAAGGCTAGTGTTGTAGAAGGCTTTTGATTTCAGACCCTGGGGATTCTCTCCAGTTGGAGATGTTTGCCTAGCCCCGAGTCTATTGTTCTCCGCTGTTTATCCATCCACATTCAGATACAGCAAGGTCAGGCATGCTCATCCTATAAGGCACATTTGAATTAAAGAGAATCTGTATTGTTAAAATCACACAAAAATAAACATACCAGTGCGTTAGGGGACATCTCCTATTCCCCTCTGTCACAATTTCGCTGCTCCTTGCCGCATTAACCACTTAGCAACTTCTGCCACGCTTTTCTACGTCCTTATTTACAAACACCTATAAACACATATAAATATTTGGTTCTGCTGTCTATTTTTAGAAAACTGAGTATGTATAGCACCATCTTGTGGCCAAAAAGTAAAACTACTTCCAAATACACCATTATTCATTTACCATAGGAACATTAAGCACATTTTCATTATTTTTGAAACTCCTTCACCCCACACCCAAAATAAAATATTATCGCCATACTTTGTACTAGGGACACAAGTTAAACATTGTAAAAACCGGGACAAATTGGCAAATAAAATGTGTCTATTTTATCTACAATAGCACAATTTATTTTTAAACTACAATGGCTGAAAGCTGAGAAATGGTGATTTTTTTCATTTTTTTCTTCTTCTTCCCTGTCAAATCAGTATAAAATAATATAATTCTTAGCATAAAGTACTGCCCAAAGAAAGCCTAGTTTTTCCCGTAAAAAATAATGTATAGATCATTTCAGTGTTATAATTAGTGATAAAGTTATTACCGAATGAATGGGAAGAGCTTTTGAAGGGGAAAAAACCTGTGGTAGAGAAGTGGTTAAAAGTGGTTAAAAACAGTTTTAAAAGTTTGTTTATAAACAAACAAAATGGCCGCAAAACAGGAAGTAGGTTGATGTACAGTATGTCCATACATTGAAAATACATCCATACACAAGCAGGCTGTATACACCCTTCCTTTTGAATCTCAAGAAATCATTTGTGTGTTTCTTTCCCCCTGATTCTCTCATGCACTGAAGTTTCAGGCTGCTCGTTCCTTCCTGCAAACAGCTTTGCCCTTGTCTGTAATTCCTCACTATGTGAAAGCCCAGCCAGCTCAGAGGACGATTTATCCAGTTTGTAAAAGATAAGAGAGAAGAGAGAAGCTGCTCTAATCCTAAATAACACACAGGCAGTGTGCATATAGGGTCCTGGAAAGGGGAATTCATAGCAGAACCACAACACTGAAGAACTTGGCAGCCTTCCAGACACAGGCCTGACAAGTCTGACAAGAGAGAGATAAGTTGATTTATTACAGAGACTGTGATAGTACAAAGTGCTGCAGTAAGCCAGAACACATTAGAATAGCTTTTGGAACTTGTAGGATAATAAAAAACAGGATGCAATTTTTTTTACGGAGTCTCTTTAATGCAGTTTATGCAAAAATGAAATACAACAGCCTCTTTGTGATCATACACAGGGATACATAGCTTAACCAATTTAGCACCGGACTGTTCTGGCCCTTAAAGGACTAGAACCGTCCTATCTCTGTTTAGACATGTGATTACTGTGATTGACTCACCGTAATCATGAGGTCAGGAGCCAATTAAATCTTCTACTGACCAAGATGCTCTGCTTTCAGCGTGACAGAGCGAGCAGGTGCAGCGACATAAACGGCGAGACCGTGCAACATGGCTTACTTAAATCTACACCCTTGCAGGAATAACTGGACACATACAGGGCGTACATTTCAATCCGCGCAGTCCAGAACTGTTTAAAGAGTAACTGAACTTGAATGGGCACAGGTTGTTTTTTTCTAGTGACAGTGCATCAAAATACTAAATTGGACATCCTATGACATTTGTATGAAGCACACTTAATGTTGGATAGATGTGCAGGCTCTATACTAGTGTCCCTTCCTGATATTTTTTATTTTAAATGTTCTTGCGAATTGCTGGTTTCTATATGTGTGTTGTGTCTATTGATTAACTGAAACATACCTTTTTATTTTCTTATTCATTTTGCAACTTGCAGAAAAATACGTTGACAAGCTGTTTGGTGTTAATCGGGATCGAATGTCAATGGATCTGATGTCCGTTCTGCTTGTTAGTCACGTCAATGAAAGCCTAAACCACAGTGAGTTTTCCTCTGACATTTATCACCGTGTAACTTTTTTATGGGAAACACATATTTCAGTAGACAATGAGCTCAATATAAATATACAATCTCTAGTCCATTCACGTACAGTTAAGTATTTTCATAGATTAAGGTTGCTGAAATGGAGCTTGGGACCTCCTGTTAGGGAAGAAACTAATCTTCCAGTAAGACCAATAACCAGGACTGGGAAGTGAATTAGGCAGCTTTCAGATTTTACAGAATCATCAGCATCCTGTATCTCTGAAATGAAAAGCCTAACATGCTGCTTCCGCAGTGGAGAATATTTTTTTTTTTCATTCTTCACATGCTTCATTTGTATTCTGAATCGGCACCAGGAATGAGCTCCGGATGAATTCCGAATTGGTTTCATTTGGAATTCATCCGTATAATTAACCACTTGCCGACCGCCCCCAGCCGATGGGCGGCGGCAAAGACTGGGCCCAAACGACCGCAATACGCCCATCGGCGGGGGCGGCTGCGGGAGTGGCTATGCGGCGATCGCGTCATTCGTGACGCAATCAGCCGCCGGGGACTGGCTCCGCCCACCGCTCGTAGTAACCCGCCGGCCGTTCGGAAGCGCCGGCGGGTTACTAGCACCCGGATCGCCGCATTTACATTGTATAATAGGCTTTGTAATGTATACAAAGCCTATTATACTGGCTGCCTCCTGCCCTGGTGGTCCCAGTGTCCGAGGGACTACCAGGGCAGGCTGCAGCCACCCTAGTCTGCACCCAAGCACACTGATTTCCCCCCCCCCCCCCTGCCCCCTGATCGCCCACAGCACCCCTCAGACCCCCCCCCCTGCCCACCCCCCAGACCACTGTTTGCACCCAGTCACCCCCCTAATCACCCATCAATCACTCCCTGTCACTATCTGTCAACGCTATTTTTTTTATCCCCCTGCCCACTGCCCCCTCCTGATCACCCCCCACCCCTCAGATTCTCCCCAGACCCCCCCACCCCCGTGTACTGAATGCATCTATCCCCCCTGATCACCTGTCAATCACCCGTCAATCACCCCCTGTCACTGCTACCCATCAATCAGCCCCGAACCTGCCCCTTGCGGGCAATCTGATCACCCACCCACACCAATAGATCGCCCGCAGATCCGACATCAGATCACCTCCCAAATCCATTGTTTACATCTATTCTCTCCTCTAAACACCCACTAATTACCCATCAATCACCTATCAATCACCCCCTATCTCCACCTGTCACTGTTACCCATCAGATTAGACCCTAATCTACCCCTTGCGGGCACCCAATCACCCGCCCACACGCTCAGATTGCCCTCAGACCCCCCTTTATCAATTCGCCAGTGCAATATTTACATCTGTTATTCCCTGTAATAACCCACTGATCACCTGTCAATCACCTATCAATCACCCCCTGTCACTGCCACCCATCAATCACCCCCTGTCACTGCCACCCATCAATCAGCCCCTAACCTGCCCCTTGCGGGCAATCTTACAATTACTAGCCACACCTCTCCACTCTCTCTCCTCCTCCCTCCCCAGCCTAACCTGCCCCAACGAAGCGGCAGCTCAATACAACAGTAACCTCTCTGCATTCTTAGACCATGCGGCTCCCCTGACCTTTCGTACCAACAGTCGCCCCAACCCCCAACCTTGGCACACTGCCCTCACAAGAAAACTACAAAATGAGACACGAGCTGCAGAACGCAAATGGAGGAAATCCCGCAACAATGATGATTTCCTGGGATACAAGACCAAGTTGCAGATGTACCATGCTGCCCTCGCTGATAGTAAACAGATATACTTCACTCACTTGATCGCTACCCAAGCCTCCAACCCACGTCGTTCTTTTGCCACCTTCAATGCCCTACTTAACCCCACACCTCCCCCCCCCCCAACCTCCACCCTCTCAGCCACTGACCTATCAAATTACTTTATCAACAAAATTACAACCATCCGGAAGGATATTTCTCTCCTCCACTCTATCGCCCCCGCCTCCCCACCACATCCGACTCCTTCCTCTTTCCCCTCCCTTACCTCCTTCAATCCTGTCATGGGGGAGGAAGTCAACCAGCTGCTGGCAACTTCACCTGCCACTTCCTGCCCCCTAGATCCGGTCCCATCTGATTCTCTGCGCCCACATTTTTCTGATCTGGCCCCTGTCCTCACCCATCTGTTCAACCTCTCCTTCTCCACCGGCATCTTCCCCTCCGTATTCAAACAGGCCACTGTGCTTCCCCTACTAAAGAAATCTTCACTTGACCCTGCTCTGCCATCCAACTACCGCCCAATCTCTCTCATCCCTTTTGCCTCAAAAATTCTTGAACGCCTGGCCCACCAACGCCTGACCAACTTCCTTAACTCCAACTCCCTTCTCGATCCCCTGCAATCTGGTTTTCGCACAGCCCATTCTACAGAAACCGCCCTCACCAAAGTGGTAAATGACCTCGCCCTTGCCAAAGCCGAAGGTAAATACTCCATCCTGCTCCTCCTGGACCTCTCCTCGGCATTTGACACTGTCGACCACTCCCTCCTCCTCCACTCCCTGCAGCTAATGGGCATTCAGGACATAGCCTTAGCCTGGATCTCCTCCTACCTCTCCAACCGCTCCTTTACAACATTTTTCAATGGCTCCTCATCCACTCCTACACCCCTCTCAGTTGGTGTTCCTCAAGGTTCCGTCCTAGGACCCCTACTGTTCTCACTCTATACTGCCTCAATTGGCAAAATCATCTCCTCCATGGGCTTCAATTACCACCTGTATGCCGACGACACCCAGATATATCTCCACACCCCAGACCTCTCCTCCTCTACCATGGACAAAGTCTCTGCCTGCCTCACATCCATTTCCTCCTGGATGGCTGCCAGGTACCTGAAGCTTAATTTGGACAAGACTGAGCTTCTAATATTCCCACCCCGCACAGCTGCACCCCTCCCAGATCTGCACGTCACTATTGAAAATACTATAATCCACCCTACCTCCCAAGCCCGCTGTCTAGGTGTTACTCTGGACTCTGAACTTTCCTTTACCGCCCACATCCAAGGTATTGCCAGATCCTGCAACTTCCACCTCCGCAACATCTCCAAGATCCGCTCCTACCTGTCCCCTGACACCACTAAACTCCTTATCCACGCCCTTGTCATCTCCCGCCTAGACTACTGCAATTCTCTTTTATCTGGCCTCCCCTCCAACCGTACTGACCCACTTAAATTGGTAATGAATGCGGCAGCCAGACTGATACATTCTTCTCACCGCAGCGCCTCTACAACTCCGCTCTGTAAAGCACTACACTGGCTCCCCATCAGCTTTAGGATCAATTTCAAAATCCTGTGCTTTGCCTACAAATCAGTGCACAAGACCTGCCCAACCTACATCTCTGATCTGGTCCACAGGCACATACCAGCCCGCCCCCTCCGATCCTCCAATGACCTGCGCCTAGTCGCACCACGCATAACTCAGTCACACGCACGATTGCAGGACTTCACCAGGGCCGCCCCTACTCTCTGGAACTCTCTCCCACCAGCCATCAGACTCGCCCCCACCTTTAATTCCTTCAAACAAGCTCTCAAGACTCACCTCTTCACGCTCGCATACCCCCCTACACCAGCACCATAATATGTTCTGTTAGACCCCCTCTCAAAAGACGCACCTATTGTCTCCACCCCACCCTTTAGATTGTAAGCCTCCGGCAGGGCCCTCCTCCCTAACGTATCCAGCTTGATTATGCAATCTTACTCGCAACCACCCCTCTTGTAGACTCGAACAGTCTCTATTTTGACCTATGATACTGTATTGTTATCAAATCATTTGCATGATCTTGTTTTGTTGTGAGTTTCCGTATGTTCTACCTGTATGTTAACCCATTTATCTATTGTGCAGCGCTGCGTAAAATGTTGGCGCTTTATAAATACAATAAATAATAATAATAATAATAATCTGATCACCCACCCACACCAATAGATCGCCCGCAGATCCGACATCAGATCACCTCCCAAGTGCAGTGTTTACAGCTCTTCTCTCCTCTAAACACCCACTAATTACCCATCAATCACCTATCAATCACCCCCTATCACCACCTGTCACTGTTACCCATCAGATTAGACCCTAATCTACCCCTTGCGGGCACCCAATCACCCGCCCACACGCTCAGATTGCCCTCAGACCCCCCTTTATCAATTCGCCAGTGCAATATTTACATCTGTTATTCCCTGTAATAACCCACTGATCACCTGTCAATCACCTATCAATCACCCCCTGTCACTGCCACCCGTCAATCACCCCCTGTCACTGCCACCCATCAATCAGCCCCTAACCTGCCCCTTGCGGGAAATCTGATCACCCACCCACACCAATAGATCGCCCGCAGATCCGACATCAGATCACCTCCCAAGTGCAGTGTTTACATCTCTTCTCTCCTCTAAACACCCACTAATTACCCATCAACCTCTTAATGAAAAGACTGGACCGAAATTTCAGTGGATTCTAATGTAGCACTTCTCCAGCAACACCTATAACCTTTCAGAACACCTGGATTACTTGGGATGGCAAAGATTTAAGCTGGATCGGATCTTCCTTGGTATCACACACGGCTGAACACTGCACACCTTCCTTGGAATTGACCTGAGACCTTAAAGACTTTCTGCCTCTTTGTGCCTGCCCTCTCCCATCCTGTGAGTAACTTTCATCGATTATCTACAGCATCTATGCTCAATAGACTATATTTTTCTACATATATTATACATTATATCTTCAAATTCCTAAACAAAGAACTGTGTTTTCAAATTCATGCTGTCCATCCATACATCTCTGTGTAAGGACAATTCAGTCTATACAGGCCCTTTGATCTCTGCAGGATACCAGCCACAGCTGACAAACTTCACACCTTGACTCTAAATAGGACCTATCTCAGCAGGAGCCCTGAGCTGTCTCTTGTCCATCCTAATGTGTAAACATCAATATTCAGCAGAGAGACTTCTAGCTGTATACCAACCAAGAAATATCTATCCAATTGACAAATCCACAATAATTCTACTGAAGTCTGTTGGAATCTTCAGAAAGACAAAGAGAGGCTCGAGAGGACGTGGGAAAAGATATTCTTCACCGCAGAACCAAAATAACTCTGTGACAAAATCTGCAGAGTACACCCAGCCAACAACCCTAATAGCTCCAGCACAATCCAGCAGAGATGACAGCCACACATCTGGAGACTGTTCTGTCTTGGAGTCATCAATCTCAGACCCTAGCTCCCAGGGTAGCCCCATCAAGGCTGTCCTCTGTAATGTCAGATCGATAAACAACAAAACAGCAATCATACATGATCTAATAGAGTCTTCTGATCTGGCCTGCCTGACTGAAACCTGGCTTTCTGAACCAGTTGGCCCCACCCTGGAGGCTGCCGTGCCAACAAACTATTCCGTGATATACTGCAACAGGAAAGAACGCAGGGGAGGAGGGGTTGCACTTTGCTTTAGATCAGCTTTGAAAATCAGACCACTTACTGTAGGTCCTACCAACTCGTTTGAATGCTTGGGGGTGCAACTTTCAGCTGAGAAAAACATTAACATATTGCTGATCTACCGCCCACCAGAAAAACACTCAGACTTCCTTAAGGAACTTGTAGACCTCCTATGCAACCTAACACTGGAACACCCCAGATGGATTGTTCTTGGAGATTTCAATACATGGGTGGATGACTCCTCTTCAAAACTTGGAATAGAGCTACCTCGTGCCTTACATGAACTGGGCTTCCTCCAATCAATCAGCTCTGCTACTCACAGGAAAGGCCACACTCTGGACCTTATATTCCATACTGGGCTGTCAATAGCCAATGTGGAAATTAATCCTGTTGCCTGGTCAGACCATCACACTATCCACTTCTCCCTCTCAATACCAGCTGTCAAACACCAGGTCAAGAATCAAATAAAATATCGCCGCTTAAAAGGGCTAACACCTCAACATATCCGAGATAACCTTAGCTTTGATGAATTGACTGACTCCAGCTTGGACCCTGATACTCTGGTGTTTAAATACAACAAATGTGTGTCCTCCACCTTTGAGACCATTGCTCCTCTGCGCACCAAAT
Source organism: Hyperolius riggenbachi (assembly GCF_040937935.1). NCBI lineage: Eukaryota > Metazoa > Chordata > Amphibia > Anura > Hyperoliidae > Hyperolius > Hyperolius riggenbachi. The sequence continues at coordinate 310,932,750 of NC_090648.1, forward strand.
ATCTTACTCCACACCATCATGCACAGTGATTTGATAACGCTATAAAAGAGCTGAAAAGACAAGGCCGAAAACTTGAGAGACTGTGGCGCAAATCTCAGTCCCCAGAAGACAAACATGCCTTAATCCTCCACTTGAAGAGCTACCAAAAGGTAATCACGGGAAAAAAATCATCCTTTCTATCACAAGAGATTGCAAATGCAGTTAACAAACCAGCCCAACTGTTCCGCACAGTGGAAAAACTCTGCAACCCGGCATGTCAAAAACTTAACATCGAGTCTTCAAAGGACCTCTGTGACCAATTTGCCCATTTCTTCACAGACAAAGTCTCCGCTATAAGGGTCCGCCATCCAACTTACAGCATCTGAGCCTAATATAGCGCCGAAGACCATTAGCAGAGACAATGTAACACCTTGGTCAAACTTCAAAGAAATTGATGAAGAAGTCACATCAAGCATCCTCCTTCACGTCCGCCTAACTACCTGTGACCTAGATCCTGGCCCAACACAGTTCATGTTGAACTGCCCCGACCTGTTCGTACCGGTATTCCTAAAAATTAACTGTTCCTTAAAATCAGGGATATTTCCTGCTTTACTGAAGGAAGCAATCATCAGGCCTCTCCTCAAAAAACCCTCCCTGGACCCAGATGCAATGACCAGCTACAGACCTGTCTCTAACCTTCCCTTTCTGGGCAAGCTAATTGAAAAAGCTGTTTACCTCCAGCTAGAAGCCAAAATCCTACAAAACAACAGTTATGACCCATTCCAGTCTGGCTTCAGGAAACACCACAGCACTGAAACGGCCCTCATCCAAATATGCAACCACCTGCTCATGGCAAGAGACAGAGGAGAGTGCTCCATCCTCATACTGCTAGACCTTTCTGCAGCCTTTGATACAGTTGACCATGACATCTTGATAAACAGGCTACAGGAATACTGCGGCATTGATGGCATAGTTCTTCAGTGGTTCCAATCCTTCTTGAGTGGCAGAACCCACAAAGTGTCTATGGGGCCCTTCCTGTCCACCCCTGTATCACTTAGGTATGGGGTGCCCCAGGGCTCAATCCTCTCTCCCCTGCTTTTCACGATTTACATGTTACCGCTGGGAAAACTAATCCAAAAACATGGCCTGACATACCACTGCTATGCAGACGACACTCAACTATATCTTTCCTTCAAGCCTGGTGTGACAGACCCAACTCTAACTATAAACGCCTGCTTACGTGAACTACAGCAATGGATGAATGACAACTGGCTGAAACTAAATGCAGACAAAACTGAAGTCCTTCTGATAGGAGGGCAGAGCATGATAACAAAACAACTTAACTTGCAGTCTTCACCACTGGGAATAGGAGGCACGGATCTGCGCAGCTCTGATCATGTGCGTAGCCTGGGAGTTCTAATTGATTGGGATTTAAACTTCAGAACTCAAATCTCTGCTGTGGTGAAATCATCCTATTTTCACCTGAAGAACATTGCAAAAATCAAGCACCTCATACCCCCAGAAGATCTGCCAACCTTAGTCCACGCCTTCATCACATCCCGACTGGACTACTGCAATGCTCTCTACACTGGCCTTCCAAAAAAGGTCTTGTACCGACTACAGCTGATACAGAATACTGCTGCCAGACTGCTAACCAACCAACCCCGTCACTGCCACATAATGCCAGTCCTGCACTCCCTTCACTGGCTACCTATAGAATGGAGGGTCCTATTCAAGATCGGCCTACTGACATTTAAATCCCTGAATAATTTAGGCCCTGGATACATGAAAGATATGTTGCAGCTGCGTAGCAATCCCCGCATTCTCAGATCAACAGGTTCTAATAATCTAGTCATACCCAGAGTCCACTTGGAAACTTTTGGTCCCAGAGCCTTCTGTCATGCTGCCCCTACGTTTTGGAACTCCTTACCTCAACAGATCAGGACAGCTCCATCCCTGGACGTGTTTAAATCCAGACTGAAAACCCACCTGTTCAGTTTGGCATTTGCAGAAATATAACTTTTGTTGTGTGAATACTTCATCCTACTAATTACTGAATCTGAGAGAGCCTAAGCGCTTTGAGTCCTATGGGAGAAAAGCGCTATAGAAATGTTATTGTATTGTATTATTGTATTGTATCAATCACCCCCTATCACCACCTGTCACTGTTACCCATCAGATTAGACCCTAATCTGCCCCTTGCGGGCACCCAATCACCCGCCCACACACTCAGATTGCCCTCAGACCCCCCCTTATCAATTCGCCAGTGCAATATTTACATCTGTTATTCCCTGTAATAACCCACTGATCACCTGTCAATCACCTATCAATCACCCCCTGTCACTGCCACCCATCAATCACCCCCTGTCACTGCCACCCATCAATCAGCCCCTAACCTGCCCCTTGCGGGCAATCTGATCACCCACCCACACCAATAGATCGCCCGCAGATCCGACATCAGATCACCTCCCAAGTGCAGTGTTTACATCTCTTCTCTCCTCTAAACACCCACTAATTACCCATCAATCACCCCCTATCACCACCTGTCACGGTTACCCATCAGATTAGACCCTAATCTGCCCCTTGCGGGCACCCAATCACCCGCCCACACCTCAGAACGTCCTCAGACCCCAGCCCTGATCACCTCGCTAGTGCATTGCTTGCATCTATTTCCCCCCTCTAATCACACCTTGAGACACCCATCAATCACCTCCTGTCACCCCCTAGCACACCTACCCATCAGATCAGGCCCTAATTTGCCCCGTGTGGGCTCCTGATCACTCGGCCAAACCCTCAGGTCCCCCTCAGACCCCCTTCCGATCACCTCCCCAGTGCATTGATTGCATCTATTTTCCCCTCTAACCGCCCCCTGAGACACCCATCAATCACCTCCTGTCACCCCCCTAGCACTCCTATCCATCAGATCAGGCCCAAAACATCCTGTCATCTAAGAGGCCACCCTGCTTATGACCGGTTCCACAAAATTTGCCCCCTCATAGACCACCTGTCATCAAAATTTGCAGATGCTTATACCCCTGATCAGTCATTTTGAGAAATTTGGTTTCCAGACTACTCACAGTTTTGGGCCCGTAAAATGCCAGGGCAGTATAGGAACCCCACAAGTGACCCCATTTTAGAAAGAAGACACCCCAAGGTATTCTGTTAGGTGTATGATGAGTTCATAGAAGATTTTATTTTTTGTCACAAGTTAGCGGAAATTGATATGTATTGGTTTTTTTTTCACAAAGTGTCATTTTCCGCTAACTTGTGACAAAAAATCTTCTATGAACTCACCATACTCCTAACAGAATACCTTGGGGTGTCTTCTTTCTAAAATGGGGTCACTTGTGGGGTTCCTATACTGCCCTGGCATTTTAGGGGCCCTAAACCGTGAGCACTAGTCTAGAATCCAAATGCCTCAAAATGACCTGTGAATAGGACGTTAGGCCCCTTAGCGCACCTAGGTTGCAAAAAAGTGTCACACGTTCTCAGAAGAAGTAGTATATTGTGTTTTGGGGTGTATTTTTACACATACCCATGCTGGGTGGGAGAAATATCTCTGTAAAAGGACAATTGTGTGTAAAAAAAAAATCAAACAATTGTCATTTACAGAGATATTTCTCCCACCCAGCATGGGTATGTGTAAAAATACACCCCAAAACACATTATACTACTTCTCCTGAGTACGGCGGTACCACATGTGTGGCACTTTTTTGCACCCTAAGTGCGCTAAGAGGCCCAAAGTCCAATGAGTACCTTTAGGATTTCACAGGTCATTTTGCGACATTTGGTTTCAAGACTACTCCTCACGGTTTAGGGCTCCTAAAATGCCAGGGCAGTATAGGAACCCCACAAATGACCCCATTTTAGAAAGAAGACACCCCAAGGTATTCTGTTAGGTGTATGATGAGTTCATAGAAGATTTTATTTTTTGTCACAAGTTAGCGGAAAATGACACTTTGTGAAAAAAAACAATTAAAATCAATTTCCGCTAACTTGTGACAAAAAAAAAAAAAATCTTCTATGAACTCGCCATCCTCCTAACGGAATACCTTGGGGTGTCTTCTTTCTAAAATGGGGTCATTTGTGGGGTTCCTATACTGCCCTGGCATTTTAGGGGCCCTAAACCGTGAGGAGTAGTCTTGAAACCAAATGTCGCAAAATGACCTGTGAAATCCTAAAGGTACTCATTGAACTTTGGGCCCCTTAGCGCAGTTAGGGTGCAAAAAAGTGCCACACATGTGGTATCGCTGTACTCAGAAGTAGTATAATGTGTTTTGGGGTGTATTTTTCCACATACCCATGCTGAGTGGGAGAAATATCTCTATAAATAGACAATTGTGTGTAAAAAAAAATAAAACAATTGTCATTTACGGAGATATTTCTCCCACCCAGCATGGGTATGTGTAAAAATACACCCCAAAACACATTATACTACTTCTCCTGAGTACGGCAATACCACATGTGTGGCACTTTTTTGCAGCCTAACTGCGCTAAGGGGCCAAAAGTCCAATGAGCATCTTTAGGCTTTACAGGGGTGCTTACAATTAGGCACCCCCCAAAATGCCAGGACAGTGAACACACCCCACAAATGACCCCATTTTGGAAAGTAGACACTTCAAGGTATTCAGAGAGGAGCATAGTGAGTCTGTGGCAGATTTCATTTTTTTTTTGTCGCAAGTTAGAAGAAATGGAAACTTTTTTTTTTCTTTTTTTTGTCAAAGTGTCATTTTCCGCTAACTTGTGACAAAAAATAAAATCTTCTATGAACTCACCATGCCTCACTGAATACTTTGGGATGTCTTCTTTCCAAAATGGGGTCATTTGGGGGGTATTTGTACTATCCTGGAATTTTAGCCCCTCATGAAACCTGACAGGTGCGCAGAAAAGTCAGAGATGCTTGAAAATGGGAAAATTCACTTTTGGCACCATAGTTTGTAAACGCTATAACTTTTACCCAATCCAATAAATATACACTGAATGTTTTTTTTTTTATCAAAGACATGTAGCAGAATAACTTTCGCGCTCAAATGTATAGGAAATTTTACTTTATTTGAAAAATGTCAGCACAGCAAGTTAAAAAAGTCTTTTTTGCCAAAATTCATGTATTTTTTGATGAATATAATAAAAACTAAAACTCGCAGCAGCAATCAAATAGCAGCAAAAGAAAGCTGTATTAGTGACAAGAAAAATAGGTAAAATTCCTTTAGGTGGTAGGTTGTATGACCGAACAATAAACCGTGAAAGCTGCAGTGGTCTGAATGGAGAAAAAGGCTCTGGTCCTTAAGGGGCGAAAAGACTGTGGTCCTCAAGTGGTTAATACACTTGAGTGGGTGGATGAGGGAGAATTAAACTTACCTAGCTGCCGTCTGCTTTAATCCGTCCCACGCTGCGTTCCAAGCTGTGTTCACGTGACTACCGCGCTTCCTCCTTCCGGGTTAAAGTCTCAACCGTACGAAGGCTGAGTGAACGTTTGCTCTTTATTAAAACTTTAATATCTCAAAAACTTAAAAATATAGAATAATTTTTGCAGCAAAAATACATGCATTTAATTAAGGTGTCAAGAAATTTGGGCACAGGGTAAATCCAAAAAACTGCTCACACTGCTTCTGCAAAAGTCCCAATGGCATTAATTACTATTCCCCCTTGTGGTTGCCATTGGCACTAAGGAAAGACAAGGCATTTCGGCTTCCAGCTGTTGCTGATGGCCAATAAACACAGTTTTATCGTGATTTGGGTTCTGTCTTTTGATAGCACTCAAATTTCCTGCGCCGTATTTGTCTGATTCACCCCAAATGAGCACAAAAACAGCACTATCTAAACATACCAGGTTCATGTTTGTAGGTTGTTGTATGGGGCTGGATGGGAGTTTTCTCGTGGAAACAATAACTGCTATCATCTTTAAAATGAAAGCAACACAAATCTTAATATTTGCAGCACAAATCCAAGTACAAACATGGCACTAACCAAACATGATAGATTTTTTTATTTACACACACACACACACCCCATCTTCACCTTTAATTACCACAAATGATAAATCCATCAGCTTCGTAGAGCCTTACTTTTAACTATCTTTCCCAAAGTGTTTTTATGTGAAAAAATCTGTGAGAAATCAACTTTTGCTCAGTTTCTGGCAAATTTGATTGGAAGCGTACTCACAATTCTGGGAATACACGTTAAGTTTTTACTTTAGATAGATGGGTTCGATAGATAAATTCCAACCTGTCGGATCTGGTCGATTCTACTTTCGTTTCGATTCTCCTCATTCAGGTGAATGTAATTGATAAGAAAAGATAAGGAATCGAGCAGTGAATCGAGAGTAGAATCTATCGAAAGTGAAAACGACGGCAAAAACGAACGCAAAAACGCATCGTGTATTCCCGGCATTAGGAAGTCAAAATTCAACACTGTTAATTAGAGTTCTGTTGAATTCAGACAATAATCTTGATGGTCTGATTTAGTTTGATTTCAGCTGCAGGGAATGCGGCGTTTTAGTTAGGGCAATCATGTTAAACAGATTCTTAATATAAAAACATTTTAATGTGACTTCAGAGTCCCTTTAAGCTGATACATCATTTTGCAATCAAAGTCCTTTAAGTTCTAAATGTGAATTTTATTTATCTATCTATTTTTTATTTATCTATTTTATTGCAGCCCCTCCACACACTACCTTTAAAGAAAAGAGAAAATGGAAGCCAATGTATTGGAAAAAGCCAGTATCAGATAGCAGTTGCAGTGATGAAGAAGACACTACAAAAACTGTAGCAAACTATGGTAAGTCTGATACACTATGTGCCAAAGAAGAATTTACATCGTTATTTTTAGCACTTGAACAATAAAAAGGTCTGAGTGCCTTGTAGAAAATACTGAATTTTAGTTTTCAGTCAACAGCTATGCTGATTGCTGTATATATGCAGGTAACCTTAATCACATCCTAGAACAGCTACATATAAATACTGCTTGCAGGGTTGTATTTTTTATTAGGCCAGCATGTAGGGAGCAATGCCTAAAATAATTATTGGTCCATTTTTGTACATGAACATTTCATGTTCTTTAATCACTGAAGTGGTGAGTGAGGAGAAGCTTGCTGTGTAGATGTACCTCCATCCAATCGCAAGGCCTTATCTTCCCCAACAGTATTGCAGACCCAGGTTGAGGTTGAATTAACCACTTGAGGACCGCGGTCTTAAACCCCTCCCCCCCAGTGACCAGGCCGTTTTTTGCGTATTAGGCCACTGCAGCTTTAAGGCCTCGCTGCAGGGCTGTACAACTCAGCACACAAGTTATTCCCTCCTCCCCTTTTCTGTTGGTGGGCTATGATTGCTGCCAGGATGTTTGGTTTTTTTCTTTTACAAATAATAATTTTATTTTTTTTATGAATTTCCCTATTCTATTTATATTTTTCTACCTCCCTCCCTCCCTCTCCCTGCCAGCCAATCAGCGCGATCGGCTGCGGATCGCTGTCTTGCCCCCCCAGGGGACAGCCGAGTGACATATCTGTCCCCAGTACAGCGCTTAGATCGCAGCGCTGTGCATAGTAAATTAAGTCTCCTAGCAGCGATCGCTGCTGGGAGACTGATGGTGGAGCGGAGCTCCGTCATCCATGCGGAGATGTGCGCGCAATCTCCTGCAATCCCTGCCCCTAGCACTTCACGCCAATTGCCGTGGAGTGGTTCTTAGGCTGCTGCGCTGCTCACGCCAATTGCCGTGGAGCAGTCATTTCGAAATTACAAAAAAAAATTCTGCTAATGGTAATCCCGAGTCTGGGTCGGTTGTACCGCTGGGCAGGTTACTACAGAGCAGGCAGCGGAGCTGTACTGAATACTCATCTGCGTGGCATCCAGATAGTGTCCTCCGAGGCTCTCAATTCTTCATGTGAGATCAGTCTGTCACATGACGACACAGTGATCTCACCATAGTGTGCCCCCCGGAGGACAGGAGGAAGAAATGCAGCGCGCAATCCCATGGAGGGGAGTTCTGTGCAGAGGCTGTCTGAACTGGAAGGTGGCATTCTCTGGCGGGGAATGATTTCAGAATTTTTATGTCTAGAAGCGAAAAAAAATTGCACCACTTTTAGACTAAATGCAGAGCTAATCAGAAAGCCAATGAGGTTAACTGACACTATTAATACTCAGCTATCCTAATTTCCTTGCAGTCATTAACTTTATCTAGAGGCTTCTCCTGTCCTCCTCCACCTGCCTGTTACAGCAATATCTTTTCCCGAAAACAGTTTACGCATGCACAGTAACACAGGTCTGCAAGGGCTTCTGCGAGCCACCTGCACAGCAGCACGGACCTGATCAGGCTCCGCTTTTTCCACCTAAGTCCAAATGATGCTGTGCTACTGTGCGGACGATGTGCGCCCACGATCTTCGGGGTCTCAATTTTGGAACGGCAAGGTGGAGGACTATGGAAACCTCTGGAGGATCCCGTGGTGAGTATCTAAATCAATAGGCCTTGCATTGTCAGTGGGATGTGGGAGTGTTTGTCATGGGGGAGTTTGTGTCTTTAGAGTTGTTGCTCAAGGTTATCTTGGGCAGCAAGAGTCCGATTTATGTCTGTCTGTTAAGCCTCATCTACATAGTACAATTTTCCATCAGATCAGATCTATTAGAGAATTTCCAACCGGTCCAATTGTATTGCGTTAGATTTTGCAATATATATTGGGTACTTGTCAAAGCAAAATCGATCGCACAATTGATCTGAAACAATTTGGACGTCTACACAATGCAATTTCTTATTAGATCTATCTAATAGATCAGTCTATCTGATGGAAAATTGTACCGTGTAGATGAGGCTTTAGAAACGTTGGGGCATGGTGTTGTGCGAATACATATATAATTGATATAGCTATGTAGTCATGAATAGGAAACACATTTTCAATCCTTTGTAAATACTTTCAATAGTAGACCTAATGATTACTGTCTGTGTCTAAATACAATGCATTTGTTCTTTTTGCGCAATAATGCAGCACGCCCCCCAGAGACCAAAACAAACGTTCCCATTCATGATGCTGTTGTCACCCCAGAAGACATCAGGTATTACACAAATGAGACGGATAATATATCAAATCTGGAGGCCAGTGTACTTGATAACCCTCAAGATATACAACTATGGATCAAGTTGGCTTACAAGTGCTTACATCAAAATGAGGGGTAGGTGCTCTTTGTTTCTTAAACCTAAAATGTAGCGCATGTTGTAAGGGGCTTGGCTCACCAAGTCTGCTGCCCTACATTTTTAATAATGGAACTGGTAGCAGTGATTTTGGTGTGTTTGTGTCTGTTGTGTGATAACAGGTATAGTATTTTTCAGACAACAGACTGGATTGCCATTTTATCTGCTGAATAAAGCCTCATCTACATGGTACAATTTTCCATCAGATAGACGGATCTATTAGATAGATCTAATAATGAATTGCATCGTGTGTAGATGTCCAAATTGTTCAGATTAATTTTGCGATAGATTTTGCTTTGATACGTACCCAAAATCTAATGCAATGCGATTGGACCGGTTGGAAATCTAACAGATCTGTATCTGACGGAAAATTGTACCGTGTAGATGAGGCTTAACACACATCCCCCCTCCTAGTGGCAGAGAACCCTGCAACAGATCCCTGAAGCAGTACAGCATATCTGTACAATCTGGATACTGTACTGTTTCAGCTGGGTTTGCTCAGTTGTGAACTGAACCAGAGAGATTTATTTCCTTTACTAAATGACCTCATTCTCCCTTTTTCTCCCATCTTCTATTCATTGACAAAAGCACAATTGCTGTATTGTTTTGCTGCACTAAACAGTGACTGATGATTGTATACCTCATTCTTTATTTTGGGCACTTATTCTTAAAATGTGTCTTGTTTGTTTTTAGAACAAAGTAGAATTAAGTCACCTATTTGTTCTGTCATCCCTGTATGGGTTTATTTAAAATGGCTATTGAATAAGCATTTTTTACAGAGCTCTGTGAAGACTTCACTGCCAGATTGCACATTTCTGTTTCAGTGTCTCCATTCTAGCATTTTATGCTCGGAAGCCATATCTGGTTAATTGCATATTTGGGTACAAGTCTAATCTTCACATGTGCTGCTTTGGCCAGTCTAAAGCCTCATCTACACGGGTAGATGAGGCTGCGCTCTGGCAGCTCGATTAGCCGCCGGATCGCCTCTTCCGCGTCCCCGCCGCATTTGATTCCCCGTTGGCGCCGCTTATCTTCCGCTCGATTCCCTGCCATTGTCTCCTCGCGGGGAGCGAGCAGGGAATCGGTGGTGGGGAGATCCATCCTGTCGGATCTTATCAATCGAGCCACATCAGTGGCTCGATTGATAAGGAACATCGCGGCCGCATCTACGCGTGTAGATGCTGCTTTACCAATATAGGTCCTTACTACCACAATTCAATAACCATAGCTTGAAAAATTCAAGAGCTTTTATGAAAATTTCTGGGAAAGTTCCATTTAATCCTATGAACTGAACAAATGTCTTTGGCTTTAAAGTTGGGTTGAATAAGTTAAAATACAACTTAAAGGGGCATTAGGGCGAAAAATTGTAACATTTAAAACGTTCAAACATAGACAAATTAGTACGTCTTTTCCAGACTAAAATGAGCCATAAATTACTTTTCCCCCATGTTACTTTCACTTACAATGGGTAGTAGAAATCGGAAAGAAGCGACAGGTTTTGGACTAGTCCATCTCTTCATGGGGGATTCTCAGGGATTTATTTATTTTCAAAAGCACTTAGTGAATGGCAGTTGCTCTGTCCAACTGCCAAAAAACTGTGTAGCGAGCAGGGAAGCTGGCCAGCATCATTGTTTAAATCCTTTTTTAGGGAATATCTTTATAAAGAGGAAAAGCCTTGCTGAGAATCCCCTATGAAGATATGGACTAGTCCAAAACTTCGCTTCTGTCAGATTTCTACTACCTACTGTAAGTGACAGCAACATAGGAGAAAAGTAATTTATGGCTCATTTTACTCTGGAAGAAATGTACTTATTTGTCTGTTTGCACATATTTTAAATTTTAAAATTTTTCGCCGTAGTGCCCCTTTAACTGCAAAATTCAAACAAATAAGCAGTTATAAATAAAATGTAAAATGTCACGAAAAATGTCAAAGCTACCTTATTTTTCTTTGTGACAAGCACAAAAGGATGTATCCGTTTGGTTCTCCGCCTTACAGATATGTACCTGCTTTAATATTGGTTAAGCCAATTCTTTAGCGCAGTTTCCCAACCCTGTCCTCAAGGCCCACCAACAGTACATGTTTTGCAGAAAAACACAAACCTTGACAGGTGAGGTAATTAGTGTCTCAGAAGAGCTGATTTCCACAAAACATGCACTGTTGGTGGGCCTTGAGGACAGGGTTGGGGAACACTGCTTTAGCGGCCACATAGTGACCACACATTTAACTGCAGTCTAGCATATGTTGCTGCTAGGTCAGAATCATTTCAGTGAAAGTTTTCCTTCTACTAAAAAAAAAAACATTCCCCAGCATGTAGATGTCACAAGCAAGTTTACAGCTAACCCTCCCACAAAGGAAAAAAAACTGTTTTGGTCTGGAGCAAAGTAGTAAAGTTCTAGAACCTTTTGTGGATTCCACAGATATAGTATAACAAGTATGTGTAACAATGTTCTGAATGTCTTTGGCCAAACCTCTAGACTGTTGCCAATACTTCTGCTGATGCATCAGAGTACCTGGATTCACATGCGCTATGGCTATGCAATTAAATGCTGCAGGCATTCGGTTTTTTTCCACATGCAAATTCAGAAACAGCCTCTGTAAATGATGTGCTAGAATTTAATCTACAAAGTGGTTTTATTTATTCTCATATGTGACCTTTTCTTGCAGTACGTCCTCGGAGTGCTTAGATTCATCCCTGAATGTATTATCACGAGCATTAGAACACAACAGAGACAATCCAGAAATCTGGGTCCACTACCTCAAATTATTTTCTAAAAGAGGATCTGCAGAAGAAATTCAAGAGATGTGTGAGACTGCAGTGGAATATGCTCCCTCCTATCAGATTTGGCAGACTGTGAGTTTGTTTTTGGGTTGCTATTGTATTTTTTTGTATTTTATTGTATTATTGTAAATCTTTACCTTTTCTCGAATAGATCGGGGGGTCTGTATGGCTGATATTGTGTTGAAACCCCTCCCACAGTGTGATGTCATGACCATGGTCCTGACATTTTGCTGTGAACCTTGTTGCATTGTTGGAAATATCATTTTCCAACTGCCAAGCAATATCTCCCTCTGTGCAAACATTCTGTACAGATCACCTAGCAGCGCTAAAGAGGTCACCACCAGTGATAAGTTTCAGAATGTAAATATGGGTTAAAGGAGTTATCAGGGTTTTTTAAATAAATACTGTAGGGGGGTCGGGGGAAAATGAGTTGAAATTACCTGGGGCTTCTAATGGTCCACCGCAGACATCCTGTGCCTGCACAGCCACTCACCAATGCTCCGGCGCCACCTCCGGTTCACTTCTGGAATTTCAGATTTTAAAGTCTGAAAACCACTGCGCCTGCGTTGCCGTGTCCTCGCTCCCGCTGATGTCACCAGGAGCGCACGGCGCAGGCACAGACCATACTGGGCCCGCGCAGTACGCTCCTGGTGACATCAGCGGGAGTGAGGACACTGCAATGCAGGCGCAGTGTTTTTCAGACTTTAAAGTCTGAAATTCCAGAAGTGAACCAGAGGCGGGGCCGGAGCATTGGAGAGTGGCTGCGCGGGCACACAATGTCTGCGGGGGGCCATTAGAAGCCCCGGGTAAGTTCAACTAATTTTCCCCCTGACCCCCCCTACAGTGTCCCTTTTTTAATGAAAATAAGCGCTACTTACCAGGGGCTTCGTCCAGCCCCAAGCTCCCAACATGTCCCTCGCCGCAGCTTCCGCTGTCAGCCGTTCGCCACCACTGCCTCCCGGTACACGGCAATGACATCAGGCCGACCTGGCAGTAGTTATGAGCCTGCGCAGTACGCTCCGGTCCACGTGGCGGCGATTGACAGCGCCGCTCGCGCAGGCGCAGTACAGGCCAACCTCCAGGTCAGCCTAATGTCATCGCCGGGGACAAGGAGGCAGCAGCGGCGAACCGCTTAAGGCAGAGCTGCAGTGAGGGACATGCTGGGAGCTTGGGGCTGGACGAAGCCTCTGGTAAGTAGCACCTATTTTCATTAAAAACCCTGTTAACTCCTTTAAGGAAATATTTCACAATGTGCAAACACTGACTAAATAATCTAATATTAATATATATAAAAAAAAAATTCACTGCAGTTCATCTGTAAAGGTTTCAGAGTTGCCTAATCAAAGCCAAGACAATTCAAAATCTTAGATACGAAAGGAAAAGCTCAGTGTAGCAGTTATATCCTGAGGAATGGGAGAAAATACCAGTGACTAGGTGTGCTGAGCTAGCAGACATACCCAAAGGGACTTGCAGCTATAACTGCAGTACAACTTGCCGTATTGTTTGGGGAATATTGTTTGGGGAACTTATACACACTCATATTGTTGTCTTAATTTATGGTTTATCTTCACTTGGTATCCATGTCATGTTAATAAAATAGCGCTGAACACCCTGAAATCCATTTTGACCAAGGTAGTAATAAACCAAAACAGAAGACTGAGGGGGGTGAATACTTTTGTAGTCCTTGCCTTCCAGCTATTTTGTCAGCATGTGACCCCCATGCCCTAGATGTGCCATAGAAACCTAAAATCCAGAGCACATAGACAGGGACATTCTGAAGCTGTATGTTCAGACTTGCCCATCTGCCTCATGATTAGTGAGGGTCAGCAGGAAGTCCCCAGATGGTAGAGAATACATAAAGGGAGGGCATGGCGTACATTGTTGCAATATCCATACCATGTTCCTAACCTTTCAGTGCTTTTTAAAATTTTATGAGGCCTAAAAGGTTTTTTTTTTTTTCTACTTGTATAAAGAGAGCAAAATCTAAAATCGTAAAACCATGTTTTCCCTATGTTTGCATACTAAATTCCGCTCTTGTATTACCCACCAGTTTCTATCACTAGAGAATTCTTTTGATGGGAGAGACCAGGTGTGCAGCCGTGCATTGCAGTCCCTCATTCAGAAAATACAGGAAGATCCCAAATCTGAACTGCTTTCACTACAATGCCTAGAAATGCTGCTATATCGTGTACACCTGAATCTGTTTACAGGAAGACTGCAGAACGCTCATGCCATTTTACAGGTACAGAACATAATGGATGCTCTCTTTATACTTTTACTCTGTAGCTTGGAGGTTATCTTTTTACAAGATTAGTGGAGTTCAGTGGAGGAGTTTTGTGAACTACCTGTTTGCTAATTTACAGAAAACACATCTCAGAGAAAACATCCTCAGTTATGGTGTTAACCGGGGTTTTATGAGGGGAAGAGCTGCTGCAGGACTCTGAAGTGGAGGTGGAGAGGGACACAATGTTGTTGCAAGAACATTTTTATTTCTTAGCAACGTACACATTCCAGCACACATCTTTAACTGTTTAAAAGCTACATAATTTTACTTGCCTGGGGCTTCTTCCAGGACCTGTAGGCTTGTATATCCTTCACTGGCGTACTCCTCCCTTAGCATTTTGGCCCGCTACAGCAGCCAGGTTGTGCAGTACTGCGCATGCACTGGCTTAGTGGTGTGTCCGTGATCGTGTTTTCATGTCCGGGAGCATTCTGTGCATGTGCAGCTACGAGGCTTGATGTAGTGCACATGCGCAGAGTTCACTTGGCCACAGGAGCGCGATCAAGGATGCTAGCCACTGGTCCAGCGTTTGCGCAGTATTAGGCAACTTGGCTGCTATAGCTGGCCAAACAGTTGAACCAGTGTGGCAGCTAGACTGGCAATGGTTGAGTAAAGACTCCTTATGGTGCCCATACATGGTACAATTTTTTCATTGTTTTCGATTAATTTTGTTAGATTATTCCGTTCGAATCGAATATAAATCCGATCGAATATAAAGATTTATCCAAAATCTCCGATCGGATTTTTATTGAAAAAATTGGATAATTGTTCGTTTTTCTTGATAAAATTTTTTTTTTTTATGACTCATTAGATTTGATCGTTTCAGTCAAATAAACTGGAAAAGTTAACGTTTTTATTGTACCATTTATGGTCCCCTTTAGTTTATCGTCGCATCAACCATTTTTGCCAGGCGAGGCAGTAGAAAGGTTTACAGCTTTTTACATGGTGATCCTGATAACCACTGACCAATCGCACACCAAATAAGTTTATTGTACTGTATTGCAAAAGCACCTTATTTGCAATATAATTTTGGTTGTACATTTTTATGAACCAGTGTTTTATGCTCTCATTTTGATAATAAATCGAACAGCCTGATGGCCTAACCTCCAGGAGGGTTCTTCCAAGACTTTTTTGGCCTGATTTGCAAGTGTCCACTCAAACCATAATGCCTGTCAGCTGTCAGGTTTCATCTCTTTCAGAGATGGCCCCTCATTCTGTCAGTAGCCATAGGCAATCCCATTCATTGTGGTTTGTAGTACTATTAAGCTGGAGAGACTTTTCTTTTCCTAGGGAACACTTGTATTTGGATGGCTTTGCAGCTTAAAGTTAGAAATACGCTGAGATGATGGCTTTGCTGTGTGGAATGTGAGGGAATCTCTAGGTGCACGGAGTTGAAGGTTCATAAGTATAGACAGATACCACAAGAAGTGCTCAGTATTTGATGTTAGTGATTTACTTGCAGTGCATGCCACCCACCCCCATTCCTCATAAAAATAACATGAAGTACATTATATACTCGAGTATAGGTCTAGAAATGTAGGTCTGACTCAATAAAAGTATAGGGGGTCAACTTATACACGAGTAGCACGAGCAGCACTGAGTACACAGAGTAGTGTCTGTACATAGTTACATAGTTATTTGGGTTGAAAAAAGACAAACGTCCATCGAGTTCAACCAGACATTTCCATTTGCAGAAATTTACCCTGTGGTAAGTGACACTTTCTTGGTAAAGGAAATGCCAAGAAAGCACAGGTCTGAAAGCCCTGCCCACAATAATTAACAAGGAAAGGTGCAGGGGAAAAATACTGGGCTGCAGGAGGGAGGGTGATTAATTACTGCACTTGAGGTCCTGGAGAAGTTATTGACTGCACTTAAGGGACAGACAGGGTTAATGGCTGCAATGCTGTGTGCAGTGCAGTCATTACCTCATCCTCGGCTCCAAGTACAGCTGTTAATTATTCCTGGTTCCCAAGTGCTGCCATTACCTTTGCTAGGTAGACTTATACTTGAGTCAATAAAAAATTCCAGGTTAATAGGGTCAAATATGAGTCGACTTAATGTATACATGAGGTTGATTTGTATTCAAGTGTATATACGGTAGTTTGTGTTAATCCCAAAATAGTAACCAGGTTTGAATTAATAAATTTGAGGGAACCACAATACACAAGTGAGTGGAAATAGTCTATGTATTAAAGTGAACCAGAGACAATAACTAAAAGTTTTATACATACCTGGGGCTTTCTCCAGCCCCATGCACACAGATCGCTTCCACGCTGCTGTCCTCAGTCTTCTCCAGCAGCCGCCGGAGAGATACGTAGAGGGTGCACTTCTCTTGCGCAGACTGGCCGCAACTGGAGGAGGCTACGGTACCCGGTACCGGAGAAGACTGAGGATGGTGGCGTGGGAGCGATCCATGTGCATGGGGTTGGAGGAAGCCCCAGGTATGTATAAAACATTGTCTATGGTTTCCTTTAAGGCAATTTATTTCATATGTAGGTTGAATTGTACCATCAGACTGGGGTTAATGCTATTTATTTTTTGTAAATCTGACACTGTTTACTTTTTACATTTAATGCTTCTTTTCCAAGCTTCTAGAGGTGGAGGCTCTACTCAATTTAATGATGTTTTTAATGTGCTTCACAGAATGCTTTAAAGTCTCCTTGTGAGAAGAGTGTAGCAGATCTCCTTACTCCGCAGGACCGCTGCTTAGCATGGCTTTCTTACATTCACCTCATGGAGTACAATAGTCTACCTGCTAATTTCTATGACCCAACCATTTCAAACCCTTCCAGGATAGTTAACAAGGAGCCATTCCTAATGCAGTGCCTGAGCACAAAAAATTTAAAGACTGATCCTGCCATGTTGCTTGCTCTATTGGAAGGTGTGTCAAACCATTGCAATTTTGCATGCATGTCTGTCTTCTTTACTTTTGCTTTCTTCTAGTTAAAGGATACCTGTAACCTTCTAAAAATAAAAAATTACTTACGCAAGAGGTTCTCTATACGTTCCCTCATCCCACCGTCAGACCTTGTTGCAGCAATCCGACTTAAAGAAAACCTGAACTGAAAATTGAAAGTCAAAATAAGTATACACAAGTCATACTTCTCTTCCATGTAGTCTACTCCTCAGTGTCTTACTCCTGTCCCGTGTCCTGTTTGTTCACTGTGATCAAGGGAATTTTCCGTCCTCCATTTTGAAAATGGCCATTACCCATAACCGCTTTCTGGTCAGCACACAGTTAAACTGTAACATCGCCCACTTGAGCCATAGGGAAACATGGACATTACCTGGTACGTCAGTTTTCCTCTTAGCTATAACTGACAGCAACTGATATTTTACTGACAGCAACTGATATATTTCAGATCTGACAAAATATTGTCAGAACTTGAAGGAATTGATGTCAGAAGCAAATGGTGAGCTTCTGAGTGGAACTGATGGCAAGGTAACTATGCAATGTTCATTTGAAGTTACCTCGTGTTTATTTTAAATATTTTTACTCAGTACAGGTTCTCTTTAACTGTTGAAGAAGCCTCCAAAAACTTTAAAGGACAACTGTAGTGAGAGGTATATGGAGGCTGTCAGATTTATTTCATTTTAAATAATACCAGTTGCCTGGCAGCCCTGCTGGTCTATATGGCTACAGTAGTGCCTGGATCACACCAGAAACTAGCATCCTTTAAGTCAAGTGGCTCTGTACTGGTGCGAGTGCATTAAGGAGCAGGTCATCTTGAGACTTCTGAGGAAACCCGAAGATACAGACTGCAGGAAATGTAATTGGGGGACAGCGGGGGAGTGAGGACACAGCGAGAGGACCTATAGGATACAGAGCGTGTATTTTTTTTTTCTTTTAAAGGAGGCTACAGGTATCCTTAAAGTTTTTTATATTGTATACTGCTATACCAAGATTCAAGGAGCCTGAATTTATTTACTTGAATGTTAGTTCTTTTTAAACAGTAGTAAGAGCATACTAGTGATGCCTTCTTTCAAAGCCCCACTCCAGGTACAAATGATTTCCTAGACTCATATAGGCATCCAGTTCAAGAGCTTTTTCTGTAGAAAGCACAGGGCAATTCCTGGATCCCAGGCTGTCATTGCTGTAGCCAGCAGTATTCTTGAGTTCTGTCTGTGCCTGGTCACCTGCAGCGTAAAGAGCATTATTATGGCATCTAACAGAAAACACACCCACAGAGCCTAAAAATTTGTACCTGAACACTGCTGCTTCTGAACATGTTGTTTTAGGTATTTTAAGATCAAATATTTAGTTGCAGGAGCCTTATTTCACACAGAAAGGTAACATTTCATTACTGTGCTGATAGATGGCATTTGTAGACCTCTATCTGGAGATGGACTATAAAGTGATCCCCTAGTGGGTGCTTTCCTGTCTGGCAGTAAGCTTGCATACTATACAGCTTCAGTACCTCAAAGCACTGACTGCTGGCAGTGAGTCCCTATAGTAATTGATTATTAATACATACCCTCCTTCCCTGATGGTGCATACATGTAAAATGGCCGCTGCCAAATTTGGGCGCAGCCAAAAGATGTCTCACCCTGCACCTTCGGAAAGGGTGGCGTTAATGCTATTTCCCCTCCGAGTTGTCGCAACTGGGAGGGTGCACGTAATTTGGTGTAGACTATTGGCCGGTGGCTGAATTACCTCTTTGCTTATGGTGGCACCCCAAATCAACAGTGCCGCTCTGCACCAAAATTAGCTGTCTCGCTGGTGGTTGCTACCTTGCTTTAGTATTGGTGTAAAGGTCCTGTGATCATGGCATGGTCCCCAGGAGGGTTGTGGCAAGGACCTGAGGGGCGTGGCTTGGCTTCTGAGCCAGAGAATTCAACCAAACAGTGGGACTCTCTTGAACTCAGCTAGGCCTAGTTGGTGGCAGCACCCTGCACTCCTGTGATGGCAAGGTTGTATACTATGCAGCATAGCCACCAGTTTCCCATTATGCAAACCACTGCTTTCATATAACTTCTAAGTACCTGTTTATATACAGATTCTAAAGCTGGCCATACACTGGCCTGATTTGCGGCCGTTTCGACAGCAGATTCGATCACTGGGATCGAATCTGCTGCCAATCGTTCGCGCTAAACGCACCCGCCGATCCGACTTCCTCCCGAAATCGGATCGGTCCTTTGATCGCCCGCGGGTAAGGAGCGCGTCGCTAGTGGCGGCCGATCCGATCAGGTATACATTACCTGACTCTGGCTCCTGGGCATCTTCTCTGAGTCTTCTCCGCTCTGTTCCTGCTTCCATCCCAGCGTACATTAACTTCCTGTGTCACTGCAGTGACCAGGAAGTTCAAATAGAGGGCACTCTATTTGAACTTCCTGGTCACGGAGTGACACAGTGTACGCTGGGATGCGGTGCGGGGTGCAGCGCGGAGAAGAGGACCCGGAGCCAGCTTTAGGTAATGTATACAGGGGGGAGGGGAAACAGGCGGCAGGAGCAGCTCAACAGATTGTGAATCGGTTTCAGGCTGAAACCGATTCACAATCTGTTTGCAGTAAAGGCAGCCATACGATCCCTCTCTGATCAGATTCGATCAGATAGGGATCTGTCAGCTGGTCGATCTAATGGCAAATCGACCAGTGTATGGCTACCTTAATAATGTATCATGGTGGTCATAGTCTTTGTTTCACAGTGCCTTTGTGTTTAAGAAACTCTTAAAAATGCTAATCCAAAAAATGCTAATGCTAATCGGCAGATAGATGGCTCAATAGATAATTTCCGACTGATCTGATTTCTATCATTTTCCTGATCAATTTTCTCATAGACGTGAATGAAAATCGATCCGAAAGTAAATGTGCCAAAAAAGCTCATAGGCTATCATTCATAAAGCATTCTTCCATGCGGAAATCCTGAAAACAGCTAACTTTACCGAGCACATAGCAAAATGTCTATTCATAAAGGCAGTTTCCCCATGAAAAGCTGACATTCCTGAGCAAAGAGATAAATTACCGCCTTGTGCGGTGATTATCGTAGCAAATGTAACAAAATGTCAATTGATAAAGATTAGAGCAAGCGGTATGCGGACAGGGATTACCGGTCCCTTGGAAGTAGCGATAAGCATGCGGAATACATTTAAGGTAATGGAGAAAGACCTCCCAAGCAGCAGCAGTGAGAGCAGCGCATGGAAGGACTCAGGCATCTTCTCCTGTTACGCCAGCCTACCGACAGCTTAGAGCCAGCCTAGTGCGGGAAATCACTGCACTGCTATCGCAACTGGCAACATTTTTATGAATGAGCAGCCAGAAGTCTAAAATACCGAAAGCGGTTTTTTTCCGCATGGATTTTTGTTACCAAACTCACTTTTATGAATGATAGCCTATGTGTATTCCCAGCATAAAATAATTATGTGAGCTTCCCTATCCCTTTCACTTCAGGTGTTCTTTAAGTGGATCATTTAAATCAAAGTGACTGAATCTGTGAAAAGAAACATTGATTCTTTGTATGCTCTTCTTTAGTATTAAGTTGTGCATTTGTCAGGTTCCCTATAACACTTCCCTAACAATAAGTGAATTATTTATTGTATTGTGGTTTCTCTTTAGCTGCTGTCTGTTCATGTGCTGATGAAAACTTGAGTACAAAGGAAAGAATAGAAGTTTGCCTACCACTTTATAAAAATATGGTGTCTTTGCATCTTCTGCTTGACAGGTGAGATGCTGTCCAAACCCGCAAACTCTGAATAACGGTTTTCCATTTTCACTGGCTAACGTTGTGGGTTTGTCTTTTAAGGTCGTCATCAGCAGTGGACCTTTGCAAAGAGTTGCTGAATAGTTGGACTGATAACACAGATCTCCTAGAGCTTTTGTGTTCTGTACATATCGCAACTGGGCAACCTGATGAAGGCATGGAAGTGTGGATGACTGCATTCAGAAACAACCCTGGAAATGCACAAATATTTTATTACTTCTGCAAATTTTTAATTCATCAGGTACAGTTATGTATTTTAACCAGCTTTCTACTTCAAGGTTATGTAGCTGTACTGTTAAGTCGATTTGAGGGCTAGACCCGTGCAATATTGAGCCAGCAGTCGCTTACAGTAACTATTGCTGTATTTGTAATATGTTTGATCTTCAGTTAAACAAAGGCTCCTCTTTTAAGATTATTCTGATTATTCGCTCTCCTAGATATGGGCAGTTGACCTAACTAACATCTGCTGTCCCTCATCGTATCTTAAAGCGGACCCAAACCAAACATTTTTTTAATTCAAAATATTTAGTTGCACCACTCTGACTCATACAAAGATAAACACTCCTTTAAGCCTATGAGCATTTCAGCGCATGCTTTTCACCCTTCTCTGTTCATTACTAGGGTAAGGCCTGGGCCACACTAGCTCCGGGTGCGGGACGCATCCGCGGTCCGGGCTCCGATTTTTAAAACCCGGAACGCAAACGGATCCGTGCTGCCTTTTTTGCAGCACACGTTTTGGATCCGCTTGCGTTTTTTGTTTTTTTTTTTTGCTAGAGGGGGTAGCAGCCAGGACGGGGGGCTGCGGGCAAAGCGGCGGCCAGGGGGGTCACATCCCCCCCCCCTTGCTCACCTGGGTGCCCCCCGTCCCCGCTCCCCCTCCAGCTCGCATATAATGTAATAATTTGTACCTAATGAAGTTCGGCGAGCCGGGCACTTCCGCCCACACCGCTCGCCATCACTTCCTGCAATGTCGCCCTCTGTATTTCAGTGGGCGGCATCGCAGGAAGTGACGGCGAGCGGTGTGGGCGGAAGTGCCCGGCTCGCCGAACTTCATTAGGTACAAATTATTATATTATATGCGAGCTGGAGGGGGAGCGGGGAGGGGGGCACCCAGGTGAGCAAGGGGGGGGTGGATGTGACCCCCCCTGGCCGCCGCTTTGCCCGCAGCCCCCCGTCCTGGCTGCTACCCCCTTCAGCATGGCGGCCCCCTCCTTCACCATGGGACACTGGAAACTGATCCGTTTCCAGTGTCCCAAAATGTCAGTGAAGAGGGAGGCCCGTTTCCCCATTGATTTTCACTACCCGTACGTGTATACGGGTCCGTGAAAAATGCTGCAAGTCCGGACTCAGCGTCCCGGGTTTAAATACGTATTCCGCGGATCGCACGCGGATACGTTTTTAACTTGAGTGTGTGCTGTTCCTATTTTTAACATTGGTATCCGTGGCTACGTTTTTCGTCCGGGACAAAAAACGTAGCTACGGATACGTTTTTAAATTAAGTGTGAACTAGCCCTTATACAGGTGGCAGCCATTAGCAATTCCTCCATTGCCGGACACCACCTACTCCACAAGTTTGCCGGATTCTGTCCCGGAAATATGAAAGGAAGGGAGGGGTTCTTCCAATAAATGTAAAATATTTTATATTTGTCATCATGCAGCTGAAAAAATGCTGCTATTTATTATTATAATTTAGAAAATAGATTTTATTTCTGAAATCTTGTATTTTTAATTTGGGTCCACTTTAAATCTCAGCCCACTTATTCAGGTCACACAAAGCTTCTGTCAGTAGAATTACTACACACCCTGTGATCTGCACGCATGTATTCCTAGCAGTAACCTACATGCATAACTAGAACCACCCAGTGAAACATTTAGTGTATAAATCTCAGTGAGAAACAGGCATGCAAAGCAAGATCTTATTACCAAAATACTGACCTAGATTAAAACTACTGTATCATGGAAGGGGAATTTACTAAATAATTGAGGTTGTGACTTCATCTACTGTATAACAGAATTTCCTAGTGTTTTGTTTGAAGCCCCTTTCCAGTCATACATTTTTTTCCTAGATCTGTGTGGACACTCTGAAGTGTTTTACTATAATTTCCTTTGGTGCTGCCAAATAAATCCTTTGTAAAGCACCTGGTCAATAGCTCAGACGTGTGTAAATTTCTGTAAAGGTAAATAGGGCAAAGGTACTAGGTGTGGCACATCCCAAAAAGTGAGCAAAAAAACAGGCTACAATCCTGACTGACCGCTATGGCTGCACCTGCAGTATGAACTTGCTGTCACTGGACGTGTGCTCCGCTTAAAATGTTAGAAGGAACAGTTCAATAATTCTTGCAAAGATCAGAGGCGTGCACCTTCCATCCAAGGCTTTAATTCCACAGTGGTGACAGTGTTACAGTCCAACTAATATACATTGCATGAACGTGCATAGCCAGGCAACATTTATATAGTGAACAAGCGTGGATCTTACGTGTCCATAGTGCGGGCTGATCAGTGGGTTGGAGGTGGGTGGTAGGCACAGAGGTGGCGAGCGACGGCTGTTTCGCGTCAAGTGTGTAACCTTCTGCATCAGACACTGTTCCTGCTCTAGGGTGCAGTCTTCTCAGGGAGATTCAGTCTGGCTATTCTCCTTTGCAGGCCAAACAGCAGGATGATGCAGTCCAAGCAACTGCAACAGCCCCACCCATGCCCTCCATTCAGTATTTGTAGCTGCTGAAGCATCATTTCACACACAAATCAAGTAGCAGTGAAACTCCAATGTCTAAACTGATAAACTGTATATATAAGCCTGCAAGTGAATGCTAAAGTAGAGCTAAAGCCATCTGTTAGCTTAATTTAGAGTCGTCGTCCCCCAATGCTTACTCACAAGTTAGAAAAATGGTTTGGTTGTGATCTCTGTATGTTTTTTTCCCAGAACGTCCTCCTGACAGCACCCCTCCTATGAGACTTGTCTCCCTCCCAAACTTTGGACAGGAAGCTAGAAGATACAAATTTGCATAACAGGCAGGCAGGAGTAGTATATAAAGATGTTACTCACAAAAGGTATTCAGTTGTTTTTCCTGTCCCGGACGGGACGCTTTGAGAGGTCTCCAGGTGCTACTACGTCAGGCGGCGAGTGCAGCGTGCAGCGCGGGCATAGTAAGGCTGAGCAGGGGACTCAGCTGGTCCAGCGCACAGCGTGGAGGAGGCTTCTCCTAGAGATGCGGAAGCTTTATGGCGGCAGGAGCGCGAAACCGGAAGTTCCGGGTGGAAGTGACGTCATGCGCATGCGTCCCGCATGACGAGTCAGCTGACGGCATAGCGGCAGGGGCCGCGGCGGTGTTAAGATTGACTTCAGCTGCAGGTAATTAACAGGGGTATATATATGTGAATGTTAGCCACGATCACCATTGCTGTCGGTGATCATGGAGGACGCTGTAGGCCCTTCTCCTCTGACTTCTGCGGAGTCTGGCGCTATCCCCTCTCTGGTGAGCTGTAATTTTTCAGACTTTGAGGGAGTTGATTTGTAATCATAGGTCCACCTTGTAAGGCTGACAGTCTGTCTTTATTTCTTTTTAGCCTAAAGCCCCAAAAGGTGATAAAGACAAAGACAAGGCTGTGTCTCAGCAAGGTCAAGGGGGACAATCTTCTGGTAGAACTGAGAAACGCTGTGTTATGTGCAACTCTCGCTTCTATTCTTCCTCTACGAAGAAACTGTGCCAGTCTTGTAGAGAGAAGGTGGTAAAGGAGGAATCCCCAGTGGTATTTAAGGACTTGATGGGATGGATGCGGTCTGAGATGGCCTCGGCCATTAAAGAGATAAAGGATTCAGCAATGGCGGAATCTACAGTTCCTTCTACTTCTGCTGCTGATACTGTGCCTGCTCCCTTACCAGCCCCGGTGATTGAGGGGCACAGTCAGTTAGAGGCTTCACCTCATCAAGTTGCAGCTAAACGTAAAAGAAAGGATAATGAATCAGGGGATTCAGATTTATCTGGAGAGGAAGGAGAGATTTCATCTTTGGAGGAGATTTCTGGGGAGGAGGAGGAAAACCCAGAGGTTACTCAGAAGTTTGCTTTCGCACCCAACTTAATGAAAGACTTGTTGTCGGCAATGCAAAATACTATGGGGATAACAGTGGAGCGGAAATCTTTGACCCCCTTGGATCAGATGTACGTGAGTTTGGCGGAACCCCAGAATTGTTTCATCCCAGTCCATTCCTCTCTAAAGTCAATGATTGGGAAGGAGTGGGATGACCCTGAAAGGAGGGCATTTTGGCCCAAGTCTCTTTCTCGTCGTTATCCTTTCAGTCCGGAAGATCAAAAATTCTGGGGTCCGGTTCCCAAACTGGACCCGTCGTTTTCAAGGGTGTCGAGAAAATCCGATTTGCAGTTTGAGAACTTTGGGAATTTAAAAGACCCCATTGATAAAAAGATGGACAATCTGTTGCGTAGAGCTTGGGAGTCAGCATCTTTAACATTTAAACCAGCAGTGGCATCCACGGCAGTGGGACGATCCCTTAAAGCTTGGCTCACGCAGACTCAGTCTAAGATAGCTTCGGGGGTGCCCAGAGAAGAAATTTTAGAGGACTTTCCAGATTTGTTTAACGCTACTAATTACTTAACTGATGCAGCGGATGATACGGTTAAATTAACGGCCAGAACAACTGCCCTTGTCAACTCGGCAAGGAGAGGTATATGGGTAAAAACATGGCAGGGGGACAATTCGTCTCGCTCCAAGTTGTGTGGTTTGCCCTGTGAAGGTGAACTGTTATTTGGTTCAAAGCTAGACCAGACGCTAGAGAGAACCTCAGATTATAAGAAAAATTTTCCGACCAAAAAGAGAGCTTTTCAGTACAGGGGCCCAGCTCGCAGCGGCAACAAGGAACCTGAGGCAAAGATCCCACCTAAAAAGAAGTGGATTCCAAATAGAAACCAAAAAGGGAAGGCTCTTTTTCCCCGGTCCAACCAACCCAATAAGCAATGACGCCAGTATTCCAGTAGGGGGAAGGCTTTCCCACTACTACGAAACATGGTGCCAGCGGTTCACAAGTCAGTGGCTCTTGAAAATAGTGTTGGAAGGTTACAAGATAGAATTCGAGTATCCCCCACCTCTGCAGTATGTGGTAACTCCACAGCCAAAATCACCAGACCAAAGGAAGGCATTACAGGAGGAGGTTGCTTCCCTTCTGGGAAAAAAGAGTGATCCGAGAGGTACCATCCTGCCAGAGAGGCCAAGGGTTCTACTCACCAGTTTTTCTGATAAAAAAGCCTCAGGGAGCCTTCAGATTTATTCTAAATTTAAAGGGGTTGAACAGGGCCGTAAAATACAGGAAGTTTCGAATGGACAATGTGAAGTCTGTAATAACCCTGTTGCAAAAAGACTGTTTTCTAGCTTCTCTGGACCTCAAAGATGCCTACCTGCATGTACCAGTTCATCTAGAGTCCCAGCAATTCCTAAGATTTGCAATTCACCTACAAGAAGAGGTAAGACATTTCCAATTTAATGTGTTACCTTTTGGGCTAGCTTCATCACCTTGGCTGTTCACAAAGGTGATGGCAGAAGTTTTGGCAGTCTTGAGGTGTAGGTCCATTAACATCATTGCTTACCTAGATGATTTATTGATTTGGGGTAATTCTTTACAGTCTGTAAGTGATCAGGTTAAGATATGCATTGATAGTCTAGAGTCTTTAGGCTGGTTAATTAACTGGTCAAAATCGGCGCTAATACCCAGCCAATCTATGGAATATCTGGGGTTTATTTTTTCCTCCCGCCAGCAAAGAGTATTTCTCCCAGAAAGAAAAGTTTCGGCAGTACTTAATTCTGTTCTTTCTTTTCAGAAATCAAGGTCCATCAGTATAAGAAAAGCCATGGCACTTCTCGGTCTGTTAAGCTCAGTCTTCCCTGCAGTACAATGGGGTCAATTCCATGCCAGGAACCTGCAGTTGTGGATACTAAGGAGCTGGAACAGGAACATTTCAGCACTAGAAAGGAAGATTCTGATCCCATACGGTGTGAAAGTGTCGTTAAACTGGTGGCAGGAACTGTCTCACCTATCGGAAGGCCGCATGTGGTTTTTTCCAGTACAAAGAATCATAACGACGGATGCCAGTACGTGGGGGTGGGGCGCTCACATGGACTCTCTACCAGCACAAGGGCAGTGGTCCAGGGCTATGGCAATAAGATCCTCCAACAGCAGAGAACTGGAAGCAGTATGGAGAAGCCTTCAATTCTTCAAGGATCAAATCAATCAGTGTCATGTCCTGATCAGGTCCGACAACAGCAGTGTAGTGGCTTACCTGAATCATCAGGGAGGAACAAGAAGTCGTCGGTTGTGGTCTCAGACAGCAAGGATTCTGCATTGGGCAGAGAGCAACTTAACATCCGTCAGAGCAGTTCATTTGAAGGGGACTTGCAATGTTGTGGCAGACTATCTCAGCAGGTCAGCGATATTACAAGACGAATGGTCTCTGAATCCAGAAGTATTTGTTCAGATCAGCCAGGCATGGGGCACCCCTGCAGTAGACTTATTCGCAAGGAGACAAAATTCAAAGTGTCTAAAGTTTTGCTCCCTGTATCCAAAGGACAATCCGTGGGAAATAGACGCTTTCTCGATAGAGTGGCGGTTGAACCTGATGTATGCATTTCCCCCAATACCTCTGATATCAAGGGTTCTGAACAAGATTATGCAGGACAGAGCACAAGTAATTCTCATAGTACCTTTCTGGCCGAAAAGACCGTGGTTTGCTCTGTTACAGAATTTAGCGATGTGTCAACCAATAATGTTACCAGTCAGAACAGATTTGTTGTCGCAGGGCCCAGTTCTTCACCCGGACTTCAAGCGTCTTCACCTTTCAGCATGGAGATTGAGTGGGGAATCCTGAAATCAAAGGGGTTTTCGGATAAACTTTCTGAAACGTTAATACAATCCCGCAAGAAGGTGACGAGGCAGATTTATCAGAAGACATGGAAAATTTACTGTGAATGGTGTACAAGGAAAGAGAAGGATTCTAGACTTTCCGCCTCAGCTCTGGAATTTCTTCAGGATGGATTTCAGATGGGGTTAAGTTCCAGCACTCTTAAAGTTCAGACAGCAGCTTTGAGTGTATATTTAGAGAGAAGATTAGCTCAGGAGGAGTTTTTTCTTCGTTTTTTTCAGGGAATTAAACGTCTCAGGCCTGTGGTGATATCTAAGGTGCCCCCTTGGGACTTGAATGTGGTGTTACAGAGTCTTTGTGAACATCCCTTTGAGCCTCTGGATCAGATTCCAGATAAATTTCTGACGTTGAAAACGGCCTTTCTTCTGGCAATCACCACAGCCAGGAGAGTCAGCGAACTTCAGGCCTTATCCATTAAGCCACCTTATTGTACCATCTCGGAGGATAGGATTACTCTACGTCCAGACTTTGCATTCCTTCCTAAAGTGACTTCAAAGTTTCATCGATCTCAGGAGATCTTTCTGCCATCATTCTGTGATAAACCAACTAATGAAAAGGAGAGGAAGCTTCATTGTTTGGATGTTAGAAGGTGTATCCTTCATTATCTTGAAAGGACTGCATCTTGGAGAAGATCAGATGCCTTGTTGGTGCTGTTTGCGGGGAAATTCAAGGGGAGGCAAGCCTCTAAGACATCAATTGCAAGATGGATCAGACAAACTATCACCGCGGCTTATCAGACTCAAGGGAGGCCTTTACCGACCTCAATTAAAGCTCACTCCACAAGAAGTGTATCAACATCTTGGGCAGAGAGGGCAGGCGCCTCGATAGAGCAGATTTGCAGAGCGGCCACCTGGTCCAGCCAAAATACGTTTGTCAAACATTATAGACTAAACTTATTAGCCAATACTGATCTAGCATTCGGAAGAAAGGTGTTGCAGGCAGTAGTCCCTCCCTAACTTATAATGTTCTTGTTTATCGTCTCATAGGAGGGGTGCTGTCAGGAGGACGTTCTGGGAAAGCCAAGCTTACCTCGGGTAATGTCTTTTCCAGTAGTCCGAGTGACAGCACCCCTCCGGCCCACCCTAATAAAGGGCATAATTAAATTAATCGTTTCAGCAGCATTTGGTGTCCGTGTCTTTTTTTATAACTGAATACCTTTTGTGAGTAACATCTTTATATACTACTCCTGCCTGCCTGTTATGCAAATTTGTATCTTCTAGCTTCCTGTCCAAAGTTTGGGAGGGAGACAAGTCTCATAGGAGGGGTGCTGTCACTCGGACTACTGGAAAAGACATTACCCGAGGTAAGCTTGGCTTTTTTCATCAAGGCCAATGTGACACAGGTGACTCTACTCCTGTGACCAGTTTCTGGAGGATGCAGCATGTAGCCAATGCGGTCACATATTTTACCTATATATTGTAGCTTTTTAAGGCATGTCAGGACAGTGGTTACCTAAGTGACAATGACCTTGCGAATATTTCCCCTCTTATGCATAATGAAGTAAAGTCAGTTGTTAAAAAACAGGTTTCTTTTCTTTTTCTTCTCTTTTCAAAACAAACCACTGTGCATTTTCCCAGATACTAGTACAGTTGTCTGGAGTTCTAATTTTAATTTCAAAGAACTTAGGAAATGGCAGTAATGTTGTTTTAGCTCTTGAGATATTAAAGTGTACCTGAGTTGAAGCTCGGGTACAAAATAATATACTTGCCTGAGAAGCCTCTGGATCCGAATGAGGCTTTCTACTGTGTTCTCCAGGCCCCTGTTACCGCTCGTGTACCGTAAAAAGATTACTGATTATTATCAGTAATCTGATTGGAGTTGTGCTCCTCTTCAAGCACAAGTGCGATTCTGCTGTGGGGCTGCAGCAAGGGCGCGCTCGTGCCAGAAAAGGTGCATGGCCTCGATCAGCTGGAGGGTTCCTAGCGGTGGAGGACACTACGGAAGCCTCTGGAGGATCCAGAGGTTTTCCTCTCCTAAATTGTTTCTGAACCAGAGGTTCTCTTTAACCTCCCTCCCTAGCAGTATTGATGGAAATACACGTCAATACAAAACATGCTGTGAACAGTATTGACATACATGGCATTACTTTCCTGCACTGTATACTAGACCCTTGCTTGACACATTTTGGCAAGTTACAGGGGAAAAAAAAGTTATGAAAATTAAGCACAGAAAATTTTGCACAGAAATCCTGGGAAATGGCAGAGAGGTAAAGGGACCCTGAGAAATCCGGACTTGGGGCTTCCAAAAAACACTCCTACTCCCCCGTAGCCAGTGAGATCCCCCGACGTCATCATCTTCCCTCCCGTGGTCTCGCTGCTGGCTCCAGTAATCTGGTGACTTTGGCTGAAGACGTGTGCGCAAGCCCTTGGTGCGTCATCACGCTGTTCGCGGTAAGATCACTGCGCATGCATGGCTCTCTAAAGACTGAACCGCGTATGCACAGGGCTCTTAAGACGACCGGCATGATGGCGTCCTCAGCCAAGTCGTCGGATTACCAAAGCCGGCAGCGGGACCACGGGAGGGAAGAAGAGGACGCTGGGGCGAACACAGTGTATCCAACAAAGGAGACTTGGGCGCACAGGGAGTAACTTCGGCGCCATCAGAAGACGGAGCTGAAGTTACTTTTAAAACACAATAATTCGGCTTCCAGCAATTGCTGGAAGCCGATTTATTTCATTCCCCACCATCCATGGCGGCCTGGAGGGGGAATAGTATTTAACACGGCTGGAAACTTGTGCTGCAGCAGGATCAGCCATATACCGGATGTATCCTGCGCCGATTCCTCTTGTATGCCGCCGGGGGACCTCACGGGCTACAGGGGGGCTGGTGGAAGCCCCAGGTAAGTCTGGATTTCTTTTTTTCATTACTGCTCAGAGTCCCTTTAAGGCTGGGAGGGGCATGTTGTGCATTACTTTTTTTCCCTTATTTTATAGGGAAGACTTGATTCTATTCCTGCATTAATGGAAGAATTTGTGAAGTCCTTTTTTGAAGACCTTAATGATCCATGCAGCCCTGCAGATCTCATGAGGCAAGTTTGGTTTCATTTAAACACATAACTTTGGCATCCATTTTGAGCTTAGCCATAAATGATTTTCTTAGTATTGTGTGTGATTAGTAACAGTAAGTTAGTCTCATATTTTATGACATAAAATTAGCATTTTACATTGTTAGTGAGAAGGGTTGGGAACTGCCGTACATGCAGGTGGCAATCTCGCATAATCATATATGTATCACTCAGAGACATCAGTGAACATATCCAATTCCAATCGTAAAATGGCCTTTAATAATAATAATAAAATGATTATGCGAGATTGGCACCTGTGTTACGGTGGTCTTCATCTGGTGAGCCTCTTTTGATTCTTAGGGTGGTGGGCACCACGTGTGAGCACTATTATCACCTGCACCCGTATTGTGGAGTATGTTTGCATTGATGGTAATACAGTATCACGCTATGTGAAGTTGTTTCATATAGGTTCGGTTGTTGGATAAGCGCGCAGCGGAGTGCAAGGCACCATAAGAATACAACTACTAACAGGAGAAAAAGCAGCGCACTCACAGGACTTTTGTTGTGACTATATTATCTACAGTATATTCGGGGGGGGGAGGAGGTGTGGACATTGCGGGCAGCGCAGCATTTTTGTGGAGACATTGTCCGCTATTGCTGGACTTGCCTCTTGGGGACTTGGCTAGCTTGGTAACTGTGTAGTGAGCTCCTGGGCAGCGAATTGGAATTGAGACTTATGGAGGCTGACATTTGTTTAACCTCCCTGGCGGTAAGCCTGTGCTGAGCACGGGCTATGCCGCCGGAAGGCACCGCTCAGGCCCCGCTGGGCCGATTGACATAATTTTTTTGGCCATACACTGATAGATTTGCAGCAGATTCTCCAATCAGATTCCTGTCAGATGCCTGTCAGGTCGAATCTGACAGGAATCTATCTGATGTGTGCCACAGAGTAGGAACAGATTTCCAATAGATTTCAGAATGAAATCTATTGAAAATCGATCGAAATGCAGTGTTTCACCATTTGATCCAATGCAACCCTATGGGCCATCTATGTGCTGCCAGCATCCGAGTGACCCTGATTTTCCGTCCAGACCGATCAAGCAAATCAGCTAGAAATCTACTGATTTACCGATCAATCATGCTTTCTGCCAGGGCTGTGGAGTCGGGCAATTTTGGGTGCCTGGAGTCGGGAAAAAATGCACCGACTCCTAATGAATTTGTAACTGTAATTAAAATAGAAAATATGATAAAATGTTCTATTTCTCAGATAATAGTCATTAAAAATAATGTATATATACAGTAATAGCTGTGCTTAGTGCACAAAAATGAAATAAACCAATCAAAATTAGTTACTTGTGCTGCTTCAATAAAGCAGTCACCGTATTTTTAAGGTCAGATATACATATCTGATTGTGACTGTATATATGATGTGTACACAGGAATCTCTTATATATGTTACGGCCAGAACCCGAAGTTTGGCCACTTCTAGTTCTGGCCGGCCACTTCGGGTTCTGGCCGGCCAATGCGCGAAGTGGCCGCTGCGCTGCGGCCAATGTTAGAAATGGATTGATTCCTCTCAGGTTAATGTATCTTCTGACCGCAGCGCAGCGGCCAAACGTATCACAACTTAGTGAATTTATTGCAATTCAGCCGGCGGCAATGTAACAATTCAAGCCGCCGGCTTTTTCTCTGCGCCTCTCTCTCCTTCCCCCCCCCCCCCCCCCCCTCTCGCTCCTCTTCTATGGGCAGCCGGCGGGGACACGAGTGGCAGCTGGAGTCGTTCGTCGCGGCAGGGGAATCCTGCCGTTCTTGCAGAGCGGGTGCTGGCAGAAGCAATGTCTGCAGCCTCCCCGCTCTGCTGCCCTGGCGCCACGAACGACTCTCGGGGACACGAATGTCCCCGCCGGCTGCCCATAGAAGAGGAGCGAGGGGGGGGGGGGGGGGGAAGGAGAGAGAGGCGCAGAGAAAAAGCCGGCGGCTTGAATTGTTACATTGCCGCCGGCTGAATTGCAATAAATTCACTAAAGTTGTGATACGTTTGGCCGCTGCGCTGCGGCCAGAAGATACATTAACCTGAGAGGAATCAATCCATTTCTAACATTGGCCGCAGCGCAGCGGCCACTTCGCGCATTGGCCGGCCAGAACCCGAAGTGGCCGGCCAGAACTAGAAGTGGCCAAACTTCGGGTTCTGGCCGTAACATATATACTAAATAACATCTATGCTGTAAGAATAAAGCCTGATGTGTAGCCGTGTCCCTAATAGAGATGGTCAACGAGATGGAAATAATTCTGCACTGATGCTGATTTATGCAAATGTATGCACTCCCTTTGCTGATGAAATCAAATAATATGATATGTTAAAATTTGGTTTGGTGACTACAAATTAAAGGGTACCTGAAAAGGATGAAAAGTAAAGTTTTATACATACCTGGGGCTTCCTCCAGCCCCCTTCAGGCTAATCAGTCCCTCGCTGTCCTCCACCACCCGGATCTTCTGATATGAGTCCTGGTAATTCAGCCAGTCAGCGCTGTCCGGCCGCATGCCGCTCCCACAGCCAGCAACATTCTGCACCTGCGCAATAGTGCTGCACAGGTGTAGTATGCTCCTGGCGGCGGAGTGTGTGCATGCGCACTACGCCCGACTGGCTCAAGTACCACTACCTGGACTCATAGCAGACGATCCAGGTGGTGGAGGAGGACAACGAGGGACTGATTATCCTGAAGGCGGCTGGAGGAAGCCCCAGGTATGTATAAAACTTTAATTTCATCTGTCTCAGGTTTACTTTGTTACACAGTAGTACTATACTCTACATATGCACTCCCCACAGAGCTGCAGGGAATCCACTGAGAATGCTGTGCACATTGAACACAGAGGTGTTGTCTGTCACCCATAAACCTTGTTCAGATTGTGCATGAAGAATGTGTAATAGAGGAAGAATCTCCTCATTCCCCTGCAGAGTACCTGCACATCATTCTTACATGTACCCACACTTACATTGCCTAGGGCCTGATAGATGTTCTTTGTTCCGGTTTGTACCTTTTACAAGTACTCTTACCAAGGACTAGTTTTAGTCTAAAGGGAATAAATATAGTAGTCTACATATCCTTCTCACTTCAGTTGTCTTGTAAAATTCCTAAGCGTTGGCAGTTAAGAGACGAATTTCATGTTACATACTTTTAATCAACAAAATTGTAATATGCAAATTAGAGGAGTCGGAGTCGAGGAATCGGAGTCGGTGGAATCCTAAACTGAGGAGTCTGAGTCGGTGGATTTTTGGATCGACTCCACAGCCCTGCTTTCTGCTGCATCAATTTCTAGCCGATTTGATCAGACTAGTCGACTCGATCGTCGATCCATGGCTAAAATCGACCAGCGTATGAGCCCCTTAATACTTTTAGCCATAGACCCTGAAAAAGCATGCGGATAAGATGTCAAGATTAGATGCATGCTTGTTGCAGGTGGGTGATTAATGCACTACTGACCAGAAATATGGTCAGGACTGCCAGACAACTGGTATTGCTTAAAAGGAAATGAACACGGCAGCCTCCATATGTCTCTCGCCTCTGGGTTCCTTTTGAGCTGTGCACTCTCCAGTCCCTTACCCTGGGCTTTCCCAATGAATGCTGAGGGAATGGAAGAGCTGTCTTTGCCAATTTTTCTGCTATAAATCTTGAGTGAATTTTCTTCAGAATTTGCTTCAATAGAACATTGGTGATCAATTTGATTTGAAAAGTTTTTTTTTTTTGTTTCTTTTATAGTTTCTAACAGAATTGACCCTTAAAGGGAAGGTTCAGGGAGGGTGGGTAAAAAATCAAAATCAATTTCCACTTATCTGGGGCTTCCTCCAGCCCGTGGCAGGCAGGAGGTGCCCTCGCCGCCGCTCTGCAGGCTCCCGGTGGTCTCCGGTGGCACGCCCGACCTGGCCAGGCCGGCTGCCAGGTCGGGCTCTTCTGCGCTCCAAGTCCTGGTACTTCTGCGTCCCACGCCGGCGCTCTGACGTCATCGGACGTCCTCCGGGCTCTACTGCGCATGCGCAGTAGTTCTGCGCATGCGCAATAGAGCCCGGAGGACGTCCGATGACGACAGAGCGCCGGCGTGGGACGCAGAAGTACCAGGACTTGGAGCGCAGAAGAGCCCGACCTGGCAGCCGGCCTGGCCAGGTCGGGCGCGCCACCGGAGACCACCGGGAGCCTGCGGAGCGGCGGCGAGGGCACCTCCTGCCTGCCACGGGCTGGAGGAAGCCCCAGGTAAGTGGAAATTGATTTTGATTTTTTTACCCACCCTCCCTGAACCTTCCCTTTAAGTTGTCTGGGTGAAAATGTAATGTTAAGCACATGCTAAGCTCTTATATAACTCAAGGCTGTTTTTTATTTTCAGTACTCTACTGAATCACTCAGTACCACTGGATTTCAAAGCACCAGCACTTAAAACAGAAGGATGTCCTAATGTTTCAGTCCTGCAAAACTCCTATCTCTGGCTAGTTTTCTGGTGAGTTTCTCTCCCCACCCACCCACAGCATTATCACAGTGTCCAGTAGTGGATATTTGGCGTATGGGTTCACAAGTTCACAACAGCTTGTACTGTAGTCTAAAGATTCAAATATGGGAGCGAATATCCTGTAGCTTGCTGGAGGAAGCTGTATTTATAGATTTGTGAATTCCTCTTTTCAGCCTGTGGCAGTCTCTTCATGCTCGCAGAGCAGAGGCAACTGATGCTTATGAAGCTGCATTAGGGGTGGTGATGCAACAGAAATTGCTGCAAAAGCTTTGGATGAAGTAAGTAGAAATATTTCCCTGTTGTACCGCAGGAAAGCTATCAAAGGTACAGATATCCTTATATTCATTGGCTTTTTTCTTTTCAGTTATCTTGTCTTTACCAACAGCAATGTACTGGGATCCAGGAATAAAGTCCAGGATAGTAAGCATTTCACAGATTTAGTTAACCGATGTCTAATGACTGTCCCTACACGGCACCCAACTCCCTTTAGCACAGCTGATTACTGGACCAACTATGAATTTCACAATTCAGTAAGTTTTTTTTTTTTTTTTTTAATTTCTGTTCTTTTTATTGGTTTTGTAGTGTTAGTTTTACATCAAGTACATTTGCAGGGGAAAAAAATAAACATTTAGGAAAGGATACATTTGGCTTCTGGGTCCTAAATTATAGTAGACTTGCGTAATAAGATCTACTGTACTCACATTAAATGTGAGGAATTTGGAATAACCTCCTTTCTCCTTTTGACCAACTCATGCACAAAGTACTCCATTACTCCTGCATACCACCAAATATCCTATTATGAATACATCCATTGTTATAAAAATACAACTTATCTCTGCTGGTAATACTGACTACTTCCCTAGTTAGTTAGCCTTAATTACTTAATCTTTGTAGACAAAACCACTAGATGGTTCACAGCTGTGCTGGGTGATCAGAGCCACCTCTGCCAAGGGCATTTATCTACTCAACACACCCGTTTTGTGCTCCTGCAGACTATGATGCATCTGCTCAGAACTCTAACCGTTAAACTGGCAGATACATGGCCGTGTGGGTGAGCCATGGAGTACATGCACAATGAGGAGTGATGCATCAGTGTACTAACTTGAGACATGCTGTCATGTGTAGGAAACCTCAGCACCAGAATGCACACTTGAAATCAACACAATAAAACTTTGTGGCAAGTTTGCATCAGTAAACCACCTGCACTATTGATAAACTGTTGGCCTTACAGATTTTAGGTAAAATGTGCCAGTTTTTCCAGTGGAACAAATTGTAGACTTAAATTGGCCATACTATTATAGATTGCCACCCAATGTGGCAAAACAATCAATTCCTCTCCGATTGGGATTCAGAGTATTTTGGTCAAAATCAATTGATCAGACATTTTGGGGGAATCTATTCCCAACAGATTCAATCAACGTGATCAGATCTGCCAGTCATCGAATGGAAAAATGGATAGGTGTATGGCTACTGTATATAATGTTTAATTTTCCTAATTCCTGTTGTGTTTTTCAGGTTATTTATTTCTATTTAAGTTGTATTCCCAAAACACACCATTCTAAGACTTTGGAACGGTTTTCATCCATGATGCCTGCAAATCTTGGACTTGCACTCAGGTGAGCTAAATATTTTCAATTTTTGTGCATTTTCTTTGTGCAGCAGAATATTGGTTGCATGATGTAGTTTTCAGAAATGTGTTGGGCTTTATTTTTCATTACCTCTGACAGACCTGGCTATGTTGGGCACAGCAACATTGCCCTGATGTATTGTGGGAGAGTGATGGGAAGTGGTTAGCAGCTTAGCAATACATGGGTGTTTGGAGATAAACACTGGCTCATCAGCTATATACAAATGACTTGTACTAACGTGAAAATGTGTGGCCAGTGTGTATATTGTATTGTTTGTTTCCAGGGTTCTGAAACAAGAAATGGAAGATAACAATATGCAAACTGTGAAAATGCAATCCAAGATGTTTACCTATAACTTCCCAATGTGCCTGTCCATCTGGAAAATGTAATGTACAAAATGTTCTTATGTATTTGTTATATAGTGTACAGGTAATACCAAATTTACATGTGTTTTTCAGCACATATACTTAGGCATTAAAGATCTATACCAAAAAAGCACAACCCCTTTAAAGTTTTTTTTTTTTATTATTATTATTTTATTGTGATGTTGATGTAGTTAGTAACTTATTCATCCTTTTATTTTTAACCAGTTGTGATGTATTTATATTTTTTTTATAGTTTAATTTTTCATAAATACCTGCACCCTCTTTTTAAAGTGTTTTTTACTTTTCTGCTGTGTATGGTGAATAATATATATTTTGTTTTAAACCCTTAGAGCCATTGCAGCAGAAACTTACCTTAAAGGACATAAAGAGGTAAGCTTTCATGAATTTTATGTAGACCATACATGTCAAACTCCGGCCCGTGGGCCAAATCTGGCCCTCAGTCTCATTCAAATTGAGTCATTAAATTTGGCCCCCAAGGGTTTCACCGCTTTGCATTATGTTTGGCCAATTCTAGACCACCAGGTAAGCTATATTGGATGTGAAGCCCTAGAACACCAGGGAAGCCATATGGGGGAGTTGGGGTGGAAAGCACTAAACACTAGGGAACTGTATTGGGAAGGGAGGGGGCCATTTAACACCAGGGAACTGTATAAGGGGAGGGAGATGGCCAGTAGACCTCGAGGTTGGCCCACGACTTGGTCCCAGAATTCAATTTTTGCCCACTTTGTGGTTTGAGTTTGACACCCCTGATTTAGACATAGAGTTGAAGCCATGACTAGTGATGAGGAAAAACATTGTAGCATGGAACTCTCTACTGACCCAGAGAACGACAAAAAGCTCAGCCTGTCAGACCTCTGCATGTTAAATAACCTGCTTTTAGCTAAATGACCATGCAATATCTGGCTATCATAGGCTATATTTCTTTGGCTTCCCAAGTCAATGAAAATGAGTATAGTAGTACCTAGGTTCTCAGCATTTTATATGCACTCCTGGGGATATGTGGGTCTATTTTAGGAGGTACTTGAAATTTTAAATGTTACATTGAGTTCTGTAATGATTAATAACTCTTGTATAAATATTTCCAAATGAGTGTTTTTAGTTCTGCAAAGCATATAAATACAAGTATGGAGTATTCTTAAAGTGTACTTCAGACGGTGCATAGTGCTGTATATATACTTATCTGTGGCTTCCTCCTGCCCCATTTGGTCAGTTGGCTCCGTCACCGTTGACCCGTGGTAGCCTCCAGTATCTTCAGTTGGGGTTAGTCGTGTTTTTTTGCGCAGCCTGGACTTTCCCGTTGCAGTCCTGCGGCCAGGAGCGTCATGCACAGTACTATTGCATTGAGCTGGCGCTGAATGGGGGGGGGCTCTTGCACTGCCCGGCCGTGCAAGCGCTGAAGAATACACCAGAGACCATGACTGGGAGGGCGGTGAGGGAGCCCACATACCAAATGGGGCCGAAGGAAGTCTCAGGTAAATATACATGCAGCAGTATATATGGCTCGGGTTTCCTTTAAGAAAAATTATATGTTGAGTTACTTGAGATGATGGTTACAGCAGGGCACTTGGCAAACACCATGACGTGGTACATGTTGTAAGAATTTCTGTTAGGAAACATTTATTTTCTCATCCCTAGTCCGTTTAATAACCGGTTGGCTGCCAGATGAATTGGAAAGCTAATTTTTTTAACATTCGAATATAGTATAAATATCATTGCAATATTCTG
Source organism: Hyperolius riggenbachi (assembly GCF_040937935.1). Lineage (NCBI taxonomy): Eukaryota > Metazoa > Chordata > Amphibia > Anura > Hyperoliidae > Hyperolius > Hyperolius riggenbachi. The sequence goes on from NC_090648.1 coordinate 310,971,827, forward strand.
TTAACAGTAATGGGGTTACACTTAAAATGGCAGCTCAGCAGAGGATGACTGGTCTGAAAACAGGCTACAAAGACTGTAGTTGGCATCTTTTGTCTAACCTGCTGACCACAATATCTTTATAATGAGGTCTTAGTGAAAGGTTAAACACTGAAAGAGACACTGAAGCGAAAAAAAAATGATATAGTGAATTGGTTGTGTACTATGAATAATTACTAGAAGATTAGCAGCAAAGAAAATATTCTCATACTTTTATTTTCAGGTATATAGTGTTTTTTTTTAACATTGCATCATTCTATAATATGTGCAGATTACACAACACTCAGCATTCAAAATGAGTCTTTCAGAGCAGTCTGTGAAGTAATGACCTCTTCTCTAGCAGAGGAAAAGTAAATAGTCCAGGAACAGTTGAGATAATAAGTCAGATAACAGCCCTCTCCACGACTAACTTAGTCGGAGAGCTTAATGGCTTGTTTGCATAGAGATAACAACTGGAGTTTCTCAACTCTTCCTGTACTGGAAACAATTACACTGATGTATCTGATCTTAATGTTTTACTTCTTAGCTGTGCTACACATACAAATCAGAATATCATCATTTTTTTTCGCTTCAATGTCTCTTTAAAGGACAACTGAAGTGAGAATATGGAGGCTGACATTTTTTTTTCCTTTTTAAACAATACCAGTTACCTGGCAGCCTTGCTCATCTATTTGACTGCAGTAGTGTGTGAATGACACCAGAAACGAGCATGCAGCTAATTTTGTCAATAATGCGGGAAACGCATGATGTGCTGCATGCTTGTTCAAGGTCTATGGTTAAAAGTATTAGAGACGGAGGATCAGCAGCACAGCCAGGCAACTAGTATTGCTTAAAAAGAGATAAATATGGCAGCCTCCATATCCTTCTCACTTCAGTTGTCCTTTAAAGGGGAACTTCAGCCAAAACAAACATACTGTCATCAAGTTACATTAGTTATGTTAATTAGAATAGATACAGTAGGTAATATAATCTCTCACCCACCCTGTTTTAAAAAAGCAGGCAAATGTATGTGATTTCATGGGGGCTGCCATCTTTGTCATGGGGGCAGCCATCTTTTTGGTTGAAAGGAGGTGACAAGGAGCAGGCGACACAGTTCCAACTGTCCTGTGTTCTGATTACCCCTCCCAGCTGCACACACTAGGCTTCAAATGTCAAATTCAAAATGTAAAAAAAAAAAAAAAAAAAAAAATTGCACCAAAACAGCAGAACGTGAACAAAATCAGAAATCCCATCATGCTTTGCACAGCATCAGGGGAAAAAAGCCCGGGCAGTTTTCTTCTTTGCAGCTAAAAATGAGGCTTGTATAAGAGAAACAAAGTTCTGATGCTGTGAAACTGTTAAAGAAACACCAAGCCTTTTCAGTGCTGCTGAGTCGATTTTTAGTCCGGAGGTTCACTTTAAGGTGCATTCACACCTCTTTATTTATATCACCTTTGGGGTATCAGGACTGATCCTCTTGTATGATTTTGCTGGTTCTCCTGTACAGACGTGTGTCAGGTGTGTAGCTGACCAAGCATTCTGTAGCTATGCGGAGGGACAATGGAATGGCTTGAGCGTGACCGCATGCAGTGGAGTGGCACAGACAATGCAATCGGCCATCGCGAGGGGGAGTTGTTCTGCCAGGCGTATTGCTCGGGGACCGCTTTCCACACGCCTATTAACTGAGGCAGTTGTTATTGGCCGACTTAGTCAAGCGTGTGTATGGACCTTTAGGCCTCTTTTCGGTGGGTAGCCAAACTGCTTGCTTGCATTGGGGTTCTGACCAATCTTTACTTGAAAAAGGGTTTAACCACTTCACATCCCCTGGGACTAGTAACTTCGTCCCTGTAAAATCCCATATCTTCTTTCAGGGATGTAGCTACTAGGTCCCTCCCCGCCATGCACTCCCGCGTGCCCCCGTGCTCATTACTGCCGCCAATCTTTAGCCGGGAGATGAATGGGAACGCAGTTAATCTTTGTCCCGTATGAATGGTTGCAGGTATCAAAGCATTGCCGTGATCATTTGTTTACATCTGGCGGAAGCCATGCGCACATTGCTTCCTATTAAGCGTGCTATAGGTATGCAATAAGTATGCACGAGGACATCTAGTGGCCAAATAGTAAAATGACATCTACAAACATTTTTTCATTTTGTTCCATACACTTCTTTAACACTTGTGCTCTAAGATCAGTTCCAGAAATCTGCCTTCTTTTGAAGAGGAAAGTCAGTTGCAGCAACTGTCTCATGTTACAAGATGAAAGGCAATACATCTTATGTCCCAAGCAGTAGTGCAGGTTGAGTTTGTGATTTGTGGAAATGCAGCGGACAAAGCCATGCAAGATGAAACGGTCTATGTAACCAGCTACATAGAACCTGCTACTCTTATCACTAGCGGCCATGTATAGCTTGTGAGGGAAGCTTCTGTGTAAAATGACCACTAGGTAGAAAACTTTTCACATTGACAGATTGTTTTATGGCATGAGCAATGAACCGTTTTGTTCCTGATAATGATCCAGTTTTATTTAGTTTGTATAATTTATAAATATTTTTCTTTTCTCCCCACCAATTCCCTTCTACCACTCCTTGCTTTTCAGGTCCAGCATTTCTATGAAAGAGCCCTTCAGAAGATGCCTCTGTGTGCTGAACTCTGGAAAGATGTAATATTTTAACCTATTATTTCTATTGATTTGGGGGTCAGAAGTTCTGTTTGTTTACCATGTCAGTAAATGTGCCCAGGACCCCATCCTTACCGCTTGTGCTTCCCCATTGTTTTGCAGCTATTCTTGTTTGAAGCATCAGAAGGAGGTAAAACTGATAACCTGAGAAAACTAGTTTCCAAGTGCCAAGAGATTGGAGTCAGCCTAGATGAGCTCTTAAATTTAAAATCAGAAAGCAAGAATCACTGAACACTGGTTGTACTCAGGCCAAAGTCCTTTTCAAAATTGCCAAAACGGTCATGAGAAAGTCTGATTCAGATTAGCCTGTGAAAGTCAGACCTACTCTGAGTCAACAGCGCTTTCTGTAACGTGGAAAACCAATTTACTGCCCATCTTTAACTTGAGAGTTGAATTCCAAACTCTGGCCTGCTCTCGGGCCCAACAAGATTCTCTTAACATCATGTCCGTAAGTATAGTTAAAGTGACTGCTGTTTACTGTTTCTGTCTGTTTTTGTGTTTCATTTTCCTTTCTTACCCCCTGATTTTTTTTTTCCCAATCCCCCATTTGTTGTGTTCTAACTTGCTTGACTCTCTCACTGATGCCTGTGAGATACTGTGCTAGATATTCTTTATAGAGACTGCTGTTTACAGTGTAAAACTCGGTCTCATTCTAAATCTCTACTTAACAGATTTCTTATTTGAGAAATATCGCTGAATTGATTTAAAAAAAAAAATAAAGAAAAAAAAAATTGCTAAAGCAAAATGCAGCAGGTCCTTAGCAGGAGCAAGGCTGTCAGTCTGCTAGATGCACTCGAGGGATTTTCCACCCTTTTTTTTTTTTCTTTTTGTTTTGTTTACCTTTTTATTTTCTTTAAACATTTCCACATTTTGGACTCTAAAGCAGAGACTGTTAAACTTGAAGAAAAAAAAATACTATTGCAAAATGCCAGTGCATCAGAGTCGAAGAGTGGTCAATTAATATGTGCAATTTTTCTTTGTTAAGAAATTTAATTTATAATAAAGTTTAACAGTATATAATGGAAACCTATGTTTTGTATTGTGATACTACCTTGTGTAGTATTGAAAACTGTTTATAAAACTATTTTAAAAATAATTAAACTTTTTAAATAAGACCTTTGACTTTGTTTTTTTTGTCATAAGTGCTTTATATGTTGGTTGTTTTTATGTTTTTTCACTTAGCCTGGGGCATTAGTCCTTTCCAGTTCAAACCGGGACATAGACTCGGTGTTCAATTATCAAAACATATTTATGTCACTTCAGGTTTTGGACTAGCCCATTTCCTTTCCTTCTATAGGGTTCTCAGGGTTTTATTTCATTTTGAAAAGCACTTCACTGAACAGCAGTTGCTCAGTCTAAATGCCAACGTTTCATGTGAGCAGATTCTTATTTTTAGCGAACAAAGGAAATTTTTAGGCTCCACCATGAGGATGAGGTGGAAACAGATAAGAACAATCAGACTAAAAAATGTACTGTAAATGACAACTACAGTATATAGAAAGTCATTTACAGTGCATTTTGCTTTGAAACATACATGTGATATGTATATGCATGCACATATATGTTACAAACAGAAACCAAAGTCTGTCTGCTTCAGGATCTGGCAGGCCAATGTGCGAAGTGGCCGACTGATGCAGCCAATATTCGAATAACATCTGTTTGAATTACAGTTTTGGGCTTTGGCAGCCAGAATGCAGAATGTCAGGACCCGGCCGGCAAAGTCTTAAAGCCGAAATGAATACATGTATTAAGTTTTTTACAGTTTTCATCATAGTGCCCTTTCAAGTTAACAATAATAATGGAAGGTTGGGTCCTCTCTAACTTAGACTGATGGGAATAACAACCCAGAAGTACTCTTAATGTGTACAGGTTTTTTTTACCTATATAATTTCACTCAAACAAATGTTCTGCTACTCCGCACTCAATTTAACACCTGTAATAATGGAGATAATCACTGAAGGTTGAGTGTGATGAGGTGACAAACTAATGCAGACAATGTGACTTGTACCTTAAACAGAAGTTTGCCTTCTTAAAACAGACAGTATTTACAATTATTCAGGTTGGAGTGAGTTCTAAATTGTTTCCTAGCTAGTGCATCACTGCTTAATATGCAAATTATATCTGATGTCCCTGGAAGCTAAACACACCTCCACAACCGCTGGAATGCAATGATGTCAGCTTGTTAATATTACAGAACCACAATAATCCAACATGCATACAGACTGTTTCAGATTGATTGATCATGCATGGCATGGATTAACCACTTGCCGACCAGTGGATTTTACACTGATCGGTGCTGCGTGGGCTCTACAGCCCGCAGCACCGATCAGGAGTCCAGCAGGGCGATCAGACTACCCCCCTTTTTCCCCACTAGGGGGATGTCCTGCTGGGGGGGTCTGATCGCCGCCGGTCATCTGCGTTTTGCGGGGGGGGGGGGCTTCTCAAAGCCCCCCTCCGCAGCCATTTCTGCCCTCACGCTCCTTACCTCCCTCCCTCCCTCTCTCCGTAATACGCAGGACGGAGTTCCGTCCTGCGCATTGAAGGATAGGCTTCAGCCTATCATATGCCGGCGATCCCCGGCCAATCAGAGGCCGGGGATCGCCGATCTGCCTTACGGCGCTGCTGCGCAGCAGCGCCGTATGATGTAAACAGCGGGGATTTCTTCCCCGCCTGTTTACATTTTGCCGGAGAGCTGCGATCGACGGCTCTCCGGCTGTTCACGGAGACACCCTCCGTGGACTGACATGGAAAGGCCGCTCGATCGAGCGGCCGTTTCCATGGTAACCCGCAGACGACCAGTTTACGCCAATCGGCGTTAGCTGGTCGTCAAGAGGTTAATGAAGTTAAGTCATCTTGTGTATGGACACTCCAGATCAGTTATTAGTCATGGGCTTTTGAGTAGTAGCCGACCTTCAAATTCAAATGAGGTTAATGACTTCCCCTGTGATCGGGGGGGGGGATTTAACCTACCCAGAAGTCTTTGGTCCGTCTGCGTTCCATTATCCGTAATAGATGTAATGAAAGACTCATTCCGCCACTCGCTTCCGCGCTTCCTCCTTCCGGCTTGAAAGATAAAGCCTGGTAGTGAGTGATGCAAGATGGCTTTCATTATGCCTATACCGCGTAATGGAAAGCAGACAGCCTGAAGACTTCTGGGTAAGTTAACCCCCATCCTGCGGTCACAGGTAAAGTCATTAGACTTAATTTGAGTAGGTTACTACTCAAAAGCCCATCCCTGCAGTTATACTTGCTTGATCCAGGTGAGCATTTTATCCTAAGTGAATTGCCAGTTCTGGATCATGGTGCCAATATCTGACTGATTTATTAAATTGACTTTGTGATGCATCATAATTGTGACATATTCTGCTTTGTGTGAACCCATTTTTCCCTCCTCTGTAGAAAAAGAAACCAAACTTAAAGGAATTCTTTCGCGAATGAGGAAAAAAATAAAAAGTGGTTTATGCATAAACTATTAAACATCCTTCTAAAATAGTGTAAAGTTTTTTTTAAAAAATGAATGGTTTGATCAATACAACATGGAATGTAAATGTGGTGGCTGGGAGGCTAATCCATTTGTTAGGGGCGTTTTTTCTTTCTTTCTTTTCACAACCATAACTCCTGCCTAAGTAGTTTTCAGTGGTATAACCCACTTCTAGCAGGAATCACAGTTATAGCCCTAACTGCTGAGCTGCTGAATGTGTGTTTACATTGTTGCTAGGCAACCAGAGGCCGTGCAGAGATTCGTTTGCGAAAAGTCATAAGGCGCTGGGAGAATGAATCCGTCCCATCTACACCTTATGATTCTTTGTCAGATTGGATTTAATTTGATTTGATTCAGTGATTTGATTCAATCTAACATGTCCGATTTATAATTCAATTCAATTTGAATCGAATCATGAATCGGACATGTCAGATTGACTCAAATCAATGAATCAAATCAAATTGAATTGAAGCTGACAAAGAATCATGGTGTAGATGGTACTGATTCATTCTCCCAGCACCTTATGACTTTTTTTCACAAACTAATCTCTGCACGGCCTCTGGTTGCCTAGCAACAATGTAAACACACATTCAGCAGTTAGGGCTATAACTGTGATTCCTGCTAGAAGTGGGTTATACCACTGAAAACTATTTAGGCAGGAATTATGTTTGTGAAAAAAAAGTAAAAAAAAAACCCCTAACAAATGGATTAGCCTCCCAGTCCCTTATACGTCACTGTTACATTAAAAGTTGTATTGATGAAACCATTCATTTAAAAAAAAAACTTTTTATACTATTTTACAAGGATGTTTAAAGGGAAGGTCCAAGCAAAATAAATAGTTTCTTACCTGGGACTTCTACCAGCCCCATGCAGCCATCCTGTGCCCTCGTAGTCACTCACTGCTGCTCCAGTCCCCCACTGGCAGCTTGCCGACCTCGGAGGTACATTTTTACGCATTCCCGCTAGTGAGGGAACATTAACACATACACTTTTTACGCGTTAGTGGTTCAATGCGTAAATTTTTACGCATTGAACCACTAACTCGTAAAAATGTATGTGTTAATGTTCCTGCACTAGTGGGAATGCGTAAAAATGTACGCAATGCGAGGCAAGCTGCCAGCGGGGGACTGGAGCAGCAGTGAGTGACTACGAGGGCACAGGATGGCTGCATGGGGCTGGTAGAAGTCCCAGGTAAGTGAAACTAATTTTTTTATTTTGCTTGGACCTTCCCTTTTAATAGTTTATGCATAAACCACTTTTTATTTTTTTTCCTCATTCGCGGAAGAACCCCTTTAAGGATGACCTTGATCCATATAAACCCTCCATAATTATCCAGTCTTGCCAGTCTCCCCATTATATACAAGAAAACCCAAGTTAAGGCATAAACAGCATTGCTGTTGAACAATAATGGATTGGCCCATGTAACAGAAAACTGCAGGGCTTTTGGAGTCTCATACTACGACCTATGCAAAAAACAAACCATAAAATACACATGCACAATGTGTATCTTCTAAAGTCTTTTAGGTTTGCAAATCTAGCTAGGAAAAAGTGCCAAATACAGATTAGGCATGGAATGAAGCACATGATGATGCTGGCTACTGAACCGGTGTGTAATAAAGTTAAGAGGCATATGGATTTTGCAAATAGTAACTTGAAGTATAAAACACTATAGCAGAGAGAGTGATTTAAACTCTGGAACATAAAACCAAAAATGTTGACAGGTCTGCATAAAACCATTATCTTCTGGCACCTGATAGCAGCCTTTCACATAGGACGTTGTCCTTTTCATTTAGTTTTCATGCAAACTTTCTGCACTCCAAAATGCTGAAACACTTTTTGGACTAAAAGTAGGCCAGTTTAATAACCAAATTAATTTCTACTTAAAGAGGAACTCCATTGAAAATAATGTAAAAAAGTGCTTCATTTTTACAATAATTATGTACAAATGATTTAGTCAGTGTTTGCCCATTGTAAAATCTTTTGAATTCCTGATTTACATTCTGACATTTATTACATGGTGACATTTTTACTGTTGGCAGGTGATGTAGCTGCTGCTTGCTTTTTTGGCAGTTGGAAACAGCTGTAAATAGCTATTTCCCACAATGCAGCAAGGTTCACAGACAGGAAACTGCCAAGAGTACGTACTTTTCTTGTTTCTTGTGGGAGGGGTTTCACCACAATATCGGCCATATAGCGCCCCCTGATGGTCTGTTTGTGAAAAGGAATAGATTTCTCATGTAAAAGGGGGTATCAGCTACTGATTGGGATAAAGTTCAATTCTTGGTCGGAGTTTCTCTTTAAAGTATGACTTTAAAGGACCCCAAGCCACCCAAAGTAGTGATATAGTTTTTGGGTGGAATCGGTTGATGATTTTTTATTTTTTTTTGTTCTGTTTTATGTGTACAAAAGCAAAAACATCTTTTATCCCATTTGTGGTTAATGGGGCTACAATATAGAAGAAACTTCAGTGGTTACATGTTTGTTTTGGTGATCTCCCAGCACTGTAGAACTGATTATAGATGTACCCATGCCACCAAATGTAGTAATGGAACAGTTGATTTTGCATTATTTATCCACTAAGGATGGTCGAGATACAAATAATTTCGAGTTAATGCAGAATTATGCAAATATATGCATCATGAAAATGCACAATTAAATGAAGCTCAAATGCACGAATGAATGTGAAGTTGCACATCAAAAGACTAAACCTCTCCCAGAAGTGGACTTCCCAATATGACTGTGACACGAAACAACCACCACAGAATATGATGTTTAAAATTAAGATATATATTAATTACCTTAAGGTTTCAGTGAGTGGAAATGCAATTTAACTCCACAGTGATAGACTATGGACAATTTCATTTATGTCATACACACATCCAGTCAATTGTAAGTAAAATCCATTAGGCAAACATAAAAAAAACAAATAGGAGTATGCAAAAGAGTAACTGAAATATTAGGGCTAGTCAGTGAGATGCTTATAATTCCATATTGGTGCAAATTTATGCAGCTTGTGAATCCAGCTGCTGTATTTGATTGGACTCTTTCCAAGTTGCATACATTTAGAATAAAATTTACATCAACCCTGAATTATTACTATCTCATTGATGATCCCTATCGGTAATGAGAATGATCAGACTCATTACAAGTCAAATGTGTCTCAGTGCAATAACTAAAGCTTGGTACACACTTTCAATTTTGATTGGCAGAGTTTGCCTACAAAATTTGTTCATAGTAGTCAAACTCTGTTGTCTCTGGTATTACATGGAGGTAGTAAAACTGGCCAATCATTGGTCAATGAAAACTGAAGGTGTGTGTACAGTATGCCACACAACCCGTAAGAGGTAGATGGTCTAATACAATAAAAGAAAACTAGTTTCTGTAGATTGTAAAAAAGAAAAAAAACAGGCAAAATATGAGGCGTGTGGGTTTATGCCCACAGCATTCTTATGCTTCCCACAAACACACCTCAATACACACAAATTGAAAAGAACATACCTGTATCTATGTATGGAATTGACTCTAATCATAAGCCAATCAAGTTCACCGTGTAATGTATATGGTCTTATAGTTAATAGCTGGCCACACACATAGATTTTCACCAAATGTTCCAAACTATTCATTCTTTTCTGAAAGGAATAGATTTAGGAGTTGATTCCCACCACAGCACACCAGTTTTCCATAGATTCAAGCAGGGGAGTTATTAAACATCGATTGAACTGCAGTGTTGCACTGTTCAATGCAGTGCAATGGTATGTGCCATCAGTCTGCTCCGCCCCCAATCGACTTGGATTTTTGATCAAAAGAGATTTGAAATTCTATCCATTGGACATTTAAAGGGATTGATTCCCATCTGACTTGATCAGAGTGATTAAATCTGCAAGGTATGGAATGGAAAAATGTATGTGTATGGGCACATTTTCATGGCTTAGATGGAATGAAACTGCCTTCATTCCCTTCCTTTGTTAATTCTACACTCAAGTAGCTGGCTTTTAGTCAATACAGAGCAAGTCAGGAAGCAAACAGGTTACTAGTAAAAACAGCCATGCAAGCGATAAGACGATGATTACACAATGAAATTACTTCTTGCCTATTAAGATGTGAGAAATGAAAAATGTTCATAAACGAGTGCTCCCCCTGCACAGCTCAAAAAGCAGTTATCTGCCTAAACCCTATGTATTTAGTGCCCTGGGCCTGCTGCACCTCTAGACAAGTTTTACATTCACGTCACCACAATTAATAGATTACAAACCTTTTCATAGAAGGCATATTCCACTTATAAAAATGTCCACAAAGAATGACTTGCATGTCCTGGTTTTCACCATCACTCCTGGGGATAAATGTCCAGAAGAACCCTCAGATATAAAAAGGGAGAAAAATTGTGTTTGACTAATGCTTCCAGGCAGAGCAGGGACAAGGTCCTCCAGCACCCAAGGCTGAGACACCAAAGTGCGCCCCTCCATCCTTCCCACTCCAGCCGTCACACACTGATTGCTATTAGACTAAGAGGGCCACAGGGCCCACAACCTCCCCAACACCTTAACCACTTTACCCCCGCGCGTACGTATTTCTCCGCCCCTTTTTCCATCCTTTAAAAACCAGGGACGGAGAAACACGTACTTTCCGCGTTCCCGACGCTGCCCGCGCTCCCGCTCGTAAACACGCCGCCCGCCGCTAGTAAAACCGCCGCCGCCCGCTCGCCCAGAGATCAATGAACGGGAAAATCCATTCCCGTTCGTTGATCTAAGCCCCGCAATGATCAGCTGCTCTCCTATGGGCAGCGCGATCATTGTGAGAAAAAACTCACGTGTCCAGCCCCCTTATTCTTCCTCCAAGCTTCCGGAAGGAAGCTTGGAGGTCGCATTAAAACAAAAAGTTACTGTGGCCATCTTGTGGCCAAATAGTAAACTACACCCTAACATTTTTTAACATACAAATAAATGACTTTTAACACATAAAATTAACTCATTACCTCCCACACTCCCCATTTTTTTTTTTGTAATTAAAAAAAAATTAAAAAATTTACAATTAAAAAAAATACATAAATAGTTACCTTAGGGACTGAACTTTTTAAATATTTATGTCAAGAGGGTATAACACTGTTACTTTATAAACTATGGGCTTGTAATTAGGGATGGACGCAAAACTGAAAAAAATGCACCTTTATTTCCAAATAAAATATTGGCGCCAAACATTGTGATAGGGACATAATTTAAACGGTTTTATAACCGGGACAAAAGGGCAAATACGTTTCATGGGTTTTAATTACAGTAGCATGCATTATTTAAAAACTATAATGGCCGAAAACTGAAAAATTATTTTTTCCCCCACATTTTTCCTATTTTCCCATTAAAACACATTTAGAAAAAAATAATTCTTGGCATAATGTCCCACCTAAAGAAAGCCTAATTGGTGGCGAAAAAACAAGATATAGTTCATTTCATTGCGATAAGTAATAATAAAGTTATAGACGAATGAATGGAAGGAGCGCTGAAAGGTGAAAATTGCTCTGGTGGTCAGGGGGTAAAACCCCTCAGTGGTGAAGTGGTTAATATCTAGTTATCTGGCTTGCAGTCACTGCTATGTATCCCATTTTCTTATTTCTTTCTGCTTCATACATAATTAGGAATGATAGCTGAATGAATTGTGCGCCCCCTCCTACACTGCGTCCTGAGGCTGGAGTCTCTCCAGCCTATGCCTCGGCCCGGAACTGCTTCCAAGCTCCACCAACCGGATATCAACTTCCTGTGATATATTTAGAGGATCACCAGCCTCCACCACGTGCCTCCCCAATACAAAACAACAAATTGCACGCTTACCTGGCCCTTTCGCTGCCCCAGCCCACAGCTGTATGCACTTATTGCTATCACCGACTAGTCACCTTCACAGCTATCTGCCAATACTCCAGCTCTATCGTCTGCTTATAATTCAGCAGCCCATCTACATTACAAACACCACCTGCTCACCCTCTGAGCTTGCTGCCCAAACTTAGCGGCAATCGCTTATTGCTGAATTTGTGTCTCCCCCAGACAGCACCAGTTCTTTTCTCCTTCAACCACCTCCTTGTGCTTGACAATTAGTCCCTCGAACCAATTAAGGGACTAAACACACTCATAAGGTGTAAAACCAGCTGCTTTTATAGTATTACATTTAGAACATCCTTATACTTACAAACAAGGGAGTAAACACATTCACAAACTGGACATACAGACACCTGAGATAAGAAAGAAGGGGAGTGAAGTTGGATACCTTCTGGGGAAAATGGAGAAGAGGAACATACTGCATTTATGTGGATAAAAGGGAAGAGAAGCAGGTTGGACAGACCTAAAGGAAAGGATTAGCCTGGAACACGCACATTGAGAAAGGAGGAGAAGAGCATCCAGGAAAAAAGATGAATGTAGGACAACTCATTAATGATTTTATGAGACATTTGAATGGAATTACATAATTAAATACTATTACACAAGTCAGTTGTTTTACATAATACAAACAGGGACACGCAGTTTCTGTAATCACGGAAAAGGATGCTATAAACTTCAATTGTGTACAATATGAGAAATCTATTTACAAAAAAAAAAAAAAAAAAAACCAAATATCTTAGTCAACTGCTTTATTCCATACAGAAAAAAGGAGGAGGTGCACCAGATGTAGTAAAATGTCTAAAAACAGTTAAAAAAAAATATATAAAGCAGCTACCTCCAGGAAGTCAACCAACCCGGGGAATGGGGAGAAGACTTGTGTGCTGACAAGGGCTCCTCTGTGGGCTTCTGCAGGAAATCCAAGTTTGCATGGAAGTCCAGGAAAAGTTAAAGACAGACGGTCCAGGCACCATCCAACATGCCAAAATTCTGCCCTTTATTACATCAATGTTATGTGTCAGCAATGGCATCCAACAAGGGCAGGGTGAGAATCCCCAAGGTGGGTGCAAGGCAATAAACACCATCACTACCATTGTTTTGTGTCCATGCTGTCCCATGTGAGGAAGGGTCTACACATGCTTCTTTCCTATAGCTGCATAATTGAGGCTAGCGCTTTTGCCGCTAATGGAAGTCTATGGGCCGCATGTAAAAAGGCATATATGTGCGTTTTACATTGTGTTTTTGAAAATGCTCAACTTGCTGCAAAATTTTCAAAAATACACGTAAAACACATAATGTAACTAACTGGAGATGCAGAGGAATGCTTTTACACTAGTTGTTTATGCGTTTTTGTAAAAAAAAAATATGTTGCTGTAATTACATTGATTAGGAAACTAAACGCAAACGCGCACGAAAACGAAAAACCAACAATGCAAAAAAAAAAAGCACAGTGCAAAAAACACATGATTTTGTAATAAACGGGTCATTGGGTGTATACAGTACTTTTTTTTGGGGGGGGGGGGGGATTACACTTTAATGGTTCAACGTTATTCATTCTTCCCAGAGATGGTTCAGCTGTGCAATAATGGTGTATAATTCAATCATAGTAGCAGCTTAATAAATTAGGAATATCCTTAGCTTGTTTTGTCTGGGACTAGATTTGTCCTGAAAGTTGTGAGGCTTTGAGCTTTGCTTTCACATGATCACTGTCTTCGTGTCAGTAAGTTGTTTGGAAAATAATGATCCGTGTATGCAAGGTCAAAGGCAGCCCCCATCCATGTACATGTTTGCTGAAAATACACCTTGTCAGTTCCAGTTCATTTTCAAATTCCCCTGTAAAGCAAACTGTGCCCTGAGGCAGGAATCACTGACAACAAGAACATCTAGATTACTATCTTTCTGAAATTACATCAAAACAAAGAAAATTGCTATTTATGTTTTTACCAAGAACACCCTTTCCTGTTTAGGAAAAATCTTAGTGGCAGTCTTCCTCTGTATTATGACAGTGTTTTATTTCCTAGTCTGTGAAATATTGTTTACTTTTTTTTTTCTATCACAGTATATATTTTTTTTCTTCTGATAATTCTTTGACTGGAAATGGTTTTATTCCGTAGTCCCCCTATTACAGCCAGCAGCCAGGTATGTTTTAGTAAAGGGGCAAAAAGATATTTATTCCAGAACCAGCAGTACAGAGGAGCTATCAGGAACCTAAAATAAGGGCCCAGTTGATTGGAGATCTGCTTCTTCCTGTAGAAAGATGCAGTCTTTGAAGTACCTGTGACATCCTCCATCTTTTTGGATACCTAGAGCAGTTAGCTGTCAGAAAACAGAAAGGACAGCTTCCATGTAGACTGGCATTCATGTATTAATGAGCGGAAATACATTTTACTGAGGCAAAGTGGCAGTTTGGTTGTTTTCAATGTGCCTTTATAGTGTTTTAAACTACTTCTAACAGTTTATACAATACTGTATCATTTAACAGCAATACCATTATAAAGACGCAGTATTGTATATTTTGTACATGTAGACAACTTTGTATCTCTAAAACGTAACTCAGATCAGTTGTAAGTGGAGGACTGTGTTGTGTGTTGAACTTTACAAAGATTGCAAATAATCATAAACTGTAATAAAATCTTGTTTAACACCACTCCATCCACTATTCTAAGGAACCTATAACAACTCCTCAAGGCAAAGTACGAATGGTACCTATGCTGCAGCTGATGGTTTTAAGTGGAAACTTTAAAGAGAAACCATAACGAAGGATAGAACTTCATCCCAATCAGTAGCTGTTACCCCCTTTCCCATGAGAAATCTTTTACTTTTTTCAAACGGATCATCAGGGGGCTCTATATGGCTTATATTGCGGTGAAACCCCTCCCACAGTGTCATGTGAGCACCAGGGTTCTGACATCACACTGTGGGAGCCTTGTTGCACTGTGGGAAATAACAGCTGTTTCCAACTGCCAAAAAAGCAAGCAGAATCTCCTTCCACTGACATCACCTGCCAGCAGTAAAAATTTCACCATATGATAAATGTCAGAATGTAAAGCAGGGAGAGGAAAGATTTTACAATGGGCAAACACTGACTAAATCATTAATACATAATTATTGTACACATTAAGCACTTTTTTTCATTGTTATTTTCACTAGAGTTCCTCTTTAGAGGACCACTCCAGCAAAAAAAGCTGGCAATTAAAAGCTGACTGAACTGACAGGTTTTGGACTAGTCCATCTCCTCATTTGCATGAGCGCTTTGCAATTTTAAAAGCTCCTGCTAAAGTTATCCTATGTGTGTGCACACACTGGAGAGATGTGATTTTGTAAAAATCCCCCATAGCGTTGCATTAGCAAGAGCTTTTCAAATCCCTAGCGCTTAACCACTTGAGGACCCACCCTTTACCTCCCCCCCCCCTTAAGGACCAGCGCTGTTTGTTGTGATCTGTGCTGGGTGGGCTCTGCAGCCCCCAGCACAGATCAGGGTGCACGCAGAGCGATCAGATCGCCCCCCTTTTTTCCCCCCTATGGGGATGATGTGCAGGGGGGGTCTGATCGCTCCTGCGTGCAGGCATGTTGCGGGGGGGGGGCACCTCAAAGCCCCCCTCCGCGGCGACATTCTCCCCCTCCCTCTCCTACCTCCCTTCCCCGGAGATCCGGGCTGCACAGGACGCTATCCGTCCTGTGCAGCCAGTGACAGGACGTCCCCTGTCACATGTCGGCGATCCCCGGCCGCTGATTGGCCGGGGATCGCCGATCTGCCTTACGGCGCTGCTGCGCAGCAGCGCCGTACAATGTAAACAAAGCAGATTATTTCCGCTTGTGTTTACATTTAGCCTGCGAGCCGCCATCGGCGGCCCGCAGGCTATTCACGGAGCCCCCCGCCGTGAATTGACAGGAAGCAGCCGCTCGCGCGAGCGGCTGCTTCCTGATTAATCAGCCTGCAGCTGGCGACGCAGTACTGCGTCGCTGGTCCTGCAGCTGCCACTTTGCCGACGCACGGTATAAGCGTGCGGTCGGCAAGTGGTTAAGAAGCTCTTGTAGTGTGCACCAGCCCTTAGACTTTGCAACTGTCGTTTAGGAAATGCTTTTGAAAATGAAGAAAACCCTGAGAATCCCCTATGAGGCCTGTATGCCACATCCTTGAAAGCCCGCAGAAATATAAATTGGGTACAGCAAAGTAGATACTAAGTGCATCAGTAATTCACACACATTAATTTATTGTCTGCTGTCAGATGATGAGCTTCTGACCCAACTAACATGTTTATGGAATTTCAGTGGCTCGAAATGGTGGCACCTGCCCTGCACTACACTCTGCCCTGGATGCAGCTGAGTTATCTGTGACATGATGGTCTGCGTAAAGGCAAAAGACCGATGATCAGAATTGCTCCAGTCCCTGATACCATTTCAGGTTTTTGCAATTTTAAGCAGCTGCAAGCATTTGGGATAGTCAGTGGGGTGGTGCCCACCCCCCAGCCCCTCTACGTAACATCTGGATAGACTGCAGTTGCTTGCCAGATATTAGATGCACCAGTTTTCTACTGCGCAGTAACTGCACCATGTGTCAACTGCTAACACACATATGCTTACAAATGCTGCTATTGCATTATTTCACACTTCAGTGTAATGATTGGTTGTTGTTGTGTTCCCCTATGTGGTCATTGTTAATTATCGTAACACTACCGCATTCAAGAAAAACGTTGTGAATTCAGAAAAAGTTTTTGAAAAAACAAATGCGGTAATTTTATGGAAATGTTTTTTTACCGAACAGGCTTTAAGAATTGAGACCATTGTTCACGCATCATGAACATTTTTTGTTGTGTGAAATGTCACTTCCACTTGTGCACGGTTTTCAAACAACATAATCGTTTGGAAGATTGGCACGTGAGAATGTCTTTTCAACTACTTGTATCTTTTTTTTGCTAGGTAATGTCACTTGAGCGACAATGCTTGTTTCTGTGCCTTAACTTATCTAGTGTGTGTACGGACCTAAAGGCTTGATTTATTATATGCATTTTGTGAAAGGCATATTGCTAATCTGAAAGAATAAATAGTTGTGTGCCTTAATTGCTAAAATAGCCATCCAGCCTTCAAAAGAGAAAGTCCACAGAGAAACGAACTGTAAACATGATAATCTCCACTCTAGTGCAATGTAACAAAATCTAGACTGGGAATGTTGCTGTTCAAAGTCAACTTCGGTGTCAGAAATTCTGATAACGTAAACAAAAGAAAGACTGAAGTAATTAAGCAATTAGTTTAATCATAATGTGCCAATCATTGCGTTAACCCCACACAGCTATTCATAATATCAGACTGTGAGGCATCATCCAGATCTGTGATGTCAGTGTGGTGCAACATCAATGCTTTGCAGCTGTACGGTAAACAGGATTTGAGCGTTTCAGTTATATGGATTGTCTTTTTCCCCCAGTGTAAAGACATTTTTACCCAGTGTATTTATTATTACCCAGCAACTGTGTTCACGGATTCAACATGGCCTTTATTCAATTCCCTTTTTCTCCTTCGTTTTCTCATGGGGATAATTTCCCCCCTCTATTTAAAATAACTTTTCAGTGCTCTGCAATTGTAAAAGTACAAAACAGTAGGTGAAAAAGTGCTGTAAAAATTATTTAGAGTATTTTCTTTCTTACTGGTAGTTTAAAACAGTGTTTCTCAACATTTTATTGGTATGTACCCCTTTTAAAACCCCGTACTCACCAAGTACCCCTTAGCATAGCAAACATTATTATAAGTGCCCCTTGACAAATATATATTCAATCGTAGTACATGATAATTAGTTCTAAACAATGTCCAAGCAATTTGGTGTTGTTTAAATAAGATTTATCATTTTCTAAAACTCTAAAATTTGTTATTCTTAGTTAAATATATCCAGCCCGAGTACCCCCTGAAACCATCAGGAGTACCCCCTGGGGAACGCGTACCAAACATTGAGAACCTATGGTTTAAAGGGCATTATATTGATCAGGTTTGAAAATATCACCTGGGACAAAATATAGGAGAAAAAAGTGAATTGAATAAGGGCCATAGATTGTTACAACACTCCTTTAAGGAGGATGGTAAAGAGGCACAGTAAAGAGGAGAGGCAGGACCATTTCTAGTCCCAGCATCATTTGCAGCTTCTGACACCAGCATGTTTGGGTCATATTGTATTTAATTAGTAGTCAATGAGATGCAAATGTGTGGAGTGGACCAATCAAATGCTGCAGAGGTGGAATTCGATTGGTCCATTTTCAAGCTGCATAAATTAGCATTTAGAATTTGAATAATTCAGCATTAAAGGGAACCAATCACCACTTTTTTTCCCTGGTTTCTAATAGCTATAGGAGCTGCCATGCCCCCCCCCCACCCTTCCCTTCTAGCTGCCCACTACTTATCTAGGGGAAGGTGTAAAGATAGCATCTGTGATCTACCCAAATCCCATCCAAAATCACTTTCTATTTTTCTACACAACCACATTTGCAGTGCACATTTCTTCCATATAACTCAAATCATACATTTGACTAGTTGCTTAAAGCAGGCCTTTATTTAAGGCACGTGTAAAAAAAAATGTTATTCACATCTTAACCACTTGAGGACCCACCCTTTACCCCCCCTTAAGGACCAGCGCTGTTTGTTGTGATCTGTGCTGGGTGGGCTCTGCAGCCCCCAGCACAGATCAGTGTGCACGCAGAGCGATCAGATCGCCCCCCTTTTTCCCCCCCTATGGGGATGATGTGCAGGGGGGGTCTGATCGCTCCTGCGTGCAGGCTAGTTGCGGAGGGGGCACCTCAAAGCCCCCCTCCGCGGCGACATTCACCCCCCTCCCTCTCCTACCTCTCCCCCCGGTGATCCGGGCTGCACAGGACGCTATCCGTCCTGTGCAGCCAGTGACAGGACGTCCCCTGTCACATGGAGGCGATCCCCGGCCGCTGATTGGCCGGGGATCGCCGATCTGCCTTACGGCGCTGCTGCGCAGCAGCGCCATACAATGTAAACAAAGCGGATTATTTCCGCTTGTGTTTACATTTAGCCTGCAGCTGCCACTTTGCCGACGCACGGTATAAGCGTGCGGTCGGCAAGTGGTTAAAGTAAAAGACGTATGAGAGGTGCCACCTTGCTGGTGACATAGAAATAAATATAGCGCCGGGAAGTTTGGATGCAGGGTGAAACTGAAAAATGGCTCACCCTGCTGTGGCAAATTTCCCAGCACGGATAAGATGCAATTCAGCTTCCAGCTATTGCTGGCTCACTACACACAGAACAGGGATAATTCACAGTTCTTTCAGTTAATAAAAACGAACACCTTTTTTTAAAAAAACTAACTTTTTTTCCCCCAGGACATGGATAGAAATCTATTCCGTATTGTATTATTTAGAGACAAAGGGGTGTATTCACTAAATATCAGCGCAATTTACATGCAAACACTGCACACATAGATTTTACCTATACTTAGAAAATACTACCACAAAGAGAGTAGGGCCTGCAGCCACTACAGCAAATCGGTGTAAATCTGCCAAATCCGTGTTGCTTTTGTCTTAGCCTTATTATTGTAATATATACTGTATACAAATGAACTCTATTGACTTTATATTACCTTAGCAGTGTTATAAACTGTTCTTATCGCCTTGCTTCGACACCATCGTCTCACAGACTGTGAGATCACTTGACTCTCCACACAGCAAACAGTAGATAGACTTTCTCAGGCTTCTCCAATGTTTCCGTTATTTATTCAAGTCACAGAAAGACAGATAGATACAGTCATCATATCCTAGCTATGCAAATCTTCATGTTGCATTATAAGCTCATGATTAGACTCCCTACTGAAGTCTATCAGGTACCTTCTTCCTACCTACGTTCCACTAAACTACCTATGTACAGCAAACATTATATCAGATTACATAAAGGAATAACATGCTTAGAGGTCCAAGTCGGCCTTGCGAGCTAGTGCAGAAGGAAGAAGCAGAAGTGAGTTCCCCATCGCTCGCTCCAGATTTAATACCGACTAGGAAAGAGTTAAATATGACATCATCTTCGCCACCCCCTATATCAGTCTATTGGTGGACCCACTCGTGGTGTCATCATACCCGCCTACTCGATTAATAATCAATGAGGCACTTGACCCAGATGCAGGACCGTGGATGTTTAGTAAACATGGCCAATGTTTTCTGTTCCTGTTGAGGTCAGAGTGGCCGATGGCCTTCTGTTAGGAACATGTTCTCAGTACCTGCGTGTATCTTCTGCTACACGCAGACCCTGAGATGCCTCTGCCTGCATCACCAACCCTCTATCTATTTTAAAGGCATACACTGCGGACAAGCCTTTTACATAAAACTCAGGCCAAGTAACTGAGGCCTACTTAAATTATAACAATCCCCCCTAAAACGGCTTGACCCGCAGATCCCAGCGTCTGAACCTCCCAGTACCTGGTTTCTTTCTTGTATGTTTCACTTTTCGATGTTCGTGCTCACACAACTTCTCTGCTCTAGGCGATTACCCCTGGAAGAGAGAGAGCAAGACCTCTTGGTCTTCCTGTAACCAGGCTCTCTGGGGAGGCCCTACTTCTAAGTCCCTCAATACCACATGCTCAGCATTTGCGTCACTTGCGTATCACTCACAAACTTGCATGACCACAGAAAAGTGAAACTCGTTTGGTTGTTACAAAACGGAGCAGTGCCAGGTGCCTTCTAAAAGAGCGCCTTTATACAATCAGCTCCTAGGTACTACTAAACCTATACCCGTAACCCTGTATATCCCTTAATTTAAACTATTGGTTCCGGAGATTGTTTATGAGGCACCAATCTCTGGACCAGGTTAATTTATTTTACGTAATTTTAACCCGCAACCTCACCTGGATAATGATGCCTAAAGTTGTCATCCCCATCCAGACGACCAGTGGGTGTAGAAAGAACTTTGGAACTGCAGATGCCCCGTCCGAGTGTCCCTGGAACATCACCGGAACCTTTGTCCACCAGGGCAGACTGGAACTCACCTGCTCATTTTTGTGTTCTACCTCGTTAAGATCACCTGTATCATGGTGAAATCTTACCTCTAACTCAGTGTACTGTTTGTTTAACCTTTGTAACAAAATGTGGTCGTCTTGGATCAAAACCTGTTCCCCTTTGTCCCATGTCGTGTTCTCTTTCAGGACGGGAACTACCCGTGAAGCTTTGACCTTCAGAGTTCTCTTAACAATTTGAGAAACAACGTCATCAAACCTGGATGACAGGATCCATATGGGATCTCCACTCACACAATATGTTCCCCTTGGAAACTTCCCCTTATCAGAACAATTATGAGAATATACCTTGAATGTATCATTAGACCTTATGTTAAAAAACCAAACCTTTCCTTCAGCCACCGGAACTATCGGTTGGGCTTCAGGGTGGATCTTTTGAATGGTAGCCTCGCATTCTGCGTTATTGAGCCTGCAGGCTTCTTCACTAAATTTGGCTTGCCCCGGCCAACGCAGATACTTCTGCAAGAATTGCCCGCATGAGGACAACTCTACTTGCTTCACCTCCCCGTCTAGCACCAAAAAAGGTTGACCTCTCAGGTCCTGGTGTAAGACACGGGTTGAGGTGGGAACTAAGGAAGTAGCGGTGCCTAAAGGAATGTTGCACTGTTTCCATTTGTTCACCCAAACATCTCGAAGCTGCTATGCAAAAGATCCTTCTCCAGAAAAATTAATATACCTCCCCTTGTCCAATCTCTCGCTGACAAAATATGTCCCCAGCTGTCCTGATTGGACCACTTCCCCCCTTATGTCCTGAGGCACACTATGTACCTGAGGTCGGGAAGACTGTACTCTCTGCAATCGTTCGATTAAGAGTACCTCTTCACTTACCCCACTCTCATGAGGATAAGCTGTTGCATATGGACTGTGTAATATCGTCCCCTGTTGTGACCCGTGTGGTGTGAATGGGGTTCCCTGTGTGAGCTTTCCCTCCCCCGGGACCGCTCTCCCCACCCTCTTTGTCACCTGGAAATGTGGCTTGATCTCGATTGTTACTTCTTGTTTCGAGAACCACCCACCCTTGGCTTTCCAGCCTTTACGTGTGTATAGTTGTTTCAGAGGCACTCTCTGTTGGTAGCTCCAGAGTGTGATGTTGTCCCCCGCGTCTCTCCGGCAGGAGAATTGACGCCTCCTACTCGTTCCTCTCCAATCTGGAACCATCTCACTCTGCATAACCAAGACAAGGTACCCCTGAATCACACACTCCACCTTTTGCATGTACCCATTGTACTGCAATGTACCTTTTAACAAACCTTTGGATCGGTGCATTGATTCTGGGAGTGTGGCATTCAATAGCAGATTTACACTGCCATTAAATTCCCACTGCCCGCACACTTGACCCTTCAGACCTTTCACCCACATTGTGCCATGAAATTTGTTTTCTCCTGGCACAAGTGCTCTTTCCCTCCATCCCTGCTTGGTCCATCTGTGCCAATCAGAGGGAGGTGTGAAAGGATCAGTACCTTTGTCACCCAACATTAACATGCTTGGGCCTTGCATTCTCATTAACCCCTTATTATACATGAGAATGTCCTCTCTTCGTTCTCCTAGGACGAAATGGCAACCTAGGATCACCATCAGCACGGTCCTCCTCATTATAAAAGCACCACCTTGGGAAAGAAAAACATTAGCAATTTGCACTATGCTTTGCTCAGACAATTTTTTAGACGTTTTCCGATCTCAGGAACCTCGGTTTTTAGTCTCTTTCCCATTTCAGGAATCTCGTGTTTTAGTCTCTTTCCAATCTCAGGAATCTCGTGTTCCTCCAAGCTTAGATCGGCATCTGGAACCTTTCGCGTATCCGACTGACATCTCCAGCTTTGCTGCCAGCACGGCATCTGTCTCAACTCCATATTGCCAAACACCTGAAATCGAAATACAAACAAATCAATTCTTATTAATGATTTGGGATTCGCCCTGCGGCTTGTACTCTTTACACTTTAAATTGATCAATATATATCGTAATTGATCTCGTTGCTTTATGGTTCTCATGAACTCTGTTTACTCTTATTGGTAGATTGGAGTTAAACTTCACCCCCCCTACCTCAGTACTATCCTCAGTACTTACCTGTTTACAATATGCTCCCGCGGACTTCACCTATGGAAGCTCGCTTCACATTTGGAAGCTCTCACCACATCGCAGCTCACTCCACATCCCCCCCTATCTGTCCATGCGCGGCCGTCGCATGCACAGATTACGGATGCCACACCTGATGCTGCTTTGCAGGTGAGCCTGCAATGCTCTTACTCATTATCGCATTTACTTACCTAGAACTTCCTTGCGATACCAGCTCTGCTAGAAGTTCTGTGTGTTGTACCCTCTGATCAATGTTTGCCGTGCCACTACCCCCAGACTTCACAAAAAAAACGGCTGCCTCCCTGTAGGAAGGAGCACTTTACACTTAAACTACACAGGGTGCAGGGCTAAGCATACCAGCGTCGCATGCCTGTATGCAGATCCCTGAATGCCCACTTGGTAGGTAGTCACATGGCAAACACCGCACTGATACACTGTCACTCTGTAAACGGCAATTTTATCATCTGTATAATTGCCCCATGAACTGTTGTCAGTCCTTGTTCTTTGTGCTACAATTGATAGGAGCTGGAAAAAACATATTTGACCAATCAGTGGACGAAAAAAAAACGCACACAAAAACAGCTCCAGTCCAGCATAGACCTCTCAGTCCCGCTCTGGCCCTGTTCACGACAAAACCGGAAAAAACGTTACCGCTCTGCAGAAGCGGCGACGGAAACCCGAATTGGTCAACTCCCTTTTTTCCAACTCCGGCACCCCCCTGATGCACTGTCCCCCCCTATACGCTATTGGGAACTCATGCTGCACCACCCATTAAGGTGCCCCACTTACAGGAATAATCCCATAAGCAACTCAGTACAGACCCTTTCCTGATCTGCACTGCTACGTGTGTCCCCGCACCGAGCTGGGAAACACTTCCTATTCTGGCATTCCTTTCCATGGACCCAGGGAAAATCTCTGGGGAAATACTTTGAGAACCGAGACACACAGTAGACTGTCTCTGTATTTCTACCCCCCTCCCTTTCAGCTGCTCTTCCCGGAGCCGCGAGCACAGCCTGACGTGATGTGGATCCCCCCAGCCCCTCCTCCCCCCTGCCATGACGTGTGGGGGCCATGACTCACGGGGGCGGGCTCTCTCCACTGCCGCCATTTTGAGTCCTGGACTGCCAGCCAAGATGGCTGCTCCCATAGCAGCCTCTCGTTCCTATAGACCTAGGAGAGAGAACAAAACTCACACAGAACATACATTTTTTTTTTTATCGTTACACACAGCATCTATCCACAGTGCACAAAAATCAGCCTCAGCATTCCTTCACGTCTCAGCTGTAATCCGAACTGCAATCAGACATACGGATCCCCAGAGACGTAGGAATCTTTCTCACTCTATCACAGACATAACTAAGAACCGCCCGAGCGAGCTATACGACTCCAAACCACTGTAACTGTTTTAACTGTTAACATCCCAGCTAGAACTTCAACACAATACAGACATTGAAAAAACATGTTAGCAGCAGCACCGACTGGAAATGCGAGAAACGTGCAGAACATCTCACAAACAGAAAGACACTCGCTTTCCTCTTCTCTCCCTCTATCCACCACTAACACTGATGGTTTCCCTCTGCCGCGGGGGACCCCCCCCCCCCTTATCTATCATCCTGCCCAGTCTCTGGACAGGGAGAGAAAAACAAAACAAAACCCAGAGAGAGAGAAGACAAAACATCTGCCACACAGGAACATCGAATCCTAAAAAACAATTAAAGCGCATAAACTCTGAAAACACGTTCTGTATTTACATCGGAGCTGCACCTCTCCTCACCCCTCCCTTCACGCACAGGAGAGATGAGAAGCCCGCAGCCTCCACTCTGCAATTAACACAGAATATACACATTAACACATTATCCTCCTCTCATACAATAAAGATAATGCAACACAACAACGTAAAACATACTTGCCTGATCAGAGGACTGTGTAAGCCTGCGAATTCGACCAGCCTTTGGCAACTTTCCACGACACTGAGTGGATCTCTGGAACTACTGAGCGTCAGCTCTGTGTACCCACACTGGCTCAGCGGATCAATCTCCAGCGGCAGCTGCCAGCCGGCCTCGGAGCCTTCCAGTCACCTGTGATCCGGTTTAGGCTGTGACTGATGTGCACTGTCAGTCAAAGTTTAACATCCACGAGTGTCGCCGCTGGTTCTCTCGAATTGCAGCTGTGTGCTTGGCTCCCGCACACTCCCACTTATCAGTATCAGCTTGATAAGCTTTACCGTCTGCGTCCGTCTATTCCGCTTGCTTTGCTGTGGAATATCTTGAAACCACTTTCTTCGGCCCCGGCCCCATCTGCCTGTATAGCTAGGCAGGGAAGGATTTCAGGCACCACTGTTATAAACTGTTCTTATCACCTTGCTTCGACACCATCGTCTCACAGACTGTGAGATCACTTGACTCTCCACACAGCAAACAGTAGATAGACTTTCTCAGGCTTCTCCAATGTTTCCGTTATTTATTCAAGTCACAGAAAGACAGATAGATACAGTCATCATATCCTAGCTATGCAAATCTTCATGTTGCATTATAAGCTCATGATTAGACTCCCTACTGAAGTCTATCAGGTACCTTCTTCCTACCTACGTTCCACTAAACTACCTATGTACAGCAAACATTATATCAGATTACATAAAGGAATAACATGCTTAGAGGTCCAAGTCGGCCTTGCGAGCTAGTGCAGAAGGAAGAAGCAGAAGTGAGTTCCCCATCGCTCGCTCCAGATTTAATACCGACTAGGAAAGAGTTAAATATGACATCATCTTCGCCACCCCCTATATCAGTCTATTGGTGGACCCACTCGTGGTGTCATCATACCCGCCTACTCGATTAATAATCAATGAGGCACTTGACCCAGATGCAGGACCGTGGATGTTTAGTAAACATGGCCAATGTTTTCTGTTCCTGTTGAGGTCAGAGTGGCCGATGGCCTTCTGTTAGGAACATGTTCTCAGTATCTGCGTGCATCTTCTGCTACACGCAGACCCTGAGATGCCTCTGCCTGCATCACCAACCCTCTATCTATTTTAAAGGCATACACTGCGGACAAGCCTTTTACATAAAACTCAGGCCAAGTAACTGAGGCCTACTTAAATTATAACAAGCAGAGTGCCGTCAACATTTTATCTGATATTGTCTGCATTCTTCTCTCCAGTGCTAAAGGATCACCTAGAGGGAATTTTCTATTACATAAGGGGCCCATACACTCAGCCGATTTTCTGGCCGACTGATCGTTCCCGATCGATCGATTTCAAATCGGTTGGCCAATCGACCGATCGATGGCTGATTTTGATCGATTTCGATGGATTTCCATCGAACTGGCAGAGTGGAAAATTTAGGTCGATCTGATGAGATTGCTTATCAGTTTGCATTGGCCTTAATGGAAATCTGATGGCAAAAAAATGCCATCAGATCGAATTTCAATAGATTTCAAACTGAAATCTATTGGAATTCTATCCTGGTAAAAAATTTTCTAAAAACGCATCAGATAGATCATCAGATGCATTTCTTATCTATCTGCTGCCAATCTGACGAGTGTATGGGCAAATATATTCCAACTTAAATCCATTGAGAGACTTTGTTAACAGGAATTCTCAACATGAGAAAAGATGAGGATCAACATTTCAGGATCTAGTGAAAACAATATACAATAACTATCTATCCTAATTTCATATTGGCTACCTTATATACTTGCGTATAAGACACATTGTTCAACACAAAAAATGTGCTGAAAAGTTATCCTCTTGGCTTATTTGCGAGTCATTGGAGCAGAACGGATGGTGAAGTGGATTTTGTTAGTGGAAGAGGAGTGTACGGATTGTGTACTAGTAATCCTGCTCTTGCCAGCTTGCTTTCTGCTGTGTCTGTGCCCTCCATCCCCTGCAATATGGTGTGCAGAGTGCGCTGCTCAAGACAACATGTGTCCCCTGGCTTGTGGTGCGGAGCGTGCCAGCAACATTGATTCATCCTGTGTGGCAACTACTGTGTCTCATATCTATGACACCATCTAGTGGCGTCTTGAGACACAGCTGTATCATGATGGGGCACATCTGGCTAAGGGGAGGTTGGCTAATTTTTACTGGGGGCACATCTGGTTACTGTTTAGGGGGCATATATGCGAGTCAATCACTTTTTCTTGGTTTCTGAGGGAAAAGTGGGTACCTCGGCTTATACGTGGGTCAGCTTATGTGCAAGTATATACGGTATATCAAAAACACTGTCCCATTTCTGTGATTTAAAGCAGTCCTAAAGTGGTGAAAAAAGCCTGAAAGTTACTTATCCCATTATTGGTAAGCCCCCGGATAGCACTGGATCCTTGAGCTGGTCTAATTTGCCACTTAAGTCTGTTTGTAGTGAACCTATTGGTTAAAATTGTATGTGTTATGGCCAAAACACAAAGTCTGGCTCTTTGGGTTTTAGCTGGCCAATATGCGAAGTAGCTACTGCAGCCAAAGTGCAAAACAAGTCGCATTCGGCACAAGTGTAAAATGACCTTCAATCAAAGGAATTCCCCTTCTCCATTGCCTTTCCCTTGCACTCACCTCTCATCTCTGTCTGCAGGGAGGAAATATACAGGGAAGCCCATCCACCCTCCCTGCTGCTTGTGCTATCTCTGTGGGCTTTTATTGCAGCCCGCGTCATTGGTATTCCCTGCTGTAACACAAGCTGCAGTGAAAGCCGCGCACACAGCTGGGGGGGGGGGGGGGGGAGGGGGGCTGGAGGAGGGAGAAGGCACAGGCTGCCCTATATATTTTCTCCCAGCAGACAGATGTGAGAAGAGGGCTATGGGCCCCCGCTTCTCACATTGGCTGGCCAGTTCCTGAAGTGGCCTACTTCGGTATATAGTCATAATATATACATCACCAGGGAGCTGCATTTTTAAACAATCCTTTAGCTGTCAGCTGCTCTTAGAGTACCCCTGAAATGAGAGGCATATGTAGGATGTCATATTTATTTCCTGTTAAAAACAATGCCAGTTGGCTGGATGTCCTGCTGATCTTCCGAGGTGCAGCAGTGTCTGAATCATACACCTGAGACAAGCATGTTTTGTGTTTGAACTCTGAAAATGTATTTTTGTCATTAAAGGGACCCTTAGCAGTACATAGAATAAAAAATGTCACTTACCTGGGGCTTCCTCCAGCCCACCATAGGCCGCAAGGTCCCTCGGCATCCTCCACGCTCCTCTCCGTGTCCCTCCAGCGGCTCCCGTTACTGGTAACACCCTGGCCGGCTCTTCCTGGTTCTTGACGCTTGGTGTCATCACGCCGGCCGCTAAGCTTCATCAGGGCGTTGGCGTGAAAGTCCTGTGCATGCGCGGTTTTCTAACTCTAAACCGCGTATGCGCTGGACTTTCACGCCGGCCGCTGTGGAGACGCGTAGCTGCCGGCGTGATGACACCAAGCGTCAAGACCCAGGAAGAGCCGGCCTGACACTCGGCCCAGGTGTCGCCGGTAACGGGAGCCGTTGGGAGATATGATTTTACTAATATTCTACTATTGCGTACATCTCTTGCCCATTTTAAAATGCAGCACTTTAAATGCATGTCCTAGACCGGTGTTTCTCAAGAGTTTATTGGTATGTACCCCTTTTAAACCCCTGTACTCACCAAGTACCCCCTAGCATAGTAAACATCACAATTATCCATTAACAAATATATATTTAATCATAGTATATGATAATTGGTTCTAAACAACTTCTAAGAATTTACCATCGCTTTTAATTAACTAAAATACTAATTTGGTGTTGTTTAAATAACATTTATAATTTTCTAAAGCTTTAAAATTGTTATTCTTGGTTAAGTATATCAAGCCCGAGTACCCCCTAGAACAGTGATGGCTAACCTTGGCACTCCAGCTGTGGTGGAACTACAAGTCCCATGAGGCATTGCAATGCTCTGACAGCTCTAAGCACAACTCGGGGAGGCAGAGGCATGATGGGATTTGTAGTTTTGTCACAGCTGGAGTGCCAAGGTTAGTCATAACTGCCCTAGAACCATCAGAAGTACCATTTAAAAAACAATATCCAGGCTCCTCACCTCAAGCTAGGACTTTTAAACACTTGTAGATTTAATGGGGAGGTGCTGGAAGGGGTGTGGCAAGCAAAACATCAAAATGAACTTCCGCACACTCATGCAAATCCTCATGCGAATCCATTCACAAAAATCATGCAACAATCAATGCTGTCCCTACAGCTAAGTTAAAAGCTGGGATCTTCATTACAAGAATAAAGTATCTTGCATAGTCACATACACCGCGTATTATGTGTATGTGACTATGCAAGAGACTTTATTCTTGTAACGAAGATCCCAGCTTTTAACTTAGCTGTAGAGACAGCATTGATTGCTGCATGATTTTTGTGAATGGATTTGCATGAGGATTTTCATCAGAAGTTCCCCCTTGGGGCATGCATACTACACATTGAGAACCTAGGTCCTAGACCAAGGTACAGAGAGGCATTTATGCTTTGACCAATACTTGCTGCAGTGGTCTACACCAGTGCCTGAATAATTCCTGCATAAGGCTATACATAGACACAAAAAGAACATTGGTTTATTTCATTGCAAAGTTTATTACAAATGGCATGTTCGTTACACGAATAAAAAAAGCAAGCAGGCAAGACCTATATACAAGCACTAGACTTTTATATACAGTATATACACATAACAACCTCAGTAAAAATAAAGGAGCAGAGTACACGTCAAAGCTTTTCAACTTGGTGTTATTGTATTTTTACCAAAGTAATAAATACAGCTCTATATTTACAACTCTCATAAAAATTATGCCTTTTATTTAAATGTTACAAACATCTAATCACAATATTTCAAACATGCTTATAAAAATAAAACCTTGTCTATTTGTATAAGAGCTTGCAGATATTTTATACAATGTACTACTAGTACAAGTGACTTCATTTCAAATAGTTAAGCTCTGTTTTGAGTTTAGGCCATCGCTACAGAAAATTAAAAATATAATAATACAAATTCTGCCCTATGGTCATTATGTTTTAATGTATTTTGTAGGCGTGATGATTTCAGCATGGAGTTATTAAGCTCTATTGGGAATCATCTAACAATACGCTGTGTATGCGGGGTCGCCTTTGCTTTACAACTGCGTAGGTAGGCTAAAAAAGTCCATCAAGTGTAGCTTCACACTGGTTCAGCCCTTTATATCAATGGAAGACAAAGAAAAATATATTCTGTACAAAGAAAGGAAGTATTGTAATATTTTTGTAAAGTGGGCTGTCCCCCGATATTTTAAGTCTGCATATATAAATTGTTTTGATATCAAAATATGTGCTAAAATGATTCTCCTGACATTAGAAAAAAATATATATCATTAGTTGATTTGTATGGATGGACAAGGACTCTTCCGCCTTCAGCTGTGTTTGGTTACAATAGCTGAACTGAAATAAGCTTTGCCAAGTTTCAGTGAAATATAGGGCCATGTTTTAAAGAGGACATAGTATCAGATTATATTTTAATTACAAAACATTTAATCAATGTAACAGTTTTCCGAAAGGCCCTGGGGAATTTACAGAGGTATTTACAATAGCTGCACCTGTGAGATTGGAATTTCCCTTCTAACTGCATTGTTGAATAATTCTTAGGGAGTATGTTACCATATTGTCTAATTTCTGTTTCCGTTAAAAGTTCTAAAACTTTTACAGTATGGTTTGTGTTAAACACAAATTAATCTGAATATGGTTAATTAAACCCTACTGTGTATTGCCATTTCCCCTCACTCTTTCTTGGTCAGAGCAAACTGACGGATTTATAAAGAAGTTATTTATTGCATTCCTTTATCATAGTGCTAAATGGGCCCAATATAGGCTTGGAAAAGTGTTTTTAAAGCTCTGTAGTTAATCAATTTGTCATGAGCGCTCCCTGGCAGGAGTCAATTTAAATATAAAATAACTGGGATGGAAAATAGTCATGGAAAGGTTGCATTGCTGTGTGTATGTGGTGTTGACAAGACCACTCCAGTTGTCCTGCACATACTAAGAGCTCCGGTGAGTGGTAAGCATGTATGTTTTTGTTATTGTGCTATAGTATGCAGCTAGTCAGTATAAGTGCCAGTATAGGAAGGTATGCGACTTATGTTTTAGTTCAGTCTGCCAAATATCATAGTCATGTCATACTACACACCAGTATGGATTATAATTTTTCATGCATTCTTTATGTTTTTATTTAATGTCTTGGTTTTGATGTGCCCCACCAGCTAGCTACTATCATATTTCAATAATAAAACCTTGAGACGTTACTACATAGATATTGGTTAGTCAATGCAGGCCTCAATTCACTTCTCAGTTTTTACCAACTATTTGGCGTTGCTCAATCAAGAAGCCACGTTTTATGTTATGACAGATTTTGGACACTGACTTGTGTCAAAAGGAATTACTTCCACAAATGATAATGTCATAACAGTAACGTAGCAGTAGATGGTTCCATAGTGCTAATGCTTATTCACTACTTAGTGAGTAACTTATCCAGAAAGAAGCATGCAGGTTGGGAATTACTTCTTCAGCTACAGCAAGCTTATTTTGGATAACTGGATGAATCTGTAAGTAATGAAGTCATGACAGCCCTTGGAATATTTAGCTTATTTTCTTTTTAAACATTTAACAATGGCAACTTCAATATCTTTTTGTCACGAGTCAAGACAAATTCCTTTTAGCTCAGTCCTGGGAAATGTGGCCGAGGCTTCAGCTAATGGTGGCAGTAGCCTGGTGTGCCACAAGTCTCAGCTTATAAAACTTAATTTCTCAATGCAGCCTGTGCAATCGCATCTGCCCGTGCCAGCACAGACTTAATAGATACTATTCTCTGTTATTCCGCTGCTGCTGTTGGAATGGTCGTTTTACAATTCTATTCTCAGCAGTATCTGACCATAATCCAGCATCTTAGTACAACTTATTTTTCTACTGTGGCTTTCTCCATGAGTGTCTCAGCCAGTCTCTATAAACTCTAGGGCTTCATATGTTAACCATTAATTGCAGCATGCCAATCCACTGCAAGACAAATTACTGTTGAAACTTGTCTCTAAATGTTGTCTTGATAGTGAAGAACTTGAAATTCAATTTGTGCAGTTTCTAAAGAACAGACTCTTGAGGGATAAATAATACCTCTAAACACTGAATGATATGTTTTCATGAATAAGCACAAGAAAGGCTAGAGAGAAGTTGCTGCAGCCTCAATTATATGTATAAAGAGGAGTTATTTGAAATGTTTAACTGAAACTGAATCTATACTGATTACACATGAAGCCAGTTAAAATAAATCTAAATAAATGAAGTAAAACATTTGTGCAATGCTCCACTGCGCCTTTACTTAATATTATATTGTTTATGGAATCCTGCTTGGAGGGCATGTTACCCTAGTTGACGCTACTGCTATAGATTAAGGATTAAGATAACCACTGTGCTGGCTTTATTATACACCATTCCCTAAATGTTCATACTGTGAGGTCGCCCAGGTGAGCCAAAACAAATGAGAAGATTTGAGCTCCGTTTCAAACTGTTTTAATATGTTCTTTCATGTCTTAAAGGGATATACTAAAGCAATAAATGAACATATAATATGTTCATAAATGTGTATTTTAGAAATTCCTGACCTCCCACAGTCCAGCACAGTAAATAGAGGTTTATGGGCATGATTCTTGCTATACTATGATATTATATTCATTTTGTCTAATTTTGTTAAAAGTAATTGTTTGGAATGTTTAAAATTTACAAACTGATATTTTATATTTTTCAGATTTAGAAATCCTTCAAGCAAGGTGTAGGCATAGGTTTGCAAAGAATCAAGGAACACTTAAAGGGACACTGTAGGGGGGTCAGGGGAAAATGAGCGGAAGTTACCCGGGGCTTCTAATGGTCCCCCACAGACATCCTGTGCCCGCGCAGCCACTCCCCAATGCTCCGGCCCCGCCTCTGGTTCACTTCTGGAATTTCAGACTTTAAAGTCTGAAAACCACTGCGCCTGCGTTGCCGTGTCCTCACTCCCGCTGATGGCACCAGGAGCGTACTACGCAGGCCCAGTATGGTCTGTGCCTGCGCCGTGCGCTTCTGGTGACATCAGGGGAAGCGAGGACACGGCACCGCAGGCGCAGTGGTTTTCAGACTTTAACCACTTGAGGACCCACCCTTTACCCCCCCTTAAGGACCAGCGCTGTTTTAGCTGATCTGTGCTGGGTGGGCTCTGCAGCCCCCAGCACAGATCAGCGTGCAGGCAGAGCGACCAGATCGACCCCCTTTTTTCCCCACTAGGGGGATGATGTGCTGGGGGGGTCTGATCGCTCCTGCCTGCCGGGTGTTGCGGGGGGGCACCTCAAAGCCCCCCTCCGCGGCGAGATTCCCCTCCTCCCTCTCCTACCTGGCCCCCCCTGGTGAATCGGGCTGCACAGGACGCTATCCGTCCTGTGCAGCCAGTGACAGGCTGTCTCCTGTCACATGGCAGCGCCGTACAATGTAAACAAAGCGGATTATTTCCGCTTGTGTTTACATTTAGCCTGCGAGCCGCCATCGGCGGCCCGCAGGCTATTCACGGAGCCCCCCGCCGTGAATTGACAGGAAGCAGCCGCTCGCACGAGCGGCTGCTTCCTGATTAATCAGCCTGCAGCTGGCGACGCAATACTGCGTCGCTGGTCCTGCAGCTGCCACTTTGCCTAAGCACGGTATAAGCGTGCGGTCGGCAAGTGGTTAAAGTTGGGGAACAATAGAAGCCCTGGGTAACTTAAACTCATTTTCCCCTGACCCCCCTACAGTGTCCCTTTAATAACAAAGCACTGCCGCAGCTCCTTACTGGAACTGGCCTTAAGTTTGGGTAGACAGAATTCTGAACCGTTTAGCTGAATTATGCAAAAAGATGTGCTAAATTTTGCATCCGTGTGCAATTCAACATATCTGCGAAACTGTGGACAAAAAAAATCAGGTATTGGTTAAAGGGACACTATGGCTAAATTATTCCTTATAATACCATTTCATATAAAATATGTGCAATTATAGCAATGTTTGAGACTTGTATTGTAGCAGAATAAAAGTCAGTTTCATTATCACTTTACCCTACATCAGTGCTCAGAAATCACGCCAGAAGAGAGAGCTACCTGGCGCCGATTCAGCACATTCCATTCTGCAGGAGGAGGCTACCTTATCAGACATTTCATCTGACCTTGTAATCTCCCCCTTTGATGTATTGTGAGAGGTTTCACCCAACATCTAACTGCACATTAGTGTAGTTACAGCTCCCCTGAGATGCTGTACGTCTCAGGATAATGACGTATGGCTCTGATGAAAGAAATGCTCCCCGCTGAGGCCCCACTCCCTCAGAGAAGCTGGCACAGACACCTCGTGTTGTCAATTACCATGGAGACCAGTTCTCTTCTTATGTCATTGTCCTGAGACGTACAGCATCTCAGGGGAGCTGTAACTACACTAATGTGCAGTTAGACATTGGGTGAAACCTCTCACAATACATCAGAGGGGGAGATTACAAGGTCAGATGAAATGTATGATAAGGTAGCCTCCTCCTGCAGAATGGAATGTGCTGAATCGGCGTCAGATAGCTCTCTCTTCTGACGTGACTCCAGCACTGATTTCGGGTAAAGTGATAATGAAACTGACTTTTATTCTGCTACAATACAAGTCTCAAACATTGCTATAATTGCACATATTTTATATGAAATGGTATTATAAGGAATACATATAGCCATAGTGCCCCTTTAAATACCTATATCCTTTTTTCTGTTGTTGGCCCTAATCCAATTAACTTTTCTGAGTTTCCTCCCAGGGAATCATTTTTCATTTTTTCTAAGAAAAAAAAAAAACTTTTCAGCACTTAAAAAAAGTAGGTAAAATGTAATACCAAACCTTTTTTGAGTTATTTCTTCCATATTAGGAGCTTTGAAGGTATTTAATTGATAAAGTTTGACAATATCTCCTTGAAGGAAAATAAGGAGAAAGGGTAATAAGGATATGGCCCTAGTATGTATAGTTGGAGGGGAGAGGTATTAGCCTCCCAATCGGAGTAATTATAAAATATGCTGCTGCAGGGTCTTTAGTGCACTGAAGCCGTATTTACATTCATAAAAAAAAAAAAGATAAAAAAGGATTAGACTGGAAACAGAAGACTTTTACTTCTAGTGCTTGATCTTCTCATGCCTACAGCTTTGTAGAAATGGTGAATGTCACCTCCAGATGAAATCTATCTTACATCTCCTGCTTAATAATTTTCCATTATCCGCTGAACAGGTCCCACAGCACCCTACAGCAATTAACTCTAGGGTTTTATCTACAGATTGCAATTGGTAAGCAATTCATTTTAATTAAAAAGTTTAGTTTTTATGTGATTTAAAGATAAAAAGTTTCTAACTTCAGTATCTCCTTAGCTAATAATATAAGATATTAATGAGGTAAAACATAGGAAACAAATACTACAGATTGCCTTCAATGTGCTTATACCTATGCTCTGTTTTCATACATCAAATGCATTTTGGGGCTGGCATATGCTGGCATTTTTTGAGTGCCTTAAAGTGGATCCGAGATAAACTTTTACTCATTGCATAATTGTGCTCCTTTCATATAGTTTATAGGGCATTCCTCAAGCCAAATACTTTTTTGTTTTGTTTTAATACTCTAATTCCCTATTTAACTAAACAATCCTCGCCCACAGCTCCTTTTGTGCCTTGGCACTGTAGCTAGGGCTTATGGGAGCTCAGTCTGGGCAGGAGGAGGAGGAGGTTACTAGCCATTGATTTCAGAGGCAGGGGGAAGGAGGAGAGGGGACTGAATTTACACACAGGCAAGCTGATAGCATCTCCAGCCCTCAGCCTGTGACAATGTGACAAACAGAACATGGCTGCCCTCATTGTATCACAGAAATAAATAATCATAAACTTATGAAGCTGTTTGCAGCTAGATATGCTGTGTAAACTATCTAAACTTTAGATAAGATATCTAGACAAGTTACTTGTTATAGTTAGTTTTTCATCTTGTATCCGCTTTAACTATTTTTTAAGCAATTTTGGGTTGAATGCTTTGTCTTGCATCTTTGTAAAGCCCTTTTGTATCGTACTGCTGTCAATAATCAGAGAGATAAGAAAGAAGGCAAACACACTGAACACCGATTTGAAATGTTCCCAGCATTATGCACTTTCCTTAGCCAAACATAACCGAATTCTGGTGCTTCTGTAGACTTACAATACATTCACAAAGTAATAAGACCTTTTCATGTCCTTGCTTTTCTTAACATTTTGCAGAATCATAGTAAACTTGTTTTGAATTATTTTTTTCCTACAAAGCAAGAGTTCGATATGGACAACGTGAAAACGGCAAAACGGCATATTGGATTTTTTTTTTGTCTATAAATGCCCAACACTGTATGTCACATTGACACATGTATGAAGACCATCTACCATGCTAATTGGAACTTTGCTTTGGTGTATCCCATTGTGAGATTTATAAAAATTGTCTGGGGCCTATCTGTAAAAAATGCAATTGACTGGATAATATGAGGGAGGATACACACTTAGGACATTTCTGGAGAATGTAGAGAAAGGATTGTGCCAAGATACAGATGTGGGGAAGGCTATGAAATTGTCAGCATTGAAGGCTCAAGAACACTCTATCCTCCATAATTTTTAAACAAATTCTGGGACCAACAAACTATTTGTCAACTAACCAAGCTAAGCACATGGGAAAAATAGCTTTAGTGACAAAGAACTAATATTGAATATTAATTACTGTAAATAAGAAGCTTGCTATTATTACTGCAACACATCAATGACCTGGGCTTGTTGTTTTATACCCAACAAGATTCCAAGTTAAAATTGCCACCAAAGATTTTCCAGTTAAAGGGACTCCGAGCTCTACTTAAAAAGTAAAATAGTACTCACCGGGGGCTTTCTTTAGTCCAGCGCTGGTCGGGAGGTCCCACGACGGCGTCCTGGCTCCTCTCCTAGGCCCCGCTCCGGAATGGCTGGACGGTGGCAGCCCGGGCGACACTCGGCCGAGTGTCGGGCTCCTTCTTGCGCGTATGACGCGGCTGACGTCACACGCCGGCCGCCTCGCGTCATCACGGCAGCCGGCGTGGCAGTACGGCGCATGCGCGCTTTAATCGCGCATGCGCCGTACTGCCACGCCGGCCGCCGTGATGACGCGAGGCAGCCGGCGTGTGACGTCAGCCGCGTCATACGCGGAAGGAACAGCCCGACACTCAGCAGGGTCAGCCATTCCGGAGCGGGGCCTAGGAGAGGAGCCAGGACGCCGTCGTGGGACCTCCCGACCAGCGCTGGACTAAAGAAAGCCCCCGGTGAGTACTGTTTTACTTTTTAAGTAGAGCTCGGAGTCCCTTTAAGTAATAGGTCTGAATGCTTTTGTCAATATATTAAAAGTGATTTTGTTTTTTAAGAATGCCAAATTGCTAAAAAAAAAAAAAAGTCTGTTTTTACTTTGCCATTTTTGGGTGCTGAATACTCATTACTTGATATATTTAAAATGAATTTAGCATTAGACAACAGAATGTTAAAAAAAAATATATGTTTTCAGAGGTGTGACATGGAAAATGGTCTACTTTACAAAGCTTTATTTAACTTACATATTTTCCCCTTATTTTATCAAATGAGCTATTTTAGTATTTGTCTTATAATTCACATACATCTGTACTAAAATATAGTTTCCTAAGTATTTTAACTTTTGAATTATCTCCAAAATTCTTCCTTATTTTGGTTTTGATTTATTGATTTTAAAAATGTGACCCCACAAAAATGTACGTGAAAAACGAACACGACTAATAATTTATCCATTCCTTGTATGGCAGGGCTTCAATGATTGGCTAACTTTAGAACAAGACAATTTACTACATGGAAATAAGCTCCTTCAACCGGATTTTTTAAAAATCTAACTTGAGTTCAGCGTAAAGCCTGGTACACACTTTCATTATGATTGGCCTATCACGGACCAATTTTTTAGTGGTAAAAATGGCCAGTTATTGGATAATCAAAATTGGATATGTATGCACCCTAATTGTCAACCACACTGTGGAGATAAATATGATGTGGAGATACTACAACTCTACTTCTGTCCTTTAGATAAAAATGAGACCTCAAAGGGCTTCAGTATAGGTAAAACATAAATCACTCCTATCATGTGCTCTTTGACCGCCAGGAGAAAAAAAAAGTACTAACTTGACTAGGTGACAAAAATGTCTTTTTGACTCTTTTTTTTTTTTTTTTTTTTTTTTTTTTTGCAAATTGACTTTAACATAGATTTCATAATGCCTTTCAGTATTTGTCTCATTACAAATATGAAATGGTTGATATTTATCAGATGGTAAATATAGACATTTTGGGCTTGATTCACAAAGCGGTGCTAACCCAGTTAGAGACTTTAGGCGTGATAACCATTGCACCACGCTGGTAAAAAGCCAGTTCAGGCGTGATAAGTTTAGGTGTGATAAGTTTAGGCGTGCTAAGTTTAGGCGTGATAAGTTTAGGCATGATAAGTTTAGGCGTGATAAGTTTAGATAAGTTTAGATTGTGCGCAAAGTCCCACGCGCAAAGCAGCGCCATTAAACTCTATGCGAAGTGCACCAGACTTTGCTAGCGGAAAACTTTTTATCAGCTGTGCACTGCGGTGCTAACCCAGTTGGTGCTTAAACTTATCACGCCTAAACTTATCACGCCTAAACTTATGCCTAAACTTATCACGCCTAAACTGAGTTTAGGCGTGATAAGGGGCTTTTCACCAGGGTGCTAACTGTTAGCACCGCTTTGTGAATCAAGCCTCTTGTATTCAATGTGTCATTTTAGAATTTCATGCAGTAATTAAGGATTTCTGGTTTCTGAATTGAACTGTCCACCCATAGCCATAGATTCTAGATCTATTCATGAGATGGCAAGGATGATCTAAAATCAACAGGGACAGGTGGAGGTTGTGTCTGAATGCAGACAACTAATTCAAGCTCTAGTTTAATACAGAAGACAGAATCATGTCATAGCTTATATGTGATATACTAAGCAGCATGTTCTACTCTCTGAGGAGAGGAGAACAAGAGGGAAGAAAAATACAAAAGGGTACTGGACATGGTTTTTCCAGCATTCCCTATCACTAATGAACAATCAGGACAGCAATACACACTTTAAGATTTATGTTATATACGTTTCTCGAACATTTAAAGTGAACCTCCAGACTAAAAATCTACTCAGCAGCACTGAAAAGGCGTGGGGTTTCTTTAAAGAGAACCCGAGGTGGGAATTACTTTTACTATTGGGGCACAGAGGCTGGTTGTGCGCACTAAGACCAGCCTCTGTTGCCCCATCGTGTGTCTCCATGTCCCCTATGCTCGCCGCTATACCCCCCGCATTGCTGGCGACACGCAGCGTGTTGCCAGCTCAATGTTTACCTTGCGCTGTCAGTCAGCGCTGCTCCCCTGCCTCCTCCGCATCGGCGCACCCGCCCGTGTCCCTTCCCTCCCGCTGATAGGAGGGAAGTGACGCGGCGGGTGGCGCCGATGCGGAGGAGGCGGGGGAGCGGCGCTGACTGACAGCGCAAGGTAAACATTGAGCTGGCGACACAGCCAGCAATGCGGGGGGTATAGCGGCGAGCAGGGGGGACATGGAGGCACACGATGGGGCAACAGAGGCTGGTCTTAGTGCGCACAACCAGCCTCTGTGCCCCAATAGTAAAAGTAATTCCCACCTCGGGTTCTCTTTAACAGTTTCACAGCATCAGAACTTTTTCATACAAAAACCTTATTTTTAGCTGAACAAAAAGCTAAGCTCCGCCCGATGAAAAAAAACTGCCCAGGCTTTTTTCCCCTAATGCTGTGCAAAGCATGATGGGGTTTCCTATGTTGTTATTCACATTGCCTAGCAACTGGGAGGGGTGATCAGCACACAAGACAGTTGGAACTGTCTCATGGTCCCTGTCATCTTCTTTCAACCAAAAAGATGGCTGCCCTCATGAAATCAAACATTTGCCTGTTCTTTTAAAACAAGGTAGGTAAGAGATTGTATTATCTATTTTTATTAACATAACTAATGTATTTGTTTAGGCTGAAGTTTCCTCTTTAAGCAGGAGCATGCTTTCAGATATGTAGCTGGGTCATTTTAGGGGGAAAATGCATAACAGTCGCTAGGAATAATTTGCGCACTGCAAGTATTTTATTTGGCATAACTGCGCAAAATTTAGGACCAAATTGCTCTGCTATGTATTCAGCTACACACTAATCAGTGTTTCATATATGTATGCATTCCATATTTTTTTACCCTCCCTGACGGTATTGTACGAACATGACTCGTCTAGGGAAAAATAGCTGAAAATGGTATGCATGAGTTGGGCTCCTCCAGCAGCTCTAAGGCAGGGTTCCGTTTTGTTTATTTTTTACATTATTTTGTGTTTGAAACTTTGATCATACTCAAAATTCACCAGACCCTTGCTTGACACATTTTGGTAAGTTGCAGGCAAACAATTCAAGAAAACTGTTCTAATGTGGTCTGTCTTACTGCAGCCTTTCCTAGTTACACAGTGGCTGTATTATCTCTGTTATATAATCTAATCTTCTTTCCTTTGTCAGCTTTGTCGGACTCAGACACTCAGGCAGGAATGTGCTGCTCTGCTTGCGATAGGCAGAAGCTATACACACCCTCTCCAGGCTCTGTATGAGTCACAGACTGAGCTTCTCTCAGCCTACCACATGCTGGTTTGCAGCCGTGTTTTTTGTTTGTAAACACTGCCTAAAACTGGCAATTACAAGCCGGGATTGCAGTAGGGAGTGGCAGAAACGGCACAGAGGGGTCCAGGAGAACATAATGAATAGAATGGTATGCTTTTTATTGTAAGAATTTTAGAGTAAAGATTCTCTTTAATTGAACCCCTTTTTGCAGAGAAATCTAGCCTAAACTGAACGCCAGGGTGTGTGTGTGTTAAGTACTACAGCTAATGTAAGGGCAGGATGCCCGTGACCATAAATGTATACCTTTGTGCTCTACATAAACGCATTTAAGCTCTATACATAATACAAGTCATGTTTTGGTGACTGGTTATATTAGCTCTTACGTAGACTCTAGAGCCTTTGTGCTTATTACTGTAAACTGCTTCATATGGAAGATTTTAAACACTGACAGCACTGGAACATGTTTTATGGATTATGAACACTTGGAAGCTGAGTGGGTATTGACAATTTTCTGGGCATTCAGTCAGCACACTTTTGGATTAATTAATGGAAATAATTCTGATGGAGCTGCATGGTAATCCTTTAAAAGATTAAAGGTAAATCCAGATATTTCGCCTTTTAAACAATGCCCAACAAAAATAGCTGAGTTGATTATGGCTGGAGAAAAGATATTCTGGACTTTGTTAAGTACGTGCCAAGAACAATGTGTAATTTTCACCCACAACAACCAATCAGAATTGACCAGCACTTTACCGCTAAAAAACTTGTGTGAGATTATTTGCCATAGGTAACAGCATGTGATAGCTTCTTGTACTATTTTTTTTAAAGACATCTGAAACAGAAGCAGAGCAGTGCAGCAATGCTCACATTTCTTCAATTATATAATCAGAACAAAAAAAGACGATATCTGATTGGCTGCTAGGGGATTCTGCACGTTTCTTGTGAGCCTTATTAAATAAAGGCATTTCAATTGTTTTTCCCATAAGAGCATATAAGAAAAGACTTGTGTTCATTGTACTTATGGATACAGGACACCGATATTGGCATTATCAGTGACAAGGCACATATGCTGCAGCTGACAATGTACAGTTTTCAGTCACTTGATATGATGAAGAAGAGCTTACTGGTAACTCATAGGATATGCTGGAGCTTGCAAAGGTTACCAGGGCTTGTGTGGAGTCACAGGATTGCTTCTCTGCATCTTCTGAATTTATAGAGGTGAGACTTGTTTGTCGGGATCGACTCCATAGCATGTCTGTGCTCTTTATACCACCAATGTCTTCCTTGAAGTGTGGATTGAACAGGATGTAGAGAAGTGGATTTAGGCATGCCGGAAGTGGGATAATGAGCAAGAGTATTGATTTGATCACTTCTGGGCTTATGAAGGTGAGATTTAGCAAAGAGGAGAAAGACAAGAAGGCCACTGGACAGTAGAGGATGCAGTTAGTGAATAACAGAAGAGCTATATGTTTTACCATTGAGCAATCCCACACATTTTCTAGTTCTCCTTTCTCTAGAGTGCAGTAGAGTTTAGTATAGGCGACAGTCATCACAAGGAAGCAGAGGGAGTTCAAGAGTACCAAAGCAACCATGAAGCCCATGGAAGAGGGGTCTCCAAATAGTAATGGAAAGCATAATGGAGATGTCCCATAGGTGCTGACACTTAGCAGAGGTGATACTGCTATGACCCCCGAAAGAATGAAGCAAAAGACAATAGAAAGCTTCACACTTATGAATGAGGATTTTGATTCAAACTTAGTAGAACATTTTACAGAAAGTCCACGCTCGAGTGCAGCTACTGTAAGAAGAAAGATGGAGCATTCTGCAGCAAAAACTGATAGAAAGCCAGTTATCTGACAACCTACTCCACTTTCCCACCAAGCCCCATACTGAGCAAAGGTTCCAAAGGTCAGAGCATCTATGGTGGCCAGTACGCCACTGGATAGGCCCATCAGTGTGTTCATGATGGCAATCAGGCCAACCAGAAGCTTTATGGAGGGAATATATGACAGATGTCTGAAAACGGTTGCAATAACTAAAGCGTTGCAGATGAAAGCTAGGAACACTATAAGCCACACGCCAATTCGTATCAGCCAACTTCCAAACAGGTGCTCACAAGGTTTGAAGGGTCCTGCAATAAAAAGTTAATGACAATTTAGCAAAGAAAACTGTAAACTGAAACAATATATATCTCCCCCCTCAAAAGCAAAACCACATTCAGGTAAATTGATGTATTAAAACAAGGCAGGGGTTTCAGCAAAGATCATATATGATTAAAACATAACTTTTAATAAATCCATAAAAACAATCACAGACGTGTTTAGAAGACATTTTTCTGTGAATGTTTTTATGGTTCTGTATAATATGATTGTTGGTCTTAGTGACATATTTCCCTTAATCATATACCTGTGTATTTGACCCTAATATTGCAAAATAAGACACAAAGTAATACATTATATATGTAGAAATCTAAAAACTGCATATATATGTCAAAGGCTTCATTACTATTTTTTTTTATATACAACTTTAGAAAACTGCATATGCCAATAAATGTTTGTAATGCTTCTAA
Source organism: Hyperolius riggenbachi (assembly GCF_040937935.1). Classification (NCBI taxonomy): domain Eukaryota; kingdom Metazoa; phylum Chordata; class Amphibia; order Anura; family Hyperoliidae; genus Hyperolius; species Hyperolius riggenbachi. Next base: position 311,015,174 of record NC_090648.1, read on the forward strand.
TAATAATACATAATAATAATCCTAGATACTAGATTTTTTTACATGACATTTACCTGGAGAAGGTGTACACTGTACAGTATGAATAACTTTCACATCTTCTTCAAAGTCAAGTAAGAAATCTTCAAAGTCACGATCATCTGTGGTGGAAATGTTCATCCATTAATCTTGCAACTGCTACTCATATACTTAGTCTGCATATACTATTGCTTTTGTGACAAGATATACTAAAGGTAGCCATACATCTAGCAATGATAGGCAGATTTGACTAAGATACAGGTCTCTCTCTGATCAGAGAGAGATATGCCACAGGCTGATTTCTGATCGATTACAGCATGAAATCTTGCAGGAATCGGCCTAGCGACATCTCATGCGCCCATGTTACGCTGGCACCCACGTAGGGCGTGTGTACGTGAGGAAGAGTTCGCAGACGGAAACCATCGGCAGACACCTACAAGTAAAGTATTTACACGAGACGGGGGGGGGGGGGGGGGGGGGCACCGGGGGTACCTGTCACATGTCCCGATACTGAATGCCATTCCCGCTGCGCACACAATCAAGCACATAGGCCTGACATCTTGCAACATGCCTGAATGATACATGCAACAAATTTCAGTTTCAGCCTGAAATTGGTTGCATTGTCGATCATGCATGCTCTTGGCGGCACTGATTTTCATCCAATCGGTTTATAATAACCGAATTCGATGGTCAATTGGCCACTAAGTCACCTGATGTATGGACACCTTAAAAGCATTCTTTTGCTAAGACAGATGTTTTCACCTTTACATATTGGAGCTCCATCAGAAGATTTTGTTTTGTTAAAAATGTTATGGTCTTCCTCAGAGGAGCATTGTACTATTAACTAATAAGTAATCTATGATTGCCATGTCAGGAATCATTGATACAGGTATTGTACACATCACCAGGTGGAGATGCAAGTCCAAGGTCTAACGGAAAAGCAAATATGGCTGTTCCCACTTACACAGTCAGTTATTTATTTTGGTGTTTTGGGTTTTCAAGGCTTTTTATTTTTTTTTTTTTGCAATTAGATGGGACAGTGTGCTTTTTTTGGTTTGCCTAACAAAGTGTAGGTACAATTTAAGTCAATATACTCACCCAGAATATCGTTAAACCTACAGTTACTCATCTATCCTAAGCCTTTCAACTAGCAGATACTGTTGACTCTTGTTCCTGCAAGAACCCCCTTGCTCCTTAACAATACTGCAGTATTATGTTCATTGTACAATTTAAAGGATACATCTGAGGAGGATAAAAATAAAAAAAACACTTACTTGGGGCTTCCTCCAGCCCCTGGCAGCCGTCCTGTGCCCTCGACGCAGCTCCGCTCCCCACCGGTGGCCCGGAGTCCCCTCCAGTACCAGAGGCCTGCTTGCTTTTCAGCGTGCGTCTCACGTAGTCACGCAGAAAACATCCGGACAGCACTGCGCAGTAGATCGCTCTGCACATTATGGTCCGATTGATGTCAGTGCGACTCAGTGAGCCACATTCTGGAGCGCATGAGAACCCAATCTGGAAGCCGACCTGGCGAGGTCGGCTTCTCCACCAGAGGGGATCGGGAGCCACCGGAGCTGTGACGAGGGCACAGGACGGCTGCCAGGGGCTGGATGAAGCCCCGGTAAGTAGATTTTTATCCTCCTCAGACCCTCCCTTTAAAGAAAAGAAAGCAAGCACTGAAATTTCCATGGAGACTTTCTGGGGAACGTTGTGTTGTACAGAGCTTGCTAGACACCAGAAAATAGTGCTCGCACACAAAGTAAGATACATACAATCAGACCAATTATCTGTATCTCAAATCTACTTCTCTAACCCTTTCTGTGGAGAGGAGTGACTAATTGCTAGGAAATCTTCATTTCCTTTATTGGAAAATGTCAACATTTTCAACAGAATATATAAATGAAATGTGAGCCTAGGTACGATTCCACTGCAGACTTCCTGTAGCCGATTCTCACCTTGTATATGCAGCATGCCTGCCTCCTTACGGAAAAACTCATCCGTGCTATTGTTCTCCTCTTTACCCCATTGATTGGACTGTTTGATGGCACTTTCACAAATGGCAAAGGCACAACACTGATAGGCATACGGCATTTCCATCACCCTGTAGACAAAAGAAGGTAATATTGATTTTAGCTGTAGGATAGCACAAATAATAACTACATATTATACTGTAAATCAACTATGCTATAGCTCAAATTTTGTTTAGTCTCTAAAAAAACTGATAAAAAAATGGGTTTTCTGAGACCATTCAAGGAACATTTTACAACTGCCCTCCTGGCCAATAATCTTTAAACCGTATGCTGCTCTTTTATTTGCTGTCATATTAGACATATCTGTAGTGCCGTTTTGTTTACATGTGGATGGCTAGGAAGTCATCCATCTTCCTAGCACACCATTTCTGTCTTCAATTGCTCCCCATTTATGTAACATTTCACTTCCACTATCACTTGGGATTAAAAAAAAAAATAAGACCACCCACTCACCAGGCAATACATATTTTCCTTCTTTTACAACTTGTGCAATTAGCTATTCAGTTTTGGGAACAATGGAAACTATGGCAAAACCAGTCTTACTTTTTTTCCCTTTCTTTTGAACAGACATGTGAAAGCACAGTGGCCCTTTAAGAAATCTTTACAATTAATAGCAATAAATATGTAAGAATATGTCTGCTAAACATGTAGTTTTCAGACGTAATTGAAATTGCATTCCTACAACTAATACTATGTCAATCCCCTAAGCCGTGTATGAGAACATCATGCTCCCTTACCAAACTACAATGCTTCAGTTAAAAGGGAAAAAAGGAACAATGAACAAAGAGAGACCATTTTAGCACTTCATAACTGAGGGAGTTAGGAATCAGTAGAAGCTTTTGGTGGATTTCAGAAGTGGTTTGGCAATCATTCCTGGCACCAATGACGTTTTCTTATTGTTGAATTTTTCAGACCTCCATCAAGCTGCAGAAGTTGGTCAGGGGTAAAGATAGATAGATCCTTCTCCTGACTAGGCCGATAATAAAACATAATTTTCAACCCTTTGAGACCTCAGGTGTTCTCAAGCAACAAGCAGAGAGAAAACCATCTCTACTGCAAATCCATACAGCAATCTCACACACATGTTTATGTACTCCTTAACCTCCTGAGCGGTATGGACGAGCTCAGCTCGTCCATCACCGCCGGAGGCTGCTGCTCAGGCCCTGCTGGGCCGATTTTCCTCAAATAAAAAGCAGCACACGCAGCCGGCACTTTGCCAGCCGCGTGTGCTGCCTGATCGCCGCCGCTCTGCGGCGATCCGCCGCGAGCAGCGGCGAAAGAGGGTCCCCCCAGCCCTGCGCAGCCGGACCAATCAGTTCCGGCCAGCGCTAAGGGCTGGATCGGAGGCGGCTGACGTCAGGACGTCGGCTGACGTCCATGATGTCACTCCGCTCGTCGCCATGGCGACGAGGAAAGCCAAACAAGGAAGGCTGCTCATTGCGGCCTTCCTTGTTTATTCTGGGCGCCGGAGGCGATCGGAAGAACGCCTCCGGAGCGCCCTCTAGTGGGCTTTCATGCAGCCAACTATCAGTTGGCTGCATGAAATAGTTTTTTTTTAATTAAAAAAAAACCCTCCCGCAGCCTCCCTGGCGATCTCAATAGAACGCCGGGGAGGTTAAGAGGGATCTTCTAATACTCGGATTCTGTTTTATCATGGTCTAGTTATGACTTTCATTACCATACATATCCAGCATTGTAGTCTTAGGAATCCAACTATGTGTGTGGAGGCTGGAAAAAATGTAAACCATCGGGAAAAAATAGTCACAACTGACCAGATGAATTGTTGATGAATGATCCTTCCAGGCACGTGCACAGGGGGGTGCTCTGGGTGCCCAGGCACCCCCCTTTTTAAAATCTTCAAAAAAAGGCCCCACTCGCCGCGCAAAATAAGCTCTGCCCCCGACCACGATAAGCCCCACCCACCCGTGTGAAGCTCCGCCCCCGCCTGGGACACTTTCAAGTGAAGAGGCCCAGACAGGAATCCTAGTGTGGCATACTGACCTCTCCCTCCACCTAGGACCCATAGTGACCTCTCCCTCCCCCAGCACCCATAGTGACCTCCCCCTCCACTTAGTACCCAGCAGTGATGAGCAAAAATGCACCTAAAGTACCTGCATTCAAAACCCATGTGATGCCCAAAGCCCACCCATAGCCAGCACCCAGTACAGGCATGGTGCCAAGTATTCACACCCATGTCACATCCAGTACCTGCACCCAGCACCCACATGAAATCTAGTACATGCATCCAGATCTTACATGGCATTAGTATTTGCAATCAACACCCGCATGAAACTCGATACCCAACCATAGCCAGAACCCACATGACACTCAGCACTTACACCCAGAACTCACATGGCACTAAGTACTTTCAATCAACACCCGCATGACACGCAATACGCAACCATAGCCAGAACCCACATGACACTCAGTACTTACACCCAGAACCCACATGGCACCCAGCATCTGCATTCAGCAGCATGACAATCAATACCCCCCTAGCCAGAAACGAGAAGGGGGGCATGCGGGGGAAGGCATTGCCTGGCCCTTTTTTTTAAATTTGAGCACCCCCCACTTAAGGACCCTCTGCATGGCCCTGAATCCTTCCAAAACTAAACTCTATAATAAATGTATGGAGCGGGGTCATACCTAAAACTCTTCTAGGAAACAGCAAAATTTGGTCTCGGATAGGGATGATTATGACAATGTGAAAACAGTAGCTGGAGGCACCCATAATGTACAGCCCTGGCCAAAAGTTTTGAGACTGTCAAAAATATTGGTTTTCTCGAAGTATGCTGCTAAACTGCTTTTAGATCTTTGTTTCAGTTGTTTATGTGATGTACTGAAATATAATTATAAGCACTTCATACGTTTCAAAAGCTTTTATTGACAATTACATGAGATTTATGCAAAGAGTCAGTATTTGCAGTGTTGGCCCTTCTTTTTCAGGACCTCTGCAATTCAACTGGGCATGCTCTCAATCAACTTCTGGTCTGGGCCAAATCCTGACTGATAGCAACCCATTCTTTCATAATCACTTCTTTGAGTTTGTCAGAAAGAGTTGGTTTTTGTTTGTCAACCCGCCTCTTGAGGAATGACCACAAGTTCTCAATGGGATTAAGATCTGGGGAGTTTCCAGGCCATAGACCCAAAAATTTCAATGTTTTGGTCCCCGAGCCACTTCGTAATCACTTTTGTCTTATGACACTGTGCTCCATCGTGCTGGAAAATGCATTGTTCTTCACCAAACTGTTGTTGGATTGTTGAAAGAAGTTGCTGTTGGAGGGTGTTTTGGTACCATTCTTTATTCATGGTTGCGTTTTTTGGCAAAATTGTGAGTGAGCCCACTCCCTTGGATGGGAAGCAACCCCACACAAATGGTCTCAGGATGCTTTACGGTTGGCATGACACAGGACTGATGGTAGCGCTTACCTTTTCTTCTCCTGACAAGCCTTTTTCCAGGTGCCCCAAACAATCGGAAAGGGGCTTCATCGGAGAATATGACTTTACCCCAGTCCTCAGCAGTCCATTCACCATACTTTCTGCAGAAGATCAATCTGTCCCTGATGTTTGTTTGGGAGAGAAGTGGCTTCTTTGCTGCCCTTCTTGACATCAGGCCATCTTCCAAAAGTCTTCGCCTCACTACGCGTGCAGATGCGCTCACACCTGCCTGCTGCCATTCCTGAGCAACCTCTGCACTGGTTGCACTTTGATCCCGCAGCTGAATCCTCTTTAGGAGACGATCCTGGTTCTTGATGGACATTCTTGGACGCCCTGAAGCCTTCTTAACAAGAATTGAACCTCTTTCATTGAAGTTCTTGATGATCCTATGAATTGTTGATTTAGGTGCAATCTTAGTAGCCACAATATCCTTGCCTGTGAAGCCATTTTTATGCAACGCAATGATGGCTGCATGCGTTTTTTTGCCGGTCACCATGGTTAACAATGGAAGATCAAGGATCTCAAGCATCACCCTCTTTTTAACAAGTCAAGTCTGCCATTCTAACCCAATCAGCCTGACATAATGATCTCCAGCCTTGTGCTCGTCAACATTCTCACCGGAGTCAACAAGACGATTACTGAAATGATCTCAGCAGGTCCTTTAATGACAGCAATGAAATGCAATGGAAAGGTTTTATTGGGGATTCAGTTAATTTCCATGGCAAAGAAGGACTATGCAATTCATCTCAACACTCTTCATAACATTCTGGAGTATATGCAAATTGCTATTATAAAAACTTAAGCACCAACTTTTTTAATTTCCAATATTTTTGACAGTCTCAAAACGTTTGGACAGGACTGTATACAAGAATTAAAGTCTGTTTAAAAACAAAGGTAAGTGTTGGCTTACCTTCATGAAATCAACTGACCAAATATTTCAAGCATATTTAATCAAACACAATAGACAGTCTATTGTGCATGAGTAAATACTTTTGAAATATTTGATCAGTTGACTTTTGGTGGTAGGCCAACACTTACCGTCATTTGTAAATGGAATTTGTTTTATACATTTTGATTGCCTCCAGCTTATGGTTTTCACACTGTGTGACAATTGCCAACCTTTGAAATCTTTAAATGCAACCCAACACAATCCCACCTCTCTTCAGACGAGTATAATCTGGAACACGCCAGTCTTCTCAGTGGCCCACTTCTTCCTGACTCCCTTTACCTCCTGTGATCACCCTTCATACCTCAAGACTGTACATTCAGTATAAAGTGTGATATATAACTATTATCCATACTATTGTTTGCCCATGCTAATTGTTTGCAAAAAGTGAAAATAGAGCGCATAAAAATTCAGTACTACTAACAATAATAATATATTGTTCAGCCTTTCTGTGTTTCAGAGAGCTAGCACATATGAAGTATTTGACTGTTTTTATCCATCCCCTGAGGTCAGCAGCTGTTCAGTGTCAGGCCATAATACCTTATCAGTGAAGGTTATGCTATAGTCCGACTGGGTCCCGGCTAGAAAGAAACTGAGTTGCATACCTAAATGGTTAACTCTTTCAGGCAGAAAAGAAAAATAAGGAACACAGCCTAGTTATTAGCATGCTTGGCACTGTACATACACATGTCTATCTCATCATGTCACATATCACCTAAGGTACACTTTATGTATATGAACACTGTAAATATACTTCAATATGACTGCAAAGTGCTAATCACACCAAAACCTACTTTTGGGAGGTCACATGGCATAATTTCTCATACCAATTGCAATACTACATGGTATGATTTCTACTAGAATACCATTGTTGCCTTAGGCTACAGTTAGACAACCTCCAGCTTTTACAAGTGAAGATAGTACATGTTACAAAATCACTGCCTGTCACTTGGCTCTTGCCATTTTATAGAACTCCTATAAAAATCCACATATATACGTTTCACATCCTGGATGACACATCACGTCATCATGCAACAAGATTGGATTAAATATGGTCTAATCCCAAAATGCAGAGAAAAATGATGACCTTTGCCATATTGTACTAATCAGATACGTGCAGACAGTTTATGAGATCAGAGAATAGAAACAAGTCATAAACACTTTCTGAGATGCAAGCAAAATAATGGCTTGCTGAAAGAATGAGGAATGTGTTAGGTACTGGATCAGATTCCACTCCGGAAGATTTTAAGGCTTCATTAAGTGCAACCAGTCCTGCTTGGTATGGATTCCGTTAGAATAACATTTATCCAAATGTGCAGTGACTTATCATAGAAGATTTCCAACCAAACCTGAAAATATGTGTCACAGAAAAAAATAAAGTGTCAAAAATGTAAAGTACATTTGAAGTAAGAGGGATATGGTGGCTGTCATATTTATTTCCTTTCAAACAATACCAGTTGCCTGGCAGTCCTACTGCTGTCTTTGGCTGCAGTAGTGTCTGAATCACACACCTAAGACAAGCATGTGGCTTATCCAGTCAGATACATCCGATTGGCATGCTTGTTCAGGGTCTATGGCTCAGATTATTAGCTACAGAGGCTGAGCAGGACAGCCAGGTAATCAGCATTGTTTAAAAGGAAATAAATATGGATTTGGCAGCCTTCACACGCCTCTAACTTCGGGTGTGCTATAAGTAGTATTTTAACCCAAGGAACATTTTGTTTTAGTTTTGGTTCCAGGAAGGAAGGGTTAGAACATCTGACTGTTACTGTCCCTATTTGGATGATTTCTGATTCCTGTCTGAAATGCCCGGAAATGGGGAAACTTCTCAAACGAGAACACAGACAGCAATAAAAACCTGTCAAGTTCCAAATAATCAGTACTGGGACTAAAATGTAAATAAGAAAATCTGTTTTCCTCATTAGACTATATACAGTGGGGTTGTAAATAGATACATTGTTTGCTAAATTAATTGTTCAGACTGAATGCATGTTGTATTAAAGTGGTTCTGTAAAATGAATAAGCTATAGAGGCAGACTTGTGCTCCAGCAGTTCTGGACCAGAGACCGCTGGTACCAGAAGCCACCAAATACCGACAAATCGACACACATACCGCCACTACTGCCATCCACACCGCACACCCGGAGCCTCAGGCCACCTACCTGCCATCTCTTTGATGTGATCAATGTAAGCCAATGGTAGTTGCTTACATTGATGACAGGGTCAGGAGCCAATGAAATCGGCTCCTGACCCATCTCACAGGAGTCTGCCGTTATAGAGATGGCAGGGCGAGTGAGCTGCGGTAGGAAGCGATGGCGAGATTGGCGGGAACAATGAAAGCGGTGAGAAAGCACAACGGCGGTGATGTGAAATATATGCTCTGGCAGGTATTAGAGCATCAAAGCTTTCAACCACCGCCGTCCGGAAGTGGTTAAATGAACCAGAGATGAACGTTTCACACAAAATAAACATATCAGTCGATAGCTTGTAAAGAATAAATGCTCTACCTGATAATTTTGCCGCTCTGGTGTGCTTTTTTAGTGTTTTTTATCCATTATTGCTCCAGGAAAAATCAAATATGGCCGCCGGCTCATATCCCTTTAGCTTCCGGGTTATGAGTTGTGCAGGATGTGCTGTCTAGGCTATATGAGACTAGGCTGCTATCTAGGCTATATGAGAAAGGCTGCTGCAGCCTTTCATCTGTTTACTTTCATTTTGGTATGATGTGCAGCTGCCTGTAGGAAGTGTCTCTCATAGGAATGAAACTGCAGTCATCATCAGTATCTATGCAGACAGAGTGCACACAGAGCACACAGATCATATTGCCGCCACACTTGTCTGTTTCAGAGATTCTCTCAGCAGGAGCAGCCCCTCCCATATCATCACAGCTCTCAGTATGCAAAGCAGGAAACCTGAGCCAGGAGGTGGCAGGCTTTGGCTTGAAAAGACTCCACAGAAGAGTGACTCAACTATAATGATTCCAGGTCAAACCTAGACTGAGCCAGTCGGGGATTCTTATCACAGCTGATAATAGACTAATTAAGCAGATAAGAATGAAACTAAAAGCAGGGTAGGTGTTTACTGTCATGTTCCCACTGATAAATGTAATAAAATACATGAGGGTGCTTCGTCTCTGGTTCTCTTCAAATTTATATTTAGCACAACTTCTTGTTGTAAGGTGGATTTTTGTTTACTTTTGGAAAAGCAAACAAACAGTACACAAAAACGTCCCTCTGTTTCACCATGAGCCTCTTGGATACTTATTACGCTTTATGATGCTTGGATTTAAAGCACAACAGAGTTAACAATGTGTCCGGCTTGCATCTCTCACCTGCCTGTTGGAGGAGTTCAGAAACCGGTTATATACACAGTTTGCCTTTTCAGCGTTAAAGTGCAGGGAACAATATTTACATACTTTCCCCCTTGGGAGTGTAAAATAAATAGCTGCATTAAATGTATTCAGCTTTCTATCACTCAGCATGGACTGTCTCTGCCTTCACAGCACATTATTTACTGCCTTCTTTTTGATTCCTCTTTGGCTATGTGACTTTTATTTGCCCTTCTTAATTGCAGTTATTTTATGTAATCTTTTCTTTTAAGAACTCCTGCAATTACAGCTCAAGGCTCATATAAATCTCTCGGCTATCTTTTACATGTTTTCAGCAAGTGCCTGATTTAGTGTCCTATTATTTATTTAAATGTACAAAGGCACAGAAGGAATGTGTCACAAGCATTGCATTCCCATTCTGAATTATGGGGGGGATCAGATAATTGCAATGAATGAACACAGGAAACGATTATTCTGCTTTTACAAGCACTTCCCTCTCCCTGTATTGTTCCCCTTTTCTATTGTAACATTATTTATACATGGAAATTGCTGGAGCATCATGGGCAATGTGAAGAGAAGCTGCTTGCTAGTGTAAGCACATTATTGTAAAAGCAATGGCAGGCTGGGTGTATTTATTGGGGAGTGTGTGGACGTTTTTCATTTCAATAAAGGAGATCAAAGGAAGACAGTTGTCAACTTACAATGACATACATTATGTTAAGATTTATGCCAAAGCAAACTTGCAATGAGAAAGATATGGAGGCTTCCATCTTTTCTCCTTTAAAGGACCGCTATCGTGAAAAAGTTATAAAGTTTAAAATGTATACATATCAAATGAAGACTTTCAATGCTCTATAAATTACTCTTACTTTTCTATGTTGCTGTCACTTACAGAAGGCAGTGAAAATCTGACAGGTTTTGGACTAGTCCACCTTCTTATAGGGAATTATCAGGTACTTCTTTATTTACAAAAGCACTTAAAGCGGACCCAAACCAAACTTTTTTTAGTTCAAAATATTTAGTTGCACCACTGACACATACAAAGATAAATAAACACTCCTTCAAGCCTATGAGCATTTCAGTGCATGCTTTTCACCCATCTCTTTTCATAACTAGGGTTATACAAGTGGCAGCCATTAGCAATTCCTCCTTTGCTGGACACCATCTACTCCAACAGTTTGCCGGATTCTGTCCCGGCAATTTGAAAGGAGGGGAGGGGTTTCTCCAATAAATGTAAAATATTTTATATTTGTCATCATGCAGCTGAAAAAGGGCTGCTATTTATTATTATAATTTAGAAAATAGATTTTATTTCTGAAATCTTGTATTTTTAATTTGGGTCCACTTTAAATGGCAGTTGCTCAGTCCAACTGTCAGCAGAGTGTGCAAACCAGTAAGGAAGCTTGCTGACATCTTTGTACAGATGCTTTCCAGAAAGGGCTTTTGTAAAGAATAAAGAAAGAAATACTGAGAATCGTCCATGAAGAGATGGACTAGTCCAAAACCTGTCAGATATGCAAGTGATTTACTACCTACTGTAAGTGATGGCAACATTGGAAAAAAATACATTTATGGTGCTTTTTACTGTGGGAGAAAATGTAAATTTTATATGTATGTACTTTAAATTTTAAAATATTTCACGAAAGTGGTCTTGTGTTAAATGTTACTTGCTTGGATGTCATGCGGATCCCCAGGCACATCTAGTTTGTGAGTCACTGACCCAGAATAAGTATACAGACCAGGCGATCTGACTTTTGCAGTGTTGTACTGGATGTCTTTGCTGGACTGTCTATACATTGATGAGAATGCTCCTAGGCATGTTTACATGGAAATATGCGGATTGCTCTCCATCTCTGCACTAACAAGACTAACCCAGCTTTAACCACTTCACCACTGAGGGGTTTTACCCCCTGACCACCAGAGCAATTTTCACCTTTCAGCGCTCCTTCCATTCATTTGTCTATAACTTTATCATTACTTATCACAATTAAACGATCTATATCTTGTTTTTTCCACCACTAATTAGGCTTTCTTTAGGTGGGACATTATGCCAAGAATTATTTTATTCTAAATGTGTTTTAATGGGAAAATAGGAAAAATCTGGGAAAAAATTAATTATTTTTCAGTTTTCGGCCATTATAGTTTTTAATTAATGCATGCTACTGTAATTAAAACCCATGAAATGTATTTGCCCTTTTGTCCCGGTTATAAAACTGTTATAAAATTGTCCCTATCACAATGTTTGGCGCCAATATTTTATTTGGAAATAAAGGTGCATTTTTTTCAGTTTTGCGTCCATCCCTAATTACAAGCCCATAGCTTATAAAGTAACAGTGTTGTACCCTCCTGACATAAATATTTAAAAAGTTCAGTCCCTAAGGTAACTATTTATGTATTTTTTTTATTGTACATTTTTTAATTTTTTTTTAATTACAAAAAAAAAAAAAATTGGGAGTGTGGGAGGTAATGATTTAATTTTTTGTGTAAAAGTAATTTATTTGTATGTGAAAAATGTGTAGGGTGTAGTTTTACTATTTGGCCACAAGATGGCCACAGTAACTTTTTGTTTTAATGCGACCTCCAAGCGTCCTTCCGGAAGCTTGGAGGAAGTACTTGGAGGCTGGGTAAGATCACAATGATCGCGCTGCCCATCGGAGAGCAGCGGATCATTGCGGGGCTTAGATCAACGAACGGGAATGGATTTTCCCGTTCATTGATCTCCGGGCGAGCGGGCGGCGGCGTGTTTACTAGCGGCGGGCGGCGTGTTTACGAGCGGGAGCGTGGACAGCGGCGGGAGTGCGCAAAGTACGGATTTCTCCGTCCCTGGGGGTTAAAGGATGGAAAAAGGGGCGGGGGGAAAGTGGTTAAGCTTGCATATTAACAGCTATTAAAGACAATCAATCCACTGGATATTTATTACTAATAAACAACTAACTATTGACTGCGAAGAGTGTATACAACAGTGTGCTACCAGCTATCAAATAGTAGACTATTGCGCTATGGACCTCTCCCCTAAGTAAATAGGTACTAGGGTGGTACGACCAATACCAAAACATATAGTCACCTATTAGAATTAGGGTGTATGTGGTGTGCATGATTGGTGCATGTACATTGTGAGCTGGCCAGCGATGTGTATTATATAGTAGATCTTCTACTTGCTCTTTGATTTTAACTGTTCCCCATTTTATTGAATCACGATTGAATAATAAAGTTTTGATATGTTTTCATATACATGTGATACCATAATTTTTGTATTGAGAATATTCCAGACTGGTTATATATTGGAGTGCAGTGTTATATACAGCTCCTTCTCAAAAAAATTGCATATTGTGATAAGTTCATTATTTTCTGTAATATACTGATAAACAGTAGACTTTCATATATTTTAGATTCATTACACACAACTGAAGTAGTTCAAGCCTTTTATTGTTTTAATATTGATGATTTTGGCATACAGCTCATGAAAACCCCAAATTCTTATTTAAAAAAATTAGCATATCATGAAAAGGTTCTCTAAACGAGCTATTAACCCAATCATCTGAATCAACTAATTAACTCTAAACACCTGCAAAAGATTCATGAGGCTTTTAAAAACTCCCAGCCTGGTTCATTACTCAAAACCGCAATCATGGGTAAGACTGCCGACCTGACTGCTGTCCAGAAGGCCATCATTGACACCCTCATGCAAGAGGGTAAGACACAGAAAGAAATTTCTGAACGAATACACTGTTCCCAGAGTGCTGTATCAAGGCACCTCAGTGGGAAGTCTGTGGGAAGGAAAAAGTGTGGCAGAAAACGCTGCACAACGAGAAGAGGTGACCGTACCCTGAGGAAGATTGTGGAGAAGGACCGATTCCAGACCTTGGGGGACATGCGGAAGCAGTGGACGGAGTCTGGAGTAGAAACATCCAGAGCCACCGTGTACAGGCGTGTGCAGGAAATGGGCTACAGGTGCCGCATTCCCCAGGTCAAGCCACTTTTGGACCAGAAAAAGCGGCAGAAGCGCCTGACCTGGGCTACAGAGAAGCAGCACTGGACTGTTGCTCAGTGGTCCAAAATACTTTTTTCGGATGAAAGCAACTTTTGCATGTCATTCGGAAATCAAGGTACCAGAGTCTGGAGGAAGACTGGGGAGAGGGAAATGCCAAAATGCCTGAAGTCCAGTGTCAAGTACCCACAGTCAGTGATGGTCTGGGGTGCCATGTCAGCTGCTGGTGTTGGTCCACTGTGTTTTATCAAGGGCAGGGTCAATGCAGCTAGCTATCAGGAGATTTTGGAGCACTTCATGCTTCCATCTGCTGAAAAGCTTTATGGAGATGAAGATTTCATTTTTCAGCATGACCTGGCACCTGCTCACAGTGCCAAAACCACTGGTAAATTGTTTACTGACCATGGTATTACTGTGCTCAATTGGCTTGCCAACTCTGCTGACCTGAACCCCATAGAGAATATGTGGGATATTGTGAAGAGAAAGTTGAGAGACGCAAGACCCAACACCCAATGAGCTTAAGGCCGCTATCGAAGATTCCTGGGCCTCCATAACACCTGAGCAGTGCCACAGACTGATTGCCTCCATGCCACGCCGCATTGAAGCAGTCATTTCTGCAAAATGATTCCCAACCAAGTATTGAGTCCATAACTGAACATAATTATTTGAAGGTTGACTTTTTTGTTTTAAAAATACTTTTTTTTTATTGGTCGGATGAAATATGCTAATTTTTTGAGATAGAAATTTTGAGTTTTCATGAGCTGTATGCCAAAATCATCAATATTAAAACAATAAAAGGCTTGAACTACTTCAGTTGTGTGTAATGAATCTAAAACATATGAAAGTCTAATGTTTATCAGTACATTACAGAAAATAATGAACTTTATCACAATATGCTATTTTTTTTAGAAGGACATGTATATGAGCATATAATCAGGGCTGTGGAGTCGGTACAAAAATCCACCGACTCCGACCCCTCAGTTTAGGATTCCACCGGCTCAGACTCCTCGACTCAGACGCCTCTAATTTGCATATTACATTCTTGTTGATTGAAAGTACGCAAATGAAATTCGTCTCTTAACTGCCAACGCTTAGGAATTTAAAAGACAACTGAAGTGAGAAGGATATGGAGACTGCCTTATTTATTCCCTTTAGTCATAGACTAAAACTAGTCCTTGGTAAAAGTACTTGTAAAAGGTACAGGCTGGAACAAAGAACATCTATCAGGCCCTAGGCAATGTAACTGTGGGTACATGTAAGAATAATGTGCAGGTACTCTGCAGGGGAATAAGGAGATTCTTCCTCTATTACACATTCTTCATGCACAATCTGAACCAGGTTTATGGGCGATAAACAACACCTCTGTGTTCAATGTGCACAACATTCTCATTGGATTCCCTGCAGCTCTGTGGAGAGTGCATATGTAGAGTATAGTACTACTGTGTAACAAAGTAAACCTGAGACAGATGAAATTAAAGTTTTATACATACCTGGGGCTTCCTCCAGCCGCCTTCAGGATAATCAGTCCCTCGCTGTCCTCCTCCGCAACCTGGATCTTCTGCTATGAGTCCAGGTACTTGAGCCAGTCTGGTGTAGTGCGCATGCACACACTCCGCCGCCGGGAGCGCACTACACCTACGCAACACTGTTGCGCAGGTGCAGAACGCTCCTGGCTGTGGAAGCGGCATGCGGCCGGACTGCGCTGACTGGCTGAATTACCAGGACTCATAGCAGAAGATTCAGGTGGTGGAGATGGACAGCGAGGGACTGATTAGCCTGAAGGGGGCTGGAAGAAGCTCCAGGTATGTATGAAACTTTTCTTTTCATCCATCTCAGGCACCATTTAATTCGTAGTCACCAAACCAAATTTTAACAACAATCAAATTATTTGCTTTTATGAGCAAAGAGAGTGCGTACATTTGCATAAATCAGAATCAACGCAGAATTATTTCCATCTCATTGACCATCTCTATTAGTGACACATCAGGCTTTATACTTACAGCATAGATGTTATTTCGTATATACAGTATAAGAGATTCCTGTGTACACATCATATATACAGTCACAATCAGATGTGTATATCTGATTTTAAAAATACGGGGACTGCTTTTTTGAAGCAGCACAAGTAACTAATTTTGATTGGTTTATTTCATTTTTGTGGACTAAGCACAGCTACGGTATTACTGTATGTATAAATTATTTATGATGACTATTATCTGAGAAATAGAACATTTTATCATATTTTCTATTTTAATTACAGGTTAAATTCATTAGGAGTCGGAGTCTGTGTATTTTTTCCCGACTCCGACTCCAGGCACCCAAAATTTCCCCGACTCCGACTCCATGACTCCACAGCCCTGCATATAATGCTAGTGGGATTATTCACATTACCCATGGCATTTAGCTGTCATAGCCTGCATAAATATGCAGATCTTTAGAGGTTTTGTCACCTCAACTGTTAGTACTGACTTCCCTGGCTATGTGCTTGTTCCCAGCGTGTGACTCAAAAATGACCGAAACCTCTAGATCATCATAGCAACAAGACAACTATTATAAGAGAATAATGGTTCCAAGCAGGAAAAAAGGGTGCTGGAGGCACCCTGTTAAAAACTGTGCCACCATAAGCGGCATAGCAGGTGTGGCCCCGGCGCCTGCCATTACAGCAAGCACTCTTTTAAACAGGGTGCACTTTGCACCCTTTTTAACTTCACCACAGAGGGGAATTGAGGTTAGGCAGCACCAGGGGAGTTTTAGGATTATCGGTAGAGGGAGGGTTCTGTGTAAGAGTACGGTTAGGTAAGGTCATAGTAAAATAATGTTGGTAGAATATCGGTAATTTTACAGATTTTTTTACTAGTGGCTATCTCCAGAGCGCTTTTTACCAGGAGCCTTTTTTTTTACATGTACGCATGATGGTTGCCTCCACATTCCTCTTGTCTTTAAAGCAAACCTATACTAAAAAAAGTATACTTACCAGCAATATCGTTGCCATTTTCTTGCAGTGTTGCTATTGTGGAAATGTCTGATCATGAAATGTCAATAAGCCCTGCCCACTAGTAGCCACACACTCCCCCTCTCCCCTCTCATTAGGAGTGACAATATGTATGCCCTCTACATTGGTGCAGTGGCTGACATGGAAGAGCCCGATGTTTCTGTGTGCGCTGAGCCCAATGACATCCTTGCACATCTGCATGCATGCATGCATCATTGGGAAGCACCAGCACACAGGGATAATGGCAACAGGGATCCTAAGGCCAATAAGCAAGGGCCAGAATGCCATCTTCAGTGAAGTATGCTCAGATGCCAGCTTACTGATTAGATGCTTAAGGTGCTGGGTCCAGTAAGCTTGATACACTAGATTATTATTTTTTGGAATTCTATTCTGTTTTCCAAGTGTGTTGATCCTGTGATGTTTAAACCACAGTGGTGGCTTGACAATAACACTATTAATTTCCTGTATTTATATAGAGCTATTAGCAACCATATTAGCCATGCTTTATAGCTTATATAAGAACATTCACATCTGTTCCTGCCCCCAGAGGAGTTTACAATCTAATGTATTTAAATCTGAGTTCTGCCTGTAACTAAAGGAAATAAATAGTGAAAATGTTCTTTATGGTCTTCTTCCCAAGACATTAGGGCCCATGTTACTTTTTATACTAACAGATTGCTTGCTGACTCTTATCCCTAATAACTGTGCAATATTTTTTAGGGCAATTTCCTGTTTTGTTTCACTTTACCCCTTCCTTGTTATTTCTGTATGGGTCTCTAGAGAAAATCTCTTCCTTTTAACTTTGGCTCTTAGTGCTATAACTGCATCCCCCTATTAAGTACAATTTTACTTTCTGTGGGACACAGACCTTCCTCAGTGGTAATTGCACATCCTGTTTCTAGGAAGACTACAACTCCTGTCAAGGCCTAGAGAGGTGTACAATCAGTGATATTTCATTCATTACAATATTTGATCTAGGCTGTGGTGCATTCATATGGTGCAGTGATCTCTGTTCAAACTCAGTGTCTTGTATGCTGGAATAACACATTAAATTAATTATTCTGAAAGTGGAATTACTGTGTAGAATGTAAACCAGGATACATGAAATCCTCTGCGTGAAATATGCAACACACATGGATATTGTGCTCGGCTTACTAGGGTATAACGGAATAATCTGCATATTCCACCCACTGTCCTGAATTGAGGCATTATAGTTGCTTTTAGTTCATGTGGAAGTGAAACTAACATCTCTTCTGTTCACAAAAAATAAGTTATTCTCTGAAGTGATTTTTAAATAGGGGATTTTGATGTCCTTAGGCCCACTACAAAAATCCCTTAGGGCTCGTTTACACTACACGTGAATTGTGGATGCGAACTTCCGCATGAAGGCCTATGTGCCTGTTTCCACTAAACGCAATTTTTTCGATGCGATGCAGAAAACGTATGAGTGGCATGTTGCAGATTTCTTCAGCACGCATGCGTTTCCCAACAGTGATTGACAGCCGAACGTGGATCTCCATGTTACAAACGCAGGAAGAACGCAGAAATACGCATCCAGAAAAACAGATGCAGAATGTAACATGCTAGTGAAAATGGGCCCTAAGCTGGATGTCCTTTAACAATATTAATGTGATGATCCGCTCAGCTGGCTGCACAGGCAGACAGCTGTTTGACCATTTCTCTAGTCTGAAGGTTACAGGTCTCTGGAAGAGAGACCTGTCTTTCCTTTGCAAGTTTCTGGTTTGTTCTGCTGTTGAGGAATTTGCATACATTCGTTATGCAAATCCCCTACCTGCCTCCTGTGATGACTGGCACTATATAAGCCATGTTTTTCCCAGAATGCTTTGCTGGTCATTTCTCCTTCCTGGTTTGTTGAAACTCTCCTAGAGTGTCAGCCATGCTATTTCTTGTCAAAGTTATCTTAAAGTAATTCTTGGGACTGCACTAGGCAGTTTCCCTAGTGCAGTTAGATAGTTATCTGCTTTGTCTGTATTGCCTCTTTGTTGCGATTGTCCTGTCACCAACGGTGGTCGTCAGGAAATCGTTCTGTCTGTCTGGGGCGCTAACTAGAGCAGCGGTCGCTACTGGTAGCCCCTTCTGTTAAAGGGGAACTGAAGTAAGAGGTATAGGGAGGCTGCCATATTTATTTCCTTTTAATCAATACCAGTTGCCTGGCAGCCCTGCTGGTCTATTTCTCTGCAGTAGTATCTGAATAACACCAGAAACAAGCATGCAGCTAGTCTTGTCAGATCTGACTTTAAAGTCTGAAACACCTGATCTGCTGTATGCTTGTTCAGGGGCTATGGCTAATTGTATTAGAGGCAGAGGATCAGCAGGGCTGCCAGGCAACTGGTATTGCTTAAAAGGAAATAAACATGGCAGCCTCCATATACCTCTCTCTTCAGTTCCCCTTTAATCTGTCTGTCTTGTTTGGATCGCACTAGCCTCTAGCGGTAGCGGCTGTGGATCCTTCTGATCTTTGTTCTTGGAGTGTAAGCTGGAGCAGCGGTTGCTACCGGCTACCTCATCTGTCTGTCGTGTTTGGATCGCACTAGCGTCTAGCGGTAGCGGCTGTGGATCCTTCTGATCTTTGTTCTTGGAGTATAGCTGGAGCAGTGGTTGTTCCCTGCTATCGCATCTGTCTGTCGTGCTTGGATCGCACTAGCCCCTAGCGGTAGCGGCTGTGGATCCTTCTGATCTGCTTTCTTGTTCCTGTACTCGGATCGCACTCGCTCTGACGGAAAGAGCAGTGGATCTTTCCTCTCGTATTCCTGTTTTCCGTTTGTCTGTCTTGTCTGATATGAACGCTTGCTGTAGGCTCGGTGAGGTAACCGTTAAGCAAGCGCTCGCGTTCTCTGTTTCGTGTTTGTCTGTCGGTGGTTAGTTAGGCGTGCTTGTCTCTGTTGCGCTTAACGTGCAGAGATCGCGCTGTAAACGCGTTCGCTGTTGCGAATGAGTGCGGTGTTCGCGTTTAGCTAGCGTTTGTTATTTTCGTTATTTTCTCATTGTCGTTTGCTGTGCCTTTGCTACTCTTGTGTTCTGTTCTGGTCAGTCTTGTGTCACTTCTGGCGATCGCCTCTCTCGCGATCGCATTCATACTTTGTTTCTGCAAATGTGTGTTCACCGTCGCTGGGTGGCGACTAGATTGGGGAACACATTTAGCCTATCTCTGTGCTCTTCTCTTTAAGGGCTGTTCAACGCCGCACTGTCTTAGATCTGTACAATTCCCATCTGGCATTTGTGGCCGTGCAGAGGCTGTGCTCGTCTGCACTCCACAGGACCATCTGCTGGTGGGAATTGCCCTCTGCTAGTGCATTGCACATAGCCTAGGTTCACCCAATTATACACTTGTGGAGGGTTTTCGCTGTGTCAGTGCGCATCTTGTGCGCTGACCGCGAAAACGATTCCTCAAACGTTACAATTAATAGAGAAAGTGTTATATCTCTGCACCACATTATCACTTCCCGATCACAAACCACAGCATTGCTTACTCTTCAGGCTATGCGATGCAGCACCATGGAAGAACTTGCAAACCAGTTTCTGTTTCTTTTGCTTTGTCAAAAATGTATACCTTAGGCTGGTAACATGCTTATTTTGTCTATAGAAGAAATTGGTTCACAAGGTGAAAGAGGCCATCTGCATCAAACAGTCTGCTAAGATGGGCGGTTACATGATTGCTAAAATATACAACAGTGTAAGGCAAGTATGAGGGTTGAGGGGAGGCAGTGATGAAACCACCCTTCCCCCTCCCACTCCCCCAAAATACCTAATATTGGATGTTAATGACTTTTCAAGGAAAATTAAAGGTAGGCGTTACATGTATTTAATCCATGCTAAAATTGTAGAAATTCCCTCTCATTATGGACATGAAGAATTCCAGACCACACGCAAATTCCAGCCAGCACCTTCAGAGACCTCTGTTCTCAGGTATACGGCTAACTAAAACTGCATCAACATGGTGCCATTTGTGAAATATTCATTAATGATCAACCCAATCTGGTGTGAGGCTAAAAGCTGTTTGTAAACAACAGATGCTCATTAAGGCAGCATAAAATACATTTGGCAAGACATCATAAAGGAGAAGTGTCATAAAGTGTGTGGCACAATGTTCTGGCAATATAGTAAAATATGATTAAAGGCTTTAGTTCTGGCTTTTGTCCTTTGTCGGTTGCATGTTTGTTTTGCTGCACATAGCAGTACCTGTGAAGAATAATGGTTCTGTCACATCAGCTTGTGTTTTACAAACGCACGAGAACGCTGATGACGGCTGGCGTTATGGGAAATGTAAATCAGCAGCAGCTAGCGTGCCGACTATTGTCAGCTCCTCTGCCACACTACACAATGTGCCAGGCATGTTTACCCAGCTATTCATCTTACATCAAGAATTCACAATGGGGACAGTAAATTATAAACAAAGGTGATGCATTAAAATACAGGCAGGTAATAACCGTCTTACAGCGATTTCTTTGAGAAATGATGATGTGACTTCACCATATTGTGTGAGAAAACATATTCAAAAATGTGTCTACATTTTCTCATTTATCGCAAGGCGGGCAATTGCAATGCATTGCTGACATAGAAATACAGGACGACCTGGAGTTCAGAACACTAAAAATGCTTCTGCTTAGTTGACTTAGAAAAACTTATAATTTAGTATCTATGGAAAAATTCAATACTGCTAACAAGTCCAGTCCATAGAATTAATGGTGGCCAACAGCTGATTATATACACTACAGAGCTATTTTAATCTTTTAGCAGGACTTTGCAGTCTTATTCCCCACCTCTTCAACAGTTACGGTTTGTCACATCTCTGCAATGCACAGACCCTGATGCATTTTGTAGGTTTGTACCCACTTCCTCAGACCAAGTACAGTGCTTAGCATGTATCACAGCCAAACATGGAGCCCTGAAGAAGTAGAGGCAGACTCACAAAACGTGTTGCCTGTGCTTATTAAAATTCACATGAACTTGTCATTAAGGTTAACCACCACTATTTTTCTATTTTTAGTTGTTTTTTAATCTAATTTTAACTACTTATGAGTGTCTTTTAACCCCTTTGTGTTTCTGGAATAGATGCTTTTTCATGTCTTAAGTGATGGTCGGTTTGCATTACATTTGTATTTGAACTGTGTTTGATCCAAGGTACCCATTAAATTAATTAAATACTACTATGTATGATCAAAGTATTGTTTAAAGAGACTCTGTAACAAAAATTTCAGCCTTAGTTCTTCTATCCTATAAGTTCCTTTGCCTGTTCTAATGTGCTCTGGCTTACTGCAGCCTTTCCTAATTGCACAGTGGCTGTGTTATCTGTTATATGATCTAATCTTTTTCCTTCTGTCGGCTCTGTCGGGCTAAGGCTTGAATGTGTGGAATGTGCAGGGCTGCTTGTGATTGGATAGAAGCGATACACACCCTCTGCAGGCCCCCTGCAGGCTCTGTATGACTCACACACTCTGCTTATGTGAGCCTATCACAGGCTGGTTAGTTTGTTTGTAAACACTGCCTAAAACTGTTAATTACAAGCCAGGATTGCAGCAGAGAGTGGCAGAAACAGCACAGCGGGGCCCAGGAGAACATAATGAATAGAATGGTATATGCGTACAGATTCTCTTTAAAATTCAAACACTGTTTAAAATCCATCCAAAATTCCTTTCAGAAATATCACAGAACAAATGTAACACACAATCAAACCAGCGCTTATGTGTACAAGCGCCAAAAGAATCTTGAATTGAGAAGAATATGGAGAATGCTATGGCCGACTCCCTTTTGAATACATCATTTTTCTGGGCGTCATGTTAATATTTTTACATCAATAGTCTGAGGAACACATCTACGACAAGCATGCAGTCACCAGAAGTTACAGAGTGGCGCACAGTCAGTAACTTTAGCGCCGTCAGAAGATGAAGCTGAAGTTGCTCTTAAAACACTGTAATTCGGCCGCCAGCAATAGCTGGAAGCCTAATTACATAATTCCCCATTATCCACGTGGACCTAGAAGGGGAATAGTATTTAACGCCGCTGGGACTTCTGCAGCAGCATGGTAAGCCATATACAGCCCAGCTGTATCCTACGCCCAAGTCTCCCGGCGGCCAATTCATATGTATTCTACTCACTGAACTCTGCTTCACAAACACACACAAACTTTTCCATAAAAATGGGGTGTACGAAGAGAGATGAATAGCTTGCTAATTATCTTGTAATTAATGCAAATCATCATTGCTTCTTACCTAAGCTTTGGAAAATGCTCTGATGGGATCAGTTCTTGTAGGGCAGTATTTCCAGTCAGTTTTAAATGAGTTAGGCCATGCAGACCAGTGACAGGAAATGACACCAACTGGTTGGATGAGAGATCTCTGGGGAGAAAGAATATAGACACCATCTCACTCACATATTTCTGCGGCACAGTGTTCATTAAAACAGTCTTCAGGGGCTGTTGACAGGACGCTGATAACTCAGGCCACGTTCACAGTGGGTGTTGCGTTCCGTGTCATCAGAAATGCAGCAGATCAGGGAAATGGCGCCATACCATATCTGCTTGTTGCCCCGCATACAGTGAAGTATACTCAATTAAAATATGCTTCACTGTTAACACGTGCGTTTTGCAGTAACGTACAACACCCAGCATGCCCAGTAAAAGGAAGCACTCAACACAAGAAAAAAAAAAAGGAGTACATGATCACTTTCTTTCACCGAGCATGCGTAGCTCCACATGCCCAGTGCAGGATCGCTTGTTCAATGACCAGTGAACATCTGGTAGGATGGGGGAGGGGTCCTGAAACAGGTAACCCCGAAGACATTGAGCAGCATGAGGTTAGTGAGTAGAGGGCATTCTAGCCCACCATCTTTTTGAACTGAAAGTTTTAGCAGGTGTGCATTAAATGAGCAATACATTTCTTATTTTTACAATTTGTGACAGCACTGCTGCAATTGTCAGTGAGTTTAGTAGAAAGCTTTTTGGTTCTACAAGTCCCCCAACACCCACATGCTAAAGGCTGTTTCTGTATTGTACACTTACAATTCTGAATGCACAAGTAGACATATTGGTCAACGTGGTTCAACGGGACATGGTATGACTAGTCATTGGTATAACTGGTTTAATGTAAACCTATGTCCGTCCAACTGTTAATAAAATTAAGTAATAAATTATGCCTCCCCTTCCTCCTTCACTAAATTGCTCCCACTAGTGATCCCCATTTTGTGGTGCATATGTAGTGCTGTCGGTAGTATAGTGGTGAGCATAGCTGCCTTCAAAGCAGTGGACCTGGGCTCGATTCCTGGCTAATGTATGTAAGCTGGCTTTTGACATCCTACAAATCCCTCTGAGAGAGTGGCTGGATGGTGTAATGGTTAAGGGCTCTGCCTCTGACACGGGAGACCAGGGTTCGAATCTCGGCTCTGTCTGTTCAGTAAGCCAGCACCTATTCAGTAGGAGACCTTAGGCAAGTCTCCCTAACACTGCTACTGCCTATAGAGCGTGCCCTAGTGGCTGCAGCTCTGGCACTTTGAGTCCGCCAGGAGAAAAGCGGGATATAAATGTTATTTGTCTTGTCTTGTCATACCATTCCGGCACAGGGCGAGCCGAATGGCGGCTCTCCCTGCTGTTGCTAAACTCCCCTGCGGTGTTAAATACTATTCCCTCTCCCAGGTGCAGCAATTCGGAGGGAGATGTAATTCAGGATCTGGCAACCACCGGAGCCCCGAATTACCATTATGTGTGGCGCACAGCATAGCATTGCTGCTATGATGGCGGCCAAATTCGGAAGTTGGGCGCCGAAATGAACTGCTTTTCCATTCTGGCTGTATGATATTAATGAGAGGATTAGTGGGCCCTGGTCTAATGCAAACAGAAGCTCCTTTCTGGCACAGAAGAATCTCCTGATGGTGAAAGATGCGAGTTCGGCACTGTGCAGTCTAGTCATAAGGCTTCAGGGAAAGTGAAACGAGCAAATAACCAGTGTAGTGTTTTTTGTTTCTTAGTTGTTATAATGGTACAGCACTTTTATAGGAGTAAAGGGGAAGGTTTGGCCATAATTCTGCTTTAACCCTCTTGGTGGTATTACTGAGTGCAGCTTGGCGTTACTTTTTATAGCAATTAGCTGTAACCCCCAGCTCCACCTGTGGATACCACTGGTAGGGCTGTGTGCAGAGTGTGCAGCGGAGCTGTAGATACTCACCTCCCAAATATTCCATGGCAGCAAATCATCTTCTCCGTGTCCTTTCGGGGCTCCACCATCACTAAGCTCAGATCACTGAATGTCACATGACAACAACCAGCAATCTCAGCATAGAGATAGAGAGTTCCCCCATAAGGACAGGAGGAAGATTTGCAACAAATGGCCAGATCTTGAGGAGGTAAGTCATGTACACTCAGCTGCATACTTTGCATAAGATGTGGAAGATACTGAATGGGGGAGGGCATCCAATGGCTACATAGACTGAAAGGGGGGAACAGACTCTGGCTACATCTACTTGTGGGTGACCTCTGGCTACCCATGATGGGGGAGAACATTCTATAAAAGGGGGGCCATGCTCTGCATAACTATACATTGAGAACCTCTCTGACTATCTACACTGAAGAGGGGGTACTTCCTGGCTACAAGAACAGGGGTCACTCTGCACTACCTTAACTAGGTGGGTACACTTTGGCTACCTACTCTGTGGTCTCTCTCTGGCTGCCTAAACTGGAGGGGGGGGGGAGGCTCTGTGTCTGCCTATACTTTGAGGTATTATTCTTTCCAGAGAAAGAATTGTACCACTTTTAGAAACAATCATACCACTAAGGAGGTTAAAGCACACCTGAACACCTGAACTGTGAGGAATATGGAGGCTGACAGTTAATTCCAGATCAGGTGTTTCTGACTGAAGTCAGACTGGATTACCTGCATGCATGTTCCAGGTGTGTGTTTCACACTACTGCAGCCAAAGGGATTATCAGGCTTACCGGGCAAATGGTATTGTTTAACATGAACTAAATATGGCATCCACCGTACCCCTATCAGTTCAGGTGTCCTTTAAATAAGGTTGAAATGTGTTTTTTGATTTGTGACGAGGCAAGGATTGAAAATCCCAACTTTAGTAAGAAGGAACTACTTTCCACTGAGTATAATAAATTATTTGGTTCATTTTATACAACTGCACTAAAACCTGGAACCTAGCCTGGTGTACCTGTACTAAGGCACATAAGATTTATGGATGATGTACAGAAGCTACACATGCTTACATCTGTGTAACGCACACAAAACTGGCACCATTACAGCAGCAAGCTTGGGTGAACTTTAAGCATGACTGGAGCCAATTTTCTTTGTGAATAATTGCCTATAGAAACTGAGAGGACTGAATGGATTTTCACATTCTTGCTAAGCAGTGCCAGATAGCCAGCCTTGCATGACCCGCCTGAAACTCCGCTCCTTCATGACAGATTTTCATTTACATTTGGATATGCTTACCATGCCATGCACTGCAACATTCTGCAGTTACTGACTTGTACCTATGCACCAATGGATTTAGGTCATCATCATTACTTTAAAGTAGACCTGAACTCAGAACTTCCTCTTACTCAGTTGTCTGGACTGGGCAAAAGTCCTCCAATGTACATCACTTTTGTGAGCTTTTTAAAAAACAAAAACAGAACTTGTGGGTAGATTGCAGACAAATGTAACACCAATGTTACTTACAGCTTAATGAGAGATGGCAAAGAAGAAAATGATGTTGGATGAATATACGTTATTTTGTTCCACGCCAAATCCCTGTATGCCAACACACAAAAAAATCACTTGTAATTACTGACAGTCATGTTTGAATATGCAGCTTATACTACGGTAATTTTTATATACTTAAGCTGTTATTACATTTCAGGATCACTTTTGCTAATCATTGTGCTAATATACCTTTAGAAGCAATATATAATAAAATGAATTTGTCACAGCTGAAATATAGTTCCTGCCATTCTTCTGAGTTCCATGAGAGTCATGCTCACCCTATGACCTCCCTGACTGAGAAGATGTATGGAGCCAGGAAGGTGATAAGGGAGAATTTACTGTGCTGGTGATTTAGTAAAACAGGTAAGATGTGCAGAATAAATGCATAACATGATCTCCTCTGTACTACGCTGCTTCTCATTGCACATCAGTACATTAGTGCACCAGGCAGCATGTAAAACTAATATCCTGATCAAAAGTCAGCAATAGTTGCTTTCTTTATTCTTTTTACCAAGTCTGCCCTATATTTAATAGCATCTTTCTTTTTTGCAGCCCTGACCAGTTTTCCTGTCTCTGCTAATAAAAAAAATATCCCCACAGAACAGTGTTCCTATCACCATGCTTCACAGTGGGAATGACGTTCTATTGAAGGAATGATGGCCAAAATTTTCAGTTCCATCTCATCTGACAAGAGAAATCTCTGCCATGGGTATAGAAAGTCTGCCACATGCAAACTCAAAATGTTTTGTCTTTTTTGGGCTACTCCTCCATAAAATTCCATGAAGCCCCACTCTGTGGAGTTTATGACTTGAAGCGTAGATCTTTGCAGCTCCTCCACTGTCCTCAGTGTTTTTTCTGCACCTCCGATTGATGCCCTTGACGCCCAAATTACCACTTGTAGCCACTAATCGGGGCTGTTGACATAGGAATCTATGGCAGGACCCAAAGTACCGTGGCACCTCTGGAGCCCAAATTACTTGCTTTGCAAACAGAGTTAAGGCCAGTACAAGTTATAGTGTTCCTTGCAAATGCGGCTTGTCGGAACCATCTTGGGACTATCTCTGCTGAGAACCTAACCTGTGTAATGTCATCACAATGCATCTTCAAAACATCAGGCGTGCCGGGTCACCTCTCAGCTGAGTGCATTGCTAACCCCAAAGGCCACAATTGGCTCTATCGTGTGCTGTGTTGTTATCCCCTCTCTTCCCTCCATTGTAACAGAATGTGCTACAAGACCTTAGCCTAACAAAATGTCTGTATGGCACTTGGCCCCAAACGGTCTCCTGATAAAATAAGTTTATCAGGCCTGGGCAAAAACCTTGGGTGCTATGAAGGCAGCCTGTCAGAGGGCTGCATTCCGCTACTCTCCACTCCTCCCTCCCACCATTTGTGAAAAACACATGAAGCACACGTATAAGTAACTCACCCATTATTTCATACCAGTGGCAATCTCCATGGCAGCGGTGGTGTTATGTGACCTGCCGTGATTACGTACCAGCATGTCACATGGTGCTGCCGTCGCCACGGAGATCGATCCTGGAACAAGCGATTGGATGAGTTACACCCAACTACTCCTGGCCGCAGAAGTCCGGAGGGAGGAATAGAGGGAGACAGATTAATGTAACAGGTCGCCTGATTGAAGAATAGTTTGCCCACCCCTGGTTTAGATCCTTGCAAGGTACAATCTTTGTGCTTGAGTATGGACATTTACTACCAGTATAAGAAATTAGAGATGAGTTTCCTGTCTGTGGGAACATTTTCCCTCCCCTTAGACATCCAAACACAAGTGTGCATAGGCCTGTGTAAACAATGCCCCAGCCAGGATTGCATTTTGCATATTTACCTTGAAGGTTCCCACTAATGGCACAATCTTTTTTGACCAATCTTACCATTTCTATGTAATTTGAGGGACTAATAGAAATATCCATTCGATGTACACATACACTAACTCACTTTACCATGCTACTACATAGATTTATTTGGTGACTGGACAAATAAAGATTGTATTAGTAGGCACCATTAAGGCCCAGTTCACACTGCACGCGTTTCCAGCCGCGTTTTGGAAATGCGTGCAGGTGGCCGACACGCACGACATCAGACAGTGTATAGAGTGCACTGTCTGATATTCACACTGCATGCGTTCCGGACCTGTGCGGTCTGGGAAAGCATGCTGCACGCATTTTTTGCCAAAACGCGTGGCTGTCCCATTCACTTTTCAGTGATGGGATCAGCCACGCAACGCATACAAACGCGGATGGCGTGTGTTCGTACGCGTTGCGTTCCGCATGCGTGCCCGTCCGCGTTTGTAATGTGAACGCGGCCTAAGGGTTTCAGGGATGCAGAGTGATCATACAGATATACCATAACATCTTACAGCGCTTGCTGCATGTAAAGGTTTGCTTGATGCACATTTCCCTCCTGATTCAGGTTACACAGCCAGCAGTAAATGTAGCACACAAATTGCTTATTTTCCTATACATCTTAATGGATGTTTTATTTTATGATGCATATACAAAGTTCTATTACATGTCTACCAGGTGCAAACAATTTACACGCTGGGACAAGCTACGTAACAAAGAGGCTGAGCGCAAGGTGCTTTATTTTTCTTTCGCTCGTTTTACACTGCAGGATTTTACACCAATTTAATTAGCTCCTAGAAAAACACTGAAAGGGAGTCTGAGGATACATTGCTTTGTGCTAGTTTCTTAATTATAGTTCTCTAAATGGCACAGTAAAATAGGATCAAACAAGCAGGGGATTTGCAAAACACTCACAGAGATCGCAGGACAATCAGCTGCTGAAAGGTGCTGGATCTGATTTCACCGATTTCATTATGACGCAGATCTCTGAAACGACAGACAAATTATAAGACCACTGTATAAGTAAGAAATTCCATAACAAACCTTTCTGCACCAGCAGCTCACCTTTAACCCAAACACCATAGCGGTAATGGGGTTAAACACTTCTGGGTTGAAATGATACAGCGTGGAAGGCTTAAGTGGAAAACACCTGCATATGTAATAAATACTCACATCTTCTGAAGTCTCTGACAGCCGGAGAAGCTTGGCAAGTCCTTGATGCGATTATACGACAAGTCTCTGAAATAATAAACAGGGGTTTTAATTACAAAGAAGCAAGCAGAACTAGTCCATAATGTAAAGGCAGAGCGCATACTGACAATGGACAAACTAAATTGCTTTGAACATCACCGTGACCGTGAATTGTTGTCAGTGTAGGAAAACCCTTATGACCTTCTTCCAGTCTAAAGTGGAAGTATACCCTTCAGGTAAGAAACAAAACACTGGTAAAAAGCCTCAGGACATAAGTATTAGGATATCTGCATGTGCTTTGTTTTAGGAAAAGAAAACTGTACTTGGCATAGCCTCTTCAGTACAAGTCTTTCTAGTTCCTTTTGGACTTGTTGCTCTAAGACTTAAAGGACAACTGTAGTGAGAGGGATATGGAGGCTGCCATATTTATTTCCCTTTAAACAACACCAGTTGCCTGGCAGCCTTGCTGATCATTTTGGCTGCAGTAGTGTCTCATTCACACCAGAAACAAGCATGCAGCTAATCTGGTCAGATCTGACAATGTCAGAAACACCTGATATGCTGCATGCTTGTAGGGGGTTTATGCCCAAAAGTATTAGAGGCAACGGATCAGCAGGGCAGCCACGCAACTGGTATCGTTTAAAAGAAAATAATTATGGCAGCCTCCACATTCCTCTCATTACAGTTGTCCTTCAAGGCTCATACCAATGACGCAATTTTTCCCGCGGCACACAATTTTCACCATCATTTTTGCAAGATCGTGACACATAATTTAATTAAACTTAGACAAATGATGTTTAGCGATGTGCGGTGATTGCGACCGTCATGACAGATCCCATTGCAGACTACCTAATTGATCCCCATAGACTCTCAAGCTAATTACTGCAAACGTTCAAGGTCTGATTCACGCCCATCGTTTGTTCGCTCGGTACGTTATTGCCAAAAACGGACAGGGAAACGCTCGCCGATCCTTCTTTGCTTTTCTTCCCGTGAGTATGTAGCTTTAGGGCTGGGTCATATTGGGGGCAATTGCAATGCCCTTGCTGGCGATCAGCAAAGCTCTAGGGCAGCACCACCAAATGAGGGTGTTCCTACAGCAACGTTGCGACTGGTTTAAAATTGCAATCTTGCAACATGTAGCATTTTTCAGAGTGATTCAGCTTAAAGAAATGTGCAAAAACACACATTCCTTCAAAAATCACTTTGAAAAATCGCATTGCATAATCGCAATCGCTAAGCTCTGAATAATTGCATTTCAGAACTGTCAACTAAGCTTTATGGAGCTTACACCCTCTTCCCTCTTCCTCCCCTCCATACCCAGTCCCTGTTTCCCGTTTCCCCCTCCTCCCCCCTTCCCCCTCCCTCCCCCCCTCCCTCTTTCCTTCCCCCTCCCTCTTCTTTCCTCACTTGGTCATCAATGTTATTAATAAGGTGTTATTAGATTTCGGAAATTTCTAATGTCCTATAGAATGATGCTTGTGTAGATAGTTTTGGTGCGTTTTTCAAACAAAACAACCATTAAAAAACATTGCTAATTGTAAAAAACATTGCTAATTGTAATATTGGTGAATGAGTATAGCATTATTAATATATATTGTTCCAGTCTTGGTATACGGTCCCTTTTCCTTTCCATGTTTGCCGGGTGGAGGGACTGAATAGAGGCATGCTGTTCTAGTGTCTTTTTAAATTTTGGGGCTGCATTCTGCTCTTTGACCACAACAGTGCGTTTATTTACCCCGGATATGTACACATGGCGGTTGCCAGGGCCGGATTTCTGCAAAGGCCATGGCCTAGGGCGGTAAAAAATCAGAAGGATAAAAGGGCGGCAGGACCTGAGAGAGACTGAATGTTAAAATAAATAATTTCTCCTGCTCCAAAGCCGCCCTGCTTTGCTGCACACACAGTAAGAATTCCAGAGCTCTGTGTATTTTCCTTACTTCTTGGTGTGCGAAAAGACAGTGCTATCTCCTGAACATACAAGCTTCAGTTTAATGCCAGTGGTGTAGAGAAACATGGATCACCATGTGCTCACTGCTTGCTGCAGTCTATGACTCTTGTTGTAGACACAATTTCTGATACAGTAAGGTAAACATTTTAACAGAATTATTTCCACTTTACAACTCAAGCTGGGCTAAACAATGTATTGCTGGTCAGACTCTGTTAATGACTTGAGCCATTCCTTCTCCTCTCTCCCCTAGATTGTAAATCTTAAACAGAAAGATAAGTTTGTTTTTTTTCCTTAGAGAGATTTATAACAGCCCCTTCTAAGCTAAATCTTAACCCCTTGCTGGCTCATTTTAAGGCAGCAGTACTGTCTGCAGTAGTATGAGATAGACAACTTCTCTATAATAATAATTGCAAATGTAATGTTGTATACTTTTGTATTGTTACATTCTGTTTTGTATACCAAAAGTAATAACATACACTAAAAATTAATATATATATATATTTGTACCGTGTTGGCAAACAGTAAAAAAAAAAAACCTGTGAAAGAATCAGTACAATAAATAATAGCAAATAAATGCAACAGATCTGTGATTACAGAAGAGCAGAGAGGGAGATGAACACTGCTCTGCTACTTCATGCCTGGTACACACCATGCAATTTCCCATCAGATAGACGGGTCGAATCAATTATTTCTGACAGGTCCAATCAGATTTCTGATCATTTTTCTAATCGACTTTGTATAAGTGATCGGAAAATCGATTCAACCCATCTTTCTGGTGCGTACCAGGCATTAGGGACTCACTGCTCTGACAGGAAAAACAATCATTCATAATTTTTTAGAGAGAAAACATTCATAGGTATACACGAATCACTAAAACAGGCATTTCCTCCTGCAAACAAGTGATCGTTAGGGTGCATACACACATCAGACCATAGTCTTTGGAAAATGAAAGATCACAGACCTATCTTACCACCCTTCATGTAGTATGAGAGCATTTCTACACAGTCTATTCTATGGAGCTGAACTTCCCATCAGAAAAAATCTTTGCAAGATGCTGCACACAAAGATGCTGATCAGACACAAAAGATCAGAATCTGCAAAAGATCTGTTCCTGCCAAAGATCTGTTCCTGCCAAAGATCTGTTCCTGCAAATTGCATTCATAGTCTATGAGATCTGCAGATCATCATACACACCTTGTTTAACTGACATTCATCTGCAGATCAGATCCACCTGGATGGATTTTCAGATCTGCAGATGATTGTCTGATCTGCAGATGAATGTCAGTTAAACAAGGTGTGTATGAGGATCTGCAGATCTCATAGACTATGAATGCAATTTGCAGGAACGGATCTTTGGCAGGAACAGATCTTTTGCAGATACTGATACTTTTGTGTCTGTACAGAATCTGTGTGTGCAGCATCTTGCAAAGATTTTTTCTGATCGGGAGTTCAGCTCCATAGACTAGACTGTGTAGAAATGCTCTCATACTACATGAAGGGTGGTAAGATTGGTCTGTGATCTTTCATTTTCCAAAGACTATAGTCTGATGTGTGCATGCCCCTTAAGTCAGGGTGTTGGACAGAATGATATTGAGTGAAGGTGCATACACACATCAGACCATAGTCTTTGGAAAATGAAAGATCACAGACCAATTTTACCCCCTTCCATGTAGTATGAGAGCCATACCTACACAGTCTATTCTATTGAGATGAACTCCCCATCAGATAGAAATCTTTGCAAGATGCGGAACACAAAGATGCTGTACACATTCAAAAGATCAGTATCTGCAAAAGATTTGTTCCTGCAAAAGATCCGTTCCTGCAAAATGCATTCATAGTCTATGATATCTTCAGATCCTCATACACACCTTGTTTAACAGACATTCATCTGCAGATTAGACAATCATCTGCAGATCTGAAGATCATTCCTGGTGGATCTGATCTGCAGATGAATGTCTGTTAAACAAAGTGTGTATGAGGATCTGCAGATATCATAGACTATGAATGCATTTTGCAGGAACGGATCTTTTGCAGGAACTGATCTTTTGCACGTGTACAGCATCTTTGAGTGCAGCATCTTGCAAAGATTTCTATCTGATGGGGAATTCAGCTCCATAGAATAGACTGTAGGTATGGCTCTCATACTACATGGAATGGGGTAAAATTGGTCTGTGATCTTGCCTTTTCCAAAGACTATGGTCTGATGTGTGTATGCACTCTGAGTGTGTGTGTGTGTGTGTGGGGGGGGGGGGGCACTGTGAAGTCCAAATCCGGCCCTGGTGGTTGCGTAGCGACCACAGATGCGACAGTCAGGGGAACGTGACACCGGCAAGAGAGGGCGGAAGTGAGGGAAGACGCCTTCCTCTCGCCACTAGAAGCCAACGAGCGTGGCGCGCACGGCGGGCGGAGAGCGGCCCAGTTGCGGCGAATACCTAGGGGACCAGCTAGGCACGATGCCCCTCTGATGAGGCCCATAGACAAATAGGGCGAAACAGCTGTAAGGGCAGCCAACCTGGATTCACCCCGGCACATCATGCCTCCACTCGGTCCACAGCAGTCTTCATAAGGTCATGCAAGTATCCTGCACTGCCTACTCCTAAGCTCCTCGCATGCTTTTCTATGCTTAGCTCTGAGCTAGCTTGAATATGTGCATGTCATTTGCTGAATAAGGAACTGTGCTGTTTGTGCTCATGCTGATACACTTTGCTAGATTGGCTCAGATGCATTTCATGCACTTTTGCTTGTACCAATAAATGTTGGTGAGAATTTTAAAGTCCCTGTGGTTGTAAGCTTTATGGAGTACTGAGTAACACCTGTACCACACAGCCCAATCATAGGAGCATGTCAATCCATACAACTGATCAGAACAGCCTGAAACAGCTGTCTTTAAGGGCTGGTTCACACTGAGCAACTGCGCTCAGTTTGCCGACAGTGATCTGCAAAGCGTTACAGCAGTATGACTTCATGAGGGGGTTCTCATTTCAGTGCTTTGATTTTAAGAAAATTGAAAACATGCTGCCTGTAGAACGATTTTTCTTAAAGGAATGTGCAAACTCGCTCAAAATCGCGATTGCTAAGCGCTTGGCGACAGCGTTTTGTAGGGTAAACTAGGCCTTAGTTGGATTATTTATCACTGTTAAATAAGCAGGCTAGAATCATTTAATGTGTGGCTTTTCAGGGGCATCAAGAAATAATGTGTATATTTGTTCACTGCCTGTGATACTACTGTAACTGTTACTGAAGCAAATAGTATAGATGATGCAAACTTCAGTCTGGGACCCACTAGCAGCGCTTTACTAAGCGCTTGTGATTTGTAAAGGTCTTGCTAAGGTAATGCTATTAGGATTTAAAAAAAAAAAAAAAATCACACCCCTCAAGTGCGATCCCCACCAATATATGGACTCCGTGATTCAGTCTGCTGTATTTATTTCTACACTGCAATCTCTGCTACTGAAGTCTGTATAAGCCATCTCCTCCAGCAAGTCTAATTCAGGAAAGCTACACGGTATGGAAATATGAATTCCATTCACTAACCTATGAAGTAAAGGGAAGTTCTAGTTGTTCAGTACAGCAAATGAAAAGCAGCCAATGAAAGCTCACCCTGCAGAAACTCCCAGTGACTTCAGTGAAAGCCATTCTGTGCTTTTTCAGCAGCTTCAAAGTGGATTAAATTACCCCTTAAGTGCTCTAATGCTACTTCTCATCAAAGAAAATTTACTATAGCAAATAAATAAATATCAGTATTCCCAATTAATCACAGTTATAGATGACTGGACATGAGCCAGGTACAATTTAACAGACATCTGGACTGCTTTACACGCTTGTGCTTGCTTGATACCCACACTGAGCTCTTCTCAGAAGAGGAGTTCAGGTGGATGATGGCAAATGCATTGAGAAGCTTATTTTGAAGCTCCCTTTCTAACACATAGGCTTCAATTCATCAAAGGGTGTTCGATAACAAAACCCCAGTCCTTAAAATACCGCATTCGGTATTTTACACTTCACTGTGCTAATTCATCAATATTTTCCCATGTGCGGTAGAGGTTCGTTAAGTTACCGAACTACTAGGCTTCAATTCATCAAAGGCTGTTCGATAACAGCAGAGTGGTGCAGAGCAGCTTGGAATGTCCCTGTGTTGTTACAAGCTGATAACAATAGAAGGCATCCAGACATCCCTTTGTGATGTAAAGGTGTTATAGTTACTGTTATTTATACTGCCTCTGCTGCTCTGAATGTGTCGATCAGTCTTTCTTAACATTTTATTTATTTGCCACAACGTAGATGAACTTCCTGGAGACATTACAAGTGCCATGCTTGGTGATTTCACCACCAGCATCTTTGCATTATCAAACAGGGCCTGAAAGGGTTACACCACCGAAGGGAATCTGGGGATATATTTTGACCCGTTCTCTCTGCTCACTGCTTGGGGGGTCTGAAAGCTCGTGTGGAGAAGCCTGTGTGACCTATCAGCGGCACTTGCAGGAGAACAGGGGCTGTTTCTATTGGCTGCCTGCTCCTGCTAATCATGAAAACATTCACACAGAAGGCTTTCGAAGCCTGTAACGACAGGGGAGAGCTTGAGATAAACACCGAATGTGTTATCGAATGTGGGAACCTTGATGAATTAACATTTGTTGAGCACATGTCGGTAATTTATCTCATTGCTGTGTCATTTCAGCTTCTCATTCGGTAACAGCTTTGATGAATTAACATTTTCTAAAGTGCTTCGTTAAGTCAGCTGTTTTCAGCATTACCGAATGCGGTAATGCTTGATGAATTGAAGCCATAGTCATAGTTCATAATTGCAGTATGTACAAGACAGGACACAGAACACTTATATTGAGCTTTTCTCCAGGCGGAATTAAAGGGACTCCGAGCACCTCTTATGGGCATGCCTTTAAGACTCCGACCAGCACTGCAAAGTACGTAAAGATGCATACTTTTCTGTAGCTTGTGCTCTCCTCTTACATTTGATGCCTGAATTGCCATTCTAGACCAAATAGTTTTTGTTCGATTTCAATTTAAATATCGCGGTTGCCATCTTGGCTATGTTATAACTTCCGGGTCACCCCTGTCTTCTCTGTTAGAGAAGTGCATCACTGAATGAAGCAGGAAGAGGAAGTGACCTGCATGGCTATTGCAAGAGGCTCTTCCAGAGGGGTCATAGCACGACTTTGTTGGAAGTTGCCCGGTTTAAAGGCATACCCATGAGAGGTGCTCGGTGTCCCTTTAAAGCACCAGAGCTGCGGCCACTAGAGTATGTTCTATAGGCAGTAGCGTGTTAGGGAGTCTTTCCCAAGGTCTCCTCACTGAATAGGTGCTGGCACTAAACAGGAAGAGCCTGGTCTTCCTGTTTAAACTGGACTCGCGTGTCAGTTTTTTTGGTTTTACTTCTTCCAGATGAAGACACACAGATCTCAGTGAGAAAGGCAGGATACCTTCATCTCCCATGAGGTACAGCACTAGCCAGAAGCTACAGTAGCCCACAATCTCAGCCTTGGTGGTCATTTTGAGTACATGCCATTCTTGTGGTCGCTTTTGAGTTTAAATGTATCCATTGTAGAAGCCACTCTCATATTTTTATAGTAGGATTAAATGTGTAGCATTGTCTTTTTTATGCAATACTCATATAAAAGGAACACTGGGGAATGAAAAGGCATGCTTATAAATTATTACATCTGGATAGTGGACAAACAACTCTCACTACATTGTTCCAAGCATACATCCAAGTATACATTTCTCACTAATGTGCCCATGTGTTTATGGAAATAAACAGCATAAAACAAACAAAAACCTCTACAAGCAGTGTGATGGTGTGACTCCAAGCACTAATAACAGAGTAAAATAATGAATGTAATAAATATTATTAGACTCTGAAGCTAGTAATTTCCCTCTCGTAAATGCTCCACATTGCTGGCTTGGGAAGTAAGTTAGTATGCCGAATACTTCAGTGTGAAGGTTTGTTTCTTATTTAGAGCACGGAACTTGGACGGTGTTCACTGCACAGATACTGGTGGTACAGACCAAACAACATGTGAAATCTCTAACTACCACTTTTTTCCCTTCAAACAAGCAAATGTGTACAGCATATTTGTGGACGTTTTACAACGTGCACAATGGTAATAAAGCAATAAATTGTAATCAGTGTTAATACCCCAAATGTCAGATGGAAGAACACCAACTATGTTCAGCCATGATCTAATAGCTGCTGTCATAAATTATTTTTTCCTGGAGGTTTTATAGAGAAAATAAGCTTGTGCACTGACAGAGTTCCCAAATAGCTCACATAGGTCTAAACTTTAGACTGTAAAGCTACGTCCCCAAAAGTAGATGCAGCCAGATGGATCAGGAATCTCCGCCGACGAACGATTTTTTCCCTGATCCATCTGGCTGAAGTGTATAGTCCAGGGATGGCACTCCTTTGCGCATAAAGCGGGTGCATAACCTGGGGTGTGAAGCAAACACCCAATGTAATCACAAGTCAAGTAGTCAGTTAGCACACCAGGCTTCTCATGAGCAAAAAAGATGAATCGGATTTAGGCCCCGTTCACACTTGCGTTTTGGCAAGTAAACGGACCGGATCCTGATCGGATCCTGATCGGATCCTGACCTGATCCTGATCAGAACCGTACGGTTCCGATCCGGATCCGGTCCGTTTGTATCAGGCATGCATCA
The DNA here is from genome assembly GCF_040937935.1 of Hyperolius riggenbachi. Classification (NCBI taxonomy): domain Eukaryota; kingdom Metazoa; phylum Chordata; class Amphibia; order Anura; family Hyperoliidae; genus Hyperolius; species Hyperolius riggenbachi. The sequence goes on from NC_090648.1 coordinate 311,053,282, forward strand.
GGCTGCCATCCAGATCCGTGGGCAAAAAATAGCGAAATTTAAAAAAAAAATGTTGGGGTCAGCAGAAGGTGCACCTGGTGCACCTGTAGAATCAGGTTCCTCCGCTGTAGGCCTCACCTCCACCTCCGACATTCTGCCAAACAGCTCCAGCATGTCTGTCACTGCTGCTCCACTCCAGACATGCTTGGCCCATGTGTCCCCATCCGAAATGGCCGCTTAGATATGCATAGGAAGTGGGGTAGAACGTCAGGTTTTTGTAGGCAGTGTGTTCTGTGCCTTCCGTTCCCCATTGGTTTCTGTGTTCCTGATGGTGCTTTCAGGCTCAGGTCCGGCTCCGGTCCGGGTGCGTGGGCCGGAGAGCCGGACCCAAAAAATAGCGCATGTTGGAAAAGAGTCCGGATCCGATCCGGCTCCGTACTGTACGGAACGGACACGTGTGAACGTCCGCATAGCCTTTACATTGCTATGCGGAACGTACGTTCCGTTTGTACAGTATGCGGTCCGAATCAGATCCGGAAAATCCGGATAGCGAACGCTAATGTGAACCGGGCCTTATTCCTTCAAAGCGTGTCGAAACACCATTGTTGTCACAATTGTTTCTGGGCCACACAGGGTCCCCTTCTACAGACAGCGCAGACATCAAAGCATCAAATTAGTGCACCCCATTTATACAAACATATACTAGGTTACCACTCATGATAACAGGTTACCACCTCCTCATCAATATGCATGTAAACAAAACCACCGCAACAGGTTTTATCAGCAATCAATACTGTTTTGCCTACATGTATCATAAAGAGTGCTGCTTTGACACTGGAAATAATATCAGTAAACTCATATTATTTGCAAATCCTGAATGGCAATAAAGATATCAAATATGACCTACCTGTCAATCCGCCACTATTTCAAACTCATTGGATGTGGGAAACGTGCCGCCGCCGCTGCTGCCTGAGCCGTTACTGTGTTGAAAACACAGTATACCGAGCTTGTCCAACGTACTTCTCCTAGCGGCTAGCGGAAGTATGTCGGACAAACTCGGTATACTGTAATATGTATAAATAATATGAATTTACTGATATTGTTATTATATTTATTGTTGTTATTATATTATTTAAAATAACATTTTAGCACTTTGCAATGGAAAAAGTATCAAAAAGTAGCTAAAGAGTACTATCAAAATTATTTTCAGCATTTTTTTTCTTGCTGATGGATTAAAAGTCATTTTGACAAGTGTCAAAATATCACCTAGGAGAAAACTCAGGTGAAAAATGTAACTGCATATGGGCCACTGAGTAAATCTGGCCCTCAGTGTAGCATATTAATCAGCCAGTTTCCATGGCACATGCCTAAGGAGAACATCCATGGTGCTTCGATGCCTGTGCAGAAGTAGTTTTAGGTCACCTCAAGCTGCTTGGGTATTCTGTCAGAATGTAGTTGGAGAGCTTTGTCCTCGGGGAATGTTAATTAGTGAATGTGGCCAGCAGACTTCACAAATGCACGGCGTACAGAAGAGACATTTTATGGTGTATAGAAATCACTGTAGCAGTCAGTGATTTTCATAAACAATGAGCTTTACACGCACAAAACGCTTCCAGTAAATGAGCAGCAATTCAGAGCTGCGTGTCATGCGTTTCCATGTTTCCTTCTTTCAGTAACTGGGAAGAGAGCAAACTGTGTCCTTTGATGGCCGCTCTTAATATTCCTTGGACCATTCACTATCTTTGAACCGTATCTTAACAAGCTCAAACAGATTCCAAAGAAAAAAAACAACAATGTTCCTCCGTTCAGCAAAGCACTGCATGCTCTGGGCAAGGTGAAGGATTTAATGTAGGGCAGCTATTCCAGCAATCTGAACTGCTAAATTCCTTCCCAAAGAGCAGAGACTGTCTGCACTAAGATCTGACTCTCTCTCCCCCTATTAGACTCGCCTCTCACATCGTGAAATGCCAAGATGACATTCACATCAAACCAAATGTTGGATGTGTGGCAAGCTCTACCTTTCTTCAAACTATTGACTATTCTAATTGGCAACATATGTATTTTTCAGAATTACTGCAGATATATTAATTTGAGTGTATTTTGCATAATCATGTAGATTTATAGCTAATTATGGCTAATTGTTGGGATCTTTGAAATAGGAATGCTCTCTGTGAAAATTGGACATGGGGTAAGGTAAACGATACATTTTTTAGATGTACTGAAAGAAAGGAGAGAGAAAGAGAGAGCGAGAGAGAAAGTGGGGTTTTGGTTGAGTGCTCAAGACATCTAGAGTTCTCCAAGTATCTTCTCCAAGTCCATCACAGAACTTCAAACTGATCTTGCTGGGCAGAGCTAGGCAGGTTTCCCCTATGACTGACTATCCAGCAGATGGTGCTCTCATACTGGACACACATACAGAACAGCACCTTCAGCACCTACTACCATAAAGCCTCATTGAACCACAAGGCCCAGGCCACACCATGTGCCCTGAAGCAAAGGGTCAGCAGTGCATCCAGCCCAGATCCCCAACACAGCCTGACAAAAGCCCAGGTAAAAAGGGACTATAGAAAGCTGCAAGGCACAATACCTAGAGGAATGGAGGAGTGACATAAATAACTCCTAGAAACTCACCATCTACTAATCACTGCAGAGGGAGTACACAATGGCCCCGTATCTGGAGAGTCTACACACCATCCCAAAGCTGGATCCTGAGCCTCTACCCTCTGAGCGCCCACAGCCTGGAGATACAAGGCGGCACAGACGTGCAAGCCCCGGAAGAAGGAGAGACTGTGCAGGCACTGTGACTAGGTGGCTCTGGAGGTTAAGGCCCACTTCCTACTACACTGCAGCAAATACGCACCTGTGAGGACTTCCCAATTCTTGAGACTCTCCGCCCACATCCCAGATATCACCTCCACAGATGAGGAGAGGAAAGCCTACAGCCTACTGGGTAAAGAGGGAACAACAGTGCATATAGCACACTGAAATGTCACTGCCTGCCTCCAACTGAGAGGAACATGATACCCCATTGATGCAATACCCCTTACACTGCTCTCCTATACCCTCACCACCCCGATGGACTATATACTCCTTATACTGTCACCTCTACCCTTCCCATGTCTACAATCCCTATAATCCCACAACCACCCCCTCCAATGCTAATTCTAATGTTTTGTTTTGGAAATGATACATTTTTTTGGTCCTGCCAATAAAGCTTTTTTGGATGCTAGGTACACACATCAGCTCATGAAATGCTACATAGGTGTATGCACAGGTGGTATTGCAAACTTGCATGGAAAGTGATTGTTTATCAGTACAGGTGTTGAAACAAAGAAACTGAAACAAAAAACGTTTGTCATGTACCTGGAATGACCTATACAGTTTCTGCTGCTGAATGAAAGTTGGGTTTTGATTGGTTGCTCCAGACAGCTGCACCAAAATTCACCCAAGTCCCCTATGCACCTGTCTTGATAAATACCGGTAAGCCTAACAGTGTGTCTGTAAAAGGCAGCTTTACAATAGTTAAAATGCATAGACTACAATCAATGTTGGATTTAACCTGCCTAGTGTAGATTGCTCTTTTTATAGGGACGTCACCAGTCTATGGCCATAGTGACATGGTCACTGAAATATCTACAAAATCAATGCTAGCATTTTAATGTAATAGTAAGTACAGCCAAAATAATACACATGCAGTACTGTACACAGATGTGGTTACTGTACTGTACATACAGATGCAGTCACTGTACTGTACAGACAGATGCAGTCACTGTACTGTACACACAGATTCAGACACTGTACTGTACACACAGATGCAGTCACTTTACTGTACAGACAGATGCGGTTGATGTACACAGATACAGTCACTCTACACACAGATGCGGTCACTGTACACGCAGATGCAGTCACTGTACTGTACACACAGATGCGGTTGATGTACACACAGATCCAGACCCTGTACTGTACACACAGATGTGGTCACTGTACTGCACACTTCGGTTTTCAATCCCCTGCACCAGATACCTGACTGACATTTTGGTTGTATAGTTAGTAATATTGGACCCTGAAAAGTCTAGTGAAGATATTATTGTTTCTATTGTTTCACCCACAAAAAGCATTTGTCAAATGCCACATAAAACAAAGATAGATCAGCAAACCAAGATTAGATCAGTAAAAAAAGATAGATCAGTAAATAATTTTAGTCACTTGTGGTCATCACAAAATATAATCAAATATGCTGCAGTACAGGTGCTACCAGGAAAAAAGAAAAGCTATACTGGCGTGATCTACTCATAAGTAAACCCTATTCTTGTGAAGACAGCAGCACACCACAGAGGAACAGTTGAAAAGGGTGCAATATACATCCTGTTGAATAGGACGCTATTTGTACCGCCCACTATATGTGGGGGGTTAAGATTAAGCGCTCACTGGGAGGGGGGGGGTAAGATTAGGAGCCACCAAAGGAGTTTTAGGATTAGGCACCACCAGTGGGGTATTAGAGTTAAGCACCAGTAGAGGAAGGGCTCTGTGTGAAAGTGGGTTTATTAAGGTGATAGTAAAATATAGGTAAATATAGGAGGTATACATTTTACAGATATTCTACTATTGGCCGTTTCCTGTGCCCTTTTCAACGAGCGCCTTAATTAAATGTACGCCACCACAGGACCATATTCGGTACTTGTAAAAGGAATGCTTTAAGTGCCCATTCCTATAGTATCTGCAGTTACAGTGCCTGTGTTTGTTGATCAACTGCAAAGTCACATTCCTTGTAAGTGTAAGTTTATCATCCAGTTAGCTTTGAGTAGGGTCACATATCCAGCTTATCAGCCACTGGAGAAATTAATGCAGAAAGGGAAAGGGACAATTTCCGTAGAAAAAAAAGCCTAAGTGATTAGTCATTTTCAGAAATGGCATACTGACTGCTCATCTTATATATGTGGGCACTGCCTGCAGATATTGAAATAAAAAGCACATCTATAGTATGACGTTGGTGAAAAAAGTAGCATGTTTACTTCAATCAAAGTGATTAGCCGGATTATCAGGTTATTGATAGAAACACAATAGCACATAGATTTTATTCACACTCACAGCATTTGAAGATTGGGTAGCAGATCACAGATTCCACCAGGAAGACTGACGAGTTGTGCGCCTGTCAGTGTTCTGGGAAAAAATAAGTAGCTAGATATGTAAAGTTGCTTTACAAGGTGGTTACATAAGTATGAACAATGTCACAGAGGTCTTACAAGCTTTCCAGGCTCGTTGTTCCTGTAAGATCAGGAAACTCTGTGATTTGGGAGGCTCCATTTAGAATCCTTAGGGGGGAAAAAGAGAAAAAAAAGCACAATAGGTTAAGCTATGATTCTCACGCAACAGGCAGATAAATAAAGCTAATAAAAAGAGGAAATGACCATATTAACTGTACTCGGGCTACAGCAAACTAGGCAGAATAGCGGGCCGAATTGCAGAGGATCCAGGCAGTGCAGGAGGGTGGCGAGGGAGTGATGAGCCTGGAGGAGGCTGAAGAAAGCACCCCCCATCTCAGGTACACTTTAAAGGTTAGTGTATAAGTGGTTGTTTGGCTGTAGTTGCAATCTAGAGGTCAGCCTGGATTTATACAAGTATCATGTATATAGAAAACCTAGCCATAAAATATATGCTTTTTACTATATATTTAGGCCAGTTTTTGCTAAATGGCTTAAGACGATCTCTAGAATGGAGACACCTTCCAGGACTTCTCATGGGTGTCTCCTCTCATTTGGAACTTTCTACCACAGCCTATACGTCATGCTCGGTGCCTGGAAAGTACCCCCAAGACACACCTTTTCAGACAAGCTTTTAATTTGCTATAGCAAAAATTTAAAGTTCACTGTCTCATCTGCTAACCCTTTGTCTACTCCCCCAGTGTCTCAATTCCACTACCTTCTGGATTGTTGCCTCGCAAGGGCAGGGACCTCCACCTTTTGTTTCCCGTTTCTGTGCATTTTATCCACTTAACATCTATTAGTATTGGTCATGTTATTCAAAATACACATCAATTGTATGCATCAACACTTGTGTCACTGGTTGTCTGTACAGTTGTAAATTGCTCATGTATCTATGCTCAACATTATTGTATGTTTAGCACATTGTACTGTGCCATGGAATATGTTGGCACTGTATAAATAAAAATAATATTACATTAGTAAATCAGGCTTTTTGTAATAATTATGATAACAAGGATACGACAGAAAGTGAAGAAGAGTAGCTGATTGGGGCAAACAGGACCCTAGACAACCTTCATAGGATTTAAAAATGAAAGAGATCTGTGAAAACAAAGTTATCACGCCAACAAAACGTTTTCTGGATATCCACAGAGGTAATTAGGTAATTTACACTGCATAGACCAGAATTACCTGGTTTATGTATATAACAGGTTATCTGCAAAATGGCCATAGTTGGTGGCATATGAGGACAGGGCTTAGAAACACTGTCTTAAAAGAATGTTAACTAAGATCTAGATCAGCACGCGCCCAACCAGTTCCAGGGGAGTTATTAGATATTATATATGCTAACTAAGATCTAGATCAGCATGCGCCTATCCAGTTCCAGGGGAGTTATTAGATATTGTATAACGGGGGTCAGAATCTCTTTGTGCCTTTCCTGCTCTCTGTGTTCCCATTCAAAAGATTTTCTCTCATTTTCTATCCCTGAGCTTTACATGGCTTAAATATGAACTCACAGATAGTAAAAGCGTAGCAGCAGTAAAAAGTTGGTATGCTTTCTCAATTTCCTCCACTCTTCAAAAACAAAATAGCATACAAGTAACCTCTTATATATAAAAGGAAGACTGATCGAGACACAATGGGACCTTCATCCAGGATCTGTTACATACAACTAGGCCATAGTTTCCCCATTCAATAAAAATGAATGCAAATAATCAATCAATAAAATGAATGTAACTCTCTAAGGAATATTTAACAGCCCCCCCTAGTGTTTCCACCCCTCCCTTTAGATTGTAAGCCTCTGGCAGGGTCCTCCACTCCCTAGTGTAATCTACAGGATCATGTGCTCCTGTCCTATGACAGCCTGTACTTGTATTACTGGGCCTACCTAACCAGCCCATATTGCATGATCATGTATTTTGTACAATTTGTATGTATAACTTTGTTCTATGTGTATAACCCTATGTATGTCATCCTTGTATCATTGTATATATTTATTGTTCAGCGCTGCGTAATATGTTGGCGCTTTATAAATACAATAAATAATAATAATAATAATAATAATAATAATCTGAGAAACATAACAGGTATATGGTCACATTTATAAGCAAAATATTATTTTGTTCTTAATATTATTTTGTTTATTGTTCTTAATAATAAATAGTACAGTTCACAGCTTTTGTAAAAATCATAAAAATGTATTTTCTAGTTAATTTCTTTCTCGGATTTCTTGCATCAAGTTGTTTATTAATCATCCTTTTCTTGAGAAAACAGTAAGGCATCTATTCCATTCTACATGTTATCTATACACGCATGGCCGGATTTCTGGCAAGGCCACATAGGCCATGGCCTAGGGCACCAGATAAACCAGGGGCGGCCTGCAGACAGTGGGCATTATTTGCAGGGCATTATTTGCAAGTGCCCAAACAAATGAAAGGGGTCAGGATAACTGCACTATTAGTACCAGCTGGCATCTGCCTGTGCTGTTCTACAGGCAGCTGCAGTCCATTAGCCAAACGTTTGTGAACAGTGTGTGACTAGCAAAAAGCCAGATGACATAGCAGCAGCTGCAGGCAGTTACAGATGGCCGGGTCTCACGCACTTGGTGTGGGGGATGAAAGGACCAGGGGCAGCACCAGCAAATAGTACATAATACAGAAGGCAGCCTCTCACAGTACCCATTTCTTAATTATTGATTGGCCAGCGCTGCTACCCTGGAGACAGCAGTGGGTACAGGACTCACTTTTATGTGTTGCTGACCCCATCCAATGTCCAATTGTGAGCCACTTTTGACTATATGTGTGTGGTAGATGGCTCCCACCACGCCCATCACCTGTAGATCGCTTGATTGACCAGTTCCCCCGTGTGACGTGATTGATTCACTTCACGTTGCCATGGAGACCTCAACACTAGCCGCAATAGTGGACACCAGCGGCCCAAAATTTTTTGGGTGGGTGTGTGTGTGGAGAGAGGTGGTAGGATACGGTTTCAGTTGGGGCGGCTGGTAATAGTTGGCCTTGGGCGGTAAGAAGTACAAATCCGGCCCTGTATACACGGACATCCTGGTTATGTGGGAGGTGTCTTGTCTAGCAAGAGAGATACATTCCTGACAGTCCCGTGTTAGCTATTTAGGATTATTTATTTAATGTCTTAAAAACTCACAGAGTCCTGAGCTCAGGCAGGTGCTGAAATGCAGATCTCCCAACGTGCTGGATCGGGTTGTCATAGAAATGTCTGGAAGAAACAGAGAATGAAACCATTTAGGTCACATAAGTAATCATACCAGTAATTATGGTAAATCTCCCTTCACTAAAAACATTCCTTTCACACTATTAGAGGTTTGCAAGTAATGGCAGTTTTCCAGTGAATTCAGATAGCTACATGTATCGGGCATTATAAAAAGGCTTCCTGGTGACAGCTGATCATATGTAGCACTACATTAGAGAAATTCCAGAAGACACCTGAAACAAGTAGTGCAGGAGAGAGAAAGTAAAAGAGATTTCTTATAGAAGAACTAGACTTTCATTGGGTGGTATTTTTCCCCAATAATAATTGTATTTTCTATGCATTTTACAAATCAAAAACAACAAAAATTACATTGTTTCACATGTGGCCTCAATTCACGGAGCTTTATCAAACACTTTATCAAACGTTTGATAATTTACCTCATGGGTAAAATCTAATTTTGAGTTCACTAAGGTGTTATAGATTTATCGAATGTTTTATCGATGAAATGATCAATAAATCTATAACACCTTAGTGACTTCAAAATCAGATTTTACCCATGAGGAAAATTATCAAACGTTTGATAAAGTGTTTGATAAAGCTCCGTGAATTGAGGCCACAGTTTTCACCAATTATAGATTTATGATAAGAAGTGCTACTGTAGATAAAAACCACAAATGTTAGTTGGTTATTTATTCAGAAACGTGAATTATTGTGCTTGCACAATGTATGGAGACATTTGATTTTTGAAATAAAGGTGTACTTTTGGTACAGTGTGCACTGTTTCACCTGGATCTACAAACAGTACAAATGTTTTTAAGGCCAAAATTGGGGAAGAAGAAGAGGTTAATGGGGAGGGGGTGAAAAGTGGGTGTGGCTAAATAATATGTTTATTGTTCTAATTCCCATTGCAACCTCACTATAAAGGTACCACTATTATATGTCCCTAATGTACATGGCTCCAATGTAGTTGCCCCCATTATAGCATCTACCCAAAGACCTCCTATAGTATCCCCCTTAGAGTGCCTTTGCATGTAAATTTCCCTTATGGTATTTACTGTGCTGTGTGTTCCTTGGACTGATCCTTATGCTGTGCAACTCTTATGTTGGCCACAGTGCTGTCCCCACCTGCTACTCAACCTCCCTACAGTTCTTCCCCGGGATGGTGTCCCAGGGACCAGAGCAGCATAAGAACATCAGGTAATTTGGAGGGACAAGATAGTGAACTATCTGAAAAATAAACTGAAAAAAAAATGAATAGTATGTGGCTGCTATTATAGGATCTGCTATTAAAGTCTTGCTTGCAGATACAAAAGGACACCTTCAGAAGTCTAGACGTTGGAGCTGATGCTCTAATGGGTCTGAGCTGTTCTGGCAGGACAAGTGAGAGCAATAAAATATTAGGCAGATGGTGTTAATGTTCTGTCTGATCAGTCAATGCGTGTGTTTTCTTCATCTTTGAAGAACACAACTGAAAACCACAGCTTTCATCCATTAAATCAACTTTCCTAATTATATGTATTTGTGTAATGCAGGCTATAAAAGACAAATATGGACACTTTTACTACGTCTGAAGGGAGGGCAGAAACCACAAGTAAATTACATACTGAAATTTAGCATTCTGTAATCTGTAACAGCATATATTTTATTATTGCAGCTTGGCTCATTAGTGGTAATGTGGTAGCTCAATAGTTAGCATTGCAGTGCTTGGAAAGTGGGTGTAGATGCAGTGTCAAAAAAAAAATAAAAAAAAATTCTGAAGATGGCATTGTCTATGTATATTCAACTTTACCCTAGGATAAAGTTGGTGCCCCATGCCAACTATCATTGGTGGAGAGCTGAGGCAAAATTAACTAGGGTTAATTAAATCCTGCAAATTTAAACTAAGGCCCTGGTTGTGAATAGCATGAGCACAATGTCCGCTGCCCTTTAAAAGTTACGCAATAAAGAATTTAAAGTGGAAGTGAATATATTGGATAAGATGGGGACGGGTTACGCCCTCTGTGACGTTTTTGCTGGTATCTGTGTTACCTGTTCATGATTGATGACAGGTAAGTAAATTAAAAATTTTTTTTAGAGCCGATGGTAATTCTCGCATCTACCAACCCCGCCAATAACAAAAAATTAAAATAATGTTTTCATTTACTTTCTAAAGAAAATTTGTGGTAGGAAAGTTCTGTTAAAGCTCACTAATTATAAACATAACTGTGCAAGAAAATGAAAAACAAACACACCAACATGGATGGCCATACTGGCTTTTTTCATCAGTCCACCACCTACATGGGAACAGTAAGGTCTGCTGCTAATTAAGAAACAAAATCACTAGAGAAACTTCAGCAAAACCACTATATCTAATTATCATGTGACAAACCATGATCCACATTATTCACGTGATTACTATTTTCAGGAAGCGAACCATCAGTAGGTGCTAATTGAAATATGTACAATGTCAGCGGTAATACCAGAATTATCTGTCAGTTGATAAACACCAAATACACTTTAAGGAATTTCAGTATCCCTGAAGGGAATGGGATGTGCGTTTTGGGTGTTCCGCTCCTCGGGTTAGCTGTTTAACATTTCGTGCAGTTCGGCATGTGAATTACAATTGTCTTCTTTGATTTACCAGCATTGTGAACTGTTTTATGTCTTGCTCAAGTGTCTAATCATTTCATTGTGGAATATGGTTCTGGTTACAGGCTTAATCAGGCACACTGCGGCAGTTGTGCTTTTTCTTGTTATAACGCGTAACGCTGGAAAGAGCCATCTTGGGCTTATTCATTCTTAGTGTAAGACCTGCATCTAATGACTAGTCAGAATGGAACATGCACGCTTTATTTCCTATCTGTGTCATAAACTAATCTTGTTCCACTTTTTTTAGTGCAGCACATCTTACTTAATAGATAGTAGATAAGGTAAGGAGAGAAAATTGCGGATGATCCCCACAGACATATGGTAAGGTGAACAATATATAAATCAGATATAGGTAGTTGATTATATACTAGTGTTGTGTTGTAGTGCACACATTTCATTTATGTAATCTTATGGCTAAAACTTTCTACTTTTTTGTGTATTTGTTGATTTTAGCATCTGTAAAATTCCTAGCAATTTTTTGGCAGAAGCGGTTCATATATCTTTACATAGAGAGCAAAATGACTCTCACATGTAACTGTGATAATTAAAAAAAAATACCAAGTTACACATGTAGCTAATGTTTGTACTAAAACACTGATCAGCACATACAGTACGATTGTGGTTATGTGCATAATGCATGATACTGCATAGTAAAAAGTGCCCAGTAGTTGCAAATACATTTTGTTAATGATTAACACTTAAAGTGTACCTGTAGCAAAAAAAAAAAAAAAAAAAAGTGCCCCAACTTAATGAAGGGAAGCCTCTGGATAATCCACAGGCTTTCACCGTCCTCCTCCACATGCCCGTTCCAGGGCTGTCCCCTCTGCAAAACCAATGACAAGCCCCTGTCGAAGGCTCATGCCTACACAGCCAATCAAGCTTGGCTTTTTATGTCAAAGAGCCTTAGTGGGTCCGCGCTACTGTGCATGTGTCAGCCACATGCTCTTGCGTGGTAGCATGGACCCAAACAGCCTTGGCTTTTTCTGCCCAAGCAGATCAAGGCTATTGCGCAGGTGCAGTGTGGCTGCTCTTCAGAGGTCTCAGCGCTGGAACAGTGAGGTGGAGGGAGACGGAGGAAGCTTTTGGTGGATACATAGGCTTCCCTCTCCCAAGGTAACTATCAAACCTTTTCAATTTTAGCTCACAGGTACGCTTTAAAGGTTTCTACTGTAATGTTGGAATTCTGTTACATAGTAGTCAGGCATCTACTTTTCTTACTATGGTACTTGGTGTGTTACTTGGTCACACATGACACCTTGCCCACCGGTTGAAGCCAGAGGGAAGAGTAGGTAAGTTGTACTGCAGTGACATGCACATTTGGTGCATGAAAAGTATATTCTCCATCATTTTACTCATATAAACTGTTTATATTCACTTATCAGCTTGACTGATTTATTGCCTTGTTCAATTATGGGTTTACCGTAGTTATGCTTTAACTATACAGTTGAATTAAATATGTTTATCTGATGATATATACTTTTTCACAGGTAAAAGGCTACCTTTGCAAATGAATATGGAATCCGGACAATTCTAACTTGCAAAACACTTCCAGCTGAATGAATGCAGAGCAACTGTAGCACTATTTCATATTACTGTGTGCTTACGTTCACAGCAAGACAAAAGAAATGCTCTATAAACTTACATAGTAATGAGTGACGGGTTCCCAATAAAGGCATGTTCTGGGATAGACCGGATGTTGTTGCTATGGAATCCACTAACATAAAAAAACATAGGGTTAGGCGTGAGGATAAGAACATACAAATATTCAATTGAGCCTGTAGGTGGCTTCAAACATGCATGGCTACATTCAGAGATTACTTATGTTTTATGTTTAAAGCAACATTACATTGCAAGGTTAGCTGCACCATATGTAGAAGATCTCTTGCACAGCTGAGGTGTTGCTAGCGTTATACAATGCAACTGCTAGCTAGTTTGTCACACAAGCAGCAACGTCCAACTCCACAGACTTGAATTGTAGCTGCTACAATCTGCAGCTATGGCATCAAACCTTCGGCTTCAAAGCATTGGATTGTTGTAAAAGGCTATAGTAAGAGATTAAAGCTGCTTCTGTTGTGACGCAGCGAGTGTCACCGAGATAGTCCATATAATAAACTGTTATAAAGAAATCACCTATTCTCATACCCCCTCCTTCCCTCCTTTTGCTTGAGGGTCTCGACCTGCGTGTGATAATCGCTAAACCTCTGCCCTCACATGTTCACTACAGGGCTGAATTGTAAAAACACATGCAAAGAAAACTGCATCAAAAGACACAAAGTTCCTCAAAGCAAACACATATTATTGGCTGCCCTGAGCAACTACATCACTTTTGCTCCAGTTATTTTTTTTTATGTTTTACTGGTCCTGAACATGTACAGTGACAGTGAGATGTACAGTGTCACTCAAACTCCCAGATATCAATCTCTGCATTATATCTCCCCAATGTTGCCCGCACATTTCATATTTAAATTATTTTGTAAATTCAATTAGTGTTTCAGCAATGCAATGAAATTTAAAAGAAGATGGCACATTAGTGTGCACACTCTCCTTCAAAGCCCTTTCCGAGCCGTTCACTCCAATCGGTGTGGATCGGTCCTGGGGCTGCTGCACTGCTCACGCCAATCGGCGTGGAGCAGTCGGCAAAAGGTTACAAAGAAACTGTGACCAAGAATTGAACTTCATCCCAATCAGTAGCTGATACCCCCCTTTAACATGAGAAATCTATTCCTTTTAACAAACGGATCATCAGGGGGTGCTGTATGGCTGATATTGTCTTAAAACCCCTCCCACAGAACACTGTGAGGACCATGGTCCTGGCAGTTTCATGTCTGTGAACCTTGTTGCATTGTGGGAAATAGCTGTTTATAACGGTTTCCAACTGCCAAAAAAGCAAGCAGCAGCTACTTCCACTGACATCACCTGCCAGCAGTAAAAATGTCACCATGTGATAAATGTCAGAATGTAAATCAGGGAGAGCAAAGATTTTACAATGGGCAAACACTGACTAAATCATTTATACATAATTATTATAAAAATGAAGTACTTTCTTATTACATTATTTTCACTGGAGTTCCTCTTTAAGGCCTCGTTCACACACAAAAAAAAATGAGGTGTCCAGTCCTGTCCATGTCAGTTTTTGACAGTTGGCATCAGTTTTGTATGTGTTTCTATGGCAGTGTGTTCACACATTAAAGGGACCCTGAGTAGTAGAAATAAATGAAATCAGTACTTACCTGGGGCTTCCTCCAGCCCACCGTAGGCCGCGAGGTCCCCCAGCGTCCTCCTGGCTCCTCTCCCGATCCCACTGCAGAATTCACTACCGGCTACACCCGGCCGAGTGTCGGCCCGACACTTCCTTAGCGGTGATGTTACGTGTCATCACGCTGGCCGGCGTGACAGTCCTGCGCATGCGCGGTTTTGCAACCCAGAACCGCACATGCTCAGGACTGCCACGCCAGCCGGCGTGATGACGCGTATTGTCACCGTTAAGGAACTGTCGGGCTGACACTCCCAGAGGAGCCTGGAGGACGCCAGGGGATCTCGCGCCCTATGGTGGGCTGGAGGAAGACCCAGGTAAGTCCAGATTTCATTTATTTCTACTGCTCCGGGTCCCTTTAATCTGTACATTTCTGGTCCAGTCTTGTCAGTTATATATCAGTTTTGTATGAGTTTCTATAGGTGTGTTCACACATAAAAGGTGCACATTTCCGGTCCAGTCAGGTAAAACTGATAGAAAACAGATGCAAAACTGATAGGACAGCCTACTACTGGACTGAACCAGAAATGTGCAGATTAATGTGTGAACCAGGTCTTAACGAGCAAATTATATCAATTAAAAAATATGTGTGAGCAATCTAAAACTATTCTGCCTAGAAACAAATGTATTTCCCAAAAAAACATAATAGTAAATCAAAGCAAAACTGTAGAGGCAGTATTATGGTATGCATGTGCGATGGACACCCCCAGAACTATAAAACATGTTTTAATATGTCCCTATTACGTCATATATTACAGCACACAGTTTTTGCTTCACTTACAGCTCTTTCAGAATCCTGAGAGTTTTGATAGCCGCAGGAAATTCGTCTAAGTTGTTATAGTTGAGATCTCTAAAAGACAAGAAATATAGATTGCTCTGTCATTTCATCCCAGCAGAGGGGGTTGTATGGCGTGCAGTCACAGGCAAGAGAACACGATGCTTGCAAATTCTCAGAAGAAGGAACAATTCCACAACGCTCCAATACTTAAAAGTACTTGCCAGCTACGTTTTGGCAATGCATTCCAAGCACCCCTTTCCTTTGCTTGTAATCTTATTTGAAAGATTGGCTCAGATCAAAAGAAAAGATCATAGTTAATCAGTCCACAGCATTAAAAGATCCAAACTGTTCCTAATATCGCAAACAGTTGCAGTCGTAGGTATGAAAAAAAAATTGTCATGCTGATCGACCAGCTCTATAGGCTACTTTCACACTATAAACATTGCGTTGCAATAGGATTGCAAAGAAGCAGTGCTGAAAAATCGAATCACACGTTAGAAGTGTGATATTATGCATACAATGAAGCATACAGTGCATTGAAAGTCTGATTCACAACCACTGTAAACACGCACGTTGTCTGATTATTCCAACAGAACCTGCCACAGTAAGATACTGCATGGATATCTTTTTTTAAAGCCAAAGTACTCAGAGAAACTGGGAGGGGGTAGCTGCCAGTTTCTCCCTGTGGGAAAAGATCACCTGACCTCTACTATTCATTTCCTCTGCTTAGTGTTTAACTCTGTGTTCAGCACTGCAGCTACACCTCAGTCTCATACTAATAATAATCTGCTAAGCTGATCGCAATCTTTCAGCAGCACAGGGAGGATATAGAGAGTGAGATCTAAACTAGTTGGGGGAACACCCACTCTGCTGCCAGCTCTGTTTGCTGATGGAATCTGTGGGTCACTTGGATGACTTCCAATTACAATTTCTCTGGAATAGCTGCATCAAACGTAAAAAAAAGTTGTGAGTAATATTATAGTCCCCTTTTCATCTTTAACAACAAAATTCTCTGAGAGGATAAACTAAAGCTTTAAAACTGTAGCACCTATAGTATGGATTTCTCCTTCAACAGCAAGACAGGTTTTCTTGTATGTTCACACTTGTCTGTCTTGTGTTCTCTGCCCTTCCTCTGTCATCATGATCGAATGACGTCTGATTGTACATGTGAGATCTAGCATTTGTGATATGCTCTATGTGGCAGATTGTATGCTGGATTCTGTGCAGCTAAATGAAAAGTCTAGCCTTAGAATCTACAACCTTCTTTTATCACTATATTATTTACTAGGGAGGAAACTGTGCTTCATCTTTGGATTTAACAGGCATGTTATTATAAACATACTCTAAAATCACTTTCAGTTGCAGACTTTTTATGTGCATAATCCGGCTGAAAGTAAACGCTACTATGGAGGATGTCCTGCCAGAAAAACAAAAAATATGTACTTTGGTTAAGCCTTTCTAAGCTGACTGGTGCCACTTAGGAGTTAAAGGCAGAAAATGATCGCAACAGGCTTAAAGTCAGATTTTCCAATGTACCGTATTTAATGCAGGTAAATTGTACGTTTAAAAGGAGTATGATGGAAAGCTGAGGGAAATCCTTCCTGTGTAACACACAGTGTGATGGGAATATGATCAAATTCACCCTATGAACTGCTCTAAGGGACACAGATTTCTTGTAACCCACTAGGAGAGAACTATTACAATAAAGAAATCAGTCTCATTTTTGTGAAGTTGTAGAGAAGCCTTTAGGACCCTATACTAATTAATATCATATGATACAGACAGTGAATACGACATACATACATTACAAATCGATGGAAACAAATACCACTTTATTACCGGTATTGTCCATGACAGTAAAACTCATACATGCTTTGCTTTGTGATTTTTTTTGTGGTTTTAGCAGCTGAAGAAATAGGAAAGATAATATTTTAGAACATTCAGGTAAACACTGGCTTTTGTCATACTGCCATATGTTATATACAGTAGCAAGAAAACATTTGTAAACCCTTTGGAATTATATGAATTTCTGCACAAATTGGTTATAAAATGTGATCTGATCTTCATCTAAGTCACAACAATAGGCAATCATAGTCTGCTTAACCTCCTTAGTGGTAACCAAGAGCTAGACTCTAGGTGGAAAACCTCAGCTCAGAGCGGTAACCCCGAGCTACTCTCGTGGTAGCCGCTGGGGGGTCCATGCAGAGCATTGCGTGTAGCGGGCAATTTCACTCATCTCCCGAGCGATCCAGACGCTGGTGCCATTCCTCTTCCTGTCCACGGAGGTTCTGCATCCCCCTGGTGAGATCGCCAGGTGGCAATCTCACTATAGGGTTACAGCGCCACCTGGAGGAAGGAATGCAGCGATGGATCCCAGGGAGCTGAGTAAGCACATGGGCTGCTCCAGGCTCTCTCGTGGTATGATTTTTTTTTTATTGCTTCTAGGGTCTAAAAGCACATGAAAAAAATTGTACCGCTTTTAGACCCTAAAATCAGGAAGGAATCATACAGCCAGGGAGGTTAAACTAATACCACAACAATAATTTAATGTTTCCATGTTTTCATTGAACACTCCATGCAAACATTCACAGTGCAGGTGGAAATACTATGTGAACCCCTAGACTAATGGCATCTCCAAGAGCTAATTGGAGTGAGGTGTCAGCCAACTGGAGTCCAATCAATGAGATGAGATTGGAGGTGTGGGTCACAGCTGCCCTTCCCTATAAAAGAAAAACACACGCCAGTTTTGGGTTTGCTTTTCTCAAGAAGCATTGCCTGTTGTGAATGATGCCTCGCACAAAAGAGCTCTCAGATTAAGAATTGTTGACTTGCATAAAACTGGAAAGGGATATAAAAGTACCTTCAAAGGCCTTGCAGTTCATCAGTCTACAGTAAGACAAATTGTCTACAAATGGAGAAAGTTCAACACTGCTGCTACTCTC
The DNA here is from genome assembly GCF_040937935.1 of Hyperolius riggenbachi. NCBI lineage: Eukaryota > Metazoa > Chordata > Amphibia > Anura > Hyperoliidae > Hyperolius > Hyperolius riggenbachi. Next base: position 311,071,291 of record NC_090648.1, read on the forward strand.
CCTAGGAGTGGCTGTCCTGTAAAGATGACTGCAAGAGCACAGCGCAGAATGCTCAGTGAGGTAAAGAAGAATCCTAGAGTGTCAGCTAAAGACTTACAAACGTCTTTAGCATATGCCAACATCCATGTTGGCGAATCTACAATATGTAAAAAAACTAAACAAGAAAGGAGATCATGGGGGGATACCACAGAGGAAGCCACTGCTGTCCAAAAAAAACATTGCTGCACGTCTAAAGTTTTCAAAAGAGCACCTGGATGTTTCACAGCAGTACTGGCAAAATATTCTGTGGACAGATGAAACCAAAGTTGAGTTGTTTGGAAGAAACACACACCAATATACGTAGAGAAAAAAAAGGCACAGCACACCAACATCAAAACCTCACCCCAATTGTGAAGTATTGTGTTGGGGGCATCATGGTTTAGGGCTTCTTTGGTGCGTCAGGGCCTAGGCGGATTGCCATTATCGAAGGAAAAATGTATTCCAAAGTTTACCAAGACAATTTTGCAGCAGAACTTAAGGCTATCTTTCCACCAGCTGAAGCTCAGCAGAAGATGGGTGATGCAACAGGACAATGACCCAAAGCATAGAAGTAAATCAACAACAGAATGGCTTAAACAGAAGAAAATACACCTTCTGGAGTAGCCCAGAGTCCTGACCTCAACCCGATTGAGATGCCTGACCTCAAGAAAGCAATTTACACCAGACATCCCAAGAATATTGCTGAACTGAAACAGTTCTTTAAAGAGGAATGGTCAAGAATTACTCCTGACCGTTATGCACATCTGATCTGTAACTATAGGAAACGTTTGGTTGAAACGAGGTGCAACCAATTATTAAATCCAAGGTTTTACATACTTTTTCCACCGACACAGTGAATATTTACATGGTGTGTTCAATAAAAACATGCTAACATTTAATTATTTGTGTGGTATTAGTTTAAGCAGATTGTGATTGTCTAGTGTTGTGACTTAGATGAAGATCAGATCACATTTTATGACCAATTTGTGCAGAAAGCCATATAATTCCAAAGGGTTCACATACTTTTTCTTGCTACTGTAGATATGTTCACTAAACTGGAATAAATCTTTAATGCCTCACTTACAGGTACTGTTCTAAATGTACCATCTGATGGCTTTATTAAGCAGAGTGATTTACCTCAACTGTGTCATACAAGAATCTGCTTTAAAAGTTTGGCCCACCCCTTCCTTAGCACATATTTTCCTAGATGGGTTAAACATACCAAATTTAAAGCTTACATTAGTAAATCACTGCAAGTCAAAGTGATGATAGAGCAACACTGTATGCACATTTATCACCTCAACTACCCTAAATAGTCCTTGAATTGGATGATTGACATCCACCTTCTTCATACTAGGTGGTGAGAGAGCTCATTTGGCTCCTTTAAGAGCTGGTTACAAAAACACTGTGTTGCACTTTCCTGTTATGTGTGTATACCTGACAAAGCCCTCAATTGAGGGCGAAGCATGTTGGATGTATAGGGGTGTTTTAAATGTCTTTATGTATGTGTAACTAGTGGCGGGAGATTATTAGAGACCCTGCATCACCAGTGACTGGTAGTGGGAGTAGTGAGCACTTGATATTTAGGAGTAGTAGCTCAAGTACCTTTTTGCAAGCTTATATACCCTAGTACCCTATACCCATTGTTGTACTTGTGTGTGTGTCAAATGCATGTCAGTCTTTTTAGATGAGCAGCAACTCTCCAATTCAAGGACTAATTAGGGTTGTTGTTGGTCTTTTAGTGTAAGGTGAGGGTTAATGACAGAATTCCAGACACTAACCCTCTTCTTAATATGGCTTATAGCACCAAAAGCCAACACACGTGCCACTGAGAAGCACATCATCGTGCTCAGCTAGGGAACTTTCTTTTTAACTCATAATTAGCCGGGGAACTTTGTGTGGTTGTGAATAGTTGCTCAAACAACAGAAGTGTGAGAGATGCCTGCATCTTATGTTGCTAAGTGCAAGGACCAACAGATAAAGCGAATTCATATATCACATACAACTTTTCTTCCCTGCATCTAAAAAGCCAGCAAAGTAGAACAGTCAATCTACAGTATGCAAAGATTTTACTCTTGTTTCTTTTTTCTGCATTAATCACGGTTCAAACGATCCCCAAGGCATATTTCATAGCTATTTTTACTACACACGGGATTGGTTTTATACAGTCGTCATAAGAACAACTGCGCTAAACACTTGGCAATTAGGCAAGCCAAAAAGCACGTTTGGCTTTTGAGCTATTTTTATTCTTTTTAGAATATCAATGAAAACAGTGAAAGGACTGAAACAAATAAGAGGTCAACTCACAAAGTCTCCAGACTGTGGAGCCCGTCAAAGCATTTCTTTCCCAGGGAGTAGATCCTATTGTTATGGAGATGTCTGCAGGGGAACATTAAAAGCACAGTCAGGATAGCACGCTGCGCACAGTGAACCTAGGCAAACGTATTCAATGAGTGCTTCTAAAGAAACGTGTTTTCAAGCATGCACTTATTGTGTACAAGTCAAGCAGTGCCAAAGAATTTATTGGAGGGCATGCTCCTGAAGCTTTCACTTTCCCCCTTCAAAAAGATTGGCAGCTGTTTCAGGGGCCCAGAAGATGCGCTGTATTATTTATACTTTGCTCTGCTTCACTCTTCCTGGGGCCTTCACACACCGCTATTCTATGATGTGTACATATATTAATATGTAGAGCACAACCTTCAAAACAAGTCATTGTGCAGTACAAGGGATAGGTCATCCTTCAGAAAGGGTTCTCAGAACAGTCCTAGCAACCAATCACAGATCCCTTTATTTACATAAGAAACATGAAAACAATCTGATTGGCTGCTACAGGAAACTCCTCTACTTTAAGAAAGTTTTCTAAATGAGCTCATACTGAAAGGTGTTTTTTTTTTTTTCTTAGTGAACACATGGAGATAGGAAAATATGTTAGAGACATTATTCTGTAAGCGTTAACCACAAAGTCATAAAGCAGGGTCTGTGTTAAAATTTCCATGTATATTATTAGGAACTTATTACATTTTAGTGCAAAAGCCCCCTCAATAAGCCACGGACATACAGAAGAAACTTTGTAAGTGAATGTTAATAAGCGGCATGGTGTTATGCGTCTCCTGAGGCTTCCTGCAGCAAGAAAGAAACAATGTAAGGTCTGCCTGCGGCACATTTTACTTGAGGAAATATTTCCGCCAGAGAGAGATGGAAATTCCTGATGCCGCACAATTTCCTCTAGCCTGTATTAAAAATATAGCTGTATAATGTGCAAGCATACATGTTTCAAACAGGACGGTTTCAGTACCTTTTAAAAGTTATTATGTGATGAAGAGTGAAAAAAAGGAAAGAAGTCTCCAGGAAACAAAGTATGTATGGTAAGTGTGTTTTCCAGGTGCACCTGTTGGGAACTGGCTGGAATGTAAAGCAAGAGTTTATTCATTTATTTGAGACCAGTGTCTTCTGTGATACCTGCTAGACTGTATATACACAAGTACCAAAGCCAAGGGGTTATTCAAAGCAGAAATCCTGGTTTACAGTTAAGCAATTTATTTGACAGTATATGTCAATATACAGGGGGCTCTCGTTAGGGATGAGCAAGAACAATTTCACAAAAAGCTAAATTGTCCCAGAATGTGTGGGGGACGCGGGCTGTGTAAGTGAGGGTTAAATCATTTAGGCTGCTGCCTCCCTTCCAATGTGCTCCAAGCACTCTTCATCTTCTGACACCTCCACCATTTAAACCAGAACATCCACTGTAAAGGCGGAAGTGTCAGAAGATGGAACATGGTGTGAAGTGTATCAGAAGAAAGGAAGCAGCCTAGGCAAGGTGAAAAAAAAAACCCACAACAAAACCATATACTCACCTATAGAGAGGGAAGGCTTATCTACAAATGATATCTACAAATATCTGCAGCAGTGCTACAACAGCGTATTAGGTTTTCCTTCTTAAGTGCCCCATGGCCTTGCCTGTGTTAGCAAAACCCAAGGGACCTTCATAAGGAGATTTCAGAAATACTGACGACACATAAGCTTGATATTATCCAACACCAGTGGTGAGGTGTTGGCAACAAACCCATTGCTGTACACAGGACCAAATTTACATCACAGGAGCCTATAGGCACAGATGTCCTGGCACCCTAGACTTCGCCCTCCATGAACCCACAAACCTACCCTGAACCGCACTGCAAGTGTGCTGGCCCATCTGTCACTTGTCCATTAGCATTAGGTAGCCAGAGGAATCCTCAGTATTAAGTAGCTAGAGGTGCCCTCAAGTATTAGGTAGCTAGAGGTGCCCCTGACTGAAGGGGGATCACATCAGTGGAATCCCAAGAGACGGGTGAGTAACCGTTCATTTATTCTCTGTTCGGGATTCTGCATGGGGAAGGAGAGAGGGAGGCACTAGGGGCGGGAGTGAGCTGCCTTTCCATCATTAGGCACCTGTCTACACTGCCTTGTGGTAAATCTGCAAAAAAAAGGATGATTCCTGGTGGTTGAGAAAAAGAGGGGCCCACAGCTGTGACTGCTACAGACTTAGGCACTTTATTATTGACCTGAGGAAGCGGGCCAGTACCCGTGAAAAGCACTGTCTTTTTTGTGCATCATTAAAAACTTTTACTCATATGGTTTGTCCGTTTATGGAGGTAAGACTGAATTATTCTTATTATGATTTAAGATAATTATATTCTGGGCGCCTCCAACAAGTTTTCTTAGTTGTGGTAAATCTGGTCCTGGCTGTTCACTTGTGTATGCACACGCCTGGTACATGAGATCAAAGGGATGGCCATCAACCCCAAACTACAAATAAGCTGTGGCAGAAATCTGTCCTTACTGCAAAGGGAGGCCGAATGGATACATACTTCTTCAACCCTTCTTTTCTTATGCCTAATTCTTACAAGTGGACAACCTGTCAGTTTTAACTCCTCTTTCTCACCCTTTTTATACCCTACCTATGTTCTTCACCCCTGTCTGCCTCTATTTTACACATGTATTTAGAGGCTGTGCCCCATTACTGCATGATGATGCTTTGAGGTTGCACATTTTACTAACTTTACCTTCACCTACAGGCAGTTCACCTTATTTATGTTTTTCCAGGCCTGATGTGTATGTATTTGCAATTGCAGCCTTGGCCACGTGTATCCTTGTTTGGATTCCTGTCCGCAATAGCGTCCTGCACCTGCATAGGACGCTATTGCGGATGGGAACGCGCGCAAGGATACGCATGGCCAGAGCCGCACAGGCGCAGTGGCCCCCGACTTCTAGTCGGCGAAAACAAAACTGAGCCACAGTGGGGGAATGGAGGATAGTTGAGGATGGCGCAGGCACAGGATAGCTGCAGGGGGCTGTTAGAAGCCCCAGGTAAGTGAAACTTTTTTTTTAGGTGGCTTAAGTATCCCTTAATTGCTTTAATGCTTAAACAATTCCAAAGGTCCTAGTATTCTTAGAGTAGACTCAGTAGACTTGTGCTCTACAGTAGAATGTAATGCATTGCATGTAATGTATTGATTTAGGCTCTACTCACCGTGAGACTTTACATACGTTATTCTCATTACCATAGTTTAGTGAATATACCCCATAGTATCTTAATTGTAGTGCAACCGTACAGGATGTCATTAAGTCATATGATTTACCCAACCCAGTTTGCATGCCACTTTCTCATAGTATAGCTGGAGGGAGACCCCAATTGATAACAATGCCAATTGAGAGTCTTCCTACACTTTTCAAATTGTCACCCCTGCCCTGCACCAGATGTTTATGAGACAGAGTTAGGATGAAGGCACTTAACTTGCAATATAAATCATAATATTTCAGTATATGGAGATGTACTTGCCTCCTATGTTCTGCATGTTTTGTATTATTTGCTTTTGTTTCTGCATATTTGGGAGAAATGTAAGGTTAGTGATGTTACAGGTCACTTGGTGATTGGATGATTTAGAGCACTGCAAACATCCTGCGAAGGGTGTTTTTAACAAAAGGCACTTAGATTTACTGGTCTCGATTCATCATCTTGCACTGTGCGTGCCTTGATAAAGAGTACTGTATTAGACCCTGATACGTAATAATGGTATGCAGAATTATGGTATCCAATAAATCTACCTGAAGAAACTGAATGTAATGTGCTTATCTTTCACTTCATTTCCTGGAGATTTATATGTGACCTAATCCACCATGATTTGGGTCACAGCACCACTAAACTCTTCATTCCCTTATTGATGAGATGAGAGTGCGGCCTCTAATGGCTTGCCAATGCTACAATTTGCAATACAAATGATTTAAGTCTGGGGAAAGGGATTGGTAGTATAATATAGAAAGATGATTGAAAACATTTCTTAAAAATCCTCAGTTTACAAGTTGAAAATGATATGATAGTAGAAAGGACTGGAAAACTTTATCTGGTCATCTAACTAAAGTTAAAATGTGTGTATTGTCATTACAGCTCAGATGTAGGTGCAGTTTTAATATGCATTTATTAAACACTGTTTTATAAGTTAATATAGAACAGTGGCACCCCACAATACAAAAGAATAAAAAAAAAAAAACCTTTATACTGTCTTACCTTCAAACATGACATTTGGCTGAAGCTGTGAAGCTGAAGTGCCATCTTTAGTGTTAAGCCAACACTTAATTGTAATGCTTTTTAATCATTTCATACTGGTGGGTGTCTATTTTTAACGTTTTGTATTAGTATTTTCAATCTCTGTTGGGATGTATTTTTTTTAATTTTTGGGGTCTATAATCAACTGCTTGGTGTGTGACCATCCTTTTGTAGAATTCTCAAGAAATTTACCTCTGTCCCTGTAGTGGTTTACAAAACAGATATCAAGTTTTGTGAGTACCCTCACAAAAGTTTTCTCCTAGGAGATAATTTTTCATATTCAATTTAAAATAATTTCCAACATTTTTCCACTAAAAAAGTACCAAAAAGTAGGCGAAAACGTAATATCAAAATTATTTTGAGTAATTTCTTGCTTTCTGGTGGCTTAAAAGGCATTTTATTGACAAGTTTAAAAATATCACCTAGGAGAAAACTCAGGTGAAAAAGCTAGGCCCATAATTGCATATGGGCCTAGATATCGGTTTGTTCCATTATATCTTTTTATGGCTATGTGGTTTCCAATATTCCTTTTTCATTTGAACTGTGTACAGAAAATTAGCACTTTTTGCAATATAAAAAAATCATAGCTCCTTATTTCTTCATTGGCATTCCCCTACAACCTGATCACTCCCTCAACCTCCTTCCCACTCGTAGCCATGATTAGCTGTCAGGCAATATAGAAGCATGAGGTCAGAGGACAAAACTACTTCTATCTTCATGCCCATTTGACTATAGAGTGGAGTGTTTCAAGCAAACTGTCAGGATTGTTTTTTTATAAAACTTTTTTTTAATGCACAGTGTATCTAAAACGGGTGTCAAACTCAAATACGAAGTGGGCTGAAATTGAACACTGGGACTAAGTCACGGGCCAACCTCAATGGCTACTGGCCACCTCCCTCTCTTATAAAAAGTCCCCTGGTGTCTAATGTTCCTCCTCCCTCCCCTATACAGTTCCCTGGTGTCTAGTGGTTCCCTTACCTCCTCTATACAGTATACAGTTATCTGGTGTATAATGGTCCTCCATCCCGTATAGAGTTTCCTGGTGTTTAGTGGTCCTCACTCCTCTTATACAGGCTATATTAGGGCCTTCTACTACTACTACTATTTTATTTTTCACAAAACAATGCTATGTCAAGTGATAGTGATGTGGTGTTCAGTAACCCCTGTGGGTGTCTGGGTCTGGAAGATAATATTTTTTACCTTTTTTCTAGGCACTTGCAGTATTTTTAATGAACATGCAGGAGTGGGACAATAAGGTATGATCATTATCTATGTGCACAGAATTTGACTTTGATCTACATACCCAGAATTTCACTTTAAAAGAGAATGAAATTCAAGAGCAAACTCAAACTCCCTAAGATTGTAATTACAGTGTATTAAGGTTTTAATATTATTTAACTCACTGGTATTTTCTTTCTGTAATTCTAATGGGTATAACAGTTGTCCTGTTTATGAGGCCTGTGTCTCCTATAGGTAATATGTTACTTTTGTGCAAGAAGATGACAATTGTTAAGGGATAATCCTTCAGTCATCTCTTTAAGCTCATTGAGTAACATTATACTGGTACTACAATTTTTTCAAAGCATTGTTTCCATGATTATGTCTGATCTGAATTGCAAATAAGTAAAAACAAACTTACAAGACCACAAGGCTTGACAGGTTCCTGAATGCATGGTCTGGTATGTGGTGAATCTTGTTTAATGCCAAGGTCATGGCCTGGAGAGCCGACAAACTTTCCAGTGCCCTGACTGGAATCTCAGTCAGGGCGTTGTCATCCAGCCACAGGTGACGAAGGGACAGGAGACCAGTGAAGCTGTTTGGTGGCACATAACTGATGTGATTTGCATCCAGTCTCCTAGAGAAAGTACAAGGTATAGCCAATGTTATTGTGAAATTAAAACATGCCGTTTTTCTGCATTCAATAATATGATAATGAAAAGAGAAAATTTCTATACATGGGTCAATATGATAATTATTGTTCTTTAAAACTGAACTCTTGGCTGAGACCTTTTGAGCATTTTCACAAGGTCTGTGTAAGCACTGGTAAAATATTTATAATAACCATTTCCCTTTCTTATTTTTATCTTTGGAAAGCTGAATGTAACATCCATTAATATGGGAGTGTACTATGGCCAGCGACAATACTATGCATACATATTACTCACATAGGGCCTGATTCACCTAGTTCCAGTAAAACTGCTGTGTGCAGACAGCGCATGGCAATATTACTGGTACTTACACCAAGCACAGTACCGTTGCGGGATTAGCATGACACGTGTTACATGGGTATCTGGAGCATTGCTGTGGTGGCACACATTACTAAATGCATAGCCGTGCTTGTGTTACTCATGTACCATGGTTCGTGCTTACTGCACAACATGTGGTACTCTGCTGGGGTTTGTACCGGTAGTATTGCACAGCAGTTTTACCAGAGCTACATGAATCCGGCCCACAGATTGGCATCACCTACCCTTCCTCATACAGTAAAACTTTTTACTTGGGGATCAAGTGATCAGACAGAAAGATATGCAGTAGAGAAAAGAGGCTTTTTCTTAATCACTCTCTCATGTTGCTGACTTGAGGCTCGTACACACACTAGATAGAGGTCACCCAACGGTATCGGATTCCTCGGGCAACATGACTGGGCTGAGACTGTACAGATGCATAGCCTGTAGGCTAAATACGGGTACTATGGCAATGAGATGTGACATCGCAGGTTGAGCGGGGAGAACAAAGCTTTTCGCTGTCGCTCTTCCAAATTGATCCACCCGGTAGATCATTGGCTAGGTGGCTGTCGGGGTCTCCTGTACACATGCCAGATTATGGGCAGAGGTGGTCGTTATCGCACAGGTGTCCCCCATCATCAGTGTCCCCTTTAGCTATTACGAGATTGCACCAGTACAGGGGCATAGTGGTTAGCGCTCTCACCTTGCAGCGCTGGGTCCCCTATTCGAATCCCAGCTAGAGCACTATCTGCACAGAGTTTGTATGCTCTCCCTGTGTCTATGTGGGTTTCCTCCGGACATGTCGGTTTCCTCACACATCCCAAAAACATACAGATAAGTAAATTGGCTTCCCCTTCAATTGGCTCTAGACTATGATACATACACTACACGATACATACACAGACAAATGACTATGGTAGGGATTAGATTGTGAGCCTCTATGAGGGACAGCAACAAGGTAATATATATTCTGTACAGCACTGCGGAAGATGTTGGCGCTATATAAATACTAAATAATAATTGCAAATGTAGTTGTCGCCCTGCAAACTTGACAGATTGCCAAGCAGTGTGTCTGTACAGTGAGCTTCCTAAACGGTCACCTGAAACAATTACGAATGATTGTTTCAGGCAAATATAATTGAATGCCGAAGTTAAAAGGAGCACGTAGATTATTTCAGATTATTGTTTTGAGGCAATAAAACACAATTGCCTACAACTGCACAGGTTTTTTTGCTTCAGTTGCTGATGAAATAACATCCAACAACATATGGATAAGGTAAACTTTTTAAACTAAAATGTATTTGTGGCTCATTTTTCATCTGTGGATTTTCCCATTTGATATATTCATTCAGACCTCTGGAAAGCTTCACAGTTGTAGAATTGCAATCTGTACAGAGCAGTTACAAACATTTCCTTAAGCACACACATAAATCTTGGCATTGTTTGCTTTGCAATACATAAGTCACATTCTATTTGTGTGGGCCATCATTGGTTGCCTTAGATACCCTTTGAGGATGACAATATGATAGCCTAGACGCTCCTCGTAAAATCTGCCTTTGGCTACTTGGGCCAACTTATTTACCAGCTATTTATTTATCTTTTTATTTTCTGCCCATATATATTCAGTACATGCGCCTCATAAATTTTACACTATGACGCAAGTGGCTGACAGCAAATCTGCACAAGGGCATATCCAGAATAGTAGCACAAACAATTGTATATTCTCCTACTCTGCTTCTGCCGGTATTGCTTGGCTCCTAAACCACCACCACCACCACCTAAACCACCACCGCCGCCACCACCACCACCACCACCACCACCACCACCATAACCACCACCACCACCCGTACAAGCATTAATAATAATACAGAGCACACAACCAAGATGTAGCACAAACATACATGATTATTTATGTTGTGGGACCCCTGTTATGACACTGCAGTAATTCTAGTCTTTTAAAGGAATCTAAGCACCTATTTATCAAAGTATATGAAACTAACACCCCCCTCCCCCACCTTTACAACTGGCAGACATACTGTTGTCAATAAATAAAATGTGTATGTACATGGGTAGTGTATCATGCTTAAATGCAAAATGGGCGGCTCGGAAATTTGGGGCGCTCGAAAGAGCCACTTGTATAATATCGCACAGATATCTGCACCGCTTTTGCAACATCACAAGAAATATCGGGAGTAGCAAAAGTTTGGACGCCCCATAGGCACCCAGGTTAACCTAATAGCATCTTCAAATGATTTTTTTTTGGTTTAAAAAGCTACTGTGCATTCTAAAACTCTGCCGGCAAATGTCGTTTGGCAACCTAGTGCAGACTGAGTGGGTGGCAGGAAGCAGTATAGTAACCTGTTCTGGGTGGCTTTTTCCCTTCCTCAAACCGGTGGCTCTGACCTTCCGACACTAGTTCTTCTGGGTCCCGATCACATGATATGACATGTGATCAGGAGGCCATGTCAGTATTACAGCGCCACCCAGTGGTGGAAAAGGGATGATGGAAGAGATGGAAGAGACTCTTCAATCAACCCTCTTTAACCACCTGGTGGTGCTGTAATACTGACATGGTCTCCTGGATCCTGATCACGTCATATCATGTGATTGGATGTGATCGGGACCCAGAAGACCTGATGGCGCTGTAACACGGTCACGGTCTCCTGGATCCCGATCATGTAAGATCGTGATCGGAACAGAGAAGACATGTTGGGATTACATCACCACCATGGTGAAGAATGAGGAAGCCGATCCAGCTGTCCGGACTGGTAACATGACAGACACTTGAGAAAGGGGTTCTCCCTGAAACATGTCATGTTTGCTAGGGCTGAGCTCTCAGATTCCGAATTTCGAGTTTGCCATCGGAATTTGGCAGTTCCGAGTAAGCACTCGAAATTAGAAAATTCTGCAATTCCGAGTACCGAATTCGTGTTTACATTGAAGTCAATTGTGCTAAATTCCGTGGTGAATTGTGAAGCCCCCTTACATGCTATCATCAGCCCGCATGGTCCATGGTATGGGGGGCTCTGGAGGAGAGGGGCAGCCAACCTCCCCCTCTCCCCCAGAGCCCTTGTCCAATCCATGGGCAAGGGGCTCTACCCCACCTCCGGTGCCCCAGGAGGAGGTGGGGGGTTCATGGTGCCATCCGGGGGTCCCCTTTAACAAGCAGACTCCGGAAGCCGCCCCCTCCCCAGGAGAAATGAGTATGGGGTACACGGTACCCCTTATCCATTTCAGCAGAGAGTTAAAAAAAGAAATAAAAACACGACAACGAAAAAAGTCCTTTATTGCTCTGGATTAACCAGAGATACTTACCTTGGGATAATCTCACCCCAGTAACCTCAGGAGTGGTCCCACGCCAGTAACCTCTTATGACATCCCACCTCCCTCCCACACTGACGAACTCCCACCACTGAATGGTCACAGTCAGCCTCTGCATCTGTATAGCAGAGGCTGAGAACACAAAAATTTTGCCTTTAACCACTTGCCGACCGCACGCTTATACCGTGCGTCGGCAAAGTGGCAGCTGCAGGACCAGCAACGCAGTATTGCGTCGCCAGCTGCAGGCTGATTAATCAGGAAGCAGCCGCTCGCGCGAGCGGCTGCTTCCTGTCAATTCACGGCGGGGGGCTCCGTGAATAGCCTGCGGGCCGCCGATGGCGGCTCGCAGGCTAAATGTAAACACAAGCGGAAATAATCCGCTTTTGTATGGCGCTGCTGCGCAGCAGCGCCGTAAGGCAGATCGGCGATCCCCGGCCAATCAGCGGCCGGGGATCGCCGCCATGTGACAGGGGACAGCCTGTCACTGGCTGCACAGGACGGATAGCGTCCTGTGCAGCCCGGTTCACCAGGGGGGGCCAGGTAGGAGAAGGAGGGGGAGGATTTCGCCGCGGAGGGGGGCTTTGAGGTGCCCCCGCCCGCAACACCCGGCAGGCAGGAGCGATCAGACCCCCCCAGCACATCATCCCCCTAGTGGGGAAAAAAGGGGGGCGATCTGGTCTCTCTGCCTGCATCCTGATCTGTGCTGGGGGCTGCAGAGCCCACCCAGCACAGATCAGCTAAAACAGCACTGGTCCTTAAGGGGGGGTAAAGGGTGGGTCCTCAAGTGGTTAAAACAAGACATTTCGGCAAACAGTAATGCAATCAAAATGGCCACTGGGAAATCCCCGATCGCTGGAGGCCACACTAGAGTGGCGAAACCATTGATTTTTCACATAGATGATGGGTCCAGGTGACCAGAGCAGGAGGTTCCCTAATCCCCTGGACCCACCCATTCATGTGAAATAACGCGTATTCTGACACTCTGAGGTGGCCTCCGGGGAACGGGGATTCCCCAGCAGCCATTTTGTTTATGACACTGTTTGCCGAAAATTCTTGTTTTAGCAAACAATTTTCGTGTTTCTAGCTTATGCAATACAGATTGCAGAGGCTGTCTACAGCCATTCATCCCCAGGAGTTCTGCAGGATCGGCAGGTGCGCGGGACCTCCTAAGAGGATAGAGGGGGGCACAGTGCAGGAAGGTGGGAAAGTGGGCACAGAGCGGCAGGGAGGGGGGGAAGCCTCCCCTCCCTCACCTAGGGCCCCCCCTTGCGCACTCCCCCCCCCCCCACCTCCAGAATTCCAGCCAGCTAGCGGAACGGCTTACCGAGAGCGATAGCTCTGTGTGCCGCTGGTCTGGTATTCTGCACTGACACTGTCCAATCACGCTCTCGCAGTACTTCCTGTGAGAGCGTAATTGGACAATGCAATGCAGGAGACCAGACCAGCAGCGGCACACAGAGCTCTTCTCTCGGTAAGTGATTGGGGCACCGGAGGTGGGGAAGAGCCCCTTGTCCATGGATTGGACAAGGGCTCTGGAGGAGAGGGGGAGGTTGGCCGCCCCTCTCCTCCAGAGCCCCCCCATACCATGGACCATGCGGGCTGGTATAGCTCAGGGTGCGAAGCCCCACGTGGCCGGGACTCCGCATTCTGGCTATCCCAGCCTGCATGGGGGACAAGGGGTTAAGGAGGCTTGGGAGGGGGGACCCCACGCTGTCTGTTTTCATGAAATGTATACAATATGTATACAGAACTCGGAATGCAGTAACCTGTTCTGCAACAGTTTAAAAAATATTTTTCTTATGAAACTTTGAAATCGATTTGCTCAAAAACTATAAGCTCTTTTCACAATTTTTTTTTTTTACCATGTTCCTACTCATCTGCTTAATAAACATGGCAAATTTGGTAATGATAGCATGTACGGGGGCTTCACAATTAACCGCAGAAGTTAACACTATTTAATTCAATAGAAGTGCACTCGGAACACGAAAATTCGGAACACGAAACTCGGTTTTCGCATGCGGTACACGAAATTTTGCCGAAATTGGAATTCAGCTGTTCCGATCAGCCCTAGTGTTTGCTACCCTTCATATAAATGCAAGTTTGCCTGTGGAGTGCTTCCTTCATTTCTACAATTTCTGTATTGGTTGTGGAGTGGTGACCCATGGAGGGATTGAGCACCGGCGGACCAGGTTTGTGAAGCCTGGTAGTGGGCCTAACTCAGCACCCCCCTGTTGAACTATGACAGCTCCCTTCTGCCCACTCTGCATACCCTGCCAGGCTGGGGAAGGCACACTTCCCCAACGCAGGAAAAATTTGGCCCTGCAGCCAAATAAAGTTTTACTGTATTTGGCTGCTAAAGGGTTAATAGTGGTTATAAAAAAATGTGGTCACTGGAGGTGCCTGTTAAAAATATAACTGCAACTACAAATAGCGGGCACTTGCCACAGTTCGAATAGCGGACGGCCTCTTTTATTGCGTCCATCTGGTGCCCACATTTCCATTTACAGCCACTGTTAATGTGGGTGCCTATCAAACTTGCTGTTTCAGTGTATCATACCTATAATAACAGGTCACTACTTTAACACTGCTATTGATTTTCCTGCACATTACAGGTATCAGTTTGTTGCAGTGCAGAAGAAACACTCCTAATTTCTGGAAGCCACAAAGGACAAGATAGCAAAGAAGATTTAACTGCCCATTTACCATTTACCATTTCACAGCTGCTCTTGTCTTAAAAGGGAGTTACCTGATCTGCTCTTATCCTGCTTCACAATGGACACAAAACTGTGCCTACTTCAAATGCAGGATCTGACAAAGGCATCCATTTGGGCGGAAGTTTTGTGAAGGTTACTTTGTTGCCTTAAAGCTCTTAACCCCATCCACTGTCCTACTAATTGTTTAACTTGTTCCAGAAATTGCATTCCTTGTGTAAAGCTGTAGTGCAAGAGACACCTGGAGAACAGCATGAAACAGGAAACTAAAAATCGAACACCTTTATGTGAGGGGCGCAGCCTAGCTTAAATGAACAAAGCAATCCTAGTTTCTGACCAATATTCCTCCTCCAGCCATAGTGCCTTTTCTGTTCTACACCTTATCATTCCATCTCAAGGCTGCTACCCAGCTGTTTAGTATTCCTACTGATTATTGTCGCTCTTCCTTAATGCAGTTATTGGACACCAGGCTTTTCATGCCACCAATGGAGAGTCTTCATTTTGTGATCTAGAGATATAATACAACCTTATATAAATGACTCTCAGTGAGCCGAAAACTGGAGGAAGTGTCTTGGGACTTGTGGGGTTTCCTGATAAGAGATCTCTCGGCATGTAAAATGCTGAATATTGAATTACATTGAAAAACTGACCTCTGTCTCCATCACCCTACTCCAGACATCCCTTCTGATTCTCTGAACTGCACCCTATAAGTGCCTGGGAACTGCCTGTGTATTCTATGTGTGAGCAAGTGTGTGCCATGAATGTTCCACAAATCATTTATTACAGATAAAAGACAGATAGGACTCATTAAAATAATCCATAACGTTGCACCGGGTGCCCCCAAAACGTTGCACTGGGTGCGCCTGATACGTTGCACTGTGCAACGTTTTGGATGCACCCGGTGAGACGTTTTAGGGGCACCCGGTGCGATGTTCTAGTCGCACCCGGTACGACGTTTCGTGCGCACCGCTAAATTTTGCACGCGATCAGCAAGAGCTTTAGACGCGCAAACTACTTAGCACCCTAGTTTGCACGTCCAAAGCCTTTAGGCGTGCTAACTAAGTTAGCACGCCTTTGTGAATCGAGGCCCATATATTTAAAAGTGTGCAGCTGTAATAAAGCATTTGACAATTGTGTAACATCTCCTGTCTTGCCCTATAAATAATAAACACTGCTAATTTAGTTATACATACTGTACTGGTAATTGTAGCTGCCCTCCAAATGGGCATGTGTGACTGTATAATAGCGTGTGTGATGGCATGTGAGTATGTGTGTGAGTGTATGTGAATGTATGTGCATGTTTGTGCGCTTGTGTGAGTGCGTGTGAGTATGTTTGCATGTGTGAGAGAGTGTGTGTGTGTGTGTATGTGCGCACGTATGTGTGAGTATGTGTCTGTGCGACTAAGTGTTTATGTGAGTGGAGTGCGTGCGCATGTATATATGTATGTATGTATGTATGTATGTGTGCGTGCGTGCGTGGGTGCGTATGTGTGTGTGTGTGTGTGTGTGTGTGTTCAAGCTCTGGGAAAAGGAATAACTTTGTAACATGCGAATAAATACAATACATATGGAGCGGTCATAAAATTGATTCGCTCTAGGAGACTGCAATGGAACTAGAAAATACGGTAAGTTCTTTCCCAGCATTATGCCATGGCCTGCAGTATACTTTCATAATTAAAATCCATCTCTAGTTACAAAAACAGGACAGCATTGTTTTCCATTTGGTCACACAAATTCAGAAGTCTATTAATATTACAGATCATATTAATTTCTTGAGCAGGTTCTTGCATAGGGCAGAGCATGTTGCACAGCAGGTAGTTGAGGTGAATAGTTACAGTGAATGTTGTCAACTGTCACTTGAAACAATTACAAAATATACTTTTTGGTAACAAACCACTATTATGGCACACGTATGGTAGCAGCGGCTGTAATTTGGGCGCAGGGAGGAGCCGAGAGATGACTTTTACAATGCTAAGTAAGCGCTACATGGTGCTGTAAAGGGGCCAAAATGACCTGACTCGACTATCGTGTGAATGTTTTTACATCACCAAACTCAGATGTTACTGCAGCTCCCATACTATATAACCCATAGTTCCTTGCTGCACACTCACACTGAATCTCGAAGTGTGTAGGAAATTCTGTGGGTTTGATTTTGGCTCAAATGTGTTCATATGATTATTGCTACAGGCTTAGTGCACACAACCCCCCCCCCCCTAAAAAAAAACTATGCATCTTTGTTTCACTACCAATGGCTGGAGTCGGGCAGGCCAATATGTGTTTATGAAGCCAGAGAAAATGTCTATCTCCTTTCTGGACCACACTGTTATTCTGACATTATCCAATTTTTATGCAAATATTTGCAGCTTGAAAATGGACCAATCAATTTAAACCCAGGTTTAAATTGATTGGTTCATTTTCAAGCTGCATACATTTGCATAAAATTTGCATACATTTGCATCAACTCAGAAGAATTTGCATATCTGTGATCATCCCTACTGGATGCATACAACGGATGAAAAGGGGACACCCAAAGCTGCTGATAACTGGGAGACTGGAAGTGGTGTCACAGCCAATGCTTGTTTGAACATCAATTTTGTTCAATCAGTTGTATAGAAAAAAACACAACTAATTCTTGAACTTAGCTTTAAAAATATAGCATATGCATGTTCCTTAGCTGTTTAACTTGCCATGTGATTATTGTGCCACAGTATGCAAATAACAACATTACTGATTTACTGAATATATTTTTTCAGATACAATATTGCACAGCAAGGTACAGGAGTGATGAGGGGAGGTGAGACATACTTACAGAGACTGCAGATTGTAGAGATTATGAAATGCTTCACTTGGTACCTGTTTTAACTGGTTGTTTTGCAGCATCCTATAAAAAATAATTTCTATTAATTAGATAATGCAATCCTAGGAAAGCCTTTGTAGTGGTCTTCATGTACATTATCTAAATCTCAATTTCAAGGTCAGCAAATAAATAAACAAAGGATGAGTCTCGCTTATATGTTTAAGCATCTGTCTGTGAACTCTGTATAAGGTTCTGGGAGTAAAAGATAAGCTGCAAGAGGATGCATCAGCATGTGGATTCCTGTAGGGAGGCAGGTACTCACCTGTTCAGAAACAAGATGTGCTCAGTGTCTGATGCCAGCAGAACAATGGCAGAAGCTACGCACCATATAGCCATATTTACTCAGCTGCTTTTTCAAAGGAAAACATTCTGAAGACTGGGGCAGCCACTGTTTAATAATAGCAGTTACACAGTCAGTGTCCCGGCCTTATGACTTGTTTACTCTAATGTTAATCTGTCTGAGTTTAGAACCCAGAATCACTGGAACATGTAATACTCTATTTATAGAGGAACTTATCCGCATCCTCAGTGCACAATAAAGGATACTGCTACCTCAAAGCATAGTTAAGGAAACATATATATTATGTACTAGGCGTGAAGTTACTTCTAAAGTAGTCACAGAAAGAGGATTATTTTGGGCTTGTTTCTGCTATACGTGTTGGGATGCAGGTTCCCCAACTTATGTATTTTGGTAAACCTGAAGGCGTCAGATGCTGCATAAAAACATCTGATATACCCCCAGTGTGCTGTAGTGCACACACTTCTAGAGTATCTCCTACTCAGGGCCGGCCTTTGCTATGAGCAACCTGAGCGGTCGCTCAGGGCGCCATGCCCCCAAGGGCGCATGTGCCCTGTCGCCCCTTGCCGCCCCGCTGTCTCCTTGCGTCCTCTCCGTCTGTAGTTAGAGCAGGACTACAAGAACATGGGCGCCGATGTCCACAAATGCGGACAATCGGTGGCCATTTTCTTGTAGCCCTGCTCTAGCTACAGATGGAGCCGAGGCGGGGAGAGAAGAGTGACGTCGGCACTGGAGCGTGGAAGTCAGGTGAGTCAGTCTCTGCCTGGCCCGCTGCCACAGAAGGGGGAGGGGATTGCCTGCGGGCATACTACCTACACTGAGGGCAAACTACCTACATTGGGGGCAGACTACCTACACTGGGGGAAAACTACCTACACTGGGGGCATACTACCTACACTGGGGACATACTACCTACACTGGGAACATACTACCTACACTGGGGGCACACTACCTACACTGGGGGCATACTGGGGCAAACTACCTACACTGGGGGCATACTACCTACACTGGGGGCATACTACCTACACTGGGTGCATACTGGGGGCATACTACCTACACTGGGGGCATACTACCTACACTGGGGGAATACTACCTACACTGGGGGCATACTACTTACACTGGAGGCATACTGGGGGCATACTACCTACACTGGGGGGCATACTACCTACACTGGGGGCATACTACCTACACTGGGGGCATACTGGAGGCATACTACCTACACTGGGGGCATACTACCTACACTGGGGGCATACTGGGGCATACTACCTACACTGGGGGCATACTATCTACACTGTGGGCAACTATCTACTACACTGGGGGCAACTGTACTAGCTACACTGGGGGCTATGCTACCTATATGGGGCAACTATACTACCTACACTGGGGGCAACTATGCTACCTATATGGGGGCAACTATGCTACTTACACTGGGGGCAACTATACTAGCTACCTTTACTGTGGCAACTATACTACCTATGCTTGGCTACCTACACTGAGGGCACCTACACATGAGATCCTATACTGAGGGCACCTATACCTGGCTACCTACCTACCTATACTGAGTCTGAGGGCATTTTTGGGGGAGGGACGCACCACAGCTATAATGAGCGTTGCAAATTGTTGGTGCTATATTTGGGCCTGTGTGTGTGTGTGTGTGCGTATGTGTGTGCGTGCGTATGTATGTACAAGCAAAGAGGATGGGG
Organism: Hyperolius riggenbachi; assembly: GCF_040937935.1. NCBI lineage: Eukaryota > Metazoa > Chordata > Amphibia > Anura > Hyperoliidae > Hyperolius > Hyperolius riggenbachi. The sequence continues at coordinate 311,091,007 of NC_090648.1, forward strand.
GGGGGGCACCAAGATCCGGTTTCGCTCAGGGTGCAGTGAAACCTAAGGCCGGCCCTGCTCCTACTTCAGTGATATACGGATATAAGTGATGAAGAGCATATAGAGACTACCAAATTTAACTTTTTTTATTAAAAAAAAAAAAAGAGCTTGAGTTACCTGGTTTTACTGCTAAACCTTTGTCTTCAGTAGCACAAGGAAAAATGGTGCTGCCTCTTGAGCCAAGGCAGCTGATTTGCATACTGGTTCTAGGTCAGACATGGCCTCATTAATCTAAGGCATTTCCAGAGAGACCCAAGTACTGTATATCCAGTAAGGTTATCATCAGAGATTCAGCAAATCTAGACTGGATGAGTTAAAAACTGTTTACAGATCTTACCTGTGCCATATTAGACTCCCACCCACCTCCCTCCAATCTGTTTGCTGTATAACCTATAATATTACCACTGTCAATGTTTGGTAATGTCTAGAGTAAATCACATCCAATGTATTAGAGGAAGAGGACCAGCAGCAGCAGCAATTATAAAAATGCTAATCCCAGCCTATAATTAAAAATTATTCTAGACAAAATGGTCTTAGAGGATACCAAAGCTCAAAAAGTTTATAGAAACGGGGAAGCAAGCATATACCACCACCTGTCCTTATGCCCCCCCCCCCCCCTCTATCTGTCCCATGTAGCTCACCTAAAAGCCCCCACAGGATCCTCTTCTGGTTGGCAGGGTTGGCACTTACTGCACAGGCGCCAGCCAGGCTGCATGCGTCTTACAGCGTGCGCCCGTGGCCAGGAGCACACTGCGCATGTGTATGACATCATTGGCGGTGAGCATAAGGACAGGTGGTAGTATATGCCTGCTCCCCTGGTTTCTCTAAACTTTTTGAGCTCTGGTATCCTTTAAGCAGGTAAGAATATTGCCAAGTGCTTGGGCATCAGCGCTTGGTTACCTGAAATGCAGGTTCTGAAGTTACTGGCAGAGCAGTACTAGACGCTACAAGTCAGGTGACAAAAAGGTAGGTATTGCTGAGGATAGGGTTAGAGTTAGGGTGGGGTTAGTTTTATAAATTGGATGATAAAGCTAGGCATCAGGAAGGGTTTAACAATCTAGGAATGTGTTATTAAAGGGAACCTGAACTGAGAAGGATATGGATATTTCCTTTTAAAATAATTCCAGTTGCCTGACTCTCCTGCTGATCCTGCATCTCTAATACGTTCAGCCACAACCCCTGAACAAGCATACAGATCAGGTGCGCTGACTGAAGTCAGACTGGACTAGCTGCATGCTTGTTTCAGGTCTGTGATTCAGCCCCTACTGCAGTCGAAGAGATCAGCAGGACTTCCAGGCAACTGGTATTGTTCAAAAGAAAACATCCATATCCTTCTCAGTTTAGGTTACCTTTAAGGTTAAACATTAAAAAAGGCTTAATATAAAGGGAGGAGGATTACGTAACACTGTATTTAGGAATATGGAGTCTGCTATACAGTATTTCTTTCCTTTAATGTATTGTCTACTGCATAGATGTTCTGCTGATCCCATCTCCAATACTCAATATTTTATCCAAATGGACAGACACAGTCTGCAACTTGCCATGACCTGCTCACGGATCCAATATAAATTGAAGCAGAATGGCAGAAATCCAAATGGACAGACACAGTTTGGGCATGTGGAGATGACAGACAGGCACAACCCATCATCTCTGTGCTCGTCCATCATCTCCTCCACATCCCCCTTCTCCCACCTGTCTCACCCGATTACACTGTGCTGCGTTTGCCTGTACTGACCTATGAACCTGTTCAAATAACAACTGTAATTGAAGACAGTACACAGAGTGTGCCTGTCCATTTGTATTTCTGCCATTCTGCTTCACTTTGCATTGCATCTATGATCATGTCCATGGTAAGTTGCGCATGAAGGACAAACAGGTGAGATCATGCCTAATGTACAATCTTAAAGGACCACTATCGCGGAAATCATAAAATGTAAACCATATGTAAACACATACAGATAAGAAGTATGTTTCTTCCAGAGTAAAATGAGCCATAAATTACTTTTCTCCTATATTATATTCTTCAATTATTCTCCTAGAAATCTGACAGAAACAACAGGTTTTGGGCTAGTCCATCTCTCCATAGGGGGTTCTCAGCACAACTTTTTTTCTTCATAAAGACACCCCATGAAAAGGATTTACACAAAGATGTTGGCCAGCCTCCCTGCTCGCTGCACACTTTTTTGGGGCAGTTGGACAGAGCAACTGCCATTCACCAAGTGCTTTTGAAACTAAACAAAACACTGAGAATCCCAAATGAAGAGATGGGCTAGTCCAAAACCTGTCGGTTCTGACAGATTTCTACTACCTACTGTAAGTGACTGCAACATAGGAGAAAAGTAATTTACATCTTATTTTGCTCTGGACGAAATGTACTTCATATTTGTATGTGTTTAAATGTATTTAAAATGTTCTGATTTTCGTGATAGTGGTCCTTTAAAGTAGAACGGTCCTTAGCTTAAAGGAGAACTGTAGTGAGAGGGATATGGAGGCTGCCATATTGATTTCCTTTTAAGCAATACCAGTTGCCTGGCTATCCTGCTGATCCTCTGCCTCTAATACTTTTTAGCCCTAGACTCTGGACAAGCATGCAGCAGATCAGGTGTTTCTGACATATTTGTCAGATCTGACAAAATTAGCTGCATGCTTGTTTCTGATGTGATTCTGCAGGCAGATAGCTCAGCAGAGCTGCCAGGTAACCAGTATTGCTTAAAAGGAAATTAATATGGCAGCCGCCATATACCTTTCACTACAGTTCTCCTTTAACCACTGCAGGGTGCCAAGCTTGCCCCGCTTTTGTATACTTAATATTTTAAGCCGTAGACCCGGAGAGAGTACAAGATTAGGCTCTCACAAGAGCACACTGACTGCATGCTTGTTTCAGGTGTGCAATTCAGAAATTACTGAAACCAGAAAGATCAGTAAGACAGCCAGATAAGACGCATAATTTAAAATAAAAAAAGTATGGCAGCTTCCATATCCTACTCACTGTAAGGTCACTTTAAGACTAGGAATCAGGAATGGTTATTGTATGACTGAATGAAATGAGGAGAAATATCAAACTACAGCCAAAAATAGTCCTCACATCCGACATGATAAATGTATAGTTAAACCTAGTGTTGCCAACACATCTCTTTAATTACTGACACATGAATTATACAGGTCTTGTGGCTAGGTAGAAGAAATGTAGGTACTGATTATGTGTAAGTAGCCCCAGAACCAGCATAATTTAGATGTGTCAGTATATAAAGGTATGATTTGGCAACCCTGCCTAAACACCACACTTACCCACATCCCTTGGAACCTTACTTAAAAGGTCACATAAAATACTAGTACATACCTTATAGCATTTCTGGTCCTTGCTATCAACATCCAATCAATAATAGCAGCAATGACTGAGAGGCCTAATTGAGAACAGAAATCGGAAGTACAACAAATGCTTGGTCTACTTACAGCACTTTAAGATTGCTGAGCCCAGAAAATGCTCCCTTGGGAATGTATGTCAAATCATTTCCTGCAAGACGTCTGCAAGAAAAAAAATATATTTAAAAATTGAAGTCTCATCATGTGGAACTCATTTAAACAAAATTGGTCTTAACGCATCACAACAATTCATTGAGCAGACATGCCAAGCGTAGTTGTTTTACTGTCTTGTTAATGCAAAACAAAGTCAATAAACACAATTAATCTCTAGTAGAAAAAGCAGCAAGTTGATAAACATAAATGTTTTACTCTTAATAAATGTACGTTATAACTTGTACTTCTTTTAAAGTGGGTGCCAAGCGAGAAGTACGCATCAGTCAGGCATGACCTAGCAGGGCACAAGCAGCTCACACATGAGTGCTCCTAGCTGGCAACAGTCTTCAGACTGTCAATATTGGTCCATAGTACTATGTCTTGCACTCTTTACCTTACATTTCCACTATGAACTAATAGATGGCAAGCAGTCATTTTTTTGAACTCTCCTTTCTACTTTACATAGGTAATCGAACCACTTAAATCAATCTTTATTTTCTGTCAAATTTTTCATTTGAATATTCTTTTACACTCCTTGACAAATACAGGCGGTCCCCTACTTGCAAACGGGTTACATAATGGGCATTTGTTTGTAAGTTGAATTTGTAAGTTGAGCCATGTTATTTTTGTAGGTATATACTGTACTATTTCTAAAGATGGGCCACCCTCACCGACTGAGCACGGTGAAGGTGTGCGCAAAACTGGCCAGTGACTGTGAACGGCTCTGAATATAGCAAATAAGATGATCAGCTTGAGCACAGTCAGTGATTAAGTCCACATATGGTAAATGATGCCGTATCTGCTGGCAACCAAACTTTCAAGCACTGTGTCGCATAGAGATAGCACCATGGTGGGTAGTGAAAAATAAACTGTATCTCCCAAATCAGCTACTCATCTGCTACAAAAGTTTGCAGATTCTATTTCATAAAACCAGTAGATTCTTTCTCAGAGTGATTAACTAATTGGTTGCAGTTGGACTGATCAGTTTGTTTTTAGCAGGAACTCCAAGCTGTGTGTGTGTCTTGTGCCTACATGACAGTATGCTCACCTTGTGCCAGATAGCCATTCTGGTAAGTGGATATTGGTTGTCTGGTAAGTGGATATTGGATGAGGTCAGGTCTGCTCACATACACTTGCCCTTCAATGTACTTTTTTCATTTTTGTGTATAAAGGGAACCTTAACTGAGAGGGATATGGATGCTTCCTTTTAAACAATACCTGTTGCTTGGCAGTTCTGTTGATCTCTGTCTGCAGTAGTGGCTGAATCACACACCTGAAACAAGCATGCAGCTAATCCAGTCTGACTTTAGTCAGAGCACCTGATCTGCATGCTTGTTTAGGGGCTGTGGTTAAAAGTATTAGAGACACATGATCAGCAGGAGAGTCAGGCAACTGGTATCATTTTAAAAGAAAAATCTATATCCTTCTCAGTTTAGGTTCCCTTTAAAAATGGCAGCCACCATATTGCATACCTCTATTATACTTTTATACTCCATCTACCTAGGTTAACATCCAGCAAGCCCATATAACCTATATATGGCCCATATTTAGTAATTTGAAATGCAAAATCATTATTGGAAACAAAAAGTAGCCTGCCTACAATGAAACACGCTTGTTTTTGTCTTACAAACACAATTTTACTTGAGGATACAGCCAAGAGAGTGATCAAAGTTTATTATCTATCTTCTAAATGTCCTCATATTCTCTTCATTCTGCATTAGGCAAGGTTTTATACCAGACCAGGTGGCGACAACCCGCGTAATGCTCAGCTTCAGCTCATTCGGAGCACCGTTTAGCATCGTGATTGCCATGACTGTGAGCCAGGGAAGAATTGAGACATGCAGCTGCAAAAGATAACTCTGGAATGCTGAAGTAATACAGCTATTTTGTTAAGGAACTGGAAAATGGTTTTCGTATTTCCTGACTATTGCATAGCACAGGTAATAAGTCATATCATTGAATAATTGGAATCGAGGGCAAGGCCCATACATTTTTCATGAAACAAAACTGTATTTATGCACCGGTATCTCATGTTATGCAATAAAGAATAGCATTAGTTCCAGATTTTAGAATAATTTCTAAATAGACATTTCAATTCAATTAAGGAATATTCACCTCTTTAGACCTCCTGTCAAAGATCCACCTCTCCACCAGAGGGTCTGGTATAAAATCATGATTCTGCATCAGTGTTTCCCCCACACAGTGTGCCTGGACAGTCAGGGGCGTAGCAATAGGGGTTGCAGAGGTAGCGACCGCATCGGGGCCCTATTAGCTCTCTATTGGTCCTGTGCTCATAATAATCACTTCTATAGATACTTTGAATAGTGGTAATCCTTAACAAACTGTTTCCCATCCTTTTCTTGCACCTCTGACACAGTAGTTGCCCTTGGCAGGTTTTGGTGCGCCGTATCAATTGTATAGAGTGCTTGGGGGGGCCCCATTGTAAAACTTGCATCGGGGCCCATAGCTCCTTAGCTACGCCACTGTGGACAGTAATACCAATACGACATGTGTGGGCAAAGAAGTGAGCTGGGAAATCTTGTTTAACATTCCCTGAGCAGAGCTCATCAACATCTACCTTAAAAAGACAAAATAGCAGGCCTTCCCTGTCTCCCCATTACATCTTGTAAAATAAAAAAAACACTTAATGATACCATCAATGTTCTTCCTAATTGCAGTCATGGGGTTACAATGTACTACTGGCTGGTCCCCCTCCACAGCACATTACATTTTGAAGTGTGAGGGCACAGTTCAGCTTCAACCCACCATTACTCCCATAATGATGTATGTAGCAAGAGCTTGGACTGTAAGCTCCAGATAAGCTTGTATGCCAAAGTCCTCAGGGTACATGTGAACTATAGTTTGTCTCACACTGCCTGCCATACCCCCATGTAATGCAGAACTGAACCTTTGCACAGCAAACAATACAAAGTATTTATTCCACATATAACTGAAGAAATCCACTGCTCTGTGTTCTGTGGTTGTTCAGCCAGATCAAAGTGTCTAATTAGTTCTTATCAGCAGTTGTGAATAGACTGCAGGAGCTCTGCTAAAGCAGCTCTCTCCATGCAGTAAACACCTTTCAGTTCTCCCTGCAGCTTAACTTCAGTGCTCCTTGCAAAATGAAACCAAATTGTAAACTTCTAATTGTTTTAGGATTTCAATAAATTGTAATGAATATTTTTTTCTTGTCCATAATGGTTATCATGCTGTGGCTAATCTTTTAGAGCAGAGAGGGAACTGAGTTTAGTTTGTGCCCAACCCATCTAGTCCTAAAGCAACCATTCATGAAGACATTTCAATGACTTTCAATGTCTGATCAGGTACCCTTGTAATGCATCATCTGAAGGTTTCACTCATTAAAATCTTAAAATAGTAGATTACAAGTTAGGATACTAGAAAGAATGCCAAAATGGCGAGCTTAAAACAACGCACAATTACCATATTTAAACACAAGATACATTCCACTTTAATGAGAAGCCAAACAGAATGACCTGTCTCCTAAGGCATTTGGCCTGGTAGCATATAGAAGGCATAATGGGCATGTTCTTTCCAAGGCAGCCTTTGAGTCACCGTACCTTGTTAAATGGTAAAATCATTGCACAAGCATTCAGTTGTTTTTCAGCACTCTTCAGCCAAGCCTACAGCTGGTAGTGGCCATTCTCTGCTGGTGTGCTGCTGAGGCTTTGCAGGTCACTTAGTGGTGTGCATTGTCAGAGCCGTGTGGGAACCTAGTGGAAAAGCTGTCTGCACTCCTGCTTGAAGGAATTTTGCATACTTTATCACTCTTCCAAACCCCTCTTCATCACGATGACTGACAGTTTGATTTTCAAAACGGCTTAGACCGAAGACTTAAAAGATGTAAAAAAAAAGGGAGAAAAGAACCTTTTCGTGCCACATGGATTGCTTATGAAATTCCAGTGGTTTTGACACAGGGTAACAGTCCAAATTTGGAATAGGACCAAACATATTGTTTTCCTCAGCCTAAAATGACCTTAGCTAATAGGAGGAGAGATTGGATAAAACAGCTGCTCACTTCAGTGTATGTGCAGTGTAGTGACATAGAGAACTCGCCATACAGCAATCAGGAGTAATGCTCTGTACTAGAAATAACAATCATTAACACTTTCATTCTCACTAAAGCTAGACTTGGATCCCATCTCACTTTATAAACCTCTTATTTATATCCCTGGTAAAAGAAAACTATCACCATAGCTAAGCAGCACTGGACATATAATGAAGACTGTATGTTTATTTTTGAGGCATGTAACATTTTATAGTTTTAAGTTTGCAGATTTTAGTCTGTCCTTTCTACCTGAAGTGCGTTTTCACCAGGGCTGTGAAGTCAGAGTCGAGGAGTCTGAACAATTTTGGGTACCTGGAGTCAGAGTTGGAGTCGGTGGTTTCATAAAGTGAGGAGTCAGGAGTCGGATGATTTTTGTACCAAATCCACAGCACTGGTAAGTATTTAACTAAGGAGTCGGAGTTGAGGAGTCAGAGCCATTTTGGGTACCTGGAGTTGGAGGTTTAATAAACTGAGCAGTCGGAGTCGGATGATTTTTGTGCCAATGTAGGGCTGGATGGAGGGCAGAAGTAGAAGTGCAGAACTCACAAGTGTCCCCCTTTAAGAAGCTATTCCCTCTGTCCCTCCTTCTGGCCTGAGGTACAGATCTGTACAAATAAAACGTATTTACCTGCAAATGTGTGGTCAAATTTTGAAAATTTGTATGCCCAGTCTCTAAATTATTGCCTTGCTAATGCAAGTATAAAGGAAAATCAGCATGGAGGTGCAATTTATAAAAATGAAAATATGTCATTTGCTCATAAGGTTTTTTTATGGCATGCTTTACTAAAGATGTGATGAAGGCATGACTGGTGATGCAACCAAGTAATGACTGGAGGTTTGGTGAAAGAATGCCTGGAGGTGTGCTTAAGATATGACTAGTATCTTTCAGGTAGTATCTTTCCAAGATGTGACTAGTGACTGAAGGTGTGTGAAATTTGCTGTAGGTGTGCTGAAGGCATGACTGGAGATGTACTGAAGGCATGACTAGAGGTGTACTAATAGCATAGCTGGATGTGTACTAAAGGAGTGACTGGAGGTGTACTGAAGGCATGACTGGAGGTGTGGTGAAGGCTCGACTGCAGGTGTGGTGAAGGCATGACTGCAGGTGTGGTGAAGGCGTGACTGCAGGTGTGGTGAAGGCATGACTGGAGGTGTGATCAAGGCTCGACAGCAGATGTGGTGAAGGCATGACTGCAGGCGTGGTGAAGCGTGACTGGAGGTGTACTGAAGGTATGACTGGAGGTGTGGTGAAGGCTCGACTGCAGGTGTGGTGAAGGCATGACTGCAGGTGTGGTGAAGTCATGACGGCAGGCGTGGTGAAGGCATGACTGGAGGTGTACTGAAGGCATGACTGGAGGTGTGGTGAAGGCACGACTGCAGGTGTGGTGAAGGCACAACTGCAGGTGTGGTGAAGGCACGACTGCAGGTGTGGTGAAGGCATGCCCACAGGTGTGGTGAAAGGAGTAACTGCAGGTGTGGTGAAGGCGTGAGGTACGACTGCAGGTGTGGTGAAGGCACGACTGCAGGTGTGGTGAAGGCACGACTACAGGAGTGGTGAAGGCATTACTGCAGGAGTGGTGAAGGCACGACTGCAAGTGTGGTGAAGGCAAACTGCAGGTGTGGTGAAGGCAGGCTGCAGGTGTGGTGAAGGCAGGCTGCAGGTGTGGTGAAGGCAGGCTGCAGGTGTGGTGAAGGCACAACTGCAGGTGTGATGAAGGCACGACTGCAGGTGTGGTGAAGGCACGACTGCAGGTGTGGTGAAGGCATGACTGCAGGTGTGGTGAAGGCAGACTGCAGGTGTGGTGAAGGCAGACTGCAGGTGTGGTGAAGGCAGACTGCAGGTGTGGTGAAGGCACGACTGCAGGTGTGGTTAAAGGAGTAACTGCAGGAGCGGTGAAGGTGTGAGGTACAACTGCAGGTGTGGTGAAGGCACGACTGCAGGTGTGGTGAAGGCATGACTGCAGGTGTGGTGAAGGCACGACTGCAGGTGTGGTTAAAGGAGTAACTGCAGGTGCGGTGAAGGTGTGAGGTACAACTGCAGGTGTGGTGAAGGCACGACTGCGGGTGTAGCAAAGGCACGACTGCAGGTGTAGCGAAGGCACGACTGCAGGTGTGGCAAAGGCACGACTGCAGGTGTGGCAAAGGCACGACTGCAGGTGTGGCGAAGGCACGACTGCAGGTGTGGCGAAGGCATGACTGCAGGTGTGGTGAAGGCACGACTGCAAGTGTAGTGAAGGCACGACTGCAGGTGTAGTGAAGGCACAACTGCAGGTGTGGCGAAGGCATGACTGCAGGTGTAGCGAAGGCACGACTGCAGGTGTAGTAAGGGCACGACTGCAGGTGTAGTAAGGGCACGACTGCAGATGTGGAGAAGGCACAACTGCAGGTGCGATTGACTTCAGGAGTGGCGAAGGCACGACTGCAGGTGTGGTGAAGGCACGACTGCAGGTGTAGTGAGGGCACGACTGCAGATGTGGAGAAGGCACAACTGCAGGTGCGATTGACTTCAGGAGTGGCGAAGGGACGACTGCAGGTGTGGTGAAGGCGTGACTGCAGGTTTGTTAAAGTCAGATGACTGTAAATTGCATTCTAATCACTTGCTGTGGCTTACTGTGCTTTACCTTTGTGAATAAGATTATGTGTGTTGGTAATTTCACTTACTTGGGCTAGTACATCTACTGTATTACAACCAGTACTAGACTTCTCTCCTGAAATCCACAGCAGGATTGTAAAGTGTGATGTGTAAATGGTTGAATGTTTACAGTACCTTGACATGCAATGCTGTGTTCTGGATGTTATTAGATCTCAGGACTACAAATACAGACACACATATACTGCAATCATTTTCAGACAACTTACAGCCTTCATGTTAAATTTCATGATAGAAAATGTCAGTGGTCTGGTTTTATTAAATTAAATGGTGAGTGATGCCATATACAATATGTTTTCGGCTGCTGAGATACTATGCACTCTACATTGTAAATCGCGATAATGGCCCTGTGAAAACTATTACAAAGGGAGGTCATAAAATGAAACAAAACAACCCAACATGCCTTACAATGTAATCAAGAATGTTTTATCATGTGGAAAAAAACAAGGACATGCCTTTGATACTGTACAAAAATGTCTCACTTTAAAGAATGGCAACAGATCCAGATTCCAGACCAACAAGGCATATATAAGTTCTACAAAGGCTACATTTCATGTCAAAGGACAACATCATGAATCATATTTAACATTTAAAGCTACCTAAAAGAACACATTATGCAAAATGTTTTTTCTACCATCTAACAGTGTATAGCATATGGAAAAGTAATCACCATAAAATCTGTTATTATGGGAGAACTGATCGGTTGACTATGAAAAATGTAGCTGCTGCTCTATTGATCTTAAATGAAATACATGCATTCATATGTTTACTTTAACATCGAATGCAACACTTACTTCTTGCTAACCTACAGTTCAGGATAGTAGCAATTGCAGAGTTCCAGTGAGTTTGGCATCATCTTAGGATATACCTTTATTGCACATTTTTCATTCATACACTCTGAAAATACAGTGAATGGACAACCAGAATTTATTGTGAAGGATTTGATGTCCAACTCCTGTTTTGGATGGCAAGGAAGAGACTTAAAGAGGAACTCCAGTGAAAATAATGTAGTAAAAAAAGTGCTTCATTTTTTACCATAATTATGTATAAATGATTTAGTCAGTGTTTGCTCATTGTAAAATCTTTCCTCTCCCAGATTCACATTCTGACATTTATTACATGGAGACATTGTTACTGTGGGCAGGTTATTTAGCTGTTTCTAGCTGCTCTGGCTGTTAGACAGCTAATAACAGCTGTTTCCTGTCTCTGAACATTGTTACATTGTGGCTGTTTGCCAGGAGTACCGCGGTCTTCAGAGGTTCTTGTGGGAGGGATTTCAGCACAAAATCAGTCACACAGCGCCCCCTGATGGTCTGTTTGTGAAAATCATTGTCTTTCTCATGTAAAATGGGGTATCAGCTACTGATTGGGAAAAAGTTCAATTCTTGGTTGGAGTTTCTCTTTAAGCTGTTAGGGTACTAATGAAGCCCCATTCGCAGCTGTCAACTCCTCTGCAGTCACTGGGGTGGATTTATAAAACTTTTCTTATGAATTAACTCAATTTATTGTTTTTTTCTTTTAAAGAGGAGCTGTTAGGTATAAGGTCTCAGAGAAAATAAACACATATATCAGTAGCTAAAGATTGGCTGTACTTACATTACATATGCATTTCACTGTCCACGTTTGGATTTCACAGAATTTGTATATAGTATATGCAGAGATAGATGCTCCTGACAGCTCATGGCAGGCTCCATGTTTTTCTGTCAAATGTGTCGTCATGTCCTGCCTGCTTCCTGATCACAGATAAGCTCCTACTTGAACAACACAGTGTGCAGTGAATATTAATGAGCCATGTGGCTAGGAACAATAGCTGACTCCTGCAGAGTACTCTGCCCCGAGATTTATCAGTGCTACACAGCTAGACTGATTACAAGCTTCTGTAACCTCTCATTAGCAGCCGAGGGGAGGGCCCTAGAATGCTTTGCAGTTTAGCTGCGGCTTGCGTCTTTATGGGTCTATAACAGACTTGCTGATAAGTACACATCAAAGGTAACTGAAATTTTTATCTTCACTAATGGCTTTTGAGCTTCCTTCTAAACTGTTTAACACAGGAGAATAGAGGTTTAAATTAGCTTCTGCAGCCTGACAGTTACTCTTTAAGCAACCAACAATCTAAATAGTACTGAAATAAGGCAAGAAAAGTAACCAAAGTTAAGTAAATCAGAAAAAAAAACTGTGGTGAAAATAATTTTACAGATATGGAGAGATTGGCTGAGTTCACACTACATAGTGCAGTGTAATGCTGGGAATACACAATTAGATTTTTCAGCCGATTTACTGTCTGATCGATTTTCCGATCGATTCTCTTATCTTTTCTTATCAATTTTCATTCATTTGTATGAGAAATCGATCAGAAAAACGATCGAAAATAAGATTGGACATATTGGAAATTATCTATCGAACAATCTATCTGCCAAAATATCTAATGGTGTATTCCCAGCATTATGGATGTTGACAGAGCATATGCTGCCACCTTCCACTGAACGTTGAGATTTTAAGATATGTCCATAGCATCGGATATTCCATAATGGCAACTGTCCAGAGTCAGTAATTATCATGCAGGTATTGAATTTGCGTTCTGTCAATCCAACGGAAAGGATGGATCGTGTGCTTAACATAAGATCTGTCCACATGTGCACTGGACCGTTGTGGTCCATTCCACTGAAATAGACTGTTTTAAAGAGTAACTGTCAGGCTGCAGAAGCTAATTTAAACCTCTATTCTCCTGTGTTAAACAGTTTAGAAGGAAGCCAAAAAGGCATTAGTGAAGATAAAAATCTCAGTTACCTTTGATGTGTGCTTATCAGCAAAGCTGTTATAGACCCAAGAGGACGCAAGCCGCATACTAAACTGCAAAGCATTCTGGGGCCCTCCCCTCGGCTGCTAATGAGACGTTACAGCAGCTTGTAATCAGTCCAGCGCGTAGCACTGATAAATCTCCGGGCAGAGTACACTGCAGGAGTCAGCTATTGTTCCTAGCCACATGGCTCATTAATATTCACTGCACACTGTGTTATTCAGTACAAGCTTTTCTGTGATCAGGAAGCAGGCAGGACATGACGACACATTTGACAGAAAAACATGGAGCCTGCCATGAGCTGTCAGGAGCATCTATCTCTGCATATACTATATACAAATTCTGTGAAATCCAAACGTGGACAGTGAAATGCATATGTAATGTAAGTACAGCCAATCTTTAGCTACTGATATATGTGTTTATTTTCTCTGAGCCCTTATACCTAACAGCTCCTCTTTAAAGACAAACTCCAACCTAGAATTGAACTTTATCCCAATCAGTAGCTGATACCCCCTTTTACATGAGAAATATAATGATTTTCACAAACAGCCCATCAGGGGGCGCTGTATGACTGATTTTGTGCTGAAACCCCTCCCACAAGAAGCTCTGAGTACCGCGGTACTCTGGGCAAACTGCCACAATGTAGCAATGTTCACAGACAGGAATGAGCTGTTTACAGCTGTCTCTAACAGCCAAAACAGCTAGGAGCAGCTACATAACCTGCCCACAGTAAAAATGTCACCATGTAATAAATGTCAGAATGTAAATCGGGGAGAGGAAAGATTTTACAATGAGCAAACACTGACTAAATCATTTATACATAATTATGGTAAAAAATGAAGCACTTTTTTTACTACATTATTTTCACTGGAGTTCCTCTTTAACTCAGTGTGAACCAAGCCTATAAGAGGAAGAGAGAATTCATGAAATAAGGGTCTTCATGTGAATCCATTGGACGTTTTAATCCCCAAATCAATAGATTAGATTTTAAATTGGTCAGGCTTTTATCTACCTTTCTGTGCTGGGATTGTCAAGAAAGATGCTGATTTAAAGGGAAACCATAACCAAGAATTGAACTTCATCCCAATCAGTAGCTGATACCCCCTTTGCCATGAGAAATCTTTACCTTTTCACAAACTGGTCATCAGGGGAAGCTGTATGGCTGATATTGTGGTGATACTCCTCCCCCAGTGTGATGTCAGGACCATGGTTCTCACATCACACTGTGGGAGCCTTGTTGCATAGTGAGAAATAACAGCTGTTTACAGCTGTTTCCAACTGCCAAATAAGCAAGCAGCATCTCTTTCTACTGACATCACCTGCCAGCAGTAAAAATTTCACCATGTGATACATGTCAGAATAGTAATCAGGGAGAGGAAAGATATTGCAATGGGCAAACACTAACTAAATACATAATTATTGTAAAAATGAAGCACTTTTTTATTACATTATTTCCACTGGAGTTCCTCTTTAAGTAGAACCCTGGATATTATAAGGCATTTGCACAGTCTTTGAAGTGTGTGCTTCTGACCTTATTTTGGAGCAGTGTAGGGTTTTTACTATAATCTGAAATACTTTCTGGGAGAATGTACCTTAACTCCTGCCCAAAGCTTTCTTGACAAGCACATAGACCGCTAGAAATATTTTTTTTTTTTTTTTGTAGAGTAAAGGTAAGAAAGATTGAGAAGCCCATCATATTTTTATTGTTGTCCCTAAAATCCAGTTCCAGGAACCTCTAAGGATCATATTTAAGCAAGGAAGACTATGCTAGTCCCAGGGACAGTATGTAAGGAAAAATGTCCTCAGTGAAGAACAGACATCAGTGTAGTGTAATACACTGAGAGTTTATAAATAAAAGGATAATAATACATGCAACATGATAAAGACTTTAAAAAAATCCTAATCTCTTTCCACATAATTGAAAATTAACATTTTCTGGCGTAAGAATTACACGGAAAACAAACAAGTGCAGTATTCAGAAGGAGGGCATTTGCGGTTTAATTATAAAACTCAGTTCCTCCTTTTATGAGACACTGTGTGATTCTGCTGTGTATGCGGAGTTCTCTTCTCACTAGCATGGATGCCTAAAGTGTGTTGTCAGTTGAAAAGCAAGTACTGGCAGCCCTGCCTTGCATTACCACCAAACTCTACCTTACAATGAAAGAATTTATGATGTGTGCCTGGCCCGTTGCCTGCTATGTGATGTGCTTTGTGTCTTAACAATGCTCAAGTCCTGAAGCCTTTTCTTTTTTTGCTGCAAGGTTTACGCAGGCAGCCGCACATGCAAAGGTCAACTCAAGCAGCTCATTAGGCAGCATCGTCTTTCAACCTTGGCCATGGTGGTGTAAAAGCAGTGAGCATCCCATGTATATGACTTTTGATCACAGATTTTGCAATCTGTCAGCACCTTTGAATAGAATTGAGTACAGGAAGCAAAGCAGACTTAGCAAGTTTGTGTTTACAGCGCAGACACTGTATTGTCATTGAGTACACAGACTGAGTTGATATAGTTAAGTTCACTTGAAATTCAGTTTTGATACAGCTCAATTTTTACTTCTGTACTGTGGTATATTTTTTTCTTATACTAATGGCTATCTATCTATCAGACAATGCATCCATTGTTCCTACTGAGTACATAGGAGTTAAAATCAATTACAAGATAAGCCATATAGCAATTGTTTTCTGTTCAATGAATCCTGATGGGTTCATGCTGAACTACTGGACATGCTGGACATGCACTGAGATAAGGGAAGCAGCGAGGCATAATCACAATGGCTCTGAAGCACAAATAGTTTCTCTTAAGTTATCTCAACTTTTATTTCCTATCTTATTTATATAATACTTTTGAAGCACATAGCAAAGGGGAGGGGGTGGGAGTCAATATAATTATTTATATAGCGCCAACATCTTCTGCAGCGCTGTACAGAGTATATTGTCTTCTCACTTTACTGTCCCTTAGAGGGACTCACAACCTAATTCCTACCATAGTCTTATGTATTATGTAGTGTAAATATTGTAGTCTAGGGCCAATTTTTGGGGGCAGCCAATTCATTTATCTGTGTGTTTTTGGGATGTGGGAGGAAACCAGAGTGCCCGGGAGAACCCACGCAGACATGGGGAGAACATACAAACTCTGTGCAGATCGCGCCCTGGCTGGGGTTCCACCTGGAGTCCCAGCGCTGCCCACTATGCCACCGTGCTGCCATGCAGAATAAGTTGTTCTTGAGTAACTGAAATGGGATTTTACATGTTCTTTATAGTATTTTTGCTAGTCAAGAAACTTTTCTCCTGCATTTTCTTGCGAGAGAAGCATTTTCATCATATCTAAAAACACCCATTCAGGACTACATTTGAATAAATAATTTGAATAATTATGTTTCAAAAATAATTTGCATCTCACTGACAATTCCTATTCAGGACAATAAGTGGAAAAGCAGAGAAAAAAAAGTAGGCAAGAGTAGTATGATGCTTTAGCAAATTTGTGCCAAAATCTCTTGCGAAAAACCTCAGGAGAAAAGTTTAATGAAGCAGAGCTAAGGTGAGAAACCTGTAAGGGGTGTGATGCATTCCCACATTGAAAAAACACCACAAACCAGCCCTTATTAGAGAATACACCACATCACACCTCACCTACCTAACGATTTCCCACATCACATGACAGGATGCTGATGTGCTACGTGCTACTCCACACACATCAATGCTTTCAGCATATGCATTGGGATGCTAATTTGTGGCATATTAACAAGGGATTTCCTGCATCACTAATGCCAAATGTAAAAGGAATAAGGGTGTCTATACATCCAATTTTGATTGGACAATCACTGGTCAATTTTACAACCTCCATGTAGTATGGGGGACAACAGATTGGGTAGGCAAGCTCTCAAGCTATATGGTGGTAACATTGGACAATCACAACTGGATGTGTGTCCACACCCAGCTGAACCAGGTTGGGCAAGACATTGAGGAGTTTGTACCAAGGCAGAGAAGGATTTTTATTTATTTTAAGAATATCTATTACATATAACATATAACATATTACACAGCGCTGTACAGAGTATATTGTCTTGTCACAAACTGTCCCTCAGAGGGCTCACAATCTACTCCCTATAATAGTCATATGTCTATGTATGTATTGTGTAATGTATGTATCATAGGGTAAAAGGAGATCTCCTAGATAATTATGCCTGCTCTGGTAAAATAGCCAGAATAATGATCTTGTTTCTAGAATTACTAGAAGAGTTGCTCACAATGCTCAGGTCCAGAGAGAGGGCAAAGTCAAGGCCTCTATCAGACAGACAGCTTAACTGCGCACTTGTCAGGCAGTTCAACATGCGTGAAAATGTTATTAAAGGACATTGGGATGTCCTGCAGGGGGACCATATACTTGGATGACACCTACCACACCACCCACCATTTATATACAAGATAGCTAAAAATCTGCAAAGTATCCTGGTCCCCACGTATATTGATGGCCCCAAACACAGGCAAAGCAATCTGCTGGGGCAAGTAGGGTTTTTCCATGCAGAGATTGCAAAGCCTGCAATACATCCAGATCATAAATGAGAAGTGTAATAACATCTACAGTGACTTGCCAGTTTCATAAGATTAGGGATTGTATGAAATGCAATAGTAGCCATGTAGTTTATCTGGCATGGTGACAATGCTGGCAGTAATGTATTGATTGGTTAGACAGTTGAAGGCCAGAATATCTGACCAAATCTGGAATATAGAGAAGGGGTTTGAGGGGCATAATCTTTCTAAGCATTTCAGTATGTTTCATGGGAAATCTCCAGGGTGTTTCTGTGCAATTCAAAAATTGACCAGTAGGTGGCGTGGGTGTCACAAAACCTATGAAATTACTACGTTAGAAACCAAATGGATACATTATTTACATTATTATTATAATTATTTCTACTACTGCTATTATCATTGCAGCCTCCAGTGTGAAAGAAGCCCAATGAATAGTGTGTACTGAGCAACACATCTGAAGGACTGTATGTGGAGATAATAATCTGAACATTTGTATAATGCTTTCTCCTGTCAGACTCAAGGCGCTCAAGAGCTGCAGCCACTGGGACGCACTCAAGAGGCCACCCTGCAGTATTAGGGAGTCTTGCTTTAAACTCCTAACTGAATAGGTACTGATGGATTAGGTACTGATTCGAACTCTGGTCTTCCATGTCAAAAGCAGAGCCCTTAAAGAGTACACTATCCAGCCACTACATAATACAGTATTGGGGCCTTTGGGGTTTTTTTTTTCCTACAAAGAATGGAGATTTACCAACTCAAAATGACTTGTTTCGGAAACATGGCTTTTGTAACTTGGACATTAACAAAAGCTGAAATCCCCTTCTAATCTAATTCTAATCTTTCAGATGTAGCCAAGTAAACTTACAATTCAAGTAGGCATTACCGCAATTGCAATTACATTTACCTCTGCATATGACATGAGCAGGCATGACTTTAGGACACCAAAATGTCATAACAAAGTCATCCACTTAGGTTAGAAATTCTTCAATGATGAACCATTGCTTTTGATGTAGTGTTAGAAGAAATACAATACATAATGCTGAATTAAAATTCAGATACATTGTGCCTGTAAGTGATCATGGCGTTCTGAAATCCGTATCTATTATCAATGTCTCTTATGTGCAGTCTTCATGTTTCTTGGATCACTGTAGTGCACGGCTTGCACTCCAAACTAATCCTCCCATAAATGCATGACAAACTGACAAAGAATAATTGTGAAGGGGAAAAGAAAGGTCACATCCAGCTAGATAAAGCTGTGGACATCTTAGAGAAACTTCTCATCACTAAGTGTGAGATATTATCTGTTTGTTCTTCGCTGGCTTAAAATGATGAAGTCATGTGCTGGACACCAAGTGCTTCATTCATCTTCCACCAGCTATCTGGAACATATTTCTCAGCGTTTGACAGCCCTAAAGAGGCTTGACATAAAAGGCCCTTGATTTGTCATCTCTAAATGATGACTCCGCTTGTGACTACTCATGTCTGCTCATGACATGCTTCAAAACCCCAAGGCAACATCTTATATATGAAAACATAAAAATGTGTAATGAATGTGACCATCAATACATAATATACATGAATCTGAGTTTCTTAAGCATCGAAAGTGATGCTTGGTATTAATATTTGCAGTTTGAACCTTGACTTCAGTTCTGTGCAAATGGCAAACATGAGAATATACTTTAAATGGTTCAGGGTTAAGCCTTGTTCTATGTACTCCATTAATCCTTTCAGCAAGTGAAGTATGAGCATGTAGAAGGAGGCTGGAAGCCTGGAGATAGATGAAGTCATCCTAGGGCTGGATCTCATGGAAGACATTCATTGTTATCCGTGTGTTATGCTGAAACAATGCAATGATTGGCCAGCGGCCACTACAACAGAGAAACTGAAATGTAAGGTTTGGAACAACTAACAGCTATACTATCTGAAAACTCGTCAACATTGATTATTAGGATCAGGAGACGACTTGTCTTTCTGTATCTGAATCAATATTTACTAATAAAAATGCAAAGTGGTGCATTGTTTTGTTTAGCATCTTTTAAGATACATTCAAGCAATTTACACACAACTAATGTTTAACTACTTCCCGACCGCCGTATGCACAAATGGCGGCCGGGAAGTGCACCCCGCAAGGACCGCCGCATTGACAAATGGCGGCGGTCCTTGTAGGGGCATGGGCGGAGCGATCGCGTCATCAGTGACGCGATCCTCCGCCGGGAGTCGGAAGCCCGGCATTGTGCCTCTGCTCGCCGGGCACTTAGCAGCCCCGGCGAGCGGAGGGATCTCTGGGATCCACCAATCAAAAAGTATAAGGCACTTTGTTAAGTAAACAAAGTGCCTTATACATGCTTCCTCCTCGCCTCGTGGTCTCATTGTTGCAGAGACCACTAGCGAGGAGGAAGCATATTGTAAGTATCCATCACACAGCGTTTTTTGCCACAGCAGCCCCCTGATCACCCACCCCAGGCCTCATACCCCCCCTGATCACCCCAGCAGACCCCTGCCCAGCACCCTTGCACCCCTATAAAACCCCCACCCCCCCCACCTGCCACTAACTAGCGACACAGTTTCTTAGTTTAGGTCCCTAACTGCCTCCTAGTCACCCCTGATCCCCCCCCCTACCTTTAGATCACCCCCAGACCCCATCCCAGACTACCCCCCTGTATACTGTATACATCTGTATACAGCTACCTTACCCTCTGATCCCCCTCTGATCACCTGTCTATCACCTGTCCATCACCCCTCAGCACCCCCACCCATCAGAGCAGACCCTAACTGCCCCGCGGGGGTAACCGATCACCTGCCCAGGCCCTCGATTGCCCTCATACCCCCCTTCTGATTACATCCCCTGCTCTTTGTTTACATCTGTCCTCCCCAGCAATCACTAACTGATCTTTGATCAGTAACCCCCTGTGTCTGCCTCTCATCAGATCAGGACTCAGTCTGCTCCGTGCGGGCTCCTGATCAACCCCCCACCCCCTCAAATCGCCCTCAGACCCCCCCCTAATCACCGTCCAAGTGCATTGTATTTGACTGTGCTGCGCTTGTATTTGATTGTGCTGCGCTTGTATTTGATTGTGCTGCGATTGTATTTGATTGTCCCGTGATCTGCTTCGATTGTCCCGTGATTGTTTGATTGCCTGAGACCCCACTTCCCACCACACCCAACCCCCCCCCTCCCCCCCCACCACACCCAACCCCCCCCCTCCCCCCCCCCCCCCCCACCACCTTCCGAGTGCATCAGATTTGCTTGTGCTGTGATTGGAGTCGATTGTATTTGATTGTCCCGTGATCGACTTCGATTGCCCCGTGATTGTTTGATTGCCTGAGACCCCACTTCCCGCTACACCCAATCCCACCCTCCCCCCATCACCTTCCGAGTGCATCAGATTTGATTGGGCTGTGATTGGATTCGATTGTGCTGTAATTGTATTTGATTGTCCCGTGATCGGCTTCGATTGCCCCGTGATTGTTTGATTGCCTGAGACCCCACTTCCCACCCTCCCCCCATCACCTTTCCGAGTGCATCAGATTTGATTGTGCTGTGATTGGAGTCGATTGTGCTGTAATTGTATTTGATTGTCCCGTGATTGTTTGATTGCCTCTGAGACCCCACTTCCCACCAACCCCAATACCTCTCAAATACTCCCTTTTTGCTAGGTAGGTGCTCTTTTATTCTGGGTAGTCTCGGAGGAAAACCCCATAAATTTAGCAATCCAAAATGGCAAGAAGGGGGCTTTCCGATGACGAGGTATACAGGTACATGGACCAGTCGGATGAGTTCTTTTGGGAAGAATCATCCGTCGAATCTTCCGGTCCGAATTTGAACCTGTAGAAAGCAGTGGTTCCCTGACCGATAGTGATGACGAGGCTATGGTCCCGGCTAGAGCCAGGCGTACCAGACCCCAAGTCGTTAGACCGCAGGTGGCGCAGGATCCGCCTCAAGGGCAGCAGGGTGGTGCTAGCGCTGTTGATAGTTTTCTTGGTGAGGCAGGCACCAGCAGCGCAGCATCTCCTGGACTTAGTGCCAGTGCTTCCGTAGACCCTGGCGAAGTGGTGAGCGTCAGTATGGAAGTTGAAACTGGTACGGTGGCAAGTGCAGTAGTACCCCCGTCGCAGCCACCAAGAAGAAGACGGGCCCGTAGTACCCATAGACTCCCAGAGGTGCTGGCACAACCAGATTGGCAATCCCCTGATTCCGCCGCACCTGCAGTGCCCCCTTTCACCGCCCAGTCTGGAGTCCAGGTGGCGACAGCTCATCTAGGAACGGCCCTAGACTTTTTGCAGCTGTTCATCACCCAGGTTCTCTTGGACCTAATTGTGGTTGAGACCAACCGTAAAGCCACACAATTCATCACCGAGCACCCGGAGAGCATGTATGCCCAGCCTTTCGGGTGGAAACCAGTCCAAGTTTCCGACATTAAAATCTTTTTGGCCCTTATCCTTCACTTGGGACTAATGAAACAAAATGTATTGCGGTCGTATTGGTCTACGAACCCAGTACATCATGTTCCCTTGTACCCTGCTGCCATGTCCAGGACACGATTTGAGTCCATCCTGCGTTTCCTGCACTTCAACGACGACGAAACCTGTCTTGAAAGGGGAGACCCTGCTTATGACCGGCTCCACAAAATTCGGCCCCTCATAGACCACCTGTCCTCAACATTTGCAGATGCTTATATCCCTGAACAGAACATCTGCGTAGACGAGTCCCTCTTACGCTTTACCGGGCGCCTTGGCATCAAACAGTACATCCCAAGCAAGCGCGCCCGGTATGGGGTGAAACTGTATAAGCTCTGTGAAAGGGCCACAGGCTATACATGTCGTTTTAGGGTCTATGAGGGAAAAGACTCAAAATTGGAGCCGGTCGGATGCCCTGACTACCTGGGGAGCAGTGGAAAGGTTGTGTGGGACTTGGTGTCACCCTTGTTCCAGAAGGGGTACCATCTTTTTGTGGACAATTATTACACAAGTGTGGCCCTCTTTCAGCACTTAAAGTTAGAAGGAATCCGATGCTGTGGCACTGCGCGGCCTAGTCGCCAGGGCTTCCCCCAACGGCTCATTAACACCAGACTTCAACGGGGGCAGAGGGCCGCCTTGCGTACTGAAGACCTGCTCGCGGTGAAATGGAGGGACAAGAGGGACGTTTTCTTTCTGTCCACCATTCACACAGACACGACAGTCCAAATTACACGGGCAACTAAGGTCATTGAAAAGCCCCTTGTCGTCCACGAATATAATGTCAACATGGGAGGGGTGGACTTCAATGACCAGAGGTTAGCGCCCTATTTAATGACCCGGAAAACAAGACGCTGGTATAAGAAAGTGTCTTTTTATCTGATTCAATTGGCAGTTTACAACAGCTTTGTTCTCTACAGTAAGGCTGGGAGAACTGGATCTTTCCTCCAATTTCAGGAACAGATCATTCTGGACATCCTGTATCCAGGAGGTGCCAGGCCCCCCCCCCCAGATGCAACTAGCCGACTGCATGGTAGGCATTACGCCTATCAGATTCCGTGTGCCCCAGGTCAACGCATCCGAAGAAAACGTTGTCGTGTCTGCAGCAGGACTGGAAGAAGGAATGACACCAGTTTTTATTGTCCCCGCTGTCCTGACCAGCCTGGCCTATGCGTAGGGCCGTGTTTTGAGAGGTACCACGAGCAGGTACACTATTAGAACCTAGGGAACTCCAGACACAGGAGTAGGCACACACTCAGTGGTCTTTTGCACATTGTCGCAGGGAGAGGAGAGGTAAGCTTGAAGACCAAACGGGTAAGCATAAAAGTGGGAAGAAGGATCGGTTTCCATGCTTGATATTGCTGATCTGTCCTGGATTGGCGATATAAGACGGCATGTTTGAATTTCCCTTGAGTGTGGACACCCCCGGTTTATATGTGATTTGGGCCGATGATGATGCTTTAATGCCACACAGAGTCATCTCTATTGGCAGGCATATTGCTGTATCCTACAGGCATAATGCTGTATACTAAAGTTCTGAGGCCCAGTCACATAAGTTGGTGGCTCACCCTGAGTGCAGGGTGGCACGGGGTGTCTCTCTCCTGAGGTTATCACTGCCATTGATGTGGAGGAAGATCTGCCATTGATGGGGAGCAAGGTATGTTTGCCGTTCATTTTTCCTTTCAGCCCAGAGTGCATTACTTGTATACCCAATATAAGGAGTATAGCAGAAACTCCTAATACTGGCCATACATGTAATGATTGCAGAGACCCTAAAATGCCAGGACAGACTCCACAAATGACCCCATTTTGGAAAGAGGACACCCTAAAGTATTATGTGAGGTGCACGGTGAGTTCATAAAAGATTTTAGTTTTTGTCACAAGTTAGCAGAATTTTTTTTTTATTTTTTTTTAACAAAGTGTCATTTTCCGTTAACTTGTGACAAAAAATAAAATTTTCAATGACCTCACCATTACCCTCATGGAATACCTTGTTGTGTATTCTTTCCAAAATGGGGTCATTTGTGGGGTTTGTTAACTGTCCTGGCAAGTGGGCGGGGTGCTAAATTGTGAGCACCCCTGTAAAGCCTAAAGGTACTCATTGGACTCTGGGCCCCTTAGAGCAGTTAGGGTGCAAAAAAGTGCCACACATGTGGTATTGCCGTACTCGGGAGAAGTAGTACAATGTGTTTTGGGGTGTATTTTTACACATACCCATGCTGGGTGGGAGAAATACCTCTGTAAATGACAATCTTTTGATTTTTTTACGCACAATTGTCCATTTACAGAGTTATTTCTCCCACCCAGCATGGGTATGTGTAAAAATACACCCCAAAACACATTGTACTACTTCTCCCGAGTACGGCGATACCACATGTGTGGCACTTTTTTGCACCCTAACTGCGCTAAAGGGCCCAAAGTCCAATGAGCACCTTTAGGATTTCACAGGTCATTTTGCAGAATTTGATTTCCAGACTCCTCCTCACGGCTTAGGGCCCCTAAAATGCCAGGGCAGTATAGGAACCCCACAAATGACCCCATTTTAGAAAGAAGACACCCCAAGGTATTCCGTTAGGAGTATGGTGAGTTCATAGAAGATTTTATTTTTTGTCACAAGTTAGTGGAAAATGACACTTTGTGAAAAAAACAATAAAAATCTATTTTCCGCTAACTTTCGACAAAAAATAAAATCTTCTATGAACTCACCATACTCCTAACGGAATACCTTGGGGTGTCTTCTTTCTAAAATGGGGTCATTTGTGGGGTTCCTATACTGCCCTGGCATTTTAGGGGCCCTAAGCCGTGAGGAGGAGTCTGGAAATCAAACTCCGCAAAATGACCTGTGAAATCCTAAAGGTGCTCATTGGACTTTGGGCCCTTTAGCGCAGTTAGGGTGCAAAAAAGTGCCACACATGTGGTATCGCCGTACTCGGGAGAAGTAGTACAATGTGTTTTGGGGTGTATTTTTACACATACCCATGCTGGGTGGGAGAAATAATTCTGTAAATGGACAATTGTGTGTAAAAAAATCAAAAGATTGTCATTTACAGAGGTATTTCTCCCACCCAGCATGGGTATGTGTAAAAATACACCCCAAAACACATTGTACTACTTCTCCCGAGTACGGCAATACCACATGTGTGGCACTTTTTTGCACCCTAACTGCGCTAAAGGGCCCAAAGTCCAATGAGCACCTTTAGGATTTCACAGGTCATTTTGCGGAGTTTGATTTCCAGACTCCTCCTCACGGCTTAGGGCCCCTAAAATGCCAGGGCAGTATAGGAACCCCACAAATGACCCCATTTTAGAAAGAAGACACCCCAAGGTATTCCGTTAGGAGTATGGTGAGTTCATAGAAGATTTTATTTTTTGTCGAAAGTTAGCGGAAAATAGATTTTTATTGTTTTTTTCACAAAGTGTCATTTTCCACTAACTTGTGACAAAAAATAAAATCTTCTATGAACTCACCATACTCCTAACGGAATACCTTGGGGTGTCTTCTTTCTAAAATGGGGTCATTTGTGGGGTTCCTATACTGCCCTGGCATTTTAGGGGCCCTAAACCGTGAGGAGTAGTCTGGAAATCAAATTCCGCAAAATGACCTGTGAAAGCCTAAAGGTGCTCATTGGACTTTGGGCCCTTTAGCGCAGTTAGGGTGCAAAAAAGTGCCACACATGTGGTATCGCCGTACTCGGGAGAAGTAGTACAATGTGTTTTGGGGTGAATTTTTACACATACCCATGCTGGGTGGGAGAAATATCTCTGTAAATGGACATTGTGTGTAAAAAAATCAAAAGATTGTCATTTACAGAGGTATTTCTCCCACCCAGCATGGGTATGTGTAAAAATACACCCCAAAACACATTGTACTACTTCTCCCGAGTACGGCGATACCACATGTGTGGCACTTTTTTGCACCCTAACTGCGCTAAAGGGCCCAAAGTCCAATGAGCACCTTTAGGCTTTCACAGGTCATTTTGCGGAATTTGATTTCCAGACTACTCCTCACGGTTTAGGGCCCCTAAAATGCCAGGACAGTATAGGAACCCCACAAATGACCCCGTTTTAGAAAGAAGACACCCCAAGGTATTCCGTTAGGAGTATGGTGAGTTCATAGAAGATTTTATTTTTTGTCACAAGTTAGTGGAAAATGACACTTTGTGAAAAAAACAATAAAAATCTATTTTCCGCTAACTTTTGACAAAAAATAAAATCTTCTATGAACTCACCATACTCTTAACGGAATACCTTGGGGTGTCTTCTTTCTAAAATGGGGTCATTTGTGGGGTTCCTATACTGCCCTGGCATTTTAGGGGCCCTAAACCGTGAGGAGTAGTCTGGAAATCAAATTCCGCAAAATGACCTGTGAAATCCTAAAGGTACTCATTGGACTTTGGGCCCCTTAGCGTACTTGGGGTGCAAAAAAGTGCCACACATGTGGTACCGCCGTACTCGGGAGAAGTAGTATAATGTGTTTTGGGGTGTATTTTTACACATACCCATGCTGGGTGGGAGAAATAACTCTGTAAATGGACAATTGTGTGTAAAAAAAATCAAAACATTGTCATTTACAGAGATATTTCTCCCACCCAGCATGGGTATGTGTAAAAATACACCCCAAAACACATTATACTACTTCTCCTGAGTACGGCAATACCACATGTGTGGCACTTTTTTGCAGCCTAACTGCGCTAAGGGGCCCAAAGTCCAATGAGCACCTTTAGGCTTTACAGGGGTGCTTACAATTTAGCACCCCCCAAAATGTCAGGACAGTAAACACACCCCACAAATGACCCCATTTTGGAAAGTAGACCCTTCAAGGTATTCAGAGAGGGGCATGGTGAGTCCGTGGCAGATTTCATTTTTTTTTGTCGCAAGTTAGAAGAAATGGAAACTTTTTTTTTTTTTTTTTTTTTTGTCACAAAGTGTCATTTTCCGCTTACTTGTGACAAAAATTAATATCTTCTATGAACTCACTATGCCTCTCAGTGAATACTTTGGGATGTCTTCTTTCCAAAATGGGGTCATTTGGGGGGTATTTATACTAGCCTGGAATTCTAGCCCCTCATGAAACATGACAGGGGGTCAGAAAAGTCATAGATGCTTGAAAATGGGAAAATTCACTTTTTGCACCATAGTTTGTAAACGCTATAACTTTTACCCAAACCAATAAATATACGCTGAATGGGTTTTTTTTTATCAAAAACATGTTTGTCCACATTTTTCGCGCTGCATGTATACAGAAATTTTACTTTATTTGAAAACTGTCAGCACAGAAAGTTAAAAAAATCATTTTTTTGCCAAAATTCATGTCTTTTTTGCTGAATATAATAAAAAGTAAAAATCGCAGGAGCAATCAAATCGCACCAAAAGAAAGCTTTATTAGTGACAAGAAAAGGAGCCAAAATTCATTTAGGTGGTAGGTTGTATGAGCGAGCAATAAACCGTGAAAGCTGCAGTGGTCTGAATGGAAAAAAAGTGGCCGGTCCTTAAGGGGTAGAAAGCCCTAGGTCCTCAAGTGGTTAAAGAGGAACTCCAGTGAAAATAATGTAATAAAAAAAGTGCTTCATTTTTACAATAATTATGTATAAATGATTTAGTCAGTGTTTTCCCATTGTAAAATCTTTTAAATCCCCGATTTACATTCTGACATTTATTACATGGTGACATTTTTACTGTTGACAGGTGATGTAGCTGCTGCATGCTTTTTTGGCAGTTGGAAACAGCTGTAAACAGCTATTTCCCACAATGCAGCAAGGTTCACAGACAGGAGACTGCCAAGAGTATGTACTCAGAGTTTCTTGTGGGAGGGGTTTCACCACAATATCAGCGATACAGCGCCCCCTGATGGTCTGTTTGTGAAAGGGAATAGATTTCTCATGTAAAAGGGGGTATCAGCTACTGATTGGGATAAAGTTCAATTATTGGTCGGAGTTTCTCTACTGGTCTACAGTTTACTGTTTTTTTCCCTTGAATAAGGGGAAAACATCAGCTGTACGCTAGTCTTAAAGGAACTGACCCACTTGAAAAATTATCACAAAAAATAAGATAGTGGCTTATCGATAACTGAACTCAACTCCTTTACTATCCTGGGGTGGATGCCATCTGGGTCAGGCGCCTTGTACATCTTGATCTTTCTTGTGCTAGGCAATTTATGCTGAATGGGAACAACCCAGAGCTGTATTATGAGTTAGCGGCATCACCTTGGTAAACACAGAAACAAAGAATGAATTTTATATCTCAGCTTTAGCTCGGTTCTACACAATGCAGTTCCCTGCCTGATCTTGTCAGGCCTATATTATCAGCCTTCTTTCTTTAATCTAACACTTTCTTTTAATTTGACTTTATATCACAAGCCTCTTGTTTTTTCACTTGCAGTTTCAGAAGTCTGATTACCTTTTTGCAGTTGGTTACATTCCTTATAATTATTTAACCACTTCCTGCAATATGGATGTTTATAAATTTTCTATTTGTTTACCTTTAGTGCAAACAGGATTTTTAAAGTTCACGTGAACGTGCTCATTTGTTCACTTCATCCCATGGCATGATGTGGTTAATGCAGATTCATGCTTTAAGGCACTAAATGAATTCCTTTTACATTCAATCATGTCCAAAATGGTATTAGTTCTCCATACTGGCCTTTTTTAGATCTAGAATTTATTTCCATGAAGGTATGTACATTCTACAAAAGTCATTAAGAATCTCTTTGAAAGTTTGCCATTTACTTTTAGTGTCCTTGCCCTTAAATTTACTGTCCCAGTCTACAAGACTTAGCAAGTCCCTGAGTTTCTTAAAGTTATCCTTTTTAAAAATCAGAGTTGTAGTGGTTTTCTTGCTCACAATTCTGCAAAGCCGCAATTTGCATATCCGCATGCCTCAGCGCCTGAGACTCTATCGGGCGACTCCAGGCGCTGAAATGTACCTTCTTTGCTGCAAATCGCAGCTTTTATAATGGCCGCAATTTGTGGCAAAGAAGGTCATTTTCGACACCCAGAGGCGCCAGATAGCAAGTGCCACCGTGCACCCAGATTTCCCTCCTTTGCTGGAAGTCACTGCTTTTATAATAGGTGCCTGTGGCTGCCCCTTTTTGGGGGGGAAATGCTCCTGCGCCCTTTTTCGTGATTCAGATTAAGCCTTCCACAGACAGGTACTGTTAGCACAGTTAGAAAGAAGGCTCTTGGCATTGCAATATCAAGCACATTTGATCTCTAGTAAAACCAAAGAGTGAGGGCACACCTTCCTTACATTTTCAATCTGTGCAACAGTCCGGTCCGTCCGACATCAACAGTATATATTGTAGAAAATGCCCAGCACCAGAAGGCTTTAAAGACATGTATTTTATCACCTCCAATAGTGAGCAAAATGTAGCCGTCTTCAAAGCCTTCCGGTGCTGGTAATTTTCTGCAATATGCACATCTCATCTCTGTAATCGCAGAAGGAGTCACACTATAGACTTGGACTAGGGTTCATATTTTATTCATGTCCCGCACATGCATGTTACGGACGAGGCTCTTCCACTGATAAAGGGCCTCACCTGTAACATGTAGGGCGCGTGGCATGAATAAAATTAGAAATCTGAATGCAAGTTGAAGCCAATATTATGCCTCCTTCTGCGATAACCAAGATCACTGCGTGGCGGCAGGAGTGGTGGTACTGCCTGGAGGAGTGCACCGTTACCTGCTCTCCAGCTGCAAATTAAGCTAAAATGAGGTCCAAAGGTGAATCATTTTATTATCACATCGTATCTCTAATGCCTCACACCCCTGTCTTTGTACATACACAAATGGACAACAATTGTGACCAGGATGTTCAGAGGGTAGCCAGTTAAACACTAGTAATTTGTTTTCGGCTGGTATACACAATGCAATTTCCTGTCAAATCGACGGGTCATCTGACAGGAAGTTGCATTGTTTTTACATGTCCAAACAGCTCCCAATGGCTAACGGGATCAATTTTCCAATGATAACTCCTCAAAATTGATCCTCTTAGGGAGCCGATCGGATATGTTACGATCCCATCAATCGGATGGGAAGTTGCATCATGTGTACCCAAGCATTAGACTATGCAATCAATGGTGTTGATTAATGTATGTATTCACATCTGAGCCCATTATATTCTCAGGGAGCACCTGTCATTTTCTGTCATTGTCCCCATGTACATGTAATCCTTTATCTTGTCTCTTTATTTCTCTCACCTTTTATGTTATAAATCTCACTTCTAAATAAACCTGTTGACATCTGTTTTCATCATAATTTTTATAACGTTTCTATCACCTGAGATGTGCAATGCTCACATGTCCAATTAGGTGCACAACTGATATCCCTATAAGCAGGTGTATATATAATCTCCCAAATTTTCCCAGGAAAAAAGAGAAAAAAAAAACATGATCCATTAAACAAGACATTGTAAAGACCGGAGTAAATCTCTTAGCAATGGTTTTCTCTGCACCTGCATTGAGTTTAGATTAAGTGTAAGGTCTCCTGTCTTCTTTAATTTGCAGAAAGAGTGTTATTGTGAGCCTAAAGATAATCTGTATTAGGATCATCCATAACACCTACCTATTTGAGCCACTATATGCATGTGTTTTCACTTTTCCCCTTCTTCTGTGAAAGCACCTGCTCCCACTGGCTGCACAATGGTAATGAGGAGCGCAGAATGACTTGGTATGCAGCCAGCTCTGCCCTACCTTTGTGTGAGCAGAATAAACTCTTCAATATCTCAAAAGAAAGTGGATATGTCCCGCTTTGAACAATGATCAACTGTTTTTGGCAGCATATTCTTTTGGCTTTCTTCACAGAACTTCACAGATACTCTCATTCGCTTAGTTCAGTTTTTCGCAGGCAGTGTTTCAAGGCTTGAGTTACTATCAGAAACACTCTCTGCCTGTTTCCACAGCCTTTCTTCTCTCAATGCCTTTCTTATCGGACAGGATATCTGTGCGTTGTTTAAACACAGGAAACACAGATTTGTACAGTACCTTAGACTCAAACAAACAGGTATGCTTAATTTCTGCCAGAAAAAAATTGCATGACACTGCGCTGGTGTTCGTGGCAAATACAGTATACAAGTTCACCCGAAACAGTGAGAAATATGCATCACTTCTGGGGTTTAGAATTACAGTATAGAATTGCTTTGTGAAATGTATGATCACTAGTGTAGTGGTAACTGTGACTGGCACATACCATTGGTAATAAAGTCAAAATGTATACAGTATATGGGTCAGCGGATGTTTTACAGATGACAACATCTTGAGAGGTAGCTGCAGGGGTATGTATGTGGACAAGTGTTAAAGTTACCAAGAAACCATTGGGGAGCACTCATCAAATGGGGCTATAGGGCAGCTACAACTGGTGTCATCACTTAAACTGCCTAGGTCAGAAAAAAATGTGAAAAATGTAACTCCCTTAAGGTGGCCATACACCATACAATTGTTTCTTTTTTCTTACATTCAATCAATTTTTTTATTGTATGGTTTGAAAAATCAAAGCAATCTACCATACACTATTGTGCACAGCTCCAAACTGTCCCTCTTTTGGAGGGACAGTTCCTCTTTGGGGAGGCAATCCCTCTGTCCCTCTTTCAAGACCGATGTACAGAACTATGTTAATATATGTACTTTTTCTACTGAAAATGTGTTTGACTCTAAAGTTTATTCCCATCATTTAAATTGATATTTCTTATTTTTAAATGTTAAAATATTAACGATATAAAGGACCAGCGTGGTTTGAATGATAAAACTAGATCTTTTGGTTCTGAATTTTTTGTGATGTGCTTAATAAGGGATTTGGTGGGGGTGTGGTTAGAGGTGTGCCAATGGTGTGTCTTAAAGTGTCCCTCTTTGTTATCTCAAAAAGTTGGGAGGTATGCTATTGAATATTTTAAAGAACATTTAAAGTAAAAAAAATGGAAGATGGATGGATGAGTTGTATACAGTATTACTATACAGTGGTTTGGACTTACTATCTAGGCCCTTAGCTAGTTAACTGATAACTTATAAGTCAACTAAGGCTTGGCCTCCTGTTATTCAGGTCTAGATCATTTTGAGAAGCGGCCTGGACAAATTGGCCACACTAACTAAAAAAAATAATGAGATAATTAATAGTATTGAAATGGCTGGCAACCAGCATGAGAGGAGATAAACATTGTGTGTACCTGCTAAAGTCACATCTAAGGCCCTGTTCACACTTGCGTTTTGGCAAGTAAACGGACCGGATCCTGATCGGATCAGGACCTGATCCTGATCAGAACCGTACGGTTCCAATCCAGATCCGGTCCGTTTGCATCAGGCATGCATCAGGCTGCCATCCGGATCCGTGGGCAAAAAATAGTTACATTTAAAGAAAAAAATGTTGGGGTCAACAGAAGGTGCATCAGGTTCCTCTGCTGTAGGCCTCACCTCCACCTCCGACATTCTGCCAAACAGCTCCAGCACGTCTGTCACTGCTGCTCCACTCCAGACATGCTTGGCCCATGTGTCCCCATCCGAAATGGCCGCTTGGATACGCATAGGAAGTGGGGTAGAACGTCAGGTTTTTGTAGGCAGTGTGTTCTGTGCCTTCCGTTCCCCATTGGTTTCTGTGTTTTCCGGATGGTGCTGTCAGGCTCAGGTCCGGCTCCGGTCCGGGTGCGTGGGCCGGAGATCCGGACCCAAAAAATAGCGCATGTTGGAAAACTGTCCGGAGTCCGGTTCCGGTCCGGCTCCGTACTGTACGGAACGTACGTATGTGAACGTCCGCATAGCCTTTGCATTGCTATGCGGAACGTACGTTCCGTTTGTACAGTATGCGGTCCGGATCAGATCCGGAAAATCCGGATAGCGAACGCTAATGTGAACCGGGCCTAAGAAATTAATATTATTGTAGACAAATCTTTTCTGATGCAGAAAGTGTGAAAGGTACACTTGCAAATGATAGATACTACAAAAAAAAAAAATGAATAGGTGACAGGTGATGCTAACCAGCAGGTAGTTTCACATGCCAGAACAGCTTCCAGTTCCTAAGTCAACAGAGATTTGAATGTCCAATCATTTATCCATATACAAATTCTACAGTTAGCACATCTGGGGTGTCAGTGCAAACCTCTTTCGTACTTCAGATAAGGTTATGTTAGCAATCTTTAGAAGCAGATTATCCCCAATGAAAGAAAGGTAATACTCAACACAGCGTGGGGGAGGGACAATATTATTTAATACATCCTGAAATTCCCAGGACTCTCACAAATAGTCTATGGAAATAGTAGACCATTTTAGATAAGAAAGGTTACAATGCAAGCAGCAGATATGAACTTGTCTCTAATGAGGAGGGACAGAATCTCTCCAATTCTTCCAGCTGTAAAAATAAAAAGCAGCTATAAAATAAGCTTTGGCTGTGTGATTGGTTAGTGTAATAAAGGCTGGGTTTTGTTGCTCAAACCTAAGACCTGTCCTAATGACCCCAATCTTAAAGTGAACCTCCAGACTAAAAATTTACTCAGCAGCGCTGAAGAGGCTTGGTGTTTCTTTAACAGTTTCACAGCATCAGAACTTTGTTTTTCTTTCCCAAGCCTCATTTTTAGCTGCAGAGAAGAAATCTGCCTGGGCATTTTTCCCCTGATGCTGTTCAAAGCATGATGGGATTTCTGATGTTGTTCTCCTTCTGCTGTTTTGGCACAAATTTGTTTTTTTTTCTATTTTGAATTTGAGATTTGAAGCCCAGCGCGTGCAGCTGGGAGGGGTGATCAGGACACAGGACAGTTGTAACTGTGTCTTATGCTCCCTGTCACCACCTTTTAACCAAAAAGATGGCTAACCACATGAAATCACAAACATTTGCCTGTTCTTTTAAAACAGGGTGGGTAAGAGATTATATTACCTATCTATTTTAATTAACATAACTAATGTAACTTATTGACAGAATGTTTGTTTAGACTGAAGTTCCCCTTTAAAGGCACTGTTAAAAATATTTAGCTAATTGGTCTACCTGTATGTACAGTTAGTAAAGTTAGCCATACGCTTATAGATGTGGCAAAACATCAGACCAGAACCTAATCAGAGAGAGATCGATTCATATCCCATGCTGCACATTTCAATTGACTTTAGCAAGACATCTATTGAAAATGTAGTGAACCGCAGCATATGCACTGCTGCAGGCTGTTGATCAACCGTCACTCTTGTCTCATTCCTGATTGACAGAGATTTTCCATACTGTCTAATCAATACATTTAAGTTAAAGCCCTCTTTAAAAGATGGGGTAATGGGAATGTGGTTGTTTTTTCTTAACACATTCAGCACCATGGAAAGCTTTATGCCTTAGGAATGTTCAGCCAGCCACAGCACATAACTCTATTCTCACCCTCCTAGATTTCTTTTCCTCAGCTTCTGACACTGTGGTCCATCTTCTTCTGCTCCAAATCCTCTTATACATGGTCATTCATGGTCTTTCCCTCTTGACTTTTCTCTTATCTCACTGATTGGACCTCCAGAGAAGCTCAAGCCGGCACCACCTCCTCTCCACGCCCCCTCACTGTTGGAGTTCCCCTAGGCTCATTCCTCGACCTCTCTTTTTCTCCATCTATACTTATGGTCTTGGTCAGCTTATCAGATCCTTTGGTTTCCAGTTCCACCTTTACGCTAATGACACCCAAATCCACCTTTCAGTTCCTGACTTGCCTACTCTAATAGCTTGTGTTCTTCACTGTCTCAATGCAATCTGTCTTCAAATCCTCCTATTTTCTAAAACTCAACATGGACAAAACCGAAACAGTTATTTTTCCACTACAGGATTCAACATGCGTACATGTTAGCAGATATTGGTGATAAATACATACTATATAATAATAATAATGATGGGGAAACACAGCCTACTGAAATCAATAGGCTGCCATCTTATTCTCATGTGGAAAAAAAACAAACTGTGACGGCATGCAGAAAAAATACACATCATGCATCTAAATGCATGGCACAGCTAGAGGGATTCAGATGCATGCTCACATCATTGCAATCAGCACAGTAGAAACAAGCTGTAAAGCTGAATACTCACCTTAACGATACAGGAAGATGGACTACAGTGTTGTCACCCACCGCCGAACATACCCCAATCCATCTTCTTGCCCACGGGTACGCGCGTCACGTGATGAGCGAGAGAGTTCAAAATGATCGCGGCACTTTGCGTGGGAATCATGGAGGTGGGTTCAAGCCTTAAGTCAACTTACTATTGCCCAACTATTTATTTGTACTCTGTATTTATAGCATGCACATAGCTCTGACACCTTTAGAAACATTTTAGAGTATGGATAGAGTGGAAAAGATCACATAACTTTAACCGAATAAATTACAACAATTGTATCAACATTTTATTAAAACTCAAATGGGGATGATTTATTAAAAGTCATGCAGGGAAGAGCAGTGAAGTCATACCCTGTTCCCTTCAAACTTCGAAGCATGTAGAGAAATTCCTTTTGTTCTGCACTTCACTGAGTGTTTAAAGTAAAAAACACTATAAATTCACATTATGGATAGTGAACATAGATAGCCTGGCGCAGTATCAAACTTCAGCTGCTATATATGGTAAATATACACATTAAGTGTAAAGTGATATCCTAAATGGAAGGTGTCTTAAAAGCACATGGTACAAATTATTTTTTAGGCTTGTATGTTGACATCAAACAGATCTTCTCTTTTCTGTGTAATGTGAACCTTGGAACACTGATATCTATAATCACCACCTGAAGTAGCAGTTTCATGGTGCACTGCTGTCAAATATCAGTTCAGCACTACTCAGAACAAGACAAGACTTCTAGCAAGGCAGTAACATGAACATGTAGGTCAGCGAGTTCTACAGAATGGAGCATAAACAGCTCACACTAGCTTATACCTATAATTATATTGCGCCACGATAGGAGCAAAACAATACAATAAGTGAAAACAAATAAAATCCAATATGAGGTTAGGTAGATATTAAATGTTAGAAATGGACTTGTTGACAAGTACAGCGTGACCCATATCAGAACATACACAACTTATTTTGCAAGGATAACTATTTTGACCAAACGAAGGGTCACCTAAGATCACAGTCTACCCACACAAAAAACTTGGCATACTATAGTTTGCCAAGACTGACAGAAAGACACAGAAGATTTATATTGCGCTTTTCTCCAGGCGGACTCAAAGTGCCAAAGACTCCTTACTGTTTTATGTACTGGCTTGAGCTGGGATTTGAACCCTTGTCAAAGGCTCAAATACCACATCAAAGGCAACAGCCTTACCAGTATACTATCCAGCTGAACCTGGAAAAAAAAAGATGTTTAAGAATTAATGAACATTACTTACAATTCTTGTTTGGATACCTGTTGGGTCATGGTCACTGGAAGGCGCAGTATGTACATAAAAATGCATACATACCCAATTTTCTTTATGTGACCTGGGTTTCAATCTCGGCTCTTCCTGTTCAGTAAGCCAGCACCAATTCAGTGAGGAGTCCTTGGGCTAGACTCCCTAACACTCATGCTGTCTACTGAGCACACCCTAGTGGCTGTAGCTCAAGTGCTTTGAGTCTGCCAGGACTGTGTCTAAATTTCTTGGTGCATGCATGTCTTTTTGCATGTATGTCTCTGGGGAGCTCACTATTTACCTGAACAACAAACAAATCCAATAGTGTATGTCTAGCTGCTCTCTCACTGCTAAATTACAAACATCACCCCATTGCAAAGCTGTAATATGGGGGGAGCAAACGTTAGATACTTACCTTGATAGAGGGATGCATCTGGATCCTGCAGAGACTTCTCTAGTCCATCTTGCAGACCACCGCTGGACACTGGGACACACTGTCGCAGGGCAAATTGCACCTCCACAGTAGCAAGGAGCTTGGGCTCAGTGGAAAAAAATAGAGACCGTTCAGCTCTATGCTACTGTGTAGGTACGAGCTTGCCTGCGCAGTGCAGCCGGGCTCCACCAACAAGGGCTTGTTGATGAACTTCGGCAGGGGGGGTCCCAGCACTGGAACGGTGTGGTGGAGGGGAATGAAAAAGCATCTACTGAGGTAAGAATCCTAGTTGGTTTTCCCCTTCAGGTCCCTTTGAAAGTCCAAGACTCAGATCATATGCAACTTGAGGCTCCCTGCAAATCTGTTTTGCGATTCCGATTCCGTTTCTGATTTGCAATTCCGATTTTCCCTGAATGCAATCAACAGAAAAACGAAGTAAAGATCGGAATCGGATGTAAAAACTGATGAGAAATTGGAATCGGAATCAAAATCGCATGCAGTGTGCAGGGTGCTTGAAATTGGGCCAATCAAAAATGTCAGGAAGTGAATTTGACTAGACCGATTTCAAGATGCATACATTTTCATGCAATCCAGAAGTATTTGTATCTCATTGACCATCTCTAGTAGTGGAGTACAAAAAGAAAATATTTCTCATAAATATATGTTGCAAAACAAAATATTTACTGTACATAGAAATAAAACCCACACAGTGCTGTTGTCCATCTCCGTTTTCTATATATTTTCATAAGCTATGACAGGCATGTGGATTATTTCGTGTACCTAGTTAAAGCAAAGATACAAGCACTCTTTTCTTCTCTCCAAATTGGAGACATCTGTTGATCTACATGTTAGAAACACATTATCTCTATCAGTGTAGCAGAAAATAAGTCATGGTCTCAACTATAATCGTATGTTTATACAACCTTATGTGCTATCATTTCTCAAAAACCTGACAGGGGAGGAACAAGTCTCAAGGATATTTCTTACACAAGAGGATGGTAAGAATAGTATCTGAAAAATGTCACTCTCAGATTGGAAGAGGTTTTCCTGCTCCATAGAACGGATTATGTGTGACTTTTTTCTTTTCTAATGAAAAAAACCTGAACACAAAAGCCATATAAACTGCAGAAACAGCTGTCATTCATCTTCTGGTTTCCATTATTTAAAAAAATACATAAGTATGCAAATGAGGGATATCTTGTATATCACGGTTTAAATACACATTTTGCACTGTGAAAAAAGTATTGGAAAAAGAGAGAAGCTTGGCAGATGTGGAGAAAGCTCCCTCCATAACCACCAGTCATCTTCTTTTCTAAATGGGTCTAACTACTGTAAGATGAAAGTGCAGTGCTGACCACATATTGAAGTACAGTGGCTAAATGGTTTAGGCTAGTTTCACACTGCGGCGCTTCACATCTAGTAAAAAACAGGATAGCTAGTCAGCGTAAGTGAAATGTCCCAATGTGCATCATGGGTGTGATGCCATGCATAAAATACATTAAAGAAAATGCTCCACTGCCGCTGTAAAATGTGCACATTTTCTGGTACCACACTGAATGCTTCACGTTATACCAGTGGATACCTTCACACCGCATGTGAACGTATGCAATTATATTGTCTAACCTAACGCAACACAACCTGTCAGTTTGAAAGTTGCCCTTATACTTTTTCTTTACACACATTGTATCAGAGGTTAGAATATCAGTAAGAGTGATTTAGCCCTAATTTCCGAAGGTTGAAGAATAGTGGGCAGCCTGTGTAATCCCACAAACATTGCCTGCTTTAAAAACAAAACAAAAAAAAAACCTGTTTGTTAGGCTCAAAAGTTTCTAACTTAAACCTGTGTCATTTCAGATTATAAGGAGAATTGGTAAAAGCTTAGTGAAATGTCATGCAATTGTACACACTGAGCACATGCATTGGAAAAACTGGCATAATATGTAAAGAAAGGCTTGCATTTATTTAAAAAAAATCCCACTCCTGCAAAGCCGCTCACTTTACTTTTGCCAATCCTCACTATGATCTAATATGACAAAGTGAGGTCTGCAAAATTTTGCCATTTAACCGCCTCCGGACGCATGCACTGTTTGGAGCCTCCAATCTGCAGGCTAGCAAAGTGTACTGTTTCTATGTGGGAAGGAGTGAGGTGAGGACAGGCAGTGCGGCGGCGCTACCTAGGTTGCATCTGGAAACATAGACGCATTCATAGCTTAGTGTTCCCGCCAGCAGAGTGAGCACTGGAAGCGTTAGCGTTAAGTGCAGCGGATGCTCCACCCTAGTTGCAATACAATTTGCATTCTGCAGCTCATTT
The DNA here is from genome assembly GCF_040937935.1 of Hyperolius riggenbachi. Classification (NCBI taxonomy): domain Eukaryota; kingdom Metazoa; phylum Chordata; class Amphibia; order Anura; family Hyperoliidae; genus Hyperolius; species Hyperolius riggenbachi. The sequence goes on from NC_090648.1 coordinate 311,130,109, forward strand.
CACATAGAGAAAAGATAGAGGAAAGTTCCTAGGGCATTACTGGGCAGTCTGCACTTTCCACAAAATGCTCAATGTACACATTTTATGCTGCTTAGAAAAAATGTCATAAGCTTCCAGGTCCTTTACGATATAAGCAGGCCACAAACTGAAAAGTAAATGTCTTTATAACAGATACTGAATTTAAAAATGTAAGTAATTTTTTTTGTAATGATCAGTTTTCTTCTGTGTAATTTCTCCATACTTTCCCCTGAGACAGAGACACCGCTCTACACAGCAGCTCCTGCTTCCCTCCATTTCATATGCTCACATTCAGGAACCACCTAAATTCCTTTCCACAGCCTCTTTGGCATTTCCCACTTTATTAACGTGCCCTATACTGCTCTGTACTGCTGCACACAGATCATCTATTTTTAGATATTGGTTAAGTCAAAGATCCACCACTGTCCCCTTCTTCTACCTTTATCATTACCTAAAACACAACTTACTGCTTGCGTTTAATCTCACGTTTACTTCAGATTCTTCTGGGCAGAATAGATTTGACCATACAATACTAGGTGTTTGACATCTGAAACATACCTGCAGGTTTTTAGTATCTGTAAAGTTTATTCTTTAGAGAGAATGCTGCATTAAAAATAAAATCCTCCAACTCACACCACAATCTAATCACTAGGAATAGGTTTGCCTATGGAGTTCGACTTTACAACGAAATTCCATTAAAGTTGATAAACAAGAAACAAACCCCACACGCACGCACACACCACACACCACACACACACACCACACACACACACACACACACACCACACACACACACACCACACACACACACACACACACACACACACACACACACACACACACACCACACACACACACACACACACACCACACACACCACACACACACACACACACACACACACACACAAACGCACACGCACACGCGCACGCGCACACACACACACACACACACACCACACACACACACACACACACACACACACACACACACAAACGCACACGCACACACACACACAAACACACACACACACACACACACACACACACACACACACACCTTTTCCCCCTAATTTTGCTCCTGGGAAATTATTTTCTATCTTCTGTTTAACATAACTTTATTAAAGTTAAAGTTATCACCTAGGAGAAAACATAAAAGAAATAGAGAATTATTCAATCCCCTTTTTCTCCTAAGTTTTCTCCAGGTGATATTTTCACACCTGAACAATAAATGCCTTTTAATCCACCAGGAAACAAGAAAATACGCAGAATACTTTTTAGCACTCGACAATTGAAAAAATAGATAGATTTAGATATCTAAATTTAGATAGATTTATAGATGAGTTATGAAAATATCCCCTAGTAGTAAGATTAGGAAAAGAGTAATTCAATTTTTCTCCCAAGTCTTCTCATAGGATATATTTTGTATCTTTTGTTGTAAATACGGAAAAGTTTAAGCATTCTGCAAGTTAGAAGGTACCAAAAAGTAGGTGAAAAAGTACTGAGTATTTTCTTGATTGCTGGTGGTTCAAAAAGCATTATACTGATAAGTTATAAAAATACCACCTAGGAGAAAACTTAGGAGAAAAAGTGAATTGCATGAGGCCCACAGTTTTTTTTATTTCAGATGTATACATAAGAAGGATGTTTCTAAACATTAGTTCCTATTTCTTACCATGTGTTTACTTGCAGAGAAAGATAAGGGGTGCCTAGAAGTAAAAGGACTGATGGGTGTTTCAGTTTCCTGATTAATCCAGGTGTTGTGCAGCTAATTACTGATGAAGGAAGGGAGGAATTACTAAGGAACTACTGGGCAGCCCAAACTTTAAACAATACATCAAAATAGTATTGATTTCATGGATAGAGAGAAGTCACTTAAATTTCTGGGCAACATCAGACCTTCACATCTGGCTGCCAATTGAAATGGAAAAGTATTTTCAAAACTGTTACATTACAAAATGACTTTGCACAAGTCTGATTTATTTCATACATCACTGTTTTTTCTCTTAACAAAAGTTGGAATTTTATAATAAAACTAAATTAGTTTTGGCTTTTTCAGTATTTCACCTGCATTTTAAACACTGAAACAATTACCCACACTCTTTAGTTGGGGAATCAACGAAAACGACACCATTAATTTATTTATGAACAAAGAAAATATATTTATTCCACAAAATAGCTCAAGACAGCATATTTAAACCGCATATAGTATAGTATATAGTATATATGAGCTATTAGATGGTTTAAAATCAAACACTATTACACAAAATGTTATAATTATTAAGACCAGAGTGAGGAAACACGTGAGAAGATGATGTTAGAAAGGAGGTAATAAAAAAAAAAACACTAAGAACAAGTTCGGATTTACTACAACTTAGGAAAATGAAAAACAAGGACAAAGAGACACAAAACTTCAAGTAAACATGGCAATAAGTGGTTCCCACAACTCACACATTTTAAATTGGCAAAATCATTTACCAGAATAGAAGTGTGTACACGTCTTCCATATAAAATTATTTTGCTGCATAAATTAAATCACATTCATAAATAAGAAAGGGAGAAGCCTGTATTATAATTAGTTTGAGTAACGCGGTCATAAAACTTGCTCTTCACCGTGTCTGACACAATCAGACCCAAACAAACATTTTTTATTATAACCTTACTGTCTATTTTAATAAACCTGACCGAGCACTGAAATGTTTAATATCCTGCTGCTCAAGCATTTCCGAAAAGCATCCCAGCTTAGGTTTTAAGCTTTAAATGTGTACATTCCAGTTCCTGCTTTTAAAAAAAGCCCGTATATCAGCTACATGTGCAGTTTGTTACAGTGTGTGAAATGAATATCTATCTATAGTCCCACAGACAAGAACAAGGCCCCAGGTATCCTCAGGACTAGTCAATATACTTACAGTTCTTCGAGGTAGTGCAGGTTATGCAAGGCGTTTGAGGGAAACTTTGTTATGTTGTTCATGCTGAGATCACTGCAGGCAAAAAGAAATTCAAGTCAGTCATCCATCTTCCATGTATGAAATGGTAACATATTAATAATCAAAACTGGCAGGAAACGATAGAAGCTCTTGCAGAAGTGAACGTGTTGCATTACTAGTAACCTGAATAGGTTGTAACAGCTGCCATTGCAAATAGTTGGAAACAGTAGGTAGCAGACTCTCGGATTTAACACAGCAGTCTCTAGTTTAAGAAAAACAGCAACGGGAAAGGACTAGCAAGTCAGTAGCAGGGTACGGGGATCACAAGTCATTTCTGGTAAATTAATATGCTGCAAGCTGACCATAGATATTGGTCAGGTGAGAGCAAGTCGTATTACAATCAAAACACACTGGACGATTAAACTATCAGCTTTCATTTCCATGAAGGTATTTGAAATGGAAAATATTTCAGAAATTGAAACACAAGTTCGGGCAGAAACAGAAGTAAAACCTAGAATAGAACGTACATCTATGTTAACTTTTTTTTTTTGCTTATGAAGTTCGAGATGAAAATGTCATCAAAGTCATCCCAATATCACATGACTCCAGTAGTTAAAGCGATCTAAAACCCGACATAATATTCAATAAAAACATGTTTTGCTACTTTTTATATGCCATACGGTTATCATATTTGCATTTGTGCATAAGTATTATTATTCATTTAGAAATTACAAGTTCCCAAAAGTGCAGTTTTTTTGCTTTGAGAGCTGACTTTGCATTTTATTAATAACTGGTTTTATTAATTATGTATTGATGGCAGGAATGTTTTGAGTTTCTGTCTGTGTCCAGGAGCTTCTGCACAGTCAGAGAATGTGTCACATTCCTCACTTGATACAATTAAGTAAACACAAGATAACATTATCTCCACTTTCAGATGCGTCCAGATTTCTCTGCACTAATCTTTCAAGTCCTGTGTGTAACCCTTTGAATGCTGTTCTAGTAAAAAAAAATGCTGGTTGTATATAATATGCTGTAAATAATTTTTTTAGAGTAGAGTAAAGAAGAAATGGTGGGTTTCATTTCGCTTTAATGGCTGTTGAGTTTATTATAATGGGGACGTATTTGCTGACGTTACAAGAAACGGTTTCAAAGAGGGGCAACCCTAATGACTGCATTTGGTATGGGGTCATGCTGGTTGTAAATGCTATATGACCTCTGACAATGAGGGTCACTATGGTAAATTTTGGCCACATAGGTTCTCCATAAAAGTTTTACTGGTTTTCTCTTTATCAGGGCACAGTCTGAAGTGTATTCAAATGTTTTGCAGATCTTTTAAAGTTCAGACACCGCCGGAAAAATATAGCGCTATGGACTTCAACCTACATACAGCAATCTCAGGTTATTAGACCATCATCAGTGAAGAGTATGGAGGTTTACAGTTTTGGGAAAGTGGGGCTTATAGCAACGGCAAAACAGCATATCAAGTAAGGTTATAGTAAATCAGGACTCCTTTTTTAGACTAAAAGAAGCAAAAATGTCCTTCATGGAATGCACTGGAAAGTACAGTAATACACAATTAAAATTATTAATATTCACATCTCTCACTTACAACATATAGCCAAGGAGCAAGTCATTAAAATGGTATGAAACTCAGCATTTAGGCCCCATTCACACTTGCGTTTTGGTATGCAAATGGACCGGATCCAGATTGGATCAGGACCGGATCCAGATCGGAAACGTACGGTTCCGATCCGGTCCGTTTGTATCAGGCATGCATCAGGCTGCATCCGAATCCGGATCCGTGTGGTAAAAATAGCGAAATTACTATTAAAACTGTTGGGGTCAGCAGAAGGTGCACCTGTAGAATCAGGTTCCTCCGCTGTTTAGGCCTCACCTCCACCTCCGACATACTGCCAAACAGCTCCAGCACGTGTGTCACTTCTGCTCCACTCCAGATATGCTGGGCCGATGTGTCCCCATCCGAAATGGCCGCTATAAATACGCATAGGAAGTGGGGTAGAACGTCCGGTGTTTGTCTCCAGTGTGTTCTGTGCTTTCTGTTCCCCATTGGATTCTATTTCCGGATGGTGCAGTCAGGCTCCGGTCTGGGTGCGTGGGCTGGATGATCCGGACCCGAAAAATAGCGCATGTTGGAAAAGTGTCCGGATCCGATCCTGCTCCGTTCTGTACGGAACGTACGCATGTGAACGTCCGCATAGACTTTGCATTGCTATGTGGAACGTACGTTCCGTTTGTACAGTATACGGTCCGGATCCGATCAGGCGAATCCGGACAGGGAACGCTAATGTGAACCAGGCCTTACTCTTTGTTCTAAAAGTTTATTTACAGCACAAAATCTACTACCACAAAAACAGTTAAACACAGCACTTTGTTCTTCAGTGTTGAAGAGGTGATAACACTATATTTTGTTTACATTTGTTTAAATTTACATTTGTTTAAATTTATCTTTTGTTGAAATGCCTTTATTTGCTACAATCAGTATCCAGCCAGCAGCATGCTGACATTGAACTGCTCATATTGTAGAAACAGATAGCTGAGACGTCATCATTGGTTTCATTATAAGAAGATATATACTGTAAATACAGCAGCTATGCAGTCAAATGCAATGACAGCTTTCAGAGCAGATAAACTGTATATATATATATATATATATATATATATATATATATATATATGTAAAAATGGGTATTTCCAAAACATTCATAATCACATCATAGTATATGACAAGCCTCATGTCATGTGTGTCCCCGAGGTCTCCACTGCGGGTTTTGCCAGATTATGCCACATACAGTATCTAACACAAACATCTGTGCATACAATGAGGTATGCTATGCTTTACCATGTTAATGTCCTGGGAACTTGGTGACACACATTGCATCAGGTTCCTTTTTGACACCCTACATATTTATTCACATTAAATAAGAACAAAAGCATCATTAACCTTATGTAGTTAAAAGTTAATATTTAATTCTTTCCTAAAAAACATTGTCATTTCAGAGTAGAATTTCACACCTAGATGCTCAACTTCAAGCTATAGTTCTGGTGAATCTCATCCAGGTAAAATATGCAGTGGTGCTACTCACTCTCTCGTCTATTTTGACCTCAGCTGGTATTTTTCATTACTAATAGATTCCATTAAGACTTCCATTACTACGTACGTTAGTTTGCACTAGTGGGGTAGGGTTCTATGTGACTGCTGCATTTTCTGTGTGATCTGTACTTATGTAATGTGAATGAAAAATTGTTGTATAAACACAGCATTCGTGCATGTGCTGATTTTCCCATAAATACCTGTTATTTCCTGATGTGAGGTCACTTCCTCCATCATGTTGACTACAAGCAATATGGAAGTCAGCTAAACTGCTGGATCAGCAGGAAAGGGCAGCAATTGTTTCTCAGCTGAAGACTGAAAAAAAGGTTGTGCTCATCCTGAACTTTATGAAAAAAGCCATAGCCCACTTCATATTGCTGAGCTATAGCTGAACAGTGTCTCTACATCCCTCATTCCGAGAACTGTCACCCTAACGACTGATCAACGATAGTTGAGGGTGATGGTAAATTAGCCTGAACCGTAGGCAGGGAATCTGCCAGGCCTTACACCAAGATTCTCAATTTTAAACATTGGTAGCGCTTTTATTGCTACCCGTGGTACCTACATATGTATGAACTACAAAGGATTCATATTAGTGAATTATTGCCACGGTGAGTGGATCCTCAGTGTCTACTTGGAGAAGCTAAAATAAGACAGTCAGTCAGATAAAGGCTTTCAGTCTCCTGTCTGCGTTGTACGCTTTTGTTCCAAAGTGTAACACGTCATAGGTATTTTGCTAACAAATTATTATAACCATGGAAGATTGATATTATTATAACAATCTGATTGTACGAGTTAAATGCTTTCCTGTGTGTGATGAATTTCCCAGATACCGCAGAATATGTAACATATGGGGAATTAGTGTTTGGAAATAGAAAGAATGATGTCAGGTTTTAGAGCAATTCTTTAACTGCAATGGGCATTATGAGAAATCCTGAAAATAACTTGCTATCCGCATCAATATCAGGAGGGTCACTGGAGGATCAGACTGATTTTACGAAAAATTTTTTTGCAAAAGTACATTAAGGCCTCATCCCCGCTATACATTTAAGCAATGCCTATAGTGTGCAGCACACAAGGCCATCAGAAATGCATAGGTTTTTCTCTGCAATGCAGTGTTGCCTCATTGGTGGTCACTGAATGAGATCAATGGAGAGCAACACAGCTACTGTGTGTTTATGTATAAATGCACTGCTTACTGCATCATAAAGTGGGGACGAGCTGGCTTTGCTGTAAACTACTTCTTAACCACCATATGATAGAGAATCCTCAATGGAATAATCATGAGAAACAGATGCCTGATATTTACCCAAACATATCTGGCTTAGTAGGTCTCCCATAATCCTTACAAAATGTACGGAAAACAACCCATGCAGCTTTCAGTATGGCTAGGTCAGCGATCTGCAAACTTGGCTCTCCAGCTGTTAAGGAACTACAGGTCCCACAATGCATTTGCCTTTATGAATCATGACAGTGGTTGTCAGACTCCTGCAATGCATTGTGGGACTTGTAGTTCCTTAAAGGGAACCTAAACTGAGAAAGATATGGATTTTTCCTTTTAAAATAACACCAGATCATCCTGTGTCTCTAATACTTTTAGCTACAGCCCCTCAACAAGCATGCAGATCAGGTGCTCTGACTGAAGTCAGACTGGGTTAGCTGCATGCTTGTTTCAGGTGTGTGATTCAGCCACTAATGCACTCAAAGAGATCAGTCCCAGTGTCCTCTTTTACTCCCACGTGTCCCCCTTTGATCCCCCATGTGTCCCCTTCTGTCCCTGTGTTCTCCTTTGTTCCCCGTGTCTTACTTTGTCCCCTTCTGCCCCCATGTCTCCTAGTGTCCTTATTTGTCCCCTTCTGTCCTCCTCTACCCCCATGTGTCCCCGTGTCCTCCTTGGTCTCCATGTGTCCTCCTTTGTCCCCATCGGCCCCGTGTCCTTTGTCCCCTTGTATCCTACTCTGTCCCCCTGTGTGTTCGTAGTTCGTATCAGCAGGCGATTGTAAGTCGATGACTTCCTGTATTTGGCATATAAGATGCAGGAACTTTTTCTCCATTTTTGGGGGAGAAACACATCACACATTTCTGGACACAGCTCATATTAATTGATGGGACTGAATAAGGAATGGTGTGGTTCATCATGTAGAACAAATTTCTCTATTTCTCCATCCATCCTGAAAACACTGGCACATCTATGGCCCTTGAGGTCTGGAGTTCGACACCTGTGGGTTGCATGAATAACATGCATATATACACTAAAACTGCTGAAGAAAATAGTGTCACAGTGCAAAAATAACGTTTTGTACCAAACCACATAGCTAAAATAAGGGGTTGGTGCTCAAACCACCACATTATAATATCATTACTATAAACCTCATTAAGGTGTTTGTCAATCATCGGACTACAACAGCTGCACCACACATTCACCAGAATAACAATCAGCCACATGACAGAGTTGAACTCATCACTTTTTTCAATATTAAAGAACAGTTTTAGTGAGGTCATGTTCAGGTACCACAAAACCCACAGAAATAGCATAAGAGAACTGCACGATGCATTCCTAATGAAGATCACTGCTCTGCACTTTTTACATTTAGATTTTCAGTAGCATTAAAGAGAATCTGTACTCTAATATTCTTACACTAAAAAGCATACCATTCTATTCCTTATTTTCTCCTGTGCCCCTCTGTGCTGTTTCTGCCACTCTCTGCTGCAATCCTGGCTTGTAATTAACAGTTTTAGGCAGTGTTTACAAACAAACTAACCAGCTTCTAATAGGCTCAGCTAAGCATAGTGTGTGAGTATGCAGGGGGCCTGCAGAGGGTGTGTATCGCTTCTACCAATCACAAGCAGCCCTGCACATTCCACACAATCAAAGCCTTAGCCCGACAAACAGGACAGAGGAAAGATACATTGATTTATTACAGAGACAGTGTAATTAGGAAGAGCTGCAGTAAGCCCCAGCACATTAGAACAGGCATAGGAACTCATAGGATAGAAGAACTAAGGCTGAAAAAATTGTTACAGAGTCTCTTTAAAGTTTCCAATAAGCCAGAAGCAAAGGCTATTAAATCTGTATCTCTCTTTCCAGAGGGAATATTAATTTTCACTTCCGTCACAGCGAAGGCCAGCAGTAGCACGTGCAACATCCATAATGTAAAAACCAAGCGGTCATTTAACAAATGAGACCCGGTGTTTCATGTCTTCCATTAGCATTCAGAAGGGTAAATGCTTTTACAGTCCCCCAGTAAAGGCGGAAGGAAGCCTATCCATAAACGGGGCTGTAAAATTATTGTCCTGTTCTGATGCATGTCACACACTAGCTGTGTTTAAAGGTTGTTTTTTTCTCTAGTTTCTTGAAGTGGCCCATAAAGAAATGTTCATATACATTTGAAAAAGTATAATAAAATATATATTTCCACTTTCACCTTGCTTTTTTCTGTAGGTCTTTAGGCTGCATTAAATCCATGAAATGACCCATAAAATAGCAGTGTAATGAGATATGGCTGTGGGGAACACTTCCTGATGGAGCAGCACAGTAGTTCCTGGCAGGGGAAGCTAAGAGTCAGACTACAGGGCTCAATCAGTTTCTGGGTCTGACCTGCTTCCATGAAGAAAGATCTCCGTCCTTTACTGATTTATTGGAAAGTTTCCCACAGTGTCTGCCTTGTAACATAAGCAATAACTTCACGGCTCACACAATCTATTGTGATAGCCCACAGTAAAACGTGTTGCTTAAAACCGAGCTGCTTCCTTTCATAAACATTTGCCGTGCATGCTCAGAATCTATCATGGGAGCTCGCAGCAGACATCATAAAATTGTTGTTAATAGGTAACCAATGAAATATTATGTTCCTTCAGCAACACCTTTCCTTAGAAAAGACGTGAAAGTAATGGCCAGGTAACATTTCAATGGGGTAAATGAGCCAGTCTTAAATAAAGGAAAGTTAATTTGTAACTAAACAAAAACTGTTGCTCTTTCAGAAGTCGTTCTGGTGAAAACATGGAAGCTTGGCAGCCAAGACATGGCTAGGAACCAACTTCTACAGAGCGTACTCTGTTAGGTTTAGATGGCCGTGTATGTGAGATTATGGTAATCCTGGGACTAATCACCTGACCATGACACTATCCTTCGTATTTAATGCCCAAATCCAGTCAAGAAAGAAAATAATCTTAAAGTAACTTGACAAGTCTTTCCTTTGTTCAGTTGTATCAGTTGTAATAAATAAGTCACATTTCTGTTGTACTCAATTTTTTTTTTTCACTTGTCTATGCTGATTTATTAGTTATTTGGTCACATGCTCAGTTTTGTTTCTTTAAAGCGGAATCCGAGATGAAAAACTAACTATAACAAGTAACTTGTCTATATTTATCTTATCTTAAGTTTAGATAGTTTACACAGCATATCTAGCTGCAAACAGCTTCAAAAGTTTATGATTATTGATTCCTGTGATACAATGAGGGCAGCCAAGTTCTGTTTGTCACATTGTCACAGGCTGAGGGCTGGAGATGCTATCAGCTTATCTGTGTGTAAATTTAGTCCCCTCCTCCCCTCTGCCTCTGAAATCAATGGCTAGTGACCTCCTCCTTCTTCCCAGACTGAGCTCCTATAAGTCCTTGCTACAGTGCCAAGGCACAAAAGGAGCTGTGGGTGAGGCTTGTTTAGTTTATAGGGAATTAGAGTATTAAAACAAAACAAAAAAAGTATTTGGCTTGAGGAATGCCCTATAAACTATATGAAAGGAACTCAATTATGCAATGAGTAAAAGTTTATCTCGGATCCACTTTAACTTCAGTGGGCAGCTTTAGGATGGAAATTGGACAGGGTTTTTAGGTTGCAGCATGTCAATTACAATACTGTTCTCTAAGTGCTGTTACAGAATTCTGTATCATAGCAAACCACCCACTGCTTTCCAGATATTCAACTCCCATCATGATCTCCAATATGCCATCAGAACACCTGACACTACAGTACTGGATGCTTCATTATCTTCAAACAGCTCTCAGCATCGGTCCAGGATGAGATCCTGAATCAGAGTGACAACTACCATCTCACCCTTAGAAGCAGGGACTCACCCGTCTGAATTGACCCTCAGTCAGATGAGTCCGCAGCCCCTCTGGGATACTTTAAAGGCAATCCCCAGCCGGTCACGATTCCTCCTCATGTCTGCTGCAATGTGGAGTCTCTTACAGTGTATACGCCTTGGAACATGAAAACACTCATCCCTCCATAGTGTAAAACCGCTCATTAGTTCATTAACTAGTTTATTACGGGGCGCAGCTTAACCTTAAATGGCAATTTATGTACCAAAACATTTTTACAATCTTTTTAAACCTTTTTCACCACTTTGTCTATCCTGACTGTATAATCCCTTTAAGTAGCGTTTGCTTAGATTATACATGCTGGACATTTCAGGTGTTTTATATAGTTAAGTTACAGCACTTGGCTTGGTGTGTGTCAAGGCCTAATAATATAAAAAGAAACACACCTGCCAAAGCCCCAGATTCTTCTAGACTGGTCACAACCCAAGCAGGAGATGAGTTTTATAGGGGAACTATATAGTTTTATAGGGCAATGCCAGGTTGCATTTTCAAGATAAGTCCCATGTTCATTTTGCCAGACACCTTACCTTAAAAGATATTTACAGTTAGCTGTGTATACCTATATGTAAAAACAGGACAACATGAAGCCATAGGGGTGGTTACTGGCACAGCTAATTTTTAATTTAAGCAGCACTCTCTGAAATGTGCTTTTTCTTTGTATCGCTCTGAGCAGTAAGATCAGGATACTGCCCAGAGGGATCATGCATGGGGGAACTGCCACAATCTAAACAAGCCTTATTGGTGGGGCAGCATGACATTTCAGCAATGGTCTTGCAGAACAATAATATGACAGAACGTTTTTTTATACTACTTTTCTTCCTAAATAATATCAGAAATGCTTTTTCATTTCAAAATGACATTTCTGCAAACAAGTCTCTGTTAGGAAAACAGATGCTTATTACTTGGTACAGTTACAGGTGGGCTGCAGGTATGGTCATCATGCCGTAATGCCTCCTTTGAGCCCAGGAGGTGGTTTTAGAGGCACGCTCCTTTCCCAAAGCAATCCTGAAGAGTATATGACATTTATATTCAGATACTGCTACTGTAAGCATGCAACACGCCCATTGTGCCAATGCTATTGAAACCTATGACTGCCATCTGACAAGCTGCCTGGTTCTTTGACAGGATGAAAGTTCTGTTCTATTGAAAGTGGACCACAGGAACCCCTCCCCCCCCCCCCCCCCCCACACACACACGACACGACACAAGCAGGAAAAACAATAGAACCATAACAGTATTGCCACTGATGGATTGCTAGTTACAATAATGTATGGGTACACTTGTACTCAATTTAGATTTTCACCAGAGACAATCAAGAAAAACTATTCAAGTGAAAATCTAAAATATGTATGCAGCTTTTGTCTGTCATCTGGTTAGTCCATAACCCTTTTGTACCATAACAGGTAGCTTTAAAGAGACTCTGTAACACAATTTTCAGCCTTATTTCTTCTATCCTATAAGTTCCTATACCTGTTCTAATGTGGTGTGTCTTACTGCAGCCTTTCCTAGTTGCACATTGGCTGTATTATCTCTGTTACACAATCTAATCTTCTCTCCTCTGACGACTTTGTCGGGCTCAGGCAGGAATCTGCTGCTCTGCTGTGATAGGATAGAAGCTATACACACCCTCTCCACGCCCCCTGCAGGCTCTGTGTGCCTGCGTGCCAGACTTTGGATACCACTGATGTACAGTGCTGCTCATAATTATTCAAGGTTTTTCTACTGATTGAAAAGGGTATGAATAATTTTGGACTGGACACTTTTTGCTCAAATGTAAATAAAAGTTAAAAAAGCTTTTTTTCTCCCACACTAATGCCTCTTGGACATTGATTTATTATCTTTTGGGAGACACCTATGTAATTTCCCATCAAAAAATGACTTGCTGGTTGAATAAAAGTAACTTTAAGTCAAAATTTGCCAGACGTATGAATAATTATGGGCAGCACTGTAGATGCTGTGCTGTCTGTGACTCAAACCTGGCAATAGTAGTATAAGACAAGAGTACTAGGCACTAAGTTACTGTACTGCCCTCCATTATTTATCATACAGTAGTAACAGTAATTAAAATTCTTTAGATTGTAAGCTCGCAAGGGCAGGGTTCTCTCCCCTTTTTGACTTAAAAATTGCTACATATTTTTTTCACCATGTTACATTTGTCACTGTAATTAGTGTGATGTCTTCCAATGCTGTATATAACATTGTGTGTTTTTTTGTACTCCATGTTTGTTTCTTACTTTTTACAATGCCACAGAATATGTTGGTGCTTTATACATCAATAATATTAATAAAAATAATAATTCGAGGTAGGAAGAGCTCCCAGCATGCATCCTGTAAAAACCTAAAATCAGCACCATGGAAAGCACCTAATAACACCAATATTAACTGGCATCAGATTAAGGTTAATGGTTTGTTTTCGCTTGATAGACGTTCTTTTTAGTAATAAAAAATTGTTTTTCAACGATAAATTAGAAAGGGAGGAAAATATGTTACATGGAATCATTTTATTAAACTCTTTTAGAGAATTAGGGTGTAAATATGAGAAAAAAATGCAAAAATATTATATCAAACAAGTACCTGTTATCCTCAACAAATACCCATTTCCCATATGTAAATGACATAAAGTACACACAATGCTCTGTAATATGCAATACAGGGGCAGAACGGTAATTCAATATTTTTTACAGTGAGTAATGATGAACAAATGGACACCATCACAATAATGACACCAATGCTACTTTGCACTGTAGTCTTTTTGTTTATATTGTAGAAGCTGCTCCCGGAGGCGAAGTGAGACAATACAATGAAAGCTGAGAGGTTTCCTCTATTGGATTACTGAAAAGGAAGTCAGATGTGTTTTGGATTTTTTTTATGTAATATTTACTAATGGGTGTTACATATATTTTTTACATAAAAAAATATTCTATATTTACCAAAACACTGAAAGCAAACAGCCTGAGCCTAAGGCACATTCTGCATACGTATCGTTAAAGCTGGATGTAAGGCAGACAAAATGAACCTATGTCCAGCTGTTTATGAAGTGAGACTCAGGCCTGTAAATTGTGCCCGCCTCTTCCTTGGTCACCAACATGGTCTTATTGGCCAACTGTCACTAGACTGGTGTCCACTAAGCCTGTCACCAATATCACAGGACTTGAAATAGAAACCATTGGCCAGTGGGAACAGCTTATTGAGGGAGGAAGGGACAGGAGGTTCACCATCAGTTTAGGTAGGGTAAATGGGAAATATTAGATTTTTAACAATATTACATATTTCCTGGAATAGGGCTTACTGTGTGCTTAAAATATTTTAAATGTGGGGCCCTGATCCAATAAATCTTGTTTCAATGGACATTAATTTGCAGTGTCCATGGTACAGTTTAATCTATGGCACAATCTAATTTAGGTCAACAATGGGTACTTGCCAGCCCACTATCTTGGGGATAATAATTTTTTGTTTATAACTAGTTTAACCACTTGTGTACCAGCAGTCTCTGGTGGCCCCATAAGGACCAGAGACTGCTGGTACCAGAAAACGGGGCTTAACAATGAATTGCCGCATGGATGGGATTGACTCACAGTGATCATGGGGTCAGGAGCCAATTAAATCGGCTCCTGACCAGCTCACAGAGCTCTGCTGTCATAGCGATTGCAGAGCGAGGGGCCTGCATTGATGGAGAAATCAGCAGGAATTTAAATCTACACCCTGGCAGGAATAAACAGCCACAAACTGGGAGTAGATTTAAATTAGCGTAGTCTGGAAGCTGTTAATTGCATTTTCAATTCCTGATTCAATAAGGTCATGATCACAGTGACCACTTTATAATGCAGCTTATCGCACTGCAACGCACCACCGCAACATTTACAATATGTCTGGTGCGTTGAGGTATAACAGGTTGCGGCACATAGCGCAATGCATGCAATGCATTACTCCTAAAGGTGCATGTTAACAGTAAATGTGAAGCATACGCTTCATGGATGAGCATAATGTGCAACATTGCTGTCCTGATCTGTTGCGTTTCTGTCATAGGGAACACAATGCAAAGCCCACTGTGAACATGGCCTAAAATATTTTCCAAGTAGTTTTATCATGGGAGACGCTTCGTATTGGATGATTAAAATACCTTTTGAGTCATCAACAGGTAAAAAAGCATTCCAATGTTGTTCCAAATGAATTAAAATTGGTATTACTTTTTACTTGCTAGGTTCTGAATAGTTTTTTGTTTTTTTGTTGAAAAAAGTAGAACCTATTGAATAAGGGTACTACATATAGCTTGGAAGATTTTCTGACATTAATTATCTGCAAGTATTATTATTTTTATTATTTACAAACATCTTCCGCAGCACTGTACAGAGTTTTCTTTTGCCATTGGTAGAAGTATTGTGTCTTCAGCTGTCTGTAGACTTAGTGTACAACTAAATGTACACTTTATTCTTAACTTTTGGTTTTGTAATGACATTTTAAAGTTCATGAATTTAGGAATAATTATTTTGTATTATTGTGCAAATTTGTTTTCAAGAAAAATAAATCTGTGCACATTTTTCTTTTTTAAACAAGTCCCTTTGGACAGAGTACAATCATACGATAGCACAGAATACTCGAACACAAAGTAAAGTGGACCAGTGTTTTGAATACTTTCAGATTCCTTTCTGTCATATCATATTCACTGCAACGGATGTCTCTTCAGTCAATGTCAATCTGCCTCAGGACTTGCGGAGCTGAATACCCCAGAGAAAGTGAACGTCCTATCACTGCAATCTGACCAGCCAGATATGGCTAGTTAGTAATATCAGTTGTCCTCTTTCTTCCTTAGTGAAATCTAATACAACAGCAACACATGGGTTTATCCGGAAGGGAAGACACTATCTCAGTCCTATTCTGCGTGTTACAAAAGGAAACATTTTGTGTGCCCTGTGAGAACTAGGTTGGTGCTGCCTACAGATAGACAAAACATTCTCATGCGAGGATAATGTGATATTATAGTAACACACCCTAATATGACCATAGCCAGAGATAATGTTCACATCCTTATATTCTGTAAAGGAAGACTAGGAGGCCAAACAGAAGAGCTGGATGTTCATTTTACCTCTTTATTTCTAAAGAGTAGTCATTGTAGTAACGCTGCCAAAGTAAACAATAAACCGGAAAACACAGAGAAATGCCTCATAGTAAATTTCAGCTGTATGAACAGTGCGAGTTTTAGGAGCATTGTCTGCAGGTGATTAAACACTTCTATACTCCTACAACTGCAATCCAGGATTGTGAATGAAACCTGTTTATTATGTGTCAGATGCGTGAGAACAGCCCATCTTCTCAAGGAGTTCTTAACTAGGAAATATACACTTTGCTTCCTGTGTGTTATTTTAGGTACTATCATATTAATTGCCATATTGTACACAGAATTATTGTCTACTGTGATTATAAACAGCCTACCAACAAAAGTGGAGGGAAGTGAGATCTATTTCTTACAATATAATAAAGACTTGTGTCTTTCTCATCTTAGAAAGACCTCTGAATAATAGAGTGTTAAAGTGCACCTGAGACAAGAAGAGTCTCAGGTACCATATTTACCTGGGGCTTCCTCAAGCCCCCTTAAGTCCGCTCGTCCCTTGCCGTCTCCCCGGGTGGCTCCTGTCATTTGCAATTGAGTCCGAAAGCCTGGCCGAGTCGCGCTTCATACCACATGTGCGGCCTGGCACGCTTCTCCGTCTTGCTCCCACAGCTGGGAGGGTTCTGGGTTTGCGCAGTACTACTGCGCAGACCGCTCCCAGGGACAGGAGCGCGACGGGGGAGTGACTGTTTACCAAATTAATAGAGCAATTGTACTAAATTGAAGTTTTGGCATTCTTATTTTATATATATATATATATCATGCAATATGTGCAACTAATACCTCGGTTTCAAATTACGATAAGAAATATGTGCAATTGTTGGCTTGCTTTCTTTTGCTTGGCTATCTGCTTGGCTATCTGACTCCAGTAACAGGTGGATCCTGCAGTAGCATTACTGAAGGGCTTCTGCTCACTGCTCTCTAGGGAAGTGCTGAGGTAACCTCCAGATAATTTTATCTTGTCTTGCATAGAAAGATTTTAATATATGACCAACTGATACCTCAGTTTTAAAATAAAGACCTAAACAAATGCTTGGGCTTAAAATCCCCATCATGGTGTGCTGTACTTAAAGTGGGATAAAACTCTGACATAACATTCAATAAAAATGTGTTTTCCTACTTTTCATTACCCATGCAGTTACCATATTTGCTTTTGTGCATAAGTAATACCGCATTGCCTGTTTAAAAATTACAAGGTACAGTTTATATGCTCTGAAAGCTGCCATTGCATTTTATTGGACAGCTGCTGGATTTATGTATTAACATCTATCTAGTGATCACTTCTCAGCTGCACACATAAGTAGAAGCAGAAAGAGTTTCAGCACTTTGCTAATGTTTACTAATGCAGCAGACAAAGGAATGTAAACAAAAGAGGTTATCACCACTTTGGATGGGGCGACAAGCTTTCCACTGATGAAGAAAGTGCTGTGTTTAACTGTTTGAATGCAGTTCTGCTGTCGTTTTTCGGGTGTAGTAGATTTTATGCTGTAAATAATCTTTTAAAGCCAATAAGAAATGCTGAGTTTTTAATAAAATAAAGCAAACCTACTACTGAGATGGGGGGTGAAAAACCTGAATATTTACCTCAGTAATGGGAAGCCTCTGGATGGGCCTGAGGCCTCCTAGATCCTCTTCTAGCCCACCATTCCTCAACCTCTTGTTCTTGTGGCTGCGCTCCCATCTATATAGTAGTGCATGCTCAGTACAAATGCAGCCATATATGGCGGGAGCTCGGCCACGAGAAACATACTGAACAAGCTCTTGTCGAATATGTTAAGAGAGGCCCAACCCTGGAAGGAAGAACTATACATAGGCTTCCCACAGCATCCAATGTGTTATTTAATTTCTGCTTCAGGTATGGTTGAATAAGAGAATGAAATTACTCTAAAATATAAGCTTTTAAAAAAATAATATAGTTGAAAATAAATGTATCTTAAATGTCCGGCATGATTCACAAGCAGTGCTTATTGTTGTGTATGCAAAGACATGCAAAGATTGCCATATAATCCTATTTACTAGCCAATTGGAAAGCCCTCATCTGTCTATGGAACTCTGTAGCATCTAGAAATTCTCTCATCCACAAAACTGGGGTATACAATGGTTCAGGCAGTCAGGAATACCTTCCCCTGATACGAGATGGTACTGGAGATGACCTTGCAGTCTCCCCTCTGATGATCTAAGCATGCAGGTTTATGGAACAACCTTGCACATCTGACTGCTCTTTGCTATCTTTGGGTAGCTTTTTACTTGCAAAGTGAACAGAAAGGCATCTGATGAAATGCCTTTTAAAATTAAAAAAATACCTTTTACATATAAAAGCCTAAGTATTTTTTTCTACTAGAAGACTTTTGGACTGAGCCTGAATTCCTTCCACTTGGCACATATTTAATTTTTTCTAGACTTTGATAGAAATTGCGTATTCAAAAGACGTCTTATAAAACTCCTTGCCTGTGCAGAGGATTGCTCAAGTTACCTTTTGTAAAATCCATTATAAAGAAAAAGGAAGGAAAAAAAAACACTTCCTTTGAACATGAAAGACTATTTGCATCAAAGACCTTGTAAGGTTCAGTAGACCTATGATCTGTTTGCAAAGCAAACACCACCGAACTGGTTAATCTTTAGGAAACTTTTTTTTCTTTCAGTTGAGCCAAGACTCCAGCAGAGGGAGCAGGCAAACAATTAAGGAAAAGAAAAGATCACAAAGTAAATAAAACAGAACACAGAAAAAGAAAAAAACGACTCAAGCATGCTGATCACACGCCACATGTTCAGTTCACCTTATAAAAATTAGACTTGAGAGTATTTTGGATTACTACAAGTGGCTACTATGAGGAACGGTCAAACACACAACCGTCATTATGGCTCACTATCATAAATTAGGCTATGAATATAACAAATGCTTAATTTCCTGTACACGGTTACGCCAAATACATATATTCATTCATATGCGTGTTTTGTAGTACCGAAAGTCAGTCAGCTTCTATGCAAGTTATATGCAGTGATTTCTGCACAAAGTGCATTTAAAACACATTTGTGCAAGTGTTTGTCCATGTAGAAATGAAGGAGAAAACACAGACATACTAGTAGCAGGATTTCTGTGAATCCTTCAGGACGTTTTACACTACATACTTACCGCAGCAATGCAGGAAGTATCCAGCAACGTCCTCCAATGACGAGCAGCCGATCCATCTTCCTGCAAGCAAAGTCACGTGACACTACACGAATCTACCCAACGGGCACAAACGAGAAGTCAAGCGGTTGCTTTACTTTGCGCAGAGTCATCGGGATCTTAAAGATCTGATATGGCGGTCGTTATGGTCACGTGATGCTAAACGGTGTTCACGTGATTGCGCGCCTGTACCCACGTCACAAGATCAATAATCGCTCATAAAAAAAAAAACGCTGGTTTTCAGAAAAATCTTTGGGGAAATCGCATGGTGGGTGTACGGGCCTTTACATATGACAGCACCCTATAAACGTCACAGTTTATCAGTATGCTCCAGTGATTTCACGAGAGGAACCCAGGGCTGGCGCTACCACAGAGGCAAAGGGGCAGAGCCTGTAGGGTCCCCAAAGTGTCTACTTCCCATCTTAACTGCTTCCCGGGAACTCTGCAGAGTCTTTGGCAGAGTAGCATCTCACCTGTGCTGGCTGGCCGGTGAGACACTACACTGCCAAAGACTCTGCAGGGACCCGAGGGAGCAAAGTTTAGTAAATGGGAATGAGAGGCCCAGCAGGGAAATTTGGCAGCAACAAAGATCCCCTAGTGCCAATTTTTCGGTCGGGGCGTGTCTGTTGGGGGGCCCACTGGGTTAACTTTGCCCTGGGGCCCCATTGTTGCTACAATCGTCCCTGGAGAAACCACAAGGAACTTAGAGAAGACTAATGAAGTCTAATTATAAATTACAAAAGATATACCCATAAAAACAAAGTAAATAATATAAGGTAGAAAATTAGGTAGCCGTCCTGAAGGATTTGCAGAAATCCTGCTAACGGTAACTCTAACCGTGTTTTATCTTTTCATCCTTAAGCACAGCTTACACATGAGAGACCAAACAAGAAACCCATACCTTAGGGTGGTATGACATTCTGCAGTGCTTTCCTACCAAAGGACACATCCTGATTAGAGAGCAGGTCCACTCAATAGTGCTTTAGGTCTGATGGCTTGTCCACGTAGCTGCTTTACAGATTTGTTCCAAAGAGGTTCCTGATCGTTCTGCACAGGATGCCGCCAAGTACAGGGGTTGGACAAAATAATGGAAACACCTAACATTTTTGCATCATAATCTTTGAACATGTTTTAAGCAATCAAAACTTGACATATGTAAAAAAAAATGTGTTCATTATTTTTGTTATTTGATATGTTTAATTAAAATAATTTTTTTTACAGATATTTAAACAAAAGTTGGTTATAAATTTATAAAAATGGCAGATCTCTCAGACTTTCAAAGAGGCCAAATTGTTGGTGCTCGTATGGCAGGTGCTACTGTAACAGAAACTGCCCGAATGCTTGGCATTTCAAGAGGTACTGTCTCAAAAGTAATGACTGCCTTTGAAAGAGAAGGAAAAACGTCCTCAGCAAAGCACAGTTGTGGCCGAAAGTCAAAGTTGTCTGAGAGAGACCGTCAGAATCTAAATCGAATTGTTAGAAAAGCTTGCAAGACCACGGCTCCTAAAATCACTGCAGAGCTGAATGAACACCTACAGAACCCAGTTTCCACAAAAACTGTTAGTCGGGAGCTGCACAAATTTGGATTCCACGGAAGGACTGCAATTAGAAAACCTCTGCTCTCAAAGACAAATGTTTCAAAGCATATGTGATGTAGAAACCACCAGAATTGGTCCCTCGAGCAGTGGAAAAATGTGATTTTCTCTGACGAATCATTGTTTACTTTATTTCCAACCTCCGGCCGAGTGTACGTTTGGAGACAGCCGAAAGAAGCATTTCATTAAGACTGCCTTCTCCCAACTGTAAAACATGGCGTGGGGTCTGTGATGGTCTGGGGTGCTATTTCTTGGAAATCCGCCAGGGCCAATGATTTCCCTTCATAGAAGTATTAACAGTCGAGACCATTTAGGACGTTAGGGCAAGCAAGTTCATCCTATGGTTCAAGAACTGTTTCCGGAGGGGAATGCCATGTTTCAAGATGATAATGCCCCAATCCATACAGCTAGAATTGTTAAAAAATTGCACAAGGAACATTCTAATGAAGTTAAGCATCTCATCTGGCCACTACAATCCCCAGACCTCAACATTATTGAGCATTTATGGTCGTTATTAGAGATTCAAGTAAGAAGTCGATTTCTGCCGCCATCGTCTCTAAAAGAACTGGAGGGTGTTTTAACTGAAGAATGGGCTAAAATTCTTTTGGAAACAATTCACAATTTGTATGAATCAATACCCTGGAGAATTGAGGCTATAATTGCTTCAAAAGGTGGACCTACACCATATTAAAATATATTTTGTTTATTTTCAAGGTGTTTCCATTATTTTGTCCAACCCCTGTATCTTGTAGTGTGTGCTCTAATTTCTGAAGGCGCTGCCTGGTCTGAATTTTGGTAAGCTTGTCTGATAACTACTCTAAGCCACACTGCTATCTTGTAAGCCTTCACATACTCCTGAGACCCCTACAAATACATTTTTGATTTCCTAATTGATTTTGTGGTATCTAAATATTGTAAAACTACCTGCTTACATCCAAAGAATGTAACCTGGCTTTTTTTTTTTATTCCCTAGTGGGTCACAAAATCATTGAAGTGCGATCTCCTGTTTACAATGTAATTTTTTAGCTACTTTTGGTAGATCTGATGAGTCTGTTCTGCAAGTTACCCTATCTTGATAAACCATAATATAGAGGTCTTTTACCGACAATGCTTGAAAGTCACTAACTCTACAAGCTGAAATGGCCATCAAAAATATAGTTTTCAAGGTAAACTGCTTTAAAGAGAATCTGAACTCTAAAATTCTTACAATAAAAAGCATACCATTCTATTCATTATGTTCTCCTGGCCCCCTCTGTGCTGTTTCTGCCACTCCCTGCTGCAATCCTGGCTTGTAATTGCTAGTTTTGGCAGTGTTTACAAACAAAAGACATGGCTTCTAACCAGCTTGTGATAGGATAGAAGCTATACACACCCTCTCCACGCACCCTGCAGGTTCTGTGTGAGTCACAGACTGAGCTCCTCTCAGCCTATCACAAGAAGAGCAGCACATTCCTGCCTGAGTGCCTGAGCCCGACAAAGCCATCAGAGGAAAGAAGATTAGATTATATAACAGAGATAATACAGCCACTGTGCAACGAGGAAAGGCTGCCGTAAGAGACCACATTAGAACAGGTATAGGAACTTATAGGATAAAAGAAATAAGGATGAAAATTTTGTTACAGAGTCTCTTTAAAGAAGTCTGGGTCAAAGGTACAAACACTGGGCCTGTTAGAAAAATTAAAACTAAGGAAAGATCCCAGCAGGAACCAGTTTTTTCAGCCCTGTTCTGGATCTATTTAACTGCCCTTAGACAATCAATAATTGCCTGATCCTTGGCTAACTGTTGATTTAAAAAAAAAAAAAAAAAAAGGCTGCAACCTGCACCATTAAAAAGTGTACCCGAGGTGGCGCAGGGAGGGCAGATGGGACACAAAGGCACGTTCTTAGCTCTATGACATGCCTCTGTGACACGCAGCTTATCGGCAGCTAACGCGGGAGAGGGAAATACCTTGTAGGAGAGGCACTCCTGCAAAAACACTTTGGCGTTAGGAATGCCCCTTCCCCAGCTGTGATTGGGCAGTTCTGCCTTTCCCTGCCTCCCCCATGCCACTTCCCCACCTCCCTGCTCTGTGCTGAGACACACGGAGCCAAAGCTGCAACGTCATAACCCCAGGTGTCGTGGCCATGATTGTTTGTTTGTTTTTCCTCGAAAGTTGGCGACTGTGGGAAATAGGAGCAGCAGGGAGTGGAGGTAATTGACGCTACCTGTTCCAGCTTCCCCCCTCGGGTCAGGTAGCAGGTTTTTTTTTAAAAAATAACGAAATAAGGCCCACCTCAGGTGTACTTTCAAGTGTTGGATGATAATCCTAGACTCCATCCAGCAAAAAAATCCAGAATAGAAGGAATATAATTTCCTCTGATGTTCTTCAATTTCCACGTACAATATACTTTCCAAAATTTACAGTAGATTTGATGAGTGACTATCTTATGAAAGTTCACCATCATCTTGATTACTCTGTCTGACAACACCCTTCTTTTAAGGGATCTCCATTCAAGAACCAGACCGCAAAGTGGAATTCTTGCAGTTCTAGATGAAGGTTTTCCCTTTGAAAGAACATGTCCTCCCGGTCCGGGAGAAACCAAGGTCCTTTTAATTCCAACTTCTGGATGGCTGGGAACCAAAATCTTCTGGTCCAGAATGGTGCTACCAGCAATACTAGTGTCTTCTCTAGCCTGAGCTTTCATAGTACTCTGGGAATTAGACTCGCTGGAGGAAGTGCATACAGTAGCCCCTTGGGCCATGGAACTGCCAGTGCATCCAATCTCGGAGATGATGGATAAAATAAAAAAAAAGGTTTTTGATTTTGCATTGGCTGGGGAGGCAAAGAGATCTCTGAAAGCAGAATCAGTGGAGAGGAAGTGCACCAATGCTTCTGAGCACAAAAATAACTGTACTTACAGCGCTGCGTAATATGTTGGCGCTTTATAAATACAATAAATAATAAATAAATACTTCTAAGTACAGATCCAAAATGTCATCCACAGCCCCTGAATCTGCCACCAAATCACTACTACCTGCTCCTTCATTGTCCACAACGGGATGCAAGCAATTTTGGCTTGCATACAAAAATTCTGTCAACTGTATGCAACAATTGTAGAAATCAAATTCACTCTGCACACTTCTGCATAAAATTTGCATGCCAGAATTATTTGCATCTCATTGGACATCTCTATAGACTAATATAAACAGTAGGAGGCACTTGTGAGGGGGGTTTAAAATAAAGATATTAAAAAGGAGTGTAAGTAACCACTTAGCTCCAGGTACGAACAGTCAGTTTAGTAAATTGATTTCAAGGAGCTTATGTCTACTTAATCAGGTACAGTGGATGATCTTGAACAGCATCTCTATAGACTAACTTTCTCCCAAAAATAAATCAAAATAGAGAGGCCACCTACTTTTTACACAACAATGCAGTCTAGTGGCAGAAGGGATCAATGTACTCTGTATACGGTATATAGTTATCTATTAAAACAGAATTCTGAACAGCAATCCAAACACATATGCAGGGGATCGGTTGATATAGGCTACAAGTGGGCTCCCCTTTGTAGCCCATATTTTTTCGGCTACAAGGTTTTCGGCTACAAGCAGGCTCCCCTTTGTAGCCCATATTTTTTTCGGCTACAGTAAGGTGCCCCTCTGTAGCCCATATTATTGCCTTTTTTTTCTAGCCGAAGTTTGTATATGGGCTACAAGCACTGTAAGCCGAATTATTTCATTACCCCACTCTCCATGGCGGCCTGGAGGGGGAATAGTAATTAACACATCCCGGAGTTTTTTTCTAGCCGAAGTTTGTATATGGACTACAAGTGCTGGAAGCCGAATTATTTCATTCCCCCACTATACATGGTGTCCTGGAGGGGGAATAGTAATTAACACATCCCGGAGTTTTTTTGTAGCCGAAGTTTTTATATGGGCTACACCAGGCGTCTTTTTTGTAGCCGAAGTTTATATGGGCTACACCAGGCGCCTTTTTTGTAGCCGAAGTTGGTATATATATGGGCTCCACCAGGCGCCCTTTTTTACCGGCGCCCTTTTCATGTAGACCCCATATGCAGAAATGCCAAGCCAAGTTTAAACAATACATGTACAATCATCTTTTCACTTGATAATCTGTTTGAAGTTAGGGTCACATGATCTTTAGCCGCTGTTGGGGCATGTGCTCACATAGAGTCAGTAGAGTTAATTAAATACGAGTGAGTGAGCAGGGCAGAACATAGCTCATTGTGAAGATGCTGGTCAGCGAAGACCGGTTTCTTGCAAATATACTGTATATACAGGAATAAGGGGAGCATTGCCTTCTACTTTTTTACTTGTGGTCTTTCAAAAGCTAAATTTCATTCATAAGGTCTAAAGGCCAGTAAACACGTTATTCATTTCTAGCATGAAACCAACTTTACAATCATTTTGGGAGGCAGATTTGGAATGATCATTGTAGTGACACATTGCTTGGCTCCCGGCTATGCAGTGTGTTATTCTCTTTGGGTAGAGGGAAGGGGGAATGGCCAGGTGAGTAGTACTACATCCTGTGATCTTCGTTTGAGAGTCCCCACAGAACAATAGGTAATTGGGTGAGAGATTTGGATTGGTGGACCTGGAGGAGACCAGTAACGTCAGGGAGCACACTAGATTTCCAGCTGAAATTAACAGTCTGCAATGATTTTGAAAAGAGGAAAAATCCAAATCTGTATGTAGTTTAAAAAAGTGCAATAAAACGCCCATCAGAAAAAAAAAACCCGTTAGCATTCCAGTTATTTTTCACACATGGTGGACTGAAGTTAACATTGCTATGTAAGAGGTCATTAGTGTTGCTTCAGCCCTCTTTTGAAATCACTGTGTCACTCTTGAAATAAAGGGGGCAATTCAGGAAACTTTTGTAGAGCCATTAACACCTGTTTAGCTCTATAAGGATTTTACAGCCTTCAATGCATTTTATTTATTTATTTATTTATCCACCAACATGTCTTCTATCCACCTTCGACTTCTCCTTTTCTTCCGGGTGCCTGCGTAAGCAATTGGGGCCAAACACTAGGGGCACTGTGGCATGTACCTCACATGACCACTAGAGGCCTGTAGCATTTGTGACATAACACAGGCGCCCCAGGAGAGAAGATACAGGAAGGAGCACCCATCAGTGGAGAGAAGACACACTGTGGACAGGTAAGTGTAAGCCATGCTGCGTACACCAGATGTCACAAAATCAATTGCCTCTAGTGATGCACACTTGACCCACTGCTGATCTAAATCCTGTACGGCACAATCAACTGATTTCGGCCCAAAAAATTGGTTGGTTGGTAATCGTTTGTGGCATCGATTTCTAGCAGAGTACGGCCACTTTATTAGAAATCTGAGGATTCAAATTTCAAGATATAATAAAAACAATTTCTAATAAATACAGGTTATTGTGGGTCACCATGACAACATGGAAAAATGTTAGTCTACCATTTCTGTGACTGGAGATACACATTCAATGTAAATATGATGTCTTGTCATTCATAGAACTACTGCAGAATTCAAGTCAGCTGTGGGTATACAGTATGTGTGGCCTACTTCATCACCGGTTGGGCATGAGCTGACTGGTCCAGAGCAATTTTACTTAACTGCATTACTGCTATGTTGTCATGACACATTTATACAAAAGAGATATTCTTTGTGCTTTTCCTGTAAGGTTCAACAGTTAAACAGAAGATAATTGAAGCTTTTTTTGTGTACTGTAAACAGCAAGGGGTAATAGATCAAAATATTCTGTTTGGGCAGAACAGACACACACACACACACCAACTCCATTTCCTAACATCATCTATCTTTAGACTGAAAGAGACATCAGCCAGATTCTTGACATATGCAAACCCTTGAGGCATTTTAATCTTATACTGCATACATGAAAGCTCAAGGAAAGTTTACACAAGTCAGAGCATTGTCTCCTCCACAAAATATAGGCTTCACAACATGTATCTTTATCAGTTCCATTCCTGGACCTGATCAGTCATCACCTGCTTTGTGGTTAATGAACTTCACAAAGGCAACCCCTGTATAGCAGTATACATATGTGCTGAAGACTGGAAAGGTAGAGCCAAGTCATCTATAGTGTCCACCCTGCATACAAGCATTTGCTAATGTACATAGTAGCACAACTTGCAATACTTAAAGACAGTGGAGATTTGTGTATAAACTAAAAGCATATGCTACTATAATTCATGCAAGAAGTATTGGTAAGAAGCACACAAGCAAGTACAATTGCTATTGTACCTGTATTTAAGACTGGCTAAAGCCTTGTACACACACTAGAGGGTTCTTGCCCGAGGTGGCCAGTTGGGGTCATCCCTGATGAAATCTAGCATATGTACAATGCCTCGGAATATACCAGCCGAGCATATTTTTCTCCTTGTTAAACCTCCCACTGTAAGAAGCTCCATAATGCACCATCAAGCACTAGCAATGACATCTGTACAGTCCTCAGCCCAAACTGTCACCTGTGGAATCAGGTGCTGATCCCTGTGGGCCACATTCTTTGTGCGTGTGTACACTCCTTAAGGTGGCCATACATCAAGTCACTTGGTGGCCGATCGACCATCCGATTTGATTATTATAATCGAATTGAATGAAAACCAGTGCCGCCAAGTACATGCCCGACCGACAATGCGACCAATATCGGCCCCTGAAATTGGTTGCATAGTCGATTGTGCATGCTGAAAAATCTTGGGCCGACTTGCTCGATCAGGTGTGCGTCGGGAACGGTGTGCAATTTCGCGATGATCTATGAATTTGACGAAACCCCCAGCACTGTCCTCCCCGATGCCCATGTGCAATGTATACATTACTTTTCCGCCGCCTTCGCTTGCCCCGGGGAATTCCACTGTGCATACACGTGCTCCCCATGTGGTTTCCTAGTAAGGGGAGCGTGTATGACACCAGACGTCATACACGTAGCCACGTTACTAGGCAACCACGTGGCGCATGTGTATGATGAGCAGAGTGCGCCCGGAGCCTGCGGAGACTAGCAGAGATGGCGGAAAGGTAATGTATACATTGCATCTGGGCACCGGGGGGACATTATCGTTAGAGGGGACAGCATCGGGTGGCGATGCGGATGTATGCGGCGCACAAGGCCGATTCCCGAGAGATTCCATGCTGAAATTGATTGGGAATCGGCCTGTGGTGTATGGGAAGCTGACAGATCTCTCTCTCATCAGTTTCGATAAGAGAGAGATTTGTCTCTTCGTCGAATCTGCCCATACATCGCTAGATGTATGGAGACAACAGAATGAGGTGGGGCACAGAGGACTGGCACCCCATTGGTAAGTAATGGTGCTCCCCCTGGCCCCCGCGGCATGCCACAATATTTTAAGAATTAGAGGACTAGTGCTCAGTTCCCTTTCATATAACTGAAGTACAGGTCTCTAGTGGTTCCAGTTAATATTACAGTTTGGGTATGCACCTATTTTGTCACTGAGTTCATATAATTAAAATGTGCCATCCTATAATTATTAAGAAGAAAGACAGTAGTCCTCACACACTAGAGTGTCATACTCTGCGTCAAGATATTGGGCAGCTTAGCGTTCCTTTTAAGAAAAATAATGACTAAATTTAATGTACACAGGCATGGATAAAAAAATTTAACTATAAAATAAATAATTCTACAAAATATTTGGTAAGTACAATAAGTGCTGGGACCGCCTAGAGCAGCATTTTGGGATCGCTTTCAATCTCTAACAATTTTCCAAAACGCTTTGCCAATGTAAGTAGATGGATCAGAGCCCACTGGAGCGATTGCAATTAGAGAAATCGCAATCGCAGGACATGCAGCAATTTGGGAGCATTTCCACCTGAATGTATTTTATAAGAGCAAGGAAATAGCTTTGAAAATCGCTTACAAAGCGCTACCACAAATCAGTAGCGGTTGCACTTTGTAGTGGGTCCCAGGCCTAAGGGCTAATTCACACAATAAATCGCTTAGCGATTACAATATTTTTGTTTTTATAGCAATTTTGTGTCCCTATACTTTTGACAATGGCAATTACTCAAAAAATGCTTCATGCAGCACATTTCACAATTCACTCACTGCAGTGAGAACACCTCCATTGCATAACATTGTCATAGCACTTTCCCGATTGCCAGTAGTCAGCAAAGCACTGGAAACCACTTAAAAAGCGCTGCAGTGTGAACTAACCTTAAGGCTTCTCTCACTAATTTAGAAGTAATAATAGAGCACAAAAAAGCTCTCTGAAAGAAGCCACCCTTCTCCCTTTCCTTCAGCCACGTGTTTCAGAACCCTATACTTAGATGGCAGCCAGTGAAAGAAGACAACGTTAGAGATTCTTCAAAGTGTTCTTCCTTTAATGGTGGGAAGACAACATCAATCCTCTTCAATGGGATACTGATGGCATTGAAAGCCAAAAGGGCATTCGTCTACCAACAGCGAATCTTTAAATCTTTTTCGCCAAATCAACACTGAGCTTTCGGCTTTTCCCATTAAGCTGTACATACGGCCACTGAAAAGTTTTTCAGAGGCAGAATAATGCCTGGATTAATAGGCTCATTCAGAAGGGACACTTTAGCATTCGTCATGTGTACATAGCCATTTCACCAGAGGCATTCACGGCCTGTTATTCCAACTTGAAGACCCAGCAGCAAACAAGGCATTCTGCTACAAAGGCATGGAAGGGCTATTCTCTTGCGAATTAGTAAAACCTGGCCCCTCGATTTGTCATGTCTTGTTATTTTATTTTTGTCCGAGGAAGCAGCTGAAACAAGAATTTTAAATTAATGTCTTTGGCATTTTTATTATGTTTGATTTATTTATCAGATTTAGTACAAATTATTAACAATAGTTTTTACATTTTATTTAAAAATGTATGAATGCAAGTATGAAATCCTGCAAATGCTTACACATTCCATCTGCTTTTTTAAATGGGAAGCTTTGGAAGCTATGAGCAAAAATATTCCTAACACAAATTACTACTTATCCAAAAAAAGAGAGAAACAGTTTATCAAAACCAACAGTTGGCAATAAATGGCAGCTAGTTAACTATGCAGCAAATAGAGGCTTTGATCGATTAATTCTCTAGCTAGGTGAATGGAGATTTGCATGCTAGGAGACACCTCACCACTAGATGCCAGTTTAAGAAAGGCCTTGTTTTACTGCTGTGTACTAAAGAATATATATCTTCATAGAAAGCAGTTGAATCTAATTTTCATTCAGAATATGAAGGCTGCCTTTGTATTGTAGATGGATAGTGGAATTGTTAAGGACTCTGCCTCTGACACCAGGGTTCAAATCTCGGCTCTTCCTGTTCCGTCAGCCGACACCTATTCACTAGGAGACTTTGGGCAAGACTCCCTAACACTTCTACTCCCTATAGAGCGCACCCTAGTGGCTGCAGCTTTCAGTCCACCAGGAAAAAAAAAAGCAAGATAGAAATGATCTGTGTCTTGTCTTGTCTACTGTCAAAGGCTTCTGTGCTATCTTGAAAACAAGACTACCTTCTGCTGACAACACCTTAGTAGTCAAAGAGGAAGGTGAAACTCAAAAAGGAAAATTATATTTGTAATGTTTAATATAGCGATTTGTAACATTCCACATAATAATAATGCAAAATAAAAAACTGTTTTACTGCTAAAAATAAATAATGAAAATTAATAAGCAAAAGCAAACAAGAAAAAAACATTAACTTCAGTGACATGTGTAACTAGTGCAAAGTGTCATCTCACTTTGCTGATCAGGGCTGCAGAATCAGCTGCCTCTGCTTCATGGAGGCTGCCATCTTGTTTCTTGGAAAAAATCTTACCTGGAAAGATGGTTGACCTGCGTTGTGGCAGTTAACACTAAGTACACACAAGAAATTCAGGGCACTATGCTGTACAGATGCATTGTTGGCCTTCAGGCTAGCGATGCAGTTTGATGCTATGGAGGCGAAGAGTGACAGTGGATGGCACATGAGGCTTCCTGGGCCAGGGGTGGGGGTGGTGGGGGTTGGAGGAACGATGAAAACGCGATGGGTGCAGCTTGAGCATCACCAAAAATCTGTCATGCCAGATCCTTAAGCAAAGTCGGCCGGCTGCTGTACACACATTAGATGAGCAAATGATTGTCAGCCAAAGTGGTCATTATCAGCCGTTTTGGCCAACTTTTATCTAGTACGTGCACATTCCTTTAGCTGTCAGGATACTGCAATTTAGTGTATTGTTGATATAGTTGACAGTTATTCCAATCAGCCATAATCCCCACTACCATAAGGCACTATTGTCAATTCAAATAATAATAAAAAAAACAAAACTCACCTAAGGAACAAGTTAATCACCTAAATTCTGTGGCCCCCGGAATCCTCGAAGTCTGCCCTAAAATGACATGGCTCCAAAAATAAACAGAAACAGAATTACACAGTTGCTGTGTGAACTCAGCGTCTGTGGGTTTGGCGTCAAGGTAGTTTTGGCACAGTTGTGTTCAGTGTCCCGTTGAAATGACAAACAACTGGAGCCTGATGCCAACAAAACAATTCTGCATCAGATCTGCTTGATATGCAAGTGCAAAGATTACTAAGAGATTTGCTGCTGTATACAAGGCAAATGATGTACACGTTGAATATTGATTTCATTTACGTTTTTTTAATTTACTTAACTTTTGGGGGATATGGAAGCTGCCATATTTATTTCTTTTTAAACAATACCAGTTGCCTGGCAGTCCGGCTGATCTTTCTGGCCTCGGAAGTGTCTGAATCACACACCTGAAACAAGCATGCAGCTAATCCCCTGGATCATGTAGAGGATTACCATACTGTCCTCTGATGCCGTTTACAGACCCCCCAAAGAATTCCAATAAGAGTGTGCAAGTGAGGGAAAGAGAAGCATGGCCCAGGTCTCTCAGAGGGCCCCAGGGAGAGGGCTGTGGCAAGGAGGACACAATGATCCAGAGGCTTTCCCTGTTCTCAGGGAAGTATGTGTTTTTAGTGACCTGAAGCTCGCCTCAGTTCCAAATGCTGCACTGCACATGTTTATAGATGCGACGCAACAGTTCTGCATTTACTGACACCTTAGGTAACATGGGGCCAAATTCACAAAATTTTGCTCAAGTTGACATGCGAAGATAGCACACATCAATTTTAACATTACTTATGCTGACAAGGTAGCACGCGTTGCAAAATTAGCCTGACCTGCATAACCTAGGTAAAACAAGGGTTGCTATGGTAACGTGCATTATGTTACTTACCTAGGTAACATGAGACACAATGTGTGCTCCATTGTCAGAGTAAGTAAGGTACACTTTACCAAAGTTGTGCGATTATGCTACCTTATCACAGTAGGAGGCAGATTTTTGCCATTATAGAGGCAGAAAAAGCCAAGAAATTGGCCTTTTTTTTTTCTTACATATTGAGACGAGTCCTTTTGTGTATGAATAATAGTTATTGAAAAAAATTGAAATCTCAAATGCAATGTACTCATAACAAAGTCTTGCTTATCACATCTTATTGTGTCTGCCACAGCCAACTAAAGATCCAGCCTCACTTGGACCGGTTAGGATTATTCGAGTGATGGACATGTCAGCATTGTCAGCAAGTGGCAAAGGAAATGTTCATCTTTAGAGCTACAAGAAATGAGAGTGTACCAGTGAACAGAGCTTTCCATGAATCTGTATGAAAACATATCTGCAATCAGATAAAAAGGATGGAATGGAAGGACACAGAGGCTGGTCATTGTATACAGAACATGCCTCTGTGTCCTAATACGATTTGATAAACACTCCTCGAGGTCTCTTTAAGCTATTTAGAAAACAGGACTGCGTTCAAACAAGTTCAATTAAGTTGTCGAATAGCTGAATAGCTCAGAGAAGCACTTTTGCATACATAACAACTCAAGTGTTTTATCTCTAACTGTACTGAAAAACAACAGGATTCTTTGCTACTTATGTTCTATTTGTTGTCTGACAAGCTTATTGTTCCTTCAGATTTAAAGAGAACCTGAACTGAAAATAAAAAGTCAAAATAACCATACACAGGTCATACTTACCTCCTGTGTAGTCTGCTCCTCAATCTCCTTCTCCTCTCCTGCATCCCATTTGTCTACTGTGATCGATGGAATTCTCCATCCTCCATTTTAAAAATAGCCATTACCCATAACAGCTTCCTGGTTAGCACACTGTTAAACTGTAATATCACCCACTTGAGCCACAGGGGAACAGTTACAACTGAATGTGTAAGATGATGTCCATGACAGCTGCTGATATATAACTGACAGCAACTGGTATATTTCAGCTCTGACAAAATATTGTCAGAACTGGACGGGATCACTGTAAGAAGAAAATGGTGAGCTTCTGAGAGGAACTGACGGTGAGGTTAGTATGTCATATTCATTTGCAGCTATGTCATGTGTTTATATTAAATAATTTTACTTGTTTCAGGTTCCCTTTAAAGGAAACTCTAGTAAGTCCATGCAGCTAATGATCACAGTAATTTAATGTGGATTCTGGTCTGCCATAAAAATCTGTGTTTGCTCCTCTACTCTACCTTATTGTCAAGCGCATGAGGAAAAGGAATTTCTATAACAGCAGTTAAAAGATTAATGAAAGAAAAAAAATATTTTTCAAAAAGCTCATCATAACAATTATTGTCTTTACTAAGAGGCATGGCATGTTTGTATAAATACTGTAATCAGGGTAAGGCATGACAAATCATTTATAACTAGTTTTACAACTATACTACAAAGCCAGCTGGCAAAAACAGTGTTGGGATGTATAATATACTTCAAAATGTATTTGTGTACAATATGACATTACAATAGATATTGCAAAAACAAAACCGAAACCCTATAATCAAGCCATGCTGAAGTGAAGCAGATAACTTCGACATACGGAGCTCAGTGCCGAATCTGGGTGCCCTCATAGCAGCAATGCTATGATGCACGCCCCGCGTAAGAGTAATTCAGGGATGCGGGCGGCGAACGCTACACCCCAAATTACATCTCCCTCCAAGTGCTACAACTCAGAGGGGAAATAGTATTTAAACGATACCCAAGGTGACATGTGACATGATGAGATAGACATGGGTATGCACAGTGCCTAGCACATAAATAACTATGCTGTGTTCCTTTTTTTTTTGCTTTCTCTGCCTGAAAGAGTTAAATATCAGGTATGTAAGTGGCTGACTCAGTCCTGACTCAGACAGGAAGTGACTACAGTGTGACCCTCACTGATAAGAAATTCCAACTATAAAACACTTTCCTAGCAGAAAATGGCTTTGGAGAGCAGGAAAGAGATACTGTAAAAAAAGATCAATAGTTCATAGATTTTAGCTCTGGCATACTTCAATGAATATGTCATTGAGCAAAAACAATAAAAAAAACAAAACAGTTAAAACTTAAAAAGTAGATTTAAACATAAAATGAAACTGTGGAATATCTTAAAAAGTCATTTTAGGAGAAGGAAGATACAGTAGATACAATTGTTTATTTCATTAGTTTATTTATGCCTCGGGTGTCTTTTAATGCCACCGTTCAGCGACAGCAGAGAGAGCCGTCATAAGGCTCGCCCTGCGCCCAACTCACCGACGGCCGTACAATACGCATGCAGCTGAAGATACTGAAGACACTATTCTTCAATATTATTCATTGGATTGGATTAATTAATTTGGGCACAAATTGTGCCTGATTATTTGGGCACTGTGGAAATTGGGGCTATGGCAGTGCCACAAAAGTAATTTGGGCACTCGAGTTCCATTATAGAATGGCCGAACTCTGGCTTCTGCAATTAGAGGTGGTAGTGGAGTTATTTTGCGGTGTACTGATAAGGAATATGGCTACTATGTAGCCAAACTCCATTTAGTGGCAGTAGTTATTTATTTAGGCCTCGTTCACATCTGCTGCGCTGAAAAACGTGTTAAAGCGCATGGTAAAAAACGCATGCGCTTGTGCGCGCTTTAGTCCGCGTTTCTGTGCGTTGCGCTGCGCTTCTTTAAAGCACGTTTTGCTTACTGTAGCAGCAGCAGTTGTCAATAAAACTTTGTTTTTGTATGTAAATGTATTTTTTTCTCCAATTAGGGGTAAAAAACGCATGCGCTTCTATGCGTTTGTACGCGCTTCTATGCGCTAAAAAAGCGGACCCATTCACTTGCATTGCTGTCCGCTTTACAGCTCAGCGCACAGAAATGCATGCAACACTACGTTTCTGTAACGCTGCTCAGCGCAGCGCATAGATGTGAACCAGCTACATTTAGTTACATGGAAAAATGAATACCTTGCTGATCGCACAGGGCAGTGCGCTGTGGAAAGCGCACAGAAACGTGCCTGATGTGAACGAGGCCTTAGTGGCGGGGAGAAAGAGAAAAGCAGCGATAGCTATGGGGACAATTAGTATTAGGTAAAGTTGGGGCGTTACTGTGAGGCATATCAGTAAAGTTACCAATTTTCTACTAAATGTAAAGGTAGGTAGTAAACCATCTGTAAATTCACAGATATTCTATTACATACATACAGTGCAGAGTTCAACTTGTGGAACTTTTGATCAACTGGATCATTAACAAGTGCATTAAAAAGAACTGGACCTAGTACTGACCCTTGCGGGAGTACAGTGCTAATTTTTTTTCCAGTGATCCATTTACCACCAATCTTTTCTTTCTGTCCCTTAGTTTTCTATCTAGGTATACACATTTTCAACTAGCCCCACAATTTCACACTAATTTTAATATCAATTAATAATAAACCCTTACCTCCTCCAGTGCTGCACCTACAAAATCTAAAAACTGTCCCCATGCCAAAATTAACCACTTGCCGACCGCCCACTACCAATTGGCGGCGGCAAAGTGGCACCCCCAGGACCGCGTAACGCCGATCGGCGGCGGCACCTGGGGGACTGATCAGCCGGGGATCGCGCATGGATCACACAATTAGCAGCGCTGGCGGGTTGTTAACCCCTGATCTGCCACATACAAAGTGTATAATACACTTTGTAATGTATACAAAGTGTATTATACAGGCTGCCTCCTCCCCTGGTGGTCCCAGTGATCGAGGGACCACCAGGGGAGGAGGCAGCTGTGCATGTAAACGCACACTGATCCTGTCCCCCTGATCGCCTACAGCTCCCCTCAGACTTCCCCCCCTGATCACCCCCTCAGACCACTGTTTGCACCCAATCACCCCCCTATTTACCCATCAATCACCCCCTGTCACTATCTGTCACCACTATATTTTAGATTAGGTCCTTAAATGCCCCCTGGGGGCTCCTGATCACCCCCCCACACCCTCAGATCCTCCCCAGACCCCCCCCCCCCCTGTACTGTATACATCTATTTTCCCCTGTAATCACCCACTGATCACCTGTCAATCACCCATCAATCACCCCCTGTCACTGCCACCCATCAGATCAGACCCTAACCTGCCCCTTGCGGGCACCTGATCACCCGCCCACACCCTCAGATCACCCGCAGACCCCCCCCCCCCCCCTCGGATCACCTCCCAAGTGCATTGTTTACATCTGTTCTCCCCTCTAATCACCAACTGATCACCCATCAACCACCCATCAATCAGCCCCTGTCACCACCTGTCACTGCCACCCATCAGATCAGACCCTAATCTGCCCCTTGCGGGCACCCAATTACTCGCCCACACCCTCAGATTGCCCTCAGACCCCACCTGATCACCTCGCCAGTGCATTGCTTGCATTTATTCTCCCCTCTAATCACACCCTAATCACCTATCAATCACCCCGTCACCCCCTGTCACTGCTACCCATCAGATCAGACCCTAATCTGCCCCTTGCGGGCAACTGAACACCCGTCCACACCCTTAGATCGCTCTCAGACATCCCCCCCATCACCTCCCCAGTGCATTATTTACATCTGTTCTTCCCTCTAACCACCCGCTGATCACCCATCAATCACCTCCTGTCACCACCAGTTACTGCTACCCATCATACCCATCAGATCAGACCCTCATCTGCCCCTTGCGGGCACCCAATCACCTGCCTCACCCTCAGATCGCCTTCAGACCCCCCTAATCACCTCCCCAGTGCATTGATTGCATCTATTCCCTCCTCTAATCACACTCTGAGACACCCATCACTCACCTCCTGTCACCCCCTAGCACTCCTACCCATCAGATCAGACCCTAATCTGCCCTCTGCTGGCTTCTGATCACCCGGCCAAACCCTCACCCGCCCAACCGCAGTGACAGAACTTTTTGTTCTCATCACTGCAAAAAACACTGTACAATAACTGTGGCGCTGTAAATATCAGTTTTGATTTTATTTTCTTTAATCAGAACTCAGGGACCACAGCTTTCTACTTCACAAGTACTCCCTTTTGCTAGGTAGGTGCTCTTTTTCCTGGGTAGTCTCAGATGAATACCCCCTAAATTTAGAAGTCAACCATGGCCATGGTATTCCACTGAAGAGGCCGCTGAGATTCTGGCCCAGTGGGGTGAGTGTGATTGGAAAGCCTCATCCAACGAATGATCCGGGTCAGAATACGAACCGGTGAATTGCAGTGGCTCTCTGACCGATAGCAATGACGAGGTTGAGGTCCCGGCTAGAGCCAGGCGTACCACACCCCATGTCACTGGACCGCAGGATCAGACTCAAGGGCAGCAGAGTGGTGCTAGCGCTGATCCGAGTTTTCTTGGAGAGGCATGCACCAGCAGCGTAGCATCTCCTGGACCTAGCACCAGTACTACCGTAGACCCTGGTGAAGTGGCGAGCACCAGCATGGTAGTAGAAACTGGTTCGGTGGCACATGCATTAAGACCAGAGTCACAGCCACCAGCAAAACGGGCCTGTACTACCCACAGTCTCCCAGAGGTGCTGGCAAATCCCAATTGGCAATCCCTTGGTTCCGCCGCACCCGTACTGCCCCCTTTCACCGCCCAGTCTGGAGTCCAGGTGGAGACAGATAATCTAGGATTGGCCCTAGACTTTTTCATCTGTTCTGCACCGTGGATCTTTACGACTTAATTGTGGCCGAGACCAACCGTTATGCCACACAATACGCAACCACCAATCCGAGAAGCTACCATGCCCAGCCTTTTCGGTGGAAACCACTCCAAGTTTCCAAACTTAACATTTTTTTGGGCCTTCTCCTTAACATGGGTCTAGTCAAAAAGAATGTATTGCGGTCTTATTGGTCTACGCACCCAATACATCACATGCCCATGTTCTCTGCTGCCATGTCCAGGTCACGATTTGAGAACATTCTGCGCTTCCTGCACTTCAGTGCCAATACAACCAGTCATCTTAAAGGCCACCCTGCTTATGACCGGTTCCACATAAATACAGCCCCTCATAGACCACCTGTCATCCAAATTTGCAGATGCTTATACCCCTGTACAGTCATTTTGAGGCATTTGGTTTCCAGACTACTCCTCATGGTTTTGGGCCCCTAAAATGCCAGGGCAGTATAGGAACCCCACAAGTGACCCCATTTTAGAAAGAAGACACCCCAAGGTATTCCATTAGGTGTATGATGAGTTTACATAAGATTTTAGTTTTTGTCACAAGTTAGTGGAAAATGACACTTTGTGAGAAAAAACAAAAATCAATTTCCGCTAACTTGTGACAAAAAATAAAATCTTCTATGAACTCACCATTCTCCTAACGGAATACCTTGGGGTGTCTTTCTAAAATGGGGTCACTTGTGGGGTTCCTATACTGCCCTGGCATTTTAGGGGCCCTAAACCGTGAGGAGTAGTCTGAAAATCAAATGCCTCAAAATGACCTGTGAAATCCTAAAGGTACTCATAAGACTTTGGGCCCTTTAGCGCACCTAGGCTGCAAAAAAAGTGTCACACATGTGGTATCTCTGTAAATGGATAATTGTGTGTAAAAAAAAAATTTTTTTTTTTTAATTTACAGAGATATTTCTCCCACCCAGCATGGGTATGTGTAAAAATACACCCCAAAACACATTAAACTACTTCTCCTGAGTATGGCGATACCACGTGTGACACTTTTTTGCAGCCTAGGTGCGCTAAGGGGCCCAAAGTCCTATGAGCACCTTTAGGCTTTACAGGGGTGCTTACAATTTAGCACCCCCCAAAATGCCAGGACAGTAAACACACCCCAAAACGGTCGAATACCGCTACGGGGGAGCCTGCGCAACGACGAGGACTGGGAGAGGAGAGGGAAAGCTCTATGGGGCCCAGAGCCTCCCTCTCCTTAGGTGAGTATCTGACTTTTTTATTTAAATATGGGTTCCCATTAGCTTTAAGTCAATAAAAAGAAGAAAAAAGGGCTTGGTTCCGCAGACCATCAACTCTGAAGCAGATTAACAAAACCAACGTAAGGAAACAGTGGAGCAGTTGCTCAGGGCAGTGAATCAGAATCCCCCCCCCTTCCCCTCCCCCCCCCCAAGAGAAATAGTGGTCCTCAATTTGTGGACAAGTAATTACAGGTAAGTACAGTCTCAATGTTCATTTAAACATACGTAGGTGATTCTACACTTCAAGAAGCAGAAACCAGGAAACAGTAAATTCGGGCGCCTGAGGCTAGTGGACAAATCGGGCGCCGCCATTCACTCCTATAATAAATATCGTTTAATGGGCGCCCGATAGGAAAAAAGGGCGCCGGAGATAAATATCGTTTTAAAAGCGGCGCCCGGAGACTTAATGTTTTATTACTGTTTCTCATGATTACACATTATTTAATGATTTATACATTTTTAAATTTTATTTTTAAACGAAAAACAGTACAATATTTTTTTTAAAACATTATTTTTAAACGAAAAACAGTACATTTTTTTTTAACATTATTTTTAAACGAAAAAACTAACAGGGGGGTCTTAGGTTTAGGCACCAACAGGGGGGTCTTAGGTTTAGGCACCAACAGGGGGTCTTAGGTTTAGGCACCAACAGGGGGGTCTTAGGTTTAGGCACCAACAGGGGGGTCTTAAGTTTAGGCACTAACAGGGGGGTCTTAGGTTTAGGCACCAACAGGGGGGTCTTAGGTTTAGGCACTAACAGGGGGGTCTAGGGGTTAGGGGTAGGTACAGGGAGGGTTACTTAGGCACCAACAGGGGGGGTCTTAGGTTTAGGCATCAACAGGGGGGTCTAGGGGTTAGGGGTAGGTACAGGGAGGGTTACTTAGTATTTTTTTTTTTTAAACGTTATTATACGTTTCACTATTTAAACGAAAGATTAACGTTTTTACAATTGCCGATTTAATGCACATTATTTAATGATTTATAACTTTATAAAACATTAATTTTAAACGAAATACAGTACAAAACATTTTTAAACGTTATCCATGCTTATCGTTAAAAACCCGGCGCCCTTTTTTCCCAGCGCCCCTTTTTAACGTACGCCAGAAACCATGCTATGAAGATGTACCTTAATGTCAGTATTTGGCTTTCCCATGAATTTGTAAACAAGCCAACATTTTTACCAGCACGTTTAGGTTTTAAATAGAATGTTTTTTCTTGTTGTGTAGCAGAGCTTGGTCCTGGGGAATGCTTGCATGGAAGAATCATCATCTTACCAGCAGAGCTAATGGAACCCCTCAGCAGCACTGACGAGCCTCTGACCTTAGCAAATCAGACCCTGTGTATTTTGCTCCCACCAATTCAATCCATCCTCTCTTTTTCTGCACTTTCTTCAGGCAGCATAAAAGCACTGGGCTGCTAATTACTTTGATCCTGCACACAGGAAAATTAGTTTATCTTCCTGATCAAAGCAAATGACACAGATCATGGTTGATTAGAATGCAACAGTAAAATCGACACTTTTTTTATTCTGCTGGCTTTTCTCTCAGAAACAGGCCTTGTGTCAAATATATAGGTATTTCCCACGGCCAAGCCGGACTCTGCTTCCAGCAAGCCCTGCCTTTGAGACAATGGTGCTTACACAGACACTAAGGTTCTTTAGTTCAGTCATTGTATGAGCAAAGAACTGGTAACCCCTTAGCTAGCATTTCGTGAGCCATCTAGATTTACATATTTCTCTAATTGCATTTTTTTTGAATGTGAGCAAGATTTATCTGCACAGAGTTAAATGCTTCCTTTCTTCTCTCACTCAAGCACACCAAAGCTGGCTAAAATACTTTGTAACCCCACTACATATCTACGTCCTTGTTCTTCTCGCTTTTCCCCCTCCACAAGGGGTTCAGGCAAGAGGCTGGAAAAAATAAATATTTCCTTGCACCTCTCTATATGGATGTGTTGGCTTTAGAATAATGATTGGTTTTACTGTGCGAGGCACATGGGGCCATTAAAGTTTTTATCCGTAAAAAAAATAAATTCCCTTCAACATCACATTTTTTGTGCCATAAAAAAGCCACAAGCAAAAAAAAAAAAAAAAAGTTTGCCTTTTCCAGAAACCGCTCAGCCAGAGGATGTGTGCAGTGACTGTGAGGAGGTGATGTAGGTTAACCCGATCTTTATTTATAATCAATTACTAGAAATTAATTGTAAATCTAGCATTTAGCTGTATTTAACACAATCTTGCCAGCTGCTTATTTGGAAATAAAATGGTTGCCTTTTTCCACCTCCTTGGGTACAATACAAAACATCTATTGAGGGTTCTTTTCTGGTTCAGCTGTCGACTTTTAACAAACCAACCAAGCGGAATAACAATGCAGCTGCAACATTTTATGGTATTTTCTGCTGGTCTTCTTCCGAGACTGAAGGTGTTAATTAGGAATCAAAGAATAGAGGCCTGCCAAGCGTTCTTTCACAAACTACCCACTAGCTTCTGCAGGTTCTACAGGGAAAGAATTCTTCTACAGAGACAAAACTGGTATTTGTCACAGTAGCTATGTGTGCTCAAGGCACTTTGATCCATACTTTTTCACTTGTGCATGGAAGCCTGAAATGCATAAATGCATCTAAATGGAGGGGCCTGTATCAAACAGGCTGAATGCTGAATTCTGTGAGCTGTCATCCCTGATGTGTAATATCTGCTTTTCTAATTGTAAATTCATTACAGGCTGGCCTGCTATTGTGATTTGCATTCTGCAACGTACGTTTACAGGATTTATAGTCATGTACCTTAAAGAACAACTCAACCCAAAACTCGAAACATCAACAGCTTTCTCACTAGGAAAAAAGGAACTTTGCAAGTTATACCTGACCAGTGAGAGTTTGCCTCCAGAAGTATGTGGACTAGATTAGGCTTGGTTGATGTGACAGTGCTGTTGGGCTGACATTTCGACAGAGCAAAGGTGGACATACACTACTCGACTTGGCACGCAATAAACCTTCCCATTCGATAATTATCGAAACCAAGGAAAATCAGTGCTAAGAGCATGCCCGATGGACAATGCAACCAATTTTGAGCCATAATTGGTCACATGTATCGATTGGACATGTTGCATGATGTCGGGGCCATCATGGTCAATCGGGTGCGCGGGGGTAACAGTGAGGGATATCGGGAGAGCATTGAAATCTCTGGCACTGTTCCCCCTAGTGTATAAATGTGCCCCCCCCCGTCTGTGCATTTATATATTACCTGTCCTATGTCGCCCACCGCGCGGTGCCCATCCGGTTTCTGAATCCCGCTGCTCCATTAGCGCTATATATGCCACCGGCGTATAGCATGTGGCACGTATGTGATGTGGCACACGCTGCTATACGCCAGAAGCATATATAGCCCAACTGGAGGAGAGGGATTCAGAAGGCAGATGGACACCACCCGGTGGGTAGATAGGACAGGTAATGTATAAATGGAAACATTTATACACTGGGGGGTAGTGGCGGGTGCGGTCAATTCCTGAGAGATTCCATGCTGAAGTCGATCGGGAATTGGCCTGCGGTGTATGGGCAGCTGACAGATCTCTCTTTAATCAGATTCAAATCAGAGAGAGATAGTTTTACTCTTAGTAGAATTTGCCCACCATTGCTAGATCTATGGGCAACTTAAGCCATGTTCACTAAAACAGGTGTTGAAATACTTAGAGAAGGCTGGACTTTTACAGACTACCATTTCCTGAATATTTGAAAATACATTTCTCCTAAAGGAACATAAGACATTTCTGTTATTAGACAACTGAAAATATTTTGGGGGTTAGGTTTTATTTGTGAGGAAAGGACAGTGGGGCAGATTTATCAAAGCAATTATGACTATTTTTTTCTATCCATTTCCTACCTATTTAATCACCGTTGGAAGAAAGTAATAATTTGCATGTGTTCTGAGAGTAAATTCAATTCTTACAAAATAAGTACACTTTTGCACTAGTTCTGCATACATTTCTAGAAATGCCCTACTGGTAGAACAGTGCAAAATATATTTTATTCATCACATAATTGAAATCCACCTTTGGATTGGACAGCCCCAACTCCTTTCATTGTCCAGTTTCACTGTTTGGGAATCTGATCTTGTTACGCCTTTTCTCATATAAAACAAACATCTGCTA
Organism: Hyperolius riggenbachi; assembly: GCF_040937935.1. Lineage (NCBI taxonomy): Eukaryota > Metazoa > Chordata > Amphibia > Anura > Hyperoliidae > Hyperolius > Hyperolius riggenbachi. The sequence goes on from NC_090648.1 coordinate 311,173,455, forward strand.
GGGGTGCAGCAGAGACAGTAATAATCCTTTAGTGTCTGAAGCAGCTGTCATATCACTTAGGAACATAATGTAATGTAATCTCCAGGGTTTCCAAAAAGCAAAAGAGCAGCTCCAGTGAAACAGAAGCAGAAGATACCGAAGGCCTGGCCAACAAAGCAAAATGACACTGCGCACTATTAAAACAATAACATTTAGGCAAAGATGGTCTTAAGTATAGAAAAGTTAAGATAATGTTTTCTTGAAGGTATTACAGTCGGTAATAAAATGTAAAACAAAAATGCAAACATCTATGGGTGGGTGGAGGTTATTTTGAACCCAGTGTTGCTTAGCCTGGAGTTCCACTTCAAATCCCCACGACACAATTTCCCCAACGATTTTTCCAATGACCATTGATACTTTAAATGATGAGCGATTCTTTCCGCGATCCCAGGACATGGATACAGGCGTGCGGTCACGTGAACGCCGTTTAGCGATGCGCGGTGATAACAACCGCGGATTGGATCTTTAAAATCCCTGACGGCACAGCGCAAAGTATCGCACTTGCTTGGCTTCATGTTCGCGCACGTCGTGTGTACCCACTGGCTGGAAGATGGATTGTGGAATGCTCGGCGTAAGGGGGACTTCCCTGGATCCATCTTCCTCTGTCGGGTGGTGAGTATTCACCTTTCAAGGCAACTGAACACCTGAATTTCATAATATAGTGTGCCACAGGTGGGTGGGGATGAGGTGATCATCATTACGTACCCACGGGGTTCTGCTCCTCCGGGACACGCCATCTTCCAGGGAGAGACCGCAGCTGTATATCTGCCATGCATTGCGACAGTCTCAAGCGTGCAACTTCGCCAGGATCTTGAAAATGCGGTATAGTAGTGGTCTCTGCCTGGAAGATGGCAGATCCCATACAGACGGTGGGGCAGAGGAGCAGCACCCTGTAGGCAAGTAATAACGCTCACACCAACCTAATGGTGCACTTCTACGAACTTCCCTTATGGTGATGTTTGGTAAAAAAAAATCAGCTGCTCAGTTTAAATAAAGAATAAATAAATACAATCACAAATGTCTCATATTCCAAAAATCTTATTTAAAAAAAATAAATACAGTCATAATATTTCCTTCTTGTTTTACCACAATATTTCAGTGAGTAACTGAAGAAAGTCACTGTTATAAGGATAAAAAAAGTAAAAGAAATGAATGAATACATTTCCCAAAGATGGTTTAGAAGTTGGTGAAACTGCTGGAATCAGTATTTCCCATGGAAAGGCCCTGAAATAAATCCCGTAGTTTTCATGATATGAAGTAAACCTATTTATTAACTGTACAGCACAAAAGAGCCATTCTTTTTTACTATTATTATTAGATGAGATATGTCCGGACTTTTCACGTCTCAAGGAGAACAGGCTGTATCTGATGAAAGTAATTGCTGAATGAACACTTTTAATCGGATCTGTTGATGTATGCATACATAAATAATATTTGATCCCTCTCTGTAGTATCACACAACCAAAAGGTAACAGCATGAAGTCATTACCTTAGACTTGAAAGCAGAAAATAAAGTTGTGAAGTTATCACCACTGGGAATTAGTCAAGCTTGCTCGCCTTCCCAGTGAGCGCCTGTACTGCACGCTGCACAAGTGCTGCCAAAACCTATTACTCCAGCCCCTGCGTGAGGCTCAGGAGCTAGGCTTGTTGATTTAATGTTAACAAACTGAATGGACATCTAAGACTACCTGCAGAGTTTGTGAAACGAAAAAACAAATGAAGTCACTCTGAATAACTATCAAAGATGTAAATAATAACAGGCAGAAAGAAACATGAATCAAAGTGCCTGGTAAACACAGGGATAGAAAGATTGCCTTCTCAGACCATCAGATTTAATAAGACGGTTGAATGAAGATACAAGATCTTATTTCTATTCATGTTTTTGCAATATAGTCTGCAAGTACCAGAAAGTTGAAACCTAAAAAGAAAGAAAAAAAAAAGGATTCTCATCTGGGGAGCATGATGGTGTTGTGGTTAGCACTCTCGCCTTGCAGAGCTGGGTCCCCCGGTTTGTATCCAAGCCAAGGAACTATCTACACGGAGTTTGTATGTTTCCCCCCCCCCCCCCCCCATCTGCGTGGGTTTCCTCCAGGTACCCCAGACCCACCCGCCCCCCCAAAAAAGCAAAAAAAACAAACAAAAAAACAACCATACAGATAAGTTAATTGGCTTCCACCTAAAATTAGCCCTAGACAAAGAAACATACACTACATAATGTACATAATGTATACATAGACATTTTACTATCATAGGGATTACATTGTGAGGAACAGTTAAGTAACAAGACAATATACTCCATACAGTGCTGCAGAAGAGGCCAGCGCTGTATAAATACTAAATAGTAATAATTTTGTAACACTTTTCCAGACTCTTCCTCTAAATTCAAGCCGTAAGGAGATGTTTATAGCCCAAATACATCTACAGTATACCTTTTCCCTTTTGATGTCTGAGGATCACTCAGACATCACTAGTCCATGTATATACCCTCCCATCTAATTTTAAACAAATGGGAAGGAAGCACCCCACATTTCTGCAGTTGCAGAATTACTATTAGAGGGATTTGGAGGACACAATAATAAAGCAGGGCTACTGCTCAAGGGGGGAAAGTGGTCTCTATATGCCTGGAAGTTTCTGATATGACAGGTTGGCATCCCCTTAGGGAGGAATGGAGGAAATAGAAGTTTTTGTGCAGGCAAAGTAGAGAACAAAAAAAATCTGTCTGGGAGTGTCTTAAGTTTTTCCTTTTTTGCAATGCTCCAGGGGGACTGAAGCACGGCGGGGTGGCGTGCGGCCGAGCCGTGCATGCACAGAAACCCTCGACTGGCAGAGACTGACTGGATTACTAGGAGTCGTAGCACCAGAATGGAGGGGCTGAAGAGGACGGCGAGGGAAGCCACTATGCTTATGGGGCTGGAGGAAGCCCCAGGTAAGTATAAATTAGCGCTAGTGTACTATCTCTTTTACACTTTACGCTTGGCCACAGTGAAAGCAAAAAACATTATATTTGTGATGGGAGATACACGCTACTGTAAGGTATGGTGTTAAAGGTCAAAGGTTAGTATTAGGCTTTCAACAGCAGTAATAGTATGTTAAACTAAAGAAGATGTAAGAGTCATATTAGAATAAAGTTTAAAAACCCAGCACTGGACCATAGTGCGCTGAAAGTATTTCACAAAAAAACTCACATACTGAAATCTGTTTCAAAAATGAAGATCGTTCAGCCTCGGTGGGAATGAATTAAGTTTCCCATGGTAGCTAACTGTTGGAATTAACAGTCTCCTTGAAAAATGGAAAATACTAATTTCAGCGTTTTACAGATAAACTCTGCACTCCCTGTGTAAGATAATGCTCTGTATGGATGGCATCAGTCATATGGGGCACTCTAGAGGGATTTTTATGGGTTTATGTATTCTCTTCAAGAATATGACAAAACACTTCTGGGATACTATCTTGAATAAACACGGTCTTAAATGAAATATGGCAAGACAAGTCAACAATGTAGTTACGTTACATGTATTAGATACCAATACACACTGTACATACTCTCAGTGTGAAATATAAGCATTATTCATCCATTGACCAACTGAGCTGCATGAACTCTGATATTAATAGTAGTTCAAGGAACACAGATTATAAATCACAAGGATATCCTGGCAGATCATGAACCCAGGACAACTAAATGGTTGGCTAATGACAAGAAACAAGGACAGGAGAATGATATGGAAAAACAAATAGGGAAAGATGGGTGCAATGGGCTCATAAATTATATACTAGGTGAAGCCAGGTCAACTAGTATGTCAGGATAGGCAGATGGAGTAGTAAATAGTCACAATGGTAAAGAACACAACATTTGCAACTGTGAAGTCTCACTGCTCACCTAAAGTACACATATCAGTAATTCTGTCAATAACGGCAGATTAAGTCCACCAGAAAACACTTAAATACAGTAGATGTGTCTATGACAGTTATACAGTCAGAGTTTAAGAAGTTATAATATTTATCTATGTTTCAATAATTTTTATTGAACAGTTTTTGAAAATTTTTAACAACATCAGACCTAATAAATAAGTCTTATATATCTTACATAACATAATATATTACATATATAATCATATATATAAAACAGAATCTCTTGTTATGGGTGTACAAAGTTAGTATACATACAAGCCTGGTTAAGCTATGTTTCTACAACTCTATTTTGTATGCAGTCCAGAACACCATAGTACAGTATTTTCCTCAAATGGACTCAGCTCAACCTGGGAAATGGGGGAATAAAACCACCCTACAGAGATCCCAGGGAGCCGAGCCATTTTTCTATAAACAAAGTGTCTAGCTGCCAATCTTATCTACCCCACTAGATGGTTGACCAGCAACCATCCAGACAGGTTTCTAGGTTAGATTTTAGTATAAATTAGGCAGCAGGACAGGTGAACTAGGCTACAAAAGATAACAACCTTACAAAATCTAGAGCATTGTTTTATACTAAACAGTATTCCGTATTATACTTTATTAATAAAGATAGTGAAAACTTAACATAACATATTCTTCATTCTTCTTCTATTATTATTCTCCATAAACTCAGTATTACAAAAAAAAACCTAAACCTGAGTCATTTGTTAGCATTGTATCAGAGTGGATTAGAACCAAAATAAGATTTCTATTTTTATTTTTCTCATTATCTCCAAAAATATGAGAGGAAGAGAACAGAAGTCTTGCATCTATTTATCTCCATATCAGCATACCTTATGTTATTAATAATCAAAAATTTCCGTCTCTGGGTAGATTAAAGACCAATATTCTATCTTTCTCATGAAGGGTTCAAGGACCCCTGTATTCATTGCCCATTTCTTTTCTGCCGATAGATTAAAATTGACTCTCTTAATGATTTCTTCAGCACCAGGTACATATTTAGTTTTCCAATTTTCAGCTAGTAGGGTTCTTATAGTTACAAAAAAATGGTTGTATAGTATACGTTCTTTTGGTGGTAGATCTATAATATCTAGATGTAATAGGGCCATCTTTGGTGGGATGTGGGATAGGCTTACTGGTAGTTTTTTTAATATTAGCTCAATTTCTTTCCACATTTCTTGTAGTTTGGGACATTCCCAGTAAATATGTTCCAAAGTGCCTTCATCTCCACATCCCCTCCAACATAAAGGTGAGACATTGGAGTCAAACTTGGAGATTTTACTCGGAGTCAGGTACCATCTCCATAGCATCTTAAGTAAATTCTCATGATGTGATATACAATGAGAAGCCTTTTTCAGAGATCTCATAGATTTCTCCCAATCTTCCCTTTCTATGTCTTCCCTGAATATAATATTTATCTAACGTATATAACAATATACATCCTATTCGATTAAAGCAGAGAAGGAAATGGTTAGATTGTAGATTTTACTCCACTCTGTGTCTCCCATCCAGGAAATTTTTTCACCCTCATAAGTAGTAGCATAAAATCTATTTAACAGAAAATTAGCAGTCATTTGTGGAAGAAGGGCGGAGCATTTTTTTTTTTTGCACATTAAATTGCCTCAGAGAAACTAAAGCTCATATCCAAGCCCTAGGTGTTACTGTTAAATAAAGGGAGAGGAATTTTCTCCAATGGGGTCAAAACAGTAATACCAACCTTATAGAGGTTCTAATGAGTCTAGACTTTTCTTAGTTACGTGAGGAAAACCATTTAAGTGTGTCCTTGTAGCTTTCGGCACACAATCATCACTGACACTCATAGTACATTTTGCATAATCAGTGCTTCTAGTTAAATACCATTCATTACATAAGCACTCTATCAGTAAAGATTCATTATTATGGCATGTTCACTAAAGCTATACTAGAGTGTTTTTGGATACTGCTTGATATTTTTAGAAGATTTTGTGTTTTTTATATATACACACATGTTTTTATATATACGCATGTGTAACTATTGCAGTATATACTATCAATTTTATAAATAATATTTATAGCTCCAAGTGCTTATAGGCAATTTTGCATGAACTTATGTTACAATAGACATGATGTATTTTTTTTTTATTATTATTTATTACACACACACGTTACAATAGACATGATGTATTTTTTTATTATTATTATTTATTACACGCACGCACGCACACACGTCAAAAGATCCTTTTTGCATTATATTTTAGAGTCAGCCTTTTGGCAGTAAGCCGCCTCTTTTTTATATTCTGTAATTTAAAATTTTATGCATAACTTGTTTGCCTCTTTTCCCCTACTGTATTTCATTCACTCTACTGGCGGGTGCGATCTCCAACATCAATTGTTAAAGCTGGTGTCCTTTTTTTCCCCTAAAAGAGTGATCACCCATTAAAAGATCCTTATAAAACCCGACTGGAGGAGGGTCCAAAGTCTCCTGTGCTTTTGCTTGGTAGCACTAAAGAGCAACCTTATTATGTGAGACCCATCCAATTCTATTTTCAAGGTTATATTACTTAGTACACCATCCATGCTCCTGTTTGATCTGTGCTTTTTTTTTTCTTTTTTGAAGCAGGGTTTCATCACTTTATACGTAGATTCACACCACAATACAGTGCACAAAACAGTGTCTGCAACAATGCAACATGTCAGCATTGAAGTATCCCTATTGCCTGAGCAAATCCACCAGGATGGATATGTCTACATGCTCAATAATCATGGTCTGCCAGCATCATTTCATGGTTGCTGGGATGTTTTTTTTAAAGGATACCCGAAGTGACATGTGACATGATGAGATAGACATGGATATGTACAGTGCCTAGCACACAAATAACTATGCTGTGTTCCTTTTTTCTTTTTCTGCCTGAAAGAGTTAAATATCTGGTATGTAAGTGGCTGACTCATTCCTGACTCAGACAGGAATGTACTACAGTGTGACCCTCACTGATAAGAAATTCCTCTTTTTATCTCTTTCTTGCTCTCAGAAGCCATTTTCTGCTAGGAAAGTGGTTTATAGTTGGGATTTCTTATCAGTGAGGGTCACATTGTAGTCACTTCCTGTCTGAGTCAGCCACTTACATACTTGATATTTAACTCTTTCAGACAGAGAAAGAAAAAAAGGAACACAGCCCGGTTATTTGTGTGCTAGGCACTGTACATACCCATGTCTATCTCATCATGTCACCTCGGGTATCCTTTAAATGTTTTTTTCTGTTCTGTATAGAAAAGAAAATGAAACATCAGTAGCTCCACATAGACCTTACATTCTGGGGAAGAAATGTCCAGTTCTCATGTATCATAATTCCTGAAGCATACTTATTGCAATGCCTGTATATCTCTACAGCAAAGCAAACAAATAAAAATTGACAATGACATTTTTCCAGCTACCTTCCTACTTAAGTTTAGGTTGAACCAGGGAGCCCTTTATGATCCCCTTGTGGAAAGGGAAGATTTCCAATGCAGCACTGAAAAATGGTGGTAATACTGTAGACAACCAAGCCAAAGCTCGGCTCTGCTGCAGTCACCGATGGCTTCTTGGCTTCTTTAATATTCATTTAGACAGTTTTCACAGCTATGCTATACGCAAAGCAGCCAAAGTGATAAACAGCTTGGCAAACTGTAGATACACTAATTTGCATCTGCAGACATTTACAATAGTTTTTAGACATCTTTATACATGTCTGTCAGTCAAAGCAAGCCTATTGCTTTGGAATGGCCTTTCTTTATAAGCAGTCTCCTCAGACATTACTGTAAACATGCTTTATAGCTATAGCTATTGCTAGCTGTTAGACATATCAAGTAAGAATTATCTTACCACAGAATGTTATTTTTTGCATTGGAAAACAATGGGTTGCTTGTCCACAGAGAGCTGAATAATGATAAGGAATAATTGAAGTAACTTTCCATGAATTGATCCCCTGAACCAGCAAGAGGCAGAACTGGTTTTAGTCTTGTTTCCCGTCCTTGCTTTTGTCACCTGTTGATCCATTGTTAACTCCCAAGCTGACCCACAAGGGAAGATGAAAAGGACCACACATGCTAAGCTTGTTTTCCCATGTTTTTGTAATTCTATGTTAACACCAACTTGGGAACTGTGCAATATGTCTGGCTTATGTCTTTCTTCTTATTTGGGGAAATATGATGGCAGACTACAGCAATATGTTTTCAATTGTTCTATTTTTCCACTATTTAACGGCCAGCAAAATGTGATGCAGATCACTAATCCGTATAAACAGGTTTACACAACCATCACATATGTCAGGGTGCGGTTACACTAGTTCCCTTGGGGGGGGGGGGGGGCGTTGTAAAGGAGGAAAGAAGGCAACAATCTAGTTGTATTTTTATAGAGGGGCAAAAGATACCCTCATGTTCTGATTTTTTTTTTTATTTTAGTCCACATTTCACTGGTCTTAGGGATGTGTGTCAAAGTTAGATGCAGCTTTATGGAAAACTGGGGCATTGCCAAAATCTCCTTATTTGTTATTTAAAATAGAATACCCTTACTTTTGTTTTGATTTTTTTTAAATTAAATTTATAACATAAAATAAACTCATTCTAAATGAAATTTTTTTATACATAACTAATTTTATTAATAACGTATTTTTTTTTAAAGTCACCAACATATTATACAGGTCCTTCTCAAAAAATTACCATATGGTGATAAAGTTTATTATTTTCTGTAATGTACTCCTAAACATTAGACTTTCATATATTTTAGATTCATTACACACAACTGAAGTAGTTCAAGCCTTTTATTGTTTCAATATTTATGATTTTGGCATACAGCTTATGAAAACCCGAAAATTCCTATCTTAAAAAATTAGCATATCATGAAAAGGTTCTCTAAACGAGCTATTAACCTAATCATCTGAATCAACTAATTAACTCTAAACACCTGCAAAAGATTCCTGAGGCTTTTAAAAACTCCCAGTCTGGTTCATTACTCAAAACCGCAATCATGAGATAAGGCTCATACACACATCAGACTATAGTCTTTGGAAAATGAAAGATCACAGACCAATCTTACCACCCTTCATGTAGTATGAGAGCCATACTCTACACAGTCTTTTCTATGGAGCTGAACTCCACATCAGAAAAAAATCTTTGCAAGATGCTGCACACACAGATGCTGTACAGACACAAAAGATCAGTATCTGCAAAAGATCTGTTCCTGCCAAAAATCCATTGTTGCAATTTGCAATGCTAGTCTATGAGATCTGCAGATCATCATACACACATGATTTAACTGACATTCATCTGCAGATCAAGCAATCATCGACAGATATGAAAATCCATCCTGGTGGATCTGATCTGCAGATGAATGTCAGTTAAATCATGTGTGTATGATGATCTGCAGATCTCATAGACTATCATTGCAATTTGCAGGAATGGATTTTTGGCAGGAACAGATCTTTTGCAGATACTGATCTTTTGTGTCTGTACAGCATTTGTGTGTGCAGCATCTTGCAAAGAGTTTTTTCTGATGAGGAGTTCAGCTCCATAGAAAAGACTGTGTAGAGTATGGCTCTCATACTACATGAAGGGTGGTAAGATTGGTCTGTGATCTTTCATTTTCAAAAGACTATGGTCTGATGTGTGTATGGGGCCTAAGACTGCCGACCTGACTGCTGTCCAGAAGGCCATCATTGACACCCTCAAGCAAGAGGGTAAGACACAGAAAGAAATTTCTGAACAAATAGGCTGTTCCCAGAGTGTTGTATCAAGGCACCTCAGTGGGAAGTCTGTGGGAAGGAAAAAGTGTGGCAGAAAACGCTGCACAACGAGAAGAGGTGACCGGACCCTGAGGAAGATTGTGGAGAAGGACCGATTCCAGACCTTGGGGGGCCTGCGGAAGCAGTGGACTGAGTCTGAAGTAGAAACATCCAGAGCCACCGTGTACAGCTGTGTGCAGGAAATGGGCTACAGGTGCCGCATTCCCTAGGTCAAGCCAATTTTAAACCAGAAAAAGTGGCAGAAGCGCCTGACCTGGGCTACAGAGAAGCAGCACTGGACTGTTGCTCAGTGGTCCAAAGTACTTTTTTCGGATGAAAGCAACTTTTGCATGTCTTTCGGAAATCAAGGTGCCAGAGTCTGGAGGAAGACTGGGGAGAGGGAAATGCCAAAATCCTTGAAGTCCAGTGTCAAGTACCCACAGTCACTGATGGTCTGGGGTAGGCCTGAAAGATAAATCGAATTTAAATCGAAATCGCGATCACCAAGATCACAATTTCAAAATCGTCAAAGCAGCGAGTATCGCGATGACGTCATTTCAGCATAAGGGAAGTTTAAAGAAGTGGTTTCATACTTTCCCTATTCCTGTCGAGTGCGGCGCGCAGCATCTGTAGTGTTTGACATACCTTCTGCACAAACCCAACACTGTCTGGCTTATATCGTTGTCTGCCAGCTCATGTGCACGGCATACTTCCTGGTTCCTGTATGTCACAAGACATACAGGAAGTATGCCGTGCATTAGATCTTGCAGGAGAAGTGGACAGACGGGCATCTTTGAACTTGTGCTGGAAGGTATATCCAGCACTGCCGCAGCTTGGGGGACAGAGGGGCCACAGAGAGAGACCCAGAGCAGGTACACAGAAAAACAGAGGGGGACACAAAGGGGGCACAAAGAGTCACAGAGGGTGCACAGAGAGGCAGGGGACAGAGAGACACAGGGGAACAAAGCTTGATTTGAAGGAAATCGTGAATCGAATCGAAATCGTGATTTCAGAAAGAAACCACTTAATTCAATTTTTTCCTGAAATCGTTCAGGCCTAGTCTGGGGTGCCATGTCAGCTGCTGGTGTTGGTCCACTGTGTTTTATCAAGGGCAGGGTCAATGCAGCTAGCTATCAGGAGATTTTGGAGCACTTCATGCTTCGATCTGCTGAAAAGCTTTATGGAGATGAAGATTTCATTTTTCAGCACGACCTGGCACCTGCTAACAGTGCCAAAACCACTGGTAAATAGTTGACTGACCATGGTATTACTGTGCTCAATTGGCCTGCCAACTCTCCTGACCTGAACCCCATAGAGAATCTGTGGGATATTGTGAAGAGAAAGTTGAGAGACGCAAGACCCAACACTCTGGATGAGCTTAAGGCCACTATCGAAGCATCCTGGGCCTCCATAACACCTGAGCAGTGCCACAGGCTGATTGCCTCCATGCCATGCCGCATTGAAGCAGTCATTTCTGCAAAAGGATTCCCGACCAAGTATTGAGTGCATAACTGAACATAATTATTTGAAGGTTTACTTTTTTTGTTTTAAAAACACTTTTCTTTTATTGGTCAGATGAAATATGCTAATTTTTTGAGATAGGAATTTTTCGTTTTTATGAGCTGTATGCCAAAATCATGAATATTGAAACAATAAAAGGCTTGAACTATTTAAGTTGTGTGTAATGAATCTAAAATATATGAAAGTCTAATGTTTATCAGTACATTACAGAAAATAATGAACTTCATCACAATATGCTAATTTTTTGAGAAGGACCTGTAATGTACTGCGCAATAGTAACGGGTATAAATAAAATGTAAATTGAATAATAATCTTGACACGAGTGAATTTGACCTGCCTCAGAATTATAATCTAAGAAATTATTCTGGCATGTAATTTAATATTTTTATATATTGCTAAGATATGTAATACTCTTCAGATACTGAGCATTTTAAATACAATAATTATCTTGAAGGCCAAGTCCAGACATAGTGTCCTTTGCATGCATTTCATGTAATAATATTTAAATTAATAATGCCCCGCCCCCAAAAATACTTACACCAATTCACAGATTCTCAGCAGCCTGCTACTGTCCCTTCTCTTAGTCAGAAGCCACATCTCTTTACTTGAAACTGAGAGCTATTACAGGTTAGCAAGTAGCAGGAAGGTGTGGCATAAACTGACAGAAGTCTGTCTTCACTCTACATGTATGATAAAGGGTTGCTTAAAGGGGTTCTTTCGCGAAAAAAGTAGGCAGTTAAAAAATGTGACAGATGACAGGTTTTGGGCCAGTCCATCTTTTTAAGGGGGATTCTCAGGGCTTTCTTTGTTTTCAACAGCATTTCCTGAACAGCAGTTTAACTGCCAAAATAGCAAGATACCAGCCGGCCTCCCTAATCACTTGCACACTATTATGTCAGTTATATTTTGCAACTGTTGTTCATGAAATGCTGTTGAAAACAAAGAAAGCCCTGAGAATCCCCCTTAAAAAGATGGACTGGCCCAAAACCTGTCATCTGTCACATTTTTTAACTGCCTACTTTTTTCGCGAAAGAACCCCTTTAAAACTGCATCAGTGGCATTGCAGAATAATTATGCATGTCAGCTCACTGCTCAAACAATTCTATGGGGCTGTTCACATCTCTGCATTGCAACGTATCATATTATTCTAACTCAATCAGATATATGTTAATGTCTATGTCCAGTCTCCATTGCAACTCACACAAACTATGTGTGCATTAGGCTGGATTCACACTGTGCACATTGCATAATGGCCGGTTAACACTGCACAGATCAAACTGATCAGTTTTTATTGGGTATCAGTTTTTCATCCTAGACTTCCCGTTCCGTTAGCAAGCGATCAATGCGACACATCAGTCGATCTAGATTATACTCAGACTCCCCAAATATGTGCTCTGTTTAGCAGACAGGGCCAAATGGATCCATTCAAACGGAGCAATTGATTAACATAGGATCCATTCACATCCATTAGGATCTGGTCTATTTAGTTCCACTAAACTGACCATTTTTTATGCCAGTGTAAACTGGCCCAGTGTTTAAGAATGATTGGAAGTGAAAAGATAGATGAAAGTCAGTTAGTTTTAAAAAAAAAAAAGAAATTCATCCATCAAGTCCAACCAGAACAAAATAAATAAATAATAAAAAAATAAATAAATAAAACACCATCCTGAACCTGCACATAACCCAGTTGATCCTGGGGAAGGCAAAAAAAACTTGCAAGGCCTGGGCAAAATTCCCTTCCAGACTCCTGATGGCAGTCAGATAAATCACTTGATTAACTATTCCGGGAATTACTAATAATTATAGTCGTGGATGACCTTCAATAATTATAGCCGTGGATGCCCTTCAGTCGCTGGGTAGGAAAGGAGGATCTAGGGATAGATGCAATGAGTTGGTATTTTATTTTTATTAAAAAAAGAAAACTTAAAAATCCACATACATAAAAAACTTTTTATGTATGTTGATTTGAAATAATGTTCTGTTACATGCACAGTGAAAACCGTGTCAGAGCTGCGGCTTTAAAGTAGAGTTTGTAAACTTTAAAATAAAGTTCGAATTTGGTGCCTTCTTCAACTCTAGCCCAAGCATTGCATTCCTGGCGCTTCTTAGCACCAGTGCAATTCTCCAAGTACTAACGTCAGAATGCACAGCATCAGTTTAGAAATAAGACATCTGATGCTGCAACTCTACTGATCTGTGTTCAGCTTATCAGAGTCCAAAATACATAACATTAACAGCTGAACTCCTGGCAGGTGGCTAAATAAACAGCATACATATGTTCGAAAAGCCACACTTGGCTGCCATACAATTTAATTGTCCCGCGCACATCTCCACCTTGTCATTGTAATAGATCACCTTATCCTAATACACTTTCTACAGTTCATTTCTGTTCAGCCAGTCCTATAAATTTATTCATATACCACTGTAAAAAAAAAAAAAAAGGAGCATAGCTAACCAGAACTAGTAAATCATCGTGACCCCAGCAATTGAGCAACACAGACTGAAAACAAGGCGATATAGATACAATTATATAATTATGCAAACAGTATTTAAAAACACCATAACAAACACTGCTTGTTCACAGGTACCTCTAGAGCATGATTAAACTGAAGGATGCCAATGTTGCAGAACTCTACTACGGTAATTTAATTTTTGAACTGTGTTCACGCTATGTGTGTTACATTGCACAATAATACCACATGTGAACTCACTGGGCATGTTCTCATCTCTGTGTTGAATTGCATTGTTCTTACTTACTATATGCAGTGCATGTTTGGATACTACACATGGTATTATACAGGCTTTGAAATAATGTGTTGTAATGTGTGCATTGCAGGACACATATTACTACAACCATGTTCACAGTGTGAATGCAGCCTTTAGAATATTAAAACTGTCCTCAATTAAAATGTATTTCATCTTAAACAAGTGGGATAATCATGCATACATAAAACATAGAAAATCTGAAATGATCCAGCCTTATGATATCCATTCATAACCTAATTTCAAAATCAGTTTTTCTATACACTATAGGAGACGATAGGAGACTCCTATAAGGCTTCTTTCACACTATATCCATTGTCAACGATCACAATGCTATGATGTTTTCAATATGATGCGACACAGAGTCTATAGACCTATGCTTGCGCCACACCTGTCACCCAGTAACGCACTGCATGCAGTGCGTTATCCTGATGGAATGCATAACACCACAAACATGCCATGTGCAATTGCCATTGAAATATAATTGAATTGCATTCTGATGTGATTTTATTGTTGCAACACTATGATGCAACAGACATAGGGCCATCTTCAATTCACTTTTTTTTCACTTGCGTTTTCTCCTAGGAAATCATTCTTCAATAACAATTCAGCATTCTGCAATTGAAAATGCAAATGAAAAAGTACAATCAAAATTATTCTGAGCATTTTCTAGCTTGCTGGTGACTTAAAAGGCAATTTACTGACAAAGTGTAAAAATATCACGAATGATAAAACTCAGGAGAAAAGGTTAAAGCGGACCTGAACTCAAAACATCCTCTCTGCGCTAAAAGATAAGCAAAAGCACAATAATCTTTACAGAAAAACATTTGTTGCAGCCCACAGAACTCCAGCAATAAATCTGCAGTGTCTACTTCCTGCTTTCATGGAAGCAGACAAAGGGTTAACATCTTGTGTTTACAAAATAGCAGAGGCTACCGAGACTGCTGAGATTCCAGTGCTGACACAGCTGACATGCATTACACTTGTGATTAGTTACAGCTACAGGGGAATTAGACAAGCTCTTCACTCTAAACGCAAACAGGGTGGATTCATCTGTGTTTTCCTTGTGTCCTGTGCATGAGTTCAGGTCCAAGTTATTTATATAAGGGCCATAGAGTGGAAGGCGCCTATATCTCTATAGGCACACGATTTACCAATTAATTGGTTGAACTGTTACACAGCAGTTGATCTCTTCCAATAGTAACTGGCTTCTGCTGTGATTACTGGTAAAAAATAAATACACAGTGATATGGTCTCTAAATTCACTCATATCAGAAGGCCGCTTCTCTGTATATACACTGTATAGCAGCTTTAACAGCAGGCTTAAAGGGAACCTAAGATGAGAACGATATGGATTTTTCCTTTTTAAATAATACCAGTTGCCTGACTCTCCTGCTGATCCTGCGTCTCTAATACTTTTAGCCACAGCCCCTCAACAAGCATGCAGATCCAGCGCTTTGACTGAAGTCAGACTGGATTAGCTGCAGGCTTGTTTCAGGTGTGTGATTCAGCCACTGCTATAGCCAAAGAGCTCAACAGGACTGCCAGGCAACTGGTATTGTTTAAAAGGAAACATCAATATCCCTCTCAGTTTAGGTTCCCTTTAAACTGCAGAGACTAGAGATGGAATTATTTGTACAACATTGACTTGACTTACATGCAGATTTTACGCACCTTTAAAGAGAACCCGAGGTGTGTTTAAAGAGGAGCTGTTAGGTATAGGGTCTCAGAGAAAATAAACACATATATCAGTAGCTAAATACTGGCTGTACTTACATTACATATGCATTTCACTGTCCATGTTTGGATTTCACAGAATTTGTATATAGTATATGCAGAGAATGATGCTCCTGACAGCTCATGGCAGGTTCCATGTTTGTCTGTCTCCTATGAAGCCAAATGTGTCGTCATGTCCTGCCTGCTTCCTGATCACAGAAAAGCTCGTACTGAATAACACTAGTGTGCAGTGAATATTAATTAGCCATGTGGCTAGGAACAATCTCGGACTCCTGCAGTGTACTTTCAGTGCTGTGCGCTGGACTGAGTTACAAGCTGCTGAAACTTGATCCTGTAACTTTTCATTAGCAGCCGAGGGGAGGGCCCCAGAATGCTTTGCAGTATGGTATGCGGCTTGCGTCCTCTTAAGAGCTTGGGTCTAACAGCTTTCCTGATAAGCACACATCAAATGTAAGAGAGATTTTTAACTACAGTATTGCCTTTTTGGCTTCCTTCTAAACTGTTTAACACAGGAGAATAGAGGTTTAAATTAGCTTCTGCAGCCTGACAGTTACTCTTTAAAGAATGTTATCTGCATACAGAGGCTGGATCTGCCTATACAGCCCAGCCTCTGTTGCTATCCCAAACCCCACTAAGGTCCCCCAGCACTCTGCAATCCCTCATAAATCACAGCCGTGCTGTGAGGCTGTGTTTACATCTGTAGTGTCAGTCTCAGCTTCTCCCCCGCCTCCTGCATAGCTCCGGTCCCTGCCCCCGTTCCTTCCCTCCAATCAGCAGGGAGGGAAGGGATGCAGGCGGGGACTGGAGTTCTACAGGAGGCGGGGAGAGCAGCAGACTGACACTATAGAGATAAACACAGCCAGCTCTGACAAGCTGTTTGTCAGCAGCGTGGTTGTGATTTATGAGGGATTGCAGAGTGCAGGGGGACCTTAGGGGGGTTTGGGATAGCAACAGAGGCTGGGTTGTATAGGCAGATCCAGCCTCTGTATGCAGATAATATTCTTCAAACCCACCTCGGGTTCTCTTTAAACTTGGCCTGTCAAATGTACTTCCGACTTATTTTAATTGGCTCAGTTCCAAGTTACATACAATTTGCATGCAAGTTGTAATTATTTGCATCTCATTAACTAGCTCTATTTAGGACGGACCGCTAAAAAATGTTGTATATAAAAAAAGCAGTTCTTTGTCCCAGTTACAGATAATGTAAAAGCGTTCAGTTAACTATCCTATATTCCAAGTTAAAGTCAGCTTTATTGTACAGCCATGGATTGTGGAAAGAAAAAAAATAACATATCACAGTGCAGACATTCTGACCATAAATCACCATCAATTATCTAACCATCTGTTTCTTGCCTATTCTTGCCAAATCTTTTAAATTTCCCCTTTCTCGGCCTAATTTGGTAAAGTTATTCCAGGTTTGCGGAACTTGTATCTCTTATGTACTTTAAAGCAAACTCAGAGTGTGGGACTTAAACAGCATTTTTTTTCTACAGTTTTACTCAACTATAAAGACAGTTGGAAACAGATTCTGCGGTTAATGTTGCTCCCAATGATTTCATTGTAAGATTCCTTCCACTAATTCCTGAAATGACATCTTTAGCAAGGAAATTCAAACACTCTTTAATTGTTCCAAATACTCCACCAGTAAGATTAAAAAGGACAACATGTGGACACCGAACTTGTTCAAGCTGAAATCACTCACTAACGCCCCTATTAAAAGCCTTGCTGGTTTTTGTATTCAATATATTATGCTGCTGGCAAGATCTACTAAGGAGCATTTACAGTGTTGCACTTGCTCTCTCTATCGTGGTAAACAAGTAGAATAAGTTGCCAATGCTGTTACCTATGCTTGATTAGTTTTCCCAAGAAAACAGTAGAAATAAAAGAATATTGATGGCAGCGTATTTGCAAGTAACAAGGAAACTATTTAAGATGTACTGGTTGTTTTTGCTACTGTATTTATTGCATATTTTGAGCCTTGATGCACTTTTAGAGAGAAGACTAAATGAATATAATTTTGTTGTAACAAAAGTTTAAATAAAGTTTTAAACATTGTTGAAAGGCCACCCATGCTTTGATCACAGCAATGGGGAATTGAGCTTTTTCTAAAGTGTGCTTAGTGTTCAGTGATGCAAATATGGATACATTCCCTAATGAAGAGTGATGTGTCAATACTGTCTGACAATAGCCCCAATGATGAATGCCCCAGGACAGTTATCCTAATGACTGAGGCGTTTTTAGAGCACAAAGAGGTGTTGATGACTGACAATTGTACTATCTCTCTGGCGTGCTCATTCACACCTGGCACACAGAAGTACTGTGGCACTCACCTAGCATCACACACCACACTGACTGGCTTTGAAAGGGCATACTGTACATATGTAAATAAGTTCTTGCAAAAGCATACATTTTAAAATTGCTGCAGACTAAAGGTGCCCATACATCTACCAACTTTGTGGCCAATCGACCACCCTATTTGATAATTATCGAACTGGATAAAAATTGGTGCCCGATCATCAATGCAACCAATTTTGGTACGAAATCGGTCGCATGTATCAATTGGACATGCTGCAAGATGTTGGGCCATCATGGTCAATTGGTTGTGTGGCAGAAACTGAGCAATATCCAGATGAGCTATGAACACAACGAAACCCTCAGTCCTGCCCCCAAGTGTAGTGTTCCCCAACCCTGTCCTCAAGGCCCACCAGCAGGTAGTTAATCAGCTCTGCTGAGACACTGCAAAACATGTACTGTTGGTGGGCTTTGAGGATAGGGTTGGGGAACTCTGCCCTACTCTATAAATGTGCCCACCGTGTGTGCATTGATACATTACCTGTCCTGTGTCACCCACTAAGCGATGCCTATCCATCTTTTGAATCACCCGCTCTTCTGTTAGCAGTATACATGCCGCCGGCATGGCATGTGTGTAAAGATGGATGGGCACTGTGCAGTGGGTGACACAGGCCAGGTAATGTATAAATGTACACAAGGGAGGGGGGGTAAATTTATACACTAGGAGGACAGTGTTGAGGCGGCGGATGTGGCCAATTCCTGAGAGGTTTCAGGCTGAATTCGATCAGGGACCAGCCTGTGGTGTATTGGCAGCCATCAGGTCTCTCTTAAATCAGATTCCATCAGGGAGAGATTTGGCTTTTGGTCGAAACAGCCCATCATCACTAAATGTATGGCTAACTTTAGTTTGGCATGAGATATCAATAGTTAAAATATCAGTTATATCTTCAGTCTCTCCACTCCTACCACTAACCTCCCTCTTCAAGCTTACCACTTACCTCCCTCGCGGTACATTGTCACCTAACAATAATCCTCAGCACTCACAGTAAAATCTCATCCCTGCTGCAAACCAGTCTAGTGCCATCCCTACTGCCGAGCTTGGCTACAGTGTAGCCAAACTCATAGCCACTCTGTTCACTCGGCTTTATCATAGCTGAACGCCCGCACCACAACTAATGGGGGAAAAATTGCATTTTCCATTGGCACCGCGATCAACATAACATGACAATGGCTGTTTATGGTGATCATATAGTAGTGCATGGCTAGCTTAAGATAGAGAGCTGGCCATACACTATATGATCTGTCTAACCATTCCTTCGACTCAATGAGCTTTCCTACCCCATTACTGAGTGGAAGCTGAAGGAAACATTTTAGGAACCAAGATCCTGCACGTCTTATACTTGCAAAAAAGACAAACAATTTTTGTGCTTTGACAACACTGCTGGTAAAGGGGAAATTCAGCCATAATTTGTCATTATTTATATGATCATATTTATGATGAAATTTCTTTTCTTTACTGCCAAAATAGGCTATAGAGATAGAAAAAAAATACCTGAACTACCCTTGCAGTGAAGAAAACAAACTATAGGACTGCAAAGAAATGGGAAAAACTGGTGACATTATCCAACTGGCCACCACTCCCTAGAAAAGGTTTTCACTAGAGAGATCAAAAAAGCTTCATTACTTTTTACTGAAAGACCACTTAAAAAATGTGTCAAAACGTACGAAAAGTGATGAAGTCCAAAATAGTTACAGAGGGACCATAATGACATTTCGTAAAACATAAGTTATTCAGTATACAGATGTGGTATTCCTGCTCACTTCAAAGAGTGTGGAAAAAAATCCCACAGTTACTCACCTTGCCAGCAGTAAGATTCCCACATTACTGACAAGTTTAAACATGTAAATCAGGATGAGATAAAATTTTACAAATTGCAAACTTTGACTAAATATTTTATAAAAAAATAAAATTATTAATAAAGTAACATACAGTAAATTTCCTCTTTTAGTGATACAATAGGGACATTTTCTTTTGCTAGTAATTTTATATCTATATTGGAAAAAAAAGGCAAATAATGTGTAGTGATAAAGTTAAAGACCAAATAAACTAGCAAAAAAAGGTGCTGTGATATGGTTAAAAACTGGTTTCCATATTATAAATAGCACTCATAAGGGCTTTTAGTTTTGTTTTGTTTTTGCTTTGGGGAGCTAACTGGCACCTGCCTCTCTGGAAGATTTATGCTGCATTGTTCTGAACCAGAACAGTTATACAGTGCAGCTAAATGTGGACATACTTTACTTTTCTTGTACAGTAATTAAACTTCACCAATTGTGTCGTTATACATCACAAAACCAATTGACTAACATCAACTTTTCCTTAAAGTGCTTAAAGTTCATTCAACTTCAGTGATTTTATATTTATAAAACTCTTTGTCAATCTCCTCTTCAGATTTTTACATAAGAATCCAAAAACAAACATGACACAAGTTATTCATAAATCATGCCACAATTCATCTTAGTGATGCCAAAACAACATAATACATGCTAATAGATAACAATAAAAACGATATAAAAGATAAACCTGGAAACAGCAGAGTGAAAATGCAGACCACAGTTAGTGCCTGAACCACACTTATTTCTGTGGAAATAAAAATAGTTTTGTTAGAGAGCATTAGTGTGAAATCCAAGGAGGAAAAGTATCCTGTGTCAAGCAAGTCTGGTTATATTTGGAGATAAATTATAGTATTTGTGAATTTATTTTTGTACTGAAAATTACTATTTTTCTACAAGTCTCTATACTTAAAATATTCCCTTTACACTTGTCAGGTTCTACAAAACCTGCTGCTGCATTCAATGCAAACTGTTGGAGATAGCAAACTGCTGAAACACTGAAATATAGCAGCAATTACTATGACTCTGTGCAAACTATTCAAGTGCTAAGCAACAAGTATACAAAAAAAGGCTTTGTTTTGATTCTGTCCGGATTTTGTTTTTGAAAGATGGTTTTAAATATTCTTGGTAAAAGCAATTCTGCTCAAGCATCACCTTCTGATTATTAATTTGTGATGGGTAATAATCAGTTTATTCTAATAATATGAAAACAAATGGAAGAATAAATATTTTACATCTGAGCTTTTCTAGAAAATATCTAAATATTATTATTAATAATAATAATAATAATACCAACAGTAATAATTTAAAGGTGTTTTTTTCCCCAACAAGCTTATAACGCTATGCATTAAAATGATGCTGCCTCAGAAGAATGGAAAAATAGATTTGTTTTAGGACTTTTTCTTGAAGATGGCCAGAAATGAAGCTTCTCAGATTGACTATGGCAAGGCATTCCATAGAGTTGGGCTGCAAGCTGTAAGAAGGCATATGCATATGTTTTTAAGTGGACCCTGGGACTAATCAAGTTTTATTTGTTTGAAGAGCAGACGGTGCATGCAAGCTCAATTACGGATAACACAGACCCTGTAATAATTTAAAAAACTTTCATACAGGTCATTTTTTTTTTTTTAAGTGTTCTAATTGAAGGACAGGTATAAAAAGATAAATACAAAGGTCAATGGCTGCAGCCAAAAGAAAGCAACAAACAGATATTAGAAGTTAGCAAAAGCCTGGCAATGGTTCTGGAAAGTGTAGGATTCATACTTATGTATACTTATGGAAATAGTGAACACCAGACTCACTCAGGGGGCAAAGAAATAAACATTTCCTATTCAGTATAGATCCGTTATTACTGCAGTGAGGTGGTTTAAAACAAAAAAAAAGCTCAAATACACCATGCTACACTAGGATTGCCTGTTTTTTTATTAACTGTAACAGCAAAAGAATTCTTGCAAAGAAAACAAAAGCCCGTTCTTACAAACATGATGCAGTGTGACTTTATCAAAAATGTAACATGACTATGAAATGACACTGAGGCAGTCATCCATAAGATATATGGACAAGGAATCCTAAAACACAAAGCATCTTTCCACACAACAAGTGTAAGGCCTCAGCAGAACACTCACAAAGAAAGAAGTGAAGATGTCAAAGTCTGGCTTACCATAGGGAAGTGACGCTAAGTTAACAAGGAACATTTCGGGAGAGTTTAATCTAGTTTGGCATGTAGACTTAAGAGGTCAGCTTGGTGCACGTGTAAGCAGCTGGAAGCAGGCTCCCTATGCCAGGGCAATTGTCCTCCGCGCTTCAGGCCCAAACCTCACTTTTGTCTTTCAGACTGTTAAAGATGGAACGCAAAGCCATAAGAATATGTTTCTATCTTTTAAACACATTGGGATGGTTATCTAAAATGTGAAGTGAGGTGAAATGAACCTCAAACATCCAGAAAGCCAAGCACGCTCAAGGAGATTTGAAAATATTACAGCTTCACTGTAAAATGATTGAATGCATAAAGTGAAAACAGGTTTACAACAATTTGTCACACTTCACCCCACACTTAGAGTGTAACTCCACTTTAATAAATAAAAAAATGAAATGATACCTATAGAACAACTATATGCCTTACAAAGATTTGTAGCAGGATTTACTGTACCAGTCTACCTCAGTTTTTCTTTCTCACTTTCTGAGCTGATCAGCTTTGAATTGTACATAGAAAACTGTGCTTCTGACACTCCTGTGGATGTTACTACCCCCCCCCCCCCCAAAAAAAAAAGTATATATATATATATATATATATATATATATACACACACACACACACATTATATATATATATACACGCACACACACATATACACATACATACATACATATATATATATATATAAATATATATATATATATATATATATATATATATATATATATATATATATATATATACACAATAATAATAATCATACTAATAATGATAATAAGCAAATGTTTTAAACATGGAGAAGGTCATTAAATTTTATTGTGAATGAAAAAAAGTTTGCTACCTAATTTCTAAGCAAATCCCACAAGTAAAAGAAAAGATGAGACGTTATATTCACTTTGTCTTCTGAAAAATGGGCTAATGTCTTGGGGTTTACGGCCTTGGGGTTTACGGCAGTATTATTCAAATTTTCGGGCGAGTCTAGAAAATCCTAGTTTAGTTAAAGGGAAGGTTCAGGGAGGGATGTAAAAAAATAAAAATGAATATCCACTTACCTGGGGCTTCCTCCAGCCCGTGGCAGGCAGGAGGTGCCCTCGCCGCCGCTCCGCAGGCTCCCGGTGGTCTCCGGTGGCAAACCGGACCTGGCAAGGCCACCACCGGGAGCCTGTGGAGCGGCGGTCGAGGGCACCTCCTGCCTGCCACGGGCTGGAGGAAGCCCCAGGTAAGTGGATATTCATTTTTATTTTTTTACATCCCTCCCTGAACCTTCCCTTTAAGTCTGAAATTGAAAGGTCATTTTTAATAGATGAAACTACAGAATGGCTTGTGCATCAATGAAAAAGATCATGTTCAATTTTCTTATTTACATTTTTTGTAATTGCAAGTGGGATTACAGGAAAAGTTACAAACAGTTTTTTTGTAAAATTGTTTAGGACACAAAAACCTATCGTGATGCAACAGGACTGTCCTTGAAAGGGAAAAATAAGAACCTTTTCTCAACTGATACCATGAAGCAGTGAATTTGGGAGCGATTTGTGGCCCAGAAATTTGGGCGGTGCCAATGTTATACTCGTGAACTACCAGCTACAGCTGGTAATTTGTGTGATGGAGGCACCTAAGCTCGGCTACCGTCAGTGATAGTTATACTGGAACTCTGCTTCAGGGGTGGCGCCAGAGCATACTCTGTTTGTCTAGGAGCGGTGATTATCAGGCTGCTGGGGGAGGTGCTTATTATCAGCCTGGCCTGTTGGGGGAGGGGATAAATTATCAGCCTGCACTAAAGTTTGGCTTCACTGTAACCGAACTCCAGGCTTTACGTAAGTGGAAGGGGAGCTGAGAGTTAGGGCCTGATTCACAAAGCGGTGCTAACAGTTTGCACGCTGGTGAAAAGCCCTTTATCATGCCTAAACTCAGTTTAGGCATGATAAGTTTAGGTGTGATAAGTTTAGGTGTGATAAGTTTAGGCATGTTAAGTTTAGGTGTGATAAGTTTAGGCATGATAAGTTTAAGCGTCAACTGGGTTAGCACCGCAGTGCACAGCTGGTCAAAAGTTTTACGCTAGCAAAGTCTGGTGCACTTCGTATAAAGTTTAATGGCGCT
The DNA here is from genome assembly GCF_040937935.1 of Hyperolius riggenbachi. Taxonomy (NCBI): domain Eukaryota; kingdom Metazoa; phylum Chordata; class Amphibia; order Anura; family Hyperoliidae; genus Hyperolius; species Hyperolius riggenbachi. The sequence continues at coordinate 311,197,635 of NC_090648.1, forward strand.
GCTTTGCGTGCGGGACTTTGGAAGCGATCTAAATTTATCTAAACTTATCATGCCTAAACTTATCACACCTAAACTTATCACACCTAAACTGGCTTTTCACCAGCGTGGTGCAATGGTTATCATGCCTAAAGTCTCTAACTGGGTTAGCACCGCTTTGTGAATCGAGCCCTTAGTGTGTTAGGCATATATGGGGGAGGGAAAATGTTAGTGTTAGGAGGTTAGTGTTGGGAGTAGATAGGGGAAGGTTAGTGTGAGAATTAGCATACAGAGGGTGATAGTAGAATATCAGTATAATTATCAAAATTCTTTTATTGGGAATTGGGGGATAGTAGATTACTGGAAAAAAATTACCAATATTCTACTATCAGTAGCACTTCGCACCCAAATTTTCAGGCACCACTATTATGTGTATGCCCAACAGTATGCTAGTAGATAGTAGGGATGGTCAATAAAGTTATTCTTGTAAGTTTATGCAAATTTATGCAGCTTCAAAGTGGACCAAATTCCACATTGGCAGGATTTGATTGGTCCATTTTGATACTGCATTAAATTTGCATGCAGAATTTGCATAATCCTCCATTTGCATCTTTTAGCCCATCCCTAGTAGTCAGAAGTGGTAACTCCATGGTTTCAAAATGTTGTTAGGCGATACATCACAGCAGTGGCAAAACAACAGAGGTTGCAGAGGTTGTCATCACACCTGGGCCCCTGGACCTGATGGCTGACCCACCTTCAGCTATATTATCAGCTCTTCATATGTGCTATAATGGTAATGATTAGAGATGATCAATGAGATGTCAATAATTCTCGCTTCTATGCAGCTTTAACCACTTAGCAACTTCCGCCACGCTTATCTACCTCCCTGTTTATAAACACCTGTAAACACATGGTTCTGTTTTCTATTTTTAGAAAATGGAGTTAGTATAGCACCATCCTGTGTCCAAAAAGTAAAACTACTTCCAAATACAACATTAAACACTTACCATAGAAAAATTAAATACATTTTCATTATTTTTTGACTCCTTCACCCCTAACCCAAAATAAAATATTATCGCCATGCATTGTACTAGGGACACAATTTAAAAATTGTAATAACTAGGACAAATAAACAAATACAATGTGTCTGTTTTATCTACAATAGCACATTTTATTTTTAAACTACAATGGCTGAAAGCTGAGATTTTTTTTTTCATGCTTCCCTGTCAAATGTATATAAAATATTATAACTTCTTAGTACTGCCCAAAGAAAGCCTAGTTTGTGCCACAAAAAATAATATATAGATCATTTTAGTGTGATAATTAGCGATAAAGTTATTACTGAATGAATGGGAAGCGCTTTTGAAGGGGGGAAAAAAATCTGTGGTACAGAAGTGGTTAATGCTAACTGTTTGCAGCTTGGAATTGGGCCAAGGCCCAAGTATAAAATTTGCACCAAGGCCCATCACTCCACAGCTACATGCAGGAAAAAAGCCTGGTTTGGACACTGGAAGCTCTTTTCTGAACTTGTAATATAAAGTAGTACTACTCATCCAACAGACACAGCAACCACAAATACTATTTGCAAAAAGACCAAAAGGTATGGTCCCCCTCCCTTCCCATATGCCCCTCCCTCCACAATCACACACACCACTTTTGTATCTGAAATTTGATATCACTTTGTTAAATGTGCTTACATACCTCTTGACTTCTGTCACCCATCAGGGATCAGGACCCGATCCCCATGGGCGGCATCGCTAGCTGGCCCTGTACAGATGCATGTCAGCTGTGTAGCTGCCAACACATTCTGTAGCTATGCGGGGAGGCAGAGGGACAACATAGCTGCGTGTGCATGACATCCCGCGGCGGGTGGGGGAACGGCGCAGGCAATATGATCAGCCACCTTAGGGGCGAGTTGAGCCGGGCGGATTGCTCGTGGGTTGGGGGGAGGGTTGTCGCTGTACAGACGCATGACAATCACTTGAGGCAGTTGTTTTCGTCTACCTTAGTCAGGCGTGTGTACAGGGCTTAAGACTCAAAGCGCTTGAGTTGCAGCAACTAGGGCGCGCTCAGTAGGCATTAGCAGTTACGGAAGTCTTGCCCAAGGACTCCTTACTGAATAGGTTCTGGCTTACTGAACAGGAAGAGCAGAGATTCAGGACCTGTGTCACCTGTGTCAGAGGCCGAGCCCTTAACCATTACACTACCCAGCCAAATCCAACTGACTCTATTACACAGAATACCTCCATCAGGCAACTTACTATAGTAGTACTGGCATTACTCACATCACATAAAAAGGTTAGTGTAAAGGTGGCCACACACCATACAATTTTTTAAATATCTGTTCAATTTAAGTATTGCAATACATTTTTCTGACTGATTGTAACATTTCAAAAATATGACCAATGTACCACACATATGTAAATTTTATCCCCAAATTATGATAAAAATAATTGGAAACTGACAAAATTGCTAGGGTGTGTATATTAATAAATTGACAATCCAACACACACCATACAATCTTTAGAAAGATTGAAGACAAATATCTGGCATTCCGCGTCGAATGAAAAACAGTTTTCGATTTTTTCAGGAGATCCGATCGTTTTTATCGAATTACCGTAAAATCGGATCATTTTATTGTATCGTGTGTGGCCTCATTTAGTAATGCTGCACAATGGCTCTGCCCAGACTTTGGAAACTTGGCACCAGGTAGCATGAGGAATTAGGGCATTCCTGAAGGAACTGCTCTACCATTTTGCAGAGGTCACCGGATATCCCAAAGCTGGCCGCCATCATGGCCTGCAGCAACATATCCAGGGAGCGGAGTGTATTCTACTATTGTATTGCAGATTGCATAAAACAAAAAACTTTTAATGCAGAGTAATAAACTGTCATTCATTAACATTAATCTCTACAGCCTCAGTCTTATGATTAACCGTGCAGAGCCTCTCCTTTCTCTTAACAGGCACAGGGAAATACTACAAAGTAAATGATTATGCAACTGAACTTACTATGAACACTGATAGTCACTCAGAAAAGAAATAAATATAGCGGCCGTGCTTTCACTGTACTCAGCAAGAAAATGCCATTTGTAAGTAGTAGCAAGAAGAAAAGCACTGCTAAAAGGTGTGGGCAGAGCACAATAGCTGTCACACTGAGACTTCCTATTTTACCCCCTTTGAAGTAATATCACATTTCGCTAATGCTGGATCTTATTGTTCTAGCTATGCTCTAACCCTTTCTGCCTCCTTACAGTATGGGAAAGCCAAGTGCAGTTTTTCTCCTCTGAACTTCAGTCCATTTAAAGTAAGTAAATCAATCCAGTAAACATTGTGGAGAGGAGGCATTGATATATAGCAAGAATGTTTGCTCTGAAAATGTACTCACTGACATAAATGCAAGGCATACATGTATCAAGCTTATAGGGTGACAGCTAAATCCACATGTGAAGTGCGGCTTAGTGACAAACAAGCAGCAGTTTAATGCCTGTATTTAACATTCGTATCTAAACACATGCAATTCTTTTCAAGTAGGACACATTTATTCCAGTCGGCAGTATCAGCTGCACAATTTTCAGTTAAAGTGGCCCTGTAATGGGTTGCTGTATACCTCAGCATTAAAAAAACAATCCACCCTTAGGCCTTGTTCACATTACAAATTGCGAGCGCTATCGCAAGCGCTGAGCGGTTTGGTTAGTGATTGTAAAAGCGCTTTTCCCTGCGCTTAGAAAATCGCTTTTCCAAGCGCTTTTGTGAAGCGATGAACTCACTGACCAAGAAATTAATAAATACAATGTATTTATTCATAAAAGCGCTCGGGAAATCACTATTCAAAGTGCTTTTAAGTCAGTGCTTAAAAAAAACCCAAAAAACGCTCATAGTGTGAACAAACCCCAAAAGTCACCATTTCAAAAATATACAAAGCAGGTCATTTCTGCACGCGCTCTTCCCCGCGCCTTGCCTGACCTGGGCTCCGCCATAAACATGTCATTATGTCTATGGCCATGCAGCAGTGTAATTTGGGTGCTGCCGATCTCCTGACCCCAAATGACCTCCCTCTGATTTGCTACAACTTGGAGGGGTTATAGTAACTAACGCCGCCCGGAATTTCAGCGGCAGCAGAGTGAGACGCTATTCATGAGCCTGGGCACTGCCACAGACATAATGTTATGTCTATGAATGAGCAGCACTGTAATTTGGTTGCCGGCGATCGCAGAACCCCAAATCACTTCTCCCTCTGAATTACTTCTCCTTTTAGACAGGAAGTATGTGACATACTTCCTGTCCAGCAGGGAGCACATCACTGGGTGAGGGTCGGCGAAGGACATGTGGGGGGCATGCGAGAAGCCAGTCGGCACATTCTGCTGCAAGGTGATATCAATCTTGTTATTTGGCGTTGCAGTGCACTGCAAAGGGGGACAGCACATTGCACCGCAACACTTTCCACAGGTATAAACCCCCCCCTTAAATGACTTAACTATAGCCAGCTGAATTCTGGTTGCTATGGATGGCTACACTTTGGATATTGCTGATGTTTTTGTACTGCTTTATTGAATATGTCTGGACAGATCAATGACTTCATACATCTACAATGTTTCACCCACATGGGAAGCTATGCACTTATCTTATCAACAGATACTTGACAGTAAAGCATCAAAACATACAATGATGCTACATTCCCAAATAGCAGCCTGTCACCCATTATAGAGGTGTTGTGTGCAGGTGTTGTAATCCTCTGGATGCGTCAAATGCTAAACGTACATTGCCTTGTCCGGTCAGTAGATGTTGATTTTTTTTAAAGTTTATTTTTACATTTAGTGTTTATGTTGTTCTCTTTGAAAGTCGCACCATGTTCTCAACTATTTCTGCTACTGCATTTCACCTCTGAATCAGTTTGCTGCTAAATTCTAAGCAGTGTAGCTACATTTTTCTCCATGCAGCATGTGGGGACTAAGCACAGTATATAGCAAAAAGTAGAGAAATATGTGGAGGAGAGAAATGAAACAGTCACAAAAGCTAACCATGTACCAGTCCTGTAGAGAGAAAATAAAATGGCCCAATAACTGGAAAGTCTCCAAAACTCAAGAGAGGTAAAACCTAAGTGTCTACAGACTGAGTGCTCAAAACCTTAAACCAAGTCTGGGAGACACAGACAGACATAAAAATCCAGGGAGAATAGAATATGCCAACACTGTGAGCAGAAGACCCTCGAGGACGAAAATCACTTCCTGCTGCACTGCTGTAAATATACTACAACCAGGGAAACCTTCTTTAAAGCTAAAGTTCAGGTTCAAAAACAGATATCATTAAGAGAGGGAAGCCTCAGGATCCATTAGAGGCTTCCCTCGGTTGTCGGAAGCCCCCGGTTGCTGAGCGCGGCCCCCCTCCACATTAATGCTCTTCCGCATTTATGGGCGCATTAGATGCTTGAGCCCGCCCACGCATGCGTAGTAGTATGGAACCAGCGGCTCTTTGGGGGCTGCGCTCACCGACGGTGGACAGCAGATCAACAGGGGAAGCCTTAACAGGATCCTGAGGCTTCCCTCTCTTTAGGCAAGTATCTCATTTTGTGTACCTAAGCTTCGGCTTGGGTACACTTCAAAGAGAACCTGTAAGGAGAATAAAAAAACCCTTGGGGTACTTACCTTGGGAGGGGGAAGCCTCTGGATCCTAATGAGACTTCCTTCTTCCATGATCCAGAGCTGGGACCCCGGACAGCATTAGGCAACAATATTTACCTCTGCGATCCAGCGCAGTACCATCTTCCCCCTCAGGCTCTGGCGGAAATAGCCTGGCCTGATTGGGTCTGCTCTACTGCGCAGGCAACACGTGCCTGCGTCGTAGAGCGGACCTGATTGGGCTTGGCTACTTCTGCCGGAGCCCAAAGGGGAAAGAGGAAACTGCATCTGAGCTGGATCCCAAAGGCAAATATCGCCGCGTGCTGCAGGTGCTACTTCACCTGCAAGCATCCGCCAACAAGCCTGTCAGTGTTTTTTGTGGGGTTTTTTTGTGTGTGTGTGGGGGGGGGGTCAGCACAGGAGGATGGGGGTAAGAACTTACCCCCATCCGAGGTAAGAACTTTTTTTCTTTACAGATTCTCTTTAACCACTTCAGGACCGCAGTGCTAAACCCCCCTAAAGACCAGGCCATTTTTTACTTAATTGACCATTGCAGTTTTAAGGCATAGCAGCAGGGTCGCACAACTCAGCACACAAGTGATCCCCCCTCTTTTCTCCCCACCAACAGAGCTTCCTGTTGGTGGGGTCTGATTCCCCTCACCCCCCCCCCCCCCACCACCACCACCACCACCACCACACACACACACACACACACACACACACACACACACACACACACACACACACACACACACACACACACACACACAGTTTATTTTTATTACAAATATTTACATTCTTTTATTAATAATTAATTTTTCTATTTATTTTGTTTCTTTTTCTAAAATCCCTCCCTCCCCCCAGCCTAGCGATCAGCTGTAATAGGCTTCTGCCTAGGAGAGCCGATCGCTCTCTAGTGTCCCCAGTACAGCGCTGCTGCAGATCGCAGCGCTGTAAAGCTATATTATACAGCGGTTTTGCCGTCTAACAGTCTCCCGAGCGGTGATCGCCGCTCGGAGTCTGAAGCAGGGCTGTGGAGTCGTTACAAAAATCTTCCGACTCCAACTCTGACTCCTCAGTTTATGAAACCACGACGCCAACTCTGACTCCGGGTACCCAAAATGGCTCTGACTCCTTAATCTAATACTTAAAGAGGATCTGTAACGTCAAAAGATCCCCTGGGGGGGTACTCACCTCGGGTGGGGGAAGCCTCCGGATCCTAATGAGGCTTCCCACGCCGTCCTCCGTCCCTCAGGGATCTCGCTGCAGCCCTCCGTGAAAGATGATGTCAATATTTACCTTCCCGGCTCCTGCGCAGGCGCTCTGACGGCTGTCAGCCCCGAACTACACGGAAATACCCGTTCGTCGTCGGGTCTGCTCTACTGCGCAGGCGCAAGTTTCCGGCGCCTGCGCAGTAGAGCGCACCCGACTGAGATCGGGTATTTCCGTGTAGTTCGGAGCCGAAAGCAGCCACAGCGCCCCCGCTTGAGCCAGCAAAGGTAAATATTGAACTGACAGTCGAGTCTGTCGCCGGCTGTTCGGAGGGCTGCAGCGAGACCCCCGTGGGACAGAGGACAGCGTGGGAAGCCTCATTAGGATCCGGAGGCTTCCCCCACCCGAGGTGAGTACCCCCCAGGGGATGTTTTTGATGTTACAGAGTCTCTTTAACAGGGCTGTGGATTTTGTACGAAAATCATCCGACTCCAACTCCGACTCCTCAGTTTATAAAATCAACGACTCCGACTCCGGGTGCCCAAAACTGCCCCGACTCCGACTCCTTGACTCCGACTCCACAGCCCTGGTCTGAAGGCAGGGCAGGAAATGCGCGCGCAGCCTGCATGCGATCTCCTGCAGTAGCTGGCCCCAGGACTTGACGCCAATTGGCGTTAGGAGGTCCTGGGGCTGCCGCCACGGTCACACCCATGGGCGTGACCCGGTCTTTAGGTAGTTAAGAAATTGATGGAACTATTTCCAGACTTTGACACAAGGATGAGAGAAAACTACTTTCTACTGGGAGAAGAGGAATCCACAGTGACAGTCGCTGCAAACTATGTCACAGCATGCCACAGACTGAGAGGAGCATAAATGAACTGTAAACCTAAAGCTGGCCACTAATGGTCCAATTTCTAGCGATCAGAAATTCTGATCGGACGAAAAATCGTTCACTACACCATCAACTTCCCAATCATTGCTTCCTATCTATCACGACCACCAAGAAAATCCAAATTTTCGTTCGACGAAAATTCATTCGGGCGACATTTTTTTCACTCATTCATAATCGATTGTGTCCACCAATGGAGATTATTTACAACCAATCCGATCAGAATTTCTGATCGCTCGAACGATTTTTCGCTAGAAATTGGACCGTTAGTGGCCAGCTTAAAAATGTCCACGGACTTGTACCCCTACTCCACCCCCTTAGATGTCCATTTCCCCTTGCTTTAAATGCCTGTATGAATCTTCGTCATGCCAATAAAGCGATTTTTGATATGATTTTCAAAAAAAAAAAAAATCCTACAAACAGCCATTGAAACCCAAGTAAGCAAACCATCAGAGTCATCTTACAATGCAAGCAAGCTTTGAAAGTCCGGGAGCTTTATTCACAGAGGAAAAAAAAATCATATTGAGACACATGAAACTTTGTTGTCTATAGCTAGGATTATTGCATTTAAAATAAAGCTTTAAACCTCAGTCAGCCTCTTGTCATTTTTGGCAAGTCACATTATCTCAAGTTGCTTCAGGCACTAAAAATTAATTTGTACAAGCTGGGAGATTACACCTAGAAGATTATTCTTTACAAAGACACATTAGCAATAACTATATTATATAATACTGCTGGAAAAAAAAAAAAAAACTTTAGCAATTCATTTTTTTGTGTTGGAGCTGCATGATCACATATAGACAACGCTATAATTGTCGCACGGGATAAAATTGTGAAGCGGAATTTCTAAGAGACACCTGAGTGGTCTTAGATGCTTGGATATACATAGAAGAAACACACAAAAAGGTATAGGATTGACTCAAGCTGCTGCTTTTCTGAGCAGAAATGAAAAACTTTGTTCTGCTTTAATAGCATCTCTTCTGCGGCAAAGCATTTAGGCAGAAATTACATAAACTAGAGTCAATAGCAACCCAGTGTGCATCTGGAGCTGGTGTTCAAAGACAGAAAATAGGACTCTGGGATTAGAGCATCAAAACAAACACATAACAATTAAATGGGATGTTGCAGACGACCACACAAGCATAGAGGAAAAAAGAAAAAAAAAATCTCTTTTTTTAAAACGTCAGAATGGGCTTCTCATAGCGAAGCTGTGTCCACAGACCCAGAAACCACAGGAAGCATATAAAATAATGCACAATACCAAAAACGGAGCAAAATGTAATAGGCAGAATATGGAGATAGAAATCACAGCCTGCAGCTGGGCTCAGGGGTCATCTTACAGCCAATGCCAACATGTATACGCTTCTAACAGAAAAGACAAACCGGATGAATATGCAGAATTGCTATGAGGCTGTTCAATTTACAGGACAGTTTGCTGTCTATTCCTACTTAAAGGGTAATTACACTTCTGATATAAAATTGACATAGATATAGTTTGGTTCTGCACTAGCATTTTTGAAATGTAATGTTATTAAAAATTACCTTTCAATTTCAGTCTGAAAAGGGTTAAAAATGTCCAAAACTGACAATAAGCGCAAACTGTTCTTGTTTGCAACTGGACCAATTCACTGACCGGCACAAACTTTGGACGTCCTGTGGTCCATTCACACTGAATCCGTTGCTGTCAGTTATAACTTAACGGACAGCTGATTTGCAAGGTAATGTCTATGTCTCTCTATGGCTCAGTTCACACTAGTAACAATTTAACTGAAGCTTTTTCACAATGCATTGCCAGGGAGCAACTGATCAATTAAAACGCATCAGTTTTTCTTGGCCCATTCACACTGAATGCTGAAAAATGGATGCATCAAAACGCACACAACTTCAAACTAGTGTGCTCTCAATCTTAGTGATGGAGCAAGCAAAACAAAATAACACAGGGTTCATGTGCATGTATATCTGGTACGCCTAGATTCACACTGAGGTGCTGTGTTGCGTGCCTTGTAAAAATAGAATTGCAACAGATGGGGAAAGTCGCATTGTGCTTTGTGTGCCTCTTGTTTGCCCTCTGATCAATGGAATTCTCCGTCCTACAATTTAAAAAATGGTGATGACCTCATAACAGCTTCTGGGTCAGCACACTGTTAAGCTGTAATATTGCCCATGTAAGCTATAGGGAAACATGGACATTACCTTGCACATCAGTTGTCCTTTCAATTATAACTGACAGCAACCGATATATTTCAGTTCTGACAAAATCTTTTCAGAACTGGAAAGAATCATTGTTACAAGAAAATGGTGAGCTTCTAAAAGGAAATGATGGCGCAATATGTATGTAATATTCATTTGCAGGCACGTCGTGTTTACTTTAAATATTTTTTCTTTGTTCAGGTTCCCTTTAAATTCCTGGTAGGATTCAATTGGTCAATTTTCATACTGTATACATTTGGTCAATGTAATAGATCTCTTGTAGCTTTTATTTACTCCTGCAGCGAGGTGGCAGTTTCTGGGCAGTCTCGTGGCAACAGTACTTATCGCAGAGTACAGTTGCCAAGGTTGCAAAGAAAAAAAAAAAGTTTTAAGAAATTTTCAGTTGGCTGCAGACTGGCATGGAAATAGAACATTAATTAAACTGAATAGCAAAAATAATTGCTCAACACTTATTTATAGCAATTTTAGAATAAAAGTGGCATTTCCCTTATAAGAGTGGATTTCTGAATGACTGTAGTTGCTCTGAATATGTCCAGCTGTCAAAAATCCTATAAAAAGACATAACACCAGGCAGTTGTATAAGTGCCCCCAATTTACATATTTTCGTGACTTTCCAAAACACGCTTCCGTTCTCACTAGTCAAATGACAATCCTAAAAGTGTTAGTAAAAGCTCAGGAATTCCATGATGAGACATCTCCATAGCATGGGAATGAGAGTGCCCTGCCTTATGATGTAACGACTATTTTCTTTTCTAATCTGCTCCAACTCTCCAACCTTCCTAGGAGACTGCAGAGTACACCTGCACGCTGAGCTCCTAGCGCCTGCAGCATTCACGTTTGGTAAATAAAACATTACAGTGCACTTGCCTGCACACAGCTTTCATTTTATTCTTTGTTTTCCTTCGCCAGTTAAAGATTACTCCAGCACTTCAAAGACGTGTCTCATAAACCAAAGGTAGAGATAAACTTTTTGCAACTGTAATCAACATTTCCCCTTGCCTCACTTTTAATGGCCCTTACAAGGTGAGACTCCGCTGCAAGCAGCTCATCCTGTAACCTCACGTTGGATCAACATTACTACAGCAAATACTGACTTATCAATCCTCCTAGCTCTTAACCCTTTACCCTGTGCAAGAGATCCAACGTTATTGTACATGATACAGCCATGGCTCAGCTGTAAAACAATTGTATTGGTTGCAATTATACAAAGCGTTCAGTATTGTGATAATCTGAATATAATCAACTGATCTTCAGGTCATATTTTGGAGTGTTGGTTGCATACTGAGGTATTTATTTTGCATGTTGTCTATCATGCACTTATTATTACATACTTCTAATATATAATTCTCATACAGAAACAAAACAAAACAAAAAAAATAGATCTCAACACGCTATGGACTAAATTAGATGCTATTTGCAGCTCACACCTGGGCCATATTGCACTACAGCGATAGGTGCTTAGAACTAAAGCCTGGTACACACGTTCAATCATGATTGGCCAATCGCTGACCAATTTTACCACCTTCATAATAGTACGAGAGCTTACCTACACAATCTGTTTATAGTAATCAAACTCTGTTGTCCTTCATACTACATGGAGGTGGTAAAATGTAGCCAACATTGGCCAATAAAAATTGAAGGTATGTACCAGGCTTTAGTGAGTTTGTAGTTGAGGGACTGCAGATGCACACATTTTTTTTAATTCAGTGCATATATTAATCTGGATTTTTTTAAAAAGGTTCTTGCTGCAGACATTCACACTTATACAATTGCACAAATGTTATTCACTAAATTTCAGCAACCTTCAGTATTGTCTGTTTCGGTCCAGACAAGGGTTGCATACCTCTCAGTATTGTCTGGTACAGTCCAGGTAAGGGTTGCAAACCGGTCAGTATTGTCTGGTACGGTCCAGGTAAGGGTTGCAAACCGGTCAGTATTGTCTGGTACGGTCCAGGTAAGGGTTGCAAACTGGTCAGTATTGTCTGGTACGGTCCAGGTAAGGGTTGCAAACCGGTCAGTATTGTCTGGTACGGTCCAGGTAAGGGTTGCAAACCGGTCAGTATTGTCTGGTATGGACCAGGCAAGGGTTGCAAACCGCCCAGTATTGTGTGGTACGGTCCAGGCAAGGGTTGCAAACCGGTCAGTATTGTCTGGTACGGTCCAGGTAAGGGTTGCAAACCGGTCAGTATTGTCTGGTACGGTCCAGGTAAGGGTTGCAAACCGGTCAGTATTGTCTGGTACGGTCCAGGTAAGGATTGCATACCTCTCAGTATTGTCTGGTACAGTCCAGGTAAGGGTTGCAAACCTGCCAGTATAGTCTGGTACGGTCCAGGTAAGGATTGCAAACCGGTCAGTATTGTCTGGTATGGTCCAGGCAAGGGTTGCAAACCACTCAGTATTGTGTGGTACGGTCCAGGTAAGGATTGCAAACCGGTCAGTATTGTCTGGTATGGTCCAGGCAAGGGTTGCAAACCACTCAGTATTGTGTGGTACGGTCCAGGCAAGGGTTGCAAACCTCTCACCTTAATCTTTATTAAATTCAGAATAGGTTTTGCAAGATCACCTTTAGTGAACCAGGTAAAGCATGTCAACTGATTAAATGCCTTTCAAACAAGGTTCTCCATCAATAGGCACTTCACTGAACAAGACAGAATCACGCAGTAGCGTTAGTTGCCCATGTGGGTTACCCATAATCTTTAACAGATGCCCAGTATGATTGCACAAGAAATCTTTGATATGGTCATGGATATTAAAGAGTAATAACATATTTTCTTAGAAATTTGTCTGGCATCCGAAACAAGTCTTGTCTGTTACATTTGATAAGAGAAGCATATTTGAACTAGGCACAATAAATCACTGCCAAATGGTCAAAAACAGATCTACTGCACAGTACTGTGTATAAGCCATAGTAGCAATACTTATGAGTATTGTTCATGGCTTAGTGGAAAAAGGTATGTGTTGCTCATGTGTAAGTACAAGATGCTTTCCAGTGTTGTTTGGGACAATTGTTTATGCATGGACTGCTACTGAACTTGACCTCACTTTAGTAATGTACCTAGTTACTCCTATTTCATGTGACTATCTGATTTATCCTGCTCATCCAAAGAACACCAGGCTTCTTCTGATCTCAGTGACTGATGCCTGATTTACACAGGGCCGCTGATCTGTGATTTACAGCAAGACAGTTCATGATGATGTTACACACCAATTCCTGGTTTAATCAAATACTCCTCCTGGTTCTGCTCTGTGATCCCTGAGTTACAGCAGGGCAGCTGTTGCTGTAAATTTGACCTCTTGATTTATAACCAAGCCTTTGGTGTCAATGCCAAATATTATTTAATACCCTCATTCTGGATACACATTAATGCACAGGTACTCCAGTACAGGCTGGAATAGCTCTCAGCTTCACGTGGCATATCTGCATCTGCAAGAGCATAACTGAAGTGGCAGCATTGTTTTTGGAATCTCATGGAAATCATATGTAACAAAGACCAGAAGCCAATTCCAAATGTTAATTTTCAGGTTATGAAGTCTCCAACTACTCACTAATGCTGTACATAGGAGTTGTAAGACAGTGAGTGGTCTATATACAGTATGGTGCTTAACCCAATCACATATCCCAAAATCCCATGAGAAATCTACATCACATGTATAGGTCATATATATCATTACTAAGTAATATCAATACACTACATTTGCATTAGTACATTTCTAACTTATCAAGGACCTCAAACTTCTGGGTGGTATTTATGGCCACAACTGTAAAATGTATCTTTATATTACAAGCTGAGGTCCCTTTGCATCATTTCAGAAAAAAAACCTAAATTGTGATAAAGTATTCATTTTCAGACAAAAAAAAAAAAAAAAAAGCAAATTGATAAAATGTTTTTGATTTATGGACCTGAAGTGTCATGACCAGAATGGTTCTAACAAACTAGTGATTGGGAAGCAACAATATATACACAATACAAACTATAACGAAAAATTGAACCTAAACTAACATCTTGGTATTTTAACTCAAAGTGCACACTTCTGGCTATAATGTCTTTAGTGGAATGTGCGGGAATGGTAGACTGTAATCATCTTGTCATTAACTGAAGCACACGTCCAAACCTCTGTCCACGTACTCAAGTATGGCTCATTTTATAACGGCTAAAAACTGTCCATAGCAACTTCTCCAGCTCAAACTTAGCAAAACAATCAGAGCACCTTAGAAGAATTTAACATAGCCTTGCAACATTTTTGTAATGGTATGGAGGTTAAACATCTTGCACACTTGCCTTGGCATGCTAGAGTACCAGGTTTGATCCTCTGCCAAGACACTAATCTGTACAGAGTTTGTATGTTCTCCCACGTTTGTATGGGTTTCCTCCAGGCACTTTGGTTTCCTCCCAAATCCTCAAAATATACAAGTCATCATTATTTAGTACTTCTATAGTTCCAACATCTTCCAAAGTGCTGTACAGAGTATATGGTTTATCACTAATTGTCCATACCATACTCATATTCTTATGTATTGTGTAGTGTATGTATCGTAGTCCAGGGCCAATTTAGTGGAACCCAATTGACTTATCTGTATGTTTTTTGGGGATGTGGGAGGAAACTGTATCGCTGGAGGAAACTCACAGACACGGGAAGAACATACAAACTCCATGCAGATAGTGCCCTGGCTGGGATTCTAACCGGGGATCCAGTACTGCAAGGTGAGAGTACTAACCACTACACCACTGATAACTTCAAATTATCCCTAAACTATGTAGGTAAATTAAAATGTGAGCTCTTCTCAGGTACAGTTAGTGCCATGAATTATTAAGTGTACAACGTAACTCTCAATGCTCAGTGCTATATAAATGCATAATAACTTTTGTAAATCATTTGAAATATTCTGATTTACAAAATCTGTAGCAAAGAAAACCCTGACCTACAAAAACATGACTCACTGAAATCAAATTCTTTGCTGCAGTTGAAAGATGAAACCTGCTTAGTTGCTATGGGCATCTGCTTTTACTCCAGTTTTACAACCTGCAACAAACTTGTCATTTTAACATGACTTCCACTTCCCCAGATTCCACTTCCCTTCTTGTGCAGATCTCCTGCACACCATGCAGTGAATGCTACAGCCTACCCTGGGGTACCCACACTGGATCTGCAGTAGAGGTGTGCAGTGAGGTTGTTGTGCAGGGAGTTGGGACAGCAGCAGGCAGCCCTGACATATGGTGATAAGGTGACACTTACAGGTAGGAGGTGAAGATGCTGAGATTGCCAGGTAGTGCAGTAAGCCCCCGGTCCGAGCAGTCCACTCTCATCATCATCATCCCATCCTGCTCACACACACAGGGGCCGGGACAGCTCCGGTGCTGCTGCTGTTTCCCCGGCCTGGCTGCGCTGACGAGCTGCAGGGTGCACAGAACCGAGCACACGAGCAGGCTGGTCCTGGAGGTGTCCATGGTGTCGCTCAGATCCTGGCTGCGCTCTAGCAGGACGGGACAGCGTGCATCGCTCCTCAAGTAATGCTAGTAAAGGTGACGCAGGGTGCGAGCTCCAGCCTTCTCTCCACTCACTTTGCTGCCTCCAGCATCTCACGCTGCTTTATTGAAAGAGCTGTAGCCTGAACTGCGCGCTCAGTGACGTCACGGCAGGCAGCAGAGCCACTCAGAGGACGCGCAGTGTATGGTGTGTGCCTAGCTCTGGCACAGGTGGGCGCCCTGTACAGGACTCAGCGCTGCCTGCTGCACCCAGTGGCTCAATGCTAATTGCACTCTCCAAAGCTTGCCATTCACTTATAGACGACCACGAGATTCCATCAGATGGATCTCTCTCGTCAAATCTGATCAGGGAGAAATTAGTTGCTACTACCCGCTAGGCATAATTTTTTTTTTAAACATAGTTTAGCATAATCTATTAAAAATCTATTGAATTACAGTATTGCACTGTTCGATTTCAGTGTGCAATTCACTGATTGGTTTGATTTCAGCTGAAAATCATTTGATCAGGCATTGTTTAGGGCATCGATTTCTAGCAGATTCGATCAGAGTGATTGAATCTGCCAGGTATTGACAGGAAAAATCAATATGTATGGCCAAAGTTAAGGTACAGGGAGCAGAGGTCACAACTGCAGGGTGCAGAACAGTTTACTGATTTGCAGGTACAGTCCAGGGATGCCGAACTCAATCGCCTAAATGTGTCAAAATTAACATACACCCTTTAAAGGTGTCATTTAATACAATTTCCTCATCAACTGTCAGATCTGATGATTATGATCTGATGGAAATGATCGTTTTAGCTCACAAATATTTGTGAAAATATTTAACCAACCCAAGATAATTAAATTGATAAAATGCTATCTGATCAGACGGTCAATCTATCAGGAAAGTGTATTGTTAACAGGCACCTAAAAGGAAATCTTAAGTTAAAAAAAAAGTTTAACTTGCAGCCCCACGCAGTCATCCTGTGCCCGTGCTGTCCTTCCAAGACTTTCTGACTAGCAGCGGCGACCCCCGGAAAGGTGGCTGTCCACATGACTCTTTGGGCTCGATTCACAAGGCGGTGATAACCCAGTTAAAGACTTTGGGCTCGATTCACAAAGCGGTGCTAACCCAGTTAGCACGCCTAAAAGAGTTTAGGCATGATAACCATTGCACCATGCTGGTGAAAAGCCAGTTTAGGTGTGATAAGTTTAGGTGTGATAAGTTTAGGTGTGATAAGTTTAGGCATGCTAAGTTTAGATAAGTGTAGATAGCGTGCAAAGTCCCGAACGCAAAGCAGCGCCATTAAACTCTATGCGAAGTGCACCAGACTTTGCTAGCGCAAAACTTTTGATCAGCTGTGCACTGCGGTGCTAACGCAGTTGGTGCTTAAACTTATCATGCCTAAACTTATCACACCTAAACTTATCATGCCCAAACTTATCACACCTAAACTTATCACACCTAAACTTATCATGCCTAAACTGAGTTTAGGCATGATAAAGGGCTTTTCACCAGCGTGCTAACTGTTAGCACCGCTTTGTGAATCAGGCCCTTTAGGCATGATAACCATTTTTATCATGCCTAAACTCAGTTTAGGCATGATAAGTTTAGGCATGATAAGTTTAGATAAGTTTAGATCGCGCGCAAAGTTCAGCATGCAAAGCAGCGCCATTAAACTCTATGCAAAGTGCACCAGACTTTGCTAGCGCAAAACTTTTGATCAGCTGTGCACTGCGGTGCTAACCCAGTTGGTGCTTAAACTTATCACGCCTAAAAACTTATCACACCTAAACTTATCATGCCTAAACTTATCACACCTAAACTTATCACACCTAAACTTATCATGCCTAAACTGAGTTTAGGCATGATAAAGGCCTTTTCACCAGCGTGCTAACTGTTAGCACCGCTTTGTGAATCAGGCCTTTTGTCACGTCCCCATGCACGGCAACGTTCTGCGCATGTGCAGTATGGGAAAATTACTATTGCACATGCGCAGAACGATGATCAGTGTGCATGCGACTCGGGGCTGCGCATGTGCTGTAGTTTCCGACTGGCCACGAACGACGACTTTCAGGGGGCCACTGCTGCTTGCTGGAGGGTCGCAGAAGGACAGTGAAGGATGAGTGCGGGGGCTGCAAGAAGCACCAGGTAAGTTGGTGGGTGATTAGCAAGTGTTTACGGTGTATCGCCGAATCGGTGGAAATTGCTAGCACTTTTTAAAGCGCTAGTGCAATAAGTAGTATATGACGGTGATCTCCCTGCTGCGATCGCCAGTGATTTGCGATTATCGCCAAGCACAGTGCATGCAGCTCTTTCTTGCGATTTTTGCACAATCATGATTACAGAAAACGCTAATCACAATCGCTCAAAAACTTACGAGAAAGTACAGTAAAAATATGGGTTTATCGCATAAAAATTGCAGCACAAAACGTTAGCGCTAATTGCTCGCGTTTCGTGATTGTAAGTGTGAATGGGTCCATAAACAGGTTTTTTTGTAGGCTTAAGTAACACTTTGAGGGCTGGCACCCACTAGATATCGCAAAACGCTCTAAAAAAAACGCTAGTGTTTACTGATATCAATTTTAACGCTAAGTAACAAGCGCTTTCCAGAGTAATTTCAAGGAATGAGATTTTGAACCCTGCATTCCTTTATTGAAATTGCTCCAAAAGTGTGATTCTGGCAACTTACAATCGGTCCTGTGTAATCACCCCCTTAGGCTTGTATCGCCAATTTGCACCAGTGCTTTAGAAATCACCGGCAGTGGGCCCCGGACCTCAGTTGCAGACCATTGTGGGCTTGTTAATAATTAACATTTATTGAATAGTCTTAAACTGACAATGTTTCAACCAGAAATATGAATTCGAACAGATTGCACTTTCCATAATAAGATAAATATAAATATTTATCTGATCACACACTTGCTTCATAAAAGAGCTCACTGAAAAACACCTGAAAAGCTTGGACGATTTCTCCAGCCGCGATAAAGCTAGCTTTCACTGCTGCATGATTTTTGGCTGTAGTTTTAGTGAACATTTCCCGCTATGATTCCAACCTGCCTTTCAATCCTTGGACAATTTGATGTTTTTCTTGAAGGGTATATTTAGCACACGTACTTTGCTCCATTTTCAGTATTAAAATACCAACATATATTATACTCCTTCGCCGACACCGACACACAATACATACTGGTTTGTCTAGCAGCTACCAGCAAAATACTTACTACCTGAGGGGGAAGCCTTTGGATCCTAAAAAAGGCTTCCCCATCCCCATACATCAGCCTGTTTCAGCACTGGGACCCCAGAAGAGTGGCCTCCCTGGATGTGCGCACTAGCACAGTCCCAATTGGGCCCTGGCGGAAACAGCTGAGCCCTATCTGGTCCATGCTTCTGCACAGTAGCGTGAACCCGATCTAACCCGGCCTTTTCTGAAGAAAGCTGAGCTAGTGCTAGCAGAGCCGGGACAAGGTCCTCCAGCAACCAAGGCTGAGACACCAAAGTGCGTCCCTCCATACCTCCCACCCCAGCTGTCACACACTGATTGCTATTAGACTAAGAAGCGCCCCAGGGCCCCCAGCACTGTAATCTCTAGTTATGCAGCTTGCAGTCACTGCCATGTATCCCCTTTTCTTGTTTCTCCCTGCTTCAAACACAATAGGGGAATGATAGCTGAGTGAGTTGTGCGCCCCCTCCTACACTGCGCCCTGAGGCTGGAGCCTCTCTCGCCTCTGCCTCAGCCCGGCCCTGAGTGCTAGTGTGCCTGCGTGAGCTGTTGGCAAGCCCTTTTTTTATTGTTATCATGGTTATATGAAAATATGGTTATATGAATGGTTATGTTTTGATGTAGATTCAAACAAGCTTGCCCCCTACCAGGTTACTGAAGGTAGCACCTCATCACGCATTTTTTTTCATAAGCTCAGTTTTTAGGGCTGTTTTCCACTATTTACATCTTCCAATACAATTCCTATTGCTTGCAAATAACAAAATGCTAGGTCAGGCTTAAACTAATGGAAAAGAGTTTGCAATGGCATTTTTACCACTCATTTTCCCCCTCCTCTGACAAAAATCATCGGAACGCACAAAGATATGATGGGAACTTGTGCATTAAGTATATGTGAAATCGCGATAACCCACAGAGGAAAATGGCCCTTTGTGATAAGGTTTGTGACAAATTTGCATTGTATATAGGAGAGGGAGCCTGCTTTCTGAACACAACTATATTGTGAGAGAGGTGTAAGTGGGGGTAGGAGAACAGTTTGTTTATGAATACCACTATGGCTGTAGCCAGTATTTCCTAATTTAAAGAGGAACTGTAAACAAGAATTGAACTTCATCCCAATCAGTAGCTGGTACCCCCTTTCCCATGAGAAATCTATTCATTTTCATCAATGGATCATCAGGGGGCTCTGTATGGCTGATATTGTGGTGAAACCCCTCCCACAGTGTGATGTCAGGACCATGGTTCTGACATCACACTGTGGGGCCTTGTTGCATTGTGGAAAATAACAGCTGTTTCCAACTGCCAAAAAAGCAAGCAGCATCTCCTTCCACTGACATCACCTGCCAGCAGTTGAAATGTCACCATGTGATAAATGTCAGAATATAACTCAGGCAGAGGATAGATTTTACAATAGGCAAACACTGACTAAATAATTTATACATAATTATTGTAAACATGAAGCACTTTTATTTATTACATTATTTTCACTGGAGTTCTTCTTTAACATGGGTGCCTATGGCTTCACATTTCTTGCTTTGTTGTTTGGGACAAAATAACTTGGTCCCAAACAACTTGGGTGCCTATGTCTTCCTAAAGAGCCAGGCCTGATGCTATAAAGTATTTCTGAATTATTGCCTAATGATAAATGGAAACAAACCAGCTAAAACAGCTATTGCTCAAACTTGGATTGGAATTCCCAGTAATTCAGATTATACAGAATTTCTCATATGAACAAATGTTTGCAAAAACACAAAACCTGGTGTCCAATTTCTCACTCAAATGGATGCCTTGGTCTGAGTGGATTAACAAGGAAAAAATCCTTCAAGGGTGATAGAGCTTATTCCCTATACTGTAAACAAGTGTTGATCTGGTTCCATGGCCCTTATGCTGGGAATACACGGCTCGATTCTGAGCCATTTAGATGGCTGGATAGATAATTTCTGACATGTCCAATCTCCCGTCCGATCGTTTCCGCGCTCGATTCCGCATTGAGGACAATGGAAAAAGATAAGAAAAAGGAGCGGAAGATAAGAGAATCGCCTGTGGAATCGAGCGGGAAATCGATCGGGCGGGAGAATCGAGCGGCAAAATCGAGCTGTGTATGCCCATCATTACTGACATAGCTAAGATAAAATTGACATGCGCAATTTTACAGTTACAACCCATGACAGTGTAGCAGTTAATGCCTATTTAATGCAATGCTCGTGTCACTTAGGTAATGCAGGTGTGCATTACTTTGGTATAGTGGGTCACACTTATTAGGCAACACACGCTATGCTGTCTTCGATAGTAATAGTAAAATTGCCATGAGCTGCCTGTGCATGGTAATCTTACAGTAGCTGTGAGAATTAGGGCCCATGTCTCCTATGCATGAAAACAGTCTTTATATGCATGTATACAATGTCATATACCGTATATAAAAAGGTTTTTTGTAGGAAGGAATGTTTGTTTCTTTCTATTTTTTCTAATTTTATGTTACTATATTATTAGTTATCTCTTTTTCTGATGCACTTCATCAGACTTAGTCTAATACCCCAATACATACAGTATATATTTTTCTTCATGATTCTATTCTTCGTCTACAAACTTTGTAAACATTTGTTGGAGAAGCATATCTTCATCTTTATATATATATTTTTGCATATTCTCCTTAACAATAAAAAAAACTTACAGCCTCATTGCATTGCAGTGTGCCTCCTATACCTGTTCCATGAAAGCTTGTTAAATTCCGGTTTCTTCTGCCTGGCTGTGGATAAGCATATCTGCACTGGGCATCTGTGGGTAAAGTTTGTGCATGTCCAATAGAATGAAGCGCTTGTGAATGGAGGTAAAAAGCTCTGCATGAAAGTCTTTGTTCTGTTGGCCATACATGAACTGTGTTCGCACCTGCCCAGTCCGGATGTATTGGTCCACAACTGGGGGCATCTCCAAAACATGAAAAGGGACCCTGCCCTGGAATGGCAGACTCTACAAGGATCCAGGCAGCCTCTGGGCCATCCAGAGGCTTCCAACTACTAACTTCCAGTCCCAATTCATGTGTGCTTTAAATACATTTCAGGAGAAAAAGTTTTGGCAGGGCCCCATAAAAACAGCTAGGCCCCGCATTATACAACACAGTTCACAAACGCTGTATATTAATAGATGGACATTTTATCAGAACGATCATTGGCAAGCACACCATATTTAGAGCTGGACTTCACATCATACAGTTTAATTACATAATTTAAATATTCTATTACAGAAAAGTTAGAAACAGTGTTAGTGGGATCTATCTATACAGCCAGACTGTGCATTCCAGATGACATTCTGTCACAGGACTACCATCGAAACTCAAACACATGAGATAACCTAAAGCATGGGAACTGCTGGGAAGATGCACACATCTGCTAGCACAGTTGGCCACAGGTGTAATTCATGTTCCTAACCACAGCCATAAGTCCACTGGCAGCAACATAAGCACAGGCAAGAAACCACATGCTGACAGGATGGTCATGGACAGATGTCAACGTTTTGTAATGGGAACACAATTCAAAGTAATCCATGTACCACTAGAGAAATTAGCAGAATAAACATTGCCAGGGCCACATATATATATGGCCAGACATCATCTAGTAGTACTGTAGAGCTTTACTTTTTATGTAAAGTACATTTGTGGAAGAAGTGGTGCATGGCTTCATGTTCATGGTTACTATCATTTAGAAGCACACAGTTAAAAAGCACATTTTTTTCAGGAGAATTTGTCAGATTGTCAGAATAAGCCTTCCTAGAGGCCACACATTTCAAGACAAGCACTTCATTTGACAGTTTTTACACTGTTTACACAAAAACAAAAACAAAAAAACCACTGTACCAGATTTAGAATGTGTGCATTTAGTAGACCACATAAGGGTTTGCTGTTGGTTTGAGTTGAATGCTTATAATAGTTAAGTTATTTGATTTAGTGTTCTGTTTATGTTAGTAGGATTTATATTTTAATTATGTATTACATTACTAATTTTAATTAAAAAAAGTTTTCAACTGAGATTTGCATGATAGGATATGCATGATGTAGTTACATAGTTACATAGTTATTTTGGTTGAAAAAAGACATACGTCCATCGAGTTCAACCAGTATAAAGTACAACACCAGCCTGCTCCCTCACATATCCCTGTTGATCCAGAGGAAGGCGAAAAAACCCTTACAAGGCATGGTCCAATTAGCCCCTAAAGGGAAAAATTCCTTCCCGACTCCAGATGGCAATCAGATAAAATCCCTGGATCAACATCATTAGGCATTACCTAGTAATTGTAGCCATGGATATCTTTCAAAGCAAGGAAAGCATCTAAGCCCCCTTTAAATGCAGGTATAGAGTTTGCCATAACGACTTCCTGTGGCAATGCATTCCACATCTTAATCACTCTTACTGTAAAGAACCCTTTCCCTTTCCTAAATAAATGGCTAAAATGTTTTTCCTCCATGCGCAGATCATGTCCTCTAGTCCTTTGAGAAGGCCTAGGGACGAAAAGCTCATCCGCCAAGCTATTATATTGCCCTCTGATGTATTTATACATGTTAATTAGATCCCCTCTAAGGCGTCTTTTCTCTAGACTAAATAAACGCAGTTTATCTAACCTTTCTTGATAAGTGAGACCTTCCATCCCACGTATCAATTTTGTTGCTCGTCTCTGCACCTGCTCTAAAACTGCAATATCTTTTTTGTAATGTGGTGCCCAAAACTGATTTCCATATTCCAGATGTGGCCTTACTAGAGAGTTAAACAGGTGCAATATTATGCTAGCATCTCGAGTTTTTATTTCCCTTTTAATGCATCCCAAAATTTTGTTAGCTTTAGCTGCAGCTGCTTGGCATTGAGTACGATTATTTAACTTGTTGTCAATGAGTACTCCTAAGTCCTTCTCCAAGTTTGATGTCCCCAACTGTATCCCATTTATTTTGTATGGTGCTAGACCATTAGTACGTCCAAAATGCATGACTTTACATTTGTCAACATTGAATTTCATCTGCCATGTATGTACCCATATAGCATATCCTATCCAGATCCTGTTGCAATATGACACTATCTTCCTGAGAGTTGATGATTCTGCACAATTTTGTATCATCTGCAAAAATAGCAACATTGCTCACTACTGCATCTACTAGGTCATTAATAAATAAATTGAAGAGCACTGGGCCCAGAACAGACCCCTGTGGGACCCCACTGCTAACAGTCTCCCATTTTGAGTACGATCCATTGACCACAACTCTTTGTTTTCTGTCCATTAGCCAGTTCCCTATCCATGAACACAGACTCTTCCGCAGTCCTTGCATCCTCAACTTTTGCACCAGACTTTTGTGGGGAACAGTGTCGAAGGCCTTTGCAAAGTCCAAGTATATCACATCTACAGCATTCCCAATATCCATATTAGCATTCACTACCTCATAAAAGCTGAGCATGTTAGTCAAACAGGACCTGTCTTTAGTAAACCCATGTTGATGCTGAGAAATAAGATTATTTTCTACTATGAAGTCATGTATAGTATCTCTTAGTAACCCCTCAAATAGTTTGCATACAACTGATGTTAAGCTTACAGTTCTATAATTTCCTGGATCTGATTTTTTGCCCTTCTTAAATAATGGGAAAACGTGGGCTGTACGCCAATCCACTGGGACTCTGCCAGTTGCAAGAGAGTCACAAAAGATAAGATAAGGGGTTTATCTATAACTGAACTAAATTCCCTTAGGACCCGAGGATGCATGCCATCCGGGCCAGGTGCCTTGTCTATTTTTCATTCATTTAGTCTTGCCTTCACTTCCTCCTGCGTTAAGTATTTAATTTTACAGTTAGAAGATTGAGACTCTTCCCCCTCTGTAGTTTGCAACAGTGTTGTTTCTTTTGTGAAGACAGAAGCAAAGAAAGCATTTAATAACTCTGCCTTACCTTGGTCATCCACCATTGAGTTCCCACCCTCATCCTTTAGGAGTCCTATACAGTCAACCTTTCTTTTTTTAGAGTTAATGTACTTGTAAAACAATTTTGGGTTAGATTTGATATTCTTATCATTTAATTTTTTTCTACTAAAGAAACATCAAGTTGAATTTGTTTCTGACATGGTGGAATTCCATGAGCAAAATTACAAGTAATATGTCTAAAAAAATGTTGTTAGCTTTAGCTGCAGCTGCTTGGCATTGAGTACGATTATTTAACTTGTTGTCAATGAGTACTCCTAAGTCCTTCTCCAAGTTTGATGTCCCCAACTGTATCCCATTGTACGTCCAAAATGCATGACTTTACATTTGTCAACATTGAATTTCATCTGCCATGTATGTGCCCATATAGCCATCCTATCCAGATCCTGTTGCAATATGACACTATCTTCCTGAGAGTTGATGATTCTGCACAATTTTGTATCATCTGCAAAAATAGCAACATTGCTCACTACTGCATCTACTAGGTCATTAATAAATAAATTGAAGAGCACTGGACCCAGAACAGACCCCTGTGGGACCCCACTGCTAACAGTCTCCCATTTTGAGTACGATCCATTGACCACAACTCTTTGTTCTCTGTCCATTAGCCAGTTCCCTATCCATGAACACAGACTCTTCCGCAGCCCTTGCATCCTCAACTTTTGCACCAGACTTTTGTGGGGAACAGTGTCGAAGGCCTTTGCAAAGTCCAAGTATATCACATCTACAGCATTCCCAATATCCATATTAGCATTCACTACCTCATAAAAGCTGAGCATGTTAGTCAAACAGGACCTGTCTTTAGTAAACCCATGTTGATGCTGAGAAATAAGATTATTTTCTACTATGAAGTCATGTATAGTATCTCTTAGTAACCCCTCAAATAGTTTGCATACAACTGATGTTAAGCTTACAGTTCTATAATTTCCTGGATCTGATTTTTTGCCCTTCTTAAATAATGGGAAAACGTGGGCTGTACGCCAATCCACTGGGACTCTGCCAGTTGCAAGAGAGTCACAAAAGATAAGATAAAGGGGTTTATCTATAACTGAACTTAATTCCCTTAGGACCCGAGGATGCATGCCATCCGGGCCAGGTGCCTTGTCTATTTTTAATTTATTTAGTCTTGCCTTCACTTCCTCCTGCGTTAAGTATTTAATATTACAGTTAGAAGATTGAGACTCTTCCGCCTCTGTAGTTTGCAACAGTGCTGTTTCTTTTGTGAAGACAGAAGCAAAGAAAGCATTTAATAACTCTGCCTTACCTTGGTCATCCACCATTGAGTTCCCACCCTCATCCTTTAGGAGTCTATACAGTCAACCTTTCTTTTTTTAGAGTTAATGTACTTGTAAAACAATTTTGGGTTAGATTTGATATTCTTATCATTTATTTTTTTTCTACTAAAGAAACATCAAGTTGAATTTGTTTCTGACATGGTGGAATGAGGTCCACATATAGGAAAATTCTTCCTTAAATGTAAAATTACAGTAGACAGTTACAGTACTGAATAAAATGTATTAAATAAATGTATCAGCAGGACATTTATAGCAATGAGCCTCCTGAAGATATTACAGTGTTGATAACACAATAGTAGCAGCAGTTTTTGAAGTAAGTAACATCAAAATCCTTTTTAGTCAGTGCAGCACTTAGTTTAACATCGACAGTAAGATACCAGCGAATATAGGAGGGGAACTTTTTTTCAATAGACGTAATAGCATGTCTCATTTTTGAAAACAAGTCATAGCATGTCTCATTTTTGATTGTGACTCATGTTGTATGAAACTGCCAATAAGACACTAGCAATAGCAACATTTTTAATAGGAATGGTATACACCAGCAGCAGGAAACATCTTTACAATGTTTCTCTTTAGGCAGGGACCCTATTTACCTGTAAAATAAATTAATTACACCAACAACAGTTGGAATTGTTATTTTTGAATAGCAAGGCTCTTAGTAGGTGAGGCCCAACTAGGAATTTGGCAAGAATACATCAGCAGTAAAAAAAAATTGTCAAAAGCTGTAGCATGACCCCTTCTACTCAAACACTATATTCTGTTATAAAATAGACACGCAGACACAAGCAACAATGGAAGGTTTAATTTTTGTATAGCAGGAGCTCTTTTAAGTAGGACTCTGTATAAACATTAAATTGGCAGAAGGATACCAACACTAGCAATGGTAGGATTTTGCTCTTCACCCGTTCCTGGGTGCTAAAGCATTATAAGTCCCTGTCCTTTTACTGGTAGAATGGTTAATTCTATTAACATAAATTATTTTTTTATTTTATTTTATCAACAACTATATAAACTATTTTTAAATCAGCCATTTTTTCAGAGACTGAATTGGAGTAAGTGGAAAGTTAAATATGACTTTTTGTTTTTGATATTTGTTATCTGTCACCTGTTCTAATTAAGTCATTAACCTTCCGTTTGGGGTAAGCCGCGCAGGAGGATTTCTCAGGCCCTGCTGGGCCGATTTGCATAACTTTTTTTGCTACACACAGCTAGCACTTTGCTAGCTGCATGTGCACACCGATTGCCGCCACTCCATGCCGATTCGCCGCTACCCGCCGTGCCGCCCCCCCCCCCCCCAGACCCTTTGCGCAGCCTGGCCTATCAACGCCAGGCAGCGCTGAGGGGTGGATCGGGACTCGACGTTGATGACGTCATCACGACCACCGCCATGGCGACGGGAAAAGCCCTCCAGGAAATCCCTTTCTTTGAACGGGATTTCCTAATTGCAGATCGCCGTAGGCGATCGGAGCGGGTGGGGGGATGCCGCCCTAGGCTCGCTACAGGATTTAAAAAAAAAAAAAAACCTGCTTTGCTGCCCCCTGGCGGTTTTTAATAGACCGCCAGGAAGGTTAAATGGAATGTTTGAAATACTACATTGTGTATAGCTGCCTTTAACTGTGGGGATGGC
Source organism: Hyperolius riggenbachi (assembly GCF_040937935.1). Taxonomy (NCBI): domain Eukaryota; kingdom Metazoa; phylum Chordata; class Amphibia; order Anura; family Hyperoliidae; genus Hyperolius; species Hyperolius riggenbachi. The sequence continues at coordinate 311,225,094 of NC_090648.1, forward strand.
AGCAGGAGCCACAAGCAGGTCAGTGCAGCAGTGGCAGAAATCTAGCGATGCACCTCAGTCGCCAACTGACTATCAAGTAACTTTTTGCAATGCCTGGTGCAAACTGGCAACAAAAAAAAAGAAAACAAAAGAAATATTACTACTTTACATAATTAGAACACCCACCTACATACACATTTACAAATTTTCATTTTTCCCCAGTGTTACACTGAATCTGAGATCAATACTGAACACTTCCAGGTTCACAACACAGAGAGGAGTCCTAGGACTTGGATATGACTACAGCCACTGGGTCAGCGGACCATGTATATGTTCTCTGCAGGCTCACAGGATTGGAAGATACATAATATGTTCACAGTTACAAAAGCGACTGTGACCTTGTAATCACACAGCAAAGCCAAGGACACAGCTATAACAACAACAGCATTCTGCTAGAACCTGTGTCATTTTATTGTTATATTTATGGGCTGAAACCAAAAAGGATGAAAAAATATATTGTACTATGCATGCATATAAAAATTGCATGTACTACAGAATATCTTACTGTAAAAAATGATCCTTCCCAAAACATCCATGCCAGAAAACTATCTCTACATACATGGTAGATCAGATACTAAATTAATATTCATAAAATGTTCCCATTGCAGCTTGTAATATCTTTCTTGGTACAGATGGAAAACATATTAGGAAGAATAGACATGTGAACACTTAATGGAGTCAGACACCCGGCAGACACAAGTGTCAAACACCAGTAAAGATGGGCAATGAGATGCAATTAATTCCAGCATGCACGCAAATGTGATGCAAATTGTTAAGGGCCAGTTAAAATTGCCAGCCAGCTGTGCATGTTTTAAAAATAAATCAAAAACAAACAAAACAATCCCAGGACTAAGTACAGATGTGACTACGATGAAGGGAGGACTTAATAAATGTGTAATGAGAAGCAAAAATGAAAGCAGAGAAATGGAAAAGCAGAAAGATAGAACATAAAAACAAAAATAGATAAAACGTGAAGGCTCTAGCTATTCTAGTATAAAATGTGCTATTCCAAAATATAAACATATTTCAATGAGTTTGATGGGCTTCCCATTACAGTCGACTGTTCCTCTGAACAGAAATCAGAACTGATTAATTAACATCATCTGTAGGTCATCTGTGACATATAAGGGATGACACAACTGTGGGGGTCAGAGCCGGATCATCCACTAGGCAAACCTAGGCACTTGCCCTGTGCCTGGATAGAGTCTAGGGGCTTGGTAGATGCTAGCCCCCACCAAATCTCGCCCTCCCCAAAATAAGCCATGTGATCATCAGCAGTGGGCAAAAACTGATATTTTGCCTAGTGCCCCATTTCCTCTTAATCACTTTCTGGTGGGGGTGTTGCTATAGCAACCTTCATATTATCCTCAAATTTACTGTGACACATTTAATAAGAAATTCTGTCTTTTTTTGAGAAAAAGAGTAAAAAAACCTAACATGTTTTTTTTTTTTCCTGAGCACCTTTGGTGACAGAATGCTGAGATGGTATCCGGTGTTCCTACAGAAATCTAGAGGGCTTTTTAGTAAATCAAAGTAAACCTGCATTTGGAAATCACTTAAAAAGAAAAAAAAAACACTTTGCACATTGCCCCACAATGACATTTACTGCCTTTGCTACACTGATGGCTGCAGTACTTGTATACTAAATAGCAGGTGAGTATAATGCAGAAACATATTTAATGCATGCAGGGATGTTTTGTTTTTTAGACATATTACTTGTAATTTTGCTCATGGAATTTTTAACCACCTGACCACCTAACGCCGATTCGTGGCCACAAGGTGACTCTCCCAGGACCGCCTAAAGCAGAAAGGCGTCAAGTCCTGGGGGATTAGATTCCTCCACTCCATAAACAACCTGCCAGCCATGATCTGAAAAAAAGAAATCACTTGTACAGCACTGTGATCTTGTGCAACGCTGTATGGGGGACAGCTCTGTCACTGAGCTGTCCCCAGGAGAGACTCACAAAGCGATCGTCTCTCATAGGCTGATGCCTATGCAAGACAATTGTGGGGATTGGCTGTCGGGGGGAGAAACGGAGGGGGGAGGGATAAAATATAAACAAAATATGCTTTTTTAGTAAAAAAACAAAACAAAATTAATTTTAAAAAAATGTAGATCACAGAAGCAATCAGAGGCCACCAACAGAAAGCTCTGTTGGTGGCAACAAATGGGGGCAGATTCATTAGTGTGCTAAGTTGTATGGATCTGCAGTGAGCCGTTAAAACTGCAGAGTGCAGAGCACTGAATTGTAAAAAATCGCCTTGTCATTAGGGGGGTGTAGGCCTGTGGTCCTTAAATGGTTAATAAAACATCCCTGCAATGTTTTTTTTTTTTTTGTTAAAGCCATCCCCAAGCTTTATTAACTCCTTGTCCCCCCATTGAGCGGGGTATTTCAAAGGGGATTCAAAGCCTACATGCATAAGGTTTCACCACTGAGCATTAGAAGCCTACAAGGTCCCTAACAGCAGGATAACAGGGGCAACTCTGCAAAAGATGGGGCTTGTACCTCTCATCCCTTTATAAAGTACCCTTAACCTGATATTATAGATAAGTAACTCATTTCCACCTGAAGGTAACAGTATGGAGGGAACCTATGGGGAAATATGGTGGTTTCTTTAAGTAAAATGGACTCAAATATATATTCACCCTCTCCTAGGTAAATAGTTAAAGCAAGCCAGATATGCTCACTACCTATTTAACATAAAGAGTTAAAAAATGTAGTAATATTAAATACTTAACGCAGGAAGAAGTAAAGGCAAGACTAAATAAATTAAAAATAGACAAGGCACCTGGCCCGGATGGCATGCATCCTCGGGTCCTAAGAGAATTAAGTTCAGTTATAGCTAAGCCCCTTTATCTTATCTTTTGTGACTCTCTTGCAACTGGCAGAGTCCCAGTGGATTGGCGTACAGCCCACGTTTTCCCATTATTTAAGAAGGGCAAAAAATCAGATCCAGGAAATTATAGAACTGTAAGCTTAACATCAGTTGTATGCAAACTATTTGAGGGGTTACTAAGAGATACTATACATGACTTCATAGTAGAAAATAATCTTATTTCTCAGCATCAACATGGGTTTACTAAAGACAGGTCCTGTTTGACTAACATGCTCAGCTTTTATGAGGTAGTGAATGCTAATATGGATATTGGGAATGCTGTAGATGTGATATACTTGGACTTTGCAAAGGCCTTCGACACTGTTCCCCACAGAAGTCTGGTGCAAAAGCTGAGGATGCAAGGACTGGGGAAGAGTTTGTGTGCATGGATAGGGAACTGGCTAATGGACAGAAAACAAAGAGTTGTGGTCAATGGATTGTACTCAAAATGGGAGACTGTTAGCAGTGGGGTCCCACAGAGGTCTGTACTGGGTCCAGTGCTCTTCAATTTATTTATTAATGACCTAGTAGATGCAGTAGTGAGCAATGTTGCTATTTTTGCAGATGATACAAAATTGTGCAGAATCATCAACTCTCAGGAAGATAGTGTCATATTGCAACAGGATCTGGATAGGATGGCTATATGGGCACATACATGGCAGATAAAGTTCAATGTTGACAAATGTAAAGTCATGCATTTTGGTCGTACCAATGGTCTAGCACCATAGAAAATAAATGGGATACAGTTGGGGACATCAAACTTGGAGAAGGACTTAGGAGTACTCATCGACAACAAGTTAAATAATCGTACTCAATGCCAAGCCGCTGCAGCTAAAGCGAACAAAATTTTGGGATGCATTAAAAGGGAAATAAAAACTCGAGATGCTAGCATAATATTGCCCCTGTTTAACTCTCTAGTAAGGCCACATCTGGAATATGGAATTCAGTTCTGGGCACCACATTACAAAAAAGATATTGCAGTTTTAGAGCAGGTGCAGAGACGAGCTACGAAATTGATACGTGGGATGGAAGGTCTCGCTTACCAAGAAAGGTTAGATAAACTGGGTTTATTTAGTCTAGAGAAAAGACGCCTTAGAGGAGATCTAATTAACACGTATAAATACATCAGAGGGCAATATAATAGCTTGGCGGATGAGCTTTTTGTCCCTAGGCCTTCTCAAAGGACTAGAGGACATGATCTGCGCATGGAGGAAAAATGTTTTAGCCATTTATTTAGGAAAGGGTTCTTTACAGTAAGAGTGATTAAGATGTGAAATGCATTGCCACAGGAAGTCGTTATGGCAAACTCTATACCTGCATTTAAAGGGGGCTTAGATGCTTTCCTTGCGTTGAAAGACATCCATGACTACAATTACTAGGTTATGCCTAATGATGTTGATCCAGGGATTTTATCTGATTGCCATCTGGAGTCAGGAAGGAATTTTTCCCTTTTGGGGCTAATTGGACCATGCCTTGTGGGTTTTTTTTCCGCCTTCCTCTGGATCAACAGGGGTATGTGGGGGACGGGCTGGAGTTGTACTTTGTACTATTTGAACTCGATGGACGTATGTCTTTTTTCAACCAAAATAACTATGTAACTATGTAACTATGTAGTGCTGGCTCACATGCATGCTTGGCTGGCATTTACCGCCAGCATCCGGAACTCATCGTCAATAGCTCCCATTCAAGTGAATGGGAGCGATTGTATCAAGCAACGTGTATCGTTTACCCGCATTTGCATGCATCCGATCCCGATTTTCCCCGTCGTTCCAGGTGATTATGGACGTCGTGTCCCCCTGCGGGGCCGATCACCGCCGAAAGCCCGCGCAAGCCCCCGAACGAGATGCCGCAGAACAGGACGCCGCTACAAGCCCATGTGAACCAGCCCTAAGACATCCTCACAGTAAGCAAAAATAAAATAAAATAAAATACACAATATTTAACTCTTTCATTAAAATAAGTAAATAAATACATTTTCTTCTGTTTTTTTTTTTTTTTCGTTTTTTTTAATCTTTATTCTTCTGTTTTCTTTTTTCATCTGTTTATGCCTTTCTTCTCACAGTGTGGTAAGTTACTGCTTCTTTCCCCCTCTGACACTTGCCTTACACCTGGGCAGTTGCAGCAGCACTAAGCTGAGGGGTTGAGATGTGCAGTGACTTAGCTTAGTAAATTCAATGTCTCATGTAGATGCTGGTTTAAAAAAAAAAAAAATCATACTATGCAAGTGAAGACAAAAAGGCAATGCTACAGATCATTTTTTATCAGGGCTAATTTTAAAACTCATCTCCTGGATAATGTTATGTGTAACCCCCACTACCCCAGCTAATAATTAAACAAACTTGAACTGAAAATAAACTAATAAGATAAGAGTGTGTTCAGGCAATGTGATAGGAAAGCTGAGGAAAGGTCAGGCAATATGATGGAAAAGCCGAAGTAGGGTCAGGCAATATGATGGGAAAGTCGAGGTAAGGTCAGGCAATATAATGGGAAAGTCGAGGTAAGGTCAGGCAATATGATGGGAAAGCCAAGGTAAGGTCAGGCAATATGATGAAAAAGGGAAGGTAAGGTCAGGCAATATAATGGGAAAGCCGATGTAAGGTCAGAGAGTGTTTAGGCAATATGATGGAAGATCCAAGGTAACAGACGTTCCAGCATTATGATGGGAAAGCTGAGGTAAGATCAGACAGTGTTCAGGCGATATGATCGAAAAACTTAGGTAAGGTCAGAGAGTGTTCAGGAAATAAGATGGGAAAGCCGAGGTAAGGTCAGAGAGTGTTCAGGCAATATGATAGGAAAGCTGAGGTAAGGTCAGGCAATATGATGGAAAAGCTGAGGTAAGGGTAGGCAGCATTAAAATAGACAATATGGCAGTAGTCAGACAATATGGACAAAGTCAATTGATTCCAAGGTAAGTGGAGTGCCTCCAAATGAAAAACATTTGGGAGCTATGCAAATTGCTTTTTTTCTCCACTTGAGTTTCAGAACACATTGTCTGAATTTCTGAACCAGTTCAAGTTTCTGAACTGTAAAACCATACTAGCAGAGGAACGCTCAAATATTTAACCAACCTCCAAACAACTGATAAACAACATAATCACTGATGTTTTGCTGCCAACATGAGTTTTCTGTTACATGCTTCATTAGGCAAAGCAAATTCTGAATTTATCAATTTATTTGTTGTAAGGTACCTATGCAAAGAAAGAATTACACTTTATCTATAAAATGGCACTGTAGAACACCAATTTCACTAAAGGATCGCTAAAACTGACAGTGGAAGGATCTTATATTATTACTAGGATTCATTAACACTGTCAGTCCGGAATGGATCAGTTTGATCCGTTCTGGTAAACGCAGTGCAAACATCCGACCTGCACGATTTTTCCGGACAGGTAATACATTTCCCATAGAGGCCTATGGTGGAAATGCATCTGCTTTGAACTCCAACACGATGCAAAACACCATCGGTGCAGACACTGAACTGTCCGCTCCAAACAGGCCACTTTTTAGGTCCACTTTTGAAAGAAACTTTTTAATTTGTATCATGTCCAAGTCAAAACTTATTTTTTTGCATATTTGTTTCATGTTTAAAATGCAGATGTACAAATGTCAACTCTTAGATTCAGCATGCACACCTTTATTATGATATTCTGGACAGTGTTTAGCTGCCAATTCTATCTCCTTGTTGACATCACTTCTCAGCCCTAGCCAACCCTAAGCCCGATCTCATGAGCCTAGCCACAACTACTGCAACTTTAGAGCTGCAAGAGCTGGAGTACTCAAACGTCTTATTCTAGTTAGTATAAAATGTAACCATGAAGTGGCTCTTTAGTGTGCAGTGGCACAGTCCAACTGTCAGAATTGTGTGCACACAAGAAAGCAGGCTTTCCGGCATATTTGGAGTGCTTAACCGGTTCAGCCCCGCAGTGCCGAAAATCTCATGCATCCGAGCAACGTTCACCTCCCATTCATTCGCCTATAACTTTATTGCTACTTATCACAATGAATTGATCTATATCTTTTTTTTTCCGCCACTAATTAGGCTTTCTTTGGGTACTACATTTTGCTAAGAATTATTTTTTTCTAAATCCATTTTAACAGGAAAATTAAGAAAGAAATGAAAAAAATTCATTATTTCTCAGTTTTTGGCCATTATAGTTTGAAATTAATATATGCTACCGTAATTAAAACCCATGTATTTTATTTGCCCATCTGTCTCGTTAATTACACCATTTAAACGATGTCCCTATCACAATTTATGGTGCCGATATTTCATTTAGAAATAAAGGTGCATTTTTTCAATTTGCGTCCATCACTATTTATAAGCTTATAATTTTAAATAATATAATAACATACTCTCTTGACATGTATATTTAAAAAGTTTAGACCCTTGGGTAACTATTTATGTTGTTGTTTTTTTTTAATTGTATTTTTTTTTTTTTTTTTTTAATAAAAAATGTATGTGGGTAATTTTTGGTGTGGGAGGGAAACTGCTTATTTTACATGTAAAATAAGCAAATTCTTTAATTAAAAATGTATGTGGGTGCAGTTTACTATTTACAGTGAGAAAAGTCCTGGATGCGAACGATCTCGCATCCAGGAACCAAAATTCAGAGGAGTTGTTTCCTGGGGGCAGAAATACCACGCTCTCTGGAGAGAAAGCGTCGGTATTTCTGCGGGGAAGTTAGATCGGTGAATGGGAATTATATTCCCATTCACTGATCGGGGGGCTAGCGGCGGGCGGCGGGTGCTCGCGCGGGCGCGCGCCCGATCGCGCGCACCACGCATTGAAAGCAGCAGTGCCTTTCTGGACGAGAAAGCTCGTCCAGAAAGGCCGAACTGGTTAAAGTGTACCTGAGGTGAACCTTGCGTACAAAAGCACAAAAGCGATTTTGAAAACAACCACCAAGGTTCTGAAATGAGAGAGGCCAGAAGCCCAATGGTGCAGTATAGTTAAACAAAGTGAATGATGAGCATGGTAGAGACTTATACTCACAAGGGTGGGTTGCACTCCTGCAACAACCGACAGAGCCTATGGGAAATTAACCGTTTTGTTTGAGGTATGTTATGCTTTATCTCTTACTGGTCTAGCGTACACTTATAATTCATCTACTGTATAATTTGTCTTTTGTGTGTTTTCAGCATTCTAATTCCAATATATCCAGTTACAGAAAAGAATTAGAATACAGGGGAATAATTATCTTTATAATTTCTTAGCAGTTGCTCCGAGCAAGCAATGTAAAATTCAGCCCACAAACTGTAAGATATTTTGCGATCGCATATGTTCTATATTTTTTTGCTAGATAGTGTTAAGGGCTCTGCCTCTGACATAGGAGACCAGGGTTTGAATCCCGGCTCTTCCTGTTCAGTAAGCCAGTTCCTATTTAGTAAGAAACCTTGGGCAAGACTCCCTAACACTGCTACTGCCTATAGAGCACATCCTAGTGGCTGCAGCTCTGGCAGTTTGAGTCTGCCAGGAGAGAAGCGCGATATAAATGTTCTGTGTCTTGTGTCTTGTCTTGCTTGTCAATCAATAAAGGACCCTTTGGACATCTTGACAGTTTCCAGGTTACTCTGTGTGTGCCAATAAAATTGGAAGGCAATGCTCTATCTTGTAGCAGAGGTTCTATTTCCCTCTCTGGTTGGTCACCATTGTGCGCTGACTCCCCTCATAGCACTTCAATCATATAATGAAATGTTTTCAGGGGCTGAATCTGTCTACTGGTTGGTTAAGGTTCTGCATGAAAAAAAAAATACTCTTTTTTTTTTACAGATTCATCCAATCCTGTGCAACTCCTGGTTTGTGCAAACAGCTCTGTTCAACACAGCTTATCAGCATAAAACAAGCTAGCTTGATTTGCCATGGAACCATAAAATAGTTTGCTTACACGCATTTTGCCAAACTTGAAAGAATCCATATTTCTAAACGGCTGTGAAACACTGTGCATGTAGATTGTATGCCAAGGAAATGTAAATCCTTGAAACAAAAAATGTTCTGGCATAGAATGTCCGAGCAATGAAAGAAGTTCAACAGGCCTCTGAACTCTTGGATCAAACTCCAAACAACAGGAATTAAGAAGATTCATTGGGGAGTTCTCACAACTTTTATCACATGTTGAAGTGGATAAAGTGTTCACATTCTGTGCATGAACTCAGGGGAAATGCATGTGCTCACTTTTTTCATTTTATTTCCTTTTTTTAACAGCTGTCCAGTATAGAAGCATTCATAGATTAAATTCTAGTGTTTATAGTTAAAGACTTACAAATAAAAATGAATTAATGTTGAAGGAAACCTAGACTGAGAGCAGTGTGGAGGGAGCCATTGCGGACTTATTTTTAACACACTGCTATTTTCCTGGCTAAAGTGTTAAAGTGGTGTAAAATAAGACACAAGCTGCATCAAAGTAAATTTGTTGTGAGAGAATTATGTGGAGGCAGGGGCATAACTAGAGGGGAGCAGCACCTACGATCGCAAGGGGCCCCAGAGCTATGGGGAGGTCCCAACTACTAACATTCCTTCCTCCGATAGAGGGGACTATACTTCAGATAAGATGTTTTTGTGGATACACTTGTTATGGGTGTGAAGATGGGCCCCATGGCGGTGAAGGGCAATAAGGGGAGGCAAGGGAAGGTGTGAGAACATTTGGGTGACCCAATTAAGTTTTGCTGGGGGGCCCCATGGATTGTAATTACCCCACTGTGTGCAGTGTGCTCTCAAGTTGAACTTTAGGCCTCTGTAGTTTCTAAACCACACATCAGGAATATTTGTGCAACCAGCAGAATCAGAAAAAGGTTTTCTGTATACTTATTTTTGGGTGATTCAGAAAGCGTTAGAGGCAAAGGATCAACGCATTAGCTGGACAAGTAACATTTGCTTTAAAGATGGTGATGGCAAATCCTTTTCTCGACACTCCTGGCCATCCCCTTATGCCCCTTTAACAAAAATTAAATACTTCTCCAAAAAATGTTCCCACTCCTCTCTATCCTCAGTGAAGGTCCAGTAGTAACATTGGGTGGGCACTTCTGGTTAGGCTTCCGATGTCTTCTGGAGGAATATCATCATATAATCCCCTCTCCTGTTTTTGCCTATTTGAAGGGGAATGACTTCAGCATGTGAGGTTGTGGGTTGCATCACAAGGCATTGTGGAAAGCAGATGGAGGTGGGTTGCTCTTCCAGTAAACTTTCTTCCTGAGATAGTTGGCTTTGTGTGCATAATACACGGTGCTTGAAAACCTAAAAACGTTTTTTTTAATGCAGGTCCTAAAGCTGAATAATGAGAAGCCAATTAAGTGAGTCTAATGCAGTACATCTGTTTATTTATTTTTTGAGTAAAATGGTCCAAAGCTACATATTTGTGTGTGACAAAGTATGTGAACCCTTTGCTTTCAATCTAGGTTTGCTGGGTCACATGTATTTTACACTGCTCTCCACTGTGTCGTCAAACCTCTATCCTCAAGGGAATACAAAAGCAACCACTGTTTAAAAATACACAGAAGCACTAAAAATACCTTAAATATTGCACAATAAACCAGTAAACAAGAACTTTTTTGCTAACTAGATTTTATATAATTTTCTAGACACTTACAGTATAGCGCGTTTGTTAAGATATTTAATTTGCAGTTTAGAGGTTAACTTTTGAACATTTCTGTGGCCAATGAGCATTAAAAAAAGTCTCACTAATCAGAGGTTACACATAAACAGCAGGTAAATTTGGGAGGAAGCATACACAGTGCAGCGCTGCTATTTGCCTATTTGAAGCAAAGGTAAGACATACATAAAGGCTCTACCGTTGTTAAACAATGTTCTGTAATTTTCTTTCAGCAGAACCTTCTGATAGAAAAACTGCAGTAGCAAAAGAAGAAGGAATGTTATCAAAACACTGCCTTGCTGTACTGTGTCAACAACTCTGTGAGGGTTTGCATGTACTCCCATTTCCCATTCCCTCTGGATCTTGCACTATACACTTAACACAAAGTTAATTACAATTATACACAAGGCTACACCAATAACACTAGATTAACTATGTACAATAGTATAGGAGGCCAAAAGCAGGTAACACTTGCTTACAATTATGGAAAGGGCATCCTATCACGGTCAGTTACCTGTCCAAAGAAGGCAGCTGGTACATTTAGATGTCTGCAGGCAACACGTTTCATCCTGGCCTAGGAATGGGGGTTTGGACGTTTGCATGCACACACTCAGCATGTTGTGGCATAAATACTGGGAGTCAGGGGTTAGTGTGAGTGATGTGCGCATGCATATGCATGAGGGTGTCCTGTGCGTACATGACTTGTCTTAATTGTGTGCATGTTTGTACAGGTGCTGGTATGTGCTTACACGCATGTGTGCTTGCGCGTGATGTGTAGGGCCTATATAAGTCTAGAGAGAACCATTCTTCAGTGCTGTTATATTGCAGCCTATGCATAGAGTGTGTTCTCTTTTGACTTGACCTTGTTGTCTGCCTGTTCTTGTTCTACGTTGATACTGGCTTGTCTGACTGCTTGATATATTGCCAACCTTTGCTATATCCAATTACCCAATTTGTTGCCGACCTCTGCTTGTCTGACTGCACAAATTGTTGGTGAACCTGTTCGAAGATCCAATTTGCCATTGACATCTGCCTGTCTGAGTACCCATCCTGGCCCATGTCCTTGCCATGTCTCCTGCAACTAGTCCATGTGGAAGTGCTGCTTTACTGCTCTGGTCCTGCGCCTGGTCATCATGCCAGTGGGTGGGTTTGCAAGAGCTTCTGCATGTAAACAGATTCAAATAAGAAGTACATTTCTTCCGGAGTAAAATGAGCCATAAATTATTTTTCTTCTATGTTGCTGTCACTTACAGTAGGTAGAGGAAATCTGACAGAACCAACAGGTTTTGGAATAGCCCATCTCCTTATGGAGGGTTCTCAGGGTTTTATTTATTTTCAAAAGCTTTTAGCAAATGGCAGTTGCTCCGTCCAACTGCCAAATAAATGTGAAGCGAGCAGGGAAGCTGGCCAGCATCTCTGTGTAAATCCTTTTTAGGGGAAACTTTATAAATAATAAAGGCCATGCTGAGAATCCCCCATGAAGAGATGAACTAGTCCAAAACCTGTTGGTTCTGTCAGAAGATCTACTACCTACTGTAAGTGTAAGCAGCATAGGAGAAAAGTAATTTATGGCTCATTTTACTCTGGAAGAAATGTACTTTTTATTTGTATGTGTTTTAAATGTTACATTTTTTCACAATAGTGATCCTTTAATTTGCAAGCTGCATGCTTGTTTCATGTGTATGATCCAAATACTACTGCAGCCAAAGATGCAGAGCTTTATATATCACAGTAGCAAGGAAGAATTCTTGGCAGCAGTCAGACCGATGTGGGGAAAGAAAAGCCCAGGCCCAGATGTCTACCCAATAGAATGCTACACTTGCTTTGCAGATACAGTAAGTTGGTGTCTCACTTTTGCAAATCAATGAATGAAATGTTAGAGTTAAGGTAGCCACACACGATACAATAAAATGATCCGATTTTACAGTAATTCGATAAAAACGATCGTATCTCTCAAAAAATTCGAAAGCTTTTTTTTCATTCGACTGAAAAATCCGATCGGATTTCCCGTTTTTCTATTAAAATCGATCCAGAATGCCAAATATTTCTCTTCAATTTCTACTAAAGATTGTATGGTGTGTGTTGGAATGTTAATTTATTAATACACACACGATAGCAATTTTCTCTGAGTTTCCAATCATTTTTATCATAATTGAGGAAAAAATTGAACATAGGTGTGTGGTACATTGGTCATATTTTTGAAATGTTACAATCTGTCAGAAAAATGTATTGCAATTCTTGAATTGAACAGATATTTAAAAAATTGTATTGTGTGTGGCCACCTTAAAGAGACTCCGTAACAAAAATTGCATCCTGTTTTTTATCATCCTACAAGTTCCCAAAGCTATTCTATTGTGATCTGGCTAACTGCAGCACTTTGTACTATCACAGTCTCTGTAATAAATCAACTTATCTCTCACTTGTCAGACTTGTCAGCCAGTGTCTGGAAGGCTGCCAAGTTCTGCAGTGTTGTGGTTCTGTGATGCATCTCCCCCCTCCTGGCCCCTCTCTGCACACTGCTGTGTGTTATTTAGATTAGAGCAGCTTCTCTCTTCTCTCTTATCTTTTACAAGCTGGATAAATCGTCCTCTGAGCTGGCTGGGCTTTCACATAGTGAGGAATTACAGACAAGGGCAAAGCTGTTTGCAGGAAGAAAAGAGCAGCCTGAAACTTCAGTGCATGAGAGATGCAGGGGGAAAGAAACACACAAATGATCTCTTGAGATTCAAAAGGAATGCTGTATACAGCCTGCTTGTGTATGGATGTATTTTCTATGTGTGGACATACTGTACATCAACCTACTTCCTGTTTTGGTGGCCATTTTGTTTGTTTATAAACAAACTTTTTAAAACTGTTTTTAACCACTTTAAATGCGGCGGGGAGCGGCGAAATTGTGACAGAAGGTAATAGGAGATGTCCCCTAACGCACTGGTATGTTTACTTTTGTGTGATTTTAACAATACAGATTCTCTTTAAAGAGACACTGAAGCGAAAAAAAAATTATGATATAATGATTTGTATGTGTAGTACAGCTAAGAAATAAAACATTAAGATCAGATACATCAGTCTAATTGTTTCCAGTACAGGAAGAGTTAAGAAACTCCAGTTGTTATCTCTATGCAAAAAAGCCATTAAGCTCTACGACTTTCAAAGTCGTGGAGAGGGCTGTCTTCTGACTTTTATTATCTCAACTGTTAGTGAACAAATTTCTTTTTCTCTGCCAGAGGAGATGTCATTAGTTCACAGACTGCTCTGAAATAACCATTTTGAATGCTGAGTGTTGTGTAATCTGCACATATTATAGAATGATGCAATGTTAGAAAAAACACTATATACCTGAAAATAAAAATATGAGAATATTTTCTTTGCTGCTAATCTTCTAGTAATTATTCATAGTACACAACCAATTCATTATATCATATATATTTTTCGCTTCAGTGTCTCTTTAAGGGAAATTTTCAGAAATTAGCATCAGTTAATGCAGATATGAACATTTACCCTAAAATACTTGCCACGTGGCTGCAAAACCATCTTGAATCAATATTAGGTTACCTGCAAGAAGTCTTCAAATGGGGCATACTAACCTAGGATAATATAGTTGTGTCCTTTTAATGTTATTCACATTCATCAAAAAACAGAGAGGAGGGATGAAAACAACTTCACATGCTGATAAAAAGGACTTGACATTTCAAAAGGCCTTTGACAGACTTTATAGACACATTCTTAAAACCACCTTGTAAATCCTCGAATCTGAAGCAATATTTATTAAGAGATTAATGGCTCTTTATCATCATCAAATAACTTGTATTAAAAGTATTTGCCAAAAGAGAATGATATTCAGAATACATAACAGAGTCAGACGGGGTTATCTACTGTTCCCTATTATGTTTAACTTATGTCTAGAAAGTTTTATTCAAAAACATTCAAATCCATACAGAGATTAAAGGAATCCAGGTAATAAACTCAGAATGTTTTTTTTTTTATTTGATGATGATATTCTTCTGATCTTGATCAACTCAAGCATTGAGTCAGGTCTACTGATTTCAATATTGTGTTTTTGGTCTCAATTAACCAAGGGCATTTCGGTAAAAAAATTTAGGTCGGTAAAATACAGCATTTGGTATTTTACACTTTAAAAATATTTACTAATTTGGAAGAAGTTTGGTAATTCACCAAATAAACATGCTTCAATCCACTAAGCCCTGTTCCGTAAGTCTCACTTACCAGATGTGGAGCAGGTCAGGCATCAAGCTGTGAGTCTGTGTGCATTAATCGGGATTTTCTGTCCAGTGCATCCCTGGTATCCCTTTAGATGTGCAGCAGCCACCAGACGGAGCTCTTCTGTATACAAGCATACAGATATTCACATCTAAAGAGATGCAGAAAAGCCTTTTAAAAAGTCTCCTTCTTCTGCACTGCCGGACTGAAGGCCCACCTTCCAGGGTATCGGACCAAATGAAATGAGAAGCAGGCCTGTGTGGATCTTCCTATTGGCTGTCTGGCTCTCCCTATTGGCTGTCTGCTTCATCTGTCAATGTTACTGCATGGAGAGTGTGAGTTATCGGCTAGTCAGAGCTGGAGGTAAATACCGAACACTTTTGCTTAATTTACCAAATGCTTTAATTTTTGGGAATTGCAATTTCTTGACATTTCTTGAGGTATTTACCACACAAGTCAGTAATTTAACTCACTAGTCTGTAATTTTCAGTGCAGCAATAGGTTTAATGAATTGGCATTTGGCAAGGAGATTGGTAAAATTAGCTGTTTTCTGCATTACTGAATGCTTATTGAATTGAGGCCTTTGTCTGAAGCTTATAACTTACATAATATCTCAGTGGGCCAGTTCTTTGTTATCTACAGATAAGCGTATGTATGTTATATAATTATGTATATGATATAATGGAAGAATTCACTAAATAGGCTTTTGACCCAATAGTCATTTTCAGACTCTACAGGGTATATTTACTAAACTGCGGTAAGCAAAATAATGTACGTTAAGTCTTACACGCGATGAGTAGAGAATAATGCATTGCTTGTAATGTATTGCAATACACTGTTCTCATCATGCGGTAAGGCTTTAGGTACGTTATTCTGCTTACCGCGGTTTAGTTAATTTTACCTCTAATGGCCCTTAATCAATTCATTTTTTCTCCTGAGTTTTCTCCCAGGAGATAATTCTTCACCTGCTCTTTAAAATAACTTTTCAGAATTTTGCAAATGAAAAAGCGCCAAAACTTAGGTAGAAACGTAATATCAAAGTTATTTTCTTGCTTGCTGTTGGTTTAAAAAGTATTTTATTAATTGTGTGTGAAGTGTGAAAATATCACCTACAGTAGGTTAAAACTCAGGAGAAAAAGTTTATTGCATATGGGGTGTGCGTAGTCTGAAGAAAGGTCTATTTTGCCCAAACATTACTTTTTGAATCTTTTAAAGTTACCCAATAAATGTCTCCCTTATTCAAAACTCCATGCCTTAACTCTGTGGCTATACTGTGCAAGACTTTACCATTACTCAACAGTAGTATGTGTTTTTCTTCTGTACTTGGTTATGTTTACATTTGAAGACTTAAAGGCTTCTTTGTTCATTTGATATTATAATGTTCATATACAACACTTTATATATTATTGTGCATTTGAAAACCCAGTTTCATCAGTACGGGTGTGCTGCAAGATTTCAACACGCACCTGTAAATATTTTGATGGTTTTATGTGTTTTTATAATATTTTACACTTGGGTGGGTCATGTGTTTAGCTTATAACGCCTTTCATGTGGCTAACCACAAAGTAAACTTTACTTTTTGTTCAAATTTTAGTACACCATTTCATCACAGTTTTTCTTGATGTGATACCATCATGATTCCAACTCCTCTCTAGACTCTACTTTACCTTTACTAAGTGGAACATATTTCAAGTCAGTGTTTACATTATTAACATTTTTTGTTACTGGTATTTGTCCTAAACTGAACTTAATTTGCATTGACATAATCCAGAAAATCTAAGAATCAGTAGTGCTGAAATCACTCAAACACAGATTGAGGAGTAATGTTTTGTCATACACTTTTAATGGTATTTGTTCCAGATAATAGCCTATGGAAGAAGATACAATGAATGTTACCATTTTAAATGCGTCTAAATGAAATTCAATTCATCTCTCCCTGCTCTCAGAAGTTGTATTCTGCCAGGAAAACTTTTATTGCTGTAATTTGCTTATCAGTGATGTTTACTATTGGTGGCTGGATAGTGTACTGGTTAAAGGATATCCGAGGTGAAAATAAACTGATGAAAAAAACAATTGTATCTATCCTCCTTCTCCAAAAATTTACTTTTTTTTTTAGATATCCCTCAATTGTATTTTATATTTAAATCTAGCTTGTAAGTTTTTGATGTTTCATTGTCTCTGCTCAATGACACCTTCACCGAAGTTTACCAGAGCTTAAAGGAATACAATCGAACTTTAACACATTTCTGTCAGTAGCATACATCAAAATTGCATTAACAGCTAGTGCAAACACAGCATATCTTTTTGCTGTGCAATGTTTCTTTTTCTTTTAATTTGCCTCTTAAACGGACCCCCTGACAAGCTGACGGCGTCAGCTAATGGGGCAGCTCATTATGACAGAGGGGATTCCTTTTTACAGTGCAGTAGTGTATTATACTATTGTCACGTTTCCCCATGCTATTTATTACTATTACTATGTTTCCCCGACACTATTTAGCATGCCAGGCATCTGTCATGTAGCCTGCTATGAGGAGCGAGAGACAAACGCTCTCGCTCCTATTCTGCCCAGCCAATCCCCGCAGAAGGAGACTTCCGTGTGTCGGGCTCGGGCTGCCGCCGCATTAGTTGTTTTGTCATCGCTGCGCATCGGAAGCAGGAGCCGAAGGGAAGGAGCAATGATGCGCCCTCCTCCAGCTCATATGGTTGCCGTTGCGTAGCGATGACAAAACAACTAATGCGGCGGCAGCCCGAGCCCGACACACGGAAGTCTCCTTCTGCGGGGATTGGCTGGGCAGAATAGGAGCGAGAGCGTTTGTCTCTCGCTCCTCATAGCAGGCTACATGACAGATGCCTGGCATGCTAAATAGTGTCGGGGAAACATAGTAATAGTAATAAATAGCATGGGGAAACGTGACAATAGTATAATACACTACCGCACTGTAAAAAGGAATCCCCTCTGTCATAATGAGCTGCCCCATTAGCCGACGCCGTCAGCTTGTCAGGGGGTCCGTTTAAAAGGCAAATTAAAAGAAAAAGAAACATTGCACAGCAAAAAGATATGCTGTGTTTGCACTAGCTGTTAATGCAATTTTGATGTATGCTACTGACAGAAATGTGTTAAAGTTCAATAGTATTCCTTTAAATCTATGAAGTATTGACCCTTTTTATCTCTTTCCTGCTCTCAGAAATCATTTTCGGACAGGAGAGTGTTTTATGGCTGTAATTACTTAGCAGTGAGGGTTATGCTATCACTTACCTGATGTTTAACTCTTTCAGGCAGAGAAAGAAAAAAAAGGAAAACAGCCTAGTTATTTGTGTGCTTGGCACTGTACATACACATGTCTATCTCATCATGTCACCTGTCACCTCGGTAGTCCTTTAAGGGCTCTGCCTTTAACATGGGAGACCAGGGTTTCAAATCCTGGTTAGGGTCAGTACCTATTCAGTAAAAAGTACTTGGACAAGCCTTCCTAACACTGCAGGGTGGCCCCTTGAGCACGCCATAGTGGCTGCAGCTCTTAAAGTGAACCAGAGATGAAGCACCCTCATGTATATTACCATATATATCAGTGGGAACATGAGAGAAAACACCTACCCTGCTCTCTGTTTCATTCTTCATTGTTCAGCTTGCATGTTATCAGCCTGATAAAATCCCTGACTGAGCATTCAGTCTGGCTTTGCTAAAATGACTCAGCTATAATGATTCCTGAGCAAAGCCATAAGGGGGCAGGCTTGGGATTGAAAAGACATCACAAAAGACAGACTCAGCTATAATGATTCCTGAGCAAAGCCATACTGAATACTAGGTCGGGGATTTTATCAGGGCTGATAACAGAAAAGGCTGAACAGTGAAGAATGAAACAAAGAGCAGGGTAGGTGTTTTCTCTAATGTTCCCACTGATATATATGGTAAAATACATGAGGGTGCTTCATCACTGGTTCACTTTAGGCGTTATGAGTACAACAGGAGAAAAGTGCTATACAAATGTTAGGATTCATCTTGTTAGGATACTATATTCCCGACAAGGTACCCAAAATACAGAAGCTGTCACTTCCATACCTAGAAATTAACTCTTTTCAGGCAGCAAAATAAACCAAGTAAAACAGCCTGGTTATTAATATGTTTTGTACTGTACATACACATGTTTATGTCATCATGTCACATGTCACCTCATGTACACTGTAATAACCTTCCCTTTACCCTTTCTGAAACGTATGTTTGAAGAATTTGTTTCCTCGAGTTCTCTTCTCTGCCCCTATTCCCCTACCTCTTAATATTTACCATATTTGTGTGTGTGTGTGTGGGGGGGGGGGGGGGGGGGAATGTTCTATTGTAATATTTGTGACTCAAAGAAAACCAAATACAGTTTATTTAAAATAAACAGCACTTTAAGAAATAAAGGGAGTTTGTGTACGTTTTATCCCTCTAAAACACTCTGTGGGCCATTTCATATTCGTGGTGATAAGAAGCTTGCAGTATGCAAACTAATTATCACCTGGCCATCGCACAAGGATAACCAGCAAATCCAATTGGTGGCTTCACTTGTGCGATGGCCAAGCATTAAGTTCCCGAGTGATGCTCCAGTATACCGAGCAATGGGAATCAAGATTTCTGTGGTGCTGTTCTTCAGCACTGCTGCCTGGTTCCCCTGGGAGATGTGCATGTACCCAATGTCCACCATGTGAGGCAGCAGGCTCCCAGCCACTTACCCAACTACCACGCTGCATGCCAGGCACAGCTTATATTGTCACCTCCCGGTCACTGTGCACCACCTGAGGGACCTGCCGTGACCTCCCCCGCTACCGTCCTCTTCTCCATCTTCAGTGGAGCCCAGGCAGAAGCATCTCTGAATGTTCTGCTGGAGCTCCCCATTCATCCACTAGGTAGACCAATGAGAATCATCCTGATTCTCATAAGAATCAGGATGATTCTCATTGGTCCAGCTAGTACACACGTCAACTTTATAGTTGTTTAGTGCTGCTCACAATGCAGTCAACATGCTCTGTTCCTTTTGTGCAGCAACAAAGGAAAATACATTCAGAATACTGGACATGCTGGTGGCTTTTCTGCTTGAACATGATGCTTTACAAAGTATGATTGGGAGTGGACGTGCTGGAGCAATCTGAGGATTAAAGGCTGGTTGTGCACTCACAATAAGGCTTTCATTTGTGCAACTTGAATTTCCTCTTCCTTTTTTTTTTTTTTGCAGTATTACTACTTTCCCTTAACAATTTTCCTTCATTATTGTCATTAATGAATTAGGCTTACTTACTGTGCTTTACCTTTTGGCCTGTCTCCATCCCAGTAATGTCATTTTTCCATTTTAGAAATGCTTTGACGAGTTCCAATAGCTATATGAGCTATCCAATTTTTCATTTTTGAGACTTTAAAAGTCATCAGCAATAGCAGTGGGCATAACTTGGGAATAAGGTTTCCCCCTCTTGTGAATGTTCCTTATCAACCTCTACAATGACATATATTCTTTCTTCAATCACAATGACTTTTTTTATTGGATGAAAAATAGAAGTTTACCTTCTTAAAACAGAAGGTGTTTGCAGTTATTAAGGTTGGAGTGAGCGTATGATGTCTCCCACAGCGTCATTGCTGAATATGCAAATCATCTCTTTCTTATCCCTGTAAGCTAAACACACCTCCAGAACCTCTGGAATGTAACGATGTGTCAGCCTGTTATTAATATTGCAGAGCCAAACTAATCCAATATGCATACAGACTGTTTCGGATTGGTTGCTCCTCATCAGTGCATGGCATGGATTAATATGGGTCTATGGGCTAGGACTTGAAACACTCAGAGTAACAGATTACCCAGCAAGCTTGTGGTGACCCAGAACTCCTAGGAGTGTGTAAAGGGCTGAAAAAGACCAAAAAGCCTCCTTACTAAGATGATATGAAAAACAGAAGTTTGCCTTCTTAAAACAGAAGGTATTTGTGAATAATCGAGGGTTTAATTCTCCAGAAGATACATGTATTCCAAGTTGATAAAGAGATCTGGGGCAGTAATTAATATTGCTACAGAAACTGGGTTATTAGTCAGGGACTGACATTTTCTGCTTACTACAAAAATAAATAAACATGATTGATTGAATTAGTGGACTGCATGAGCCACAACAGTGGCTTTGTGCCTAATTAATCAGTACAAATCCCTGTACAGTGGTGGGTTTGTATCAGAATTTTGCAAGGCATCTGATGAGAATCTAATGTCCAGTGCTGGTTCATGAATCAACATTCTTAAAGGGGTTCTTTCGCGAAAAAAGTAGGCAGTTAAAAAATGTGACAGATGACAGGTTTTGGGCCAGTCCATCTTTTTAAGGGGGATTCTCAGGGCTTTCTTTGTTTTCAACAGCATTTCCTGAACAGCAGTTTAACTGCCAAAATAGCAAGATACCAGCCGGCCTCCCTAATCACTTGCACACTATTATGTCAGTTAGATTTTGCAACTGTTGTTCAGGAAATGCTGTTGAAAACAAAGAAAGCCCTGAGAATCCCCCTTAAGCTGGCCACTAACGGTCCAATTTCTAGCGAAAAATCATTCGAGCGATCAGAAATTCTGATAGGATTGGTTGTAAATAATCTCCATTAGTGGACACAATCGATTATTAATGAGGGAAAAAAATGTCGCCCAAATTAATTTTCGTCGAATGAAAATTTGGATTTTCTTAGTGGTCGTGATAGATAGGAAGCAATGATTGGTTAGTTGATGGGGTAGTGAACGATTTTTCTTCCGATCAGAATTTCTGATCGCTCGAACAATTTTTCGCTAGAAATTGGACCGTTAGTGGCCACCTTTAAAAAAGATGGACTGGCCCAAAACCTGTCATCTGTCACATTTTTTAACTGCCTATTTTTTTTCGCGAAACAACCCCTTTAAATCAGTATTTTTATTGAATGTTATTGGTCTATCCGTGCTGTATATGATAAACTTAAGTGCGGTTCTTGCACATATGGTAACAGATTTTTTTTTAATGAAAACAAAGATTGGGTGGCTGTGTAGCCGGCTCAGCTGAGGCTGGAGTTGGAGCAGGTATTGTACAATGCTCCACTGCTGCGCTGCATGCTAACCAAGTACCAGGCCCTCTTAGCCCTGCCTCCAAACATGACGGCACGAATTGTGGGGGATATTGTTATGGATGTGGTATCGCACATATGAATCTAGGTATAAAATTACATTTATAAAATCACTTTGTTCCAGTTTTAACAGCTGCATCAGTGGTGTAGCTAAGGAACTTTGGGCCCCAGTGCAAGTTTTACATGGGGCCCCTCAAGCATTCTATACATAACAATTTATATGGTGCAACAATACCTGACATGGACATCCACAGTATGAGAGGTGTAAGCAGAGCAGGGGAACAGTATGTTAATGATTACTATTATAAGACCTGATCATTACCAGCATAGCACCTTGAAAAGCTAATACTGTAGATGAGGGTGGGTCCCTAGTGGGCCCCTCTGGTTCAAGGGCCCCAGTGCAGTTGCAACCTCTGCCTCCCTTATTACTACACCACTGGGCTCCATCATATGTTGCCTATGGCTTGTGTGGTTTTTGAGGGAGTTGATAATCAACAGTATCATCTGCATCAAACTACCAATCAAATTCAGGTACAAGCATAAGATGTGAATAACCATACTTCTTATTCTGCTGCAGTAAATGGCATGGCATAAAGATTCATGAATCGAGCTGCCCAGCATTAATACACCTGTCACACATTGCTTATCACAAAACCACGTACGCATATGTGCGCCGAATGTTGGCTCACCCACCTGACGCTAAAGCTCCCAGCGGCACAAAATACTAATGCCCCTCCGAGTCACTGCAACTTGGAGGGAGATGTAATTCAGGGTCTGGCGATCACCGAAACCCCAAATTACCCTTATATAGTATAACATTACTGCTATGGCCACGCCTAATTTTGGTGCTTGGTGCTGAGTGCTGTGCGCCAAAACCACCTGATTTGCACAAAACCATCTTACTACTACAGTATAAGTATAAGTAAGGGTGTATGACAGTATACCTGATTGGCTGACTGGTGCCTGCTGACCAGATAAAGGTAGGAAAGTGCTGTAGCTGGGAGTGAGCAAATTGTGTGTTTTGCAGTTAGCATTCAGTTCAGAGGCAGTGGGGGTGAATTCCCTGGTGGTGAGAGGTCCAGGGCCCACCCGCACTTCCCTATGGGTATCGCATGGTGGTTTGGGGGTCCCGGCCGTCGTGCAAACCAGTGTTTGTGATTTTAAATTTATTTTTTGCAGCTTCTAGGATGCGGTTGACAGGTGAGTGGTTAGGTAGGGGACCGTGTGGGAGATGTGCCTACACGGGGCGTCCCTGTAAAAGTTGTAATCTACGATTACGTCCAACCGAAGCCTCCCATCTGAATGCTAATTTATGCAATTCCTGCTAGATTTGTTACAGCAGGCAAAGGGTGTATGACAGTATACCTGATTGGCGCCTGCTGACCAGATAAAGTTAGGAAAGTGTTTTAGCTGGGAGTGAGAAAATTGCGTGTTTTGTACAACAGTATAGCTATAAAACTACATTGCAGCAGTGTTACAATATACTATAACGGGAAGTTCAAGTTTGTTGTCTGCCCATCAGGCCCCTAGTTTGTCTCACAGACACTGCAAAGAAAAAGTAGAATTGGAAACAGATCTTTAAATTAAAAAATAAATTCAAGCTATCTGCAATGAATTGTAGTTGTTAATTGAAATAACTCTAATGTCTGGTTGCTTATCGAGGACTAAATGCTGATGAACCGAATCAGTCTGATGAGAACCATGCAAAGATGTTTTTCTTATTACAATGTCATTGTTAATCCTCCAGAATCCTTTATTTTAGAGTGTGCTTCACTGACACTGCACATTGAAAGGAAATCACTGTGACTCGGCAATATGTATCTCATTTTATGCATGCTAGCACATTACAAGCCTTAGCAACCAAAACTGGCAAGGACTTTTCATGTTTGGCCCATAGTCAAAAATTACCCTCAGATCTTCTTTGTTAAAAATGTGGGCCAATCCATTTCCATTCAGTTTACGCACCGCATGCTTGTTACTGTGGCCTTCATGCATCACTGGCCTTTAAAATACAATGAACCACATTTTTTCCCTATGTGAACTGCAGTCTGTAACATATTAAAATTGTTTTATCAGTTCCTATTGTCAGCTTTGACTGAAACAGTGTGCATGAATATACAAGCACTGCACAGATATAAGGGCTTCTTTAAATCTTCTCACAAGTGTCACATTTCTATTAAAGGACATTTACTGCAAAAGTAATTGGGCTGCAAAGAAATGTATTCATAGAAAAATGCAAATAGTATTTCAGGCATTGGCAAGTCATATCAAAACACAGAGGGGATTGCTGAAATGATAGTGAATTAATGAAGTGATGGGTGACACCTGCTAGTGAGACTTTTAAAAAATAATTCTAACTTGTCCTGGATTTATTAAAAATATGTTCTTGCTGTTGGTGAACCCATGTGATTGCAAATGTACAAACTCCAATTTAGTGACCTTTCAGCAATCATAATTCTGTTTTAATGCAGGAGAGGGCTGCAAAGTATTACCACCTACTAGTGGAGAGCGATGGGCTTCCGAGTAGGAAGCCATTCAAATTCAAAATTAAAATGAGGCTTAATTAACGCAGTTGCGAGCATGGGAGACAGGAGGTTACTTACCCAGAAGTCTGTGGGCTTCTATGCATCTCAGTTCACTCACATGCGACTTATGGGACTCGTTGCACGACTTATTACCGCACTTTCTCCTTCCGGCTTGAACCTTCCGGCAACCTTCCCATGACCTAACTAACACTAACCCTCCCCGTACTCTACACCTTATACTACCCATCCCTTCCTACACAATGGCGTCAATTCATCAAGCATTACTGCATTCGGTAATGCTGAAAACAGCTGATTTTAGGAATCATGCACTTAGGAAAATGTCACTTCATCAAGGCTGTTACCACATGAAAAGCTTAAATTACCGAGCAGTGAGGTAAATTACCAACTTGTTCAGTAAATACCTCAACAAATGTCCGTAAATGTCAATTCATAAAGGTTACAGCATGCGGTAAAAAACAGTTCCATTACCGGCAGTTCTCCTCTGTGCAGAATCAGTGCGGGTCTCACAGTACTCACAGAAGCAGAGATGATTATCTATGCCTGACAGGAGCAGAAGCCAATAGAAACAGCCCTTGTCTCCTGCAAGTCCTGATGATGAATTTTGATTGGACCCACAGGTTTCTCCTGCGGGTCTAGCTTTTCTACTCCCAGGCAGCCAAGCAGAGAGATCACAGAAAAAAAAGGCTTCCCCTGCCTCCCTTCGGCAGTTTAACCTCTTAGGTTCTTGTTTGAAGATGCGGAGGAGGTAGTAGGAAAATCACATAAGCAGGGCATGTGTACTGTCTCCTGGAAGTTAATCTAAGCGGTGGCAAATAAATAACATGTTGAGAAAGACTACTGGATAGATTCAAAGTGAGCAGGGGCAGTATAACAAACAGTATAACAAAACATGTACATCTAAAGGGATGTCAGGATGCCTCTTACTATTGTATTGCTGTCTCTGCACACACTCTTCTGCTGTTACCGACAATGGGCTTCAGTAAATTACTAAAGTTCTACCGCACCTGTGAAAATATTGATGAATTAGCACATTAAAATCTAAAATACCGTTTGCTGTATTTTCCCAACTTGTTTTTTTTTTATCGAACAGCCGTTGATGAATTGACTCCATTATTTCATACATTATCTCCTTCCAGCTTTATACATTGGGCGGTACGTCTGTAGTAGTACCTAAATTACCAACAACCCCCACCAGATACCTCTATATCAGTGTTAACATCATCTGCAGCACTTTATAGAGTACATACTCATATCATTAACTGTACTTCAGGAAATATCATTAATCCCTACCATAGTCATACACTGTAATCCCTGTCCGTACAGTAATCTAAGGCCAGCTATAGGGAAAATTGATTATTTTATCACTATGTTTTTGGCATGTGGGAGGAAACCAGAGTGGCCACATAAACATTTGGAGAACATAAAAACTCCATGCAGACAGTGTCCTGGCTGACATTTACAAGTGGTGATACACTGTGACTCTGCAATATAACAACTTTAGATAGCTTGTTACAAATCAACTTTTCTTAAAGGGAAGGTTCAGGGACTGTCTAAAAAAAATAAAAATCCGCATCCACTTACCTGGGGCTTCCTCCAGCCCGTGGCAGGCAGGAGGTGCCCTCGGCGCCGCTCCGCAGGCTGCCGGTGGTCTCCGGTGGCCGACCCGACCTGGCCAGGTCGGGCTCCTTCCGCGTTCCAAAATGCGCCTCACGGCGGCGCGCTGACGTCATCGGACGTCCTCCGGGCTTTACTGCGCAGGCTCAGAACTACTGAGCCTGCGCAGTAAAGCCCGGAGGACGTCCGATGACGTCAACGCGCCGCCGTGAGGCGCATTTTGTATTAAAACTTTTAATTGAAAAGATTTTCATACAAACAAAACATATAAAATACAGACATACAATCTGAAGAACATTACATGGCATTACATAACCCAGGATGCATCTATCCAAGACAGTTTAAAACAATTTATGATTACGGACTTTGTAACAGACACAAATATTCATAATCGAATGTTAACTATATATGCATCTCCTTATGCCACAAGAGCAGTGGTTCTTTCAGGAAAGGAGGAAAAAAGAGAAAAAAAGAAAAAGAACAGGAAAGAAAAAGGAATAAGAGAAAGGAAAGAAAGATGGGTCCACACAGAAGAACCCAATAAGACAGGATAGAGACAGACAATTTGTCCATATTCTTCCGTCCTTCTACTGATATGGTTACCAATAACATCGTATCATAGAGGAGGAAACTTTCCAAAACTATCATTTGTACCGATCTGGGGGTGTACCATTAATGTGTTATTGATCTAAAACATATGTCGCAATCTTATAGTATTATTAACTGGATGGATTCAGTAGTCAAGGGCTGGGCCTCAATGGAGAGTTGCCTATGAAGAGGGATTTGGCTTCATCTGATTCTCTGTATTCGTACCAGACTGCCCATTTTCTAGTGAAGGCCTCATTGCGGTCGTGTGCACTGTGGAACAGTTCGTCTAGTCTACAAATTTCATTAAGTTCAGAAAAGATCTGGCTTATGTTCGGGATATTGGAGCTTCTCCAGTTCCGAGCAATTAATAGTTTGGCTACAATCATTAAGGTACCTGTTAGATTTTTTTTTAGCTTGGGAGATTTTCCCTGGAAGCAAATTTAGTAGAGCTATAGATGGTTGGAATGGTAGACTTTCCAAATACAGAGAACTATTGATGTTAAAGATTATTTTCCAAAAAGGTTGTATTAACATGCAGTCCCACCAAATATGGATGTATGAGCCAACGTGCCTCTGACACCGCCAACATAAATCACTTTCATTCTCTTTAAACTTGGCAATGAGGGAAGGGCATCTGTACCATCTCGTTAAGATCTTGTAGTTCCTTTCCTGGAAGGATGAGGAAATAGAAGATTTGTGTGTCAATAAGAATATCTTTTCCCACTGTTCAGCTTTAAGAGTTACTCCCAGATCTCGGTCCCACTTGTCAGTTATACGCAATAAATGGCCTGTGCTGGATGAGCACACTATCTCTAAATATAGGAGTGAGATCTTATGTTCGGTGTCGACTGAGGAAGAACATAATAATTCAAAGGAGGTAAGGCTTCTATGGATATTCGTTTTGGGGGATAAGGAACCATAAAATTCCCTAATCTGTCTCCATGTGAACCAATTAATATTGGGCTTATTATCAGGATTGCCTAAGTCTTTCCAGTCTAAGATTGTGTTGTTTCCTAAAATGTGGCGAATCTGAGGCCAATATTCTCTGTTCCAACCCAGGATAGAGCCAGAGTGGAAACCCATGGCTAGACAGGGGTTGTCAAGTAATGACATGAGTGGGCTTGGTAACGTGGATAAGTTATATTTCCCCCTAATCAGATCCCAACCTCTGAGAATTACCTGGGGGGCGGGAGCCATCAAATGTCTTTTAGGCCTAAGCGTTGGTTTGACCCAGAGTAGGGCCCTTGGGTCACACTCTGAGAAAGCTACATCCAACATGACCCACTGTTTGGACTGTCTACTCTGAAACCAGTCTAGTATTTGGGTTAATAATGTCGCATGGTAGTAAGCTCGAATATCTGGAAGGCCCATTCCGCCTCCTTCCTTGGGCCGGCTAAGTAGTTTTGCATTTATGCGGTGGGTTTTTTTATCCCAGACAAAGTTTAGAAATTTGCTCTGTATCTTTTTGAGAAAGGGGCCAGGTAACCATATTGGGAGAGCCTACATTACATAGAGGAGTTTTGGAAGAACATCCATTTTGAGTACACAGATCCTGCTTGACCATGACAGATTTAATGTTCTCCATCTTTCTAAGTCACTATATATTTTTGAGGTTAGGGAAGGGAAATTCAGTTGGAATAAATCGTTAATGTTTTTAGAAATATATACCCCCAGGTATTTAATCTTGTCACTCTGCCATTTGAATGGGAAGGAGGCTGTAAGGTGCTGTACTGTTTTTTCAGGTAGAGTAATATTCAAGACTTCCGTTTTGGAGATGTTAATTTTGAAATTACTTAGAGAACCATATTCTGACATTTCTTGTAGTATGTGCGGGAAGGCTATATTAGGATTTGATATATAAAGCAATAGATCATCAGCAAATAATGCTAGCTTAACCTGACCTTTTCCACTAGAGATACCTTGAATGGATGAGTTTTGGCGGAGTGCCACTGCTAAGTGTTCCATACAAATAACATATAAAAGTGGGGACAGCCCTGTCTAGTCCCATTCCGCACTTGGAAGGCATCCGACAGGGTCCCATTAATCTTAACCCTAGCTGAAGGGTTGCTATACAATGCCATCACTCTGTCAATAAATTTCGGTCCCAAGCCTAGCTTAGATAACGCCCCCTCCAAAAATTGCCGGTGGACCCTGTCGAATGCCTTCTCCGCGTCAACCGATACAATGCAAAGAGGCAAACCAGCATGTCGTGCTCTGTGGATTATAGATATTGTTTTGAGAGTATTTTCCCTAGCCTCTCTCTTAATAACAAATCCTGTCTGGTCATTATGAATAATATCAGGGAGCAAGGGTTTAAGCCTTTCAGCCAGCATTTTGGAGTAAAACTTTAAATCCAGATTTATTAAGGAGATAGGGCGGAAATTAGAACATAGAGATATATCTTTATCCGGTTTCGGGATTACGGTAATGTGTGTAGTAAGGGCCTGAGGAGGGAAGGTCTTCTCCTTTGAGATGTAGTTGAAAGCTGACAACATCAAGGGAGAGAGCAGGTTGCCTAATTTTTTGTAGAAAGAGCCTGTAAAGCCATCCGGGCCCGGACTCTTGCCCGATTTGGTGCCCTTGATGCACTCCATTAGCTCCTGTTCAGAGAAGTCTATGTCTAATTCCTCCTTAAGTTCTATGGGTATGGAAGGTAGCTTTGTTTTCTCTAGATAGGAGTCTAAACGTGACTTAAAATCTTTGGGTCTAGTCTCCCCAGCCCCATTACGTAGATTATATAGCGATTCATAGTATTGTTTAAATGTGTCAGCAATTTCAGACGTTTTGTATACTTTTTTACCATTTGGTTTATTAATAGAGAATATAGTGGAGGAGTTATTTCTTGGATGAAGGAATCGGGCTAAAAGGCGGCCACACTTACCTCCCTGTTCATAAATCATGCCCCTAAATCTCATTCTGTCGGATAATGATTTCTCATCTACCCTAGAGAGGAGATTATGCCTGGTGTTAGATAGCTCCAATTCGGTTAGTGAGGATGGGTTGTTCTTAAGGTCCCCTTCTAATTTATCAATTTTAAGAATCAACTCTTTAATCTGAATACCTCTTTCTGTCTTAATCCTAGCTCCATGAGAGATTAAGACTCCGCGTAGAGTGCATTTAAGAGCCTCCCACTTAATGCTTGGGGAAGAATCATCCTCCCTATGATCTTGTATAAATAGTTCAATAGTTCGTTTAATGTCTGCCAAACATGTAGGATCCTTGAGTAGGTTATCGTTAAGTCTCCATGAGTAATGAGAAACACCCACTCTACCCGTGGCAAAAGAGCAGTATACAGGGGCATGGTCAGACCATATCCTATTTCCAATCGATATGCGAGATACCCTATCTAGCAGAAATTGAGGGACCAGGATATAGTCTATACGGCTATGGGACCCATGAACCTGGGAGTAAAATGTGTAATTACGCTCATTAGGGTGGAGTGTTCTCCATGCATCTACTAATGAGTGTGTAGTAAGCTTATGGCGTATTTGCAATAAAGCTTTATTTGGAATAGCGGATTTCCTAGAAGAGGAGTCCCAATGAGGATTCATACAGAAATTGAAGTCCCCACATAGAATTATGTGGCCTTTTGCAAAGGGAATTAGTTTATTGATATATAGAGTTAGCTTCTGAGTTTGGTTCTGGTTAGGAAGATATACGTTAGCTATTGTATACTTAACCTCCGCAATTTGAATATTTATAAATATATACCTGCCTTGAGGGTCTGACAGAGCATCAATAAAGGAAGCCTTGAGTGATTTATGTAAACCCAGCGAGACCCCTTTAGATTTACCGTCCGGATTGGAGCTATGATACCACCTGTCATACCACCTCGATTTAATATTAGGTATGGCATCAGTTCGAAAATGGGTTTCCTGGAGCGCAATAATCGAGGTTTTCTGCTTATGAAGGTGGTACAGGACCTGGGACCTTTTTTGGGGGACATTGAAGCCCTTGACATTAAAAGTGGCAACTACGCAATCTTCCATCTTCTACTATGTAAGTATAAGATAGATCTGACTGCCACGCAGATCGTGATCATTCTATAGTAATCATTCCCCCAGATATGAGTGTTTTCCTCATTAAATCTAAGAAAGGTAAACCTCGAGACTAGTAAAGGAGAGAACATGGACAGACAGACAGATAGACAGAAAACATAAACAAAAAGGTTCGGTATTGATACACCGAAACTCCCTAGTCTCCTCCGGTGATCAGAAACAATCCGTGAATCCTCTGGAGTGCTAGATTCGGCACTCCCGGATGGATCTCTGATCCAGGGAACGAGGGAACACATAACAGGTGTGTCCCGCTACCTCATAAAAATTATATAAAGGATATCTTAGCTCTCTATTGAACATTTGAAGTATACAATCAAATTAACATATAGAACAAAATCCTCCTAGGCAATAGTTAGGTGGGATTAACTAGCAAATTAACAGATTATAACAGGCCTATAATCCAAACTGGGGAGAGTAAAGGGAAACACTGGGAATAAGCTGTAGGGCCGATGGCCAGTCATGTATATGGGGTAGGTGCGCCTGTGTACTTGTAATGATTAGAGTCACAAGCCCCTGATAAGATTAGTATAAACATAGATATTTAAACAGCTAATGCAAGACTCTAGTCTAAACACTATGGCCTAGTGCACACCAGAGTGGTTCCGCTGCGGTTTGCGATCCGCTTGCGCCTGCGGATCCGCTTGGGTAATGTATTTCAATGGGGTGGTGCACACCAGAGCGGGAGGCGTTTTGCAGAAACGAATCCTCCTGGGGTGAGGCATTTTTTGGATTGCGGAGGCGTTTCTGCCTCAATGTTAAGTATAGGAAAAACGCAAAACGCTCTGAAAAACGCCAGTTCAGAGCGGTTTTGCCGGCGTTTTTGTTACAGTAGCTGTTCAGTAACAGCTTTACTGTAACAATATATGAAATCTACTACACCAAAACCGATACACAAAACCGCAAAACGCTAGCTGAAACGCTACAGAAAAAGAAGAAAAAGCGTTTCAAAATCTGCTAGCATTTTGCGGATCTGCTAGCGGTTTTTGGTGTGCACCAGGCCTATCAGGATATTACTTATAGTAAGGTTTTAGTTCGCTGATTATCAGCTACCATCCTATAGAACCCTCAGCGGAGCCCTGGACGGCCCTAGTCATATGAGGAATTACTTTCTTATGGTGATGTGCAATCTTGCGTTCGTTAATTCCATATTATAAGACAGAGTCCTGAATGTTCCTAGAGGGTCTGCCCGTTATGGGGTGTCTCACAACGGGAGGGAACCTCCTCCCCTTAACACAGTTAAGTCTGGGGATCCCTTAGCTCATCTCCTGCGACGGGTGCCCAGTCTATTTACATTTTCCCATCTTTCCCTTTGCGGGTGGGCCGGAGTGACCTGAGATCGAGGCAGTGGCCATTCAGTAATGGAGATCAAGGGAAGGTCAAAGGTCGATCTGATTTTGGGTAAGTCATCAGGTGTCTTGAAGATCTCAGATTTGCCTTCATGAGATATATATAGGGCAAAAGGATAACCCCAGTGGTAGCTTATCTCTTTAGCACGTAAAGCCTCTAGGAGAGGGCGAGTTGCTCGTCTAAGCTGTAGTGTCAAAGTAGATAGATCCGCCATAAGCTGCACTTTGACTCCATCAAAGTCAATTTCCCTCTGGGGTCTGGCTGCCATCATAATGGCTTCTTTTTCCTTGTAAAAATGGACCCTGCAAATAATATCACGTGGTCTAGGTGGATTCATTAGGAGAGGGCCCAAAGCTCTATGAGCCCTGTCGATCTCTATTCTGTGATCTGCAGGGGCGCCCAGGATTTGCTTGAAAAGACCTTCCACTGTCGGCATAATTTCAGGTGGTTTAGTGGATTCGGGTATTCCCCTGATTCTGATATTGTTGCGTCTATGCCTGTTCTCCATGTCATCTATCTTTAAAAGGATGTTATCGATTTGCTGGGCATTATCTGCTGTAGCTCTTTCTTGCTTATCCATTCTGGCTTCAAGGGAGTCTTGTCTTTTCTCTACCTCTTCCACCCGGTGCACCATCTGACCCACTTCTTGCCGGAATTCTGACATTTCTCTCTTATAAACCTCTTCCATGCGTATAATAAACTTTTCAAAGTCCAATTTGGTCGGGAGGGACTTAACATAATCTTGTAAATCAACTTCTATGTACGAGTCAGAACTTACTGATGTAGATGGTGAGGGAGGGTGTGGGCTAAGATGGCGCCCGTTGCTTTCATCCTGCTGCCCCTGACGGACTGTCTCTACCTCTGTCCCCGGGCCTGCCACTCGGTGCTGGGAGGTCTGTGTGCCCTGAGCGGTGGAGATCGGCTGCCGCAGTGAGGAAGGCGAGGTAAGGCCTGCAGGCGGGGGAGTGTAGTTCGCGGCCTGTGATTTGCCGCCATGCTGCGGTGGGGACACTGGCGGAGTGCGCAGCTCTAGTGTGCAGTCTGCCTCTGAGTGTGGTGGAGAGGAGGGGGAGACTGACCTGACCTGTGACCCTCCGTCTTCAGCGGGATCTCTCCGTTGTTTTGCCGGGGGTGATGTGGTCTGCCGTTGGCCTTGTGGAGACGCCATCTTGCCTCCTTCTGACTCTGCCAGCCTCCACTCCAGCGGCCTTAAAAACTTAAGAATGTGTGCGGAGCTGCGATGTTTCGGCGATTTCTTATTCCCCTTTTGCTTAGGGGGGCCCATGAGAGGTTTGGTGTGCTTTAGTGAGAGCTTTTGGGGGTATTATTAGGCGAGGTAGCGGGAGCTCCAGAACAACACGTCCTCACTCTGCCATGCGTAGGCCACGCCCTGTGAGGCGCATTTTGGAACGTGGAAGGAGCCCGACCTGGCCGCCGGCCTGGCCAGGTCGGGTCGGCCACCGGAGACCAAGAGGGCACCTCCTGCCTGCCACGGGCTGGAGGAAGCCCCAGGTAAGTGGATGCGGATTTTTATTTTCTTTAGACAGTCCCTGAACCTTCCCTTTAACTACATCACTTATTAGTACTTTTTATTTACTTCCTATGTGATAAAAAAGCCATTTTATAGATGAGAGGAGACACATCTTCTATGAGAAAATGTACTAAATCAGAGCCTAGTCCTGCAAGATAAGAGTACTGCTTCCTAGGGATGATCTTCCAAGTGCTCCTGTGGGCCACAGCAGAGGGGGGTTAACCTCTCTGGCGGCAGGAAAAAAAAGATAGGAGCACTAATCTTGAGCTTAGCTCAGGGTAGCTAAATACCTGGTCTCTCCTGCAGTTTGGAGTCCCGCACACGATTGGCACTGCGCAGTGGGACTTCAGGCTTCTCTCCCTGGCTGTTAGCCTTCTCTCCCCAGCCACTGGGATCCCCATGTTCCCGATCTTCTTCTGGGGTCCCAGTGACCAATCAGATAAGTGGAGTAGTGATGCGGCATGATGTTGGGGCGATGTGACGTCATGGGGGAGGTGCGGGAAATTTAAACATTGTAAAGGTGATTGGCCCAATTTCTGTATGTGTTGGATACAAATGTGTCAAATACATTTGTATCCAATGCATTGTAGCCTTGTGTGATCTGCTGATCTGCCTTATACTTTGATTACCTGTTACTGAGTTTTGCCTGGATTTTGACTACTCTCTGTCTGCTTCCTGTACCGACCTCTGCCTGGATTTCAACTATTCTCATTGCCTGCAGCCTGTCTGTCACCTGCTAGGGCGTCAGCCTCAAGGTGTCTCACATCGGAAGCGCTGATGTAGTTTGAGGACAACAATTTTGATCTGCAGTCGCTGGCGGGCTCGAGTGACAGAGACGCACCTGGAGATCTGTCATCTGACTCAGATAGCGAGAGTGACAGTGACTCTATCACCACTGAGGTTAGTGATGTATGCATTTGGTGCCCCATTGACACTAATCAGGCTCCGCCCCACCCCCAAGTTTCCCTTTTATTGGGGAGCCTGGTCTGAAGGTAGACTGCGAGCATAACCCCCTGGCCTGCCTGAAGCTCTTTTTTCACTGACGTGGTCATTGAAAAAATAGTGGTGGAGACTAAATGCTGTGCTAAACATCAACTGGCTGCTCCACAAGGGTGCTTTGCAAGGAGCAGGACGTGGGAGCAGGTCACTAAGGAGGACATGTGGCTTTTCTTCTGACAAATTATTCTGCAGGGAGTGGTGGGGAAGCCCCTGCAGAAATGGTGTTGGTCTACAAATAAAATCATTGCTACCCCTTTCTTTGGCACAGTAATGTCTGAATACTGTTTCGGACTCGTAATGAAATTTTTGCATTTTTCAGACAATGACACCTTCGATGAGTCCACCCACCCTGTGCCAAGGCTCCAAACAATTAGGAGGTTTATCAGCTGGTATTGGAAAACTTCCAAAACACTTATGCACCCCAGAGGAAGGCTGACCTGGTTCAATACATTGCATCTAAGAGGGCCCGCTTTGGTGTGAAATCCTAAATGCTATGCGAGTCAGCAACAGGATATACTGTATATACAGTAGAACACCATTCTGTATACCGGCAAAGGGACTAAATTCAATCCCAGTTTCAGCGACTATGGAGTGGCGACATCATCTGTGCTTTCATTATTGGTTGAGCCTTTGCTGAACAAGGGCTACTGTGTGACCACGGATAACTTTTATAGTTCCCCTGAACTGTTTGAATTCCTCATCAAACAAAATACAGATGCCTACAGCACTGTTAGACCGAGGGCTGGGACAAGGTCCAGCACCAACAGAGGCTGAGCTGCCCTGGTGCGCCCCCCCCCTCCCCTTTATTTGGAAAATTGTGACAGCGAACCCACGGGACACATATATTGAGAGTATTGAGTTTACAGTCTACGTATTGGAGTAGAGTGGCTGGCACAGATTTTTACTTATATTATTTGATTCTGTATTAGCCCCCGAGGTAACAGGATGAGGTAACTCACGCTGTTTTACTGGGTTACTAATAATTTATCAAACCCTTGGTCACGTTTCCCCATACTACAAATTCTGCTGCATTGCACCTATAATAAACACACATGTGGGAGTCTGCCTCCCACATGTGTGTTTATTATAGGTGCAGTGCAGCAACATGTGTGTTTATTATAGGCCTGCAGAGAGGGGAAGACTAGGACCTTTTGGCCTGGGGGAAACACAAACTAGAGGCCCATTATCATGGCAGCCCCAGCCCAAATGACATCACACACGCACCCCATGTCGTATATGCCAGTAGTCACGTGGAGCGACGATGCAGAAATACAGAAAGAACACTCTAGGGACAGCGTGACAGGTAAAGTACAGGCATGAAGGGGGGGGGGGGGGCTTATCTGTATTGCAGTCCCACATCAGACAGGCTACTTGCCTGTAATTTGACTCCTGTCCCTGCCAGTCTCTCACACAAGTCAGAAAGTAACCCTCACCGGGATTGCACTTTTACTTAGCTTTTCTGTATGACAAGAAGACACAGCCAGCCAGCACTAGGGGAAGAGGGAAACAAAGGTGAATGAGAGAGAGCTGGTGCCCACCAACAGTGTGTCTGTGTTTTTTTCAAATTGACAGTGATTTGAAAAGCGCTTGGCTAATGTTACCCTATGACGGCGTTCTCATGTTCTCACTGCATGTAGCATTTTTTGGAGCAATTCATTAAAAATCGCTCTGAAAATCACTTCACAAAATCACACTCACAAATTGCTAGCAATTGCTATTGCGATTTTGGCGTGCACTAGCCCAGAGAGAGGAGGAGTGTAGAGAAATTGAGAATAGCCTGATATGGAGCAGAGAGCTTATCTGTATTGCACATCACACAGAGGCTACTTGCCTGTAATAGGACTCCTGTCCCTGCCACTGCCAGTCTCTCACACAAGTCAGAAAGTAGCCCTTCTGTAGTCTAGGGACTGTCAAAAACTTTTCAACTTGTATAACACCTTATCCACACATGCAGTCATAATAACAATGGGGAGAGACCAGACAGATGTTTGCCCACAGACCCTCCAGGCAAGCTCTACACCATGCTGTGTATATTTACCAGCTTGCCTGCCCTCTAATTGCACTTTTATCAGCTAGCCTCAAGGTTCACATTGCCTTACAACAACAAACCTGAATACACCAGACATCAGACCTGCCCTAAATCACTGAATCAAAGGCGGCCTGGGGGGAGATTGCCCCCCTTCCCCCCTGGCCAGTCCGCCCCTGCCTGCAGATCTTTCTATACCCAATCACAGTGACAGTCAGAATCAAGTACCCACTCATCATAACATGAAATACGGCGGGGTGGGTGCCACTCGAATCCTAACAACTATATCTAGCAGACAGAGGGACATTTACATAGGGGAGGTAACTCACTCAGGCAGACAACACCAGCAGCCAGCGTCAGAAGAAGGGGCAGGACTTTCGCATGATCCTCCAGCCACAGCATAGGCTCGTACTTCAGATGCACGCTGCCCTGCCTGGCTCTCTCTCCCTGCACAAACACATGCTCAGCTGGAGAGAGGAGCGGTGGTGGCATCATCATCGCCATAGCAACCAGTCCAGTGGCAGCCTGCAATTACTCGAGAGGGAGAAGCAGAGAGACAAGCCACCCGTAGCAGCAGCAGGACATTGACAGAAGGAGGATCGCAGGCACATAGCACAGGGCAGGCAAGATGGGCATACAGGCTACAGATAGGAATGATAAAGCCGATCTTGCGCCCCTCTTGACCTCAGTGACCCCCGCCCCGAGGCTGGAGCCTCCCCAGCCTATGTGTCAGCCCGGCTCTGGTTAGGTGAAAAATGCCAACAACCTTCGCCAAACAAAAACTAAAAACTGGGGACATTGTTGCATGGCAGAAGGGGAAAATGCTGGCTGTCTGCTGGCGTGACAAGAAAGATGTCTGTCTGCTCAGCACAGTACATGACACCTCGACTGTCACCACCCGGCAAAGAGGAGGTAAAGTAATCGAAAAGCCTCAGGTCGTGGTGGACTACACTAGCCTGATGGGTGGTGTGGACAGAGCTGACCAGGTGATGACATTTTATCCGGCAGTCCGCAAACAACATCTCCTGGAGCAAAGCTTGCGGAATGCCTACATCCTGTACAAACAGCGCAGTGACAGGCCAGTAACACAAGCAGACTTTATCTGAAAAATTTGTGAATGCATCTGGATGAAATA
Organism: Hyperolius riggenbachi; assembly: GCF_040937935.1. Taxonomy (NCBI): domain Eukaryota; kingdom Metazoa; phylum Chordata; class Amphibia; order Anura; family Hyperoliidae; genus Hyperolius; species Hyperolius riggenbachi. The sequence continues at coordinate 311,262,742 of NC_090648.1, forward strand.
TCAGACATCAGCAGATGCCAGAGTTGGGCGCCATGCCTCCTACATAGTGAATCCGGATTGCCTCACTGGCCGTCACTTTATGGACTACATTCCACCTACTCCAAAAAAATAATGCACCAACCATTATGTGTGTTGTATGCTGCAATAAGACTGATAGCAAAGACAAAAAAGCCTGTAAGGAACCCAGATTATATTTCCCTGATTGTAATGTCGCCCTCTGTGCCGTTCCGTTTTAAAATATACCACAAGCGGGAGGTGTATTAGATGGGGTCAGTGAATAATGGCGCACAGCGCCTATGCATAAAAATGGTGCTGCATTAAAAAGATACGCTTATCGCTATTTATCGTTAGTACTGCATAATAATGGCGCACAGAGAAAAAAGAAGAAAAACAGCACACACTAACGTTATTTATCAATAGTGGCACACACTAACGTTATTTATCAATAGTGGCACACACTAACGTTATTTATCAATAGTGGCACACACGAACGTTATTTATCAATAGTGGCACACACTAACGTTATTTATCAATAGCGCCCAACATAAGCCAAACTGCAGACATTATTTAACTGCAAAAGAGTGAATGGATTTAATGTAACACTGTCAAGGTTAGGGTTAGGCACCACCAGTGGGGTGGTTAGGGTTAGGCACCACCAGGGGGGTCTAGGGGTTAGGTCTCCACCAGGATGGTCTAGGGGTTAGGCACCACCAGGGGGTGGTTAGGGTTAGGCACCACCAGGGGGGTTTAGGGGTTAGGGATAGGTACAGAGAGGGTTCTGTGTGTTAACGCTAAATAACGATAAGGCTTTAACGCTAAATAACAATAAGGCTTTAACGTTAAATAGCGATAAGCGGCAAACGGATTAGCGGCAACACTGTGCGCCATTATTCACAGGCGCCATTTTCAGATGGATGCGTATTAGATATATGCTGTATGTACTGTATAAAAATCTGCTGCCTTATTTGTACAGTTTCACTATTTTTTTCAGTGTATTCATACATTTATTTATTTCAACAATTTTGTGTTCCAGTCTTTTATTATGTTCAGGAAGTTTACAAGACCTTTATTCTAACATATTTTGTTATGACTTAAGATTTGAAGGCCTAAAAACCTTGAAAAAAATGTACCGCCTTTAGACCCGTAAATCTAGAAAGAAATGAACAGCCAGGGAGGTTAACTCACCCTTGTGAGCCCTCTGGCTGCTTCCACATCACTCTGATACTTCCTCCTTCCAGCTTTGAAGGAAGAAGTATCAGAGTAATGGAACTTGATGTAAAACACAACAGGCAGAGGAAAGAGGGGAGATTCAGCTCATAGAAACGGCACCACACATGATTGATGAAAAATATATAAATCACACTTTAATAGAATATATTTCTTCCAAATTCATCATAAAAACATCAAAAACGGTGCACACCACAAAAAATCCATATATGAAAACGATCAATGCTCACAATAATAATGCATAATAATCAACAGATCAATAATCTCAGATCAGATGTGGGTGCTCAATACAAAGCACTCCAACATCAATATGATCCCGGGTTCAGTACCTCCTATAATGGTATAAAGTGCAAACAGTGCTAGAAATGTCAAACATTATACAAGATAACATGAAACAGTGTAAATAAATAAATAGAGACACCTGTATAAAGTGACACACTTTATACAGGTGTCTCTATTTATTTATTTACACTGTTTCATGTTATCTTGTATAATGTTTGACATTTCTAGCACTGTTTGCACTTTATACCATTATAGGAGGTACTGAACCCGGGTTCATATTGATGTTGGAGTGCTTTGTATTGAGCACCCACATCTGATCTGAGATTATTGATCTGTTGATTATTATGCATTATTATTGTGAGCATTGATCGTTTTCATATATGGATTTTTTGTGGTGTGCACCGTTTTTAATGTTTTTATGATGAATTTGGAAGAAATATATTCTATTAAAGTGTGATTTATATATTTTTCATCAATCATGTGTGGTGCCGTTTCTGTGAGCTGAATCTCCCCTCTTTCATACTTCCTACATGCTCTGGCACATATGGGGGACATGAGTGCAATGTAATTTTGTACACAACAGGCAGAGGGTGAAAAGAGTGTGGCCCGCTGGTCTAAAATATCAATTTCTTACTAACCTTGGATCAAGCACTCAGAAGCTCATCCCTACTGCTCACTACACCACAATGTTGCCGTTATGTTCCTGGAGGTTCTGAAAAGTACAACAGTGCAAACAACATGGAACTGGATTTGAGCTCCAGCAAATACCCAAGAGAAATTGCTAAAGTATTCTGTGGATCTTTTATTACATTCCTATTCTCCAATTAAATTACAATACTAATGTATATGCATGTTCAAGTGCCCTTTATATCTATCTTTGATTTCTCACATAGACATCAAATGTTTTCTACTGTAATGCAAGGATGCTGGGAAATGTAATTGGCCATCTATTGCTCTTCCTATGGTTGTACAAAACCAATGTACTTTCCAAATATCAACTTTTTAGTAAATCCTTATCCACCATTTACACTAATAGAATTGCACAGAATTGTCTCTCATCTCTCATAGTTTAAATCTTAGGATGGTATAAGGAGGTGCTCAATATATGTTAACCATAATTCAGGGGAGTACAGTATTACAGACTCCTGTGCATGGGGTCTGTGGGTGCTTGCACATGGGCGTTGTGCAGAGCGCTTTAACTCAACACCTTGCAGTGCCATTGTTTAGGCCAAATGATGACATCACAAGACGTTGTGGTGAAGCGCTGTGTGTGTGCATGCATGAGAGAAATCTGTTATGCATGTTCTGCAATTGCGTGCATGGTTACATGTGTGCACGCTTGCGTGTGTGCATTACACATAAGGCAATTTGTACCTAACGGCCTATTTCAGTCTGGAGAGTAACAGTGCTGTAGTATTGCAGCTTGTGTGAGTGTACTCCTGTGACCTTACCTAGTGTCTGCTTGTTTGATTCTTGGATGTTGACCTTGGTCTCCCTGACTACCCACTTGTGTACTGACTTTGGCTTTGCCTAACTACCCGTTGGTGTACTGACTTTTGATTGTCTGAGAACCTGCCTGGTTGCCACTTCCAGCCTGCCCGAGAGTCTGATCTGTTGCCGACCCTGCCCATATGAGAACCCGATCTGTTGCTAAACCTCTGCTCATCCCTGAACCTGGCTGGTTGTTGAGTCATTGCATCACAAGACTCAACCAGTGGGTCTGCTGCTGGACCCTCCTGGTCACACGCTTGGTCGTCAAGCCACTGTTTTTTCAAGCCCTCCTGCCCGTTGTTCACTGGATGTCCTTGTTCAAACTCCAGGGCCTGCAGTTGGTGAGTTGCAAGGGTTGCTGCCCTCAGCACATCATTCTCCTACAACCCAGGTGTAAGGATCCCTCCTGTAGCGCGCTCTGTCCCTTGCAGTGGAGCTGCAAACTGACAGTTCTGGCTTATCTGCTTGCATTCGGTTGTGCATTCACAATAAGTCTTATTGTCATTGCAATCGCTCTGCAGTTCTGGGCAGCTCAGGATGCTGTCATCATTCCACCAATTTCTTGTTGCAGCTGAGCTGCGGCAAGATAGCCCTGGATTTCCTGCATGCATGTTGTTACATAGTACTGCATGTATTTCTTATGGGAGTCCTTTGCATTCACAGCCAGCTAGCAAATGGTAATCAAGCCAGCTCAGAATTGAATGATTACCTTTCAGCTGTGTGGGAATTTGCATACCTGCATCCATTGGCTGATGCCAGCATAAAAGTCTGCCTCCCATTTCCTACCCTGCCCGTCATAGCGTTAAGCTCTCTGAGTTGTCGTTGGGTCTATGCTGTGAAAGTTGTTATTGTAAATGTATAATGCCTTGCTCTGTATTGTCGTGTCTGCTGGATGTTTGCTGACCTGCGGGGTTCAGTGAAGTCCTTCTGATCCTGATAGTTAGATTCTGCCAGCACCACGTTGGTGACTGGCAGTATTCCTCCTAGCCTTGTTCTTGAGGACGAACTATAGCAGCGGTTGCCATTAGTTCGCTCCTACCTGTAAGTCTTGTCTATCTCAGTGTGAATGTCGCCGTCGCTGAAACAGCGACTAGATTGGCTGAGCATTCCGTCTGTCTGTCTGTTGTCTGTCTTGTTAATTCTCATTACTTGTGCTTTAGCTAGTGAGCTATTTGAGAGCTAAATTTCATATATTGCCCATCAGCACAATATATATGTACTCTAGTCAGTCAGTCTTGTACTTTGTAACTATATATCTTGTAATTTATTCGTAATATTCTAGTAATATTATTGAAGTAACGTCTATTGTAATATTGTATCGTGTACCGACCTTTGCCTACCTCTCGACTACGATTCTGCCTAATCCTTCCAATACGACACTTCTGAATTAACGTGTATGACTCAAGCCTGTTACCGACTACGTCTGTTATGTATTGTATCACATAGCATCTAGCGTGATAGGCGGCCCAGAGCTGCATTTGCACTGGGCAATCTTGCTCCCTTGTTCATTACTCCTGTGTCCATTTGTGGAGCCTCTTCCATTATCCAGCTCTTAGCCTTGTTGTGCTGGGCCTGGGTGGTCAGAAAATATGACTCCCCAGCATTACACCAGGTATGTGATAGGTATCATTTGTATTTAAAAATAATAGTTTTGTCCTTGAAGCCATAAGACGTCTGTTTCTCTGCTTATCTCCAGACTCATTCAAATAAGTGAATCAGCCAGACAGCTGTAGAACTTATTTAAAAATTTGCAGCTGAATGTGTTTGAAGAACACATTTTTTTTACGGAATTAATTAAAATCGCTATGATTCCCCTTTATGTTTGTTTGAATAGGGGCACAGCTGCAGGCATGCACAGCTATGAAAAGGATTTTTGAACTAGTATCATTCACTACTAGTTATAATCCACATTAATCAACATGATTGCTTAAGAGATCTGCCCGGTTCAGTTTTGGGATTAGTTGTATCGACAAAATGTATTCATGTGTGCAGTGGGAGATGCAAGTGGGAGTGGGCAACCAATAAAGCAGAGCACTAAACAGTTATTTTGTTGGATAAAAATTGGTTCCTGAAAAATTGCTTGAAAGGTAAAACTGCAGATGTATGTCATTTCTCATTTAGAATGGGTGATATAACTGAATAAATGGCAAATCATAACCTGAAAGTCTGGAAATTACTTCTGTCTCCAAACCTACGTGAGTTTAGTCCTCTTGGACAACAGCCCAGGTTACACTCTGTGCTAATGAGCTTTGAGGTGGTTTCAGCTGTGAACATCAATGCAAGCGATCTATAGCAACTAATGCAGAGGTGCTCACCAAAGGGCTAATAAGATCAAAATTTAATAATGTTCATAATTTAGTTTAGTTTCAATAAGAAAACCCTTTCTGAAAAGACATTGGTATTACTTTTGTTTTAATCAACTCTTATCTATATATATAAAATCGTATGTATGTATGTACAGTGGCTTGCAAAAGTATTCGGCCCTCTTGAAGTTTTCCACATTTTGTCACATTACTGCCACAAACATGAATCAATTTTGTTGGAATTCCACGTGAAAGACAAATATAAAGTGGTGTACACGTGAGAAGTGGAATGAAAATCATACATGATTCCAAACATTTTTCACAAATCAATAACTGCAAAGTGGTGTGTGCACAATTATTCAGCCCCCTTTGGTCTCAGTGCAGTCAGTTGCCCATAGACATTGCCTGATGAGTGCTAATGACTAAATATAGTGCACCTGTGTGTAATCTAATGTCAGTATAAATACAGCTGCTCTGTGACGACCTCGGAGGTTGTCTAAGAGAATATTGGGAGCAACAACACCATGAAGTCCAAAGAACACACCAGACAGGTCAGGGATAAAGTTATTGAGAAATTTAAAGCAGGCTTAGGCTACATAAAGATTTCCAAAACCTTGAACATCCCACGGAGCACTGTTCAAGCAATCATTCAGAAATGGAAGAAGTATGGCACAACTGTAAACCTACCAAGACAAGGCCGTCCACCTAAACTCACAGGCCGAACAAGGAGAGCACTGATCAGAAATGCAGTCAAGAGGCCCGTGGTAATTCTGGACAAACTGCAGAGATCTACAGCTCAGGTGTGGGAAACTGTCCATTGGACAACTATTAGTCATGCACTGCACAAAATTGGCGTTAATGGAAGAGTGGCAAGAAGAAAGCCATTGTTAACAGAAAAGCATAAGAAATCCCATTTGCAGTTTGCCACAAGCCATGTGGGGGACACAGCAAACATGTGGAAGAAGGTGCTCTGGTCAGATGAGACCAAAACTGAACTTTTTGGCCGAAATGCAAAACGCTATGTGTGGCGGAAAACTAACACTGCATATCACTCTGAACACACCATCCCCACTGTCAAATATTGTGGTGGCAGTATCATGCTCTAGGGGTGCTTCTCTTCAGCAGGGACAGGGAAGCTGGTCAGAGTTGATGGAAAGATGAATGAAGCCAAATACAGGGCAATCTTGGAAGAAAACCTCTTGGGAGTCTGCAAAAGACTTGAGACTGGGGCGGAGGTTCACCTTCCAGCAGGACAACGACCCTAAACAAAAAGCCAGGGCAACAATGGGATGGTTTAAAACAAAACATATCCATGTGTTAGAATGGTCCAGTAAAAGTCCAGATCTAAATCCAATCAAAAATCTGTGGCAAGATCTGAAAAATGCTGTTCACAAACGCTGTCCATCTAATCTGACTGAACTGGAGGTGTTTTGCAAAGAAGAATGGGCAAGGATTTCAGTCTCTAGATGTGCAAAGCTGGTAGAGACATACTCTAAAAGACTGGCAGCTGTAATTTCAGAAAAAGGTGGTTCTACAAAGTATTGACTCAGGGGGGCTGAATAATTACGCACACCCCACTTTGCAGTTATTTATTTGTAAAAAAATGTTTGGAATCATGTATGATTTTCATTCCACTTCTCACGCGTACACCACTTTGTATTGGTCTTTCACATGGAATTCCAATAAAATTGATTCAGGTTTGTGGCAGTAATGTGACAAAATGTGGAAAACTTCAAGGGGGCCGAATACTTTTGCAAGCCACTGTATGTATGTATGTGCCGCGATCTCTCGAAAACGCCTTGATCGATTTGAACGAAACTTGGTATACAGATCCCTTACTACCTGGGATGATATGTTCTGGGGGTCTCGGGTCCCCCCTGCACACCTGGGCGGAGCTACAAACAGAAAATAAGACCCATTCAAGTCAATAGGAAAAATGTAAAAGGCTGCCATTCTCACAGTAATCAAGCAAGAGTCCCCACACTTGGCACAGTTGGTCACTTGGTGACCGAGGTTACAAATCCAGGAAAAATGGGCGGAGCATAAAACAGCCAATCAAATTTTAGCCACTCACTTTCAATGGGAAAATGTTAACTGCTGCCATTCTTAGACTATTAATCGCAGGGGTCTCAAACTTTGCACAGTTGGTCACTGGGTGAATGGGATTAATATTTAGGAAAGTGGGTGGACCCTACAACAGCCAATCAAAATTCACCTATTGATTTTCAAGGGGAATATTTAAGCTGCTGCCATTCTTACACTGTTAATGGCAGAGGCTTCACACTTGCTACAGTTGGTCATTGGGTGACTGGGGTTCAAATTCACTAAAGGGGCGGAGCCACAAACAGCCAATCAGATTTCTTTGCTGGATAAACTGCTTCCATTCACACATTTTTGATGCCAGGAATTTAAAGGCTCACAAATTTTGTCATTGAGTGACTGTGCATCAAGGTTACAAAAAGTGGGCAGAGTCAAAAACAAATTTCACAGGGAAAATATAAACTACAGCCATTCTTACACTCTTAATGGCAGGGTTCTCCAACTTTGCCCAGTTGGTCACTGGGTGAATGGGATTAATATTCAAGAAAGTGGGTGGAGCCTACAACAGCCAATCAAAATTCACCTATTAATTTTCAAGGGGAATATTTACATTGCTGCCATTCCTATACTCTTAATGGCAGAAGCTTCAAACCTGGTACAGTCGGTCATTCGGTGACAAGGGTTCATATTCCAGAAAGGGGGCGGAGACACAAACAGCCAATCAGATTGGTTTAATTTCTATGGAAATATACAAATTATTGATACCAAGGACCCCAAAGCACATAAACTTGATCATTGAGTGACTGCATGTCAAGGTCAGAAAAAGTGGGCAGAGCCAATAACTAAACTTTTTACATGGGAAAATATAAACTGCAGCCATTTTTACACTGTTAATGGCAGGGTTGTCAAACTTCACACAGTTGGTCACTGAGTGACTGGGATTATTATTCAGGAAAGTGGGTGGAGTTTACAACAGCCAATCAAAATTCGCCTATTGATTTTCAAGGGGAATATTTGCCATTCTTACACCGTTAATGGCAGAGGCCTCAAATCTGGTTCAGTCAGTCATTGGGTAACTAGGGTTCAAATTCTGAAAATTTAAATGTTTGATGCCAAGGACCACAAAGCTCATAAACTTGGTTATACGGGGATTGTGTGTGTCAAGGTTGGGTGACTGGGATTCAAATTCTGAAAAGGGGTGGAGCAACAAACAGCCAATCAGATTTGTTTAATTTCAATGGTAAAATGTGAAGTATTGATTCCAAGGACCCCAAAGCTCATAAACTTAGTCATTGAGTGACTGTATGTCAAGGTTAGAAAAAGTGGGCAAAGCCAACAACTACATTTTTTACATGGGAAAATATTAACTGCAGCCATTCTTACACTGTTAATGGCAGAGTTCTCAAACTTGACACAGTTGGCCACTGGGTGACTGGGATTAATATTCAGCAAAGTAGGTGGAGCCTGCAACAGCCAATCAAAATTCCCTTATTGATTTTGAAGGGTAATATTTACATTGCTGCTATTGTTACACTCTTAATGGCAGAGGCCTCAAACTTGGTATCGTCGGTCATTGGGTGACTGAGGTTCACATTCTGAAAAGGGGGTGGAGCCACAAACAGCCAATCAGATTTGTTTCATTTCAGTGGGAACATTTTAATTTTTGATGCCAAGGACCACAAGGTTAGAAATAGTGGGCGAAGTAAAACCTTACTTTTACATGGAAAAATATGAACTGCAGCCATTCTTACACTGTTAATGGCAGGGTTCTCAAACTTTACACAGTTGGTCACTGGGTGACTGGGATTAACATTCAAAAAAGTGGTTGGAACCTACAACAGCCAATCAAAATTCATCTATTGATTTTCCAGGGGACTATTGAAACTTCTTCCATTCTTTCACTGTTAATAGCAGAGGCCTCAAACCTGCTACAGTCGGTCATTAAGTTACTGGGGTTCAAATTCACTAAAGGGGTGAAGCCACACACAGCTAATCAGATTTCTTTGCTGGATAAACTGCACACAATTTTGATGCCAGGAACCGGAAAGCTCACAAACTTGGTCATTGAGTGACTGTCTGTCAAGGTTACAAAAAGTGGGTGGAGTCAAAACAGATTTCCATGGGAAAATGTAAACTGCAGCTCTTCTTCACTGTTAATGGAAGGGTTCTCAAACTTTGCACAGTTGGTTACTGGGTGACTGGGATTAATATTCAGGGAAGTGGGTGAAGCCTAAAAAAGCCAATCAGAGTTCACCTGTTGATTTTCAAGGGGAATATTAAAATTGCTGCCATTCTTCCACTGTTAAAGGAGTTATCAGGCAAAAAAAAAAAAAATGAGTTTTACTTACATCGGGCTTCTACCAGCCCCATGCAGCCATCCTGTGCCCTCATAGTCACTCACTGTTGCTCTGGTCCCCCTCCGTCAGCTAGTTTAGCTTTTGCCAACCTCGGGGTCGGTGGGCCGCATTGTGTACATTTTTACCCATTCCCATTGGTGCAGGAAAATAAACACATACATTTTTACGCGCTACCACTAACGCGTAAAAATGTATGTGTTAATGTTCCTGCACCAGTGGTAATGCGTAAAAATTTACGCAATGCGGCCCGCCGACTAGCTGACGGAGGGGGACCAGAGCAGCAGTGAGTGACTATAAGGGCACAGGATGGCTGCATGGGGCTGGTAGAAGCCCCAGGTAAGTGAAACTCATTTTTTTTACCTGATAACTCCTTTAAAGGCAAAAGCCTCAAACCTGGTACAGTTGGTCAGTGGGTCACTGGGGTTCAAATTCACAAAAGGGTGCAGAACCACAATCAGCCAATCAGATTTGTTTCATCTCATTGAGAAAATACAAATTTTTGAGGCCAAGGACTCCAAAGCTCACAAAATTGGTCATTGAATGAATGTGTGTGCAGGTTACAAAAAGTGGGTGGAGCCAAAAACAAATTTCAGTGGGAAAATATAAACTGCAGCTATTCCTACACTGTTAATGGCAGAGTTCTCAAACTTTTTATTATTATTATTATTTAGTATTTATATAGCGCCGACATATTACGCAGCGCTGTACAGTGTATATATATATATATCTTGTCACTAACTGTCCCTCAAAGGAGCTCACAATCTAATCCCTACCATTGCCATATGTCTATATTATGTAGTGTAAGTACTGTAGTCTAGGGCCAATTTTAGGGGGAGCCAATTAACTTATCTGTATGTTTTTGGAATGTGGGAGGAAACCGGAGTGCCCGGAGGAAACCCACGCAGACACGGAGAGAACATACAAACTCTTTGCAGATAGTGCTCTGGCCGGGATTCGAACCAGGGACCCAGCGCTGCAAGGCGAGAGAGCTAACCACTACGCCACCGTGCTGCCCAAACTTTGCCCAGATGGTCATTGGGTGACTGAGATTAATATTCAGGGAAGTGGGTGGAGCCTTTCAAAAGTCACCTGTTGATTTTCAAGGGGAATATTTTAATTGCTGCCATTTTTGCACTGTTAATAGCAGATGCCATAAAGAGGAGCTGTTAGGTATAGGGTCTCAGAGAAAAAAAACGCATATATCAGTAGCTAAATTGTGGCTGTATTTACATCACATATGCATTTCCCTGTCCATGTTTCGATTTCAGAGAATTTTTATCTGGTATTTGCAGAGATTTATGCTCCTGACAGTTCCTGGCAGGTTCCATCTTTGAGTGTCTTATCTGAAGTCAATCGTGATGTAATATCCTCCCTTACCCTGCTTTCTGATTTAGTGTTCATTATCCCTCCCAACTCCCAGCCCTCAGACACTCCCACCAGTTATCCCAAACATCATAGTGCCCATTTGGACATCACGGCTCTGGCAGCGAGCTAGGGGCAGGGGGGCTGGCGGGTCTGAGGGTGTTTGCAGACATCACTGGTGTCAGCGGGGGTGGCAGACATCATGGGTGTCGGGGGGGGGGGGGGTTTGCCGCCGGCGGACATCACGGCTCTGTCAGGGGGAGGTTTTAGTACCTCACAGCTCTGTCAGCGGAGCCAGGAGGGATAGAGAAAGCAGCCAATCAGGCTGCAGTAAAGAATTAGGGAGGGATAGGGAACGGAAGGGGAGGACCGGGGAGGACCAGGGAGGGCAGTAGGGAGAAAAAAAACCTCCCGGCATGCTCTGCTACAACTGTTATGCAACCTGCGGCTTCCTTAGGAGCATGGGGAAAAAGAGGATTCCTATTCAGCCCACAAAAAAGTAAGAAAGATTTTTAACTTGAATACTGTCTTGTTTGCTAACTGCCAAACTGTTTAACACAGGGGAACAGAGACTTAAATTTGCTTCAGTACCCTGCCCGGAGCGTAGATATACGTACCCCCCCCCCCCCCCGGGCCACTGCTCTCCGCGCTCCCGCTCGCACGTGCGCGCGCTCCCGCTCTCATGCATGCCGCCGAGAGATCAATGAAAGGGAAAAACTGTTCCCGTTCATTGATCTCTGCCCCCCCAGCAATGATGGGCTGCTTCTATGAGAAGCAGCACGATCATTGGGAAAAAAAAAAAAGTTTACCAGCCTCCCTGAACATCCTGTAAGCGTACTTCCGACGCTTACAGGTCACATTCACAAAAATATACTGTGGCCATCTTGTGGCCAAAAAGTAAAACTACACCCAAAAAACATTTTTCACATACAAATACATTATTTTACAATATAAATTAACTCATTAACTCCCACACTCCCCAATTGTTACCATTTTTTTGTAATGAAATAAATAAATAAATAAAAACTACAATAAAAAAACATAAATAGTTACCTTAGGGACTGAAATCTTCAAATATTTGTATCAAGAGGGTATAACACTGTTACTTTATAAATTATGGGCTTGTGATTAGGGATGGACGCAAAACTGAAAAAGTGCACCTTTATTTGCAAATAAAATATTGGCGCCAAACATTGTGATAGGGGCATAATTTATATGGTGTAATAACCGGAACAAATGGGCAAATAAGTTACATGGATTTTAATTACAGTAGCATGCATTATTTAAAAACTATAATAGCAAAAAAATGAAAAATATTGATTTTTTTCCAAATGTTTGCCTGTTTTCCCATTAAAACACAGTTAGAATAAAATAATTCTTGGCATAATGTCCCACCTAAAGAAAGCCTAATTGGTGAGGAAAAAAACAAGATATAGTTAATTTCATTGTGATAAGTAATGATAAAGTTATAGGCGAGTAAATGTAAGGAGCGCTGAAAGGTGAAAATTGCTCGGATCCTGAAGGGGTAAAACCCCTCAGTTGTGAAGTGGTTAAATATTACAATTTCAGCAGTGGACTTGGAAAAATGCCTATGGTATATTGAAGCATGAAAATGCAAAATGAGCTAAAAATATACAGCAATTCCTATCTCTGGCAGGGTTTAAAATTAATTGTAACTTGACTGTAACTTATTTTTGCAAAAAGAAAAAAGAAAAAAGCTTAGTTTTTTTTTTCTTTTTATATGTTCTATCAAGTAAGTGTCCATAGCAAAAATGGTGATGATATCTAGGTACGTTGCAATTAACTTTGAAAACTGTCACCTTCGACTTCAGTGCAAAAAAGTTGGATTTAGTGACAATCACATTTTTGGAAAAAAAAGTTCAGCTTCCATCATTTCAACCTGAGGGAGTCAAATCTAAGTGTTCTGGTCAAACTTTGAAGCTGATAATGCTCATTACCTGCACTTCCGTGTTTTTGAATTCTATCATACAGCTTTTAGGCAACCAACTTTAGCCTTCAGGCCATAAGCACCTGTAAGAATTGCATATAAAGTCAGACCAGCTCAGGGTCATTTGAGGGCACATCAAAGTAATTGAACTCACTGCAGAGGCAAAGCAGGTTATTTTAAGTTGAGCAAAAAGCAGAAGTCAGGATGGCCAGACACTTGAAATAATGGAGGCCAATGTTACAATTATTGTACATTGTTTAAAAAAAAATCTACAGACATTTGGATTTTGATCTTGTGCACATACTAAAGTGAACAATGTGTGCTTTCTAGTATTAAAGCTGCACTTTACACTATATCACTTAAAGAGAAACTCCAACCTAGAATTGAACTTTATCCCAATCAGTAGCTGATACCCCCTTTTACATGAGAAATATGATGCTTTTCACAAACAGACCATCAGGGGGCGCTGTATGACTGATTTTGTGCTGAAACCCCTCCCACAAGAAGCTCTGAGTACAGCGGTACTCTGGGCAAACTGCCACAATGTAACAATGTTCACAGACAGGAATTAGCTGTTTACAGCTGCCTCTAACAGCCAAAACAGCTAGGAGCAGCTACATAACCTGCTCACAGTAAAAATGTCACCATGTAATAAATATCAGAATGTAAATCGGGGAGAGGATAGATTTTACAATGAGCAAACACTGACTAAATCATTTATACATAATTATTGTAAAAATGAAGCACTTTTTTACTACATTATTTTCACTGGAGTTCCTCTTTAACCTTTAATTACAACAACAAGGGCAATGAATGACTAACAGTAAGTGTAATACTTTGGGCTGATTTTAAGGTTTGTTTTTTCCAATGTTAAAGTTTTCAAGCTATGTTACTTATTTATTAATGTTGTTATATTAAAAATATGTGAAACATAGTTTCTTTTCTTAAAGAGGAACTGTAACCAAGTATTGAACTTCCTCCCAATCAGTAGCTGATGCCTCTTTTACTATGAAAAATCTTTACTTTTTCTCAAATAGATCATCAGGGACATCTGCATGGCTGATATTGAGGAGAAACCCCTCCCACAGTGTGATGTCAGGACCTAGGTCTCCTGACATCACACTGAGAGATCCTTGTTGCATTGTGGGAAATAAACAGCTATTTCCAACTTCCAAGCAACCAGTATCTCCCTCCCTGCATAAGTACAGTTTATCTATAAAAAAAAGCAACATTTTAGCCTATCACATTGTTAGGGGGTGTAGTATAATCATAATAATAGCAGTTGGTGCTGTCTGTTTTTTCCCATGCCTGCCAGTAGTAAAGATGATTACATGCACGCTGATTGTGGATCAGCCAATATGAACAAATTACATGGCAAATATCAATAATTCCTTAAACTCTCTTCTATTTTTTCACTTTTCACTTTGCAATGTATTGATTTATTTTTCCCCCTTTTTCTCTAAAGTCCCTCTTTAAGCTGCAATGTAAATTAAATATCCCAATAATTACACTTGAAGCATCATTTTTTAAAGTAGCACATTTAAACAATAAATAAAAATATAGTGTATTTTTTTTTATTAGGAGTTGGCTAACCTCTGACTCCAATATCAACATTACCAAAAATGAAGAGATAAGAAAAACATCAGCATTCATATGGAAAACTATTCTGAAATCAAATCAATCCACATGGCAATGAAAAATTCAACCAAAATATGAATTGACATTTTCAAACATGTGTTTATAGTGTGGTGACTGGATGCTTTCATTTTTTTTATGTTGAGAAGCCTTCGTTGGCAGCTATGTAAACCCAGGAATTTGAAGACTTAAGCATTAAACAACAAAATACACAAATGTCAGAGAGCTGTAATCATGTAAGAAAGCAATAGCATGGTATTCCGCTGCTTTCAAAAATAAGCATCATTATAATGCTTACTGTTTCAAGGATCGGTCTTAATTTACCAACATTTATAGCAATGAAGAACCATAGGGCAATAAGTGCAGTGAATGTATTGGTTACCATTCCTTTAAATATCCTGTTCTTTAAAATGTCAAAACTGAACATTTTGCTTTGCATAAAGGCATTGTAAGGACTGGCAGATCTCTTGTCTTCCTTCAGGCCCCAATCTGACACCATGCTCTTCACCTAAAGCCAAGCGCCTGCTTGAGTGGGAGATAAGCTGTGTCTAATTGACTTTGGTTGCCCCAGGACTTCAGCATGCAAAGTATAGAGATTGAGGCCGGGAAGACTTGAGTACCACCAGAACTCCCTAGACTGAGAAACCGGCAATAGCGCAGTCAAAAACAGTCCAGAGTCATACACAGATAGCAAGACAAGACACAGAACATTTATATCACTCTTTTCTCCTGGCAGACTCAAAGCACAAAAGCAGCAGCCACTAGGGCACACTCTATAGGCAGTAGCAGTGTTAGGGAGTCTTGACCAAGGTCTCCTCACTGAATAAGTGCTGGGTTACTGAACAGGAGAGCCAATTAAAACCCTGGTCTCCTGTGTCAGAGGCAGAGCCTACACTATCCAGCCACTGGATCAGATGGCAGTCAATCAGAAGGATGAGCAATATTGTAGTCAGCAAACCAATGTCATACACAATAGACAATATCAGGTACAAGGGATGAGACAAAGAGTAAAAGAGAGTCAAAACTAGCAGAAGGTAAGTCCAGGCAGTAATCAGGAGATTTCCCATCTCTGTGCTCCAATAAACTGCAGGCAATACAATAAGTGGAGCTTGTGGTACTATGTGGTACCTCCTTAATATGGGAGAGACCAAGAAGCCACTCCAATTAATAAACCAGTGAATGGATTACTTTAGACTCCTAATCAATTTACCAAGAAGAATTAAATAGTATATGTACAAAAAGGCTGGCACCACAAAAATCATAAAAATAAGCTCTTTATTGAAATGCCATTAAAATGACATAATTGTCAGTAAAAAAAATAGGCTATGGCGGCCATATGTACCTATGGCGAGATTTTAATGGCATTTCAATAAAGAGCTTATTTTTATAATTGTTGTAGTGCCAGCCCTTTTTGTACATATTCTTGACAGATCTCACTGGTACTGAGACCCTTGGCTTGGGCACACAAGAGCTCCTCTTTTTGATTGAGTGTTCCTCCATCTTCTATTCAACTACGAAGAATTAAATAGTAAATACAACCAGACAACATGAAACATTTTAAAGGAAATATCCAGGGACTATGGGGCCAAAATAAAAAATCCAAATCCACTTACCTGGGGCTTCCTCCAGCCCGTGGCAGGCAGGAGGTGCCCTTGACAACGCTCCGCAGGCTCCCGGTCTCCGCCGGTGGCCGACCCTACCTGGCCCGGCCGGCTTCCTGATCGGGCCTGTTCTGCGCTTCAATGACGTCTCTTCTGCGCTCCACGCGGGTGCGCTGACGTCATCCGGGCTGTACTGCGCCTGCGCTGTACAGCCCGGAGGACGTCCGATGATGTCAGCGCGCCCGCATGGAGCGCAGAACAAACTGTTATTGAAGTGCAGAAGAGCCCGACCTGGCAGCCGGACTGGCCAGGTCGGGTCGGTCACCAGAGAAGACCGGGAGCCTGCGGAGCGGCGGCGAGGGCACTTCCTGCCTGCCACAGGCTGGAGGAAGCCCCAGGTAAGTGGATTTGGATTTTTTATTTTGCCTGAACCTTCAGTTCTGTAACACCTTGGATTTGCAACTTTGCTTGCAGAATGCTACCCTTACTGTTCTCTCCCAGCATTTTCCCTCTGAACACTGATGGAGAGCTACACCATTGGCATAACAGAATCTCCAATTACAGTTTTCCTTTGATCCCCTCATCTGGACCATGGGATTCTTCAGTGAGGAATTCAAAAAAGCCCTACTGGGAAATTCAAAACCGGTACAGTGGAATATTATTATTATTATTATTATTATTGATTTATAAAGCTCCAACATATTCCGTGGCGCTGTATAAAGTAAGAAACAAACATGAGGTACATAATAATACAGACAAATGGAATACATTAATATACAAAATACATAATTGGTGAATTGATACAAAATACAGGATTGGTAATTACAGTGACAAAAGTAACATGACGAATAAAATGTATAATGAATTCTGAGACACAAAAGGGTGAGAGAGCCCTTCCCTTGTGAGCTTACAATCTAAAGGAATAGGGGTGAAACAAGAGGTAGGGCAGTATACAATAAACATACCGAGAGGAAGTGTGTTTTAGGATATCTAGTCGGAGTGCAATTTGGCCTTAGGACAAAGGGAAAGTGGCCTAAGGTAGAGTTTGTTGGAAAAAGTGAGTTTTAAGAGAGCTTTTAAAGGTAACAAAGGTTGGAGAATGCCGGAAGTGTTGTAGGAGGGTATTCCAGAGGAGGGGTGAAGCACATGGAAAATCATGTACACGTGAATGCGAGGAGGTAATTCTGGCCGAGGACAACAGTATTATTTGAATCTCTCACTGATTCTCCCTATTGGTCATTGCTTGATTGCAGAACTATTGACCCATCATCTGCATGTGTTTCCCGACACTCACTAACTCGTATTTCTCCCATCTGGGCACTGTCCTTGCAGGGCTTTCCATTAGTCCATTTGTATGACCCAACAGTAAATCATGGGGGCAAATTGAAGTGAACATTTAAATTTGGGCTTATTTTGTGAATTTGAGCATATTTGGACCTGTTGCTGAGAATTTGAAAAGGTCTTGATGAATGGACCTTTGTTAGAAGATTCAGATATCCTTGTGGAGGGTCTCCCAGTCAGTTGATAGCAAATGGATGCAAATGACAGTGGTTCTGCAGTCAATGAAGAACACAGATTAAATCAAAGGAATACTGGAAAATAAATCTGGATTACAATTGCATATTTCATTGACTTTTACAATATTTAAAAACAAAAACAGATAACTGTTTTATTTCATGAGCTTTTTAGCCTTTTGTGTACAGAGGCAAGTGTTCAAAACGAAACCCTTTCACCTATTTCTGCAGGTGAGGTGGCTTTGCATTCAGCAGCCTTTCCCTTTTAGAATGGAAGCAAGCCAGGCAACGCCAGGAGACAGAGTGTAAAAGAGGTAATGCTTATCTGTAAGAGAACTGACATATTAATATAATCAGCCTGGAATAAAATGTCATAGTATAATGAAGAGCAGATGAGCAGATCTATTCTGTTCAGGTTAGAAGACAGGTTGAATATTGTCTTCTTATTCATGGATAACTGCCACAGTTTATCGTTAGCCAAGAAATCTAGCTCTGTAGAGTCTGCAATCCAGTGTGTAAGTGCAGACTAGATTATATGTGAGGAAATTGTCATAGTGCTAAGCTACACAGACCATTTTGGCTAAAGGCGGACCCCCAATCTCTTTATTGGCATTCTGATTGGACAACCAATTGTGTTAATAGCAATGGCGAGCCCACTATCTCAGCCATCACCCACCATGGGACGCCCATTTCTATCAGCACCCCACTTGAACCCTCGTCAGAGGCCACCAGGTCTGGGGTTTCTGTAGGGGTAAACTGCACCGTTGCTCAGGGCCCATAGCTCAATAGGCTGAAATTAGAGTTATTGATGTCATAACCACAACCAGGCCTCTATTTCAGAAGACTGCTCGGCTCATGCCCTCTTACATCAAATGGAACTTCAAAAAAGTAACAAACTTACTGATTTGAAACAATGTTGCTCTTTATTTCTGCATAACAACTACACTTCACAGAGCATCAGGTATGATGAGCTGGGTCACCTTTTTTCAAGTGCCTCACAAAATAAAGCACTTTCAACCATAGTATACATTCTGCATCCCTCATTCCAATGCAGACTTCCGGCACTTAGCTTTTCCCCCTTACACACAAGTGCCATGGCACTTCTGTGGCACTCTCTATCTCTGATGGAGAGAGTTCCATGGCACTTGTCTGTAAAGGGGCGGGGCTAAGCACTGGAAGTCGGTGCACACAGGTTCTCGGAGGGTGAGTTAGACAAAAAAGACCAGTGAAGTCATTAAAACTTTTTAGGAGAACAAGATACTCAACCCAAGATACCCAAAAGCTATACAACTGTGCTTCTTTGTCCACTCCTTGCTCATTTAGTGATGCAGCATTCCTGGTCCCTAGACTGAAAGATTAGGAAGCCACTGATCTGAGGTCTGATGCGGCAGATATGCTATAAAGCTAATATTGCTACAATAAATACCATGAGTGACATGACCGGTGCCTTCATTATCAGCCTTTTATTAATTCTATGAAAGTCCCTAAACTATCAATGTTATTGCAGCATTCTCTCACCCTGATTCTGGAGGGTGCTCTGTTTTGCTGATGGAAAAAGCCAGGACAGTACTTTGGCAGCTCCCTGCTGTAGTGTAAAAACTAAGACATTTTGTGCACAATGTTTTCCAGATACTGTTCAAAGGTTTTCCGATTGTTTCACTCACTCTTTGATGTATCCATACCAAAAGATCCTTGGTCAGCGTTGTTACACTTCAAACTAGAACCCCTTACTAAATACCAACAGACATTAGCCCATTTTATTTTTGTGGTAGCCAAACAAGGTATTGCACGAGCTTGGAGGACTCAATTTGTCTCTTTTATGGAGGTGAAAAGTAGGGTAACTGCATTCATGATTCAAGAAAAGATGGCTGCCACCCTAGAGGATTAGGTGGACAGATTTAACAAAATCTGTGAACCCTGGCGTCTGTTTACAGGCCTTTTTTGAGGAACTAACCTGACGAAACCTGAAGTGACTCTTGACAGCTTCTGGTTATCCTGCCTTCTGGCACGCTCTGCCCCCCACCACCTCTTACCTCTACTTTTCTTTCTCCTCTTACCTTGCCTCTAGTTTTGGCTGTCGTGTCCTTTTTGTTCTTGCAGGCCCTCTGGCCTATAAAACTCCTAGATGGTTGTGACCATGACCATACTTTAAAGCTCCTCTGATTTATATAGCGTAATTTTGATTGAGATACCTCGGCAAGACTAACAGAATCTGCTTCCATGGACTAAAATGATGGGTTTTGACTTTTGGTTCATGTGTCAAGCATCTGTTATATATTGGTCTGTGACCAAACATGTTTGCTACTTCTTTTATAAAGAAAATTCAAAGTTCAATAAATATTTTGGAACAGACATTTTGTTCAAAGTGTTGGCGCTTTATAAATCAATAAAATTAACAAAAAGTGGTTCAGTTTCACGTACTAAGAATAGTTCTATAGTACACATAGTGCACATAAATGTACATCAGCATTCCTAGTGCAGGCTGAGGGCTATGTTACACAGGCTGATTGTGCTCGTTTTCCCACAGACTTGAAATGATTTTCTGATCCATCTGAAAACAATCTGGCCAGACCGCTAGGGCCACCTTTACACATTTGTCACTACATGGTGCCTTCCAGCGATTTAAGTGGAACGAAAGCTTCCCAACAATCTAGCACTGCAAATATACTGCACATTCTTCCACTGTATGTAATAAACGCAAACACACATTTGTACATGCCCTATTGTTTGCACTGGGACAATTGTGATTAAAGTTGGGCTTATTGTCTTGACTGTTGTCTTTGCCTAGAAACACTGAACAGAACTACTGATTGGAGTACAGAGAGTATAATCAGAATTAGAATCATTTTATTTCCAATCCAGGATTGAATCATTTTAATTTGAGTCAGACGGTCTGCATTTTCTGTGGCGAGGCGGATACGCCGATCTGTGACGATGCCTCCGGCAGCACTGAAACAGCGTTCCGACATAACGCTGGCTGCCGGGCAAGCCAGCACCTCTATTGCGTACATTGCCAGTTCGTGCCAGGTGTCTAGCTTCGATACCCAATAGTTGAAGGGTGCAGATGGATTGTTCAACACAGCTACGCCATCTGACATGTAGTCCTTGACCATCTTCTCCAGGCGATCGGTGTTGGAGGTGGATCTGCACGCTTGCTGTTCTGTGGGCTGCTGCATGGGTGTCAGAAAATGTTCCCACTCCAAGGACACTGCCAATACCATTCCCTTTTGGGCACTAGCTGCGGCTTGTGTTGTTTGCTGCCCTCCTGGTCGTCCTGGGTTTGCGGAAGTCAGTCTGTCGGCGTACAACTGGCTAGAGGAGGGGGAGGATGTCAATCTCCTCTCTAAAGTCTCCACAAGGGCCTGCTGGTATTCTTCCATTTTGACCTGTCTGACTCTTTCTTCAAGCAGTTTTGGAACATTGTATTTGTACTGTGGATCCAGAAGGGTATAAACCCAGTAATTGGTGTTGTCCAGAATGCGCACAATGCGTGGGTCGCGTTCAATGCAGTCTAGCATGAATTGAGCCATGTGTGCCAGAGTCCTGCCAGAATCCTCATCATCCTCTTGTGAGCGTTGTGATAGTTGTGATGCATCATAGTCGTCACCTTCTTCCTGGTCTGCTTCTGCTGACCATTCGCGCTGAATTGTGGAAGTCCAACGTGCACCGCTCTGGCCCTCGTCAGTGGTGGCATGAAATTCCTGCTCCAACTCCAGCTGTTCCTCCTCCTCTTCTTCGTCATAGCTGCTGGGGCCAGCGTTTCCTGAGGCAGATGGCCTGATGTTGGTATCATCACGCTGATCGTTTTCTCCTTCAGATTCCCCTAGTTGCATCATGACAGCTGTTTCCTTGATTTTCAACATTGACTTCTTCAGTAAACACAGCAGTGGTATGGTAATGCTGACTGAAGAGTTGTCACTGCTCACAAGCAACGTGGATTGCTCAAAATTTTGGAGGACTTGGCAGAGGTCCAACATGTTGGCCCAATCGGATCCACAGAAGCTTGGCAGCTGTCCAGATGCGCCTCGGTACTGCGCCGTCATGTACTGGACCACTGCACTCTTCTGCTCGCAAAAGCGGGCTAGTATGTGCAGCGTAGAATTCCAGCACGTAGGGACATCACACAGCAAGCGATGGTGGGGGAGATTGAAGCGTTCCTGCATCTTGGCGAGTGCCCCCGAAGCAGTACTGGAATTTCTACAATGTTTGGCCACTCGTCGCACCTTCAACAGAAGATCGGCCACGCCTGGGTATGTCCTCAGGAACCGCTGAACTACTAGGTTCATCACGTGCGCCAGGCAAGGGATGTGTGTCAGCTTAGCCAACCTTAAAGCGCGAATGAGATTACTCCCATTATCACACACAACCATGCCCGGTTTCAGGTCCAGCGGCGCCAGCCACAAATCCGTCTGTTCCTTTATTCCCCTCCAAATTTCCTCCCCTGTGTGCTGCTTATCCCCAAGGCACATCAGCTTCAGCAACGCTTGCTGACGCGTGCCAACAGCTGTGCTGCACTGCTTCCACGATCCTACTGCTGCTGGGTTAGCGTTTCCGGATGAGGTACAGCTTTGAGATGCGTTGGAGGAGAAGGAGTCAGAGAGGTAGGTGCTGCTGTTGTTATCCAGTGGGAGGGACGGCGGTGCAGCTGTTTGCGGCGTGGGCAACACCCGCGCCGTAGCAGGTGAGGAATCGCTGCCAGGCTCCACAAGGTTCACCCAGTGCGCGGTAAGGGAGATGTATCGACCCTGGCCGAACGCACTCGTCCAGGTGTCAGTGGTGAGGTGAACCTTGCAGGCAACGGCATTCTTCAAGCTTCGGGTTATTTTGCTGACCACGTGCTCATGCAACTCAGGCACTGCAGAGCGCGCAAAGTGGTAGCGGCTGGGAACCACGTAACGTGGGATGGCCACTGACATCATGCCCTTGAAGCTGTTTGTCTCCACCACTTGATATGGCAGCATTTCGCAGGCCAGAAGCTTGGCTATGCTGGCTGTTAGTGCCACGGCCCGGGGGTCATTTGCTGGCAATTTCCTCTTGCGCTCAAACATCTCCGAGACAGACAACTGAACCGTAGGGCTGCACACTGAAGGGCTGTTGATTGTTGTGTTTGATGAAGACTGGGAGACCTCAAGAGCACTATTCCGGAAAGTGACAGTGTCAGCGTCGTCTGATGTTTGTGAATGTTGTTGTGAACCACGCAATGGCTGGGCTACTGCTGCTGCTGAGGAGGGTCTGGTGGTGAGTCTGGTGACCCCAAGGGAGGCAGTGTTGCTGGTACCCTGTCCTGCCGCGTTTGCCCACAGAGTGGGATGTTTGGATACCATGTGGCGGGTCATGCTGGTGGTGGAGAGGTTGTTAATATTTTTTCCCCTGCTCAGGCGGGTCTTGCACACCTTGCAAATCACCATGGTACCATCCTCACTGCAGTCTTCAAAGAAAGGCCAGACTTTGGAGCACCTGCCTTGCTGGCGATTTCTGTTTGCGCCTCTTTTGCGTCTCACTTGAACTTCCACGCTTGTGGTGCCTGAAATTTCGCGCCGCCTACCTTGTGGCACAAGGCGAACTCGTGCAGCAGTGGGTTCTTCAACAGACTCATCTGTGCTGCTACGACGGCGATGTTCTCCTTCACATACAAAATCTGGGTCTCTGTCAACATTGTCCAAACCCTCCTCTTCCATCTCCTCAAACTCGTCATATGTGATTGTGGGCCGCCGCCGTGGAGTAGAGCTCCCCAGAACAACCTCTGCGCAGCTCACTCCAACGTCGTCTTCCAGATCTTCTCGGCCGACCTCCTGCAATTGAAACCCCTCCTGCCCAAATTGCTCTGGGATTTGGGTTTCAAAGTCCTTGGACTCGCCTTGCATTTCAGTGCGCGGTGCATTTCCCACACTAAATGGTTGTGAATCCGGGCACAACATTTCTGGCTGTTCCATTGACCTTTGAAAGGTGGAAGTTTGTTGGGCTGGGAATAGCTCCTGCGAATACCCCATTGTGTCCTGAGGAAATTCTTCGGACTGGTTATTTGGCAGTTGTGTGCGTGGTGTCGCTGCCGGTTGTGTCAGCTTTGTGCCCACTGGCTCCTTGTAACTGGCTGAGGACTCGGATCTCGTGCGTGATGTGCTGGTGCTGCTTAACCCACTGCTGGACGCTTGAGAGGTCATCCAATTAATTATCTGGTCCTGTTCTTTTGGATTTGTGAGGGTTGATTTCCTGGACAACATGGGCGGTATTGAGTGGGTTTTCTTCAGTGCTCCACTGTGGCCTGTACGTGAACCGTCAGGGGAAACACCTCTTCCCTTGCCCCTCCCTCTTTCACAGGATTTCTTCTTCATTTCACTTATCCTTAAAGTACACGCTGACTGGCAGCAGTACAGTGGCAGTACAGAAATGCTATATAGTGGTGGGTGAGCGGTGTACTACTATTCCCAGCAGCGACACAGAGCACAATGCTATACAGTGGTGGGTGAGCGGTGTACTACTGTTCCCAGCAGCGACACAGAGCACAATGCTATACAGTGGTGGGTGAGCGGTGTACTACTATTCCCAGCAGCGACACAGAGCACAATGCTATACAGTGGTGGGTGAGCGGTGTACTACTGTTCCCAGCAGCTACACAGAGCACAATGCTATACAGTGGTGGGTGAGCGGTGTACTACTGTTCCCAGCAGCGACACAGAGCACAATGCTATACAGTGGTGGGTGAGCGGTGTACTACTATTCCCAGCAGCGACACAGAGCACAATGCTATACAGTGGTGGGTGAGCAGTGTACTACTGTTCCCAGCAGCGACACAGAGCACAATGCTGTACAGTGGTGGGTGAGCGGTGTACTACTGTTCCCAGCAGCGACACAGAGCACAATGCTATACAGTGGTGGGTGAGCGGTGTACTACTATTCCCAGCAGCGACACAGAGCACAATGCTATACAGTGGTGGGTGAGCGGTGTACTACTATTCCCAGCAGCGACACAGAGCACAATGCTATACAGTGGTGGGTGAGCGGTGTACTACTATTCCCAGCAGCGACACAGAGCACAATGCTATACAGTGTTGGGTGAGCGGTGTACTACTATTCCCAGCAGCGACACAGAGCACAATGCTATACAGTGGTGGGTGAGCGGTGTACTACTGTTCCCAGCAGCGACACAGAGCACAATGCTATACAGTGGTGGGTGAGCGGTGTACTACTATTCCCAGCAGCGACACAGAGCACAATGCTATACAGTGGTGGGTGAGCGGTGTACTACTGTTCCCAGCAGCGACACAGAGCACAATGCTATACAGTGGTGGGTGAGCGGTGTACTACTATTCCCAGCAGCGACACAGAGCACAATGCTATACAGTGTTGGGTGAGCGGTGTACTACTATTCCCAGCAGCGACACAGAGCACAATGCTATACAGTGGTGGGTGAGCGGTGTACTACTGTTCCCAGCAGCGACAGAGAGCACAATGCTATACAGTGTTGGGTGAGCGGTGTACTACTGTTCCCAGCAGCGACACAGAGCACAATGCTATACAGTGGTGGGTGAGCGGTGTACTACTGTTCCCAGCAGCGACACAGAGCACAATGCTATACAGTGGCGGGTGAGCGGTGTACTACTGTTCCCAGCAGAGACACAGATTGACAGTAAACACAATGCTATACAGTGGTGGGTGAGCGGTGTACACAGAGTGGCAGTAAACACAATGCTATATAGTGTGGGTGAGCGGTGTACTAGTGTTACCAGCAGCGACACAATGACCGGGGGACCCTGGCTAGCCTGGCTGGAGAGAGAACTACCCTGCCTGCCTACCCAAAGCTAAACCCACAGACAAATGGCGGAGAAATAACGTGGATCGGGTATTTATTTACCCGAACCACGTGACCCGTTCGGCCAATCAGAGCGCGTTCGGGTCCGAACCACGTGACCCGTTCGGCCAATCACAGCGCTAGCCGAACGTTCGGGGAACGTTTGGCCATGCACTCTTAGTTCGGCCATATGGCCGAACGGTTTGGCCGAACATCACCCGAACAGGGTGATGTTCTGCAGAACCCGAACAGTGGCGAACACTGTTCGCCCAACACTACTCGCCAGGTGGCTCCGGTCACTGGCAATTAATCCTGAAAACCTGTCCGAGTCACGCTTCGACGCGCATGCGCAGCCCAGCCAGACACACTCCCGTCTCACTTATGTGGCTGGGAGCATTCCGAGCTTGCGCAGTACTACTGTGCAGGTGCAGAATGCTCTCAGAGACAGATGCGTGATGGGGGAACGTGCCCTGCTGGGTCGTGCATGTGCAATGAAGGAAGACTTTCAGGCTTAATTGCAGTCACAGTCTGGAGGAGACTAGGGGGTCAAGTGGGGGGAGGGATTTCCCAATAACTCTCTGCGCTGTTCTTAAAGTGTACCTGAGACGAGAAGCGGGTCAGTACCATACTTACCTAGGGCTTCCTTAAGCTCCTTAAGACCCATCCCTCGCCCTCTACCCAGGTGGATGCGGTCCCTGGCAATTAAGCCTGAAAGCTTGGCCGAGTCTCACTTCATTGCGCATGTGCGACCCAGCCAGGTGTGCTCCCCCATCTTGTTCCTGTCTCTGAGAGCTATCTGCAGCTGCACAGTAGTACTGCGCAAGCTCGGAATGCTCCTAGCCACATGAGTGAGACGGGAGTGTGTCTGGCTGGGCAGCGCAAGCGCGACTCGGCCAGGTTTTCAGGCTTAATTGCCAGGGACCGGAGCCACCTGGGGAGAGGGCGAGGGATGAGCGGCCTAAAGGGGGCTTAAGGAAGCCCCAGGTAAGTATGGTACCTGAGACGAGAAGCGTCTCAGGTACACTTTAAGGTGTTTTGGGCAATGTCTTCAGGCGTTCATCTGTGCACATATTCCTGAGTGGTATTTAAATAGAACTGATGTCAATCACTGAATCATTTCTTGCAGTGTTGTGAGCTGGATTTTTTTTTCCATGAGTGTATTAGGATCCCAGGGATAAAAAAAAAATTACAAATGCAGCTCTGCCCTAAAGACTTGCAGTAGGCTGAATTATGGTTCAAAGGATGCGGGAACTTATAAATTACTTTTCAATAGATCATAATTAGTGAAACGCCAGATACAACTGCATCCCTAATAGAGGCCTCAAGTCATTTCCTAGCGTAATGTTTGAAAGACTTAAATATATTATCCCAGTAAGACTTTTGTAGATTTTGGAGGGAGCATCATCTGGAAAAGCAAGTGCTTCTGTACAGTGGATCTGATTCCCTCTTCTGCTTTATCATTAAATCACAAAAAAAGGTCTTTCCAGTTCCATGATCTCACCTGTAATTACACAGTACATGGAAATGCGTTCATCTTCAACAAAACTCTGTCAACTCTGCTAAAATTACGTTAGACCGTTTTGAGCTGTAATTTAACCCAGTAGTGCATTCAAAACATCCTCAAATATATTTAAAAATAATACCTATAATCAGGAGCCAGCTATTAATTTTCCTTCACATCTGCTGCATGACTTACTTTTAGGTGGGGTTAAAAAGGACATTCTAGAACGGTGTTTTGTGGCCCTAATGGAGTAAACCTTGGAAACATATTATGCATCATTGCCAGATGCAGGCCTATCTACTGAGGAAGGGCTTCCTTTCTTACTGTGCAAGTCGATGATGTCATGTCATCATTCTGCACTTACACATATTTATGTAAGACTGCATCTGTCATAATGCGGCTCTCGTTCCATAAGTAATAGTAGTAAGTGTTAAAAAACATGAAATTCTGTGGACAGAAGTACGTGACACAAAAGGCATCAATAGTATATGACTGGATTAACTGCATGCATATTTCAAGTGTAGCAGTAGAGGATTGTACCGTGTTAGCCATCAGTAAAAGTAAGACGTTTTGAATAAGGGCGATAAAGTGTATTATTACTATTATTAATTTATATAGTGCCAATGTATTCCATGGCACTGTAGGTATCTTCTTGATTCAAAGCTTCTTGCTATTTGAAGTGTGTGATCCAGATACTACTGCAGTCTGAAATCAGTAGAACTCCCAGGCAACTGGTATTGTTTAAAGGGAGATACTAATGGCTGCTACCATATCATTCTCAGCTCAAGTGTCCTTTAACACAGTTTTTTGCATACACCCCATAGTTGCTTGCAGTTGCACGCTTGCTACCTTACCAGGGCCGGATTTACCTTAAGGCACTGTAGGCACGTGCCTACAGGTGCCTGATGATGGAAAGGGCCCTATGCAGAGTCCTGATGAGAGTGTAAATGAGAGGTTACTCACTCTGCTCTCTGCATTCCACTGACAAGATAGTCGGGGGCACCTATAGCTATGTAAATCTGAGGGTATCTCTGGCTATCAAATGCTAAGGGCACCTGTAGCTACTTATAACAGGCAAGGGAAGTAAGGGAGAAGTGGCAGCTAGGACAGCCAGCACACTTGCGGTGCAGTTCGGAGGGAGTTTGTATGTTCATGAAGGGCGGAGTCTAAGGTGCCAGGACATCTATACCTATAGGCTCCAATGATGTAACTCCGGGCCTGTACCTTACCTTCCTACCTACACTCCCTCCTGTCCTACAGCAGCTTCCTAATCTCTCTCCCTTGCTTCAATTCATAAGTGGGGTGATTGATGCATTTTAATTGAGGGGTAATTGTTGCTTTTCATATGTGGTATATTGTATTGTATACAATACTATATATGAATACGTTTATTGTATTGTATACATATGTGGTATATTGTATATGTTGTCAGCGCTGCGTAATATGTTGGCGCTTTATAAATACAATAAATAATTGCTGCATTTTATATATGAGGGTCATTTCTGTATTTCATAAGTGGAGGCGATTGCTAAATTTTAAATGCAGAGTGCCCTTTAATGTATGAGTGGTTGTATCTTAAACTAAAAATGCAGTATATTCAGTATAAATTGCGTTGTTGGCTCTCTGTGATAAATACGTGGATTTTGGGTCGCAGTTTGGACACCCAGCCACTAAAAGGTTTGCCATGACTGTTACAGAGATTTTACCAAGCTGTAATATGCTTTGCAGGCAAGGCCGCCTTTATACTTGTCCCGCCCCTAGGCCAAGTATGCTGTGTCTCCCCTTTCATGTACGGCAACGCCCCTCCCATTCCATGTGCAGCCCCCTTTTTCATGTGGAACATCCATGTACTGCAGCCCCTCTCTTTCATGGACAACTCCCTTGGGTATCAGCTTCCCCTTTTAATGTGTTGTTCTCCATTTGCAGCCTCCTCTTTCATATGTAGCAGCCCCTGTTTCAGGTCCAGGTGTCCCTTGGGCTGCAGACACAGGCCTTTGTGGCCTTTTCAAAAATCCATCCAATTTCAGGGCTCATTTCATTGGGACTCTACAAACACCTGAGTATATGCATGTGCTTCTATTGCTACCATAATATGCTTGCCTGAAATTGCTTCCATACAGAGTGCTTCTGCTGCAGCCTCCTAATCAGGCAACTATAGATCATGTAATGTGAATAGGTGCTTTCTTTATTTCTTTACTATGTAATAAGTCATCTGCCTCACTTTAGAGTGCCACACAGGTGTCCCATTTCGCAATTCATTTTTCCTGTATTTCTAAGTATCTTATCTAATCTTGGAAACGTTCTTGCAGCATCTTTTAATCTTGTTATGGTTTTATATACATGGAGCATGCTGGGATTTACAACTGGAAAGCAGATTTCCATACTTAATATTTGTATAGTTATAGGCACTATGTTGCAAAATGAAGGCACAGATTTCTGCTTTTATTTACAAGGCTATGGAATGGTTAGTAAGTATGAAGGCATGGCTTCAGCATCCTCACGTGACTACACTGGATGTGGTTCAGACTGGCTGGGAACGGACAGCCAGTAGTTGGTGTTTGACGAGAGGAGATATCCACTATACAGTAAATGAAACTTTCAGTTCAGAATATAGTCAGTTCAACAGCATTATTCATGGTCACAAAATAAAAAGCTAAGTTAAACTGTTCTTTAAAGATTTCCTTGAACATTTCTAAACATTACTTGCAGTTTTCGTTGCTCCGTCTTTCTTAACAAAGGTAGTTGAGACTTAGTAGGGTGCGCCCGTGGGCTGTAAGCAGACTTTTGGTTAAAAAAAGGTCGCTGTAGCTTTGAGCACACTGGTCTGCATGAGTGTACCTACTGCACAGGGAAGCAAACATTTATATTTAAAGCAGAAATAGGACTTTTGATGTGGTTGTAGAGAAGCATAATTTGGCATCTGTCAGAAACCATTTCTAGTTTCAAAATAATCAAGTCTTTTCATAATTTTAGTGAATTAAACTTGAAGAGACTCTGTAACTTTAACAAGTGCCTCTGGATCCTAACCAGGCTTCCCCCGTCCTCCTCTGTCCCACGGTGGTCTCTCTGTGCCCCTCATAAATCACAGGTGACAATTTGTCAAGCTGTGGCACAGGTACAGTAGCACATGCAATATTTACTTTCCCCAGCTCCAGTGCAGGAGCAGTAGCGGCTCTCGGCTTGGCATCAGGCGGAAATAGCCAATTCCAGTCAGGTCCACTCTACAGCGCAGGCACTAGTGATGCCGAGCCGAGAGCTGCTACAGCGCCTGTGCTGGAGCCTGGAAGGTAAATATTTACATGGCCGCTGTTCGGAGCGGCCAAGCGAGACCACCGTGGGACAGAGCAGGATGGAGGAAGCCTTGATAGGATCCAGAGGCTTCCCCCTCTCTAGGTAAATACCACCCAGGGGCACTTGTTAAAGTTACAACACTGTAAAGAGAATCTGTAATTAAAAAAATGTTAGAGGATGGTCAGCCTTCAGCAGCAGGTAATCTGGACTTATTACTATTATTTTTTTTCCCCACTTCAGGGGTACTTTATGTGGTTGCTTTGTCTAGCTTTAAAGAAAATCTGTAAGAAAAAAAGAGCTCCTAGCGGGTACTTACCTCGGGAGGGAGAAGCCTCAGAATCCACATGAGGCTTCCCCGTCCTCCTTTGTCCCTCCGATCCAGTGCTGTCAGCTGCAAAAAATCCACCGACAAAGCTGTCGGCAGCGCTAGGCTCCAGGATCATAAAAATCCGGTGTGAGCCTCGAGCAGGCACAGTAGTGGCTTTCTTTCGAGCTCTGGCGAAAATAGCCGAGCCTGATCGGATCTGCTCCAATGCTCAGGCGCACGGTGTCTGCGCTTGTGCAGTAAAGAAGATTTGATCGGGCTCAGCTTGATTTGAACCTTGAGCCCTGGAGGATTTTTGGTGGCTGACAGTGCTGGAACAGAGGGACAAAGGAGGACAAGGGACGCCTCATCCCCTCCCGAGGTAAGTAGAGTCATCCCCCTCCCGAGGTAAGTACCCCCAGGGCATGGGCGTCCCTACGTCGAGCAAAATGGGGCATGCACACTCCACTGGCCAGCTGCTGCCCGTCCCCCTCCCCCAGCCACCTGAACCCGGAAGTGGCCGGCCACCCACCCTGGGGTGGCAACGTAGAGAGAAAAGGGAGCGTGTGGATAGAGAGCAAGAGAGAGGGGGAGCCCCAAAGGTGAGAGAAGGGGGGAGACTTTCCCTCTTCTCCACCGATCTCCACACGCTCCGTTTTCTCTCTCTGCTGCCACTGGGGACACCTATAGATCTGACTATCTATAATGGGGGGCACCTGTCACTACCTCAACTGGGGCACCTGTCACTACCTGAACTGGGGGGCCTTATCGCCACCTAAACTGGGGGCTCCTGTCACTACCTGAACTGGGGGGCCCTGTCACTACCTAAACTGGGGGCTCCTGTCACTACCTGAACTGGGGGGCCCTGTCACTACCTAAACTAGGGGCTCCTGTCACTACCTGAACTGGGGGGCCCTGTCACTACCTAAACTGGGGGCTCCTGTCACTACCTGAACTGGGGGGCCCTGTCACTACCTAAACTAGGGGCTCCTGTCACTACCTTAACTGAGGCACCTGTCACTACCTGAACTGGGGGGCCCTGTCACTACCTAAACTTGGGGCTCCTGTCACTCCTTGAACTGGGGGCACTGTCACTACCTAAACTAGGGGCTCCTTTCACTACCTGAACTGGGGGGCACTGTCACTACCTGAACTGGGAGACTCCTGTCACTACCTAAACTGGGGGCTCCTGTCACTACCTGAACTGGGGGGCCCTGTCACTACCTAAACCGGGGGCTCCTGTCACTACCTGAACTGAGGGGCCCTGTCACTACCTAAACTAGGGGCTCTTGTCACTACCTGAACTGGGGGACCCTGTCACTACCTAAACTGGGGGCTCCTGTTGCTACCTAAACTGGGGGGCCCTGTCACTACCTAAACTGGGAGGCTCCTGTCGCTACCTAAACTGGGGGGCCCTGTCACTACCTAAACTGGGAGGCTCCTGGCGCTACCTAAACTAGGGAGCACCTGTCACTACCTAAACTATCCAGGCTAGCCAGCCCAGCATCACCACCAGTCAACCAGCCCAAAATCACTGTCAAAAAGGCCACAGCATCACTGCCAGCCAGCCCAGCCACAGCATCACCACCAGCCCGGCCACAGCATCACTGCCAGCCCGGCCACAGCATCACCGCCAGCCCGGCCACAGCATTACCGCCAGCCCGGCCACAGCATCACCGCTAGCCAGGCCACAGCATCACTGCCAGGTCTTTCAGCCCACACTTCATCCCCAATCCAGCCAAAAACAGTATTGCCAGGCCAGCCAGGCACAGCTGCCAGTAGAGGAGAGTTCAGAAGCCAAGTGAGAGGTGTCTACCATATTAAGGGGGCATTCTGCCTATTTATGTGAAATGCTGTCTATTTATGTGCCTCATGACTGCTGAATTTGTCTTGTTGTGGGCCTCATGGTTACTGGATTTGTCTTGTTGGGGGCCTCATGGTTACTGAATTTGTCTTGTTGGGGGCCTCATGATTGCTGAATTTGTCTTGTTGGGGCCTCATGATTGCTGAATTTGTCTTTTTGGGGGCCTCATGATTGCTGAATTTGTCTTGTTGGGGGCCTCACGATTGCTGAATTTGTCTTGTTGGGGGCCTCATGATTGCTGAGTTGGTCATGTTGGGGGCCTCATGATTGCTAAATTTGTCTTGTTGGGGGTCACATGATTGCTAACTGTGAGACTATGGAAAAAGCTGAATCATCATCATATGAGACAATAGCATGAAAAGCTGCTTTTTCACCTTTTTCACCTTTTCAAATAGAAAATGAAACTGGGAGGTTCTAAAACATGAATACATTTTTCAGGAGTAGGATGGATGAAATTGTTTATCTTCACGGTTTATTTTCAACTTGGATTTTGCATAATGTTCATGTATGAGTTAAAATGTTTGTATTTAGTTTAAATTGCTGTTGGCACTTTGCGATAGATATGTGACTTTTGGGTTGCAGTTTGGGCACTCGACCTCCAAAAGGTTCGGCACCACTGTCCTAATCTAATGTCCCACATTGCTAAGTTCATGTAAACTTGTCTCCACCTGCGACCACACCCACATTCTGGTCCATGACCACACCCATTTTTCGCCATGGAACGCTACGCGCGCCGCACAACGTAACCCCAATTTTCGGCGCCACTTCTTCCTCTCCGCCTTTTTGCCCCCTCCCCCCTGGAAAATTTTCTGTGGACGCCTATGCCCCAGGGGCTTTTTTTTTTCTTACAGATTCTCTTTATAGCTAGACAACTGTTAGTGGGGTACTCTTCAACCTCAACCCACTACATTTTCCTTTCTTGTTATAAACTCTTATAAGAGTCATGTGATTACTGAATAGTGTATTTTCTACTCATAAAGTACCTCTGAAGTGGGGAAAAAAATAATTAAGTCCAGATTACCTGTTGCTGAATGCTGAGCATCCTCTGGCTGCTGATTGCATTCAGGGTCCCTTCTGTTCCCAGTCCTTTTAATATTTGACTGTCCCCTTCAGTCAAAGAATCCAGAGAAAGTGCATGTGGCAGTGCATGAGCAATTTTGAACTGCGCATGCACAAATTGTAAACCATGCATGGCCAGTAAAAGGTAGCGCTCACGCATGAAATGAAGATGTGCCCAAGCACTTTATTTTATTGTAGATGTGCAGATCGGAACTTACGCAGTTCAGAATCAATCATTCACCAATTGTGTGAATCTCCTCGAGGCTGTGGGGGAAGCAATAGTGGGGGGAGCTGAAGACAATGAGACATTGGCGGATGGTTAGGGGTTAGTAAACTTTGCCTCACATTTTTGGTGTGATTTAAGCTTTGTAATATTCAGCTATAGATAGAGGCAAAGTTCTTGGAAAATGGCATTGATTTCCGTTCTTTTGTTTTTTTGGAAGATATGGTATTGGATTATCATGTTGTTATACCAAATATTCAGGGGAGTTGGAAACAATATCCTTTATGCTTTAAAGCGGTATTGTTTGTCACCATAAAAATCAAATTTCAGCAGCAACTGGTCTGAGTGTATTAAGTGATAAAGATGCTAATCCTGCATTCAAAACTTGCAAAACTTTTTCTGCTGTTATGGTTTGGAGTTATCACATACTTTAGGAGCACTGGCCCTTTAGTAGTCAGTGCCAAACTGTTGAATGCTGGGGGTTCTTTTTATCTATAATATATTCCTCCTCTTCTATTTATTTCCCTGCCTAGCTTTCTTATCTGAAACACATCTGCTCACTTGTGTTTACAAGCAAGGCTGAGGTCACTCAGTGATTGGATGTGTAAATAAAAAAAGACTCTGGAAGGAGGGCAGCTAATGAATACACAATGAGCAAGAGAAGGGGGGGGACATGAGCCAGGGAGGATATTATCTCAGTGTTAGCTTAGGAAGATGGTCACTGCCTAGAATAGCATTTTCTGCTTTTCCTTTATAACATTTACAGGAATCATTATGTGGATAGCACAATACATGTGTTATGTAAGTAGAACTAGTATTTATCTACTTATATATGTGTTTTTTTATTTTTAGGTTAGCATGGGTGTCGCTTGTTCTTTAAAAAGCGTATCGCAGCCGTTTTGCTGATCACAAGAGCACTGTAATATACATCCCATTAGTGTGCGTTACTTTTTCCCCACACCACAGCTAGTGGAAATTACTGCTTGCATGATTGCAACACAGCGTGATTGAACTTGGGATTGTGCGTAGCCCTCAAGTGGGTGATAGAATGGCAATGCAGTACATTATATGGATATCCACATTTACGGTAATTTTCCTGGTTTCAGCATCAGAGACACTCATTATTCCTATATATTGCTGTATATTGTATGTAACCCTGACCTCCCAGTGACTTTTAGCCTAGGCTGATTAGCTATGAGGAATTCTCATCCCAGAGCATTGTTGGAGACCAGGCATATTTTGTAATGGCTTCAGAATTCGCTAAAACAAACGTTACGCAGAGATCACCTGCTATAACTAAAGATGCCACCACCTTTTACAATTTTCAGAATGTAAATCAGAGAGAGGAAAAATTTTAGATGCGCAAACATTGACTAAATCATTTATAAATTAATATTGTAAACGTTAATCAATTTTATTCATTATTTTATTTTCACTACAGGTCAAATTTTGCTGGTTTGCTATGAAAGTTGAAGTGTGGCAGAACTTCAGATCTACACGGCCTACTGTATGCACACACTACCTACTGTATACAGGGCCAGATCTCTGGAAAGGCCGAAAAGGCCATGGCCTTGGGTGTTGAAAAAGCAGAAGGGAGGCAGGACTTGGGGAGAGATAAGAGGCCACATGTCAAAATAAATAATCTCTCATGCTCTGAAGCTGCCCTGCTTTGCTGCACAAACAGTTTGAATTTCAGAGCTCCGTGCATCTTCTTTACTTCCTGGTGTGTGATGAGACACGCCAGGAAGTAAAGTACAAATCCAGTCCTGACTGTATGTAGGCATGTATCAAAATCATTTTACAGAGACACACTTATGTCATAAATATTTCTTTAAACAGTCATGGATTAGCAAATCTGACCCTTGCACTACAAACAGACGTTTTTGATAAGAATAAAAAGAGAACCCACACTGATATTTTGTTACTGAATCCGTGAGCAAACGTTTTGGTTCTGTTATTTTTTTGAAATCAGCATCTTTATTATTATGTCTACATCGATTATTACAATTGTACAGCGGATTCACTTTATACAAGTCTACCAGGGCAGAATCAATCAAAAGAAAGGATTTGTTTAAAGACAAGCAAACAACACTGTATTTTCTTTTCAAATAGATACATAACGTAATCAACAAGCATTTCCAATTTCCATGTTCAAACACAGGAAATGTGATTCCCGTCGTTATGTTTGCTTTTGTTGAAAATATATATACAGGGACAGGGAAACCTTTTCACTGAGTTGACTGGCCCTGCAGTAGCCAAAACTAACAGAAAAAGTTAGTAGTAAACTGTGCAAACATCACATCAAAGGATTATAGAGAGCATTTATGTGAATCTCCACGGTTCCTATTTTATGAAGTGGATTGTTTCGAAAGTAAGTTAAACGACTATGACATAGCGTGACACTGCCAGGTTTCAGCATCTTTGCACAGTGTAACAACAAATAAAACAGCCACACTTGCTTTAGTACTGGTCATGATGTCATGCATGGGAGCATTTAAGCTTGACTGTTTTTATGTGGGAAAATCATATGCACTGACTTGCCCTCTGTCTGCAGTGGCGGCACAGGAGACAGACATGGATCTCTACAGAGATAAATGGACTCTCCTCTTCACAGATCTGTCAGGAGTAAAGTGATGTTGTCTGAGAAATATGTTGCAGCTCTGCTATCTTCCTGCAGTATGAAGTTTCCTCTTTACTCAGGGTTTACCTGTTCAAACTTAAAACAAAACCGATGGTATTTGGACTCTATGATAAGAAAGCTGAAAGGTTTAGGTATGGAGGAAAGGAACAAATCTTTAGGAAATAAAATACTTAAGATGAAAGAAATGACTGGTTGTAAAAATATGACTGGCCAGATATAGAAAGATACACAAAGATGTTACACCAGTTTCAAGAGCAGTGAGCACTGGTTGTCTCCTTGAAACAAACTCTATGTAGTAAAAAGGGGAAGAGGGTGGGGGAAGGGGGTGAGCACCATAAAACAATAAAGTAAATGTCTTAATGAAATATGAAGTGACTGTGCAGTGCTGTAACGCCTAATGGGTGATGCTAAGAGAGAAAGGCTGTGATGTACTTAATGTCTGTAAATTTGCTGTGCGTGGGCAGCGCATGTCATATTTTACCGGTACTAGTGCCAGGGGAGTCTAACGCATTACGCAGTTACAGCAAATTTACTGACAGTTAGTGCATCAGGCCCATGGAAACTGCTAAATGCTGCACCAATCACAATAATGAATCTTTGTTTCATAACTCCGACCCCTGCAATGAGTTATGAACGCAGCTGCCAGGCTCATTCACTCCCCCCGACACTCCTCATTAGGTTGTCTCTATTCTCAAGTCCCTTCACTGGCTCCCTCTCCCTCTCAGACTGCTCTGCCTGGCATACAAACCAATCCACCATGTCTCCCCTTCATAAATCTCGGACCTCATCCATAGATATGCTCCTTCAACACTCTACGAATGTCCACTCCTTCATCACTTGTTCACTTGCGAGGCTCCAGGACTTCTCCAGAGCATTCCCTAGTCTATTGAACTCCCTCCCACCATCATGCTCGTCCCCATCTTCAACTCACTCAAGCAGGCCTTAAACACCCATCTGTTCACCATTGCTTACCCGCCATCTTCATAACTCCAACCCCCTCGTTTGGACCATCTTCACAGCTCCAACACCCTGTGTTGGATATATATCCCCTCATCTTATCTGTCCATCCCCCCCTTATATTGTCAGTCTGTTTGATAGGGCCCTCTTTCCCATGTGCTCTTCTCCACCACCATATAGAATCAGTGACTCATCTGCTTTATTTATTTAAATACTGTTACAGCACTATCATGTGCACAATTGTTTAATTGTATGTCCCTGTGTAACATTGCTTAACATTGTAATGTCTGCCCAGCCAATTGGGTAGTTATAAGATAAAGCTCAGTAACCAATTGGCTACTGATGGTTTTCCAAACTAACAGGCAGTCGGATAATGATAGCCAAATGGCTAGTATCAGATGTAACCCCAGTTAACACTGCGGGCTATTACTCAGCAGCTGAACCTGCCACCCAATTCGCCTGATCCTTCTTTTACTATGTCATCGTTCGCAATTTATTGAGCATTTTGCACATCATTCAGGCACAGGCATCTGCTTACTGACACCTTTTAGGTGCATCTGCAATTACAATAATACACGCAGAAACACATTAATTGCATAGTGGGGAAAATTACTTATCTAAATACTGTAGATAGAATGGCAGAAGTACCTCTGGTGAATCTAAACTTGGCAGAAGTTTATTCTTCTCCTACTTGTACCAGGTGACCAAGGCATGCAATAGGATACTCGCCACCACAAGCACAATTCCCAGAGTTCCCTGCCTGTCCATGGCTACTGATTGGGTGTTATGAACCAGGACGTTATGGTACAGCCCACCAAATGTTCCCACCAACATCACTGTTTCACTAACAAAACCTCCAACATTTGTGGAAAACTTCTCTGTGATCAGAATCCATACAGTGATTACTGTAACATTTCTTGCGCTGCTCAGAGTCTTGCTTCAAACCTAATATTGGCCATCTTTGTAATCTCATTGCACACTACATCAACTTTGAATTTTATGTTTATAACCCTAAGAAAAGGCTGTGTTTGGAAAGACTTAATATCCTTAGCAAAATCATTCATTTCCATAAATATATTCCCCAGGAGACTTATCAAAAAACAAAGAATTATTCCACATGTACATAAAAAATGACTTCTATAACAAGACTCTTTTGTTTTTTTAATGCTTGAGTTTCTGGAAGCTGGGGAGAATTCTTTGCTGTTTTTCATTCTATGGAACTGGAACATATGAAAATACAATTACATTTCAAATGATTTGCAGTTATAAATACTTTGACTTCGGCCCCCTAGTATTAGCAGATTACACTTATTGCTACAGTACATTGAATTGGAAAGTACTGAACCAATGCAGTTTGGAGCCAAGAAAATACATCTACCACACATTAGGAGCTGCAAAAAAAAGCAAACCTGTAAGGAGAAAATTATTAAAGTTAGATACTTATCCAAGCAGAGGAAGTCTCTCAGAGCAGGATCATCCCCCAGGCAACCTAGGCAGGTTCTTGGGGGCCTAGTAGGTGTCAAAGGGCCCACCTGTCACCTTCTTTGACCTTTTTTACACTTCAGATTACCAAAAAGACCCCAAGGGGGTCCCAAATCTACTACCTGGCCTAGGGCCCCATTACATCCTAATCCATCTCTGAAGCCTCAGGATGGTACCGGGGCTTCCCATGTCCTCTTTGACCCCATCACTGAAGGCTAGAACCTTATTCTTCTTTGTGGCCATGCTCCCTTCCATGTACGAGCATAGCCATATTGCACATATGCATGTATGGTTGACACCTGCGTAGTAGCATGGACCTACCTGCTCATGCACAGACTTTGGGCAGACCTCATTGCCCCACATGGGACAAAACATGCAGCTGTCTGGTGCAAATAATAGTAATTCCCCTGTCAGGCTGTAGAAGTAAACATGGATTGTTCTAATGTCTTCTACAGCTCCCACAAGCACAACAATTTTAATGTCACTGGCTCATAGCTGCCTTTAGGGCATCATAGCAACAAGAGGACCCCATCAGGAGACTCACCCGCCTGCTGCATACAGAATCCTTACCTATGAATCGGGTGGTGCATATTGCACGTCAAACTGCAATTCATTCAATGTGATTCATAGATAAAGAGTCTGTCTGTAGCTGGCATGTATGTCTACTAGTGGGGTCCTTGTCTTGCTACTCTGCCATTAGGGTAGCATAGCTAGCTAGCTATAAGTTGATGGCATTAAAACTGTTGCTCCCGTTGGAGCTGTAAAAGGAAGTTAGAACAATCCATCTTTACTTCTACAAACCCACAGGTGAATTACTATTAT
This sequence comes from Hyperolius riggenbachi, assembly GCF_040937935.1. Classification (NCBI taxonomy): domain Eukaryota; kingdom Metazoa; phylum Chordata; class Amphibia; order Anura; family Hyperoliidae; genus Hyperolius; species Hyperolius riggenbachi. The sequence goes on from NC_090648.1 coordinate 311,302,435, forward strand.
TTGTATCAAACTGCTGCATGTTTACTTCCTTGTGTGGGAGCATGAACTCTGCCCAAAGTCCATCAGTGCTACAGGAGTAGAGGTTTGGGCAGGCCTGACTAGGCCAATTTCTTGAGTTTCCCCCAAAAGCAGGGTAGGTGCATTGTGGTCTGTACATTTCTCCATTTAAAGTATTGAAAGTAACAGCAAACATGTTAGAGACTCACTGTGGATGATTTGCTGGCTGTAATGGTGTCAAGATTCTCTAGTATCCTGTTGACCCCTGCACAGGTGGTAGGATTGGGCTGAGATGATGGGCCGCCACTCCAAGTTGGCAACAAACAGATTTTCTGCATGGTAACCACCAAGTCACCACTCCTGGCCCTGGGATTGCCCAACTAGTGATCTTGCTAAACTGGTGCTGGTTCTAGCTAGTATTCAAACCCCAGTTTCCTACATTAAAGGTGGTGTCCTTAACCAGTAAGATATCCAGCCACTGCCCCTTGGCTTTGCAGGCAGGTTATGGTTGTAGTCTGTGGGTGGGTGATTTAATAATTATCACAACCCTGCCATGGGATCACCCTCATAGAGTTTCACTGTAATAGCATGTTTTTCTAGCAATCAGCAAGCATCCCTAGTGTGAACCAGCCCTTGTGCCTATACATGGTACCATTTTTTTTTTTTTTTAAATTAGATAATTTTATTCCATTATTCCGTTAGATCGAATATAAAGATTTTTCCAACATGTCCGATCAGATTTTTTTTTTGTTGAAAAAACGGGATGATTGTTCATTTTTCTTGATCGAAAAAAAGATTATTTTCTATTCAATCATTTGAGTCGAGTAAATGAAAAAAATGTATTGTTTTTATTGTACCATGTATGGGCACCATTAGTGTCTGTTATAAATACAGTCCCATGAAACATTCCTCTAAGAGTGTGAGGGGGCCAGAGGCACCTGGCTTTTGGCAGGAGTGCAAGGGGGTCTAGGGCATCAGGAGTGTGAGGGGCCCGAGGCTCCAGGAGATGGGCAGGAGTGCGAGGGGATCCAGGCATTGGGCAGGAAAAGCATCCACCCTGGGGAGGCAGGGCCAGCACCATGCAATAGACCCTGATAGAACACATGCACAACGACCAATAAAACACACTGCATTCAGTGGAGGGGCAGGGGGGGGGGGGGGGGAGTGAGGGCTGGCTGATAAGCATTGGAAGGGGCCCTCCCCCAGATACCTGGATGCAAAGTTTATTTTAAAAAAATGACAAAAGAAGGTGAGTAGGAAAAAATATGTAACCCATCTACAGTGTAATAACGTTTATGGAGAACTGACAAATACATTCTGTTTTAGATTGTCATAGCTTGCCAGCCCAGCACATTGCAGTACATGAATTTTAGATAGCAATAAAATATTTAGGACTGGACTAGAGCGCTTTTTAGAGCGTTTAGGGATCACTTTAAATCGCTAGCGATTTCCCTGAACGCTCTGCCAATGTAAATGTAACAAATTCCACAGTAGCAATTGTGATTAGCAAAATCACAATCACAGGACATGCAGCATTTTGGGAGCATTTGCGCTTCAATGTAAAGTATATAAGCGCTGGCAAATCGCTCATGAATCGCTACACATAGCGATTTGTTTTTTTTTTTAAATTTAGCTGACACAGAGCAAATTTATAAATTCAGAATGTTAACCCTATGTCTGCTTCCATGAAAGCAGGAAGTAAACACCCTACATATTTATTGCAGGATTTGTGTTAGCTGTAACTAAGAAATTTGTTTCTTTAAAGGTTATTATGCTGTTGCTTATCTTTAAGAGCAGAGAGTAAGTTCTGAGAGATCAGGTCCACTTTAAAGCGGAATATAACCCTGCATTTCAACTTTGCTCTAAAACATTATTTACAGCATATTATATGCAACCAACATTTTTTTTTTTACTAGACCAGCATTGGAAGGGTTACAAACAGAGTTTTAAACTTCTGTGGAGAGAGCTGCTCCCGGCAGCCGAAGTTTAAATCGATACATTTCAGTAAACAAAATGTAGCAAGTGGTGAATGTTACACACTCTTTGGCTGTCCTCCAGCTCCTGCACAGTCACACATTCCACAGTTGTTACATTCTGTTTTGCTGAAATGTATCTATGTAAGCCTCGGATGCGGCAGCAGTTCTCTACAGGAACTTTAAAGCTGTGTGTTTAACCCTTCCAATGCTGGTCTAGTAAAAAAAAATGCTGGTTGCATATAATATGCTGTAAATAATGTTTTAGAGCAAAGCTGAAATGCAGGGTTATATTCCGCTTTAAGAAAAATTGTCTGTATTTTCAGTGAAATGATGGCGCTTAGCCATCACAAGGTTGTTTGTTTGTGTTTTGCCACTTCTGAGCACATTGTATATTTTATCAAAAGCTTATTTTTTACCCTTTACCTTGCCAACTACTATCTAATGTTTATGCATTAGGCCTAGTGAGCAATATAGTCCTATGGGTTACTCTATTTAGTAAACTACCTCCTGTTTTAAGAAAGCAAGATCTCTAGCACAAGGTTGAACTTTAGCTAACACTCTTCTGATGGTGTGAATTTACACTCCCTAATTTGACTTGTTTGCGCACTGTTGCTATAATTGCATTATGGCCCATTACTTCTAGCAGAGCAACATAGCTGAATGTTTAATTTTGCCAATGAGCCAAACAGGTTGTATTTTCCTTCTAAAGAAATGTCTAAATAGAGCCATAAGTGGTTCTGCAGTCCACAGAGAAATGAGACAATTTGTTGCAATATACAATGTGTGCTGGGATTTTGATATTTGGGAATAAAGGGAGGCCTTTTTCACCCATAAAAACACAAAACCTTTATATTATAAGATGATTGTTTGTATAAATTTCAGGCCGCGATCTGTGGGCGTTCAAGCGGAACCTGGAATGTGTTTGGGTAGTGTAATTACTTTTTACATTGGCGCTTGCAGAATGCTCATGAAATAAAGCTTGTTTTACTGGAGTGGATATGATGATTAATAGGTCTAGTGATGGAGAGTGTTGCTCTCATTTACTCTCATTATTCTCTCGATAAATAGGAATAAACTGCAAGGCAGCCTGTAACCAGAACAGATCTCTATTATGCTGATTAAGAGTAAAGTTACCGTATGAGGTTTAAGGGCAGCTTCAAGCCCCAATACAAGCCATGCCTGTCTAGATACTGTAGTGTGTTTCGGATGGCGTTGCCGCAATGCAGAGACATATGGAGTAGCATTTTATGATGCCAGGGAAATTACAAGACAAAGTATTTTTAAAAAATGTTGAGTAAAAGGAAGTGAAGGAAGTATGAGTAAATCATCGCACTCAAGTTATTTTGTGGTTAACTATAACACCTAGCAATGGGTTAGTGAACCAGTGTTGAATTATAAGACTTTCCCTGGCGATCAGTGCTAAAAGTATAACTACAAGTGGGGTCCCTGGTAATATAATAGCCTAAACATGTCCAGAAACAATCTGTCAGCTGTAATGGCCACAATGTCCCTTGTGATCCAATAGTATAAATACCCATTAAATTCCCTGGCTATACCGGTGAAATACAATCTTCCCTCTGTTACAGAGAAGCAGAAGAAATGTGTGGGTGATATAAGTGTATTCTTGAACTTGTCATTGTCGTGTGCTATTCCACTGTATGTTTGACTTGAGATGTCTTGTTTATGGGTGGTCAGTGAGCGCTGAAAGATGTCCACACACAGTTGTTGAAGAGAGAAATTCCCAGGTTATGTTGTGGAGGACAGACATTTCCAGGTTATGTTGTTGAGGACAGCCATTCCCTATTATGTTGTCGAGGACAGAGATTCCCAGGTTATGTTGTTGAGGACAGCCATTCCCTATTATGTTGTTGAGGGCAGACATTCCCAGGTTATGTTGTTGAGGACTGACATTCCTTAGTTATGTTGTCGAGGACAGACATTCCCGGTTTATATTGTTGAGGACAGACATTCCCGGGTTATGTTGTTGAGGACAGACATTCCCAGGTTATGTTGTTGAGGACAGACATTCCCAGGTTATGTAGTTGAGGACAGACATTCCCAAGTTATATCGCTAAAAACAGACATTCTCATGTTATATTGTTGAGGACAGACATTTCCAGGTTATGTTGTGGAGGACAGACATTCCCAGGTTATGTTGTGGAGGACAGACATTCCCAGGTTATGTTGTGGAGGACAGACATTCCCAGGTTATGTTGTGGAGGACAGACATTCCCAAGTTATACTGTTGAGGAAAGACATTTCCAGTTTATACTGGGTTATATCTGTCTGTCTATGGTACGATCCCAACTTCATCTATCGATTTCTATCTGGTTGCAATATCTGTCTGTCTATGGTACGATCCCAACTTCATCTATCGATTTCTATCTGATTGCAATATATACTGTCGACCACACCTTACTCCTACAAATACTTTCAAATGTCGGAATAAAGGGCCTTGCTCTCACATGGTTATCTTCCTACCTCTCTGGAAGGTCCTTCACAGTCTCCTACTCAGATCAGATCTCTTCTCCTCATGCTTTGTCTGTCGGGGTTCCCCAATGCTCTGTCCTTTGTCCCCTCCTCGTTTCCATCTACATGCATGGTCTTGGTGATTTAATCAACTCATTTGGGTTTCAATACCACCTCTATGCAGACGATACACAACTGTACCTCTCTGCCCCAGACCTTAACTCCCGCCTTAAACATGTTCCTGACTGCTTGTCTGCTATAACCTCCTTCATGTCCTCTCGCTTCCTAAAACTTAATATGAGTAAAACAGAACTAATAATTTTTCCACCGTCTCTGTCCACCTCCCTGCCTGAAGTAACAATAAATGTTAATAACACTCCCATAACTTCAGTTCCCAAAGCTTGGTGCTTGGGGCTGATATTCGACTCATCTCTCTTTTATTCCTCATGTTCACTCCATAACCAGCTCCTGCCATCTCCAACTCAAAAACATATCTCGCATCCGTCCCTTTCTCACTCAAGACACAACTAAAATGTTAATACATGCTCTCATAATTTCTCGTCTGGACTACAGCAACATACTACTTTGTGGACTATCGTCTAACAAACTGGCCCCGCTCCAGTCGGTACTGAACTCAGCTGCTCGTCTCATTCATCTTTCTTCTCGATCTTCCTCTGCCGACCCTCTTTGTCAAGCTCTTCACTGGCTGCAAATTAACCAGAGGATTCAGTTCAAACTCCTAACCCTAACCTACAAAGCTCTCCACAATCTCTCTCCCCAGTACATATCCTCACTAATCTCCAGATACAAACCCAATCGCAATCTCAGATCGGCACATGATCTTCTGTTGTCCTCCTCTAGAATCAACTCCTCACATTCACGTTTACAAGACTTCGCACGCACTTCACCCCTCCTCTGGAATGCCCTCCCACAACATATCCGTCACTCGCCAACCTTTGTTACCTTTAAACGCTCTCTAAAAACACACTTGTTCCAACAAGCATATGCGCTACCGTAGGCCACTTCCCTTTGTACTAAGACCAAATTGCACTCCTACTATGTATCTTAAAACACAAAACCTCTATATATTTGCTGCATACTACCCCTCCTCCTGTCCCCCCCCCCCATTCCCTTTTAGATTGTAAGCTCGCAAGGGCAGGGCTCTCTCCCCCTTTTGTGTCTTGGTAACCATTATACATTTTATTCATCATGTTAATTTTATCACTGTCATTACCAATTCTATAATTTGTATTTTGTATCATTCTTTGTATTTTGTCACTAATTATGTATCTTGTATATTGGTGCACACCATTGTCTGTATTATTATGTACCCTATGTTTGTTTCTTACTTTGTACAGCACCACGGAATATGTTGGCGCTTTATAAATCAATAATAATAATAATAATAATAATAATAATACTGTTGAGAACAGACATTCCCAAGTTATGGAGTCGAGGACAGACATTCCCAGGTTATGTAGTCGAGGACAGACATTCCCAGGTTATGTAGTTGAGGACAGACATTCCCAGGTTATGTAGTTGAGGACAGACATTCCCAGGTAATGTTGTGGAGGACAGACATTCCCTAGTTATGTTGTTGAGGACAGACATTTCCACATTATGTGACTGAGGACAAACATTCCCAGACTATTTTGTTGAGGAAACACATTGCCAGGATATATTGTTGAGGACAGACATTCCCAAGTTATGTTTTTTAGGACAGACATTATGTTTTGTTGCTTTGCAATGGTGGATAGCCAGATGTCAAAGAATGCCATCTTTTGTCGATCAGGTTTTAATGGACAGGTAACATAATTTTAGATTAGCTTAGATCAGTTTTACTTAGAGTTACATTTTGATAGCAGATTCTATGAACTATGCACAGCAAAAAAAAAAAAGGTGTTTTCAGTGGGACACCTTTTTTGTATTCCACCTAGGTTCTCAACACATGGCATGTGTAGCCCAGAGGGTAATTTAATAGGCCTCAGGAGGAGGTACTTGAGCTTGTCATAGCCACACAATTTAGATTTTGAGTCATATTGCTTATTGTAATCAATTTACAAAAAGGGAGCAAACAGAAGTAAAATCTATATCAAATCAATATTTAGTGTTACTACCTTTTTCTCAAACCAGCATCAATTTTTATAGGTTCACTTGCACAGTCATGGATTTTGTAGGATTCAAGTTTAATGATAATCAAGGTCACACGTAGGTTGAAACACAGTCCTAAACTGAAAGAAAAACAGCTGTGTCAGAGGCTTAAAACTGGGTGAGGAACAGCCAAACTCTGATACCAAGGTGAGGTTGTGGAAGACAGTTTCATGTCATTGCAAGATTGAGCACAGCAACAAGACAGAAGGTAGTTATACTGCATCAGCACGGTCTTTCCCAGACAAAGATTTCAAAGCAGACTGGGGTTTCAAAATGTGCTGCTCAAGTTCTTTTGAAGAAGCACAAATAAACAGACAACGTTGCGGACCATTGACGCAGTGGTTGGCCAAGGAAATTTAGCAGATGACAGACACACATCAAGCTTATTACCCTTCAAAATCGGAGCATGTCTAGCAGTACCATCAGCTCCAAAAATGTCAGAAACCAGTGGGACTCAGGTACACTTATCTATTGTCTGCAGAAGTCTGGCCAGAAGTGGTCTTCATGGAAGAGTTGCAGCCAAAAAATTATCCCTCCAATGTGGAAACAAGGCAGAGCAACCCAAGTATGCACCAAAACATAGGAACTCGGGTGCAGAAAAATGGCAGCAGATGCACTGGAATGAAAAATTTGAAATAGTTTGCTTAAAGAATTAAAAAAAATTGAAATATTTTGCTGTAGCTGAAAGTAACTGCACATTCATGGGCTGGAGAGCGTTACAATAATACGTGTCTTCAGGCAACAGTGAAGCATGGTAGAGGTTCCTTGAACATTTGGGGCTGCATTTCTTCAAATGGAGTTGGAGATTTGGTCAGGATTAATGGTGTTCTCCATGCTGAGAAATACAGGCAGATACATATCTATCATGCAATAAAATCAGGGAGGCGTATGATTGGCTCCACATTTATTCAGCAGCAGGACAATAACCCCAAACATACAGCCAACGTCATTAAGAGCTATCTTCAGCATAAAGAAGAGGAAGAAGAAGTCATGGAAGTGATGGTATGGCCCTTACAGAGTCCTGATCTCAACATCATCGAGTGTGTCTGAGATTACATGAAGAGACAGAAGAGATGGAAGGATGTGAGGAAGCCTACATTCACAGAAGATCTGTGGGTAATTCTCCAAGAAGTTTGAAACAACCTACCAGCCGTGGTTCCTTCAAAAACTCTGTGCAAGTGTACATAGATGAATTGATGCTGCTTTGAAGGCAAAGGGTTGCACAATGATTAACACTTCTATTTTTGAAAGCATTACTGTATATATATATACATGTTTAGAGGTAATTGATTTGACTTTACCATCAATTGTGTGTACTTGGCCAACACAGTCATTAGTAGGGGTTATATGCTATAATAGTGTTGAGAAACACTATTCTACATATCTTCTCTACCACAAGCACCTTCTTTTCTTCAGTTTTGTACTCAAATAAAGATGCCACTTCTACTAGTGACACATTTTTTTCTGGAACATAAAAGGTGTCCATTTGAAGGTTGCATTTGAACTTTGCATATGCTCTGATCTGGATAAATGACAACCTTCCTGACATATGACAGCAAAAGTCATAATTAGCATGGTCCAAAAAATAAATAAATAACTGAGATGGGATTTTAGCATTTGATCAGGTAAATTGTCATAAGGACGATTTCAATGTTAACTTTTATCCTCTGCTCTGTGCTGAGATAATTGCAGCCACAATGAGATTCAGCAGCTCAACACGTTGGTCCAGTTTTTAGGAATGAACTCAATCAAAACAGACAATACTTGATGACAGCTTGAGGTGTTATCCAGGAAGGAGTTCAAAATCAGCAATAATGGGTTAAATAATGGTGGCTCCACTAGTCGGGGGGGCTCCTCCTGAAGTTACAGTAGTAATCTGAGAACACTTGTATGATAACAAAGTTTACGTTTCCAATTTGTTTCAGTTTAAGAGCACCATTTGTTTTATTTTCCTTGTCTAAACTAGCTTACTGGAGAAACGTATGGCCACTTATTCTGTGAATACATTTGGTCTTAAGTTACAAATACTTAAATAGTTATGGTGAAAAAAGACATATGTTCAACTGCACAGTGTTTGTATAGTCACACATGGGCATGCACATACATATATCTACGAAGACGCACGCTCTTCCAGGAACCTCAGATCATCCTGAGAAATTATAAAAAGCATAGATTATTGAACATTCACTTTAATCATATACATCTATGGACTAATCGGAACAAAGACCCTTTTCATTACAACATCCAGAGGGTAAATCACAAAACAAAAGCAAATGCATGATAGCTAAAAACTAAACTGCCAGTAATGGTGACAGTGCTTACTTTCAAAATAGCGACGGAGATGACATGTTTAGTACATACAAGGATATTTTATCAAAGATTTTTGTAAGGGAAAATACTAATAAAACATCATTAAATAATTTTATGTTTTTTTGTTATTTAGGTGAAAAAAAAGTAATAATAGCAAACGGAAACCAAAAGTGTGGATTCCATCTCACGAAAGTCGCTCCTCAGATTACCAACGCAATGCGACCATACAGTGAGGCATTCGGTACAATGAAAGTAAATGCACACATTATCCTGTAATGCAAGTGTATACCTCCATGATCTAAGTGATAGCCCCATAGGACTATCATTGCACCTGCAACACAACAGTTTTCTGCACACCAACACACCTTAATGGCTGAAGTGTGAAAGGACCAAAAGGCTCCATTTACAGTGCATCTGTTACGTAGCAAATTAGTTCTACATGTCACCTCACTGCCCACACAGTTCTTTGGGACTATTCACATCTCTGATAGCGTTATTCTAACTGGCTGCATGGAGGTTTTGTATTAAAGTCTATGTCCAGTCTTCACTGCAGTTCACACTCATTAACATGTGTATTATGCAATGTACCACTGTGAACCAAGTATGGTGAAAATGAATGAGCTAATGACACTAATGTATTAGAATTATTTGAAGTCCGCTGCCATAGTTTAAAGAAAGTTTAATTTTTTTTTTCTTCACGTAATTTGAAAACACAGCTGCACTCTGAACCTGAAAGGTGATATTTAATAACTTTAATTTACAACTTGGAAGCTTATTTTTATTGCTGATATATTCTGTTTGTTACAAAAACATTTTTAACTCTTTAATGTGAACCTTAAGTCAGAAAAAAAAAGAGTTTTACTCACCTGGGGCTTCTACCAGCCCCCTGCAGCCACTCACTAATCCTCTGGTCCCCCGCTGCCAGCTAGTTTCGTTTTTGCCGACAGGCCTGTCAGGACTGGCCACGCATAGCTTTTTCCGCATTCCCGACTGCAATTAGCGATATTGCGGGCCGCAGCGCGTACATAAATGCACGTTGCCGCATATCTATGCGTTAGTAATGCGGCAATGCATCATTCTCTATTGGTTACCTAGTAAAAGAAGATTCGAGAACATAAAGGTTGATTGCATTCCGCAAAAATAGCACCAACTTTATCCAACTTTTGAGTTTATAAAAAACTTTTATCCAGAGTACTATATTAATTTCACATAAAAAAGTCCAGTACCTAAAACATAGGTCAGCAGTAAACTATCATTGAGTGGTATATTCTTTTGGGATTATAAATACATTCAGTATTACATTTTTAAGCTTTTTACATATTACATTATTAGATGCCTAGGTTGAAGCGGATTTTTGGGTTTTTATATTCTGGATCAATTTATGTTTGGCAAATTTTGGCAAATTTTGTATGGTCAGCAGGGGCATAACAATAGACCCTGCAAGGGATGCAGCTGTAGGGGGCCCAGAAGCTGCAGGGGGCCTTGTGGGGGGAGAAGTTTCTTTTCACTGTCCTCAGAGACTGACAACCAAGGGCATGGAGAGAAAAATAATTCTGACTGCATCTGCTCTGCCGCTGATAAGGAATCATACAAAGTTTTGCAGACAAAGATTTGTACACAGTCCCTATTCAATGTTCAGCAGGATCAAGGGGGGCCCCATCCAAAGTTTTGCAGGGGGGCCCAGTGAGTTCTAGTTACGCCACTGATGGTCAGGCTTCTAAACCATATACAGTACATTTACTATATGTGCCTTACTTGTCAGACTGGATTAAAGGTATCCTATAGTGCTAACTGTGAACAGAGACATGGCCCAATTATAATTAGTTTATGCTTGGACATTTTTGACGTGGGGCTTGATTCACTAAACCGTGATAACTCATATCACTGCCGTTTTCACGTTTGCGTGCAATCGCGGGTTTTCGAGCAAAAATGTGTGATTGTGCATGCAAATTCGCGATCACATGCAAACGCAAAAATGCGCGCAAAAACAAATGTGATATCAGTTATCACGGTTTAGTGAATCAAGCCCTTTGTATGTATAACAGGGTACTAGAGATTATGTGACTCACACTAAAGGGGGTACTCGGTAAACACCTATATTTATCTATCTATCTATCTATCTATCTATCTATCTATCTATCTATCTATCTATCTATCTATACATATATATATATATATATATATAGTATATATTAAAAGAATTGAGAAACATCTTTCAGCAGATGGGATCAATGTCCACAGAAGTTACCAAAAGATGAGATGGTCAGCAGTGCTTTTTTGACCTTCATAAATATCCATAAAATGATTCCCATTTATTAGTTAGGGCTGGGAGTCACCATACTTATCCTGCATTAATAACAATGTGAGTTGCACTGAGCTGTACTGAGAAAAGAACAAGAGTCATGCAGTTGCAGGAGACTTCAGTACAGATTCTGTAGGGCATCACAGTGCAGATGTCACAGCCTATCACATGTAATCCCCATTTACTTATATGGAACTGTGAGCCTCAGGGGATGAAAAGTCACTCCTGATTCCAAGTGATAATTGATATGAAGCAGATGTACATCTCACACACTTAAAATACTCTTTCAGTTCCATTGTGATAGCAGATCTTCTGTACACTTATAGCAAAAATCTCAGTTTCAGATAAACAGAGAAACTTTCAGGAGCAAAGTTATCATATCGCAGTCATTTATATTTTGAAAAAAAGAGTAAAAAATGCAAACAAAACACCTCCAGTGCTTAACCACTTCACCACTGAGGGGTTTTACCCCTTGACCACCAGAGCAATTTTCACCTTTCAGCGCTCCTTCCATTCATTCATCTATAACTTTATTATTACTTATCCCAATGAAATGAACTATATCTTGTTTTTTTCGCCACCAATTAGGCTTTCTTTAGGTGGGACATTATGGCAAGAATTATTTTATTCTAAATGTGTTTTAATGAGGAAATAGGAAAAAATGTGGTAAAAAATTATTATTTTTCAGTTTTCGGCCATTACAGTTTTTAAATAAAGCATGCTACTGTAATTAAAACCCATGAAATGTATTAACCCATTTGTCCCGGTTATAAAACCATTTAAATTATGTCCCTATCACAATGTTTGGCGACAATATTTTATTTGGAAATAAAGGTGCATTTTTTTCAGTTTTGCATCCATTCCTAATTACAATCCCGCAGTTTATAAAGTAACAGTGTTATACCCTCTTGACATAAATATTTAAAAAGTTCAGTCCCTAAGGTAACTATTTATGTTTTTTTTTTATTGTATTTTTTTTTTTTTAATTACAAAAAAAAAAAAAAATTGGGGAGTGTGGGAGGTAATGAGTTAATTTATTGTGTAAATGTAATGTTTGTATATGTAAAATGCTTTTAGGGTGTAGTTTACTATTTGGCCACAAGATGGCCACAGAGTGTTTGTTTACATGCGACCTGTAAGCGTCCGGAAGGACGCTTACAGGAAGCAGTAGGAGGCTGGGAGACTCACAATGATCTCGCTGTTTCTGAAAGAAGCAGCAGATCATTGCGGGGGCTTAGATCAACGAACGGGAATGGATTTTCCCGTTCATTGATCTCCGGGCGAGCGGGCGGCGGCGTGCACGAGCGGCGGGTGCGCGCGCACGAGCGGCGGGAGCGCGGACAGCGGCGGTAGCGCGGAAGGTACGGATTTCTCCGTCCCTGGTTTTTTAGGAGGGAAAAAAGGGGCGGAGAAATCCATACGCGTGGGGGTAAAGTGGTTAAGGTTTGTAACACATTTCAAATATACTTTTAGCCAAATGTGGGAATAAGAAAGTAAATTCGCTTTTCTGAATAACTAATAATCAAATTAATAAGAACCAACAAAATAATCATCACATAAGTTCCAGGTTTACACATGTAACACATGTATTCATATCATCAATCAAGGCAATTCATCATTTTGTATTAGACACACTCTATGTTCTGATTATTCCTCCACTTAACCACCTTCTTTATTTATGCATTTATCATATCTTTTTACAAGGTTTTCAATCCCTTTGTTGTAGTAGCATTACACTCCTTATCTATCAGGCAGTCACCTGTCAGAGGGATTGGGGATGGGGGAGGGGTTAAAGTTAAAGGGACCCTGAGGAGTGACTTAAATTAAAAGGTTTCACTTACCTGGGGCTTCCTCCAGCCCACCATAGGCGACGAGGTCCCCGGTCGTCCTCCAGGCTCCTCTCCGTGTCCCTCCGGCAGTTCCCGTTACCGGCGACACTCTGGCCGGGTGTCGGGGCAGCTCTTCCTGAATCCTGACGCTCATCGTCATCACGCTGGCCGCTACGTGTCATCACGGCGGCCGGAGTGACAGGTGTGCACATGCAGGATTTAGTGTTAGACCTGTCACGCCGACGTGATGACACGTAGCGGCCAGCGTAATGATGACGAGCGTCAGGATCCAGGAAAGGCTGCCCCGACACCCGGCCCGAGTGTCGCTGGTAACGGGAGCCGCCGGAGGGACACGGAGAGGAGCCAGGAGGACGCCGGGGGACCTTCGTCGCCTACGGTGGGCTGGAGGAAGCCCCAGGTAAGTGAAATCTTTTAATGTAAGTCACTTGTTAGGGTCCCTTTAATGCTGCAGAACAGTTACTGGCATTCTGCAGTCATGTGACAAGAAATGCAGGGAGAAAAGAGATTAATGTGACAGATGCAAGGTATTGCCCTGCAACAACTGCTACTTTCTGGATGAGCCTTTTTCTGGTTTAACTTGATGGACAGATGTCTTTTTTCAACCAAACTAACTATGGGGTCTACTCACTAAACTGCCTTAAAGAGAAACTCCAACCAAGAATTGAACTTTATCCCAATCAGTAGCTGATAACCCCTTTTACATGAGAAATAGAATGATTTTCACAAACAGACCATCAGGGGGCGCTGTGTGACTAATTTTGTGCTGAAACCCCTCCCACAAGAGGCTCTGAATACCGCGGTACTCTGGGCAAACTGCCACAATGTAACAATGTTCACAGACAGGAAATGGCTGTTTAAAGCTGTCTGTAACAGCCAGAGCAGCTAGAAACAGCTACATAACTTGCCCACAGTAACAATGTCACCATGTAATACATGTCAGAATGTGAATCTGGGAGAGGAAAGATTTTACAATGAGCAAACACTGACTAAATCATTTATACATAATTATTGTAAAAATGAAGCACTTTTTTTTATTAAATTATTTTCACTGGAGTTCCTCTTTAAGCAGAATTATGTGCAACGCACTACGCTGTATACATCAAGAGTAACACTGTGCTTACATCATTATACATTAAAAGATACGATGTAATAAAATACTTACCAAACTGTTAGAGATGTACTCACTTTCAGGAGATACTGTTTAATATATATCTGCCAGTCCTCTGTCACTTTGCCACTAGGCACATGCAGTTTGCTTATCTGCTTGCGACACCAAAGCCATCAACTCTCAAGACATGGTGGTACATTGCCCTGCTGAATTCCTGCTACTGTATTCGGCTATTGTAATTTTTTAGTGTAGGGAAAATAGTACAGTGGTGAAGATTTTGATTCACTGTATTTCTTTACAGGTTGATGCAGTACCAGGATGTAAGATGTATATTGGACATCAAGTGCAGATTGCTGCTCCTTTGCCAAACTTTTATATTGCCCCTTGGGAGCATCTGTATTATAATTAATATATTTTGGTTACAGATGGGAGGGTATTGCCAGTTTATTACAATTGCCTGCCTGAGTCCTAATTACAAATAACTGCTTTTAAGGTGGCCACACACTATACAATTAAAAGATCACATTTTTCGCCAATTCGATAATTACGATCGGTTGTCTTTTCTTTGTGTCTTCTCCGATCGGATTTGCCATTTTTTTCGATTTTTGGAGATTGGACATGTTGGAAATTTCAGACCAACTTTATCAAGAATTGTATGGTGTGTGATGGATTGTCAATTACTTGATGTACAGTTCCAATCAATTTTTTTCTGAGCTTTCAATTTTTTTATCCATGATTGTGGAAACATAGGTGTGCGGTACATTGGTCAGATTTTTGGATTTTTACAATCAGTCAGAAGAATTGATTGCTATTCTTGAATTGAACAGATATTTAAAAATTGTATAGTGTGTGGCCACCTTAAAGAGAAACCGTAACCAAGAATTGAACTTCATCCCAATCAGTAGCTGATACCCCCTTTTACATGAGAAATCTATTTATTTTCTCAAACTGATCATAAGAGGACTCTGTATGGCTGATATTGTGGTGAAACCCCTCCCACAGGAAACTGTGAGGACCATGGTCCTGGCAGTTTCCTGTCTGTAAACCTCATTGCATTATGGGAAATAGCTGTTTACAGCTGTTTCCAACTGCCAAAAAGCAAGCAGCAGATACTTCCAGTGACATTACCTGCCAGCAGTAAAAAATGTCACCTTGTGATAAATGTCAGAATGTACATCAGCTAGAGGAAAGCTTTTACAATGAGCAAACATTGACTAAATCATATATACATAATTATTGTAAAAATTAAGCACCTTTTTTTTATTACATTATTTTCACTGGAGTTCCTCTTTAAAGAAAACCTGAACTGAAAATTAAAAGTCAAAATAAGCATACATAAGTCATACTTAAAAATAATAATAATAATAATGATAATACTTACTTCCTGTGTAGTCTACTCCTCAATCTCTTTTTCCTCTCCTGCATCCTGTTTGTCCACTGTGATCAATGGATTTCTCCATCCTCCATTTGGAAAATGGATATTACACCATAACAGCTTTCTGGTCAGCACACAGTTAAACTGTAACATCGCCCACTTGAGCCATAGGGAAACATGGACACATCAGTTCTTCTCTCAGCTGTAACTGACAGCAACTGATATATAACCAACAGCAACTGATATATTTCAGTTCTGACAAAATGTTGTCAGAACTGGAAGGGATCACTGTCAGCAGAAAATGGTGAGTTTCTGAGAGGAACTGATGGCAAGATAACTATGTAATGTTCATTTGAAGTTACCTCATGTGTTTATTTTAAATAATTTTACTCAGTACAGGTTCTCTTTAAGGATTGGTTCACATATAAAAAGGTGTCAAGTCCTGTCAGTTTTTGACAGTTGGAAGTTTTGCATGTGTTTCTATGGCTGTGTTCACACATAAATCTGTACATTTCTGGCCCGGTCCTGTCCTGTCAGTTTTGTATCAGTTTTGTATTTGTTTCTGTAGGTGTGTTCACACATAAAAGGTGTACATTTCTGGTCTGGACCTGTCCTGTCAGTTTTGTGTGTGTTTCTATGGGTGTGTTCACACATAAAAGGTTTACATTTCCGGTCCAGTCCGGTAAAACTGATAGAAAACTGATGCATGACTGACAGGACAGTACTGGACTGGATCGGAAATGTACAGATTTATGTGCCAACCAATCCTTACTTCGTCTCACTAACCTCTAGGACTATGATGGTATTTGAATGGCTTTATGTTGTACTAGGTTGTTAAGATATATGAAACAGCAGTAAAATATTACTAGTAGTAACGGAAGGGGAGCATCACAGGTTACACTAGTAGTGCAACTCGTGTTACCGGCATATCATGCACTTTGCTGTGGTAATGTAGTGCGTACTGCATGTTACCATCGCAACATGCATGTTACTCCTATAATGCTGCAGTTCGGACTGGTACAATTGCCATGCGCAAGGCGTGCATGCCGATTTTACCTGCGCTTCATGTATCAAGCCCTTAGATTCCTTCAGGGTACTACCTCATGCCTCATGATGTACCATAGCTGTGTTTTGTTAGTTACATATGTATGATTGCTTAGACACCCCCTAAATGTATATAGGCTACTGACAACATTCCACTGGATGTATACAGACAACTGATGATGACATTAGATGGCCTAACTCTGGGGCCATTACACTAAATAAAAAGCTTCAGCTTTGATTTGCATACTTCGATATTTACATAGTAGCATGCAGCAGTGTTTGAGAAGACTTTCTATATGAATTGAAAGGCTTTTCACATCGGGTTGACCTCAGTTTTCTATCTCTTTTCATTCAGATGCACGGTTTTGGCTTTGGTTTGATATCAATTGAACAATAAAGCTTCTGATACTAAATAAATGCTGCATACAAAATGTATAAACAAGCTCTATATCTGCACAAACATTTTCTTTTTCAGATTTCAAAAGTTTGCTACTGATGGCTTATTTACAAATGTTTGCAGATACCTTTATTTGCATTGATTGTCTGCTGCTTTAAGGCAAACCCTACAGCAGATTCTGCAATGCAGAAAACTTGTTGACTACCTCCTCTTTGAGAAGAGTCACATTATCAGGTGAGCAGCCACTGGAAACAATGAATAGTGAAAAAGTGGGTCCTTATCTCATAGTGCAGCATTTGATTAATTAGTCATTTCCAAGTTGACAGATGACTAATCTGCAGATATGTGAACTGGCTACTGATATTAAAATGACAATCATATCTGTGTTATGCAGGGAAATACTGTGTAATTCACACTTTTTATTATTTTGGTTGGCAGGTTTACATTCATCTGGATTACATTTCAGAGGCTACTGAATATCCAGACACAAGCTAAAGGGCATTAGGGCACTATTGCTGGCAATTACAATTAACTTAGGAGAATGTCTATATAGGCATCAGTAAGGAGACTTTATTTTGATGCCGACACAAAGCTTGCACTACCAATATGAATAATAATACCACACAATTATTAACCATAATCTGAGAGATGCTGATTCAAAAGCTCCTACTCTATCTTGCTTTCACTCTCATATTATTTCCCCAGGTGTTGCAGCTACCTGTACAGAGTTCCTTGTGTGCACACATGATGTGGGGAATGCAGCAGAATATATGCGCTGTAATCTAGAAAAATGGTAATGCCCCTTTACACTAAGACTATGTTCACAAGCATCAGTTGCGCTGCAGAATTATTCTGCTTGTCAGCTCACTGCTCATTCAATTCCCTGGGCCTGTTCACACCTCTGCTCTGTAATGGATCACTTTATTCTAACTGGTTGCATGCAGGCTTTGAATTAAAGCAAACCCAGGAGGCTTGCAACACATCTTTGTTGATAATTACCTCAGGAGGGGGAAGCCTCTGGATCCTAAAGATGCTTCCCAGGTTGTCCTCCGCAGCCCATTACCACCGTCTCAGAAATAGCCAAGCCCGATTGGGAACATGGTACTGCGCAAGCCTATATAGCATGCACCTGTGCAGTAGCGTGGGCCCCATCTGGCTCGGCTATTTCCAAAGAATGCCGAGCAGGGCGGAGCTACCGCACATGTCCAAGGCGCCAACAAGCAGACATTTGGGGGCTCCACCGCTGAAACGGGGCTGCTGACGAGGATGAGGGAAGGCTCATTAGGATCCAGAGTCTTCCGCCTCCCACGGCAAGTACCCCTTAAGGCCCATACACACGGCGGATTTTTGCGAACGACCCGTCGTTTGAACGTTCCGTCGTTCGCACGTCAAATCCGGCGTGTGTACAGACCAGGGCCGGATTTGTACTTTCCACCGCCCAAGGCCCACTATCACCAGCCGCCCCCTAACCAACAGCTTCCTAAGCCCCCCCCCCCACACACACACACACACACTTCATATATACACACACACTTTTTTCATAACAGACATACTGTACAGTCCTCACTGTTGAATTAAAATACCATAAAATAACAATCACAAAACTTAGAAGCATTGGAGCCAAACGGAGAATGCAGAGTCAACTCATTGGTATTTGGACAATCAGAGGATGTCATAACTGCAAGGTTAGAGTGTAAGCTTCTCTGTGGGCAGTTAGTGACATGACTGCAGGGTAAGACTGTAAGCTTCTCTGTGGGCAGTTAGGCCTCAATTCACTAAGCTTAACTCCTGTCTTTAATAACTCTTCTGAGCTGTTTTACAGTTATCACAATTATATCACCATGGTGATAACTGTAAAACAGCTCAGGAGAGTTATTAAAGACAGGAGTTAAGCTTAGTGAATTGAGGCCTTAGTGACATGACTGCAGGGTTAGAGTGTGAGCTCCTCTGTGGGCAGTTAGTGATGTGACTGCAGGGTTAGAGTGTGAGCTCCTCTGTGGGCAGGTAGTGACGTGACAGCAGAGTTGGAGTGTGAGCTCCTCTGTGGGCAGGTAGTGACAGGACTGCAGGGTTAGAATGTAAGCTGCTCTGTGGGCACCCAGTTAGTGACATGACTGCAGGCCAGGGTTAGAGTGTGAGCTCCTCTGCGGGCAGTTAGTGATGTGACTGCAGGGTTAGAGTGTGAGCTCCTCTGTGGGCAGGTAGTGACAGGACTGCAGAGTTAGAATGTAAGCTGCTCTGCGGGCAGTTAGTGACATGACTGCAGGGTAGAGTGTGAGCTCCTCTGCGGGCAGTTAGTGATGTGACTGCAGGGTTAGAGTGTGAGCTCCTCTGTGGGCAGGTAATGACATGACTGCAGGGTTACAGTGTGAGCTCCTCTGCGGGCAGTTAGTGACATGACTGCAGGGTTAGAGTGTGAGCTCCTCTGTGGGCAGTTAGTGATGTGACTGCAGGGTTAGAGTGTGAGCTCCTCTGTGGGCAGGTAGTGACATGACTGCAGGGTTACAGTGTGAGCTTCTCTGCGGGCAGTTAGTGATGTGACAGCAGAGTTGGAGTGTGAGCTCCTCTGCGGGCAGGTAGTGACATGACTGCAGGGTTAGAATGTAAGCTGCTCTGTGGGCACCCAGTTAGTGACATGACTGCAGGCCAGGGTTAGAGTGTGAGCTCCTCTGCGGGCAGTTAGTGATGTGACTGCAGGGTTAGAGTGTGAGCTCCTCTGCGGGCAGTTAGTGACATGACTGCAGGGTTAGAGTGTGAGCTCCTCTGTGGGCAGCCAGTTAGTGACATGATTGCAGGGTTAGAATGTAAGCTGCTCTGTGGGCAATTAGTGATCACAACATCACACTGCAACATACCTTTAAATGCTGCAGCCAAGCCCATGGTCTCCATCAGCATTCTGGTCCTAACAGAGTTGCAGTCAACGTTCTAGCATAAGTTAGCTGTGCTTCCCGCACAGACCGGATCTCCCTCTGCTTTGCTGTCAGTTGCCAGCCGCATACTTAAATCAGACTGTCTGGCCGTGCTGCCCCTCGCACAGACTGCCAGGTCCCCTCTCTTCTGCGCTGCCGTCCCATTCCGTCCCTCTATTCCTGCTGGCCGTGTGCACTGTCAGACCTCCCGATGAGTGGTGACACGCAGGGTTGAGAGAGAGAAGAGCCATGTGCGGTGACGCGCCGTATGTTTCAAATACAGGAAGTGACACATCACTGATCACGTCCTGTATTCAGGAAGTATACTGCGCATCACCGCACATGGCTCTTTTCTCTCTCAACCCTGCGTGTCACCACTCATCGGGAGGTCTGACAGTGCGCACGGCCAGCGGGAATAGAGGGACGGGATGGGGCGGCAGTGCAGACGCAGACCCGACAATCTGTGCAAGCGGGCAGTGCACGTCTGTGTAGGCAAGCCACCAGGGCTGGGAGGCAGCATCAGCAGGGTAACTAGCAACCGCCCCAAGCTGCCCAGCGCCCTAGGAACTGGCCTAGGTTGGCCTGCCCACAAATCCGGCCCTGGTACAGACTATCGTTCGGGTGATAAGACTGGTTTTCAGCGATCCGCCAGTCTTATCACCCGAACGATAGTCTGTACACACGCCGGATTTGACGTGCGAACGACGGAACGTTCAAACGACGGGTCGTTCGCAAAAATTTGACGTGTGTATGGGCCTTTAGGGGCTCTTTTTTTCTCTTCAGCGTCCCTTTAATGCCTATGTCCAGTGTCTATTGCAGTTCACACACGTTATGCAACTGTGAATCCAGCTGTGAGTGCTATTTAGCGGAGCTGGTGTAACAGTGAAGGGTGAATGATTAAGATGGACATAAAGAGCTTGTGTGGTAATGCTGCAGACAATCACTGCAGAGAAGATTCAGGCTTCCTCTAAACACACAGGCAGCTGCTGGTTTATCAAATCACCAAGTAGGAACAAAATGATCCAACGTTGCTTAGGGGGATACTTTTGAGGCTTTCCATGAACAGTACTGAAGAAATACACTTGTTCTATAGTATACATGTTATCCTTTATTCAGAGGCTTTAGCAATGATCAGAGTAAAGACAGAGATAAGAACTATTAAAGTACAGTTCGCTCCACTTTACCTGCAGTTATCTGATTTTTTGTTGTAGAGATTAGAACTCTGTAGAGCTGATCGTTTTTTTTTCTCTAAAGTTCCTGACAAAGAGCTTATTGTAACCAACCAACAAGATTATCTATGCGGCTACACGCTTATCATTCATAATATGTTACATTTTACTCCACTCCCTGTATATTTCCACTGCACATAATGCTTCCTTTTCATTTTATAGCTGTACTAGATCAAAGTTGTAAAGGACAGACATTACCTCCTAGGTGTATAATGCTGCTCTCAATAGGTGTATGCCTTTAATTGCATTGTCTGCACTAATCTCATCCCCGGATCATATCCTTGTTCATGAGATATTCCACATTAATGTTTTCTATGGCCTCCTAATACAAAGCACAGTTGGCTTAGCAGGAATGATGCCATCTGGCTCGCCGATGCAATGATAAAAGAGGCCGCGGCCTGAAATCGTTTTTCATGGTAAATTCGCTATTCTGCAACACTTCTTTGGTGTCAGTTTTCATATTTTTATCACAGTGTGACCCCATTGTTTTCATGCAATTACCAGCTGCATGTCAATGCCGGTGTCTGTGGAACTCCTTCATGTAATTTCTCCCACCTCATCAAACATCAGTATCTTTTTTTGTGTGTGTAACCCATATGTCTCACTGTCAATGAAGTGCAAACGGAGTAAGTGAGAAACTTCTAACGGACGACAATCTTCTTAATTCCGGTCACCTCATATATCATATCCCCTGCAGAGCTGCATACAGAAACTTTGATGTGTTTAGGACCAAATGCTTACAGCAATAGAATCAAATACATAATAGTGCTGCTCGGATACCCATTTTCAAAATCCGGATCGGATTTGGATACCCCGATATCCGATCCGGGTCGGATATCCGAGTTCAAAATTTTCTGATACGAATCCGAATCGGATATCTGACCTCAGTATCCGGCGGATTCGGATATCCGGATAGAAAACCGGAAGTGGCCTTTAAATTGCTTTAAAAAAAGTTTTTTTATGGTATATGAGGCATGTAGCATCATTATTTTGTAAAGGGGAACACTAATTGATGATGTGGGGACTTAAAATCCCCCCCCCCCCCAAAAAAAAGTGGCTGTCAATTAACATTAGGCCTAGGTTCCAGACAGCGGTCGTGCAGCCCACAAAATGGCCTCAATTCACTAACCTTAACTCCTGTTTTTAATAACTCTTCTGAGCTGTTTTACAGTTATCACCATGGTGATATAATTGTGATAACTGTAAAACAGCTCAGAAGAGTTATGAAAGACAGGAGTTGAGGTTAGTGAATTGAGGCCATATCGTGTCCAAAGTCCAACCACACAACTGGGACATGGAAGTTTTCAGCCAAGACACCGCTCGCCTGGCGGTGGGAGCTGCAATTGGCACTTAGCATGTGTCACGTGGCACTTGGCACGTGTCACGTGGCACTTGGCATGTGTCACATCACGTAGCACTTGGCATGTGTCACTTGCCACGTGTCACGTGGCACTTGGCAAGTGACTACTGCTCCAACAACTACTAGCACTGACTGCAGTACTACAGTACTAACTACACAATAACACAGTAATCCTATCCCCTAATCCCTAACCTAACCTATAGCTAAGGCTAATATCTGGCCAGCAGGCAGCAGCTGGCCTGGTCTGTGTAGTGATAGTAGTGAAGGGGTTAATCACTGAACAGCTTATCACTGTGTACAGCCCTTGGCCCAGCAGCACTGGAGCACACACTCTGACTGTCACACTATGACATCAATCAAGCTAATTAACGATTTAACAATAGTGTAGTGATAGTAGTGAAGGGGTTACTCACTGAACAGCTTTAGGTTTATAACTGTGTACAGCCCTTGCTAGGACACCAGCACTCTAGCATGTCTCTCAGTGAGCATTCAGCAAGCTAAGACGATATGTCTCATCATGGCAGCCCTCCTTATTATACAGTGTTCCTTTCTGTGATTGGGTGCCAGGGTTTAGGCTGGGAGCCCTCTGATTGGCTCAATGAGGTCAAGTGGGGCTGGCCAGGGTTCCCCTCTGTGATTGGTTGCTAGGGCTTCTGCTGGGAGCCCTCTGATTGGCTCCAGGACGTCATCTCCTTAGTTACAGTATTTCAGATCCGGATATCCACAATATCCGCGGATATCCGCGTTATGTGCCCAAATATCTGCATATAGCTAGACATAGTTTTTAAAAAATCCGGTGTCCGAATCCGAATTGGATAGCGTAAAAAAGTTTGGATATCCGGGTTATACGGATATCCGGAATCCTGATGAGCAGCACTACATATCAATGTAAAATATTACAGAACCGGCAAATACACAATGCAAATTGCATGTACTTTTTCAAATAAAACTCAAAGTATATCTCCACATTATTGCATGGGTACCAAATGGCAGAAACCCTGTTTTTGAACCATTATGCAAACATTCCAAGTGTCCCTCTTTTGGTTGCAGAGTCCTATTTTGAAATAATTCAGTAAAGTTATTTTCAGAAGCAGAATAGCTATTCTGGAAATACTATGATTAGCTTCCAGGAATCCCTCTTTTAGAGGATGAGCTCTGATATTGCAACCAACATTTTCTATAACTCATTCTTTATTTTGTGCTAAACATTAAGGCCTCTTTTACAGTTAAAGTCGCACCACAAACCTAAAACCTAACGCACCCAAAAAGTCGCAATGTAGCGTTACCAACGCATACAGCATATACAGTAGAAAATACAGGCAATGAAAAGTATGTCTCCAAGTCATTTCTGAGCATGTGCAAACAGTCTAACGCAGCTGACAACGTGTATAACGCACAGCATGCAGTTCTTTCACTTAACGTGCAGCGTTAGACACTGATGCAACGTGTGCACTGTGAATGGGGCGTTGATTTTTCATTGCAGTGCGTTATTCTGCGGTAAATGTTGGTTTAACGTGTGACTTTAACGTTGCACTGTGAAAGAACCCTTAAGGACCACTATCGTGAAATTTGAATGCATGTTTATGCATATGATGTGCAATTGTTCCAGAATACAATTATCCATAAATTACTCTTCTCCTATGTTGCTGTCACTTACAGCAGGCAGTAAAAATCTGACAGCTTTTGGACTGGTCCATCTCCTCATAAGAGTTTCCTAGGATTTTGCTTATTTTCAAACCACTTACTTAACAGGAGTTGCTTAGTCCAACTGCCAAAATAGTGGCAAGCATGTAAGGAGGCTGGCCGACATCCTTATATAGATCATTTCCATAGAGTGCTTATTCCAAAGAATAAAGGAAAGAATCCCCTGTGAGGAGATGGACTAGTCCAAAACCTGTCAGATCTGTCATAATCTTACTGTTTACTGTAAGCAACAGCAATATTGAATAAAAGCAGTTTATAGTGCATTTTACTCTGAGAGAAATGTATTACTTATACATTTGTATTTTAAAGTTTACAATTTTTTTCAATAGTGGTCCCTTAACCACTTCCCGACCGCCGTATTGACAATTGGCGGCCGGGAAGTGCACCCCGCAAGGACCGCCGTATTGACAATTGGCGGCGGTCCTTGTAGGGGCATGGGCGGAGCGATCGCGTCATCAGTGACGCGATCCTCCGCCCGGGATCGTTACTTGGGCATTTTGTCTCCGCTCGCTGGCCACTTAGCAGAGCCGGCGAGCGGAGGAATCCGCAAAGCTGCCCAATCAGGATGTATAAGGCACTTTGTTAGGTAAACAAAGTGCCTTATACGTGCTTCCTCCTCGCCTCGTGGTCTCATTGTTGCAGAGACCACTAGCGAGGAGGAAGCACTTTGTAAGTAGAGCACACACAGCGTTTTTTTGCCTAACAGCCCCCCTGATCACCCACCCCAGGCCTCATACCCCCCCTGATCACCCCAGCAGACCCCTGCCTAGCACCCTTGCACCCCTGCAAAACCCCCACCCCCCCACCTGCCACTAACTAGCGACGCTGCCCCTTAGTTTAGGTCCCTAACTGCCTCCTAGTCACCCCTGATCCCCCCCCCTACCTTTAGATCACCCCCAGACCCCATCCCAGACTACCCCCCTGTATACTGTATACATCTGTATACAGCTACCTTACCCCCTGATCCCTCTCTGATCCCCCTCTGATCACCTGTCTATCACCTGTCCATCACCCCTCAGCACCCCCACCCATCAGAGCAGACCCTAACTGCCCCGCGGGGGTAACCGATCACCTGCCCAGGCCCTCGATTGCCTTCATACCCCCCTCCTGATTACATCCCCTGCTCTTTGTTTACATCTGTCCTCCCCAGCGATCACTAACTGATCTGCGATCAGTAACCCCCTGGGTCTGCCTCTCATCAGATCAGGACTCAGTCTGCCCCGTGCGGGCTCCTGATCAACCCCCCACCCCCTCAAATCGCCCTCAGACCCCCCCCCCCTAATCACCGTCCAAGTGCATTGTATTTGACTGTGCTGCGCTTGTATTCGATTGTGCTGCGCTTGTATTCGATTGTGCTGCGATTGTATTTGATTGTCCCGTGATCTGCTTCGATTGTCCCGTGATTGTTTGATTGCCTCTGAGACCCCACTTCCCACCAACCCCCACCCCACCACCACCCCCACCCCCCATCACCTTCCGAGTGCATCAGATTTGATTGTGCTGCGCTTGTATTCGATTGTGCTGCGATTGTATTTGATTGTCCCGTGATTGGCTTCGATTGTCCCGTGATTGTTTGATTGCCTCTGAGACCCCACTTCCCACCAACCCCAACCCCACCACCACCCCCCATCACCTTCCGAGTGCATCAGATTTGATTGTGCTGCGCTTGTATTCGATTGTGCTGCGATTGTATTTGATTGTCCCGTGATCGGCTTCGATTGTCCCGTGATTGTTTGATTGCCTCTGAGACCCCACTTCCCGCCACACCCAACCCCCCCTCCCCCCCCACCACACCCAACCCCCCCCCCCCACCACACCCAACCCCCCCCCCCACCACACCCAACCCCACCCTCCCCCCCACCACACCCAACCCTCCCCCCCACCACACCCAACCCTCCCCCCACCACACCCAACCCTCCCCCCACCACACCCAACCCACCCCCCCACCACACCAACCCTACCCTCCCCCCCCCCACCACACCCAACCACCACCTTCCGAGTGCATCAGATTTGCTTGTGCTGTGATTGGAGTCGATTGTGCTGTAATTGTATTTGATTGTCCCATGATTGTTTGATTGCCTCTGAGACCCCACTTCCCACCAACCCCAATACCTCTCAAATACTCCCTTTTTGCTAGGTAGGTGCTCTTTTTTTCTGGGTAGTCTCGGAGGAAAACCCCATAAATTTAGCAATCCACAATGGCAAGAAGGGGGCTTTCCGATGACGAGGTATACAGGTACATGGACCAGTCGGATGAGTTCTTTTGGGAAGAATCATCCGTCGAATCTTCCGGGTCCGAATTTGAACCTGTAGAAAGCAGTGGTTCCCTGACCGATAGTGATGACGAGGCTATGGTCCCGGCTAGAGCCAGGCGTACCAGACCCCAAGTCGTTAGACCGCAGGTGGCGCAGGATCCGCCTCAAGGGCAGCAGGGTGGTGCTAGCGCTGTTGATAGTTTTCTTGGTGAGGCAGGCACCAGCAGCGCAGCATCTCCTGGACTTGGTACCAGTACTTCTGTAGACCCTGGCGAAGTGGTGAGCGTCAGCATGGAAGTCGAAACTGGTACGGTGGCAAGTGCAGTAGTACCCCCGTCGCAGCCACCAAGAAGAAGACGGGCCCGTAGTACCCATAGACTCCCAGAGGTGCTGGCACAACCAGATTCCGCCGCACCCGTAGTGCCCCCTTTCACTGCCCAGTCTGGAGTCCAGGTGGCGACAGCTCATCTAGGAACGGCCCTAGACTTTTTGCAGCTGTTCATCACCCAGGTTCTCTTGGACTTAATTGTGGTTGAGACCAACCGTAAAGCCACACAATTCATCACCGAGCACCCGGAGAGCATGTATGCCCAGCCTTTCGGGTGGAAACCAGTCCAAGTTTCCGACATTAAAATCTTTTTGGCCCTTATCCTTCACTTGGGACTAATGAAACAGAATGTATTGCGGGCGTATTGGTCTACGAACCCAGTACATCATGTTCCCTTGTACCCTGCTGCCATGTCCAGGACACGATTTGAGTCCATCCTGCGCTTCCTGCACTTCAACGACGACGAAACCTGTCATGAAAGGGGAGACCCTGCTTATGACCGGCTCCACAAAATTCGGCCCCTCATAGACCACCTGTCCTCAACATTTGCAGATGCTTATATCCCTGAACAGAACATCTGCGTAGACGAGTCCCTCTTACGCTTTACCGGGCGCCTTGGCATCAAACAGTACATCCCAAGCAAGCGCGCCCGGTATGGGGTGAAACTGTATAAGCTCTGTGAAAGGGCCACAGGCTATACATGTCGTTTTAGGGTCTATGAGGGAAAAGACTCAAAATTGGAGCCGGTCGGATGCCCTGACTACCTGGGGAGCAGTGGAAAGGTTGTGTGGGACTTGGTGTCACCCTTGTTCCGGAAGGGGTACCATCTTTTTGTGGACAATTATTACACAAGTGTGGCCCTCTTTCAGCACTTAAAGTTAGAAGGAATCCGATGCTGTGGCACTGCGCGGCCTAGTCGCCAGGGCTTCCCCCAACGGCTCGTTACCACCAGACTTCAACGGGGGCAGAGGGCCGCCTTGCGTACTGAAGACCTGCTCGCGGTGAAATGGAGGGACAAGAGGGACGTTTACTTTCTGTCCACCATTCACACAGACACGACAGTCCAAATTCAACGGGCAACTAAGGTCATTGTAAAGCCCCTTGTCGTCCACGAATATAATGTCAACATGGGAGGGGTGGACTTCAATGACCAGAGGTTAGCGCCCTATTTAATTACCCGGAAAACAAGACGCTGGTATAAGAAAGTGTCTTTTTATCTGATTCAATTGGCAGTTTACAACAGCTTTGTTCTCTACAGTAAGGCTGGGAGAACTGGATCTTTCCTCCAATTTCAGGAACAGATCATTCTGGACATCCTGTATCCAGGAGGTGCCAGGCCCCCCCCCCCCCCAGATGCAACTAGCCGACTGCATGGTAGGCATTACGCCTATCAGATTCCGTGTGCCCCAGGTCAACGCATCCAAAGAAAACGTTGTCGTGTCTGCAGCAGGACTGGAAGAAGGAATGACACCAATTTTTATTGTCCCCGCTGTCCTGACCAGCCTGGCCTATGCGTAGGGCCGTGTTTTGAGAGGTACCACAAGCAGGTACACTATTAGAACCTAGGGAACTCCAGACACAGGAGTAGGCACACACTCAGTGGTCTTTCGCACATTGTCGCAGGGAGAGGAGAGGTAAGCTTGAAAAACAAACGGGTAAGCATAAAAGTGGCAAGAAGGATCGGTTTCCATGCTTGATATTGCTGATCTGTCCTGGGTTGGCGATATAAGACGGCATGTTTGAATTTCCCTTGAGTGTGGACACCCCCGGTTTATATGTGATTTGGGCCTATGATGATGCTTTAATGCCACACAGAGTCATCTCTATTGGCAGGCATATTGCTGTATCCTACAGGCATAATGCTGTATACTAAAGTTCTGAGGCCCAGTCACATAAGTTGGTGGCTCACCCTGAGTGCAGGGTGGCATGGGGTGTCTCTCTCCTGAGGTTATCACTGCCATTGATGTGGAGGAAGATCTGCCATTGATGTGGAGCAAGGTATGTTTGCCGTTCATTTTTCCTTTCAGCCCAGAGTGCATTACTTGTATACCCAATATAAGGAGGATAGCAGAAACTCCTAATACTGGCCATACATGTAATGATTGCAGAGACTCTAAAATGCCAGGACAGACTCCACAAATGACCCCATTTTGGAAAGAGGACACCCTAAAGTATTATGTGAGGTGCACGGTGAGTTCATAAAAGATTTTAGTTTTTGTCACAAGTTAGCAGAATTTTTTTTTTATTTTTTTTTTTTTAACAAAGTGTCATTTTCCGTTTACTTGTGACAAAAAATAAAATTTTCAATGACCTTACCATTACCCTCATGGAATACCTTGTTGTGTATTCTTTCCAAAATGGGGTCATTTGTGGGGTTTGTTAACTGTCCTGGCAAGTGGGCAGGGTGCTAAATTGTGAGCACCCCTGTAAAGCCTAAAGGTACTCATTGGACTCTGGGCCCCTTAGCGCAGTTAGGGTGCAAAAAAGTGCCACACATGTGGTACCGCCGTACTCGGGAGGAGTAGTATAATGTGTTTCGGGGTGTATTTTTACACATACCCATGCTGGGTGGGAGAAATACCTCTGTAAATGACAATCTTTTGATTTTTTTACACACAATTGTCCATTTACAGAGTTATTTCTCCCACCCAGCATGGGTATGTGTAAAAATACACCCCAAAACACATTGTACTACTTCTCCCGAGTATGGCGATACCACATGTGTGGCACTTTTTTGCACCCTAACTGCGCTAAAGGGCCCAAAGTCCAATAAGTACCTTTAGGTTTTCACAGGTCATTTTGCGGAATTTGATTTCCAGACTACTCCTCACGGTTTAGGGCCCCTAAAGTGCCAGGGCAGTATAGGAACCTCACAAGTGACCCCATTTTAGAAAGAAGACACCCCAAGGTATTCCGTTAGGAGTATGGTGAGTTCATAGAAGATTTTATTTTTTGCCACAAGTTAGTGGAAAATGACACTTTGTGAAAAAACAATAAAAATCAATTTTCCGCTAACTTTTGACAAAAAAAAAATCTTCTATGAACTCACCATACTCCTAACGGAATACCTTGGGGTGTCTTCTTTCTAAAATGGGGTCATTTGTGGGGTTCCTATACTGCCCAGGCATTTTAGGGGCCCTAAACCGTTAGGAGTAGTCTGGAAATCAAATTCCGCAAAATGACCTGTGAAATCCTAAAGGTACTCATTGGACTTTGGGCCCTTTAGCGCAGTTAGGGTGCAAAAAAGTGCCACACATGTGGTATTGCCGTACTCGGGAGAAGTAGTACAATGTGTTTTGGGGTGTATTTTTACACATACCCATGCTGGGTGAGAGAAATACCTCTGTAAATGACAATCTTTTGATTTTTTTTACACACAATTGTATATTTACAGAGTTATTTCTCCCACCCAGCATGGGTATGTGTAAAAATACACCCCAAAACACATTGTACTACTTCTCCCGAGTACGGCGATACCACATGTGTGGCACTTTTTTGCACCCTAACTGCGCTAAAGGGCCCAAAGTCCAATGAGTACCTTTAGGATTTCACAGGTCATTTTGCGGAATTTCGTTTCCAGACTACTCCTCATGGTTTAGGGCCCCTAAAATGCCAGGACAGTATAGGAACCCCACAAATGACCCCATTTTAGAAAGAAGACACCCCAAGGTATTCCGTTAGGAGTATGGTGAGTTCATAGAAGATTTTATTTTTTGTCACAAGTTAGTGGAAAATGACACTTTGTGAAAAAACAATAAAAATCAATTTTCCGCTAACTTTTGACAAAAAAAAAAATCTTCTATGAACTCACCATACTCCTAACGGAATACCTTGGGGTGTCTTCTTTCTAAAATGGGGTCATTTGTGGGGTTCCTATACTGCCCTGGCATTTTAGGGGCCCTAAACCATGAGGAGTAGTCTGGAAATCAAATTCCGCAAAATGACCTGTGAAATCCTAAAGGTACTCATTGGACTTTGGGCCCTTTAGCGCAGTTAGGGTGCAAAAAAGTGCCACACATGTGATATTGCCGTACTCAGGAGAAGTAGTACAATGTGTTTTGGGGTGTATTTTTACACATACCCATGCTGGGTGGGAGAAATACCTCTGTAAATGACAATCTTTTGATTTTTTTACACACAATTGTATATTTACAGAGTTATTTCTCCCACCCAGCATGGGTATGTGTAAAAATACACCCCAAAACACATTGTACTACTTCTCCCGAGTACGGCGATACCACATGTGTGGCACTTTTTTGCACCCTAACAGCGCTAAAGGGCCCAAAGTCCAATGAGCACCTTTAGGATTTCACAGGTCATTTTGCGGAATTTCGTTTCCAGACTACTCCTCACGGTTTAGGGCCCCTAAAATGCCAGGACAGTATAGGAACCCCACAAATGACCCCATTTTAGAAAGAAGACACCCCAAGGTATTCCGTTAGGAGTATGGTGAGTTCATAGAAGATTTTATTTTTTGTCACAAGTTAGTGGAAAATGACACTTTGTGAAAAAAACAATAAAAATCAATTTTCCGCTAACTTTTGACAAAAAAAAAAATCTTCTATGAACTCACCATACTCCTAACGGAATACCTTGGGGTGTCTTCTTTCTAAAATGGGGTCATTTGTGGGGTTCCTATACTGCCCTGGCATTTTAGGGGCCCTAAACCGTGAGGAGTAGTCTTGAAACGAAATTTCTCAAAATGACCTGTGAAATCCTAAAGGTACTCATTGGACTTTGGGCCCTTTAGCGCAGTTAGGGTGCAAAAAAGTGCCACACATGTGGTATCGCCGTACTCAGGAGAAGTAGTATAATGTGTTTTGGGGTGTATTTTTACACATACCCATGCTGGGTGGGAGAAATATCTCTGTAAATGGACAATTGTGTGTAAAAAAAATTAACAAATTGTCATTTACAGAGATATTTCTCCCACCCAGCATGGGTATGTGTAAAAATACACCCCAAAACACATTATACTACTTCTCCTGAGTACGGCAATACCACATGTGTGGCACTTTTTTGCAGCCTAACTGCGCTAAGGGGTCCAAAGTCCAATGAGCACCTTTAGGCTTTACTGGGGTGCTTACAATTTAGCACCCCCCAAAATGTCAGGACAGTAAACACACCCCACAAATGACCCCATTTTGGAAAGTAGACCCTTCAAGGTATTCAGAGAGGGGTATGGTGAGTCTGTGGCAGATTTCATTTTTTTTTGGTGCAAGTTAGAAGAAATGGAAACTTTTTTTTTTTTTTTTTTTCTCACAAAGTGTCATTTTCCGCTTACTTGTGACAAAAAATAATATCTTCTATGAACTCACTATGCCTCTCAGTGAATACTTTGGGATGTCTTCTTTCCAAAATGGGGTCATTTGGGGGGTATTTACACTATCCTGGAATTCTAGCCCCTCATGAAACATGACAGGGGGTCAGAAAAGTCATAGATGCTTGAAAATGGGAAAATTAACTTTTTGCACCATAGTTTGTAAACGCCATAACTTTTACCCAAACCAATAAATATACGCTGAATGGTTTTTTTTTAATCAAAAACATGTTTGTCCACATTTTTCGCGCTGCATGTATACAGAAATTTTACTTTATTTGAAGACTGTCAGCACAGAAAGTTAAAAAAATCATTTTTTTGCCAAAATTCATGTCTTTTTTGCTGAATATAATAAAAAGTAAAAATCGCAGGAGCAATTAAATAGCACCAAAAGAAAGCTTTATTAGTGACAAGAAAAGGAGCCAAAATTCATTTAGGTGGTAGGTTGTATGAGCGAGCAATAAACCGTGAAAGCTGCAGTGGTCTGAATGGAAAAAAAAGTGGCCGGTCCTTAAGGGGTAGAAAGCCCTAGGTCCTCAAGTGGTTAAGTTTATCTTCTAAATGATTGCTTATCTTATTTTTAAATATTAGCATTGAGGAAATTGAATGATGATAAAAAGGACTGGTGTGGTTTGAAAAAAGGAAAATATTTTTTGCTCTTAAATTCTTCTTGGTTATGTGTGACTCTTAATGTGCGACGTTTTGTGTGCTTGTTTAGCTAAGACGATTGACATTACAGCAAAATAATGAACTCTGCAAATACCTTAATGACTACTTTTGCTTGTAGAGAATTCATACTATCCACTCTACCCAGGTGAGTTAGATTTGGCTTGTTACCAATATGCTGTGTCTATGTGAACACTCCATGGGCTACATTCACTAAAGTACAGTAAGCAGAATAAGGAGCATTAAGTACCCATGTAGAGCTTATGCATTGCATGTAATATGTTGCATTCTCCTCTACTCATCATGCTGTACGACTTTACGCACATTATTCCTCCTACCGCAGTTTGGTGAATACACCCCCATATTTGAAATCACACAATTAAAGCAGAAGACAAAAACAGACCTTAGTAAAGATAATAATCCAAACATTTGTATAGCGCTTTTCTCCTGTCGGACTCAAAGTGCTCAAGTGCTCCAGCCACTGGGACGCACTCAAGAGACCACCCTGCAGTATTAGGGAGTCTTGCCTTGCACTCCTTACTGAATAAGTAGTGACCCTAGCCAGGATTCAAACCCTGGTCTCCCATGTCAAAGGCGGTGCCTTTAACCGGTACATTATCCAGCCACTAAGATGCCTGCAGTGCACCACCAAAATCTGATAAATTCAATCTTTCATGTTCATCGCTATATTTCTCAATATAAATATATCTGTAACATCCGCAGTAATGGCGGCTGCGGGCACGCAGGGTGTCTCCGCAGCCGCCTTGCCTTCCTGTTCAGGGACTTCGCCCATGCCTCTAGCATCTAGTACGCCGAGGACGGGTTTGTCTTTTGCACATAGGGTTGCCGTATCGCGCGGGCGCGCGCGGAGACAGGACCTTTATGCGGGGAGGAGGCGCACCAGCTGACCAGCCGGTCGGCTGACGTCAGAGGAGACTCACGGCGCTCCGGATTGTCTGATTGTTGTGGGCGCGGCCGTGGGGTCTCCTCTGCTTCATAAGCCTTCACTGTTCACTCGCAACATGTCTGTTGTTGCGAATACTCACGTGTTAGCGCTCAGACCTTAGATAGTATCCGGTGTGCTTTGATCTGGGAGGAAACCAGGGATTTCACACAAGACTAGGATTATTGTATTACTGTATTTTGATATTCTGTGTATGACTCTGGCTACCCTCTGACTCTGCTCTTGCTTAACGTTTCTGTACTTCTGCCCATCTGACTCTGTTGCTGAACCCTGCCTGATATCTTACTACTCTCTTGCCTGCCGATTCTGTGCTGTACCTGCCCACCTGTTACTGATCCTAGCCTGTCTGACCTTTCTACTCACCAGTGAGCCCTTGTCACTGGTGAGGTGCTCTTCTAATAGTACCCACCAGATCCTCTGGTGAGGTTTTGTCAAACTATTCAGTTACTGTGTTCTAATAGTACCCACCAGCTCCTCTGGTGAGGTTAAGCCAAACTAATCAGTTACTGTGTTCTAATAGCACCCACCAGCTCCTCTGGTGAGGTTTTGTCAAACTATTCAGTTACTGTGTACCAATAGTGCCCATCAGCTCCTCTGGTGAGGTCTAGCTAAACTATTCTGTTACTGTTGCACGAAGCACTACATACTTTGTATTCTGCCAGCTATACTTGTATTATTGGTGATACTGCAGATCACCACATAATCAGGTATAGCGTCTGTATTATTGGTGATTCTGCAGATCACCACATAATCAGGTGTAGCGTCTGTATTATTGGTGATTCTGCAGATCACGCATAATCAGACTTCTGTGTTGCTACACCAATCGTTACAATATCACAGAGTACAAAATATTAAAAACAATAAAAATGCATGCAATGCAACAACAAATCTCCAATCGTAGGGCCAGATATAAACCAATAATAAATGTCTGCATTCTGCTAGGATATAAAAAGTACAAACGTGTATACATTGCCAAGTGACCATAATCAATCCGTATAATTCGTATGCATACAGCAGACACACAAAAAGGTGCAATTTGCATTAAAGTGTGGCACACAAATCAATCAATGAATCGATTAAATGGCTGAACTAGACAAAAAAAATAGATCTGATAAACTTTTGAACATAGATTTACTCAGATCAAAAGTGATGTATAATAATCACAATCCAATCAGCTCATATGTATCTGCATAGAGACCTAAGAGACCGGCATTAGTGATGGATGGGGGCAGAGCACAACTGGGGTGTATTGCGGCCAATATACCTGCTTTTTAAATGAGGTCACCTAACTAATTTGTGACTTAGTTTTTACATGTGGTAGCTGAATAGTGTAATGGTTAAGGGCTCTGTCTCTGACACAGGAGACCTGGGTTCGAATCTTGGCTCTGTCTGTTCAGTAAGCCAGCACCTATTCAGTAGGAGACCTTAGGCAAGTCTCCCTAACACTGCTACTGCCTATAGAGTGCACCCTAGTTGCTGCAGCTCTGGTGCTTTGAGTCTGCCAGGAGTAAAGTTCGCTATAAATGTTCTGTGTCTGACATTTATTGCGTAGTGGGATTTAAGGCACTAGGCTTTTTGTATCTGTACGCTACCTTAAGTATATTAAGATACAGTTTACCTTTATTTCAGTGTTTTGTGTTTTTTTGGTTTTTTTTTGCCTGAGCTATAGTAATACAGCTAATGTAACTAATGTTAATAAACAAAACTAAGTCTACACTCCATTATGATGTACTAGCAACCAATGCCCTTAAAGTACACCTGAACTAAGAGGGATATGGAGGCTGCCATTCTTATTTGCTTTTAAACAATACCAGTTCTCTGGCATTCTGCTGCTCTATTCTGCTGCAGTAGTGTCTGAACCACACACCTGAAACAAGCTTGAAGCTAATCCAGTCGGACTTTAGTCAGAAGCACCAGATCTGCATGCCTGTTATTCTTGTTCAGGGTCTATGGCTAAAAGTATTAAAGAGGATCAACAGGACAGTTAGGCAATGTGCATTGTTTAAAGGACAACTGTAGTTAGAAGAATATGAAGGCTGCCATATTTAATTCCTTTTAAACAATACCAGTTGCCTTGTAGCCCTGTTGATCTATTTGGCTGCAGTAGTGTCTGAATCACACCAGAAACAAGAATGCAGCTAAATTGTCAGATCTGACAATAATGTCAGAAACACCTGATCTGCTGCATGCTTGTTTAGGGTCTATGGCTGAAAGTATTAGAGGCAGATGATCAGTAGGACAGCCAGGCAACTGGTATTGCTTAAAAGTAAATACATATGGCAGCCTCCATATACCTCTCTCTTCAGTTGTCTTTTAAAAGGAAATAAATATGTCAGCCTCCATATACCTCTCTCAGTTTAGGTGTGCTTTAACTAAACATATATGCCACGGAAGAGTGGGTGACTTATGTTTGTAATATATCAGAACATAATTAAGTCAATGCTCTGCTGGCTTTCCTTGTTCTTAAAGAGAAACTCTGACCAAGAATTGAACTTTATCCCAATCAGTAGCTGATAACCCCTTTTAGATGAGAAATCTATTCCTTTTCACAAACAGACCATCAGGGGGCGCTGTATGACTGATATTGTGGTGAAACCCCTCCCACAAGAAACCCTTGAGTATGTACTCCTGGCAGTTTCCTGTCTGTGAATCTTGCTGCGTTGTGGGAAATAGCTGTTTACAGCTGTTTCCAACTGCCAAAAAAGCATGCAGCAGCTACATCACCTGCCAACAGTAAAAATGTCACCATATAATAAATGTCATACATTTATTATTATTTGTTATTTACATAATTATTGTAAAAAAGAAGCACTTTTTTTTATTACATTATTTTCACTGGAGTTCCTCTTTAAGTGCTTTGAAAACGTGGAATAAGAATGTCCTTGTGCATTCTGTGCTTAAGATTCAGATGTGCTTTAAAACAGGATAGAGAGAGAGTTAAGCATAGTAAGTTCATAGTTCTCCATGTTATCTTACTGTTATTATATTCTCTTTAAATGACTGTAATTATTACATAAACCAAGAGAAAGGACAATATTTCCTTTTCTACAGAAAAGTTTATCTGCAGCGTTATCAAAGAACAGTTAAGGATTAGGCAGTCAATATTCAGCATGACATTTAGTTAATAAGTATTATATTTTAGTGCTTCACAAGTAAAGTATATAGGGAATGGCTTATTAAAATGTACCATGCACATGCACTTCTATCATATGGTAACATAGCTATATTGGATTCACCCTTTCTCTTCCTGATGGAATAATGAGTCATGTTAACAAAGGTTTGGTATGGATGCCTTGCACAGGTAGTGTGCATTACACAATTAGCGCAAGAATGACCCACTCACCCATGAGTGAAGTTAGAGTAACACATGCAATGCAAGTAGCATATCGTGGATGTCCTAGCGATTCTTCTGTTACCTAGGTAACATGGTTTGGGCTAATAGTGCAGCACGCGCTACTTAGTCAGCTTAGATAATGGTAGAATTGCAGTGTGCCTCCTGTGCACGGACACTTTACCCGACTTTTGTAAATATGGCCTAATAAATCTCAATGCTAAATGTGAATTTGTCTGACTCCAGTGGCTGCTTGCTTGATGCAGGTGTGGGACTCAAACAACTAAAGCCAAAATCTCAGCATGAGAGCCAAGAAACTCCAGATAGGCAATAAGAAACAAACCAAAAAACATAAAGATAGAAACACCTCTAGTCTAATTGTAATTAATAAAAAAATAGTTCTGCTGATCTGCAGATACACGTTAAGCCACAGCAGCGTGACAAGCCTCCTGTTTGAACCGTGGTACCTACTCTAGTGTCCTAAAAGCAGGGTGTGCTTTGCAATAAATAAAAGAAATACCAGATACTCACACAAAGGCTGCCATATGACTCCACATTGGGGCACTGGAAACCACAACCTGCAGCATCCCCTAAAAAAACACAAAAACACAAACACTGTCATTTTAGTGCCATGCCTATAAACCAAACTGACAGTAACACCAACATAGGTAATTATTAAATAACAAAACAAACAAGAAAAGCCATCTTCCCGTAGCCCTGCTCTCTGCTCTGCCAGCTGGAAGACTCCGCAGGCTGAGGTGAGCTGTGGGGAGTGAACTGACATGGCATTAGACGCCACAACTCAGTTCACCATGGGGGTCCCACAATCTGCCGGGGTGGGCACAGTCAACCCCCTCCCCCCCCCCCCTGCGGCAGCGCCCCTGCCCCATACGGCGCCCCAGGCGACCGCTTGGTTGGCCTGGTGGACCAGGAGCCCCTGTCCATGAGTTCTCCTAGACATGACCATCACTAAATATGGACTCTGCAAGGTTCCTGCACCTTCAAACTGTTACCAAAGGGTCATTAGTAATAACCTGACTTTGTAAGAGTCACATCAATACTACAAAGAGATATTAGTGCTAAACAAAAGTGATACAAATACTACCAAAATAGTGTTACAGTTAAGATTTTTGTGTACTTGAACACTTGAGAGAATCCCATTTATCAGAAGAGAAGAATGAAAACATTCAGTTCAGCATTTTTTCCAACATATAATTCATAATTTCTACTTTGGCAATATGTAAAGATTGCTGAGATAATTCCAGCAGATCAAAGAGCCTCCTTAAATGTGCACTCAGAGAAGAATGCATCAACTGTGTTTAATGTATCAACTGTTTCTCTTTGTAATAGACGTGGCAGCTCAGATCCTCCACGCTCATCACTCAATGAAAGTGACATCACTAGGATGCCAGTGGCTTACATTAACTCATACCAACGCCATTACCAGTGAATGCTGTTTGTAACGACATGATGCATTTCAAGCTGTAATAATGCTGTACATGTCATTTTAAAAGGAATTTTAGTTTTGATTGATTTATTTATTATTTATTATTTTTAGTACTTATTATAGATTTTTGCATATCACAATTTAGATCCACTTGCAAGATTGAGTGGCAGGCTTATTAACCACAAGAGAGGTCTTATTTTGCTACAGTGTTGTAGATACATAGGATCGTTCCATATGGAAAGAAAGGGCCTAGTTATCAGTGACCAATACTGAGGATTTCATTCCTATAATATTGTTATGATGTTTGTTGCTGGAATCAAGTGACATCTTCCTCTCATAAAACACCCTGTTTTCCTACAATAGGCATGATTCACAAAGCTTTTTCACCTGCTATATGTTATGTTTTAAGCTCCCAATTAAGGTAAGAAAAGTAATATTGAAAGAAGTTAATCAGGAACAACTTACTTTGAGTGATTGCTTTGCTTGTAAATGTGCTGAAAGGTTATTTTTTTATCAATTAGGTGATAAATAAGTCATTTATAAGAAGTTTTATGAATAGAGCCCATTGTAGGTAAAATGTTGTTTGAGTACAGAAATGTGGAAAAACCCTTACAAACTATTGCCTTTCAAAACACTTGCTGCTGCTGCTACTGCTACTACTACTACTAGTACTACTACTACTATTACTACTACTACTACTACTACTACTACTACTACTACTACTACTACTACCATTACATCAGCTGCTTCGGTTAGGAGGACCTCTCATTCTTGCTAAAACCGCCTTCCATGCCAACCCTAGGTCTAGTTTGGTAGTGGGAATCCTAGCAGCCACCTGGATGAAATCATTGCTCAAATCAGGGCTTGCTATTACTGATAAACACCCTGAAAAAAAAGAAGCTTTTTTTGCCAATACGGGGCATGGGAACATTATAGAAGGCAAATGTTCATTGTTAAGAGGGTTGAGTGGGTGAAATTCTCTTACTTAAATTAACATTTTAGAATGGTAAATATGTGGTGGAGACAGCAAGCTTCCACTTTGTTGGCAATATTTTTAATGTATGAATTCAAAGTGACTATTTTTTTTAAAACTTGTTTATTTGGTTTTTAAACATATAATGAGCATGAGAAATTACAACCAGGAAATGGTAGAAGCTTGTCGTTTAGACATAACATATTGAGCATAAGATGTGGGGTGAACTGGATAACCAAGTCCTGGGAGACTCTGAGTTTTCAGAATCTTCTGATATCAATGGAATTGTACAGTAGAGCAGTATAACATCATAGAATCATGAAAAAACAAGTTTAAATTCCAAACTCCCCCCCTCCCTTTAACTCTCCCTCCCTCCCTCCCTGCAGTTGCTCTCTCATGGGGTAGCAAAGTAAATAAAGTCCTTATTAAAATTTGTAAAGGAGGTCATATCTACATCTGTTCCTTGTGGGGGTGGACGGGGTCCATTTGGTTGTTTTAAGAAGCAAGTTTAAAGACACCTAGGGTACCATGTAGATCTTCTGTGCAGTACCAGCCAGTATAGCGGAAGGGACTGACCAAGGATTGAATTTCTTCGGCGGTGAATATAAGAGTTATGAAATGTTTCCATTTTTTGAAAAATTTCTTGGCCTTTTTTTCCTTATGTAGTAGGGAATCAACTTTATCCATTAGGAAAAGGTCCAGGAGAATGTCCTTGATATCTTGTATAGTGGGGATGGTGGGGTAAATCCATCTATTGAGTATGGCTTTCTTGGCAGCAGCTAGAGTAAGATGCAGAATATCAGGATATTTAGGAGGATGGGATGATGGGGGTGGGGGATTGGATTTATTGTGGAAAAGGTAAAGCAGAGGTTCCCTAATATGTGGGCCACATTTTAGCCGCTGAAGGAGGCGAGACACCTGATCCCAGAATTGGATGATATTTGGGCATAGCGACAAGCAGGGAACCATATCAGCCTTAGGTAAATTACATTTGGGACATTCTGGATAATAATGGGGGGGTGGGACTTTGTATTGGATGTTGAATGCATACTTGGCATGGTGTAAGAATAGTAGGTGAGACTCACGCCATGCTTCGTTTATGATTATACTATAATATGTTTGGAGTCCCTCTAGTATTTTTCCCTCTAAGTCGGGGATATCAAAATATTTGGACCATCGTTTTAGATTGGTCAGGGCTAGTTTTGGTGCCTGAATGTTTTGAAGGCCTCGATGAAGTGTAGAAAGGGAAAGTGTCTCGCCTCCCGGACGTATAAATAAGTCAAATGGGGTGAGCGTGTCTAGACATGATTTGTTTACAAGGTGTTCTTGTACGTAGGATCTGATTTGACCATACACTAGAAAATCAGACTTAGGTAGCTTCCAAATTCGAGCGAGGTTGTGGAAAGTGAACCATTTGGATTTGTGCATTTCAAAGAGTTGGCTAAGTTTATTTAGACCTTGTTCCTCCCATCTAAGGAAGGCTCCATGTTGCATGCCAGGTTCAAAAGCCGGGTTCCCCCAGAGCGGCATGTACTTGGAGACCCTCCAGGGTAAGTGGAATAGTTTTCTGGTTTCTTTCCACGCAGTGATTGTGTCTCGAATAATGACATTGTGTCTCAGTCGGGGGGGTAGAGAAGCCCAATTGGAGTGAAGAAGGCCTACCGGAGACCATGGTTCAATCAGGGCATTTTCTAGGGCAAAATTTGAGAAACCAGATGTTTTGGAAAGCCAGTCCCTTACATGTCTTAGCATACAAGCTAGGTTGTAGAGACGAATATTAGGGAGGTTGAGACCACCCAGGCTCTTTGGGAGCTGTAGTTTAGATAGAGAGATTCTGGCTCTTTTGTTTTTCCATAGAAATTGGGAGATGGCTCTATTTAGGAGCTGGATGTCGGTGTGTTTGAGGAGGAGGGGGAGCACTTGCATGGGATAGAGGAGTTTACCAAAAGTGACCATTTTGACCAACGCTGCTCTACCCATGAGGTTTAGGGGGAGATTAAGCCATCCGTGGAGTTGTGTGGCCAATTTGCGGATGAGAGGAGATATATTAAGGTTGTACAAGGAAGATGGGTCTTTGTGAAATTGAATGCCTAGGTAGGTTATGGGTCCTTTAGTAATTTGTACCTCGGAGATGTTATTTATGGTGGCCAAAGGGGTTCTATATGATAGAAATAGGAGTTCGCTTTTAGATCTATTAATCCGGAAGCCGGATTCTTGGCCTATTTCCTGTATTCGTTTAAATATCTTAGGGACTTGCTCCTCGGGATTATTTAGAAATAACAGAATGTCATCAGCGAAAAGAGCCTGGGTGGTCCGTTCCCCCCCAATTGTGATGCCCTCAATCAGCTCATCAAGCAATCTGGCCAGGGGTTCCAAAGCGATATTAAATAGAAGGGGGGATAGGGGGCATCCCTGGCGAGTGCCCTTTTGTAGTGGGAAGGGATAAGAAAGGAATCCCGGGGTATTGATGCGTGCTTTGGGGGAGTGATACATTGACCTATAGAGATTCATGAAGTTACCTGTAAACCCCATTTTTGTAAGAACAAGGTCCAGCCATTTCCAGCTTACCTCATCAAAAGCTTTATGGGCATCAAGTAATAGAACTGCACTTTTTTGGTGGGTGGAAGGGTAAGCTTTTACTTGTTCGAGGATGGTGAGCAGCTTCCTGATGTTGGAAACTGCTGACCGCCCCTGTGTAAATCCTACTTGATTGGGATGGATGAGCTTTGGCATATATGGGGCTAGTCTGTTGGCCATTAGTTTTGTTAGAATTTTTAGGTCCTGATTTATAAGGGAAATGGGACGATAGGATTCAGGTTTGGTAGGGTCTTTATTTTTCTTAAAAATCAGCTTGATATAGGTTTCGTTGGCTGAAGGTAAGAATCGGCTATTTTTTAGGATCTCGTCATATACATTAACTAGGGTAGGAGATATGTCTTTTTGTAGAATTTTATAGAATTCTGATGACAAGCCGTCAGGTCCAGGTGCTTTACTATTTGATAAAGTTTTAATTACTGAGGTAATTTCAGAGGTTGTGATGGGAGCATTAAGGTCTGCTAGTTCGTCTTGGCTAAGGGTTTTGAGTGGGACTTTCTCTAACCATGAGAGACTTTTATTTTCATCACACGAGTTGGGGGAGGAGTAGAGTTTCTTAAAGAATTTGGAAAAGATATCGTTGATATCTTTTGGGTGGTGCTTGAGCTCGCCAAGGTCATTTTGGAGCATCGATATGGGAGATGGGGCGAACCTACCCTTTGCTAGGGTGGCTAGGAGCTTCCCGGCTTTATTGCCAAATTTAAAAAATTGGAGGGCTTGATATGGTCTGGTGAAGGTTTCTCTCAGTTTCATCCACTTGTCTGTGAGAGCTTTGGCTTTTAGCCATTGGGTTCTATGGTGAGGAGAAGGAGATTGTTTGTATTGGGTGTAGGCTTGTCTAGTAAGTTGTAATTGTTGGTTGTATTTTTGGAGGGCTACGCGTTTCTTGGAGCTAGTGTGAGCTAATATTCGGCCTCTGAGCACAGCTTTTGCTGTGTCCCAGAACAAATGGGAATCTTTTTGATGTTGAGAGTTGTCTCCTTTGTATTCAAGCCACCATGATTGGAGTAAGGAGTGGAATTCCTCATCATTATACAAGTGGGAGGGAAATCGCCAGATATAGTCAGTTCCTCTAGGTGTATGTTCTAGGAGATTTATGGATATAGGGGAGTGGTCAGATATGACGAGGTCCATTATTTCGGCCGATTCCAATCTGGGGCAAAGTGATGTTGATAGAAATAGATAGTCTATCCTTGAAAAGGATTCGTGTGGGGAGGAATAAAAAGAGTATTCTCTATCATATGGATGGAGATATCTCCAAGTGTCTTGTAAAAATAGGGAGTTAGCAAGCTCAGATAGGGCAGTGGGTTTGGCTGGACCTGAGGGGGTTTTGGATATCTTTAGTTTCCTATCTTCAGGTGCATGCATGACATCATTAAAGTCTCCCCCTATTATCATTTGTTGAGGATTGATAGAGAGTATTTGAGTGTGAATTTGCTTAAAGTAATTATTTTTCCCCTCTTGGGGGCCATATATATTGAATATGATTAAAGGGTCATCAGGGAGGTTGATTCTGATCGCCACACATCTACCCTCTTTGTCGTTGAAAATGTGATCAATCGTAGCATTAATTTTTTTACTAACTAATATAAGCACTCCCGCTTTCTTATTGATTGCTGGGGAGCCAAAGCATTTGGAAACCCATTTCTTATTCATGAATTGTATTTCTTGTGCCCCTAGGTGTGTCTCCTGCAAAAGAGCAATATCCGCATTGATATGCTTAAGATGTCTTATAACTTGTGCTCGTTTTACAGGGGACCTCAGACCCTTAACGTTCCAAGAAATCACTTTCATGGTATGAGTGTTTGAAAGATTGAGTATATGATGGCGAGCAGTGTATAACATAGAAGAACAGACAGATATGCATAGTAAGTCATAACATAAACCATGTATTGATAGCGACAAACCCCAGAGAGAGCAACCTGAAAAAGAAAAAAAGTAGGAAAAAAAAATATAGGAACCGAAAAAGGAACTTATGCTCCAACAGTCTGTTGTTGATTCCTTATGCCGAGTAGCAGCGTATGGTGCCTGAAGGTGGTAGGGTGTAGTTGGAGGGAGCAAAACCAACTTCCCTATAGGGCCGAAAACTGAGAAAATATAAAAAAGCATGGACTTCTCTTCTTCCCTGTAGCTCCAAAGCTTCCTCGCATCCGAAGCCAGAGAGATAGAACCCCCAGGCCGCAGCAGTGATTTTGGACCTGAGCCTGTGAGCTAGAAATCACGCAGCAAAATCGTCGTCCTCCCTTGATGGTGGCACAGGAGAGGCGGCTTTCCGGTTAGGAGAGGAGAATCGTGCACGGAGGTAGGAATCCGCCTCCTTGGGATTCTTAAAGATGCGGAATTTCTCGTCGTCCTCCATTATTTTAAGAGTGGCCGGATATAAGAGAGAGAATTTGATGTTTTTAAGGACCAGGTAGGAGCAGGCTTTAGTGAAGGCCTGACGTCTCAGGGAGACTTCGTAGGAGTAGTCATTGAATAGCCTGATGGTTTTATCTTGGTGGAGTAACGGTTGCTTTAGAGACTTGAACGCTCTGAGGATCTTAGCTTTCGCGTTGTAATCTAGATAGCGGACCATGACTAGACGTGGGGTGGCTTTCGCGGATTCCGGCTTGGGTGGACCTACCCTGTGGGCTCTTTCCACTTTGAAGTTCCCTTCCAGAGATAGCAGCTGGGGGAGGGTGGCCTCGCAAAACTCAGGCAGTGTATCTGGGCGTATATGTTCGGGCAGACCCACCACGCGGAGATTATTCCGCCTTGATCTGTTCT
Source organism: Hyperolius riggenbachi (assembly GCF_040937935.1). NCBI lineage: Eukaryota > Metazoa > Chordata > Amphibia > Anura > Hyperoliidae > Hyperolius > Hyperolius riggenbachi. The sequence goes on from NC_090648.1 coordinate 311,347,261, forward strand.
CCAGGTCCTCGATACGATCGTGGGAGATTACATTCTGTTTGGTGAGATAGTCTATCTTGTTGAATGCTTTGTCTAGGTCTTTTTCGCATTGTGTGATGCGTTGATCAGCATCATCTAGTCTGGCAGAGTGTTTCTGCAGCTCTTTAGTAATAGATGATAGGGCCTTGGAAACAGCCTTCCCCACTGCATTTTCCAGGTCTGGGGTGAGATGCTTCATCATCTCTTTGGCCAGGGCTTTATAGTTTAAGGTGGTGGGGCTCTCCTACCGTCTTCCGAAGGTGCATCGGAGTCCTCTCCCCAGTCGGGTTGTGAGGCCTGAGAGTCATGCCGCGGGCCGCGCTTCCCTGTGCCAGACGCCATCTTGCCTCGTGGTGTTTGCTGCGCTGTGTCTCCTCGCACGTTGGTGGAGCGGGTGAGATAGCGGTCCATGGATGATGTCTCCGTGGTCAGGAGACTGTGGTCCACCCGGGGATGGTATCCTCGGGCGTGTGTGTGGGTTTTTCACCGCCGCGGGCTGCCTGGCTTAACGGAGCTCAGCTACTTGCTTCCTCCCATACAGGCGCCGGAACCGGAAGTCCAAAGTGACTATTTTTAAAGGAAACCTAAGATGAGGAAGGTTTTCAGGTTTTATACTTGCCTGGGGCTTCCTCCAGCCCCTCTGTAGTCCATCCAGGGGCGTAGCAATAGGGGTTGCAGCGGTAGCGACCGAATCGGGGCCCTTGGGCCAGAGGGGCCCCGAAGGGCCCTCCCTCAAATGCAGTATTAGCTCTCTATTGGTCCTGTGCTGATAATAATCACTTCTATAGACACTTTGAATAGTGGTAATCATTAACAAGCTGTTCCCCATCCCCTTCTTGCACCTCTGACACTGTAGTTGTCCTTGGCAGGTTTTGGTGCGCCGCATCAATTGTTATGTATAGAGTGCTTGGGGGGCCCCAATGTAAAACTTGCATCGGGGCCCACAGCTCCAAAGCTATGCCACTGACCTGTCCATCTGTTCTCTCGGGTTCTGTCCTGTCCTCTCTGTTGTGGCGCTGTGAGGCCTACGATCCAGCTGGGTCATGGGCCACTGTGCATTGCTGATCCTGTCCACCTGCAGCTTCAGATCATGCTCCCGTTATCAGGAGCATTCTGCACAAGTGCACTTACATTCTTTGTAAATGGCTACGGGGGCGTGATCGGGGATGTGTGCAGCCAGGACCAGGCATGATGTGGTATTCCACAGGGCGTGGCAGACTTCTCTTTCACTTTAGGCACATACTTCAAATTTTCTACCAAGTGCTCCATGTCTTATTGGTTAACATTATTAAGTAGAAGGCACGAATGCTTCCACTAACCTTCCCTATAACACAAAATAAAACAGTTTCCAACAAAATCCAGAATAATCTCTCCCTTTCTCTCCCCAGTGGGCTTCTCTCTATATCTTCTTCAACTATGTAGGTCATACAGTGATAGCACATTCTGGAAATGAATAACGTTCTGTTATCTTCACATTCTGCACAGCTGCCAGATGCAAAGCTATTTTAAGCAAATTTTATTTTATTTTTTAAACATTATTGATTTAGCAAAATATGAATGGTCTCCCAATGTGAAAACATAGAGTAGAGGATTACAAATTTCCTCTATTCAGTAGTGTGTCCATCCTGCTGTTATGTGTCATTCTCTGAAACTGTGTATGAGTTTTAATATGCTGTATTTAATGTACAATGCACACCTGCTGAATATCAGTGTCCGACTCTGCACTTAAATGTTGGCAAGTATGATTACACTGAGACTAATGCATACACAGTCGCATTAGTAATATTAGCAATCATGGATCTTATTACGCTATCACCGGGGAATTAAAAGGGTAGAAAATGACATGTGGTATACATAAAAAGAAAGCATACCCATACAATATTAAAACAACATTAAAAGAAAAGAAAAATGCATGCCGTCGAAAAAGAAAGTAAAAGTCGTAGAAATATAACAAAATCATTAAAAAATTAAACATGCTTAATAAATAAGCTTTGCAACTCATCCTTTACTAATGCAGAAGTTTCATAGTTTAGACCATACCCTGTAAATAATGTCATTGTGGATAGATGGGGCCCATTACATCCTTGAAAGTAATTCAGAATGCCAAGTCAGAGAGTGCATCTACATACATAATTTCTACAGCACCTTGTTTTGACAATAGACATAATCTACTGTTGTATGCATAGAATATATGCCTTCCTGGAAAAATAAAACACATTTATGGTAGCTATGGGGATATAATAATGAATTAGTGCACTTAATGCATTATGCAAATTGATTTATGAAAGCATATGGTGTATGTCTGGTTTGGGCACTGGTACTGTGTTTCAGCCATGGGGCTGGGACTCATTTCCTCCTACACTTCTGTGATGCTGTTTCTTCTAGAGTGCTGATTTATCCTCCTTCCTTATGCCTAACATTAACCTATCTGATCAAAGAAAACCTGTGTCAAAAGTGACACAATGGACTGAATCACTAAGCATTATTACATGTGCTAAAGCAACATACTTACAAATAAACGAATTTTGTTGCCTATTCATTCAAATGTCAATTCATAAATGCTGACAATACATGGTAAAATTAAAATAACAAGTTCTGGGTAAAGTGAAAGACTTGTAAAGTACTGTATGTATTTGAACATAAACCAGGCCCCCAATCTCATTCAAAGAGAACTTGTAAAAATTGATGATTTAAAAATAAATCAAGGGGACCGTTTTTTACTGTCACTCCTCCCAACACACTATTTTCCTTAGTGGCCTTGCTGGCAGACCACGCCTCCAGTCCTTCCCTTGCCAGTATGTTGTTGATGTGTTCCCCACTCTGCAAGAGTGCAATGATTATGGAGTGCCTTGTTATGCAGAGTATGTGCAGCGCAGTAGAGCAGACTGGAGAGGTACTGTATAGCGACCATTTCTGTGCACCAAATTGCCAGACTCCACCACCTTAGCACATTGTTCTTCCTCTGCTATCTTCACACAAAGGGGTCAATTCATAAAAAGCTGTGCGGTAAAAAAATCTGGTCGGGAAAATACTGCATTTGGTATTTTAGACTTTTGTGTGCTAATTCATCAAAATTTCAACAGCTGCAATAGAAGTGCGGGGATTTACCGAAGTACACTGGCGGTAACATGAGAAGAGTAGCTGTCTGAGTTGTTACATTCAGTTGTTACAGTTGTTCTCCGTGCAGAGACAGCATTGCAATAAAAAAGGCATCCCCAACTTCCCTTTAGATGTACATTTTTTGTTATACTGCCTCTGCTTGCCCTGAATCTGCTCTGAATCTGTATATTATATTTCTTAACAATCTATTTAATTGCCACAGCATAGAAGTACTTCAAGACACTTTACACATGGCAGGCTTTGTGATGTGAAATACACATCTTAAAAGCAGGAACCCAAGAAGTTAAACACACAGCCTAAGGTAGTCAGGGGAAACCTTGTTTGTTCCACTGTTGCTGCTGCAAAAGAGATCTCACTGCTTCTGCTTGTGAGTCTTCATTAACAACACACAGTCCCGCATAGACTTGGCTCTTATCGCTCTCTTTTCACGTCTTCAAAGCAGCCGGTATTCTTCCGTGCCATTACCGCCTGCTCTAATCTTTATGAATTGACATTTACTGACATGTGTTGAGGTAATTACCGCACCAGTCGGTAATTTACCTCACTGCTCGGGAATTTCAGCTTTTCATGCGGTAACAGCTTTTATGAACTGACATTTTCCTAAGGGCCCTTTCACACCAGAGGGCGTTTTCGGCATTTTAACGCCACAGCCGAAGTTGGCGTTTTCCTAGGTAAAATGAAAGTCCATAGACTTTAATTTTACCTTTCACACTTAACGCTGCGTTTTGGAGCGTTGCGTTTTGAAGCTCCCAGGAGCTTTTTTAGGGCTGACCGCTGCGTTTCTCAATACAATTGATACTAATGTATTGGCGTTAAAATGCCTTAAAAACGCTTTGAAAACACCTTAAAAACGCCAGCAGCCAAAACGCAGCGTTTTAGCCTTTTACTGCTGCCTGTAGTGTGAAAGAGCCCTAAGTGCTTGGTAAAGTCAGCTGTTTTCTGCATTAGCGAATGCAGTAATGCTTTATAAATCGAGTCCATAGTCCTTGAAACTAGGGAAGGTATCTATTCAATACCCTTCAGCATGGTGTTCTGCATAGAGAGCTGTGTATTAAGGGGAACACCATAGGGTTACCCCCATGGGGGACATGGGCAAAGTTAGAATAAGGTCTGCTGCTTTATCTTTCAGAGAAGAAGTGGTACGTGCTGATTGCGTGTGTAGACAGTAGACAGTAGTCAGTGGGGGTTGTTCTGCTGCACACCAGAGCATTAACCAGAATATAAAATGCGATTTGAAAAAAAGGGGCCATTTTCTGGCTTAAAAATCTTAGTTTATATCTTAGTATATACAGTTAACAACTTAGCATTCTGAGGTTTTTCCCCTTTAAGATTCTTTACAATTTTGGCATTTCAGCTGTCACTACTGATAAAGCAATTACTGTTTTTATAACTTATGCCATCAAAGTGATACATATGTCGTTTTTTCAGGACAATCGAGACCTTCTTTGGGTAATAGTTGTTTTCAAGCATTATTTAATTTTATAGGGAAAAAAATAGGCGTAAGTGCAGAAAAAAACAATTTTTTGTCATATTCACAAATGTCACATGACAAGCGCCATATTTTCGCACATGACAAGTGAGATTTTTTTTGCGCTCCAATGGAACATTGCACAAGCCCTCAAAAATGAAAAAACTGCAGTGGCAGTATTTTTGCCCTTGTGTAAAAATTGCAATGCGTTAGTGTAAATGCCGCACTGCAATTTACTGTACATTATGGTGGTGGTGTCGTTGCAATTGAAGCGTATGCAATGAAAATGGGCCCTATCTTTGTCTTTTGTAATGTTTGATCAGTTTTTTATAATGAACCATACAGATGTGATTAGACTTTACATGGCTTGAACTGAACTGAGGATTCCAACATGGGACCATGGGCAATTGTGTTTATCTACTGAAGTAAAAATAAAAGCTCAGTAATGAATGTAAATAATAAATATATGCTTCCTAATGAGATAAAGGTGTTGCCTAATTATCAGCAGCACATAAAACATGATCAGGAGCCCAGTACTGCATTGTATAAGCTGGTACTGGTCAGTGGGACTCCATGTAATACAAAACTGAACACACAGAACAGCAGGCAAGAGAAATAGAGAACTAACACCTTCATAACATTCGGCTAGCTTTTCGGATACATTGGAGTTGGCCTCAGGGCTTTGAGGTGTGGGTAGCTGTTTAAAATGGCAGTAGAATAATCTGCCAATGCCAGTATCTAATGACCATGAGCTATTGGCTTCCATAGGAAAAAGAATGTTCTGATGTTGCATACCATCTTTTGAAACACAGGTCCAATTAAATGCATATGTATAATTATTAAGCATCAAAAATAAAGGATATGGAAAAAGCAGCAAAATACCAGTAAGCGAATACACAGTGGTACAGAATGTGATATAGCAGTATTCAGTGTTAATATTACCTGATGCAACACTTCAAGTACAGCCTCAGAGGTTGAGCAGTACCAACAAAATCAAAACACAGAAAACAGAAAAAAGTCCTTGACCCAGAGAGTTTAAAGTGTAATTAGTAACATGGAAAACGTACAGCAACAGAAGAATGTGATAAGTGTTTGTATATTGAAGCTGCAGTAATTTCATTTATAAGTCTTTAGAACTTCTTAGGGAGATGACAAGTGGTATTACAGGGTAGCTCAAGCATGCAAACCTCTGGCTTGTTTCACTTAGTCAACTTTATTTGATCATATGAAGATTTAACGTCCATATCACATTGCTTTGCAATAGATTTTGGAGGAAGAAAAAGGACGTATTATAGGGACCACTAATAAAGAAGCAGTTTTTCTATATTACCTATAGGTTCATGTGGTGTACCCTTTAACAGTTTAAGGTTAATGAGTGTTGTTTGAGTCCTAAAAGAGAACGAGTAAGAATGGATCAATTCACATAACTCCCAATGAATCAACTGCAAATTACTGCGCAATGCTCTGTAGAAATGACTGTGAAATACTGTATTTGCCCTTGATGCACACATCATTCTGTTTTTTTTTTTTTTCCCTTTCAATTTCTTTGGCTTCTTTTCAACAACAGGATATTTCATAAGATATTCTGCTGCTGTTTATTTGAGCACAGAATGGTGTGTATATGTGTTTATTCATGTGTGTGTGTGTTTGTGTTCGTGTGTGTGTGTGTGCTAAGTCTGGATAGTTTATGTTTCATATTGATATTCAAGAGAATAAGTTGGCATTTAATATTAGGTGGAAATGAGATGAGGAACAGGCAAGGTGGAAGCTGAGTTAAAGGGACTCAGAAGTCTCTTTTTTTCACTGATTTTTTTCATATCAGCCTGTTAAGAGTAAAATGCCTAAGTGAAATCGCTGCTTCCTCGCGGCAGAGAAGTAATTTATTACACAGAAAGCGACCTGCAAAGTTCTATGACTTTGCAGGTCGCAGATCATGCTGCCCTGGCTCGCAGGGCTTTTCTTCCTGTAGCTCAGCCTCTCCGCAATCAATCACCGCGGGTCTCCGCCCCTCTCAGTGAAAGAAGACTGAGAGGGGCGGGGAGTGGCGGCGATCCACAGAGAATGACGGCGGAGGAGGTAGAGCTACAGCGTAAAGCTCTGCCTCATTGAGAAAGTGAAGCCCTGCAAGCCCAGGAGCTTTGCAGGGCTAATACTCAGTAATAAATCTGTCATCTGCCGCGGGGATGTGGCGATTTCACTTAGGCATTAACTCTGAACAAGCTGATCTGAGAAAATCAGGGGAAAAAAGAGACTTCAGAGTCTCCTTAAGCTAAGTACACACAAACGATAACTGTAGCTCATTGGAGAATGGGAAACAACCCCTCGGTGACAATTTGGAGAATGAGGTTGTACAAACTCCTCCCTAGCCTTGAGGGAGGTTAGTTATGTGCCCTGTTGCTATGGAGGGATGCAGAGGGATGACAATCGGCGCACGATGGAGCAGTTTGCATCAGTCGAGGGACACACATGTGTTTGGAAATACTGTTAGAATAGCCCATGCTCAGGCATCGTGGGTCATTAATGATGTGAAAGGAGGGATCCTTAATGACTTCTGAAACCCGAGCAGGATCAATTGAGGACACTGTATAAACAGAATAAACGACATTGGAAGCTGCCATTATCGGCCATTGATTATCGCATGTATGTACCATAAGAGTAGTAGAAGCCATGCGGAGGCAGAGAAAGTTGGAATAGTGGGAATGCAGGATTAACCCTGTTATTCTGTGATGAGTTAAATGGTGTTGAGACTAGGGACACCAGTGCCTAAAATGAAAGGATGCTACTGAATGTGCTTTTTTATCCAATAGCTGTATGTATGGGGAACTATTAAAACATCTGTGCAATGTATAAAGGCATATTAAAGATAACACATACTGATTTTTAAAAGTGACACTTAAGCAAAAAAAAAAAAAAACCCTTATGGCATAATGAAATGTATGTGTAGTATGGATAATTAATAGACAAGACAAATAACAGTTATTTTGCGCTTTTTTCCAGGCGGACTCAAAGCGACAGAGCTGCAGCCACTAGGATGCGCTCTATAGGCAGTAGCAGTGTTAGAGAGACTTGCCTAAGGTCTCCCACTGAATAGGTGCTGGCTATCTGAACAGGCAGAACCAAGATTTGAACCCAGGTCTTCTGTGTCAGAGGCAGAGCCCTTAACCATTACACCATCCAGCCACTGCTAATAGAACGTTAGTAGCAAAGAAAAGAGTAATATTTTTATTTTCAGTTATATTGCTTTTTTTTTTTTTTTTTTTTTTTTTTTAGAACATTACATCATTCTCTAAAATTTGCAGTTTACAAACTGCTCTCTGCATTTTAAACTATGAAACAGAGCAGAGCTGTTGAACAGTTAAATCATATCTGAAGTTGTCTTTCACTGTTTCTTTGCTGTATAAGTGTTTCAGAAACCAGCATTGCTCTCTGACTAAATTAGTCGGAGAGTTCAGAGAATCTCTTTTGCATAGATAACAAGTGAAGTTTCTTAACTCTTCCTGCACTGGTCTGGGAACAATATGAGCATATGTTTGCTACTAATGTTGTATTTCTTAGCTGTACTACATATACAATTCATTATCTCATACATTTATTTTCACTTCAGATTCCCTTCAAAGTTTTGTCTATTAGGATTTAACACTGCAAAATGGATTAACCAAATTTTTTTTATTCAGAGGACTTTTTTTTTTATCTGACTGATCATTGGTGAAGATAAAATTCTTAGTTAATAGTGCACATACGGGATTAATTATCAGGGACTAGTCAGGGGGCTTGTTTTCTGCAGCAGTAAAGTGAGACATTTTTCCAATTACAAAACAGTCAAAACATTAGATGGGACTCAAAAAGATGAAGCACTAATTTGTAATATTTTATATGTTCCTAATTAAAAACATCAAGCAAATATACTTAAAAAAAACACAATTTATTTCCTTTCACACAGAATAATTTTCATTATTTTGTGTAAAAAGATTTCTGTGAAATGTGGTTTTTACCAAATGTAATAAAAAAAATCTGCTCAGTCTAATTGCCAGTTGATTTTTCCATATTTGAACAAATGGTACGCCACATAAAAGACTGAGAAATACATGCAGTCCACTCGTTAGTCAAGTATGACGGTGCTATTGTATTTCAGACTCAGAGTGGCAAAATTAACCCTTACTTCCAAAAGTTTGCACCCACCACATTCTTTATTTTCTCCTAAGTTTTCTTCTATTATTATTTATTGTATTTATAAAGCGCCAACATATTACGCAGCGCTGCACAATAGATAAATAGGTTAACATACAGGTAGAACATACGGAAACTCACAACAAAACAAGATCATGCAAATGATTTGATAACAATACAGTGTCATAGGTCAAGATAGACACTGTTCGAGTCTACAAGAGGGTGATTGCGAGTAAGATTGCATAATCAAGCTGGATACGTTAGGGAGGAGGGCCCTGCCAGAGGCTTACAATCTAAAGGGTGGGGTGGAGACAATAGGTGCGTCTTTTGAGAGGGGGTCTAACAGAACATATTATGATGCTGGTGTAGGGGGTATGCGAGCGTGAAGAGGTGAGTCTTGAGAGCTTGTTTGAAGGTATTAAAGGTGGGGGCGAGTCTGACGGCTGGTGGGAGAGAGTTCCAGAGAGTAGGGGCAGCCGTGGTGAAGTCCTGCAATCGTGCGTGTGACTGAGTTATGCGAGGTGCGACTAGGCGCAGGTCATTGGAGGATCGGAGGGGGCGGGCTGGTATGTGCCTGTGGACCAGATCAGAGATGTAGGTTGGGCAGGTCTTGTGCACTGGTTTGTAGGCCAAGCACAGGATTTTGAAATTGATCCTAAAGCTGATGGGGAGCCAGTGTAGTGCTTTACAGAGCGGAGTTGTAGAGGCGCTGCGGTGAGAAGAATGTATCAGTCTGGCTGCCGCATTCATTACCAATTTAAGTGGGTCAGTACGGTTAGAGGGGAGGCCAGATAAAAGAGAATTGCAGTAGTGGTATCCATGGTAGAGGAGGAGAGATCTGGGGTGTGGAGATATATCTGGGTGTCGTCGGCATACAGGTGATAATTGAAACCCATGGAGGAGATGATTTTGCCAATTTAGGCAGTATAGAGTGAGAACAGTAGTGGTCCTAGGACGGAACCTTGAGGAACACCAACTGAGAGGGGTGTAGGAGTGGATGAGGAGCCATTGAAAAATTCTAGGTGATATCTTCACTTCTGAAAAAAATGTTATTATTTTTTTAGAACGCTCCTGGTGTGGTGACAAGAGCGCGATGGAGGCACACACAGCCCAGCTACGCATGTGCAGTACAGCCCGGCTGATGCTACTGGGACTCTGTTACCCTCGAAGATTGCAAGACAACAGAGCCACCCGGGAGGACGGTGAGGGAACCCACGGAGCACATGGGGCTGTAGGAAGCTGCTGCTTATGCCCAGAGCCAGCACAAGGTCCTCCAGTACCTAAGGCTGAAACACCAAAGTGCACCCCTCCATCCCTCACACCCCAGCCGTCACACACTGATTGCTATTAGACTAAGAGGCACCCCAGGGCCCCCAACACCTCAATCTTTAGTTATCTGGCTTGCAGTCACTGCCACGTATCCCCTTTTCTTATTTCTCTCTGCTACAAACACAATAGGGGAATGATAGCTGAGTGAGTTGTGCACCCTCTCCTACACTGCGCCCTGAAGCTGGAGCCTCTCTCATCTCTGCCTCAGCCCTGCCCTGCTTATGCTTTCCTCTCAGGTTTCCTTTAAAGAGGAACTGTAACCAAGTATTGAACTTCATCCCAATCAGTACCCATTTTCCACAAGAAATCTTTACCTTTTTTTCAAACGGATCATCAGGGGGTCTGTATGGCTGATATTGTGGTGAAACCCCTCCCACTGTGTGATGTCAGCACCTAGGTACTGACATCACACTGTGGGAGCCTTGTTGCATTGTGGGAAATAACAGCTGTTTCCAAATGCCAAAAAAGAAGCATCTCCTTCCAGTGACATCACCTGCCATCAGCAAAAATGTCCCTATGTGATAAATGTCAAAATGTAAATTAGGGAGAGGAAAGATTTCACAACGGACAAAAACGAAATCATTTATAAATAACTATTGTAAAAATGAAGCACTTGTTTTCATTGCGCTATTTTCACTGCAGTTCCTCTTTAAACAGCGTTTCCATTTTTCAGAAGTGAAGAAGAGCCCCTTGCTCTTTGATATTGGGACCAAAGACACTTTGGGGAGAGAAGTATTTTCTACCTCCTCCTTTCCCTCACTAACCAAAGTCAAAGCACAACAGTATAGTTGGTAATATCCTTTTTTCACCCTTAAGATATTGTAAGTCCTAGTTTCCTCACAGAGCAGGCAAGCATCGCCAGACCCCATTTATTAAATGAATAAGGCAAGCATCTTGCCAGAGAAGCAGTGTTGAGTTTGGCATAGCACATCCACTATTAGGGAAATGTACATAAGTGTGCATGAATCTCTATTGATTTTCATTCCACTGATCATGGCTTACTAAATACAGGGAATAATGGTAATCCACATTTCTCTGCACATCTTATGCCAGGCATGGAAACAATCACTTCCAGCCTGGCAAATACAATCATCGTGTGAGACAACATAAAGGATTTCTGAAGACAAGCATTATGCTTACTAAATCAGACCTTAAATCTGTATCTTAAAACAGGACTAAATTCAATAATGTAACTGCTGCATTTTAAGGCATTTTTATTCACACTTAAATCAGAACTTCCTCTTTCCTCTAAAAAATAAGCTAAAGCAGGATAAACTTTAGAGAAAAACATGTATTTGTTGCAGCTGATAGAAATCCTGCAATAATTCAGCAGTGTGTCTACTTCCTGCTCTCATTGAAGCAGACATAGGCCCTGATTCACAAAGCGGTGATAACTCAGTTATCACGCCTAAAAGACTTTAGGTGTGATAAGCCGTGCAAAGCTGAGTTATCACCGATTTGTGCTGCTCTTCGCGCGAAGCTCCCGCGCGCAAAGTTTTGCGCGCGTAGCGCACCGCGCTGCGCGCGCAAAGTCCCATAGGGCACAATGGACGCTGCGCGCGAAGCATGGTACACTGCGCGCGCAGCGCGGTGCGCTACGCGCGCAAAACTTTGCGCGCGGGAGATCGCGCGAGTTTCTTCTTATCACGCCTAAACTGAGTTTAGGCGTGATAAAGGGCTTTTCACAGGCGTGCAAACACTTTGCACCGCTTTGTGAATCAAGCCCATAGGGTTAACATCCTGTGTTTACAAATTGGCTGCTCTGCTGAGGACTGCTGAGATTCCTGCGCTGACACAGCTGAGAGATCAAATTACAGTTGTGATTAGTCACAGATGAGGGGGAATTAGACAGGCTAAAGTCCCTGAATACATATAGGGTTGATTAATGTGTGTCTCTTTTGGGTCCTGTGCATGAGTTCAGGTCCACTTTAAAGAGTACCCATACTCAAACTGCACTCTGTAATGATCTGCTCAGCTGTCTGCACAGACAGACAGCTGTTTGACCATTTCTTAAGTCTGAGGGCTGCAGGTCTCTGGAAAAAAGACCTGTCTTTGCTTTGCAAGTTTCAGACCTGCTCTGCTGCTGAGGAATTTGCATATATTTGTCATGCAAATTGCCTAGCTGCCTCCTTTGAAGGCCTGCAGTATAAAAGCCATGTTCTCCCAGAAACCTTGGCTGGTCATCTTCATGGTTTGTTACTGATAAACTCTCCTAGTGTATCAGCCCTGTTTGTTTGTTAAAGTTTATCTGTTTTGTCTGTATTGTCTCTGCTGTGATTGTCCTGTCGCCAGCGTAGGTCGACAGGAAATCGTTCTGCCTGTCTGGGAGTGTAGGCCAGAGCTGCGGTTGCTACTGGCTGCTCCATCTGTCTGGATTGCATTAGCCCTAATGGTAGTGGCAGTGCTTCCTTCTGTGTCTCGATTGCCTTGTCACCAGCGGCGGTCGACAGGGAATCGTTCTGTCTGTCTGGGAGTGTAGGTCAGAGCTGCGGTTGCTACTGGCTGCTCCATCTGTCCGGATCGCACTTGCCCTAGTGGTAGTGGCAGTGCCTCCTTCTGTATCTCAGCCTTTGGGGTGTTAACCAGAGCAGCGGTTGCTACTGGTAGCCCTTCTGTTTATCTGTCTGGATCGCACTTGCCCTAGTGGTAGTGGCAGTGCCTCCTTCTGTATCTCTGCCTTAGGGGTGCTAGCCAGAGCAGCGGTTGCTACTGGTAGCCCCACCTGTCTGTCTGTCTTGTCTGATACGAATGCTTGCTGTAGGCTCGGTGAGGTAACCGTTTAGCAAGCGTTCGCGTTCTCTATTTCGTGTTTGTCCGTCATTGGTTAGTTAGGGTGGCACGCGTTTCACTGGGCGCCTAACGTGCGGTGATCGTGAAGGAACGCGTTCGCTGTTGCGAATGAGTGTGGTGTTCGCGTTTAGTTAGTGTTTGTTATTTTCTTTATTTGTTCTGATTCTTGTTTGCTGTGCCTTTGCTACTCTCGTGCTCCGTCCTTCTCAGTCTGGTGTCTGTTGGCAATCGCCATTCTTGCGATTGCATTCGCGCTTTCTTTCAGTTGATGTGTGTTCGCCGTCGCTTTGGGGCGACTAGATTGGTGAACACACATTCTGTCTGTCCCTGTACTATATCTCTTTGAGGGCTATTCAGCCCTGCGTGTACAATTCCCATATGGGAATTGCCCTCTACCGGTGCATTGCACCTAACCTGGGTTCTCCCATATACACGTTTGTGGAGGATTTCTGCCGCGTCAGCGCACGTCTGGTGCGCTGACCACGGAAACGATTCCGCAAACGTTACACTCTCTCTCTTGTATAAGCAAGTAAGCAGGGTATGGAGGATGTTTGTTAAAAACTAGAGGAAAACAATGCACCTAATATAAATGATCATTTTCCTGTGGCTTCAAGAATGCCAATGCTGTGTAAGTGGCAGTTTGAAGTGCTGTGCAAGCCCTAAGCCTCCCTCTAAATCATGTGACCATGGGGTGTATTCACCAAAGTGTGGTAATAGGAAGAATAACGTGTGTAATGTCTTACCGGTAGGGATGGCAATGCTTAGCGAGAACTCATGGAGACACATGGGATCTGTTTGATCAGCTGATAGATTTGTAAGGTTATGACTAGCTGTGAAGACTTCCTAGTTTAACGCATGATCATGACCAGAAAAGAAAATCAGAGCATTACAAATCGATCAGCTGATCAAACTGCTCACATGCTTCTCCATGAGTTCTAAGCATTGCCATCCCTACTTACCGCAGGATGAGGAGAACAGAAAGCAATACTTTACTCATCATGTGTAAAACTTTACGCACACTATTTTACTTACCACAGTTTAGTAAATCCACCCCCATGCTCTTTGTATGTCCCCTCCCATGTTAAGCTTCATCAGCCCTCTGGATTGGTGCAGAGAGTGGACCAGGGGCTGCCACAGACTAGCAGACTGTAATGAAGTACACATATACAACGGGGGCACACTAAGACAGGTATGCTTTAGGGAGCTGTGGATTCCCATAAAGTATAAGTATGCTAACATAATTAAATCTACAGTTACAGGTTTTTAAGGGTTTTTATTGCCTATCTGGGTGATAATTTGTCCTAATAAAATCAGTACTATGTACTACAGATTTGGCTTATAAGGTCTTTCTTTTCTTGATTGAGACCTTGCCAGTAATTAACTATGAGTTTTAAAAAGAGGGTTCCTCACCTTTGTTTTTTAGTTTGTTTTTTTTTTGTTTTTTTTTAATCAAACAGATCTGTAACTAAGCAAGATGGAGCCACATAATAAAATCATAATAGGGTCTCTTGGCTGTTTAACTTCAACATCAAAGGTAATTCTTCCAGAGAGGGATATTCCATTTTTAAATGGTAATAACCACTGCAGTAAAATATACTAATTTCTGCAATAAAACTTGGTTATAGGTTTCCAGACTTGCCAAGTGCTAACTGTATGAATAACTGTGTAGCCGGGCCCCATTGGCCCCCTCGATTGTGAGGTCCCATAGCAGTCACATGGCTGTGTTGGCTTCAGTTACATCCTGGATGGCATACTTTGAACCAGTTACACTTAGGTTTATGGAAAGGAACAATTCAACGGTCACAAGAGTCATGTCACCCTTTCTAGTTCCGCTAATAAATAAATGCCTTTTTGTGCTTTTGTACAGACTCTCAAATTTCAAATTAAGTAAATTGTAGTTAATATACCGAGAGCTTAGCCGGAGTCTTACTGAAGTGTACTCAGACTAACACAGCACAATGCCTCAAACAGGAAGCGGCGGGGGCCATGTCTCTTATGTATCATTCATAGATAGATAACACAATTGTGGTCTTGACTAACTGAACTGTGGGAAAACCACCTACTATAAAATGCTATTTCAAGATAAAGGCAGCAGAATGAAAGGTCCTCCTTTCACTTCAGCAAGCTGCCTTTTTCTATGATGTACCATTCTTTCCTTTCTTTCCACTTCTCCCCTGACAAAGCCAACGTTATATATTGTGGCTTTTTGCTCTTGCATAGGCTTGTTCGTGTAAGTTTAAAATAACAAGTGAATCCCCAACTGCAGCTTTCCAGCACATTGTATTCCATGTTTAACATAAACGGCATTAATCCTTTTACTTTTATTGTGACTGCCTACAAACTACAGACATATTGCCACATTCGTGAGAAATGTTTTATAGGTCTCCGCTGATTGTTACAGTGACCCTTCCCAACTCCTCACTCATGCTAATTATGGCTTCCGAAGGCGGCTTCAAATTTCTTTCTAAATCAAATATGTTGTTTGGTGGCTGGGGGGAGGACAGGAAGTATTTCAGTCCCTCGGATATATTTACCCATTGCAGAACAAATATTAGTTGGATCCCCAACAATCAAATGTCTCTGTAGCATTGGCTGAGTTTATTTTAGATCCTAGCTAATTATATCTAGCAAAAAGGAAGGCCTTTTCAAAAGGAAAACATAAATCATTTAAACAGATTTGTTTTTTTAAGCCATTAATAGTGCAAATTTTAAAGCTCAACACCAGGCGAAGTAAAAAGAACACTGTCCTAAAAGTGGATTTATACTTTGTGTGCCCCTAAGCCAAATCTGTTGTGGCTCTCCTCTGTTGTGCAGCCCCCTCTTCCATGTGTAGCAACCATTTAGCCATTTACTGCAGCCCCTATCTTTCATGCACAGCTCCCTTGGGCATCAGTTTCCCCTTTTCATGTGTTGCTCCCTATGTGTAGCCTCCCTTTTTCATATGTAGCAACCCATCTTTCATGTCCAGGTGCCCCCTGGGCTTCAGGCACCCAAATCCTGGGCCTTTGTGGCCTTTCAAGAAGTCTTTCCCTGCCCAAAAGCCATCCCTGCACTTGCTTATTACAATCAGGGAATAAAAATGCCTGCTAAGCAATGTAAAAGCAGCTTGACAGTAGAGTCTTCATTACTGCTTCTTCCTCCTCTCAGCCCCCAGAAGACTTATGTTGCATTATATAATAGTGATGTTTGGACCTATGGACCTGTGATGGCCAAGTGGATGCAGATATGTATTAGAGGTCTGGGACCAGCGGTCAGGAGAGAGAGCAGTGACACAGTCACATGACTGCCACTAACAAGCTGCCAAGAAAATTATTCAAGGCTCAGTTATGGCCAAAAATTTTTTTTTACTTTTTCATTTTATTGTTTTATTTTAATTACTGATAATTTAGTTACTCCAAGAAATTCAGAGTCAAACTGACATCGATCATGGATATCTAAACTGTCCAAATTACCTGGCTGCAGGTTTGTATTGACTTTAGAATGTATGGGATGTTACTGTATTGCTGGTAAAAGTGTACACAAAGTATACAATAAATTGAAGTCAGATCGTCACCTGGGGTCATACACGTGAGGTCAGAAATATGTGGTACAAAAGGATAAAGGCAGAGCTAGGTCAGTTAACAAGCTAAGTTCATACACTATGTAATCAGATGGCTAAAGTACAAAGGGCTGAGACAGGTGCTAAAAAGTTAAACAGGCTGAAGTCATAGACATAAGATCAGATAGTAGAGATACAAATAGGGATGAGACAGAGACAGGGTCGTTAGGCTAGGTCAATATTGAATATCAGATGACTACTGTATAGTACAGAGGGATGAGACTTTAATCGAAGTGGAGGGCACACCGGGTCATACACAAAATAATAATCAGGATAATACAATATACAATACTGAACTAACTACAGTACATATATATCGGCAGTGTCTGCATATATATATAGCTCTGCGGAACTAATTCGACTCAGTAGTATGGCAAGGTTCAGCGCTCAGAGAACTGAAAGCTATAACGGACGCTGGGGAACTGACAAGCCAGGTCTTATATACAAAAGTAAATGGCCCACACACCCCCGAACCTCCAGCCAAGCAAAGTGTCAGCTGACCGCTATGTCAGCTGACCTTCCTCACACCTGCCTCCTCAGCCTATAAAGGCTATTGTGGATCGCGCGTGCCCGTCTATAGACACGGCCGGGCTTTAAGCGCCGATCCACATCCAGAGGTGAGCTGGGGATGCCGCTAGAAGACTCAGAAGTAAGCGGTTGCCGGAGCTGCCAGCAGCCGCGTCCGCGACATTTGTTACAGTTACATTAAAGTAAGTGGGCACTACAGGAAGCTGCACCTGGTGTGTCATCCTCATGCCTACTCTGTAAGTCTATAAGAAGGGCTGGCCATGCCCCTTTAGAACTAAACAAAGGCTACTTCTTGTGTATCCAGGATAGTGGGACTCCAGCCTCATTTGTTTTCATTAGATTCTGTAATTGTTTTAAAAATAATCTCTGCACAAAAATCCAGTTCTATGAAACCTGACCCTAACTGCTGATTGCATATATTCTGAATGCAGCAGATCAGTGGAACATCCCTCCACTTCCACTTTATATTACATGCTAGTGTGTCTATATAAACTCCTTTTTGGAAAATAGAGTTCCTTTATTTCTTTGGAAAGCACAGGTTGGTGAACTAGCACAACAGTATTAGGAGCTGAATGAGGAAATCCACACGCAGGGGAGATGTCAGTGGAGAGTTGGAGGAGCGGAGCAACTATATCCTGCAGTTTCTCCTTGTGTGTTGCTATAATAAGTAAAAAAATTCTTCACCAGCAGTTTATACTTTTTTGTTGTATGGCTGTGCAGTAACCTCTTGACCATTGTTGTGGGCTCTATTATGTTTAACATACATTAAAATAAAATATATTGTTTATAATTAATAAATATATTAAAATATCATTATACAAGCAGGTTTGCAAATCATTTAAAAAACTGCCCATACATAAGTTCTCTGTATACTTGTTTGCTTTACAGACATTAATTGCTCACCCACAAGATTTTTTTTGCGTTATTTCTTATGCTTTTTTAACTGTTTCTGGGAAACAGAAACAGCTAAAAAATCTTGTGGGTGAGACAATAATCTCTTAACCACTTCAGCCTTCAGTCGTTTTCACTTTATGCATCGGAGCAATTTTCACCTCCCATTCATTAGCCTATAACTTTATCACTACTTATCACAATGAACTGATCTATATCTTGTTTTTTCCTCCACCAATTAGGCTTTCTTTGGGTGGTACAGTTTGCTAATAGCCACTTTACTGTAAATGCATTTTAACAGGAAGAATAAGAAAAAAACTGAAAAAATTCATTATTTCTCAGTTTTCAGTCATTATAGTTTTAAAATAATACATGCCTCCATAATTAAAACTCACGTATTGTGTTTGCCCATATGTCCCGGTTATTACACCGTTAAAATTATGTCCCTATCACAATGTATGGCGACAATATTTTATTTGGAAATAAAGGTGCATTTTTTCCGTTTTGCATCTATTACTATTTACAAGTTTAAAATAAAAAAATATAGAAATATTTCATCTTTACATTGATATTTAAAAAGTTTAGACCCTTAGGTAAATATTTACATGTTTTTTTTTTATTGTTATGTTTTTTTTTGGTTTTTTTTTATATTAAACATTTTATTTGGGTATTTTTTGGGAGGGTGGGATGTAAACAGTAGTCTTAGAGTGTAAATGTGTGTTGAGTTTTATTTTTTTTACTTTTAGTTGTAGTTTTACTTTTTGGCCACAAGATGGCGGCCATGAGTTTGTTTACATGACGTCACTCTAAGCGCAACATACACTTAGAGAGACGCATGGGGGATGCAACAGCCAGAAAAAGCGAAGCTTCTGAGAGAAGCTGTCGCTTTTTCTGCGGGGGAGAGGAATCAGTGATCGGGCACCATAGCCCGATTCACTGATTGCCAGGCTAACGAACCGCGGCCGGGAGCGCGCGTGCACGCGCGCGATCGGCCGTGGGAGCGCTCGAACGCCCACATTGCCTCCTGGGCGTAGCTAGTACGTCCAGGAGGCCAACAGAAACATTTTAAATTCACTTATAATGTTTTCACTTAATAAAGAACGCTAAAATAATTGCAGCAGACAGAGTAGAAGTTTGGTTTACAACAATATATGTGGCCTGCAAGACTTAAGGTAGGGCGCTCACGGGTTCCTGTGATATCACAAACAATTTTTAATTTTTCCAGGACTCCTCGATCGTGTTTGAGTTAGCCCTTTCCACTCATGCTTTTTTTTTTACGTTTTGTATTGCTGCAAAATACAATAGAATTACAAAACACACGCGATATGTGGAGAATAGTCGAAGGTTGTCCAATTTTACACTGTGGAAAAAAGAAGAATACAGAATGCAGAGGGATATAAAAAAACTCAGATTCCTGAGTAGCCAATTAACTTTAATTATGGGTCTGATAGTTTGCATATCCCTGTATGTAGCAAATTATTAATGTGAAACACCACTAGTGCTGAAGACAATCCCCTCAGTTCAGCCCTAGACATTGCAGGTATTAATGGTAAGCCTTATCTGAACTTGATTACGTAAAACAGTTAGAAAAAAAGATACTTTTAAATAACATTCAATTGCTAAAAGTATTTCAGAATGATAATATACGTTTGTGGCAATTTTCAATGAAAGTGAAGTTTCTCTTCAGCATCACTGAAATAGAAGCATTGTCATAAATTATTACTAAAGATTAAATATTTTGACAACAGGTTTGGTTTTTCCAAGTACATGTGTTTAAATTTAATTGTGGAAATTCTTGTCATTTTAATGACTGTTGCTACCCATACATCTACAACCTAGACATATATTGAACTAGGAGAACACACACCATTTAGAAAGCCCTGGTAAAGCTCAGAGTCAGCACACAGGCCACACAAAATGATGGCATACACAAAGTAAGAGAGTTATTGACACTACAGTGTCGCAAGCTGTAAAATGCTATAGTTTATATGATTGATTCACATTGATGAAATACACCTGAAGGGTCTCCTTACGTGGCATTGATATGCAAACTGTATATTCCAAGAGTGGATCTAATATAATGTGTGGTGCAGAACAAGTGTATTTGACACTCACTGCGGTGTGAAATTTGGTGAATCACCAGCAGAGGGAGCTCTTTGAAGAAATGATGAGGAAAGAATTGGAGACATACTGCAAATGTCAGTGAGAGCCGGATCAATAACAGCAGAGGAAACTTTACACACAGTTGTGGACTGCAATATAATCTTGCAGGCTGTTAGGGCTAGCTACCACTTAAAGTGGACGTAAATACAAAAAAACCCGGATCAGCAGACGGACAGAGCATTATACTTTAGGGCCCATTTCCACTAGAGCGAATATGCATGCGTTTTCTGCATGCAGATTCGCATAGCCAATAATAGTCAATGCGCCTGTTTCCACTTGTCAGGAAAACTGAGCGTTTTACTTTGCAGGAAAAATCTGCACAACAGAGCCATCAGAATTTGCACATTGCAAGGCTAGTGCATAGCTCCCAACTGTCCCTCTTTCGGAGGGACAGTCCCTCTTTGGGAGACCTGTCCCTCTTTCCTCCTCATTTGTCCCTCTTTCATGACTTTATCCCACTCTCTATGTAAATATATATATTTCTCTACTAAAAAATGTGTGTTGATTGACTCTAAACTTTATTCCCATCCTTTAAATTGATACATTACTAATTTTAAAATGTTAATATGAAGGAAAATGACCAGGATAGAAAGGACCAGTGTGGTCTTATTTATAAGACAAACTATTTTTCTTATGAAATTTTGATGGTATGCATGACTAGGGGGTGTGGCAAGGGCATGATCAGGGGTGTGGCAGAGGCGCGGCTTAAGTGTCCCTCTTTTTCATCTCTAAAAGTTGGGAGGTATGCTAGTGTGCAATTCGTATGTAATGTAATTAACAGGAGATTTGCATCCGGTTTTGCTATGCACATTTTCATGCGAATTTGCATACGTTTTCGTGTAAAATCAATGTAACAGCACACAGGCACTGACACGGTTAAATTCGCATCCTTACAAAGACACAAGAAAACGCATGCGAATTTGCATGAAAATTTGCATCAAAACGCATGCGAATTCGCATCCGCATGCAAATTTATTTATGCATTTTCCACAAAGAAATTGCACCGCACTAGTGGAAACGGGCCCTTATTGTGAATAAAAAAACAATGCTGTTGGTTTATACATGAAGAGGCACCATTTAAAAGGCACAGTTATCTTCTCTGTTAAGGATAATCCAATGCTTGGAGACCGGAGAGGTCTCTTTATTGCGGTATGGCATCCAGATAGTATCCCTAGCCTTTGCAGCCACTGAATCAGCTGACATTGAGTATAGAATTTTCCTTGCGATCCAGGGATTGTATCTGGATGCCAAACCGTGATAAAGAGACCTCTTCAGTCGGAAAAATTATCACGTTATATTGGAGCTTTAAGTGCCAACTCTACCCTTTTTTATTGTATGTTTGAATAGGGGATGGCATCACCCACCTGCATTGTTGCACCTTTCATATTGTCTTGATACTAGTAACAATGCAGAGAAGAACAATGATGGTGAGGGTCCTCAAGAGTGATTCCTGGTTGGAGCATATTATGTTATACACCAAAGTAACAAGGTGGTGGTGGTGGTGTGTGTGTGTGTGTGTGTGTGTGTGTGTGTGTGTGTGTGGGGGGGGGGGGGGGTATGGTAGGTTAGAGTGCCAGTATTTTTTATATTTTAGTACACTGGCACCAGCGAATGTTTAAAGCAAACCCAGAAGTGAAAATAAACGTATGAAATAATGAGATAATGAATTGTATGTGTAGCACAGCTAAGCAATAGAACATTATTAGTAGCAAAGAAGAGTCTCATTGTTTTCCAGTACAGGAAGAGTTAAAAAAATTCAATTGTTATCTATACAAAAGAGCTTCTCTGAGCTATTCGGCCCACTAAGTCAAATACAGTCCTGTTTTCTAAAGCACTTAAACAGCGAAGAAACAGTGCGAGACAGCTTAGATAAGGTTTTACTGCAGGAATGTTGAAAGGGTCTTTATTTCTGCTTTGTTTTATAGCTTAAAAAACAGTAGAGTGTTGTTTTAAAACTGCAAGTGTGACAGCATATGCGATGTTATAAAAAAAATCTACATAACTGAAAATAAAAATATGAGACTCCTTTCTTTGCTACTATTCATAATCAGTACTACAAATACAATTCATTATATCATACTTTTTTTTCCTCTTCAGGTTTTGCTTTAAGTTTTGGCTGAATGTGTAGAAATGAAGAAAATAGTCGACTTTCACTTTACCAGAAGTAGAAGTTTGACTTTCTTTCCTTTCTTCCGAGATGTATAAACAATGTCCGTGGACTTCTGACGTTTCCTAAACTGGGACCAGAGGGACAGTTCCCTTTTTTAGACAATGATTAGCTTAAAAGAATAGTGTAACTATTAGTTATTTAATGTGGAAAATATTTCAAATGTGTAAAATGTCAGTTTTGTCTAAGTTTGCTGTAGACAACATGTGTTATCATATAAGTCATATGCAGTGGCCAATATTATGAATATCATGATTGCCTCACGTAATTCCCCTTTCCTTCACCTTTGAATTGTTCTACACATTACTTCATCTTTTGGCAATGTTCTATGCAATTTAGGCAGCATATTCCTTAGTAAAACAGCACATGTATTTTATTGCATATTATATAGCAAGCTTTCGAATGTAGGCTAGATACTTCAAAATCAATTAGGATCAGTAAGGACTCACATGTCCACAATATGTAAACACCATACTATAGATACAGATTTGCTCCACAGCAAATGGAAGTATGTATAAAGGATGTATACTCATGTCCACTCCGGCAATAACTCTATACATCTAGAATACTTCAGGAAGTGATTAAGGAATGTCTTATGGTTGACCAATAATGATGAGCTGCATTGTAAACATATTTAATTTTGTAGTGAAACCATAATTTCACTAAGAAAGAAAGAAAGAAAGAAAGAAAGAAAGAAAGAAAGAAAGAAAGAAAGAAAGAAAGAAAGAAAGAAAGAAAGAAAGAAAGAAAGAAAGAAAGAAAGAAAGAAAGAAAGAAAGAAAGAGAAGAGAAAGAAAGAAAGAAAGAAAGAAAGAAAGAAAGAAAGAAAGAAAGAAAGAAAGAAAGAAAGAAAGAAAGAAAGAAAGAAAGAAAGAAAGAAAAGCATTTGCAATAGATGCAAGCATTGATGAGCTGATTTACATTTCAAAGAAGGTAAGACTGTTTAAAGTACACCTGAAGTGATTGGGATATGGAGGCGGCCATATTTATTTCATTTTAAACTGCACAAACTGCCTAGCTGTCCTGCTAATCCTCTACCTCTAAAGATGCTTGTACATCAAGCGATGTATGGGGAGATCGACCAGGAATCTGATCATAGAGAGATCTGTTGCCTGCCCATACACCGCAGACTGATTCCCAATAGATCTCAGCATGAAATCTATCCAGAATCGGCCTAGCAACACCACCTCTGCCACCTTCCTGGCCAAATGTTAAATGTGCTCCTCTCCCCCAGTGCCTGTGCTGTGTATATTCTCACCTGCCAGGCTTCCTGACTCCCAGTGTCCTCCACTGTCACCCCAGTTACCTTAAGTGTTGTACCATGTAGTGCACTTACCACGTGGTGCATTTGTGCCTGGTATTAGGTGGTACAGGCACTTGGTAACGGGGGTAAATGCTGTTACTGCCACGCACCAAATCGAGAAATTCGCCTGCAATTTTCCAGCATGCTCGATTTTCATCTGATTCAATAGAATTATTGAATCAGATGGTCGATCAGGCCTCCAAATTGCTAGATTTATGGCCACCTTAATCCTTTTATCCATAGCCCTGACCAAGCATGCAAATGTTTTTTTACTTTAGTTTGATTGGATTAGCTACATGCTTGTTTCAGGTGTGTTTGATCAGACTCTACTGATGCATGAAAGATCAGCATGGCTGCCAGACTATGCACAGTTATTCATTAAAGGTATTACCTCAATCAAATGTTGTTAGTTTGATGTCGGCAGAGGAATGCCTCAGCTAATTTCAGAGCTGATTTAGACATGTATTTTTGTGTACAGCAGTTAAAATCTGGAGTTAAAAGCAGTTTCAGAACTTTACAAGTACGCATATAAGCTGAGCCATCCTCTATAATAAAACCCTACTGTCTCTGCGTCCCGTGTCCCTGTGTGTGTCCCACATGCGCTCTGCGCATGTGCAGGGACGCAGACACATTGAGGGAGAGTGATGCGCGGCGAGCGATGATGGGCGAAGGGGTGGGCAGGCGTGCACGGGTTGGCGGGTGCATGCGCAGTGACAGACCTAGCCCATTTTTAAACGGGCTTAGGTCCACTAGTATTAAATAATTACAGTTCTGCTTTATTTCTGATTTTCACAGGTAGCAAAATCACAGGAACTGTAAGAAATAACTGTAACACATAGAATGTTTCTCTCTCTCTCTCTCTCTCTCTCTCTCTCTATTTCTTTAACCACTTGCCGACCGCGCACTCATAACGCGCGTCGGCAAAGTGGCAGCTGCAGGACCAGCGACGCAGTATTGCGTCGCCAGCTGCAGGCTGATTAATCAGGAAGCAGCCGCTCGTGCGAGCGGCTGCTTCCTGTCAATTCACGGCGGGGGGCTCCGTGAATAGCCTGCGGGCCGCCGATGGCGGCTCGCAGGCTAAATGTAAACACAAGCGGAAATAATCCGCTTTGTTTACATTTGTACGGCGCTGCTGCGCAGCAGCGCCGTAAGGCAGATCGGCGATCCCCGGCCAATCAGCGGCCGGGGATCGCCGCCATGTGACAGGGGACGTCCCGTCACTGGCTGCACAGGACAGATAGCGTCCTGTGCAGCCCGGATCTCCAGGGGGGGCCAGGTAGGAGAGGGAGGGGGAGGATTTCGCCGCGGAGGGGGGCTTTGAGGTGCCCCCCCCGCAACACCCGGCAGGCAGAAGCGATCAGACCCCCCCAGCACATCATCCCCCTAGTGGGGAAAAAAGGGGGGCGATCTGGTCGCTCTGCCTGCACGCTGATCTGTGCTGGGGGCTGCAGAGCCCACCCAGCACAGATCAGCTACAACAGCGCTGGTCCTTAAGGTGGGGTAAAGGGTGGGTCCTCAAGTGGTTAATGGTAAAAGGATGTTTATCAAAGTAAATTTTAATTTTAGCTAACACAGTAGAATATTAGTTATATGCGGTGTATGCTGGAAAGATGACATTCCTGGTTGCTTACTTGCTTGAGTTGAGAAACTCTGTAGTAATGTTGAAATTCTGTATTTAAGAATAAATTAAGGCAAATAAAGACAAACCTAATGTTGCACAGTTTGTTACTGTATTTCATAATATAAAAATAGCTCTGTGTGTCCTGCAAGGTGAGGATTTCTACTGCAATTATTGCTGTTAAATAGATAAAGTTTGTAGAAAGTGGCAGAAAATACTTTCATTACTTTACAGCAGTGTAATTACAGTTTAAAATATTTGGGCAGGATTATTAGACTTATCAGAGGTTGCAGCAGTGTGTAAAGAAAGAAATGATATACAATGCACATGGTTACGAAGCAACAGTGTGTATCGTTATTTGATGGCAATGATTGCAGTTTACTAATTTAACCCTTTGCACATTCCCTGCCCCACAATACCATTCTGGACATACAGGAACCCTCCCACAATGATCAGTGCATGTAAAGCAGGGTTTCTTAGTTCACAAAAATATATAGAATACATTGTTTAAAGAGGAACTGTAGTGAAAAATAATGAAATTGATAAAATTGCTTATTTTTTTACAATATGACTTTATAAATGATTTAGTCATGTTTTTGCCCACTGTGAAACCTTTCTTCACTCTTTCCTCCTCCTTATTTACATTCTGACATTTATCACGGGTGCTGAAATCTTTAGTGCTGTCAGGTGCAGCTCTGAGGAGTGTTTGTATGCTCAATGTTCTGAAGCAAGTAGAAAAAATACCCGGTCTCCCAGAATGTTCTAGCAGGAGAATATACAGCAATATATAGATATAGGAAGGGTTTTGTCATGTGGAAACCACAATTAACATATCCTGAATAATTTACTACACTCTACTATATGTCACTATGTTGCCTCTTTAGGTTGCTCTGACTCCTCTCTCAGTTAGAACTTATACTACTCTTCAAAACTAAAACATCCACTCTTAGCCATAACATTTATAAAATTTCAATGAATAGAGGCCCTATTAATGTGTAATTGTAACCAAGTAAATTGTATATGTGTGAGAGTCCGCTCAGCTGCCTGCGCAGGCAGGCAGCCTTTTGACCATTGTTTAGGTTTGCATGCTGCAGGACTCTGGAACAGAGACCTGTCTTTCCATTGCAAGTTCTGGTCTGTTCTCTTGCTGGGGAATTTGCATACATTCGTTATGCAAATCCCCTACCTGCCTTCTTTGATGACTGGCACTATAAGAGCTTTATGTTTCTCAGAAGGCTTTGGCTGGTCATTTCCCTTCCATGGTCTGTTCCTGATGGACACTGCTGGAGTGTCAGCCATTGCTATCTAGTATAGTTAATTTCTGGGGGTTGCTTTAGGCTCCCCTCCTAGCCCAGTCAGGTTGTATTGTCTGTATTGCCTGTTCTGTCTTGTCTTGCCTGTTGCCATTGTCCTGTCCCAACGGTGGTCGACAGGAAATGGTTCTGATCTCTGTTCTTGGAGTATAGCTGGTGCAGCGGTTGCTACCAGCTATCTCTTCTGTTCTGTCTCCTGGGATTGCGCTAGCTACTTTTCGCTAGCGCTGGGGATCCTTCTGTTTTGCTACTCTGTACCTGGATCACGCTAGCCACTTTTCGCTAGTGCTGTGGATCCTATCTCTCGCTTGTCCCTGTTTTCGTGTGTCTGTCTTGTCCACTACGCTTGCTGGAGGCTCGGTGAGGTAACCGTTAAGCAAGCGCTCGCGTCCTCTGTTTCATGTTTGTCTGTTAATGGTTAGTTAGGCGTGCTTGTCTCTATTGTGCTTATCACGTGGAGATCGCGCATAACCGCGTGCACTGTTGCGAATTAATGCGGTGTTCGCGGTTAGCTAGCGTTTGTTATTTTCCGTATCTCCTTATTGTATTATTTGCTGTACCTTTGCTACCCTCGTATTCTATTCTGATCTGCCTTGTGTCACGTCTGGCGATCGCACCTCTCGCAATCGCGTTCCTATTTCATATCTGCTGTTGTGTGTGCGCGGTCGCGGGGTGGCGACTGGATTGGCGCACACACATACAACCTGTCCCTTTGCTCAATCTCATTCGCAATCACCTCTCTTGCGATTGCGTTCTGCGCTTCGTACAATTCCTGTCTGGCATTTGTGGAGGTACAGAGGATTGGTTCCTCTGCACTCCTCAGCGCCATCTGCCGACAGGAATTTCCCTCTACAGGTGCGTAGCACCTTTTGCTGGGTGCCTGCAAATATACGCTTGTGGAGGATTTCCGCCGTGTCAGCGCACGCGTTGTGCGCTGATCACGGAGAAAGTTCCACAATCGTTACAATATGACATGGTCATGCTGATAGGAACCTTCATTCACTGGATTTCTATAAATGCTGCGTCTCAGCTTAGACATTTTAGCTTTTAGTAGTTAGAATTGTACCTATTTATTGCAATGGTTACTGGGCATATTGAATTGGTCCATATTCAATTGCACTACTAAAGGCAGGCACAAGCAGAGGAACATTTTGCTTGTAAATGACGAGGATTGCCAATACATTGTGGCTTTAGAAAATCAGGCTCAATGAGTACTTCTAAATATAGTAGCTAAAGGCATTAAGTTATTGATGATCTCTCAACATTATGAAAGAATATAATACTTTTTGATAGCATGGAAAAGGGGTGGAGCTGCCTTTGGACTTTATGCCTTGTACAAAAAATGAGATTTTCTGGCAGATTTACTGCCAGATTGACTATTTCCAACATGTCTGACCTGAGTTCCGATCGATTTTCCATAGAGGTAAATGGAAAATCGATCGGACAATTGATTGTAAAATCTCATCCTATGTACTAGGCATTACTGCATTCTGGGGAGATTTTCCCTGTCTTCCTAGCTTTTGCATAGAATGGAGAATAATGGACAAAGGGCACACCTATGCTTTAATTATAAATTCCCTGCCTCCACCTGCTAGTAAATAACTTTTGGTAGAGTTTAACAAATGCCCTTAACCTAATTGATGCGCTTTTAAGCAAATGATATCTTGACGAAAGCACTCTTTGAAATGCTTTGGATTCATCTCGAGGAGAAGATATATAGTAGCTGGGTTTTCAGCCTATTGGTAATACATTTTGCAGGACATTTATATAGCTGCAGTTCATAACTTCTCTGTTCAAAGACCACATATGGACAGCTTCTTCCATGGTAGCACTCAGCTATGAACCTTTCCAAGTGCTATCTATTAGTAAGTAATGGAAAACCTGATTTGTTTATAGCCCGAACGTGTGCATCACCAAAGTAATGAAACCTCTAAAGCCATAAAAATACACAATATGGAGAGTAATACCTCCTGCTAATATTTCAGTTTTAGAGCCATTTATAAATATATACACCTGCATTATATTTAGCTATTGAAATATGTAACCTTTTTGGCTTGAGGAGGAATAAATAATTACTAAATCATAACACAGGAATGGAACACACACCCTGTCATTTGGAGTTTAAAACATGACTTGAAACATTTTTACCTCTTTGTTTTTATTGCTGCTCCATGTGTTCTTTGTAAAGTATTTTACTATCCCCTGCTGGGCTACGCAGACTCTGGGTTGTCTACTTTTATGATCCTTTCCAAATATTTGAAAGCAATTAATGGATCCTGACCAAGACTTACAACAAATGTATCACCAGATTAGTAATTTTTACCTTTCGGAGAAAAACTATGGGCCAGGAAGTTGTCTTTTGGTTCTGTGTTCCCTCAAACTTTTACCTTTTACGCATGGATGATGATTTAGTTTTAGCTGCAAGCCAGACTTTGCTTCAAAAAGCATCTTAAATGAACACATACTTTCTTGTGCATGTTAAAATACTTTCTTTAAAAATAGCTTCACAATTGTGGACCCACTTAGAGCAGTCGTACATGGAGTTCACTCACCCTCCACATTGAATGGGTTTAATTTGGAAATGGGTGCTTAAAGCGTACCCAAGGCGAACCTCGGGTACAAAAACACTTACTCTGCCTCTGGATCCTATAGAAGCTTCTCAGGCCATCTTCCATTACCCCATTGTAGAGCACGCCCCTCCTGAAGAATTCCGAGGTCTTGTCAGAAGGGAACATTTTCGCACTGCTCATCTTCTACTGTGCGTGAGTATGGCCGTGTTTGCACAGTAAGCCGGAACCGTTGGTTGACAAGCGGTTTTGTGTGACTGCATGGGTGTGGCCATGCAGTAGCCTTGCATTTAAGACTATCTGTCGGACTTAAATGATTTAGGGGGATCCTATAATGGCCCACTCCACATCTGAGCAGAGTTACCAGCTCATCAAGACTAGCTGCTGGCTCTTTTGCATTCCAGCAAATCAATGAGTTCAGCTGCATCAATGAGTGCAGCCATGCCTCTCCTATACTCTATATGCCAAGCCATTTGCCAGCAATGCCATGACTCCTTCAGGGCCATGTCCCTACCTCACTTACCATACTGTTTTCCATTACTCTGGCCACATTATATAATGAACTCTACACCAATACAGGGGACAAGGAAAAGTAATGTTGGTTGGTAGAATAAGTCTGATAGTGAAGCAAATATTCAAACTTTGAGCGGAAGTCAGTGGTGCTCATCAGAGCTAGGATATCTGAGATACTCGGATATCCTAGCTCTTTTTTCACTATTTGAGCTCGAATACCGAGCTCGAATAGTATTAGCTATCCGGGCTGTGCTATCCGAGCGCACTCGGATAGCAAGCAGCTATCCGGAGATATCCTAGCTTTCCGAGCTCGGATAGCGTCACGAGCTCGGAAAGCGTCACGACAGACGTCACCTCGAGTCCTCACAAGCAAATCAGAGGGCTCCCAGCCCTCTGACTGCAGCCAATCACAGAGGGGGAGCCTGGCCAAGCCACCCTCTATAAATAGCGGACGCCATCTTGCCTCATTCGTCCTGCTTGCGACTTACTGACTGAATGTACTGAGAGACTGCTCCAGTGCTTTTTGTCTGTGTGCAAGTGCATTTCTATTGTTCTAAACCATTTTTTTTACACTTCAACACTTGATGTTGAACTGTATTGCTTTGTATTGTAGATAGATTGTATTTTAGGCAGTTTAGTTTGTTTGATTACTAGGGACTAGGGAGGGAGACAGTCTATCACTGGTGCTGCTGCAGCCAGCAGCTAGGCCCTGTGCCTAGGCAAGGCAGCCTGCCCTGCTCTGTGCTCTAGTCTCTACCTTACCTGTGCTCTCACCTGTCCTACTCTACTCCTGTACTACTACTTCTGTGTTAGATAGATTATTGTACTATTTTGTAGTTAGCAAGGCCCAGCTTTACTGCTATACCTGTCCTGCTGTATCTGCTCTCTGTAATCTAGTCACACCTGTTCCATTATTTAGCTAGATTCTTCTATTGTTTAGTTAGTAGTACTGTAGTGTACTGTACTCTAGTCTGTGTATAGGGACCGTCCGTCACTGAGTTACCTAGGGTCTTTGTGTGCGCAGTGCACATCTGCGCTGTCCGCACCCTCTCATTAGTGCTACACCCGTCCTATTGTTTATATATTACTTCTATTGTGTATTCGCTGAATTGTACTGTAGTCTGTGTATAGGGACACCGTCAGTCAGCGTCAGCTAGGGTCTTTGTGTGCGCAGTGCACATCTGCGCTGTCCGCACCCTCTCGTTAGTGCTACACCTGTCCTATTGTTTATATATTACTGCTATTGTGTATTCGCTGAATTGTACTGTAGTCTGTGTATAGGGACACCGTCAGTCAGCGTCAGCTAGGGTCTTTGTGTGCGCAGTGCACGTCTGCGCTGTCCACACCCTCTCGTTAGTGCTACACCCATCCTATTTTTTTCTATTACTTCTATTGTGTATTTGCTGACTTTAACTATACTGTAGTCTGTGTATAGGGACACCGTCAGTCAGCGTCAGCTAGGGTCTTTGTGTGCGCAGTGCGAACTCTCTCGTTAGCGCTACACCGATCTCTGCTGAAGAGTACACCTGTCCGTCACCTCACACACCCACAACCACCAGTCCCACCCCATTAAAGTACCCCACTTGTCCCACCCGCCTTTACATATATACGTTTTTTTTTTCATTTGTATAATATTAAAAATATACGATGTCTGGCACTGGCAGCCACGGTTTGGGCAGGGGCAGCAAGGGCATCGCCAAGAGAGGAGGTCGTGGGCATGGCAGCCGCGCCACCACCACCATGCGCAGTTCTGCGTCTGCACCAGTGGCTATTCCACCATTAGCCACTGGCCGTGGACGCCTTGGCCGCCCAACAGCTGGGAGTCACGCTGCAGAAACACAGCAGCAGCAGCAGCGTGTGGCGCAGATGTTCCTCCCACCGCCAGGTCGTAGCCATCCTATTGAGGAGAAGGACGCAGACGCTGTGGTGATGGTGGATGAGCAGGCCACCATTAGCTCTGGAACCGAGTCCTCCACCCCCGCCACCACTCCTGTTCGCAAGAGCAGCAGCAGCTGCCCAGCACTGCCTGGGGGGGAGGAGGAGGAGTGCAGTTCTCCAGCCCCAGCGGGCAACACCAGCACCCTGTCACTCAGCAGCACCTTCTTGTTATCCCCAAGCACAGCGGGGCTATGGAGTGCTGTTGCGGCAGAATTGGAGAAGGAAGGAATGCTGATGGGCACTTTGGGGGATGATGCTTTGGACAGTCAGACAGTGGTGACTGTCCATCCACCCATGCATGCAGAAGGGGAGTTTGGGGGATCCCAGCAGGACATGTTTGCGGAGGGGGAGGATGATGATGACAGGGTGAAGGACAGAGACTGGGTGCCAGGTCCTGGGAGTGGGGATGTCATCAGCTCTGAGGAGGAGGAGGAGGATGCATCTGTGGGCCTTGCTAAAAGGATCAGCATCGCAGGCATGGGCAGGATCACAAGTGGGCGGTGGTATGCTGGCCACACAGCGTGCTGATCTGGAGACGAGTTCTGCCAGTGCCACCACCAGCCGCACCAAGAAACCCCCCCCCCCCCTTACCACCACAGGGAGACCAGCGGCAGCAGCACCTTCCAGCCAAAGGGGCAACTTCACTTCCCCAATATGGAATTTTTTCACCCTGCCATATGTGGAGTGCAAGTATGCCACCTGCAACCAGTGCCGCAAGCATCTCAGCAGAGGGAAGGAGCCCTCTGCATTTGGCACCACAATCAGAATCAGAATCAGAATCATTTTATTTCGCCAAGCATGACTGGGTCAAGCCCGGAATTGGGTTTGGCACAATGGAGCAGTACATAGAGAGAAAGACAAGAAATACGTTAGAATGACAGTAATATCTCATACTCAGGTATAAGCATGTACTCAAGTATAAGCATACACGAATATACAATCAGCAATTTGATATACACAGCTGAAGTCCGCCGCTGCTATGCAGGTGGTAGGGCGCTGATAGAGGGTGGTAGAATGTTAAGGGAGTTCAGGAGGCTGACAGCCATCGGGAAGAAAGAGTTCTTGTGTCTGGTGGTCTTGGTGGGGATGGCCCGAAGTCTCCGGCCCAGTGGAAGTGGGGTGAAAAGACAGTGGCCTGGGTGGGAGAGGTCACTTGCAATCCTCAGTGCCCTGGCTCGCAATCTTGTGTAATACAGGTGGTCAAGTGGGGGCAGAGGTCTCCCAATGATCCTCTCCGCCGACCTAATGATCCTCTGCAATTTGTGCCGGTCGCTGGCGGTGGCTCCCCCATACCAGACCAAGATGGCGGAACAGAGGATCGATTCAATGGTGGCAGTGTAAAAACATGTTAGAATCTCCTGGGCCATGCCGAACTTCCGCAGTTGGCGGAGGAAGAAGAGTCTCTGCTGGGCTTTCCGTTGGGTTGACATGATATTGACTCTCCAGCTGAGATCGCTGGAGATAGTGGTGCCCAGCAGGCGAGCGCAGGGCACCCTGGCCACCTCAGTGCCACCGATGTAGATGGGAGGTGGGGTAGGTGCCGACTTCCTAAAATCAATTATGAGTTTGACGGTTTTGGCCGTGTTGAGCACCAGGCTGTTCTCTTTACACCAGTGGCATAGTCTTTCCACCTGCTGCTGGTAATCCCGGATGTTGTCCTTGGTGACGAGGCCGACAATGGTGGTGTCATTCGCAAATTTTATGACTTTGACAGAGTCTGCCGTGGACCTGCAATCATTTGTGTAAAGGGAGAAGAGCAGCGGGGACAGGACGCAGCCCTGGGGTGCCCCTGTGTTTGTTATCGCTTCTCGTGAGTAGATGTCCCCCAGCCTGACAACTTGGGATCTGTTAGAGAGGAAGTCAGTGATCCATAGCCGTAGGGTGGAGTGGACCCCCAGTGTGGTCAGGACATTCTGGAGGGTGCTTGGGCATATAGGGCTCGATTCACAAAGCGGTGATAACCCAGTTAAAGACTTTAGGCGTGATAACCATTTTTATCATGCCTAAACTCAGTTTAGGCATGATAAGTTTAGGCATGATAAGTTTAGGCATGATAAGTTTAGATAAGTTTAGATTGCGCGCAAAGTCCCGCACGCAAAGCAGCGCCATTAAACTCTATGCAAAATGCACCAGACTTTGCTAGCGCAAAACTTTTGATCAGCTGTGCACTGCGGTGCTAGCCCAGTTGGTGCTTAAACTTATCACACCTAAAAACTTATCACATCTAAACTTATCACACCTAAACTTATCATGCCTAAACAGAGTTTAGGCGTGATAAAGGGCTTTTCACCACGGTGCTAACTGTTAGCACCGCTTTGTGAATCAGGCCCATAGTGTTAAAAGCCGAGCTGAAGTCTAATAGCAGTACTCTGGCATACGCATCTCTCCTGTCTAGATGGTTGTAGATGTATTCCAAGCAGATGTTAAGAGCATCATCAGTGGACCTATTTGCCCTGTAGGCGAACTGGAGTAGGTCAAGTAGGGGCAAGGTGGAACGCTTGAGGGTGGATAATACCACTCTCTCTAGGGACTTCATGATGACGGACGTCAGAGCTACAGGCCTGTAGTTGTTGAGGTCGGAGATGCCTTGTTTCTTGGGAACTGGAATGATGGTGGACCTCTTGAAGCACGCCGGGACTCTGCCCTCTGTCAGTGACCTACAGAAGATGGCAGAGAGGATGTGGGCAAGTTGCTCCGAGCAGGTTTTGAGGCAGGCAGGGGACACGCCGTCGGGTCCCGAGGCTTTCCTGGCATTTAGCGTGGACAGGAGGTGTCGAACGTCTGCCTCCCTAACTTCCAGAGAGAGTGAGTCCTCACCTGGGTCGCTGTGCGCGTGGGCTGGGGGGGAGGAGGTGGTGGGTGCCCCCCAGGTTCAGCCTGCCTTTCAAACCTGCAGTAGAACTTGCTTAGTTCTTCAGCTAATTCAGGGCTGGGTGTAGCATGTTGCGGGGGAGGCTTGTAGTTGGTGGCAGCCTTAAGTCCTTGCCATACAGCTCGTGAGTTGTTAGAGCGAAGGTTCTGCTTCATCCTCTCAGCAAACTCCTCTTTTGCGGCTCTCAGCTCTCGCTTCAGAGCGTTCCTCGCCTTCCTGAATTCCTCCTGGTTTCCTGCCTTGTGAGCTGCCTCCTTGCGTTTCCTCAGTAGCCGTAGCTTGTTGGAGAACCACGGTTTGTTATTCGGGTAGAGCTTGAAGGATTTGGTTGGGACGCAGGAGGCCTCGCAGAAGCTGATGTAAGAGGTGACGTTGTCCGCCCACTCGTCCAGGTCTGGAGCTGCCAGGGATTCCCAGTCCGTGCAATCAAAGCAGGCTTGCAGGTGGAGCTTGGCCTCGCTGGACCACACCTTGGAGGACTTCACGACCGGTTTTGCCGATTCCAGGAGCCTTCTGTAGGTGGGGATGAGATGGACAAGGCAGTGGTCGGAGGAGCCAAGTGCCGCCCCAGGGATAGCCTTGTAGGCATCCTTCAGTGGTGTGTAACAGTGATCGAGGGTGTTCAGGCCTCTGGTAGGGCAGGCAACATGCTGGTGCAAGCGTGGCAGCTCCTGACGAAGGTTTGCCCTGTTGAAGTCCCCCATGACTATGAACAGCGAGTCTGGGAGGGATATTTCCCACTGCGAGATGGTGTCGCTGAGGGAATTCAGGGCAGATTTGGCGTCTGCATCAGGGGGAATGTACACTCCGACAAGGACGTAGGAGGAGAACTCCCGAGGTGAGTATACTGGCCTGCAGTTCACGAGTAGAAGTTCTAGGTCTGGGGAGCACATCCTGTCAAGTACTGGTGGGGTGGGGCACCATGAGGAGCTGACGTAGAAACAGATGCCTCCGCCTCTTTTCTTCCCAGAGAGGGAAGGGTCACGGTCTCCTCGTATGAGGCTGAAGCCTGGAAGGTGTAGGGCGTTCTCCAGGATGTTCTCATGTAGCCAAGTCTCCATGAAGCAGAGTACTGGGGTGTTCCTTCCGAGCTACCTCCTGCCGCAGAGGAGACGCAGTTCGTCCAGTTTGTTAGGGAGAGAGCGGACATTTGCCAGGAGAACTGAGGGGATGGCTGACCTCAAGCCCCTCTTCCTTAGTCTCATGCGGGCCCTGGCTCGGCAGCCCCTTCGCCGCCAGCCTGCACTGGGCCAGGGAGCGGAGTCCAGGACTTGCTGTATGTAGTTCTGGACCCGATCTTGCAGGAGGAGACTGGCCTCAGGGAGTGGAGGGCCGCGATGTTCCCACCGCAGAAGTTGCTCCCTGGAGTACGTTGTGCGTGTGGTAGAGTGAGGGGCAGGGGCGTGGCCGATGGCGGGAGTGGGGTGCCTACGGGGGGTAGAGGAGCCTGGCATTGCCAAGGGATGCAAGGGTCGCCTGCCACGGGGACAATCCAGGTCAACTTAAAAAGCAGTCTTGTGCATTTAAAGACAGTTATCACGTGCGCCGTGCAGTACAGTCTGTCACATGAGCAATTCAATACAGTCCCTCACAAGGGCGGTGCAATACATTCCATCTTATGAGCAATGCAATACAGTTCACCATACGCGCAGTGCGGTGCGGTCCATCACATGAGCAGAGCGGTGCAATACAGTCCCTCACAAGAGCGGTGCAATACAGTCCTTCCTATGAGCAGTGCAATACAGTTCACCACACGCGCAGTGCAATACAGTCTATTTGCATGAGCAGTGCAACACAGTCCACCTTATGAGCAGTGCAATACAATACCCCCCATGAGCGGTGCAATACAGTCCATCCCGTGAGCGGTGCACTACAGTCCATCACATGAGCGGTGCAATACAGCAGTGCAATACAGCCAGCAAGAGAGCAGGTCGTGTGGCAGACCAGCAGCAGACTATAGTAAGCATAAGGAGCAGTAGATGCAGTTCGTTGTGTGTGAGCAGACACACGCAGATCAGCAGATCTTACCAGCCAGTGTTGTACCCCGCAGGGGTAAGAAGGGGTACAGGGTCCTTGCTTTATCCTCATCTGCAAACCTGGCGCAGCACTGTTGTGGTCAGGGTGAGGCACGGTGTGGATCAGGATCCCTTGGGTCAGCACTGGTGTTGGGCGAGATTCTGGTGGCTGGATCTGCAGGGCCGATCGTTCTGGGCAGCCCCTCCAAGTGGGAGGCCTTGCAGGGCAGCGATGGGTTGCGTCACGTCTGATCGGGTGATCAGTGCCTCTGTCAGCGGCGGGGGACAAGCCAGTGTGCCTGCAAGGGCCGGAGAAGGGGTCACAGATGGAGGAAGAGCGGTCGGCAGCGCACTGCAGTCGCACTAAGGTGGATGCGGGGTTCCCGGACAGCTGGAGCGGCTTGCTGCTGGCAGCGGCGGCGGAGCAGCTGAGCGGCCACCCCGACAGTGTACGCCGGGACTGTGTGGGAGAAGCCTCAACACGTGGTGTGCACGTGGAGGCTGAAGACCATCAGCAATTCCTCTGCGGCGGGCGGGTATCGATGGAGGTCGAGAGCCCGGACCAGCAGCCTCTAATTAGTTAGCAGCATGCACGGGTGGCGATCGGGCAGCTCACATCTGGCAGGCAGAGGGTCCGTACTGCGGCTCAGGCACCCGGGTAGGTACGTCAGGGGAGGCCACCCACGTGGGTCCTTGCAGCAGGAAGGGAGGCAGCAATGCCCTTGTTGGAGATGAGGAGTCTCTGGTGATGGGGAGACCAGGGCCCAGCAGGCGATAGTTCAGGCTGGCCTTGGGGCTACAGGATGGCGGGGTGGATGAGCAGAAGGATGCGGCGGCTACAGTCCCCGTCGGATCGTCTGTTTCCCTGCGGCAGGGAACCCCGGGGTTGCTCCTTCTGGCGCTTGGAGGTATGGTATCGCGCTACTCAATGCTGACTAATTAACTAAACTAACTAAACTAAAACTAAAAAAATAACAAAAAGAAACTTACTATACCACAAAGAAAGGACCTCTCTGGTCAACCATCTTGCAGGGAAACACTTTCATGAGCATGAGGAGATCGTGAAGTTGAAGGAAGCTGGCAGTGGCAGTGGCAGACCCGCCACCACTGCGAAGCCGTCGGCAGCAGCCACCCACCCTCCTCCACCTCCTCCAGCAGCACCAGCCGGAGTGTGTCAGCAACGCACTGATCCTCCTCCCTCTGCAACTCCTGCCACCGACACTGAGGCCTGTTCTGGCAGCCAGTCCTCAGTGGCCTCCTCTGCTCCCTCCTCTGATTCCGTGCCAGCAAAAGGCGTCGCCAGACCCTGCTCAGCGACACCTTCCAGGGGGGTGGTCAGGGTTCTGCCTCCCAGCAGCCGTCGCGTGCGTCAGCTGAACGGCTTGCTGGCACGGGCCATGTGCTCCCAACTCCTGCCTTATTCCCTTGTGCAGGAGGGGAGCGACATGCGTGCGCTCCTGATGTGTGCAGCCCCCAATTGGCCAATCCCCAGCCGACATTATTTTGCACGCACGGCCATCCCTGCACTTCACCGCTCTGTGATGGCCAATGTCGGGAGAGGGCTGGAGCACGTGGTGGGTCAACGGTCCACGACACCATGGACTCATGGAGCCGGTTTGGGACAGGCCGCTATCTGTCCTTCACCGCGCATTGGGTCAGCTTGGTGGAAGGGGGTGAGGTGGGGGGAGCAGCATCGGGCACTGTCAGAGCAGCAGCACCAACAACGCAGTGGGTGGTGCCACCATGCAGAGTCAGCGGAACAGCAGCAGGTTCCTCTGATCCGCTTCTATCCTCCGGCACACCAGCCCAAACCCCCCGCCTCAGCAGCAGCGTGAAGCCCCGCCACTGCCAAGCGCTGCTGGAATTGGTCAGCCTGGGGAAGACCAAACTGACGGCAAACCACGTCCTGGCCAAACTCCGAGAGCAGGAGAGGAATTGGCTGACCCCCAGAGGCCTCAGAGTCGGAGAGGTGGTGTCCGACAATGGGGCAAACCTTGTTGCTGCCATCAACAAGGGAGACCTGACCCACATCCCCTGCCTGGCGCACGTCCTAAACCTGGTAGTCCAAACGTTCCTGCGGACCTACCAGGGGATGGACCGACTCCTTGAGGCGGCAAGGAAGGTTGTGCGTCATTTCTGGCACTCGCCTGCAGCCGTGGCGAGCCTGGAAGAGGTGCAGAAGGAGCTGCACCTGCCACAGCACCGGCTCATGCTCGATGTTCCAACTCGCTGGAACTCCACCCTGGCGATGTTGGAGCATCTGGTTGAACAGAGGCAGGCTGTCAGCCAGTACGTTGCACGAGCAACAGTTGCCTCCCTCACTGCAACTGGGTGTGCCGCCACCAACCTCCCGTCCATCATCTCCACGGAGGACTGGGGGCACATGCAGCAGGTGTGCTCAGTCCTGGCACCCTTCCTGCAGGCCACCAACATGGTGAGCAGGGACCATGTAATGGTGTGCGAGTGGGTCCCCTTGGTGTGTGTGCTGGACAGGGCCCTGTATGCACTTCTGGAAGAGGGAGTGGCAGCCTTGGACCAGCAGGAGCTGCAGGCAGCTTCACAGGCCACCTCTGAGGAGGAGGGCTTGGAGTTGGTGGAGGTCCCTGACCTTGCTGCTGATGAGGGGGAGCAGCAGAGCGCAGCTGGACTGGTGCGGGGGTGGAGAGAGGATGAGGTGGAGGGGGCAGAGGAAGAGGAGGACATCACTGTCGGCTCTGGGGCTGCCGATGATGTGCCAGCATACGTGGCCAGACTCTTCCCAATGGCAGCGCACATGCTGAGGTGCCTGCGCAAGGACCCAAGGGTAATCCAGATGAAGAAGAGGGAGGACATCTAGATCTGCATGATGCTGGACCCACGTCTGAAGGGAAAGCTCAGCCAGTTCCTGCCTGCAGGAGGAGACCGTGCGCAACAAATGAGGGATTTGCAGCTGTCCCTTGTTGAGCGCTTGCAGGAAGCCTTCCCTGAGCCATCCACCCCCACTGTCCAGCCAGCACAGAGGCAGCAGCAGGTGCCTGCATCCACCAGCAGCAAGCGCACACGCACCACAGACCTGCTGTCTCTGACCAACGAGCTCTACATGAGTGTAGAGCTGCCAAGGACTAGAGAGGAGGTGCCTGCAGCAGCATCCTTCTCCTCCAGTCACAGACAGCGATTGACCCGAATGGTGCCTGACTACATAGGGTCCTTCAGCAGGCTTGACAGCATGGCCCCTGTTGATCCCATGGAGTATTGGGTCAAGCACCTGCCGATCTGGAGCGAGCTTGCGCAGTATGCCCTGGAAGTGCTCTCCTGCCCCCCTTCCAGCGTACTGTCAGAGCGTTGCTTCAGTGCAGCCGGTGGAGTCATCACTGAGAAGCGATCTCATCTGTCTCACAAGTCTGTGGACAGACTGACGTTTCTCAAAATGAACAAGGCTTGAGTGGAAGGCGAATTCCTGGCCCCTGTTGTCGGCGAGAGGGGGACATGAAGTGGCGCACACACACATTACACCTGCTGCTGCTGCTGCTGTATTTCTTCCTGCTGTCTGTGTGTCTCCACTGCCAGGGAACACATTACAAGGTGCTGCTGCCCATGCGCCACCAGCTATTACGCTCAACAATAGCTGCATTATTTTGAAAAGAAAAAATAAATTGTAATTAATTTAGAGGTGTCCGGGTTGAAAACTGTGCTGTCCCAATTGTGTATTGTACACAATGTGGGCTTCACGACCGCTGTCTGGAACCTCATGCTGTTCATTTACGGCCCTGGAACCACCGCTAGGACCCAGGGCCTATTATGTCTCGCTGCCTGCCCTCCTGCCTGCTGCCAAATGCCAGTCTGCCACACACACTCATCCTCCTCACGCTGCCTGCTGCTGTATTTCCTCCTGCTGTCTGTGTGTTTCCACTGCCAGGGAACACATTACAAGGTGCTGCTGCCCATGCGCCACCAGCTATAACGCTCAACAATAGCTGCATTATTTTGGAAAAAAAAAATGTAATTAATTTAGAGGTGTCCGGGTTGAAAACTGTGCTGTCCCAATTGTGTATTGTACACAATGTGGGCTTCACGACCACTGTCTGGAACCTCATGCTGTTCATTTACGGCCCTGGAACCACCGCTAGGACCCAAGGCCTATTATGTCTCGCTGCCTGCCCTCCTGCCTGCTGCCAAATGCCAGTCTGCCACACACACTCATCCTCCTCACGCTGCCTGCTGCTGTATTTCCTCCTGCTGTCTGTGTGTTTCCACTGCCAGGGAACACATCACAAGGTGCTGCTGCCCATGCGCCACCAGCTATTACGCTCAACAATAGCTGCATTATTTTGAAAAAAATAAATAAATTGTAAT
The DNA here is from genome assembly GCF_040937935.1 of Hyperolius riggenbachi. Taxonomy (NCBI): domain Eukaryota; kingdom Metazoa; phylum Chordata; class Amphibia; order Anura; family Hyperoliidae; genus Hyperolius; species Hyperolius riggenbachi. The sequence goes on from NC_090648.1 coordinate 311,387,971, forward strand.
TAATTTAGAGGTGTCCGGGTTGAAATCTGTGCTGTCCCAATTGTGTATTGGACACAATGTGGGCTTCACGACCGATGTCTGGAACCTCATGCTGTTCATTTACGGCCCTGGAACCACCGCTAGGACCCAGGGCCTATTATGTCTTGCTGCCTGCCCTCCTGCCTGCTGCCAAATGCCAGTCTGCCACACACTTATCCTCCTCACGCTGCCTGCTGTTATATTTCCTCCTGCTGTCTGTGTCTCCTCTCCACTGCCAGGGAACACATTACAAGGTGCTGCTGCCCATGCGCCACCAGCTTTTACGCTCAAAAATAGCTGCCTCCTGCCTGCATCAATTTGAAAAAAAAATTGTACTTAATTTAGAGGTGTCCAAGACACATAATATAATGATAGAGAAGAAGATGATATAGAAGAAGAAGATATAGAAGAAGAAGATGAAGAAGATATAGAAGAAGAAGAAGAAGATATAGAAGAAGAAGAAGATATAGAAGAAAAAGAAGAAGAAGAAGGAGAAGATATAGAAGAAGAAGATATAGAAGAAGATCTAGAAGAAGAAGAAGAAGATATAGAAGAAGAAGAAGAAGAAGACATAGAAGAAGAAGAAGATATAGAAGAAGAAGATATAGAAGAAGAAGAAGAAGAAGAAAACGATATAGAAGAAGATCTAGAAGAAGAAGAAGATATAGAAGAAGAAGAAGATATAGAAGAAGAAGATATAGAAGAAGAAGATATAGAAGAAGAAGAAGATATAGAAGAAGAAGATGAAGACGACGTAAATGAAGACTTCCAACAACCATTTTGGACACACCTTCTTATGCCAACACTTTTCATGACGTTAATTTGCTATTTTTGATACCTTTTTTTATAACTACTACATCACCACATAATCACTTGATGTTCTTCTTCATAAAAAAGGTGGTTTCATGCATCATTGACCTCCAATACAAGTTTTAAAAGCTATTTAAGGCCAGCTCGAATATTTTACTCGAATACAGACTCGGATAGTGACGTCGGATATCCGAGGTCGAATCGGATATTCGATTAACTCGAATATCAAACTTCGAGTGAATTCGGATAGTTTACTATCCGAATTCGATCAAACTCGAATAGGATAATGAGGTATCCGAGCAACACTAGCGGAAGTGTTAACATTAAAGCAACACAGTACATATACAAACAGTGGTAAGACATATTTTAATGCCAGTTAGGTAACATTTTACTATGAAGATGAAAGGTTCCACAACTCTTTAATTTAATTAACAAAAAGAGCATCAATCAGGCTAATATTAGCTATTCACCTGACCATTGCTGCTATGCATTGTGTAATAGAGAGTGAGACTTTATACTGTAGTGCTGACCTTCAGCACCATGACACTGCTACCTTCAGCACAACAGCACTACTACCTCGCTGCCCCAGGAGATCCACCACTGTCACCTGCCATCCATCGCTAGAGCCAGAAAGCTCCCCTGTTGGTTCCCACCCCTGCAGCATCACTCCTCGCTGCAGCTCAGCCATCATGCACCTTCAGTCCCATTGCTTTCTGTGTCTTTGCCTCTGGCACCGTCACAGACATGCACTGCTTCTCACTAGGACTGCATCGCTCTGTCATACTGGGAGCTCTGGCAAAGCATCACAACAATCAATTTTTGTTAAAGAGACTCTGAAGCGAATACATTTTGCTATTTTTACCTTGTAATTTGCTTCAGGAGTCTCAGCAGAAGCAAACCACCACATCCCCAATGCAAAATGAGAGCTTTAGACCCCCCAAATCCCCGGGGCAATCCGGGCAGCGTTTACTCAAAGAGGCAGAGCTTTCAGCTGCAGCTCTGCCTCTACTGCTGCCAGTCGCGGCGGATCGCCGCCTCTCCCCGTCCCTCTCACTCTTCCTTCATAGAAATCCACACGGCGATTAACGTCAGGAGAGGCAGAGCTGCAGCTGAAAGCTCTGCCTCTCAGGGCAGCAGAATCCACGACCAAGTTGGTCATGGGTGTTTGCCCCTGAATTTGGGGGGTCTAAAGCCCTCGTTTTGCGGCTAGGATGCAGCGGTTTACTTCTGCTGAGACTCCTGAAGCGAATTACAAGGTAAAAATGGCAAAATGTATTCGCTTCAGTGTCTATTTAAGTAAAGTTCATGTGGACAAACCAAAATTATACAGAAATAATGTTTTGTGGATGCATGTAGCCAATATAGAACTTTTTGGCTTAAAGTGTAACTGTCGGGCATAAAATAAAAAAATCAATTCTTTATTTTTATCTGGTAAACAAGTAATGAGGATGCTAACCAGGCAATCCAAAAGTTAAAATCACTATTACTTTTCTTGGTGATTAATGATCATTCCCCAGTTTACCTGACTCTCATTTGCTACACACAAAATTTGGTACACAAAAAGGAAGTTGCAGGACATGCTGGGTTGTCCTTTTTGCTTTTCTACTTCCCCTCAAACTTAACTAATGCAGCCTTATTAGCTGAAGCTTCTTTCCCTCCTGTTTTCCCTCCCACACCTCTGTTCCTCTCTGATTGGCCAATATTTCTCATGCTGAGACAATGCGCTTTCTATAGTGATGGGTAGGCAAATCAGTCGCGGCGGATCGCCGCCTCTCCCCGTCCCTCTCACTCTTCCTTCATAGAAATCCACACGGCGATTAACGTCAGGAGAGGCAGAGCTGCAGCTGAAAGCTCTGCCTCTCAGGGCAGCAGAATCCACGACCAAGTTGGTCATGGGTGTTTGCCCCTGAATTTGGGGGGTCTAAAGCCCTCGTTTTGCGGCTAGGATGCAGCGGTTTACTTCTGCTGAGACTCCTGAAGCGAATTACAAGGTAAAAATGGCAAAATGTATTCGCTTCAGTGTCTATTTAAGTAAAGTTCATGTGGACAAACCAAAATTATACAGAAATAATGTTTTGTGGATGCATGTAGCCAATATAGAACTTTTTGGCTTAAAGTGTAACTGTCGGGCATAAAATAAAAAAATCAATTCTTTATTTTTATCTGGTAAACAAGTAATGAGGATGCTAACCAGGCAATCCAAAAGTTAAAATCACTATTACTTTTCTTGGTGATTAATGTTCATTCCCCAGTTTACCTGACTCTCATTTGCTACACACAAAATTTGGTACACAAAAAGGAAGTTGCAGGACATGCTGGGTTGTCCTTTTTGCTTTTCTACTTCCCCTCAAACTTAACTAATGCAGCCTTATTGGCTGAAGCTTCTTTCCCTCCTGTTTTCCCTCCCACACCTCTGTTCCTCTCTGATTGGCCAATATTTCTCATGCTGAGACAATGCGCTTTCTATAGTGATGGGTAGGCAAATCAGGCAGAGGAGAGTAAGGGAGGAAATGACATCAAGATTGGCTTCAGAGTAGCCACAGTTAAAATTGGAAATTCTAAGAAGGATTTTCTCTTTTTTTTACTGTAGAAAAATCACTGAAATCTAAATGTGGACAGTGCAATATATATGTTATGTGGTGAATAGTGTAATGGTTAAGGGCTCTGTCTCTGACACAGGAGACCAGGGTTCGAATCTCGGCTCTGCCTGATCAGTAAGCTAGCACCTATTCAGTAAGGAGTTTCTTGGGCAAGTCTCCCTAACACTGCTACTGCCTACTGAGTGCGCTCTAGTGGCTGCCTCGCAAGCGCTTTGAGTCAGACAGGAGAAAGGTGCTATACAAATACTGCAACTATGTAAGTAGAGCAAGTATTTATCTACTTATATATGTGTGTTTTTCTGAGATAGATTCTGACATAATATGGCTGACAGCTCTTCTTTGAATGAGCAGTCCAGCAAAATGCCAAGATTTTGCATGGATTTCATGCACGCTGACCTTCAGCCCCATAGCACAGCTACCTCGCTACCCCAGGAGATCCACCTGGGGCATTTTTCAGACGATTTCCATTGTAGATGTTTTGTTAATTATCTTCTACTTTTTGTTTAAAGGCGAACAAGGTATTATGTTTCTTTATATACACAGGAAAACCATACGCATGTCATACATTGGTTAGAAACTTGTGTGCTCCCAGAAATATAACCATAATGATTCATTTTAAAAAGCAAAAAATGATGATGCTTTCTTTTCCAGTGACTCATAATGTACAAAACATATTTAACAAACAACTACATTTGTCTGTATATTAAATGACAAACAGTGCTGTGATGGGAGTCAAAAGATAATTGGGGCATGAAAGCCATTTTTTTTTCATCAGTTGAGATTCACAACTATCACAATCTAAACAAATGCTATCTATCGTATGTGAAGCATTGTTACTAGTGGCAAAAGTTTTATTGCTTAACATCAGTATGAATGAAAGTGCAGAGAACTTTATCTATTCTATTTGCTTACTAATTACTTCACTGGGAGTACATCTAATAATTTTCCTGCTTCCGACAGTGATATCAATCAGCTTCAGTGAGGAGCAAATATGCAGCAATCAAAATACTTTTAAAGCAGCAGGGACAGCCATACTATCACAGGAAAAAAACACATATATAAGTAAATAACTACTTGTTCTACTTACATAACAGATGTATTGTACTGTCCACGTTTTGATTTCAGTGAATTTTATACAGTAAATAAAGAGAACTATATTCTTTGCATTTACCATCTTGATTTCCTCTGAATGAAGCCAATGTCATTTCCTTGTTTACTCTTTGTTCCCTCCTAGGAATTGCACTGTCATAGCTAGCTTGCTTTGTAAACACGTGTGAGCACAGCATAGATCAGATTTCAACAGTTTTCACTAGCTCACTGAACTGCCCTCAGCCAATCAGTGAGGAGCAGGAATGTGGGAGGGTGATGACAAGCTTCCTTCTCGTTGGCAATGGCAAAACTAGAGCCAGACTGACTGAGATAAGATTTATTACAGTAGAAACATTACTGAATAGATTGGAGTGCTTGCAATGCAGGGTAAGGTTGCAGACTGCATATTAAACACAGAGCAGTGGGTAAATGAATGAAACTCCCTATGAGACTCCCTCTTTAACCACTTCAGGACCACAGTCTTTTCGCCCCTTAAGGACCAGAGCCTTTTTCTCCATTCAGACCACTGCAGCTTTCACGGTTTATTGCTCGGTCATACAACCTACCACCTAAATGAATTTTACCTCCTTTTCTTGACACTAATACAGCTTTCTTTTGCTGCTATTTGATTGCTGCTGCGAGTTTTAGTTTTTATTATATTCATCAAAAAAGACATGAATTTTGGCAAAAAAAATGACTTTTTTAACTTGCTGTGCTGACATTTTTCAAATAAAGTAAAATTTCCTATACATTTGAGCGTGAAAGTTATTCTGCTACATGTCTTTGATAAAAAAAAAACCATTCAGTGTATATTTATTGGATTGGGTAAAAGTTATAGCGTTTACAAACTATGGTGCCAAAAGTGAATTTTCCCATTTTCAAGCATCTCTGACTTTTCTGCGCACCTGTCAGGTTTCATGAGGGGCTAAAATTCCAGGATAGTACAAATACCCCCCAAATGACCCCATTTTGGAAAGAAGACATCCCAAAGTATTCAGTGAGAGGCATGGTGAGTTCATAGAAGATTTTATTTTTTGTCACAAGTTAGCGGAAAATGACACTTTCTGACAAAAAAAAGAAAAAAAAAAAGTTTCCATTTCTTCTAACTTGCGACAAAAAAAAAATGAAATCTGCCACAGACTCACTATGCTCCTCTCTGAATACCTTGAAGTGTCTACTTTCCAAAATGGGGTCATTTGTGGGGTGTGTTCACTGTCCTGGCATTTTGGGGGGTGCCTAATTGTAAGCACCCCTGTAAAGCCTAAAGATGCTCATTGGACTTTTTGCCCCTCAGCGCAGTTAGGCTGCAAAAAAGTGCCACACATGTGGTATTGCCGTACTCAGGAGAAGTAGTATAATGTGTTTTGGGGTGTATTTTTACACATACCCATGCTGGGTGGGAGAAATATCTCCGTAAATGACAATTGTTTAATTTTTTTTACACACAATTGTCTATTTATAGAGATATTTCTCCCACTCAGCATGGGTATGTGTAAAAATACACCCCAAAACACATTATACTACTTCTCCTGAGTACGGCGATACCACATGTGTGGCACTTTTTTGCACCCTAACTGCGCTAAGGGGCCCAAAGTTCAATGAGTACCTTTAGGATTTCACAGGTCATTTTGAGAAATTTCGTTTCAAGACTACTCCTCACGGTTTAGGGCCCCTAAAATGCCAGGACAGTATAGGAACCCCACAAATTACCCCATTTTAGAAAGAAGACACCCCAAGGTATTCCGTTAGGAGGATGGTGAGTTCATAGAAGATTTTTTTTTTTTTTGTCACAAGTTAGCGGAAATTGATTTTAATTGTTTTTTTTCACAAAGTGTCATTTTCCGCTAACTTGTGACAAAAAATAAAATCTTCTATGAACTCACCATACTCCTAACGGAATACCTTGGGGTGTCTTCTTTCTAAAATGGGGTCATTTGTGGGGTTCCTATACTGCCCTGGCATTTTAGGGGCCCTAAACCGTGAGGAGTAGTCTTGAAACCAAATGTCGCAAAATGACCTGTGAAATCCTAAAGGTACTCATTGGACTTTGGGCCTCTTAGCGCACTTAGGGTGCAAAAAAGTGCCACACATGTGGTACCGCCGTACTCAGGAGAAGTAGTATAATGTGTTTTGGGGTGTATTTTTACACATACCCATGCTGGGTGGGAGAAATATCTCTGTAAATGACAATTGTTTGATTTTTTTTACACACAATTGTCCATTTACAGAGAGATTTCTCCCACCCAGCATGGGTATGTGTAAAAATACACCCCAAAACACAATATACTACTTCTTCTGAGTACGGCGATACCACATGTGTGACACTTTTTTGCAACCTAGGTGCGCTAAGGGGCCTAACGTCCTATTCACAGGTCATTTTGAGGCATTTGGATTCTAGACTACTGCTCACGGTTTAGGGCCCCTAAAATGCCAGGGCAGTATAGGAACCCCACAAGTGACCCCATTTTAGAAAGAAGACACCCCAAGGTATTCTGTTAGGAGTATGGTGAGTTCATAGAAGATTTTTTTTTTTGTCACAAGTTAGCGGAAAATGACACTTTCTGACAAAAAAAAGAAAAAAAAAAGTTTCCATTTCTTCTAACTTGCGACAAAAAAAAATGAAATCTGCCACAGACTCACTATGCTCCTCTCTGAATACCTTGAAGTGTCTACTTTCCAAAATGGGGTCATTTGTGGGGTGTGTTCACTGTCCTGGCATTTTGGGGGGTGCCTAATTGTAAGCACCCCTGTAAAGCCTAAAGATGCTCATTGGACTTTTTGCCCCTCAGCGCAGTTAGGCTGCAAAAAAGTGCCACACATGTGGTATTGCCGTACTCAGGAGAAGTAGTATAATGTGTTTTGGGGTGTATTTTTAAGCATACCCATGCTGGGTGGGAGAAATATCTCCGTAAATGACAATTGTTTAATTTTTTTTACACACAATTGTCTATTTATAGAGATATTTCTCCCACTCAGCATGGGTATGTGTAAAAATACACCCCAAAACACATTATACTACTTCTCCTGAGTACGGCGATACCACATGTGTGGCACTTTTTTGCACCCTAACTGCGCTAAGGGGCCCAAAGTTCAATGAGTACCTTTAGGATTTCACAGGTCATTTTGAGAAATTTCGTTTCAAGACTACTCCTCACGGTTTAGGGCCCCTAAAATGCCAGGACAGTATAGGAACCCCACAAATTACCCCATTTTAGAAAGAAGACACCCCAAGGTATTCCGTTAGGAGGATGGTGAGTTCATAGAAGATTTTTTTTTTTTTGTCACAAGTTAGCGGAAATTGATTTTAATTGTTTTTTTTCACAAAGTGTCATTTTCCGCTAACTTGTGACAAAAAATAAAATCTTCTATGAACTCACCATACTCCTAACGGAATACCTTGGGGTGTCTTCTTTCTAAAATGGGGTCATTTGTGGGGTTCCTATACTGCCCTGGCATTTTAGGGGCCCTAAACCGTGAGGAGTAGTCTTGAAACCAAATGTCGCAAAATGACCTGTGAAATCCTAAAGGTACTCATTGGACTTTGGGCCTCTTAGCGCACTTAGGGTGCAAAAAAGTGCCACACATGTGGTACCGCCGTACTCAGGAGAAGTAGTATAATGTGTTTTGGGGTGTATTTTTACACATACCCATGCTGGGTGGGAGAAATATCTCTGTAAATGACAATTGTTTGATTTTTTTTACACACAATTGTCCATTTACAGAGAGATTTCTCCCACCCAGCATGGGTATGTGTAAAAATACACCCCAAAACACAATATACTACTTCTTCTGAGTACGGCGATACCACATGTGTGACACTTTTTTGCAACCTAGGTGCGCTAAGGGGCCTAACGTCCTATTCACAGGTCATTTTGAGGCATTTGGATTCTAGACTACTGCTCACGGTTTAGGGCCCCTAAAATGCCAGGGCAGTATAGGAACCCCACAAGTGACCCCATTTTAGAAAGAAGACACCCAAAGGTATTCTGTTAGGAGTATGGTGAGTTCATAGAAGATTTTTTTTTTTGTCACAAGTTAGCGGAAAATGACACTTTGTGAAAAAAAAAACAATACATATCAATTTCCGCTAACTTGTGACAAAAAATAAAATCTTCTATGAACTCATCATACACCTAACAGAATACCTTGGGTGTCTTCTTTCTAAAATGGGGTCACTTGTGGGGTTCCTATACTGCCCTGGCATTTTAGGGGGTTTAAACCGTGAGGAGTAGTCTTGAACCCAAATGTCTCAAAATGACCTGTGAAATCCTAAAGGTACTCATTGGACTTTGGGCCCCTTAGCACAGTTAGGCTGCAAAAAAGTGTCACACATGTGGTATCGCCGTACTCAGAAGAAGTAGTATAATGTGTTTTGTGGTGTATTTTTACATATAACCATGCTGGGTGGGAGAAATATCTCTGTAAATGACACATTTTTGATTTTTTTTACACACAATTGTCCATTTACAGAGAGATTTCTCCCACCCAGCATGGGTATGTGTAAAAATACACCACAAAACACATTATACTACTTCTCCTGAGTATGGCGATACCACATGTGTGACACTTTTTTGCAGCCTAGGTGCGCTAAGGGGCCCAACGTCCTATTCACAGGTCATTTTGAGGCATTTGTTTTCTAGACTACTCCTCACGGTTTAGGGCCCCTAAAATGCCAGGGCAGTATAGGAACCCCACAAGTGACCCCATTTTAGAAAGCAGACACCCCAAGGTATTCCGTTAGGGGTATGGTGAGTTCATAGAAGATTTTATTTTTTGTCACAAGTTAGTGAAAAATGACACTTTGTGAAAAAAACAATAAAAATCCAATTTCCGCTAACTTTTGACAAAAAATAAAATCTTCTATGAACTCATCATACACCTAACAGAATACCTTGGGGTGTCTTCTTTCTAAAATGGGGTCACTTGTGGGGTTCCTATACTGCCCTGGCATTTTATGGGCCCAAAACTGTGAGTAGTCTGGAAACCAAATTTCTCAAAATGACTGTTCAGGGGTATAAGCATCTGCAAATTTTGATGACAGGTGGTCTATGAGGGGGCACATTTTGTGGAACCTTTCATAAGCAGGGTGGCCTCTTAGATGACAGGATGTTTTGGGCCTGATCTGATGGATAGGAGTGCTAGGGGGGTGACAGGAGGTGATTGATGGGTGTCTCAGGGGGCAGTTAGAGGGGAAAATAGATGCAATCAATTCACTGGGGAGGTGATCGGAAGGGGGTCTGAGGGGGATCTGAGGGTTTGGCCGAGTGATCAGGAGCCCACACAGGACAAATTAGGGCCTGATCTGATGGGTAGGTGTGCTAGGGGGTGACAGGAGGTGATTGATGGGTGTCTCAAGGTGTGATTAGAGGGGGGAAATAGATGCAAGCAATGCACTAGCGAGGTGATCAGGGCTGGGGTCTGAGGACGTTCTGAGGTGTGGGCGGGTGATTGGGTGCCCGCAAGGGGCAGATTAGGGTCTAATCTGATGGGTAACCGTGACAGGTGGTGATAGGGGGTGATTGATGGGTAATTAGTGGGTGTTTAGAGGAGAGAAGAGATGTAAACACTGCACTTGGGAGGTGATCTGATGTCGGATCTGCGGGCGATCTATTGGTGTGGGTGGGTGATCAGATTGCCCGCAAGGGGCAGGTTAGGGGCTGATTGATGGGTGGCAGTGACAGGGGGTGATTGATGGGTGGCAGTGACAGGGGGTGATTGATGGGTGGCAGTGACAGGGGGTGATTGATAGGTGATTGACAGGTGATCAGTGGGTTATTACAGGGAATAACAGATGTAAATATTGCACTGGCGAATTGATAAGGGGGGGTCTGAGGGCAATCTGAGCGTGTGGGCGGGTGATTGGGTGCCCGCAAGGGGCAGATTAGGGTCTAATCTGATGGGTAACAGTGACAGGTGGTGATAGGGGGTGATTGATGGGTAATTAGTGGGTGTTTAGAGGAGAGAAGAGAGGTAAACACTGCACTTGGGAGGTGATCTGATGTCGGATCTGCGGGCGATCTATTGGTGTGGGTGGGTGATCAGATTGCCCGCAAGGGGCAGGTTAGGGGCTGATTGATGGGTGGCAGTGACAGGGGGTGATTGATGGGTGGCAGTGACAGGGGGTGATTGATAGGTGATTGACAGGTGATCAGTGGGTTATTACAGGGAATAACAGATGTAAATATTGCACTGGCGAATTGATAAGGGGGGGTCTGAGGGCAATCTGAGCGTGTGGGCGGGTGATTGGGTGCCCGCAAGGGGTAGATTAGGGTCTAATCTGATGGGTAACAGTGACAGGTGGTGATAGGGGGTGATTGATGGGTGATTGATGGGTAATTAGTGGGTGTTTAGAGGAGAGAATAGATGTAAACAATGGATTTGGGAGGTGATCTGATGTCGGATCTGCGGGCGATCTATTGGTGTGGGGGGGTGATCAGATTGCCCGCAAGGGGCAGGTTAGGGGCTGATTGATGGGTGGCAGTGACAGGGGGTGATTGACGGGTGATTGACGGGTGATTGACAGGTGATTGACAGGTGATCAGGGGGGATAGATGCATATAGTACACGGGGGGGGGTCTGGGGGGGGGTCTGGGGAGAATCTGAGTGGGGTGGGGGGTGATCAGGAGGGGGCAGTGGGCAGGGGGGGGGGGATAAAAAAAAAATAGCGTTGACAGATAGTGACAGGGAGTGATTGATGGGTGATTAGGGGGGTGACTGGGTGCAAACAGTGGTCTGGGGGGTGGGCAGGGGGGGGTCTGAGGGGTGCTGTGGGCGATCAGGGGGCAGGGGGGGGGAAATCAGTGTGCTTGGGTGCAGACTAGGGTGGCTGCAGCCTGCCCTGGTGGTCCCTCGGACACTGGGACCACCAGGGCAGGAGGCAGCCAGTATAATAGGCTTTGTATACATTACAAAGCCTATTATACATATGTGCAGCGGCGATCCGGGTGCTAGTAACCCACCGGCGCTTCCGAACGGCCGGCGGGTTACTACGAGCGGTGGGCGGAGCCAGTCCCCGGCGGCTGATCGCGTCACGAATGACGCGATCGCCGCATAGCCACTCCCGCAGCCGCCCCCGCCGATGGGCGTATTGCGGTCGTTTGGGCCCGGACTTTGCCGCCGCCCATCGGCTGGGGGCGGTCCTCAAGTGGTTAAGGAGTTTCATAGTGATTTATATTTATTTTTACTGTGTTTAATATTTTAGAAGGAAAACAAATTTGATGACAACAATATCACTTTAAAGCAGACCTGCAATCAAAAACTCCCCTCTGCTCTGCTCATATAGATTAGATATACTTTTATAAGGTACAGACTAACCAGCAAGCTCATGGTGAGCCAGAACTCATTGGAGTGTGTAAGGGACTACAATGGTCCTAAAAGCCCCCTTACTAAAATACTAAGGAAAACAAAAGCTTGCTTTCTTAAAACAGAAAGAATTTGCGATAATTCAGGTTGGAGTGAGCTTGAGATGTCTCCCAGTGCATCACTGCTCCAACCTGAATTATCGCAAATTCTTTCTGTTTTAAGAAAGCAACATTTTGTTTTCCTTAATACTCTTATAAGTTCTAAGAACAAACTCTTTTTGTAAATGCCTGAATAGAGGCATACGTATGCTTTCATGTTCAGGCTATGCAGTCTGGACTCAACAGTGTACTGCTTATAGATTGAACTGCATAGTACATTATTATGGAAAATAGCTGCATTCAGTATGAGCTGCTTTTGACTGGCAAAGGAGGAGAGGAGTTGTGATTTTAACAGGGATGACATTCCTTTGGATCAAAGACAGGCATGTTTTAAATTCTAAAGTATTAAATACTGTAATTTTGCATTAAAAGAGAAACTGAAGCAGCACTATACTTGCCAACCAAATTTTGTTTTGGCCATGAGAAACAGGAGCTAGAGCTTTGGTGAACAGAAAAAAACAGTTGGCTTGTGTACACTAAAGACTGGGTTCATAAACTGAATAAAAACCTATCTGCATGAATAAGTGTGTTATCTGTCATCTTGGCTACATGGCCAGGAACTGGTTTCAGTTACGTTTAGGGTGAGTATCAGGGTCGTAACTAGAAATTACTGCCCCCCCCCCCCCCTGCAAAACTTTGGAGGGGTCCCCCCTCCTCAAGCATCATTACAGTACACAGCACTTGGTGATGGGAAGAGAGGTTGGGGGCTGGGCGCTGTACACAAGATTCTGCTGAACACTGAATAGGGACTGTCTACAAATCTTTGTCTGCAAAAATGTGTATGATTCCTTATCAGTGACTGAGCAGATGCAGTCATTAGAACAATTCTGCGGAGAGCAGAAAGCGTTTTCTCTCCATGCCCTTAGTTGTCAGTCTCTCAGGATAGTGAAAAAAAATTCTCCCCCCATAGGGGCCCCTGTGGCTACATCCCTTGCAGGGTCTATTGTTACGCATCTGGTGAGTATTGAATTTAGGACAGCTTACCCATGTTGCACAAAGAGTTGTTTTGGTGTACATGGTTTCATAGGTTTCTGTATTACATTTGTTCTCCAGCTACAACTTTAGACTCTGTTATGTCATGTTAAAGGTTTAAAATAAAAGTTTTGCAGAGCAAACTCCCACAATGGAGAGTAAATACATTTGTGTAATGGCATCATAATTATAAGCCAAATACAAATCAGAGTAAGTGGTAGGTCAGTTCCTACCTCATCTCATGGATAGAAGAGATGATTAGGGATGATTATATCACCATTCTATGCCGTTCTGAGCAATTTAAGAGGGCTTCAGGAGCAAAGCACACAACCAACAGACCATGGTCCTTTGTATAGTAAAAGAGTACAAAAGAATACCTCCCAACTTTTTGAAATGAGAAAGAGGGACACTTAAGCCATGCCCCTGCCACACCCCTGATCACACCCCTAACACACCCCCAGTCACGCATACCATGAAGATTTCATTAGAGAAATATGTTGTTTTATAATTCAAACCAAACTTGGCCTTTATATCCTGATTCATTTTCCTTCATATTAACATTTTGATATTAATAATATATCAATTTAAAGGATGGGAATAAAGTTTAGAGTCAATCAAACACATTTTGTAGTAGAGAAATATATATATTTACATAGAAAGAGGGACAAAGTCCTGAAAAAGAGACATGTGGAGGAAAGAGGGACAGAGGGACATGGGCTCCAAAAGAGGGACAGTTGGGAGCTATGCAAAAGATTTTTCTGATCAAAGTGCAAAAGTTAAGAAAATTCGTTTTCTTATATCACTTCTTTTTGTTCAATCTTTGTGTCTCTTATAGTTCCTTTCTATCGCAGAAGAACTAATTTAAATTTTAGATTAATGTACTAAAACTGTATTACCATTGAAGTCTAGGGCAATAGCTGCAATCGTGTTTCTGTTCACCCTTTTATTATTTACTTGTCTTGCCAGTAGCCCCTTATTAGCAAAACTGTAGAAAAAAGTATTCCAGTTTCTGGTCCTTTTTTTTTTTAAATCCCTAGCAAGTCTCATCCAATGTTTCTTTTTTTTGGGACTAGATTAGGGAAATGTATAACTCAGAAGTACAGTAGCTGAATATCAATGATATACTGTAAGGACTAGTTCACAGTGCTTAGTTGCAGTGCAGAAAAATTCTGCATGTCAACTCACTGCCTATACAGTTCACAGTACTGTGTTGTTACTGGTCACATAATTCTAACTCGCTGCATGCCGGTGTTGTGTCTGATTATGCTGCCTGTGGATTTGCGCTGCCCCGCATGCGCAGTAGGAGACTGTGCGGCCACAGTTCCTATTTAATTATGCTGCTGATGGTAAAATACTAAATATCTCTGCTTCTTCACATCCTACACTCCCCAAATTTTCAGGGTAGGGAGGGGACCCTCCGAATTACCTCTATGCCAAATTGCAGCCCCCGAGACCCATTGGTTCCCGAGATAGGTTTCTCTAACCTATCTCCTGAACCAGCGGGGCTCGGGGGCTGCAATTTGGCATAGAGGTCGTTCGGGGAATCCTCTCCCTACCCTGAAAATTTGGTTAGTGTAGGATGTGTGGAAGCGGAGATATTTATTATTTTACCAACAGCAGCATAATTCACTTCACACTGAGCATGCATGCTACTCAATGTGGAAGGGAGTTTCCAGGCAGCGCAATCAGACATTACACCGGCTTTATATTTAAGTCTCTGTCCAGTCTCCATTGCAGTTTACATTCATTATAACATGTGCGTTATGTAATTGACCACCGAATGTATCCTAAGGCCCGTTCAAAGTGCTCACTTCTGTTGCAGATTAGTTCTGCATGTCAACTCACTGCCCATACAATTCTATGGGCCTGTTTACAGTGCTGCTTTGTAACTGATCATGTTATTCTAACTTGCTGCATGCAGGATCTGTAGTAAAGTGTATGTCCAGTCTCCATTGCAGTTCACACTCAGTAAATAGCGTGCATTAAACAACTCATCACTGTGAACCTAGCCTAAGTGCTGGTACATACTGCAAGAGCTTTTTCGAAGCACTTGTGATTTAAAAAGCTCTTGCTAATGTAATGTTATGTGTGTGTTATCACTTCGGTGATGTGATTTTATAAAAATAACCTATAGCATTGCATTAGCAAGAGCTTTTTAAAATCAGAAGTGCTTATAGTGAACCAGAGATGAAGCACCCTCATGTATTTTACCATATATATTAGTGGGAACATTAAAGAAAATACCTACCCTGCTCTCTGTTCCATTCTTCACTGTTCAGCCTTGTCTGTTATTAGCCCTGATACAATCCCCAACTGAGCATTCAGTCTGGCTTTGCTCAGGAATCATTATAGCTGAGTCATTATAGCAAAGCCAGACTGAATGCTCAGTCGGGGATTTTATCAGGCTGATAACAAGCAGGCTGAGCAGTGAAGAATGAGGCAGAGAGCAAGGTGTTTTCTCTCATGTTCCTACCGATATATATGGTAAAATACACGAGGGTGCTTCATCTCTGGTTCACTTTAAAAAGCTGTTGCAGTGTAAACCAGCCCTTATTGTAACCCTGTGCTTGTTATTCCAAACTTGTCAAAATCAGGTGATCCTTTTTATAAATTCTGCTTGGATATTTCCAAAATCAAAACAGTTATTTTTCAAGATACTCCTCTGTTTTTTTTATCTGTTGCACTCATTCATATTTTACTGGAAAAATATAAATTTAATGTATTTATCCAAACTAACCTACAGTAAAAAATGTTTGTATAATACACAGTAAGCTACATATAAGCTGGACATATGCATGCCACACAAAAAGTGCAAACCCTAACTCACTGGGTAAGTATCTGCAACATGAATCTTATTAGATCAAATTGGTTTTGAATGCTGGAACACAGAGAAATCCCATTGGTCTTCTAGATTTCACAGACTAGGCATGCTTCTCATATATTCTGCAGAATGTGCAGGAATGTTATATTCCATCAACAGAGACTTTCTGTTGGCAACGCTTACATCTTTCAAAACGGTCAATTTGTTCCTTCTTTTCTGTTCAAAATAAAGTATTAGAAAGAAAACAGGACACTGGGCATCCGTGTATAATTTCAGGCAAGAGCCACTTTAGTTATTAATGGTACTATTATGATTACGCCTTTATAGGGTAGGGATCAAAGCTGTTTATAGTTTTTATTTGGCTTATGTTTTTTTGGCTGCAAAGTAAGTAGATTATGATAGAAGTCTGCCTTTTTCAGGAATGAAAGCATTCTGTTGGCTCTACCACATTCACTTTAGCACTGAAAGTACACACACATTTATGTCCATATAAACATATATACTGTATTTGGACCAGTTATTGGCACATACCAGCTAAGCTGTTGAATCGATTGTGCAATTTCCAATTTCCAGGTAGTATGAGGTTCAACAGAATTTGAATACTTGAAACCGGTTGTGTAGCTAAGCTCTCATATTACATGGAAGTGGTAAAATTGACCGATGAAGCTGGGTGCTAGGCCAGATTACTCCTTAGCCAAGATGTTCTATACCTGCGCCAAGTTATAACCACTTGAGGACCGCAGTGTTAAACCCCCTTCCCCTAAAGACCAGGCTATTTTTTACTTAATTGGCCACTGCAGCTTTAAAGTGAATGTTTACCAGTTTCAAAAAGAAAAAGTCAGATACTCACCTAAGGAGAGGGAAGGCTCGGTCCTAATGAGCCTTCCCCCTCCTCTCCCAGTGCCCGGTCCCGCGCAGGATCCCCCGTGGCAGTATTCGACCAGTTCGGTCAAATACTGCCACTTCCGCATGCCTTCGGGAGCTTTCGGAAGCCTTCGGGAGCACTCAGGCTCCCGATGACGCAGCCGCTCCATACTACGCATGCGCGAGCGCCCTCTATGAAGCACTCGCGCGTACGTAGTATGGAGCGGCCCGTCTTCGGAAGCCCGAGTGCTCCCGAAGACCTCCGAAGTCCCTGCGGCGGCGGACGCGAACGGGAGAGCCAGCGCAGCACCGAGGGCACCGGGAGAGGAGAGGGAAGGCTCATTAGGACCGAGCCTTCCCTCTCCTTAGGTGAGTATCTGACTTTTTCTTTTTGAATCCGGTACCCATTGGCTTTAAGGCCAAGCTGTCAGGGCCGCACAACACAGCACACGAGTGATCCCCCCCCCTTTTCCCCCCACCAACAGAGCTCTCTGATCGCTCCACAGTTGTTTAATTTTTTTTATAAATATTTATTTAATTTATTTTTCAATAAATTTGCCCTTTTTTTATTTTTCTTCCCCTGCACCCTATCAGGGTATTCGGCTGTCATAGGCTTCAGCCTATGACAGCCGATCACTGCCCAGCCTATGGAGGGGACAGCCGTGTCACACGGCTGTCCCCAGTACAGCGCTGCTGCCGATCGCAGCGCTGTACATGTAAATAGACGGTGATTACACCGTCTAACAGTCTTCTGAGCGGCGATCACGACTGAAGGTGGGGGGAGCTCTGCCCCCTGAGCAGGGGATGCGCAGGCAGCCTGCACGTGATCTCCTGCAGGAGCCGGCTCCAGAACCTGACGCTAATCGGCATTAGGTGGTCCTGGGACTGCCGCCATGGCCACGCCCATTGGCATGGAGCGGTCATAAGGTAGTTAAGCAGTGCTATGAGAGACGCACACATTAGTGTATTTATTTGCGTTTAACTCTTTGTGGATAAGTACTACTTCCCTATTGGTTGGGGGAGAAGGTATGTGGCACCCCCTTATGAAAGGTGGCTTCAACATTCCACCATAAATCAGTCCCTATTCTCCCGCAGAGCCTACTTTACCTTCTTCTATGGAAGAAAGGATTCTGCAGCACCACGTCAGCAAATATAGCTGTTTATTGGCATTAAATCAGAGAGGTAACCATCACCAGTTGTAAGGTAAGGCTTTTTTTGAGTCTTATAACAGGTAAAGTAGCGAGGTCCTGGTCTTTGTAATCCTTCAACTATACAATGCATTGTCAAGGAATAAAACACATCCCTCTAATGAATGTTTTTCCGATTTTGAAAGGTGAGCGCAAAGGCAGTGTTTTGGTAAAAACATTTTTTTTGTACAAAACGCTGGCTTGATCCTAGTGCTAACTTTATTACATTTTGTCAGATACCAATCTCTAGTGAATGTTACATTTTTTCTAACTTGAATCTCTGCCTTTTTAACTAGCCATGAGCTTTAAAAAGTAAACATTGCAACTGATTATCTGGCTAATTGTACATTAAATGCCTTTTAAGTTAAATATTATTTGCTTTACTATGTACATATGCATTTCAGAGTGGTTCACTGTCAGAAGGAAAACAGTGATCTGACACTGTCTCCATAAAAAGTATTTTATTTCAGCTGGATAAATACAAACAGGTAGTGAGTACACTGAGGTAGGATTCCAGCAACTGGATGCCAGGAAGAGTTATCTGGCCTTATGGCTGTTTATAGTAACTGACTCTTCCTCTACATGAGCAGCAACTGTCAGACAGGTCATTTCTTCCAGTTGCCCACCTATTGGCATCCCATTTTTGTGTACTCACCAAATGTTTGTATTTGCACAGGCTGAATAAATGACCTTTTATGGATAAAGTACTGAGACAGTGTTTGTCCTTCAGGACAGTGAATTACTCAGTTCTTTAGAGCATGTGAAAGCTGCATGTTCCACCTCCACCGTTCAACATCCTGCTTTTGCTATTTGCGTAGGTATTTCAATGTGGCAATGGTTTATTTTAATCGCATTAAGACGACAACCCTTCACTATCCTGTAGAACGTTACTTTTAGTAAATGATCTGTTTGTTACTCATCTGTAGCTTAGTCAAAAAACACCACAAGTGACAGAAACATTTTATGTGCATCATGGTGAGACAATACCTAATGATTGACTCTATACATCTAGTCTTCACTTTTCACTCAGAGTTTGCTACTGGCACATATGTTCCATGGCAAACGCCTTGAAGAAAGCGCTACCTACTCTTTGTTTGAGTTCATATATGATTTATGCCTACATCTGTTCCACTTCCTTCATGTCCCACAGTCCGTCTGCACAGAGCGTTAGCTAAGTGTAGAAAATGTGAAAACACTATGACTAAACGCCATGACAATCTATATTTTCTGACAATTTATTCTGTTTGTGGCTTGCCAGTTGCGGCTTACTGAAGGATCTCAACAGGTCCCCTGAAATCTTGTACATAAGTGTGTTGCAGGTATCTAGCATTCGTATACTTTGATAGTTTATTTAATTCAAGATGTCTGTTTTCATAAAGGTTGTGCTTTTTTTGAGCTATTTAATGGTCCTCCTGCGATTGAGAGACATGATAAAATGTCTGGATCCTTTGAAATGCTTTTTGGCCCCATCTTTCATTGATATCATAGAAAACTGCAGTCTGCTTTAGTTAATGCTCACACTTTAAAAAGTAAATGCAAGCCATATGTCTGGACAAGAGTGTGTATACCGTGCACCTCACGTAATTTACAATGTAATGACTACACTTTGCTGAAATTGAGAGAAGCAAGCGTTATCTTTCCGGCAGAAAAAAAAGAGGGAAACTGATGTTCCAGAATTTTCCAACAAAGTGGCGTGACCAGAGTTTTCTGAAGTCTAATTTAGAATTTACAGTTCAGATCCTTTTTGTGCTGTATGATTTAAAGGAGCTGCATACGGTGGCAATATAAATCACATCACTAAAGAAGCTTTTGCAATAGCTGGCTGCTCTGCTCAAAAAGTCATACAAAAGTGCAGGGAACCGATGAAATATTTTTTAAGAGCAGTCAGAGCCAGTATGTTTCGAAATGTGTTTTTCGACATTCCAAGGTGCATTGCTTTCGATTCGGTTTAATGGTGGTTGTCAGATCAATGAAAGTGCAGCCAGGGCCGGTTTAAGTTCCAATGGGATACCAGGGCAAAGGTAACCTGGGGCCTATCTTCCTGGGGGGAGTCAGGATGAGGGGACCCATATTGAATGGGTGAGTAGATAAAGATGTCAGGTGAGGGAGACCTTAAGATCTCAGCAGCCACCCAGCATCAGCTAGCAGAGGAGAAGCAAGTGTGCACCTATCAGCAGCTCAGCTTGCCCCTGCAGGTGCCTTTCGTCCTTCACTTGCTCGCTTCGTCGTCAGACCTTTTGATTCTCGCAGCATTCGGCATCAGAGGGCAGCTTCTGCATTCACTTTCAGGAAGTCACGCTCCGCGATAGGCTGTTGATGGAGCTGCTAATTTCTTCTCCACTGCTCTCTGATGCCGGGTGCCATGAGGATCAAAAGGTCTGACAAAGAAGTGAGCAAGTCAAGGATGGAAGGCACTTATGGGGGGTGCTGCTGACAGATACACACTTGCTTCTCCTCTGCTTGCTGATGCTGGGCGGCTGCTGACATTTGAAGGTCTGTTGGGTCTGCACCACTGACCCTATCTTCTGAGCCCTGATCACATTTAACAACATGTGATCAGAATTCGTAAGAGGATGCCAGGAGTGCATTGCCGTGGGTGGATGAGAGGAGAAGCTGGTCCAGTAGCTAGAACAGGTAACTATAAAAACGCTCCCTGTGCTACTCTGCCTAGCCTGCCAGCCGGGGGAATGCACACTTCTCCAGCAGCAGGAAAAATTCAGCCCTGCAGCCAAATAGCTGCTAAAAAGTTAATAGCTTCATTTGTGCACAACATCAGCACAGCAAAAGAAATGCCACAGCAAATGTCAATTAAATATCCTATTTATTGACTGTATTATTTCATCAGAAGGTAGACAACTCTGATGTGTATCATCATGGACAAAAGAAAGAACCAGACTGAGGAAACCAGGATACAGAGAATGGACCACGCCCATATATGTCAGTGTGTGGCTCATGTCATCTTGCCACCTGGATGGAATATTCCATCTGGCTTCTGGAACAATTCAGTCCAAAATAGTCACACACAAAAGTCACAACTGATGTTTTAGAACTCTGAATGTATATAAGATAGTCAAAGCATTCTAAATACTAGCCTTGTTTGAAATGAGGGCCCTAATTCACTAACCTACAGAAAATGTATCATGCACAGGCAGCACATGGCAATTTCCCAGTTACTTTCACCGTTACTACCACTGACAGCGTAGCACACATTCCATAATTAGCATGGTCCACATTGCCCTAACAATGCTTGCATTACTCAGGCATACCTCCCAACATTTGAAGTACTGAAAGCGGGACAGTTAGGCCACACCCCTGGCCACACCCCAACCCCCTAGTCACGCCCACCAATTTTTTTTAAATAAATATTTTTAATTAATAAAATTAATTACTCCTGAAAGGGAGGAACTTAAGGGTGCCAGTGGGTGGGGAGGAGGGTGGCCGTGGGTGGGCAGAGAGGGGGGAAAAAAACGATCGAGGCACCAGCCTGGGATACGGTATGCGGCATGGATGGCCGCCGCCATTAAACTTCTCCCTCCCTCCCTCCTAATATGCCCCCCAATGTCCCCTTCCCCCCGCAGAGTAAAATGGGCAGCGGAGCGGCCTGTTACTCTTACCATTGCATCTCCGTGCCGGGATCTCATCTGGTCTTCTCGGTGACGTCACAGGAAGCTGGAAGCCGAGAAGACCAGATGGGATTCTGGTGATGTTAAAAGTAAATAAACTCACTTATGAGACACTCTTCATTCATTTGCCAAAATCATAGAAGTCTTTATTTCTTGTACAAGGGCGTTTTCTCAGTCAGCATGAGTATGGATTGTAGCTACACAAATCCTGCTAAGCAAAGAAAAAGCAAGCTCTTCCTGTGCGCAGAGGCTTTTAAACCTAATGAATATAATAAAATATTCCTCCCTTTGGGCAGTTCTTTCTGTTAAAAGTCCAATCAGCATGTCCAGTTCCTCCTTTTAGGTGGGGTTGTTCTTCCTCTGTGTCCCTCATGAATAAATGAAAGTGAACATGAAAGAGAAATCTTCTGACATCAGTTTCTTGTCTCATGTCCTTCAGAATCACCCATACTTTCAGAGAACTGGTTTAAACTGGTCCTCTCAACCTGCTGGCTCTGTGCTTGGTACAGAATGACACTGAAGGGGGGTTGAAGGTTGTTCTGGCTTACTGTGAAGGAATATGGAAAAAAAACTGTACACAGTAAATGGTTCAAAATATATGCAGAATATATTTTCAGTGATATCGTGATAACTCCTCGGTTAACAATCTTTTTACTTAAAGTGTCACTCTAACACAATAATCTGATCTTGTGCATGTGGTCGTTATAGCCACGTAGGTTATAAAAGGTTAACATATTAATTATTAAAATTCTTTCCACATTTCCCTCCTGTTTATAATTAATACTGTGGGTTGTGGCCTTTTTTTTTTTTTTATATATGAATATAAAAAGAAATATTTACATTCACATTTCTGTGCTTATGCTTACTTAAACCTCAGGTATCTGCAAATGTGTCTCCACTACAGGGGTTAGAAATTCAAGCAAACACAGCCTTCTATTCCCCTTTGCTGCAAATGGGTATGCACTACAGCAAGTCAGGGCATAAAAGTGAAATGATCAAAAACAAAAATCAGGCTCTGGCCGTGAGCTGGAATTATTGCCTCACACGTTGGCCTGGCCATCTCCCTCCAGCATACCATCATAATCTCCTCCCAAATCACCGTATGCTTCTTCATCATGCTGTGCTAAGGCTGCATACATAGTAGTACTCATATGCTTATCTATCAACCTTGCAAAAAATGTTCTCAGCATTGGAAAAATACAGCAGGCTAGTAGGAACAGAACCATAAGAACAGTTAGGAATGCGATACCAAAACTCTGAAAAAATGAAGTCCAGCTTCCAAACCAGTTCTGTAACCAGTCTGTTATTGGGTTTGAAACACCTGAGTTTCGTTTCAGCTCTTCGGATAGGTCTTTTAACTGCTGAAGAGCCACTGTCACTTTTCCATCAGGGGATGTATTATCTGGAATATAGGTACAACATTGTTCCCCAAAAAATTCACATACACCCCCCTTCTCTGCCAACAGCATATCTAATGCAATTCTATTCTGCAGTGCTGTTAATGATGTTGCTTTCAGTTGTTCTGCCAAACCTTCGATAGCATCTCTAGTATAATTAACAAATCTTTGCTGATTGTAATAAATGTAATTAATCCAATCTACATTTTTGTTAACTGTTGGCCATAGGAAAATGGACTCAAACCCTGCAGCAATTTGGTTCCTAGCCTTGAACTCGTCTGGCACCCCTCTGGGGACCCCTATTGCATCAATATATACATATGGGTCCAAACTCCCTTTTGGTGCCTCCCTTTTACTCCGGTGTACCTTTTTATCCACCAAAATTTTAAAGGACTCATAGGGCAATATAGTGACATGTTCTATCATCCAGACAGGGGCACACAACCCTTTCCATTCTGGTGGCAATGATGATTCTGCTTTGTTGGGTTCACAAGTCCACCAAGTATCTTCTAACTGCCATTTTGTTCCTAGGCTCAACCCTTTATCATTGGTTATCTCCACTATTTCTCCACAATACTTGATCATTGGATGGTTACTGGGGGCAGATCTATTATAGCACGTAAGATTGCTGGCTGTAGCAAATGCACGCTGCGGCGTGCCTGGTACCTTCATACGGGCTCTCTCTATGGTACAGTTCCGTGGTTGATTCACACTTATCATACTTTGTATCATACATTCTAATTCAGACCCACTCGCCACTACTGGTACCAGAGCAATCTGCGGTCTAGCCGCTGCACACACAATACAGTCAGACACATTCATTTGATTTGCAGTAAAAGTTGCCAAAGTGGTCCAAAGATTCCAGACAGAAACTCCACTCAAATTTCACAGAATTCAACAGTACAAACACATTTCAAATAACCGACATTTACAGACAAACAGTAAGAATCACTTTTAAATTTTCAATCTTCAGACAAACATCAAACAGACAGAGTATAATACTTGTACAGACATTTATATACTGTACAAACTACACAAACAACGAACAGACAAACAGCAGCTCATAACTTGTGGATTTCTCCTATAGGCCCCCCTTCTCCCCCTCTGCTGCACACTCCCTAGGGAGCTCTGGTGATTTAGATTTCAGAGCTCAGAATTCCCAGCTTCACATCTTACACACCACAACGTAACATTCCATCTTGACATTCGCTTTTCAGTAATACACTTACACATTTACCTTCAACTTAGGGCACAAATTAGTACCCTAAACTACACTCTGTCACTGTGGCCCCTCTGGCCCTCTGGGGGCAATTCCGGGCCTGGTGATCTTTCAACCCACATTCAAAACATTCTCTGCGTTGTTTGCGACCTTCATAGTCCTTAAATCTGCGCTTTTGTGGGCGTGTGTGGCTGTTACCACCATTCTCATAACAATTACTTTCCTTGTTGCCATCAGAAACATATGTAGCAACTTTCTTCCCTTTCACACATACAGGGTGCCGGGTGCTTTCTAGAAAATCACTCGGTCTGCAGACTCTATGATCCACAATATATTGTGTGACACACTTGCACAATCCTTCAGTCAAAACCTCACGTATAGCAATCCTACACCGTTCATAAGGGGAATCTGTCGTTTCAACAGCAGGGGGAGCTATACCTCTATATTTACTAAAAACCTTCATCACTGTATCCAATAGCTCATCTATATCTGATGCATTAATACTATATTCCGCCTCATATGTCTGGGAGGTCCCATCCACCTTTTGTGGGAGGGGCTGAGTTTGGTTTTGGGGAAAGTCCCGGGGAACTTGGCATACAGTAGATGGTACCTCCTCCAAGTCTTTGTTCTCTATCCCTAACCAATGTGCTAAGACTTGGCCCCTCCTTGTACATGCTTCTAGTAGCCATCTTTGAGCTTCTGGTAAACCATATTGCTTCTCTAAAACCACATTTCCCTGAGCATCACATTTAATTCGAGAAACAAGATTTCTGCACTCCTCAAAATGCAAATGTCCTGAAAAATCATATTTATTTTTCCACAGGCTGCAATATTTTACCCAGTTTTTATTTTTCTTGCGCATAACACATTCATCATCAGTAGCCTTGATCTTTCCTGTATTTTGGCCCATTCTCTCACAACAATCGAACAATTCTTTTACTGTTTAACTCGCCCCCCCCCTTGTTTACACACCTCTTCACAATGTTCCGTGGGTCCCCTCCCGGAAAGCGTACTGCCCTTTATGCACAAAGATGTATTTACAGTGCAAAGATCTTACAATTCCCGCTGAGGCAGAGTGCCTGCATTAAGATAAAAACTTTCCTGCTAAGGCACCTCGGGGGCTGCAGCAGAGACCTGACAATGCTCAGTGTAATAAACCGTTACTTGGGACTTAGGACTTAGGGAGTTAAACCTTTAAACATACTTCAAACATCATAACAACACATCAACAACTTACACTCTAATTTTGCGCAGCCCTGCGTATGAGAAGTTACAGAAATAAAAAGGTAGTACTTACAATTTAAGAAGCTTTCAGGACACCCGAGAAGTTTGTTTTAGAATCCTAAGTAGGCGATTTCACCGACCTTGGCTGAAGAAGTCTCACGGTTCGAAATAAACCGTACGTCACAAAAGAGGTGAGCTCCAGTTGCGTTTGGCCACCTGCTTTTGAAGGAAACGTCGTCCCGGTGGGCTTTCACCAGCTTGTTATCAGATTCGCCAGTCGCAAACGCGCTCCTGGGCCTCACGTTTTTGTGACTATAGGTTTTCCGGTCCGAAAGACCAGATGTTAAAAGTAAATAAACTCACTTATGAGACACTCTTCATTCATTTGCCAAAATCATAGAAGTCTTTATTTCTTGTACAAGGGCGTTTTCTCAGTCAGCATGAGTATGGATTGTAGCTACACAAATCCTGCTAAGCAAAGAAAAAGCAAGCTCTTCCTGTGCGCAGAGGCTTTTAAACCTAATGAATATAATAAAATATTCCTCCCTTTGGGCAGTTCTTTCTGTTAAAAGTCCAATCAGCATGTCCAGTTCCTCCTTTTAGGTGGGGTTGTTCTTCCTCTGTGTCCCTCATGAATAAATGAAAGTGAACATGAAAGAGAAATCTTCTGACATCAGTTTCTTGTCTCATGTCCTTCAGAATCACCCATACTTTCAGAGAACTGGTTTAAACTGGTCCTCTCAACCTGCTGGCTCTGTGCTTGGTACAGAATGACACTGAAGGGGGGTTGAAGGTTGTTCTGGCTTACTGTGAAGGAATATGGAAAAAAAACTGTACACAGTAAATGGTTCAAAATATATGCAGAATATATTTTCAGTGATATCGTGATAACTCCTCGGTTAACAATCTTTTTACTTAAAGTGTCACTCTAACACAATAATCTGATCTTGTGCATGTGGTCGTTATAGCCACGTAGGTTATAAAAGGTTAACATATTAATTATTAAAATTCTTTCCACAGTATGCAGCGGAGAGGCAATGGTAAGAGTTACAGCCCTCTCTGCTGCGCATTTTTTACTCTGCGGGGGGAAGGGGACACTGGGGGCATATTAGGAGGTAGGGAGGGAGAAGTTTAATGGCGGCGGCCATCCATGGCGCATACCGTATCCCGGGCTGGTGCCTCGATCATTTTTTTCCCCCTCTCTCCCCTGCGGCCAGGACAAAGGGGGGGGGGGGGGGCAGCGTGGGACAGCGGGACGGCCCACCAAAATCGGGACCGTCCCGACGAAAATGGGGCAGTTGGGTACTCTGCTCAGGTAATGCAAGTTGTGCTAATTAGGCAAAGCACGCTACACAGAGCAGGATCATCCCTCAAGCAACCTAGGCAGGTGCTTGGGGTCTAGCGTCCCACCTACTACTTTCTTTGAACTTACCAAAGGTAACACAAGGGGGTCCCAAATCTACTGCCCTGCCTAGGGCCCTATTACATCTCCATCCATCTATGACACTACGCTGTCAGTGGTAGCAATGGTAAAATTGTTGTGTGCTGCCTGCGCACCCAATCTTACTGTAGGTTAGTGAATCAGGGCCAAGATGTTAAATGTTAGACAAATGTTTCATGCCAAGATAATTTTATTTGCATAAAGATCTCAGAAGTCAAAAAAATAAACTATGAGTGTAGTGTCCAAGTGAGGTCAGGATAACTGGCACATATAAGAGAGCTGGCATCATTAGAACACTTGAACTGTAGAGTTTGTAAATCTCACTTATAAGCCATAAATTGTGCTGAGTGAATGTTTTCTGGTGAGCTCATTGCTACATTCAGGATATTTGATGATTTGCAGATTCTCATTTGTTTTGTTTGGATGCACATGATGATTGTGTTTTCTTGCTGTTTTGTTATATGCATGCATTTGTCTGTGGTACCATGGAAACTGATCCTGTATGTCTACCACTTACCATGTATTCAGTTAAAGTAACTGCAATGTGGTGATGACTGTGTGTTACAGTATGTTTACAGACCTCCCTGGTGTAACATCTACATTCTATAGACAGCACAAGCCAATACCTAACTCTATCTATAAAAGAACACATGCTTTATTTAGACATAATGGTTCTTTGACAAAAAATTCCACAAAGGTATGTAGTGAAATGATGACAGAGACTGACACCTCTCTTTCCTTTTTAAATAACAGTCACCTGGCTGTGGTTCTGAACCAGTTCTGAAACATGCCTGAAGAAGAAACTTTCGAAAGCTTGCAATGAAATCTTGTACAGTTAGTCATTAAAGGTATCACCTAAACAAGCTTTGTTGTTATGTCTTTTGATTCTGTTTGCCTTACTGATCTTTTGACTTCAGTAGACTTCCTCTGAGTCACAGGCCTGGTTCACTTTTGTGTTTTTCATGGAAATGGCCATACGGATCCTGCCATCAGGATCAGGTAAAAACTATCCGTTTTTACAGCCAGTGTGGTGTAAACTATCTGTTTTCTATTTGTTCCTATGAAGCTGCAAAACCTTCCGTTTCCGGTCCGCTGGGCACAACAGTCCGGGAAAATAGGTCCTGTTGCATTTTTTTGTCCGTTGAGTGGAATGGCAACGGATCCGTACAGGCGGATGGATGTGAATGGATCCATTGGTTTAACATTGGATCTGTTCACATACCAGTCCATTTGTACATTATACATTCTGCTCACCACTAATTTGAACCAGGCCTCACAGATAGAGCAAGCATACAGCCAGTACAGTCAGAATCAGAATTTAATCTGCATACTTGCTCTGGGTCAGTGACACAGACATCCTGATATGCTGAAGTATATCTAATAATCTCTAAACATCTTTGGTCGGGACAGTATAATTAATCCGGCAAAGCTGGGCTGGATTTGGAAAAAAAACAGTTTGCTATTATGTGCTATAAAATTGCAGTGTTCCCCTGGTCACATTGAAACATTGGGGGATATGAAAAAACACTAAATTAGCAGTTGTGTACTTACAGTCTCAATCAGGTGATAGCAGTGACAGCCCTGTATTTATATGTTGCTATGGATGCATGCATCTGCAGTGCCACACAATTGATTATTCACACTCTCCAGGCCTGCTGGAGACTCAAATGGATATTCATGGGGATCTCTAAAAGAACTTAGTATATCCAACGCAGTAAGTATTAGAGGTTCAGCACAACAGCTAAACAAGTCCCAGTGTTTTTAGACTATTTTTTCATGAGCAGCTGAAGTTGGTGAATTCACTGACTGTAAGCTACTCCCATTTGCCAGTCGGGTGCTAGCTAGGACACGGGACGGCCGATAGACAGGTGGCTCCCCCATGGAATTGCATCTGAGCATGGCAGATGCTGTGCTCAGATGAGACATGAGAATCCCCCCCACCCAACCTCAACCCCACTGTGTCAAATGTGACACACGTGGGCCCATATGCAATTAACTTTTTCTCCTGAGTTTTCTCCTAGGAGATAATTTTTCAGCTTGTATTTAAAATTATTTTTCAGCACTTTTTGATTGAAAAAGTACCAAAAAGTAGTGAAAAGGAACGATCAAAATTATTTTGAGTGTATTTTTGCTTGTTGGTGGTTAAAAAGTTTTTTGTTGACAAGTTGTGAAAATATCAACTTGGAGAAAGCTCAGGAGAAAAGGCGAATTGCATATGAGCCCTGGGCACATATGCAATTCACTTTTTCACCTGCGTTTTCTCCTAGGTGATATTTTTAAACTTGTCAATAAAATGCCTTTTAAGCCCCCAAAAGGCAAGAACATGCTCAAAATAATTTTGATAGTACTTTTTAAGCAACTTTTTTGTACTTTTTTAGTTGAAAAGTTATTTAAAATCAAAGATGAAAAATTATCTCCTAGGAGAAAACTCAGGTGAAAAAGAGAATTGCATATGGCCCCTGGTGTTGCCAAATGCGGCCATTCCGTTGCTTGTAATTGCAGCCGAATAGTGCTTGTTGTGACTAGCAGCAGGGAGGCTGAACTGCTCGACAGCCTGTGGAAAAGAGGCCTGTGAGGGAATAAAGAAGGAAGTCTCCATATCTCTCAAACTACTGTCCAACTTGAAATAATAGAATATACAGTGCAGAAAGAGAACATTGGCCATTATACTACTGGATTAAACATTAGATTTGAAGATCAGTTTATTATTACTTTTATTGCCAATGTTTTAAACAAATGAGCTCTGGACTGAAACACGTTCATGGTTGCTTTTGAATACAAAACTACTAAAGAGCAAAAGTCAGAATGCTACATGGCTTAGAGATTCTTCACCTAACAATCCAACATTCTGCTGTAGTTATTTACATATGCAAACGCTTGAGCTATTAATTGTGCCATGTATGATTATAAACTCCAACTGTAATTAATGCAGATATGAGTAGCAAACAGCAATGTGGTTTTTAACGCATTGCTACATTTGAAATTGTATATGTCCCGAATGTACATACAAATATTTAGCACAGTAGTGGTGACTTACAAAAGTCATAAACAGTGAAATTACGTAGTATTCACTTTACACATTCAATCAGGTGAATTGCAGTTTTGGATGGAAAGAATTACAGAATAATTCCATAGCTTGTCACTACATATCCTCGTTATTAAAGTAAGTCACCTCAGCAATGTTCATACTGATAATTTCATTTTAATTATCACACAGATATTTCCTAAAATGATTTATAGCACTGTTTTTATTTAATTATAGAGTGTAATCATCTCCTTTGCATTGTACAGTACAGACAATTAAGGGTTTAGGCAGGATATCGCTGGAACATCCATCAACTCAAGTACAAAAATGCATACATAATTATTGTACAGCAAGCATAGTAAGATAACAATCCAGCAAAACAGGTACATTTACAATTGACAGAATAAGTATAGCAAAGAAAAAAAAATATCTTAAGGGAGGACTCTGCCCTTGCAAGCTTCTTTTAAAATCGCATGCATTTTTTTAATCACAAGGTCTTTTGAAAAATACTGAAAATCAATAAGACCTGAACACTCTGGTGCAACGCAATTTTTCAATTTTTGTACTGCCATGAATGCTTTGAGATTTCAAAAATTGCATGCGATTTTAAAAACGCAGCGCATTTTCCATAATCTAAAGGTTAATGGAGTGGAGACATTTAGGCCCATATGCAATCACTTTTTCTCCAGAGTTTTCTCCCAGGAGATAATTTTTCATATTCAATTTAAAATAACATTTTAGAACTTTGCTATGGAAAAAAGAATCAATAATAAGGTGGAAAAGTACTGCCAAAACGATTTTGAGTATTTATTTGCTTGCTGATGGTGTAAAAGGCATTTTTTTTTTACACGTTGTAAAAATATCACTCAGGTGAAAAGGTGAATTGCATATGGCCCCTAGGCCCATTTGCATTTTTTCTCCTGAGTTTTCTCCCACGTGATATATTAATTTATGTTTTCTCAAAGGAGATATTATTCATCCTCTGTCTAAATAACTTTTTAGTCCTCCGCAATTAAAAAAAGTACAAAAAATTTGGTGAAAAAAAATTATTGTCAGAATGTTCTTGCTTGCTGGTGGCTTATTGATAAGGTGTGAAAATAGAAAATATCACCTAGGAGAAAACTTAGGAGGAGAAATAACAAATGGCCCTGTGTCAATAAAATGCCCTTTAAACCACAAGCAAGCAATAGAAATTACTAATAATTATGACAGTACTTTTTATTTACTTACTTGCAAAGTTCTGAAAAGTTATTTTAAAAAGAAGATACATTTTCTTCTAAGAGAAAATTTGCATATGGGCCCTGCTAAGGTGACAAGAGTTTAGCTATAAGGTAGCGAGTCCTTAGATCTGATACAGAAAGGAGTATAGAAAATCGAAGAGGTCAAAAGCAAAAATTCACTACAATTCACTTTCATTTCATTTTACTCCTGCAGAAATGTACTTTGTATTTGTATGGGTTTACATGTATTTAAATTGTTATGATTTTCGCGATAGTGGTCCTTTAACACAGCTGGGGGCTTGTTGAAAAGTAGGAAGCTTTCCCCACAACAAGTTTTCTATGAAACATAGATTTATCAGAGACTGAGGGTAGGGTAGGCACACCAGAGCAATTGAAAAGACTGGCAAGTTTACATACAGGTTATGAACTTGTATTTAAAGTTTACTGTTTATATTTGACAGATTGAGATACTGACCTGCAGTGGCGTAGCTAGACATTATAGGGCCCATTAGCAAATGTTTTATGGGGCCATCATATTTAGGCACTCTTGAGCAATGCTACCGGCCCCTACCCTATAAATACGAGTTGATTGATCAACTTACATTCTCATGCAATGCACACTATGTATAGTCCATGAGCACTGAGACTAAGTAAATGCATTAAATACCATCCACCATTAAGTACCATCTGGCCCCCCTCTTCTCCAGGGCCCCATAGCAGTTGCTATGACTGCTATGGCTATTGCTACGCCCCTGCTGACCTGGTGAGCTGTACTGGCTATCTATAAGATCACAGCTGATGGAAAGCTATGTTTTGGCTGCTCATCTGATGCTTAACTGGATGTTTAAAGTCATTCGGCAGCTTTCATTAGATGAGGCAAATCCTCTGTTAAATGGAATGCCAAAGCTTTGGAACAATGCTAACTTCTGGCTGATACCAGTCATTCACTGTGTACGAGTTCTAAGACAAATCTTTCTCTGGTGGCTTTGATCTACACTGGAGCCTGAATCAAAGTGAATACTATCATTTGACTTCAATAGTAAACATGGACATGCATATTTCAGATACCAAAACATGCTATAAAGGTTTCTGTGTACTCTCTCACACATTCATGGAAGTGAACTAAAAATACAATGTATAGAAGTAATGAAGTGCAAATGTCAAATGTTAATAAGGAATGTAGGGAACATAGTCAGGCATATATGGAGCTACTGAAATAATTAATTGATAGTCTCTTTACTTTCTTTTACTTTCTAGACTGTGTGTGATAACATCAATGCACCTGCTGATATTCATCATGCATTGTATTTTAACAGTCACTGCTATTTCAAGCACAGCTGATGTGTTTTACACAAATTTGGATGTCGACAATGTTAATAAGTAAAAACAGAAGTAATACCAGCACTACAAAAACAAGAATATATTATATTTACGCGGAACTGAAATAAACTACCTGTGCCCACGCTGTCCGGACCTGGATCAACCCTCCGTTCCCCGCCGCGACTCACATTTCTTCACACAGTGGAAGCCAACCTCCACTGCAGCCTTGCCACACGAAACCTCGGATGCGTTCCCGTAGCCAGGAGCGTTCTGCGCAGGCGCAGTACAATAAAGTCTCTACTGCAACTGATCAGTGCGCTTCCGGGTACGGGAACGTGAATGAGGACACAGGTGTCCAGGGCTGTGCAGGTGCAGTGCACTCCAACTGTGCAAAGTGAAAGTGAGCCAGAGAATCGGTGAGTGGCTGCACGGGCACAGGTCGGCTGCAGGTTGCTGGCAGCAGCCTCAGGTAAGTGAAACTCTTATTTTTTTTAGTTTATGTAACGGTGGGGTGCCGCAACTCAGACGTCTGATTATATGATGATCTGCAGAATCACCAATAATGCAGACGCTATACTTGATTATGTGGTGATCTGCAGAATCACCAATAATTCTAGTATAGCCACAAGGATGCTATGAGTGTAATGCTTGGTGCAACCGTAACTTAATTGTTTTGAGAGACCTCACCAGAGGGGCTGGTGAGGTACAATCGGTACACTGACAGTATAATAGCGTACAAGCCCCAGCAAGCTGGAGATACAGATACTGAGGAGATAGAATCTCCCGAGGAGCGGGTGATTCAGATGGTACTGCAGCCTAGTGATCACCTGATAAGCAGGTGATTAAGACAGTACTGCAGCCAAGAGGACACCTGAAGAGTAGGTGATTCAGACTGTACTGCAGCCTAGTGATCACCTGAGGAGCAGGTGATTTAAGACAGTACTGCAGCCAAGAGGGCACCTGCGGAGTATGT
Organism: Hyperolius riggenbachi; assembly: GCF_040937935.1. Classification (NCBI taxonomy): domain Eukaryota; kingdom Metazoa; phylum Chordata; class Amphibia; order Anura; family Hyperoliidae; genus Hyperolius; species Hyperolius riggenbachi. The sequence goes on from NC_090648.1 coordinate 311,421,234, forward strand.
GATTCAGATTGTACTGCAGCCTAGTGATCACCTGAGGAGCAGGTGATTTAAGACAGTACTGCAGCCAAGAGGGCACCTGCGGAGTATGTGATTCAGACTGTACTGCAGCTCAGTGATCACCTGAGGAGCAGGTGATTTAAGACAGTACTGCAGCCAAGAGGGCACCTGCGGAGTATGTGATTCAGACTGTACTGCAGGCTAGTGAACTCCTCACCAGTGGAGCTGGTGGGAATCAAGAGTAATTAACGAGTGCTCATCAGTGGAGCTGATGAGCCTCAGAAACCCATAAAGCTAGGCCCCTTCAGAGGTTCTGGCTGGCACTAGCTGAAAGGCACTACTAAATACGGCCAGACCTCCGGGGGTTCTGGGAACGTACTAACAGTCACAGCAACTGCATAGTTTGGCAAAACCTCACCAGAGGAGCTGGTAAGGTACTATCAGTTTAAGTGACAATCTAATTAACAGAGCTCGTGACCAAATAGTTTAGCTAGACCTTTCCAGTGGAGCTGGCAAGGTACTATCGGTCACTTTAAGGAAAAGTAGCGATACCGCACCAGAGGAGCTGGTGGGTAAATAGCACACCTCACCAGTGGAGAGCACCACTGGTAAGTAGAATGGTCAGACAGGCAAGGCTCAGCAACAGAGAGGTTAGTTTCAGAACAGAATCGTGAGGCAGAAGAGTAATCGGAAATCAGGCAGAGGTTCAGCAACTTTAAGGCAGATAGGTAGAAGTACAGAATCAGAAAACGAGATCAGAGTCAGAGTTTAGCCAGAGTCATACACAGGTAATCACTAACAGAATAATACAGTAATGAACTAACTATAGATAGATGGATATTGCAAACACTGCATATACATCTATCATCAACAGGAACCTCACTACGATATACAATATAACAATACCCCTAGTCTTGTGTGAAATCCCTGGTTTCTTCCCAGATCAAAACACACCGGAACTAGTCTAAGGTCTGAGCGCTAACACTCTAGTATTCACAACAGCAGACAAGGATAGAGTAACAACTCCAGGTTTAAATACTGAAGGCAGGGGCTGAACCAACCTGCAAAGTAGATTGACAGGTAGAAGTCAGCTGACCACAATGTCAGCTGATCTGTCTCCTACGCCCATAAAGGTCCTTTTGCTCCATGGCGTGTGGACCTAAGCTGCTGTGCAACAGAGACCCCTGTCCCACCTGGGTCAGGAAGCGACACCCGAGATGGCGTGGCCGCAGAGGTGACATCAGGTGCGAAAGCAGCTGCGCTGCTTTCCACCACAGAGGTAACATCTTCGATCGTTACAGTGTATTTCACTTCCACTTAAAGTCCTTGCTACTTCCCAAAGAGCAGTCCAAAAAGTGTAAAGCAATAAAAGACTTCAGACACAGTTCATTTCATACCACCGTGTTCCTCCTGAGTTAGACAAGCAAATGTAAACTCTTAACAAAGATAATAGTGACCTAGATTATAAGGTCATACGTGTATCATTTATTCTAATTTTACGCCAGGATGACGTCCCACAAAGGTCTTCTCACCTTAGTTAGTTAGATATCCAAGGTATCCAGTAATAAAGCAAAGTGTCAGTGACTAAAAATATAAAACACTCTAAGTGCACGCCATAATTGTAAAATGAGCACACTTTATTTACAATAGAATAAAAAACATTAGCTTACATCTAGGGCCCATACAGCAGTGGACCCAAACAAAGTACACATCATATAATATAGATTCTTACAGCTGTCTGCACTCTGCCCAACTGGTTTCACTTGCGCTTCATCAGGGACAATTATACATGCAGTATGTTTAGTAAAACAGCGTATGTATCAGTACCACGCTGTTGAGCTAGGCGCAGAGTAAGCCGAATGACGGCTCTCCCTGCTACTGCTGAAATCTCTGGCAGTGTTAACTACTATTCCCCCTCCCTCCTACTATTGCCCCTTACAACTCAGATGAAGATGTAATTCGGGTTCCGGCAATTGCTGGAACCCCGAATTATCCTTACACAAGCTGCGCACTGTAGCATTACTGCTATAGCCATGCCTAGTTTCAGCACTGAGCAATGTGTGCCAAAGCCATCTGCTTCAAGGGAATCACCCCAATAGAATGCTCTAATTTAGCCAGTCCACCATAAAGCAAGATCAGGATTATGTACCTGGAATGACTATTTCCAACATGAAGAATACATCTTAAATGTCAATTTTTATTAAAGGAGAGGAACTTGAAGTAATTACTATTGCAAAGGAATGTCATTGGCCAATGAACTTTAATCCCAATTTCCAAAAAGGGGATAGAAGCCTGAATATATTCTGGCTAATCACACAAAGTTCTGTGGCTTAAACGTGGCACTCTCCCTCCTTTGTTTATCTTCATCCTTTCCATCATAGTTAAACCACAAAAAACTCAGCAATGGCATGGTGAAATAAAAACAAACTTGTGAGAAAACGCGGAAAAGCCGCTGCGGGTACTCAGAGCAAGGCGGCCAATTCCGCGTCCAACGCGGCAGGTTGCGCGCGTGGGTCTGCATCCACTGGCATGATGGAGCGCGATGAAACCGCCGCATGCCTTAGGAACAAGGCGGCGGATTCTGCGTCAGATGCGGATGTTTGCATGCATAGGCATATTTCTGACAGTACTGCTGAACGCGGAGGAACCGCCGCATGCTTGGACAGTGGTGCGGCTGGTTCCGCATCCAACACAGCAGAAACATTACAACACATGTCTGGTGTGGCTGGGACTGATAGTCCACACAGGTTCAGGAGGCAGAGCCTTTATGACAGTCAGAAGGGTGTCAGCTGACCAAGCCGGTCAGCTGACAATTCCAGCAGTTTTCATTGGTCCAGCACTTAGGGGTGGCGCTGGAGAGCGCTGGGCTATATATACTGGGTGCTGGTCATTTCTCTGGTGTCTGGCGTTGCGATCACTACGTGGTAGCACTCAGACCTTCTGTCAGTATCTGTGTTATTATCTGTGTTATTATCTAGACCAGTTTCCAAGGTGTTGATGACCAAGGAGCTCACACCTTAGTCTAGGAATCCTGTTAATATCTGTGTTATTATCTGAGTTATTATTTAGACCAGTTCCTAGGTGTTGATGATCAAGGACCTCACACCTCAGTCTAGGGAAAACTATATCTGCTAGCTCTCAGACCTTAGCCTGATCCGACAGTGTGCCAGAACCGGCTGGAGCTTGGAATCCACACTGAGTCAGATACTTGATAGCTTAAAGTACTAATTGCATTGTTTATCTGTTATGACCTTCTGCTTTCCTGACCACTCTTCTGATCTCTGATTAGGTACTTCGCTATATCTGATACTCTGTTGCCAAACTCTGCTAGTCTTAGGATTCCGCATCTGTCTCTTGTCTCTGTACTTTATCTGCCTGTGTGTTGTCGACCTGGCCTGCCCGACCTCGAGAACTATCTCCCCAGCTAGAGATAGTTCACAGTCTGTTTGTGACATCCCTCCATTGGTGTCACTCACACGCTGGTCCTTCCCACTCTCAGCCTGACTCCGCCCCCTTGGGGAGCTTCAGGCCTTTGGAAGGAACCTGTCTCTGAGCAGTATCTCGTACTGCCTTAGCACCCTCTATAGGGTGCTCTCCTCAAAGTATTACTGTTGCACCAAACACTCATATTACTCAGGTGTCCAGAGGTTAGAGATATATCTGATTATCGGTGATACTGCAGATCATCAATAATCGGGTATATATCTGTATTTTCGGTGATACTGCAGATCACGGGTAATCAGATCCTCTCTGTGTTACACCGATCTTTACAAAACTACACACTGACACTTTATAGCGTTTTAGCACACGCACAGTCTAAATATGAATGCTGTTGTATATTCTAACATTAGACATTTCTGAAAGATCTTGTATGCCAGGTCCACCAGCTGCAAAGTAAAGCTGACTGAATGTTAAGCATGAACGTTGGTCTGAGAGCCATCATATGAATTAGTGTCTTTCTTTTTTACGACTATTACCCTGTTGTTCTCCTGGTGATGGGAATATCAAGAAATGCCAGTTTTTAACATGCGTATGTTAAGAAAAATATATATGTGCTCTTCACTGCAATGCATTTACATTTAGTACTATACAAGCAGTAAAACACTTACGTTTAACAGTCTGTGAGATAAAAAAAAAAAAAAAACTACCAAAATGAGATAATTTTTGTAAAGTGCAGCCAGTGTCCGATCTACAGAAATGATATTAATGCTTCGCTATAAGTATGTATTTGCAGAAATCTGGGAATTAGAGCAATAAAACACAGCTGCATAGTGATGTCTCCATCTCTGAATGCAAATAATACAGTGGCAGAGTGCCCAGCCGCTCATGATGCCAGACTGATGTGTCATGACATCATGTAAAGCAACGTGCTTTGCCAGACTGAGGTGTTTCATCTGTGGTTCTAGGTAAGGCGATCACTTTCCTGGTCATGTGACTTTCTGGCAGATGCAGGCTCATAGACAAGTTGGCAATATTTAAATGTGAAAATTACGATCTTTTGAAACCAGATACTGATTAGTATTTTCTAAGTAAACAAAGCGTGATTACAAGTTTTTGTTTTTGTAAATCATACCAAAGTGAATATTGTGCATGCTGTGGCACAAGCTGACTCTTTCATCCATCAAAAGTGTGTGAAAAATTATCTGGTGAGCATACCCAAGAGACAATGCTAAATACTAAACAATGTCTAAATTGTATTTTGTGGCAAGCTAGATTCATTGCTTGCAGTTTTCTTTTCTTTCCACATCAACTATAATAAAAACATTTTTTCCCTCGAAGTTGGGCCTTTTGGTCTTAGATGTCACCATGGATGATTAAACGAACAATGGATGATTTAAACACAGATTTATTATAGCTGAAGTAGGAAAATATCTTACAGCAAGCACACAAGTGATAAAATGTAAAAAAAAATAAAAAGATCCAAAATAAAATAATACAAGATGTATTTAAAATAGCAGAAAACTATAGAAATGATGGGGAAAAGATAACTGTTAACATATTCATCAGGAACAAAAGTAGATGTCCAAAGGATTTCCAATAATGTATTCATACTTATATGAAATTGCCTTTTTGAACCTATTTATGATTACCGTATTTTTCAGACCATTAGACACTCCAGTCCATAAGATGTACCTAGGTATAGAGGACAAAAATCAAGGAAAAAATAAAATATAGTAAACCTGCTGTGTCCATGGTGCAGTGGCATCTTGTGGATATCCCCCCCCCCCAAGCTGTCTGTATCTAAGGTACACTAACCCCTGCCCCACCAGCTACACTAATTTCCCTACACTAACCCACCAGCTACACTTACTACTCTACTGTAACCCCTGATGCCCTACCAGCTACACTAACTACCCTACACTAACCCACGAGCTATGCTAACTACTCTACGCTAGCCCCTGCTTCCCTACCAGCTACACTAACTACCCTACACTAACCCCTGCTGCCCCATCAGCTAAACTACCCTACACTACAAGTGCGGAAGCCCTTACCTATATAGCGGATTCCTCTTTCCTCTGCTCCTCCTCCATCCCCAGCCGGTGTAATGTTCCTCACAGCTGCCTCCACTATTTTCTAGGGAATCTAGTTTTTGGAGGGCCTGGGCAGTCTCGTCTTCCATGCCATGTCCCATTCACCAGTCTGAGAATCTCTCTCCAGGCTCTGGCTGCACTGTGAGCATCCATCTTGGAGACCTGTGCACCTCCATGGGAAGATTTCCCAATCCGTGCAGATTGAGTCATGCAACTCAAGAGACAGTCCAGAGCATGTGCGCCACCGAGCAGCTTAAGCACACAGCAATGTGTAGGTTGTGTAGCTGTTTCCAAGCGTTCGGGGCATCTGAGCTTTGCCATACAGCTGAAACTGGAAGTTAGCTGCAGTAATCTTTATGCCAGTAGCCACAGCATGACAAGTCACAACTCGGGTGTGCTTGGTCCTTCGTCTTCCTGCTTGCATCACCTGTGTGCGCCGGGTTCCCACATGGGGTCACGCACAGCAGCCGTCATGCAGCAACATGAAACAGAAATGAAAGAAGACTCGAAGGACTTGAGTGCCACCTGGAGATGGAGGAGGGGATGGAAGAAGGACTCAGATCGCCGACTGGAGAGGATACAGCCCAGCACTGGATGGGTAATGGGCGGCTTGTGAGGGGCACACTGACACACCTTGGGACTATAAAATGCACTGACCCCCACACCCCCCACACACTAACTTTTGGGGAAGAAAAATACGTCTCTTGGTTAAAAAAATATGATAAATGTAATTTGTGAAATGATTTAAAGGAGAACTAAGAGTGGCGAGAGGAATATGGAGACTGCTGTATTTATTTCCTTTTAAAGAGAAACTCCGACCAAGAATTGAACTTTATCCCAATCAGTAGCTGATACCCCCTTTTACATGAGAACTCTATTCCTTTTCACAAACAGACCATCAAGTGGTGCAGCATGACTGATATTGTGGTGAAACCCCTCCCACAAGAAACTCTAAAAATACGTACTCCCGGCAGTTCCCTGTCTGTGAACCTTGCTGTATTGTGGGAAATAGCTGTTTACAGCTGATTCCAACTGCCAAAAAAGCATGCAGCAGCTACATCATCTGCCAACAGTAAAAATGTCACCATGTAATAAATGTCAGAATGTAAATCAGGGATTTAAAAGATTTTACAATGGGCAAACACTGACTAAATCATTTATACATAATTATTGTAACAATGAAGCACTTTTTTATTACATTATTTTCACTGGAGTTCCTCTTTAACCACTTCACCCCAAGGCGGTTTTTACCTTAATGGACAAGAGTGATTTTCACCTTTCAGTGCTCATCCCTTTCATTTGCCAATAGCTTAATCACTACTAATCACAATGAAATGATATATATCTTGTTTTTTCAGCACAAATTGGGCTTTTTGGGGTTGATATTTGTTTTTAGTACCGTATTTTTCGGACTATAAGACGCTCCGGACTATAAGACGCACCTAGGTTTAGAGGGCAAAAACCAGGGAAAAAAAAAATACTAAACCTGGGTGCATCCATGGTCCAGGAGTGTTTTATAGACCTTCCCCCCACTAAAATGTCTCTGCCTATGTTACACTGTCCAGCTACACTAACCCCTGTAGCCCCTACAGAACACCCCCACAAACTATACTACATTACACTTCACTTCTGATGCCTCCCCCCCCCCCCACTGCTACACTACACTACACTACACAAACCCCTGATCCCCCCCAGCTACACTAATCACTACAATGGCATTTCAGATCTCACCAGCCTGGATGACAGCTTCTGTCGTCTGCAGTGGGAAGGTAGCAGCAGTGCGATCCCAGGTGTTTTAAGCAGCAGCCACTGTGATGAATGGAAATACAGGTACTCTTTGTAGGTATCCTGTCCCTTCCTCAGCCCTGTAACAGCACGATCATCAGAGCTCCCAAGCGTCATAGTAGCTGTGATGAATTGTAAATACCGGTACTCTTGGCAGGTATCCTGTCCGTTCCTCATCCCCGCAACAGCGCGATCCTCAGAGCTCCCGAGTGGCATAGCAGCTGCCGCTGTGATGACTGTAAATACCGGTACTCTTTGGCAGGTATCCTGTCCCTTTCGTCAGCCCCGTAACAGCGCGATCCTCATTGTTTTCAAAAGTCACAGCAGCTGCCGCTATAAAGTCCGGGGATGCTGCGGCTTGCTGTGAATCACCTGGCTAACAGTACAATCCCGATAGAAATGTACGTCTTCATCCACACGGTATAGTCCTCAGAGGCTTCCGTACTGTGACCTGTTTACTGGCGCCCTCTCATGACCTCGACGCACGTGTCATGAGAGGGCGCCAGTAAACAGGTCACAGTACGGAAGCCTCTGAGGACTATACCGTGTGGATGAAGACGTACATTTCTAGCGGGATAGTACTGTTAGCCAGGTGATTCACAGCAAGCCGCAGCATCCCCGGACTTTATAGCGGCAGCTGCTGTGTGAGTACCGATATTTACAGTCATCACAGCGGCAGCTGCTATGCCGCTCGGGAGCTCTGAGGATCGCGCTGTTGTGGGGATGAGGAACTGACAGGATACCTGCCAAGAGTACCGGTATTTACAGTTATCACAGCGGCAGCTGCTATGCCGCTCAGAATCACCTGGGATCGCACTGCTGCTGCCTCCCCACCGCGGACATCATTAGTTTAATGTAATGTACAAAAGATACAAGCGCTGGGATTAGTAAAACTGCCACATTCGGACTATAAGACGCACCCACTTTTTCTCCCCACTTTTGGGGGAGAAAAAGTGCGTCTTATAGTCCGAAAAATACGGTAATTACTTTATTTTCTATAAATTTTAAAGGGAAATACAAGGAAAAAATGAAAAAATACACTATTTCTCCAATTTCATCCCCTATGGTTTTAATATAAGCACAGCTACTGTACATAAAACCCACACATTGTATCTGCCCATTTGTCCTGGTTATCACAAGATTTTAATTATGTCCCTAGTACAACGTATGGTGACAATATATCATTTCGAAATAAAGGTGTACTTTTTTTCACAATTTTCACGTGCACATGCACGGGGATGCACGTTCACCCGCGGGAGCGCGCACGCGCAACTGCGGGAGCATGCACGTGCACGTGCACACGCACAGCGGCAGCAGCACTGTCTGACTTATAAAAACGTCCTGGAGCCATTAAGAGGCTCTAGCAGGACGTTTTTTTAAGTCAGGTTGTCATGAAATGGTTAAACAACACCAGTTGCCTGGCTGTCCTGCTGACCTTTCTGGTCAGTAGTGCCTGAATCACACACCTGAAACAAGCATGCAGGTAATTTTAGGAGTTTAGAGGCAGAGGATCAGCAAAATAACAATTTGCATTGTTTAAAAGGGAATAAAAATTACAGCCTTCATATTCCTCTCACTTCAGTTGTCCTTTGAACTGCTATCACTCACTCTAAAAAAAAGGGTAACATTTAGAGAATATTCTGAATATTTCTTTGGAGGATCTCATTTATCCAGGCCATGCTGTGGCCAAAGATCATAAAAATAATTTTTCATTGGACATTTCTACCATATTTTTTATTGCTAGTGTAAGTTAAATCCATATGATGTGAAAGAAGAAATCAAATATTTACATGCACAAATAATTCCCTTACTCCAAGCTATAAAGGGTCTGACCTAGAAGAAACTCCAGCCCCTATATGCGTACATTGCGTACATTTTTACACGTCACGGTGACGATGCGTCCGAGAAGCGCGACTTTTGTTATATGTAATTCTGTTTTTAGTCAGGTGACTGTAGTTGCCATGGCGACTGTGAGTAGTGCCGTTTTTTGTCTGAAACGCTGTTGTGATACAGTGTAGATCTCTCTACATGTGAGGACTTGCTTACTGGACCAAAGGATTTAGGTGCCTGTTCCCTTGCCCTGGTACTTTTTAGATAAGGTGTGCTCCATTCAAATATTGTTATTTTTGATATTGTCTATATGTTTACAATGACCTTCTGACATCATGTCTATGTGACCAATGAGGTAGGGGGGAGTGGTTCTGTGTATCCAGCTCATTCAGTTCCCCATCAGGTCCAGTTATTTGCATGTTGAATCTGATTGGTTGCTGTTGCAATGTAGTGACTATATAAGCTGTATGCTTGCATTTGTCTTGTTGGCTGTGTGGTATGAGCAAGGACTGTGGAGGTTTGAAATGGTGGACCGTAGCCACTATGCAGCTTGTATGTTTTTACCTTTGAAGACCTAATAAAGCAATTTGTAAAAGAGCTGTGCCCGATTAGTTTGGAGAAGCTAGATTATTGGCCCAGGTGGTACACGGGTCTATCCGCTGCACGCTTTTGATACCTACTTCACTTGAGTGCTGTCCCACACATCTTTTGGCATCTGATAAATAGCGGGTGCCAGGCCCGCCCAAGAAAATTTTTTTGTTTTCTCAAACAATTCGTGTTTCCATAAATATCATTTTCAAATTTGTTTATAGAATTTCCATATTGTCAATTATCATTTTGGACTTCATTATCTTACAGATTTATCGCTTTTTGTATTAACGTTATTTCCCTAGAAGAAATGTGGGCGTCCGATAAATAGCATCCAAACTAACTGTGCAAACAAAATTTTCGGTTTTGAGATTTATAATATTGTAAATTGTCGTTTTATTTATTTATGTATTGTATATATAAAGCACCAACATATTACGCAGTGCTGGACATTAGTTAAGGTTACACACAATATTTAGGGGTGACATACAGGAATAAGACAATACAGAAATACATGCAAACCAGATCACGCAGCACAGTATAACTACAAGGTAATGCTTAGTCAATCAGTGGATGGGAGCATGGAGATTAGGCAAGTCGAGTTCACTCAGATTCATAGGATGGGTGTACGGTAATGGAGGTGCGTGATCAGGTAGGAGACACAAGGTAGAGGACCCTGCAAAAGGCTTACACTTTAGAGTTTAAAACTTTAATATCTTAGACATTAATCAATTTTTGTATTACCACTATTTGAAGCAGAGAAATGTAGTTTTAGGGTCAGGCATCAGGAAGGGGTTTTTAGGGTTAGATGTCAGAAAAGGGGGTTTTAGGGTTAGGCACCACCAGGGGGGGTCTTAGGGTTTGGCACCACTGGGGGGGGGGGGGTTAAGGCACCACCAGGGGAGTCTTAGGTTTAGGCATTGATAGAGGGAGGGTTCTGTGTGAGAGCAGGGTTAGGTGTAGTTGTAGTAAAATATCAGTGATATTTACCAATGTTTCTGTAACGATTGGTGTCAGCAACACAGATATTTCTGATTATTGGTGATCTGCAGTATCACCAATAATACAGATGCTATACCTGATTATGTGGTGATCTGCAGAATCACCAATAATACTAGTATAGCTAGACACAGGACACCTAATGTGGTATTGTGTTTGGTGCAACAGTAATTGGAGAAGTTATCTCCCGAGGAGCGGGAGATACAGACAATACTGCAGCCAAGGATCCCGTGAGGGGCAGGGGATTCAGACTGCACTGCAGCCAGTGGACACCTGAGAAGCAGGGACCACTGACGGTGTTTGAGAGTATGATCACCTGAAGAGCAGGTGATCAAGACTAGACTATAGCCTAGGATCCCCTGAGGAGCAGGGAATACAGACTGTACTGCAGCCAAGAATTCCCTGAGGAGCAGGGAATTCAGATTGTACTGCAGCCAGTGGACACCTGAGGAGCAGGGACCACTGACTGTGCTGCAAGGGTGGTCACAGGTGGAATGAGTGATTATGACTGTTCTACAGCCAAGGATTCCCTGAGGAGCAGGAAATCGGACTGTACTGCAGCCAGTGGACTCCAGAGGAGCAGGGACCACTGACTGTGCTGCAAGATGATCTCTTGAGGAGCAGGTGATCAACAGACTCTGCTTGCAGCTAACAGGCACCTGAGGAGCAAGTGTCACAGACAGTACAGCAAGGCTGATCACCTAAGGGTTAGGTGACAGCCCTTAAGAATTCCCTCACTTGTGGCGAGACCCACTAGTGAGGGCAGAAAGGTCAGACAAGCAAGGTCAGCAACGAACGGACAGATATAGTACAGAGGCAGAAGACTGAAGATTCGGTATCCAGGTACAGTCAGTGTCAGCACCAGTTATCAGATAGGTAGAAGTACCGAATCAGTAAGCAAAAGAGTAGTCAGGAAGGTGAGAGATCATAACAGATAAACAGTAGTAATATAGCAATCTCCTTGTCTAGGTGTGAAGTCCTTGGTTTCAACACCTGGGAACTAGACTAACAGATGAACAGTAGCAATATAGCAATATCCTAGTCTAGGTGTGAAGTCCTTGGTTTTAACACCTGGGAACTAGACTAAAGAATGGTACACAAGTCTTACAATACAATAGTACTTAAAGCTATCAACGGAATCTGACTAAGTGTGAATTCCCAGCTCCGGCTGGTTCTAACACACTGTAAGATCTGACTAGGGTCTGAGTGCTCACACGTAAGCATTCGCAACAGCAGACAACTCGCAACTGACAAGCAAGCCCTATAAATACCCAGAGCGCTCCACAGCGCCGCCCCAGTCACTTAGCCAATCCGGAGCATAGCTGGAGTCAGCTGACCGGCTTGATCAGCTGACTCTACTTTTACTTGCATAAAGGTCTTGTCGCCTGGGCTCGCGCGTAGCTCTAAATATGTGTGCACTAGAAGGACCAGGCGAACCAGCAGCATGTAGCTGCGTGGCAGAAGCCGCCGGCTGGAACGCGGAGATGGCCGCTATGCCGCTTGCCCATGCGGCGGCATCTCCGCTATTCTTTACAGTTTCACTATGCTTATTATGGCTGTAACTATACTTTAATTTTCATTGTTATAGATTATATTTTGTGATATTATTACCGTTATTTTAACTTATGTATTATTCTATGTTAGATAAAGATAAAGAAACAAAAAAAATATTGTTATAGACAATTTCTTAAAATTTTAGCTACACCCGGCGCCCTTTTTTCCAGGCGCCCTTATCTTCGTCGCTTGACATAATTAATTATCTGTAAATATTAGTCTAATTTTCTTTACTTTACTTGAACAGGAGAACTCACGTCGTGTACATTAGTGACAACACATATTACAGAACACACAAAGGTATCCAGTGTGAACTGCTTTATTTATTATTAAAACATATTTTGGGTAAAGGGACCCTTGGACGTGTCATTAGTACAAAAAAATTAAAATTTCCATGATTTTAATATTGCCACGTAATTACAGTAATTGTTTATTTGAGGTTTTTTTTAAATAAATGTACAAATTGAGCATTCATGTTGGATGGATACAAAAATACAGAAATCTACTTCTGTTGTTACTGCTTTGACACAAAGGCTGCAGGTGAAGTAAAAATACTGAGGGTATTAAAGAGAAGCTGTTTATACATACTTGATGTCACATGTCAGTATGTTTTTGACATGGAGGAAAAGGGAAATGTAGGGAATATTGCTTTTGATTGTGCCGTAAAAACAGAACTAAGTATTCAGTAGCTCAGCGATCACTGCTGTTATAAGGTGTTAGTGTATTATTATTTCTCTAGCAAGTAGTTCTGGGGTCTGTTCCTCTTACGCGTTACTTGGAAGATTTATTATGTTTAATACTGATACTTGTTCTGCACTAAGTTAATGTGAACCACAAATTCAGCAGTTATCTGCTAAGCAACATGTCTAGTTTCTGTTTCCTTTAGTATGGTTTACCCCACAAGTCAGGTGGTCCCTGTTCAGACATTTACCCTATATTGGGTCAGTGACCCCTCATTCTATGATAAGAAAACTTACATAAAACATAGCAATTCCTCTGCCTTTGGTTGCATTACCATCACCCAGTCTACAAAGAAGGGTGGGTTTCATTAATCAAAAAAATAAATAAAAAATGCTAGATTTATCACGCACCAGGGAAAGTTTAGGTAAAGTTCAAATGTTTATTTAATCCTTCAAAAATTCACATCTTATTATGAGCAAAAGGATAGGTCGGAAAAAGACCCAAAGCGTGAGTGTTACAGAGCTTTTGGGAAAAGTGAAAGCAATAAAAGAAGTGAGATATGAGGAAGATCAGTATGTGCGTATTATTACTATCAACACTTGAGGTAAGTGCTTGAGAGACATTGACAGGTTCTCCAGATCCTAATGTGACTTGCATCTACTGATGATGGCCAGGCAGGCTCCAGATCTGAAAAATCTCCACTGAGGAGAGGCAGATGAAAGAAACATGCTGCTTGAACGAAAACCCTTCATGCCAAGGGATATCTAAACCTAGGTCAGATATTGTCTGTTGGCTTGTGAAGAAATGATAGTTTTAATGATTGTGGATGGAAGGAAGAATATAAGAATAGATCATTTATAAACTGCAATGCATAATATGTGGAAGTCTATGAGAAATAGCAACTGTCCAACTGCTCTGAAAACCTTTATGAACTGCAATGATAAGACTGAAAGCAATTTGTACTTCCAGTAATTACAGCAATAATCAATAATTGATGCTGTCAGTGACATAGCAATAGGGGATGCGGAGGATGCAGTGGTTTGGACTGCACTGGGGCCCCAGGATCAGAGGGACCCTCCCTCAACTGCTGTATTAGCACTTCATTCAAACTGGTCTCTTGCCCTGCTTGCATCTCTCAGACACTGCAGTGGTCCCTAGCATATTTTGGTGCTCTATATCAGTTGTTATGTATAGAGTGTTGAGTATGCCAATGCAAAACTTGCACTGGGACCCATAGCTATTTATCTATGTCACTAAGTGCTGATCTACTTCCTGAGAACAGCAAAACTCGGATGTTCTGAAAAGCAAGGCGCTCTATATGCACTATAGAAAACCTCATTCTTTGCTATTTAAATTTTTTTCTTCTTACTAATGAGATAGAGGAAAACTGTGATTACAGTTGTTTCACTATAGGGTATGCATCTATGTTGAACAGCAATATCTTCTACGTCTCCTCAGCATCCTGCTGCCTGGGTCACATGACATGATGATGTGGGTGGTGGGAGCAGAACAAATATGAGATGATAGGGTATTGATTAAGCTGTAGGAAAAGCATGGGTAGAGGTATGTATGTGCACTGCATGGTAAGCGGTCAACTCTTCATAAGATGGGGGAGGAGCTGTAGAGAGGTGGAGACTCTGGAAGAGAGGGTCAGAGTTTCTGTGCAGGGGTGGGACTCTAGAAGGAACTGATGGCCGGTCCTGGTGATTTTGATAAATGGCCTGGTGATTTGCTCTTGGTGTCCTTGGGTCCTAGAAGGGATCATGGGGGCTACTGTTATGCCCTTGCACTGATGTATAGTTAGCAATACAAATGGCTGACACATACTGTACATGGCAGCCTTGACTTGACAGAGACTTTAACAATGACAAGGATTATGCAATAACGTATTTACTAAATATGTGTTGCCACAATAAGTTTCTGTTTGCGCTGTAATTTCAGATTACCCAGCAAGCTCATGGTGAAGCAGAACTCCTAGGAGTGTATAAGGGGCTGAAAAAGCCTCCTTACTAGAGATGGCTCAAACCTCCGATTTTCGGTTCGCAAACCTCGAACGCGAACTTCCGCAAAAGTTCAGTTGGCGCAAACTTTCTCGAACCGCAATAGACTTCAATGGGGATGCGAACTTTGAAAACTAGAAACATTTATGCTGGCCAGAAAAGTGATGAAAAATATGTTTCAAGGGGTCTAACATCTGAGTTTTTGCATGGATGAGTGGGATACACGCCAAAAGTCCCGGGGAAAAATCTGGATTTGACGCAAAGCAGCGTTTTAAGGGCAGAAATCACATTGCATGCTAAAGTGGAGGCCTAAAGTGCTTTAAAACATCTTGCAGGTATATACATCAATCAGGGAGTGTATTTAGAGCACTGCTTCACACTGACAGACCAAACTCACTGTGTAACACACCGCAAACAGCTGTTTGTGTAGTGTCAGCCGTGTTGGACTGGTGCGCACCATGGCGAGAGGGTAGGCCATGGCGGTTTTCAAGCCCATATGCTCGCCGGGCTGAGGTAGCTCAATGACAGAACAACAGTGACTGTCCAGCTGATCGAATTTGGTCTGTCCACAATGAAGCAACGACCATATTATCTTGGGTGTGCCCCCCCCCCAAAGACACTCATATAGCCGTCGGTCATTGCTTCATTGTGATACGCAAGCCCCTTCACCGCGGCAAGGTAACAATCATGAAGGGGAATTGACACATGTACACGCCTTTTGTTTTGTTGTTGCAGCTGCAGTGCAGCCAGAAAAATTAGGCAGGCATGTACACGCACCAGAAAAATTATTATAGGGGCCGCTGCTAGCAGCGGATTTAAAAATTCAGGAATCCGCCTGAAGTCCTGGACCCTGTTGGTGGTGGTGGAGAATGCAGTCAAGCAGCCTGCAGGCAGAAATGCTGTGTGGGGACCGACTTAGTCTTGGGGCAGGCAGGCAGAGATGCTGTGTGTGGGGACTGACTTAGTCTTCTGGCAGGCCTGAGCGTGCTTTGCAGACCAGGCATCCATGGTCAGATGGACCCTTGACCCAACGCTGTGTGCCAGAGATGTCACCACTTGCATTTGAACATCACGGTACAGTTTAGGTATCGCCTTTTTTGAGAAATAATTGCGGCCTGGCATCTTCCACTGCGGTGTGCGGATTTGCTTTTGTGTGCTGCTTTTCCTCAGGTGGTCATCCCTTTGCAGTTTGTGCTTTGTAATCATGTGCCTTCGTAAGGTAGTGGTCCCTACGTGGGTCTTGGTCTTTCCACGGCTCAAATTTCGGTGGCAGAGAGTACAGATGACATTGCTCTCATCTGAGGCAGACACACACAAAAATTCCACACCGCTGAGCCCTGTGATGATGGCACTTTGGTGATGGCTGTCGACGGAGTGTTAAGTGGGGTGCCAGAATCAGAGCAGTAGGAGAAAGATATGTCACGCTTCCGTGCGGAAGCTGAGGAATATGAGGTGTTCTGTGTTAAATAGTCAACTACGTCTTGATAATATTGGTAGTCGATGGCACGTGCCTTCTTCTGAACACTGTATTTTGGTCGAGGGCCGCACGAAATTATGACAGAGCAACCTCGAACAGACTTGCCAGGTGGCCTGTCTTTGGCTCTGCCTCTTGTTTTGTCCATATTTGGGAGAATGAAGTGAAAGGTATGCACTGACTTGGCTAATACAATGTACGGTTACACAGGTGCAGTCAACAGGTTGCAGTGACTGCTGGTACAACAATGTGCGGTTACACAGGTGCAGTTAACAGGTATGCACGGACTGGTATATAAAACAGCGTGCGGTCACACAGGTGCAGGGAACAGGTATGCAGTGACTGGTATTACAAATGTGCAGCTGTCTCACACACACACATACACACACACACATGCACGCACGCACGCACGCACGCACCCACACACACACACACACAGGTACCGTGAACAGGTGCAGTGACTGGTAGTATATAACACTGCATGCGCTCACGTAGGTAGGTAGGTAGGTGCACTGAACAACAGGTGGGTATGCAGTGATTGGTATTACAAATGTGCACCTGTCACACACACACACAGGTACCGTGAACAGGTGCAGTGACACTGCGTGCAGTCACGTAGGTAGGTGGGTGGGTGCACTGAACAACAGGTAGGTATATGCAGTGATGGATATTACAAATGTGCAGCTGTCACACACACAGGTAGTCACTGAATGTGCTGGGCCTAGCAGTGGCACAGTAGGAATTACCAAGGAGCCAAGGTCCCACCAGCAGCTGCGACTGACTGACAGGGCTGTATATGCAACACAAGTGTCTGTGGGACACACACACAAAAAAAAAAAATAGATCACAAGAACAACATTAGTTCTCAAAAGAGCTAATGAGGATGAGGAGTGCTTTTTAGCAATACGTATCAGCAAGAAAGAGCAACCTAACAAGCCTAACTGTAGCCTAACTAAGCTTTCCCTAATGTCTCTGCAGCACCTCTCCCTTCTCTTACTTATTACTGCAGCCACACGAGTGAGTGAAATGGCTGACGCCGCCTGCTTTTTATAAGGGGGGTTTGGGCTCCAGGAGGGAGTGTAGCCTGATTGGCTACCCTGTGCCTGCTGACCGTGATGTATAGGGTCAAAGTTAACCATAATGATGTAGTATAGGGGGCGGGTCGAACCGCCATAAAGTTCGCATTCGTTCGTGAACGCGAACCACCGAAGTTCGCGCTAATAAGTTTGCGGTCGAACCATTCGGGCCATCTCTACTCCTTACTAAAATGCTATGCAAAACTGAAGTTTGCCGTCTTAAAACAAAGGGTATTTGCTACTATTCAGGTTGGAGTGAGTTTTTAGGTGTTCCACAATGCTTCACTGCTGAATATGCAAATCATCTATTGTCCCTGATAGCTAAACACACCTCCAGAACTGCTGGAATGCAATGATGTGCCAGCTTGTTAATATTACAGAGCCACACTAATCCTACATGAATACAGACTGTTTTGTATTGGTTCAGCAGTGATGCACTGTGGGACACCTCAAAGCTCACTCCAATCTGAATAATCACAAATACCATCTGTTTTAAAAAGGCAAACTTCTGTTTTGCTCAATAATGAGAGATTTCCCTGTGTAAGACGCTTCATTTTAGTGTAGCCATGTACTCACATGTGAATATTCATAAAGATACAGAAATGTAACAATTACTAACAGCTTTGGATTTATAATACTAACGTTGGTGTTACAGCAATAGTGATATCTTGTTTATTAGAATTGTATATTGGACCACAGTAAAGCGCACTGATCACCCAGAGATGCTTTAAGGGACTATTGAAGCCTATGTAGGCGTGGCAGGTAAGTTGGGCGCCTGGAGACCCGAATGGCGGCTCTCCCTGCTGCTGCAAAACTCCCCGGTGGCATTAAATACTTATTCCCTCTCCGAGTTGTTGAAAACTCAGAGGGAAATGTAATTTGTGGTCCGACAACTGATGAAGCCCCAAATTACCCTTTCGTGCCCCCCGCAGCTTAACATTGCTGCTATGGGGCACCTGGGTTTTGGTGCCTGGCGCTGATCACTGAGTGCAGGGAGCTGAATCCACCTGCTTCGCTATTGATGCACATATTTTTGTCATAATGCTCTGTCCTGTATTATGTTAAAATATTTTTGTGTGTCATTTTATGAATAAGGAAATTGTTACAGGGGAATAGCTAGAAATCATGGACCTCCATAGCAAAAATTTGATATGCAGGTAGAGGTAGAAGTCGGCACCAGACACAATGGCCAGCAAGGATAACTGCTGATCTCCCCACTCTGGATGTGCTTCTGCAATAGGTTCGTCAATAAGTAAAGTAGATCACAGGCGATGCACCAACTCCATGCACTTAGGGTTTTATTAGATCAGTAAAGAAGGCATACAAGCGTCAGGGGTACAAACACCGGCCTTACAGCCAACTAGAGTAGGGACCATGGTTTAAAGGGAACCATGCACCATTCCCCCCCTCCCTTTCTAGCTGCCCATTACTTATCCAGGGAAATATGTGAAGATAACATCTATGGCTTGTCTAAACTCTTTGAAGCATTGTAAGGATCTGTGTCAGCACACAGAAAGAATCTGATTATTGGTGATCTGCAGTATCGCCAACAATACAGATGTCACCCGATTATTGATGATCTGCAGAATTACCAATAATACAAGTGCGACTAACCTCCGGACACCTAACACAGTGAATAACAATACAACAGCAATAATATCACAAGATCGTGGAAATATCCACCACACGGCGATTCCTCAGAGGTGTGGTTACCTCTGAATGGGAACCCCATGTGTGAGATCCTCAGTCTAGGCAAAGAGAGGAATCTCGGCCTCTGGCAGTAATCGTCTGCTAGGGCAGGCGTCTCGGAGAGGCAAGCCTCAGAGATAACCCCACAGTGGGAGACGTTCCACTGAAGGGAGAAAGGTCAGACGAGCAAAGGTTCGGCAACAGAGAAGGCGGCAGCAGTACAGAAACAGAAGGCTGATTCAGAGTCATTTAAACAGGCAGGGTCGGCAACTTGAATCAGATAGGCAGAAGTACAAGAACGGCAAGAGTAAAGAGAAGTCAGGGAAAGCCAAGGTCAAAACACAGGTAAATATACAAATACAATCCTAATCTAAGGTGTGACGTCCTTGGTGACAACACCTGGGAAACTGGACTAAGGTCTGAGCACTAACACAATGTGTATTCACGACAGCAGACAACTTGCTACTGACTAGCAAGTCCTATATGTAGCAAGTGAGCTGCCCGGCGCCGCCCCAGAGCCCCAGCCAATCACCACAGGAGACGGAGTCAGCTGACTTGCCTGGTCAGCTGACTTCCTGTCTCGAGGCATAAAGAACTTGCCTCCTCGCGCGTGCGCTCGTTATGCGGCGGGTAAGGGCCGGCGAAAGGGACCCCACAAAATGCAACTGCGCGGCGGAGTCCGCTGAGCATACGGACTCCGCCGACCGCACAGCCCCGCTCGGCGGCACGCCGGCGGTGAGAGTCTGGGAAGCGGAGCCCGCTGCCACACGCATGCTGGCAGCGGGTCCGCTATCCCTTACAAGCATAGTGCCCTATCTCTCCACATTCCCTGCTAATGAAAGCTTTTGTTTGCTATCTGCTAATGTGTGCAATAAAATAATAGCATCAGTTCTTATCTGCCTGAAATTTCTGTGGGTTGGGCAGGTCTTTGATGTAGGGTAATAAAGGCCTCTGCTAAACATTTAAATGTAAGAAAAAGTCAAATTAATTTTTTTTCAGTAAAGAGCCACATTGTTGGCATGCACTTTGTAACAAGCAGCGGGGCAGCTGCGGCGAACAGCACCGCTGCCGCAGCTGCCTCCGTGCCTCTGCCCGTCCTCTCGGCGTCTGGGACGCCGTGGACGGAGCGTTCTTTGTGCCAAGGGGTCACCGTCTCGTGCGGGCGTGCGCACAGACGGGACCTTTATGCTGGGAGGAGGCTCGTCAGCTGACGTGCAATTTTCCCATTAGCTTGATAGCTCAATTCTATCATAATTTCCATCAAATCTGATCTGCTTCCAATTGAGAAAGGGATTGATTTTGTGCAGTACTGATCTCAAATTGATCCCAATCTCAAATGGAAACGGATCGGACATGCTGGAAGTGATCAACCGCACCATCAAAATATTAGCTTTTAAAGCCAGTTACTGGCAAATAGAGATAACATATCTTTATTGTTACAACTTACAAATATACCGTAACAAGCAATGCCTCTGATTTTTTGGTGATGTAACAAATTTAAAAAAAAGCACACAAAGGCTAAGTTACACCCTATCCTTTGTACTAAGAAGAAATAAAAAACATGTTTTCCTAATTTTCTTATAGTAATCCCCCCACAAAGTCCTTTAGCCCCTTGATCAGTCATCCTGGTTGGGTGGCCAAGGAGGCGGAGCTAGTAATTACATATGATAGGATCCTAGAAATCATATATCTCCTTTCCTGAGTTTATTTTCATATATTGTTGTATTCTGCCCGCTCTTTCAAAAAGTGAATATCTCTGAATGTGAGGAAACTTTTGCTTACCAAATCTTTTTCAGACATCAGTATTGATGTGCAATTGTGAAAGAAGAAGATTAAATAGACTTGGCGAAAAATATTGCAGTAAAGATTTCCAACAGTCACTAAACGTTCTTCTAATATTCTCCAGATATTTTTTTTCAGATTTATAGACCTATTATTTTTCTTTTTATTATGAATTAAAGACATGCAAACACCCTGAGTTAAAGTCAGATACTGGCAAAAAAAGATAACATTTCTATATTATCTAAAAATATCAAGCAACGCGCCTGAATTTAAGCACCAAATAAAAATATACACAAATACCAACACTAACCTTATGTTTCATTTTTTTATTTTATTTTTTTACATTTTCACTAAACTAAATTATGTGTTCCTTATTGCATTATGTGAAATCTATATTTGGATTTCAAATGTTTAGAATTTTATGAGGACCTTGAACACATGTTGTTGTGATTAATAAAGAAGAAATGTTGACACGGGTGGTGATGTCTGTACCTAATGTACGGCTCAAAAAGGTAAAGCTAGGCAAGAAGATACGTCAACATAGATGAAGTCTATGATGCACCTTTCTCTGAGTTAAGTGATGATGATGGAGTAAAAGACTGGACACTGTTCATAGTGCAAGGAGGCACATCAAATGGGTAAATTGGTGCTCAGATGGAAAAGCCACACAATAAAATATAAACCTAGAATTATATAGGAGCAGGGCTGCTTGTTAATTTGGCAGCTTACAAATGGCAGGTATTTAGCAAGCTGTAATATGGTTTGATCAACATCTTTGTTGTTGGCCCTTTTTCTCTAAACTATTTCATTAAATATTTATCACTTTCAGGGATGACTTAAAATACATGAACTATTTACCTTTTTTATCTCCCTCCTGCCCTCAGAAGTTGTATTCTGCCAGAAAAACTTTTATGGCTGTAAATTGCTTATCAGTGAGGTTTACTATATTCCCAACAAGGCATTAACAAAAGAGAAGCTGTCACTTGCATGTCTGAAAATGAACATAAAATAAGATAAACAGCCTGGATATGAATATGTTTTGCACTGTACATAGATATGTTTATTTCACCATGTCACATGTCGCCTCGGGTACACTTTAAAGTGAACCTGAAGTGAAAATAAACTTATGAGATAATAATTATATGTGTTGTAAATATGATAAATAAAACATTAGTAATAAGTAAATGAGTCTCACATTTGTATTTTGAGTTTCATGGCTTATTTTTTAAGATAGCATCAGACTGTCACAGTTGCTGGTTAGAATCCACACTCTGCCTTGTTAAGATGAAAGAGAAGTAATGACCCTTTGAACTTTTCTGCAATTAAAGGGACTCCGAGCAGTGCAGAAACTATGGAAAGATGCATATCATTTTAAAGGTCTCTTTCTCCTCTTTCCAATGATATATAAACTGCTGCCCTACGCCTTTTAGTTTTCGCTATTCTCGCGATTGAAATTGCTGCGGCCGCGATTTCAATCGCGAAAATAAAGAAAACTAAAAGGCGTAGAGTGACGATTTAGGTGTCGCCAGAAAGAGGAGAAAGAGAGCTCTAAAATGATATCCATCTTTCCATAGTTACTTGTATTACACAGGACGACACTTTCCCCAGTGTCAGCAGCTCCATTCAGCAGAAAAAGTCGGCCTGTGTAATACATTGTAACTATGAAAAGATGGATATCATTTTAAAGCTCTCTTTCTCCTCTTTCTGGCGACACCTAAATCGTCGCTCTACGCCTTTTAGTTTTCTTTATTTTCGCGATTGAAATCACGGCCGCTGCAATTTCAATCGCGAAAATAGCTAAAACTAAAAGGCGTAGGGCAGCGCTTTATATCTCATTGGAAAGAGGAAAAAGAGAGCTTTAAAATGATATGCATCTTTCCATAGTTTCTGCACTGCTCGGAGTCCCTTTAAACCTTATTGGAAGCCTAGTCTCACTGTTTCTCAGCTCTTTTAGTCTCTGTTTACATTTCAGGAAACCAGCTCAAGTTTTTTATTTTATCTCTTGCTGTACTGGAAAATGGAAAGAGAATTTCTTACTAGGGGTATTATTACATTTACATATATTTATCTCAACATGTCACATGTCAGGTATGCTTTAAAGCTTAGGGAATACCTTGGATTAATAAAATGGGGTCATTGACTAATTGTGTTTTTTTTGCAGCATATGACCTACATAGACTAATGAGAAGTTAGGTGAATATACACATGTATTACTGCAGTATACAACATCTACCTGGTGATTTATTAGATAATGTTTTATTTATTTATTTAAGTATTTATATAGCACCGACATATTACAGAGCGCTGTACAGAGTATATTGTCTTTTCACTAACTGTGCCTCAGAGGGGCTCACAATCTAGTCCATACCATAGTCATATGTCTATGTATGTATCCTGTAGTCATGCATGTATCATAGTCTAGGGCCAATTTAGGGGAAAGCCAATTAACTTATCTATATGTTTTTAGGATGTGGGAAATCCCACGTAGACTCAGGGAGAACATACAATCTCCTTGCAGATGTTGACCTGGCTGGGATTCGAACCGGGAGTCTGGACTTGGACTTAATCTAGTTTTTTTGTTACTGGGGTCTTACAACTCAATACAAATCAGAGGCTTCTTACATGGAAACAAAGTGAGGAGAACTAATAGCATGTTATTATTTTGGCTCAGTGTTTGTTTGCATATTACTAAGACAGAGTACTAAGACTGAGTAATTATCCAGGAGTATGGTAACTTTACACACTAGAAAGAGGTTTTGGCAACACATGCTGAGTGGAACAAAATTATAATACTACAATGGGACAAGTATACAAACAACACATGCTGTACTTTGTAATCCTTTAAAATCTGCAATGTATTCTTAGAAGTTAACAAATGTTTAGTTCATTAGCAAGCACCATCTAGATTTATGGCAGATGGGTTGGGCTGTCGTTGCTGGCTGCTTTGTATTTACAGTGGTTAGATAGGCCATTGACAGCCTGGGACTCCAGAGAGATGACTAAAAACCATAACTAATGGTTCTTGGCTGCCTACTCCCTGCTGCACTGAGTTTAATAGCATTCATTTCCAGCAACATGAATGTGATCTAAGATGCAATTAAGTACATGCAACAGAATTGTAAGTAAAGTGAGCATGATGCGTAGATAGTTGTACAAAACATTCCATAAATTGTACCTCCTCAACCAATATGTCACACTTTTATCCCCACCACCTAACACCAGCTAATGGGAGTATTTTGATTTTAATAACACTGCAAAATTTCAGGGGGTATTGTCTATGTTTCAGCCAGGGCCGGATTTACAGCTCAGGAGCCTATAGGCACAGAAGTTCTGGCGCCCTAAACTCCGCCCCTCAGCAAAGGCCACACCCCCAAATGTATGCCGCTTGAAAATGGACCAATCAAGTCTCACCCAGGTTTAAATTGATTGGTTCCTTCTCAAGCTGCATACATTTACATAATCATGCATAAACTGAACTATTTGCATCTCATTGATCATCCCTAGTTTGGAAGGTAGCAGGTAACAGATGACAAGTAGTGATAAATTGTGGCCTAGGCAACAAACCTTTTTATAAAGTACAGGGTGGTGCACAAAGCACCGTCCCAGTTGCCTGTCATAAAGGCAAGTATATAGGCAAATGGTGGGCAGCCTATAGCCAAAGGTCGCCCTTTGCACTGGCGAGGACCTCGGGCTGAAAACTGAGCGCAGAGCTGCGGCGTGTCATCTGCAAGGGGCTGGAGGAAGCCCCAGGTAAGTAGAGCGGTAGACCCATATTTCTGCCAGATTACCCCTTTAAAGCCTAGACAAGGACCACCCTTCCCAGGTCACTTTGCCCAAACAGCCCCTGGCCTAGGTATTAATACAATCCCCCCAGGCAAACTGCAGCCTGGACAATAGCCATTCCATTACCCCCCCTCCCTTCCCCCACGCAATAAAGCATGCTTGTTTAACCACTTGAGGACCACAGTCTTTTCGCCCCTTAAGGACCAGAGCCTTTTTCTCCATTCAGACCACTGCAGCTTTCACGGTTTAATGCTCGGTCATACAACCTACCACCTAAATGAATTTTACCTCCTTTTCTTGTCACTAATACAGCTTTCTTTTGATGCTATTTGATTGCTGCTGCGAGTTTTACTTTTTATTATATTCATCAAAAAAGACATGAATGTTGTCAAAAAAATGACTTTTTTAACTTTCTGTGCTGACATTTTTCAAATAAAGTAAAATTTCCTATACACTTGAGCGCGAAAGTTATTCTGCTACATGTCTTTGATAAAAAAAAAACCATTCAGTGTATATTTATTGGATTGGGTAAAAGTTATAGCGTTTACAAACTATGGTGCCAAAAGTGAATTTTCCCATTTTCAAGCATCTCTGACTTTTCTGCGCACCTGTCAGGTTTCATGAGGGGCTAAAATTCCAGGATAGTACAAATACCCGCCAAATGACCCCATTTTGGAAAGAAGACATCCCAAAGTATTCAGTGAGAGGCATGGTGAGTTCATAGAAGATTTTATTTTTTGTCACAAGTTAGCGGAAAATGACACTTTGTGAAAAAAGAAAAAAAAAAAAAAAAAGGTTCCATTTCTTCTAACTTGCGACAAAAAAAAAAATGAAATCTGCCACGGACTCACTATGCTCCTCTCTGAATACCTTGAAGTGTCTACTTTCCAAAATGGGGTCATTTGTGGGGTGTGTTCACTGTCCTGGCATTTTGGGGGGTGCCTAATTGTAAGCACCCCTGTAAACCTAAAGATGCTCATTGGACTTTGGGCTCCTTAGCGCAGTTAGGCTGCAAAAAAGTGCCACACATGTGGTATTGCCGTACTCAGGAAAAGTAGTATAATGTGTTTTGGGGTGTATTTTTACACATACCCATGCTGGGTGGGAGAAATATCTCCGTAAATGACAATTTTTTTATTTTGTTTACACACAATTGTCTATTTATAGAGATATTTCTCCCACCCAGCATGGGTATGTGTAAAAATACACCACAAAACACATTATACTACTTCTCCTGAGTATGGCGATACCACATGTGTGACACTTTTTTGCAGCCTAGGTGCGCTAAGGGGCCCAACGTCCTATTCACAGGTCATTTTGAGGCATTTGTTTTCTAGACTACTCCTCACGGTTTAGGGCCCCTAAAATGCCAGGGCAGTATAGGAACCCCACAAGTGACCAGATTTTAGAAAGAAGACACCCCAAGGTATTCTGTTAGGGGTATGGTGAGTTCATAGAAGATTTTATTTTTTGTCACAAGTTAGTGAAAAATGACACTTTGTGAAAAAAACAATAAAAATCCAATTTCCGCTAACTATTGACAAAAAATAAAATATTATATGAACTCATCATACACCTAACAGAATACCTTGGGGTGTCTTCTTTCTAAAATGGGGTCACTTGTGGGGTTCCTATACTGCCCTGGCATTTTACGGGCCCAAAACTGTGAGTAGTCTGGAAACCAAATTTCTCAAAATGACTGTTCAGGGGTATAAGCATCTGCAAATTTTGATGACAGGTGGTCTATGAGGGGGCAAATTTTGTGGAATCGGTCATAAGCAGGGTGGCCTCTTAGATGACAGGATGTATTGGGCCTGATCTGATGGATAGGAGTGCTAGGGGGGGTGACAGGAGGTGATTGATGGGTGTCTCAGGGGGCGGTTAGAGGGGAAAATAGATGCAATCAATGCACTGGGGAGGTGATCGGAAGGGGGTCTGAGGGGGATCTGAGGGTTTGGCCGAGTGATCAGGAGCCCACACGGGGCAAATTAGGGCCTGATCTGATGGGTAAGTGTGCTAGGGGGTGACAGGAGGTGATTGATGGGTGTCTCAAGGTGTGATTAGAGGGGGGAAATAGATGCAAGCAATGCACTGGCGAGGTGATCAGGGCTGGGGTCTGAGGGCGTTCTGAGGTGTGGGCGGGTGATTGGGTGCCCGCAAGGGGCAGATTAGGGTCTAATCTGATGGGTAACAGTGACAGGTGGTGGTAGGGGGTGATTGATGGGTGATTGATGGGTAATTAGTGGGTGTTTAGAGGAGAGAAGAGATGTAAACACTGCACTTGGGAGGTGATCTGATGTCGGATCTGCGGGCGATCTATTGGTGTGGGTGGGTGATCAGACTGCCCGCAAGGGGCAGGTTAGGGGCTGTTTGATGGGTGGCAGTGACAGGGGGTGATTGGTGGGTGGCAGTGACAGGGGGTGATTGATGGGTGATTGACAGGTGATCAGTGGCTTATTACAGGGAATAACAGATGTAAATATTGCACTGGCGAATTGATAAGGGGGGGTCTGAGGGCAATCTGAGCGTGTGGGCGGGTGATTGGGTGCCCGCAAGGGCCAGATTAGGGTCTAATCTGATGGGTAACAGTGACAGGTGGTGATAGGGGGTGATTGATGGGTAATTAGTGGGTGTTTAAAAGAGAGAAGAGATGTAAACACTGCACTTGGGAGGTGATCTAATGTCGGATCTGTGGGCGATCTATTGGTGTGGGTGGGTGATCAGATTGCCCGCAAGGGTCAGGTTAGGGGCTGATTGATGGGTGGCAGTAACAGGGGGTGATTGGTGGGTGGCAGTGACAGGGGGTGATTGATGGGTGATTGACAGGTGATCAGTGGCTTATTACAGGGAATAACAGATGTAAATATTGCACTGGCGAATTGATAAGGGGGGGTCTGAGGGCAATCTGAGCGTGTGTGCGGGTGATTGGGTGCCCGCAAGGGCCAGATTAGGGTCTAATCTGATGGGTAACAGTGACAGGTGATGATAGGGGGTGATTGATGGGTAATTAGTGGGTGTTTAAAAGAGAGAAGAGATGTAAACACTGCACTTGGGGGGTGATCTAATGTCGGATCTGCGGGCGATCTATTGGTGTGGGTGGGTGATCAGATTGCCCGCAAGGGTCAGGTTAGGGGCTGATTGATGGGTGGCAGTAACAGGGGGTGATTGATGGGTGGCAGTGACAGGGGGTGATTGATGGGTGATTGACAGGTGATAAGTGGGTTATTACAGGGAATAACAGATGTAAATATTGCACGGGCGAATTGATAAGGTGGGGGGGGGTCTGAGGGCAATCTGAGCGTGTGGGCGGGTGATTGGGTGCCTGCAAGGGGCAGATTAGGGTCTAATCTGATGGGTAACAGTGACAGGTGGTGATAGGGGGTGATTGATGGGTAATTAGTGGGTGTTTAGAGGAGAGAATAGATGTAAACAATGGATTTGGGAGGTGATCTGATGTCGGATCTGCGGGCGATCTATTGGAGTGGGTGGGTGATCAGATTGCCCGCAAGGGGCAGGTTAGGGGCTGATTGATGGGTGGCAGTGACAGGGGGTGATTGACGGGTGATTGACGGGTGATTGACAGGTGATTGACAGGTGATTGACAGGTGATCAGGGGGGATAGATGCATACAGTACACGGGGGGGGGGGGGTCTGGGGGGGGTCTGGGGAGAATCTGAGGGGTGGGGGGGGGGTGATCAGGAGGGAGTAGGGGGCAGATTAGGGACTAAAAAAAAAAATAGCGTTGACAGATAGTGACAGGGAGTGATTGATGGGTGATTAGGGGGGTGACTGGGTGCAAACAGTGGTCTGGGGGGTGGGCAGGGGGGGGTCTGAGGGGTGCTGTGGGCGATCAGAGGGCAGGGGGGGGGAAATCAGTGTGCTTGGGTGCAGACTAGGGTGGCTGCAGCCTGCCCTGGTGGTCCCTCGGACACTGGGACCACCAGGGCAGGAGGCAGCCAGTATAATAGGCTTTGTATACATTACAAAGCCTATTATACACAGTACACGCGGCGATCCAGGTGCTAGTAACCCGCCGGCGCTTCCGAACGGCCGGCGGGTTACAGCGAACGGGGGGCGGAGCCAGTCCCCGGCGGCTGATCGCGTCACGAATGACGCGATCGCCGCATAGCCACTCCCGCAGCCGCCCCCGCCGATGGGCGTATTGCGGTCGTTTGGGCCCGGACTTTGCCGCCGCCCATCGGCTGGGGGCGGTCGTGAAGTGGTTAAAGTAAACTTGAGAGGTTAAATACTGTGGGATATATACTTACCTGGGGCTTCCTCCAGCCCCATGTAGGCCACGGGCTCCATCCCTGTCCTCCGGGGCCGCTCGGTTGTCCTCTGGTCACCTCTGCACGTGTGTCCTCCCCAGGCAGAGAACACTCCCAGCCACAGGAGTGTGACAGGGTGCGTACACAGCAGGGTTGTACATGCGTTGTGAAGCGCAACTGGCCAATTTACCGGAGGTAACAACGGAGCGACTGGTGAGGGCAGCGAGGAAGCTCAAGGCCTACATGGGACTAAAGGAAGCCCTACTAAGTATAAAATGCTTCAGTATTAATGCTCTCAATAACACTTAAAAAAACACACCTTACACACCCACACAAGCTCACAGTACACCCACACAAGCTCACAGTATATACACACACACACACACACACACACACACACACACACACACACAAGCTCACAGTACACCCCCACAAGCTCACAGTATACACCCCCCAAGCTCACAGTATACACACACACACATAGCTCACAGTACACACACATAGCTCACAGTACACACACATAGCTCACAGTACACACACATAGCTCACAGTACACACACAGAGCTCACAGTACACACACAGAGCTCACAGTACACACACAGAGCTCACAGTACACACACAGCTCACAGTACTCACACACACAGAGCTTACAATGCACACAGTACACACATACTTACAGTACACAATACACACAGCTCATAGTACACACACATTCTCACCAATGTCAGCAGAGACTGGCTGCATCAGTTTTCTCTGTGTCCCCTCAACTGAGCACAATGCTGCCACTGGACCTGTTCCTCCATTCCTGCACAGATTCAGCTGAAAGGGGGGAGGGGCGGGGCAGAGTTGATCAGCAGGCTACCATAGCGGTGATCCTTTTTCGGCTCACAGGAATATGCTGCTGAGGCAGCTAAGCAAATGCAGTGCACGCTGGCTGGTCACAATGTACACACACACAGCTCACAATACACACACAATCACTTACTCCACAACCAGCAGACTGGCTGCATACATTTTTCTCTGTACATCCACCAGGTACCAGGGCACTGTGTCAGTCACACATGCACAGACAGCCTCAAGCCCCCAATAGTATACACACGGGGCGGGGCGAAGTTGAAACTATAAAGTGCAGGGCTATCTCATGAGTCCTACCTACAGTGTTGTTTCCTCCGCACCCCCTCCCCGCCTGTCACTTGAAAACAACACATGCTGATTGCTGATGGACAGGAGAGGGGTCGGCGGGGCGGAGCTTCTTCCCTACCCGTGCTACTGGATTCATCTTCCTCCTCTCTGTCCCCCTTCCATCGCACCGGCAGGATAATTTTCGCCGGTAAGTGATGATTATTCATGCCCCGCCTCGCCCACCCACGTGCTTTATCAAAGTCCCAGCCAGGAGGACTCCAGGGCAGCAGGGACAGACAATCGTGCAGCCCCCCGCCGCCTATGCACGCAGCAGCTGCTGTTAGTTGCACTTGCAGCGCTGCGTGCAGACATGAATCCGGCGGCCAGTGGGCGGGGAGAGCGGCACATAATTGTGTGTCACTAGCCGCCCGCCCCTCACTGTAGTTGCGGCCGCAACGTGGCCGTCGGATCATTATGCAAAGAGAAGGAGGCGGGCGGCGCTGGCATTAGTGTTGCTTTTTCAGCCTTTTCATCTTAAAGGGACATGATTTACACCCGCCCCTTGTCCAATCAGGCGCCTGTAGGCACGTGCCTAGTGTGCCTTATGGTAAATCCGGCCCTGGTTTTAGCCCTCCATTGACTTCTTTGTTTGCTTTTAGAATTTTCTTTACCTTGAGTGATGCTAAACAAATCACTATTTTGTGTATCATTTTAACATTGTATAACATTGTTTAATGTTGTAATGTCTCCCCTACTCTATCTGTTGTTCAATGCTGCGTAATATTAGCACTTTATAAAAAAAAGTTAAATAATATTAATAAAAATGCACCAAAGTGGGTATTCTGGTTTGGGTCAGGGGAGGTTCAGGTGAGGCTAACAATCCTGAAGGTGCGGCTGCTCATGACCAAGGAGGGATGCACTTAACACATGCGGTATCCCTGTGATAGCACTGCCGATTTCTGGGGCTTTTTTACATCAGGATTTGACTGTATGCATCTATATGAATGCTTCTGAAAAAGCAGCCTCTACCCCGTGACACACATCAGGCCATGAGGCCATTTGAATTCTGGTTATAGAGCTATATAATACTCTTCACATTTCATGAAACCAGAAGAGATTTGTGAAATAATATGGACTCAAACGTGATCCAAAAACTGTGATGATACTTGAACATTGAGGGACTTCTGTTAGCGCCATTTAAACCCCAATTCTTGAATCTTGGTCTGATATATACTTGAATAGTCACTGCTAGGAAAGCAAGGCAACAGGGAAGTCAGCCACACACAAAAACCTCACTGCATTGAATCCAATGATCACAATGATCATGGCAATATAATGCTAATAATCTATGTACATTCTCTGGCTGAAGAGTAAACATAAGCTCCCCTCCCCCACTTGAGTGCATCAGGAAATGGAAGTGCCAGTGCAACCGCATTTCTGTTTTGCTGTGATTTTTGGCAATGCCATTATGATTCTATTCCCTACATTGAACAGAATTTGCAATGTATTTGCAGTATTTTGTCAGCAACCGTGCGTTACAATTCCGCCGCAGTGACTCACAATCCATGGATGGGGACATGGATGTCCCTATAGATCACATTGCAACACATTCCCAAAATGCTGAAAAAAATCACATTTCATGGGTAAGAATCAGGAAAAAAGCTGCATGAGTAGTCTTCTGATGTAGTTCTCAAAAAAAATAAAAAAAAAAGAAGGTAAGAAAGAAAAAAAAAAGAAAAGTAAAAAAAAAGGAAAAGAAAAAGTTACATACATCAAGCAACTCAAAATGATTTATGAGTCGTCACTTTTTTAAAAGTCTGTAATAAAAATCGTGGTAAAAGGCAACACACAAAGAAACATACGCACAATCATGGTTGAGGTAATATAATAATGTTAAAATACCCATATCTTTGGCTCAACGTAAATGTTCTACCTGCCAAAACAAATATATTGTTATTTCTTTAAAAAAAGGAGAAGTTTGCAAGTGAACTCTCACAACCGCAATCTATTAATCTGTGTTGTTTTCATCACCGCTTGTTAAAAAGAGAAAGTTATTTTGTCACCAACGGGAATATTCTTTGAACTATTCTGAGGCTGTAACAGCAAACAACTGTAATCTTCTGCACATCTGACTGGAAACTCATCAAGGGCTAAAAATCCAAATAAAACATTGATGGGAATGAAAAATGCTTAGCAGAGAAAAAAAACTTCACTTTTTATAGATCTGCTGCCTTTTGACAACTCTATTCACTTTAATGTTAGATTAATGTTTCTCAGAACAAGTCTGTCCTGTGAAATAATATTATTATATTGTAGAAAAGACTCAAACAACATTGAAATCATGGTGAGTTGCTATATTTGTTGAATAATTAAGAGTTCAAGAGCATCCTTGTGGTGCCTTATGTGCACATCTTTATTTCCAGCTTTGATTGCAGAGTCAATGCCCAAAATGGCAGGAATATTAAAATTATAGCCAATCTTCTACTTCTGAAACAGATAAGAACTAATAAAATTCCACTTCAGGCAGTGGCTTAAATTAAATGCTGAGAAAACTGAGGCCCATATGCAATTAACTTTTTCTTCTTCATTTTCTCCAAGTTTTCTCCAAGTTTATATTCAGTTTATAAAGTCAATAAAATGCCTTTTAAACCCCCAGCAAGCAATAAAATACACAAAATAATTTTGATAGTACTTTTTTTTTTTTTACTACTTTTGGTACTAAATTGCGAAATGCTGAAAAGTTATTTTAAAGAGAAGACATTGTCAGGGCCAAGATGTGAACCACCTTGGCTTGGACTGGACTGCTAAGCAAGGTTTGTATCCACTGGGTTTGCATGTAAGGAGCTGCACCACCTACAGTCTGTAAAGACTGCTGGAGCCTGGGTGCAGAATAAACCAACCTTGCCATTACTATTTAACACAGATTGTTTGCTCGTCCTACCAAATCAGGGACAAGGTCCTCCAGCACCCAAGGCTGAGACACCAAAGTGCGCCCCTCCATCCCTCCCACCCCAGCCGTCACACACTGATTGCTATTAGACTA
The DNA here is from genome assembly GCF_040937935.1 of Hyperolius riggenbachi. Taxonomy (NCBI): domain Eukaryota; kingdom Metazoa; phylum Chordata; class Amphibia; order Anura; family Hyperoliidae; genus Hyperolius; species Hyperolius riggenbachi. The sequence continues at coordinate 311,454,436 of NC_090648.1, forward strand.
AGAGGGGCCCCAGGGCCCACAACCTCCTCAACACCTTAATATCTAGTTATCTGGCTTGCAGTCACTGCTATGTATCCCCTTTTCTTATTTCTTTCTGCTTCATACACAATTAGGAATGACAACTGAATGAATTGTGCGCCCCCTCCTACACTGCGCCCTGAGGCTGGAGCCTCTCCAGCCTATGCCTCGGCCCGGCCCTGCATCCTACTGATTACCCATGCTGGATCTATTCATTCATGCATTGTCTATTCCTCTTCTTGTTGACCCTAATCCCAGCAATCGAACTAAAGTAAAATTTTCAGACAGGAAGAGGCAGGCTTGCAGTGATGTTCCCTCCTATTACCCTCTCATTCCCTCTCTAAAGGGGGTAAATGAGTCAGGTAGAGGATGGAATGGGAGGGCGATGGGACAGAACATCGCAGCAAACTTGTCTCTTCCTGTCTGAATATTGGACTTCAGGTATTACAGGGAGAACGAGGAGAGGAACGGACAATGCACAAAGGTATGTAGATGCAGCAAGGCAAGAACCTATTTCTGCGATTACTTTATTTAGATTTACCTTAGGTAAGGTGGGCTTTAAATCCATACACCATTAGCAACACTGCGCTTCTTGTAACCTCAGTTTTCCATTCTCATATCCCTAGTCTGGGCTATTGTTGTCCAGAATAGGAATAAGAAAATGATAGGTGAAACTGTGGAGGCGAAAGTGTCAGGCTGATGGTTAGCAGCAGTAAGAGGTTGCAACAAAGGTGAATTAACCCTTTCTGCTGATGCCTAAGTGTCTAACAGGCTGGTTCACCTTCATCAATATTGAAACTCTGGCTCATCCCTGGTTCAGAAAGAACCTTAAAGAGGACCTTTTTTTGTAATTTGTCAGCAGCAGTAACTTGCTCACCACTGTAAATCATTAGAGGTCTGAAACTCTGCCCCTGCTTGGCAAGATGGCCAAGGCCACTTTTATCCAAACTGTTCCAAAGCTCTTTGGCCACAAAGCTTTGGAACACGTTAGAAAAACAAAAGAAAGGGGACAACGTTTCAGACGTCTAATGATTTCTGAGGCTGGGCGAGCAGCTCAGTTACCGCAGCTGACACCAGCTGATTCATGCAGCTCTGAGATAGAGCTTTACAGTGAAAGTTTTACAAATGATAAAATAGGTCCTCTGTAACACCTTTGGAACCAAAGACTTCTGTAATGTAGCTTCTCCCCTACTTCTTACCACATCCAGTAAGAAGAACAGCTTCATCCTTGAAAATGTATAAATAAAGGCTAAGAACCTACCTGTTACAGCCAGGCAGGTACAGACATATAACAAACGTGCAGAAAAAAAGCTTCCGGGCACCGGTTGCAATTGAAAACAGCACCTTTATTTCATCCTCAGTCAGAGACTAAAATGCAGATGTTTAAGCCTGACAGCCTGTTTCACAGAGTCAAGCTCTGCTTCTTCAGAGGCAAAAGTTTTGTACAGACATATAGCTTTTTATTTTGTATCCAGGTTGTCCATTCTGCTTCATATTCAGGCTCAGCCCGATCACTAGAAATTGCAGTCTTGTGAAAGTACTTGTGTTAACTAACCTTGTAAAACTTAAATTGAGTATGCGCTTCAGGATATAAGGTAACACTAGATGGTTCGCGTAATAAAGTAGTGTGATACAATGCAATAAAACTTAGAATTATATACGCGCTCTCTGTCTCAAAAAACACAGGAGTATACAGTCTCACACCAAGTGGCCAATAAAGTCCTTAGACTGGTTCCTCAGGGTAAACCGTATTCCAGAAAACTGGCTCCTTAGTCCGGGACAATCATCACCATGTAAATAGAAAGAAATAAAAGAACATAGCGTAATACTGTTTTCCTCCAATCACTCCTTCACCCGGAGAATTTTACACCATGTGCCTTTAAGGATCACCTTCCAATCACCAGTGCCGGGACACAGCCCCCCAATGTGCCCGCACTCACCCTAGATATCCTCCAAAATCTCCGGAGGCAGGATTGATCATATATGGGGGTATATACCAGGAAACAGTCCGTTTCAAACACTGGCAAGGCTTCCAACTTTACTGCAACTTAAAAAACACTAACATAGTGTAATACTGTAAATTTATTTAAAAGTTTAAAAAGTAGTGCACTCACAAGCGTAAGGTAAATCAAAGCACGTAATGCTGACAGCGCTGGTCCCCGGGTGACCACTCTGCAGATGCCGCATCAGATTCCCTTCTGCCCGATCAAAGCTGCACTTCCAGCGTCTCCAGCTCAGCTTCCGGTCTCGTGTACTACTGCTCCGCCCTATGCATTTCGTCACAAGTGACTCATCAGGGGCTCGCAGTACAGCGCAGACCGGCATTTCAAATAGTAAACAGCGCGCCCTCCCACCCTCTTCCCATTGGTCAGATACATAGCCCATATTAAAATTTCATACGGAATCCTCCGCACACCTCCGTAGAGCGGCACCCTTACATAAATCTCCTCTCCTATACAAATACACTCCTATCCACTAATGCCATCCCAATCCACCCACCCATATACACCTGTAATATTGTAAACGATTCTTCACAAAATTACAGCTAAACCGAGTAAACAAGTTGAATCTAGACTATAAAATATTGTAAAAATTTACTTGTTACAAATAAAAGCATTAATATCCAGATCTGTATTCATGCCATTAGGAGCAGCTGACTCCAGATTAAAAATCCACTCAGTTTCTTTTTTTGATACTTCCCTCAACTTGTTACAGCCTCTCCATGATGGTCTTAATTTCTCGACACCACAAAAGTACATATTCCTAGGGTCTGAATTATGCTCATTTTTAAAATGCAAAGATAAACTGTGCAGCTCAAATCCTTTCCTAATGTTGTTAATGTGTTCACCTATCCGTTTTTTTAACATTCTGGTGGTGCGGCCCACATACTGTAGGCCGCATTCACACCATACAACATAAACAACAAATGTACTTGCACAATTAATAAAATTACGTATCTTAAACGTTTTCCGTTTACTGCAGAGACAACTTCCCTTGTTTTCACACCCTTGGCCTCTCTACAGCATTTGCATCCTTTACAAATATTCGTTCAATTTGCTTATATTGTATGGAAAAATCGGTACAGAAAGTGAAAGGTTTCACCTCTTCTTTTTTATAAAAAAGAAGAGGTGAGTCCTTTCACTTTCTGTACCGATTTTTCCATACAATATAAGCAAATTGAACGAATATTTACTAAGCATTGGGATATCTTACGAGGGGATCATGTACTGGGGGGGGGGGGGGGGGGGGGTTGCCCCCCAGACCACCTTTTGTATATAGGAAAACCTCAAATTTAACCTTCCCAGCGTTCAATTTCCCCAGGATTTCTGTGCAAACAGTGATAACATTTATTTTTAAAACTTTTTTTTCCCTGTAACTTGCCAGAATGTGTCAAGCAATGGTCTAGTATGCAGTGCAGGAGAGTATTGATGTGTATGCATGTTTATACTGTTCACAGCATGTTTTTTTGAACGGACATTTCTGTCCATACCGATAAATTAGCCCCCAGTTGTGTGCCCCCCCCTAAACAACAAAAACTACAGGGTTGGCAATCAGATGGCTTCTTTCCCTGTAAAGGATGCAAATGCTGTAGAGAGGCCAAGGGTGTGAAAACAAGGGAAGTTGTCTCTGCAGTAAACGGGAAAACGTTTAAGATACGTAATTTTATTAATTGTGCAAGTACATTTGTTGTTTATGTTGTATGGTGTGAATGCGGCCTACAGTATGTGGGCCGCACCACCAGAATGTTAAAAGAACGGATAGGTGAACACATTAACAACATTAGGAAAGGATTTGAGCTGCACAGTTTATCTTTGCATTTTAAAAATGAGCATAATTCAGACCCCAGGAATATGTACTTTTGTGGTGTCGAGAAATTAAGACCATCATGGAGAGGCTGTAACAAGTTGAGGGAAGTATCAAAAAAAGAAACTGAGTGGATTTTTAATCTGGAGTCAGCTGCTCCTAATGGCATGAATATAGATCTGGATATTAATGCTTTTATTTGTAACAAGTAAATTTTTACAATATTTTATAGTCTAGATTCAACTTGTTTACTCGGTTTAGCTGTAATTTTGTGAAGAATCGTTTACAATATTACAGGTGTATATGGGTGGGTGGATTGGGATGGCATTAGTGGATAGGAGTGTATTTGTATAGGAGAGGAGATTTATGTAAGGGTGCCGCTCTACGGAGGTGTGCGGAGGATTCCGTATGAAATTTTAATATGGGCTATGTATCTGACCAATGGGAAGAGGGTGGGAGGGCGCGCTGTTTACTATTTGAAATGCCGGTCTGCGCTGTACTGCGAGCCCCTGATGAGTCACTTGTGACGAAATGCATAGGGCGGAGCAGTAGTACACGAGACCGGAAGCTGAGCTGGAGACGCTGGAAGTGCAGCTTTGATCGGGCAGAAGGGAATCTGATGCGGCATCTGCAGAGTGGTCACCCGGGGACCAGCGCTGTCAGCATTACGTGCTTTGATTTACCTTACGCTTGTGAGTGCACTACTTTTTAAACTTTTAAATAAATTTACAGTATTACACTATGTTAGTGTTTTTTAAGTTGCAGTAAAGTTGGAAGCCTTGCCAGTGTTTGAAACAGACTGTTTCCTGGTATATATCCCCATATATGATCAATCCTGCCTCCGGAGATTTTGGAGGATATCTAGGGTGAGTGCGGGCACATTGGGGGGCTGTGTCCCGGCACTGGTGATTGGAAGGTGATCCTTAAAGGCACATGGTGTAAAATTCTCCGGGTGAAGGAGTGATTGGAGGAAAACAGTATTACGCTATGTTCTTTTATTTCTTTCTATTTACATGGTGATGATTGTCCTGGACTAAGGAGCCAGTTTTCTGGAATACGGTTTACCCTGAGGAACCAGTCTAAGGACTTTATTGGCCACTTGGTGTGAGACTGTATACTCCTGTGTTTTTTGAGACAGAGAGCGCGTATATAATTCTAAATGTTAACTTACCTTAAAGAGGAACTCCAGCCTAAACAAACATACTGTCATTAAGTTACATTAGTTATGTTAATTAAAATAGATAGGTAATATAATCTCTTACCCACCTTGTTTTAAAAGAACAGGCAAATGTTTGATTTTTCGGAGGGCAGCCATCTTTTTGGTTGAAAGGAGGTGACAGGGAGCATGAGACACAGTTCCAACTGTCCTGTGTCCTGAGAACCTCTCCCAGTTGCTAGGCAACGTGAATAACAACATAGGAAATCCCATCATGCTCTGCACAGCATCAGGGGAAAAAAAGCCCAGGCTTTTTTTCTTTGATGGGTGGAGCTTAGATAAAAATGCTTTGGTAAGAAAAACTAAGTTCTGATGCTGTGAAACTGTTAAAGAAACACCAAGCCTTTTCAGTGCTGCTGAGTAGATTTTTAGACCGGAGGTTCACGTTAAAGAGGAACCCAGGATTGAACTTCATCCCAATCAGTAGCCAATACACCCTTTCACAGGAGAAATCTTTTCCGTTTCATATCCCTCCCAAAGTGTGATGTCATGACCATGGTCCTGACAGCTTTCTGTCTGTGAACCACATTGCATTGTGGGAAATAAAGGCTGTTTCCAATTGCCAAGCAAGCCATATCTCCCTCTGTGGAATGTTCGTTAACTAAAGGTGGCCACACACGATACAATAAAAACATCCGATTTTACAGTAATTCGATAAAAACGATCGTATCTCTCGAAAAAATCGAAAGCTTTTTTTTCATTCGACTGAAAAATCCGATCGGATTTCCCATTTTTTCGATTTAAATCAATCCGGAATGCCAGATATTTCTCTTCAATTTCTACTAAAGATTGTATCTTTCTACTAAAGATTGTATGGTGTGTGTTGGATTGCTAATTTATTAATATACACATCCTAGCAATTTTCTCAGAGTTTGCAATCATTTTCATCATAATTGAGGAAAAAATTATACACAGGTGTGTGGTACATTGGTCAGATTTTTGAAATGTTACAATCAGTCAGAAAAATTGATTGCAATTCTTAAATTGAACAGATATTTAAAAAATTGTATGGTGTGTGGCCACCTTTAGAGATCACCTGGCAGGACTAAAAATGTTGCCACCTGTTATAATTTTCAGAATGTAAATCAGGGTGAAGAAAGATTTTGCAATGGGCAAACACTGACTAGATAATTTATAAATTAATATTGTGAAACAATAAGCAATTTTATTAATTACGTTATTTTCACTACAGTTCCTCTTTAAAGAGAAACAAAATGATTAACATTACTTCTTTTTTTTTACAATAGTAATATACAAATTATTTACTCAATTCTAATGCTCTTTGTCAGAATGCTTTTTGCCTTACTAAAAACATATTTTACGTGGTTATCACCAAGTCAGTCAGCTGATCTTTTACAGTGTGCATAAAAAGAGACATTTCATTTCGTATGGTTGTTTAAATTGTCTGAAATGATCATATGAGACACCAATCCATTTTCTGTTGCACCAGATAGTAAATACTAGGTCACACTTTAATGACTAGAAGACACAGTTAGTTTGCACACCTGCTACAGTGTTTCTTGGTAAAAACTAAACCAGACAACAGACCATCAGAAATAGCAGAATTACATTACAGGTCTCTATTCCACATTTAAGACTGGTGGGCTCCCCCTGGTGGAAATAAAATGAAAGAACGCAACAAGTATTGATTGTAAACCTGATTGATATTGTTATGTCGAATGATTAAAGGGAACCTAAACTGAGAAGGATATGGATTTTCCCTTTTAGAATAATACCAGTTGCCTGCCTCTCCTGCTGATCCTGTGTCTCTAATACTTTTAGCCACAGCCCCTCAAACAGCATGCAGATCAGGTGCTCTGACTGAAGTCAGACTGGATTAGCTGCATGCTTGTTTCAGGTCTATGATTCAGCCACTACTGCAACCAAACAGATCAGCAGGACTGTCAGGCAATTGTTATTCTTTAAAAGGAAACATCGATATCCCTCTCAGTTAAGGTTCCCTTTAACCATTAAAGAAAAGCCTTTTCCGATCAATGTTCTATTGCTGTTATGCCCCAGTTTCGACCATAAGTGACTCAAGTAGGATGATCTGTTTCATTCAATTTTGTTAATTTAATATCTTTGCCATATTGATTGTCTACCGGATGAAAAATATGGTGTGATGTATTCTGAGACTTAAAGTGCAAACTTCTTCTGTAATGTGCATCTCTGTAATATGCATAAATAGAACACTGATTACTGACTGTCATTAGGAAAGACCTGTAATGTGTTTTTTCTAAAATATCAAGAATGTGACAAATAAGGATAGTCTTTGGGCTCTATTCACAAAACTTCTCATAAATGACTTCTCACCTAATTGATAAAAATAACCTTTCAGCACATTAACAAGCAAAATAATCAGTAAGTTGTTCAATATTGCTCTTCTTACCTTAATTGTATTATATTTTTGCTCTTTGAGAGCCTAAAGGAAACCAGAGATGAATATTAGGCAAAGTTTTATACATACCTGGGGCTTCCTTCAGCCCCATGCGCACGGATCGCACCCTCACCGCTGTCCTCAGCCATCTCCAGCTCCAGTATCGGTTCCTGTAACTTTGGCCAGTCTGAGCATGCGCAGTGCCCTCCCTCTGTCTCTCTCCGGCGAAAATAGTACTGTGCCTGCATGGGAGCGATCCATGCGCATGGGGCTGGAGGAAGCCCCAGGTATGTATAAAGCTTTGGCTAATAATCGTCTCTGGTACACTTTAAAATGTAACATAGATAAGGTGAAAACAGGTGAAAAAGCTTTGTGAATCATGCCCAATGTGATGCTCATAATTTTATGCAACTTTATGGAGCTAGGAAAGGGTTCAATCCAGTCCAGCAGTTGCTACACTCAACTGGTCCATTTCCAAATACCATACATTTACATAAAACTAGTATAACATTTGCACCAATTTAGAATTATTAGCATCACCTTGGCCATCCTTAATTGCAATCAGAGGCTTTCATAACACTGTGAGTTATTAAATACTAATAAATGTCTGATAATATGTATTGTTCACAAATGTGATCAGGGGCGGTTCTAGCTACAATGGGGTCTCGGGGCAAAAGTAACTTGGGGGCCCTTAGCACAGCCTCAACCCCCACAGCAATTTCATCACCATTCACCACCCAGGGCCCCTGAGCTGGCTTCCAGGCTGTCCGACCCCCCCCCCCTCCCCTGTCACATAATATCATTAGGTGTCAATCATATGTCACCGAAGCATTGTTGGGATCCCCATGAAATCTTTTCTATTTTGCCCTACAAATCCTGAGTGTACACATAGCAGAGTCTTATCGGGTGCATATTATTTCGGCGCCGCTCAGTTCACCGCGTGAGAGCCGAATGTCGGCTCTCACCGCTGCCGCTAAACTCCGAGGCGGCGTTAAAAACTATTCCCCCTCCGAGTTGTTGCAACTCGGAGGGAGATGTAATTCGGAGTCTGGCAGCCACCAGAGCTCCGAATTACCCCTATGCGCCCCACGCAGCATAGCATTGCTGCTATGGGGCGCCCAGTTTTGGCGCTCAGCTCTGAGAGCCGAGCGCCGAAATAAGCTTATCTGGAGTCTTATCTAATCCAGGCAGGACACAGGAGGCAGCACCGTACTCTATGCTCTGGACTTTCCTTCCTCATTCCCTGCAGGCTTGAATAGGGTCACCATAGCTGGAGAGGAAGGGGGGGGGGGAGCACTTGGGGGCCCCTACAGGCTCTGTGGCCCTGGGGCAATTGCCCCCTTTGCCTCTATGGAAGAATCAACCCTGAATGTTATTACTCTTCTGATCACATCTTCATTTTGCTTCTCTGTTGCTACTGAACAGCCTGAGCAAAACATAGCAAAATTGCTGTGATTATTTGGTATGGAATGGAATAAACATGTGCAAATGTAAAAAACAGTAAATTAGTTTTCATGTATTTACTCATTCATCAGTGGCATAGCTAAGGAGCTCTGGGCCCCGGTACCAGTTTTACATGGGGGGGGGGCAAGCACTCTATACATAGCAATTGATATGGCGCACCAAAACCTGCCAAGGAAAACCACAGTGTCAGAGTTGCAAGTAGGGGATGGGAAACAGTGTGTTAAGGATTACTACTATTCAAAGCATCTATAGAAGTGTTTATTATGAGCACAGGACTAAAAGAGAGCTAATACTGTGATAGAGGGTGGACCCTTCGGGGCCCCGATGCGGTCGCTACCTCTGCACCCCCTATTACCACGCCACTGTCATTCATTTTTGAATGGGAAATAATAAAACTATCAATGTTCGTATTTTCATAAAATGTAAGTTGTCTGCCTGTCATGCTGATCTTTTAGCAAGTCACATACTTCCAAGCAATATGAATGTAGGAAAATTAAGCCATCTAAGTTTTCTAGATCAGTAATGCAAAAATGCATATAAGGTAGAGGACTTGTCACAAAGTCATATTGTGCCTGATGCATCATCTAGTGGTAAGATTACTGTGCACAGGCAGTGCATTGGCAATTTTACCATTATTAATGCTAGAGGAGCACCGTCCATCAACCCATTAGTGCCCGCCTGTTACTGGGTTAATGCAGACCTAAACCTAGGACTTCCTCTCTACTCTAAAAGATAAGGACAGCAAAGAACCTTTACAGAAAAACATTTATTTGTTGCAGTCCCCAGAACTCCTATCTCCTGTTACATATAGCCTGTCTGAACGGCACAGCACAGCACAGATCAGACAGAGCTGACAGCTCTAATTACAGTGGCTCGTTACTAGCAGATAAGGGGGGATTGGACAGGCTGTTATCTCTAAATACAACCAGTTCTCTGTGTTTTCCTTCTTTTCTCCTGTGGAAGAGTTAAGGTCCTCTGTAATGTGTGCCTTGCTATGGCAATACAGGGTGATGTACAATAGACAAACCAGTACGTCAAAGTCTATTAGCAGTTATAAGAGATCGTTGGTTCCCCAATTATTGATTGCGGCTAAAAGTTTGATTCCAGCTAGGTGGAGATGTCAAGATCTTCCAACCCTTAAGGATTGGGTGGGAAAAGTTAACATATTGAAAGATGCGGAGAGCCACTTCAGCAGGATAGACTGGAGATGTTTATGATAAATAGGATAGATGGTTTATGTCTCAGATATCGTCTGAATATGAGATTTTGATGAGGGTGTAGGGGAGGAGTCTCTTTGGGAAAAATTTGGAATTGTGATTGTAGGGTGGGATGATTTCTCAGTTCTGTCGAAAAGTAATTTTTTTATATAGATGATTGGAGGGGGAGGATTGGTGGGGGTGTCTTTTGTTTGATTCATTGTCGGGATTTTTCGTTAATAGGGAATGTGGGAAAAAATGGAGAAAAGGGTGCTCTGGTATTATTGTTGATGGTATTTTTGCATTCCGTTTTTTTTTTTTTTGTGTGGATGTAATTACTTATCTTCCAATACACTAAATAATATTTAAAAAAAAAGACAAACCAGGCAGGCACAAGATTAAAAAAAAATGACACCTCTTTACTGTGGATTCCATCAAATATCCAATCATTCCATTTCCTGTGACAATAGTGATTCCAGAATTTGTACAGACAAAAGAGGCCAAAGCATTTCCATCTAAAACAACTTCAGTCAGATAGCATGTGCATACAAGCTGTAATATAGTGGAGCTTAGAAGTGCAGGCATCCACCTAAACTTGCATGTCTATAGGTGCCCATACATGGTACAATTTATAATTTTGTTTGATTAGATCATTTAGTTCAATTATTCCGTTAGATCGAATATAAAGATTTTTCCAACATGTCTGATTGGATTTTTATAGGAAAAATGGTATAATCGTTAATTTTTCTTGATCGAAAAAAAAGATTCTTTTCAACTTTTATTCGATTCAATCGATTTGGTCGAAAAAATGGGAAAATCAAACATTTTAATTGTACCTTGTATGGGTACCATAAGAGGTGTGGTGATAGATGGCGGTGTAGAGGTACGGCAGCTGCTCCATTGGCCCCAGGGGCCTTGGCCACCAAACAGCTATTTCATCCGTAATCGGTGGGCCTCATCCGAGGTGCTCACAGTGCCCCTGAGACTACCCAATGTTAATATCTAGTGTGGCATGGGCTGGTGGCTTCTGAGTGTCCCACCACCTCCCTCCACCTACTTCCTGTACAGTCCTGGCCAAACGTATTGACACTCTCAAAAATATTGGAAATTAGAAAAGTTGGTGCTTAAGTTTTTATAATAGCAATTTTCATATACTCCAGAATGTTATGAAGAGTGTTCAGATGAATTGCATAGTCCTTCCTTGCCAGGAAAATTAACTGAATCCCAAAAAACATTTCCACTGCATTTCATTGGTGTCATTAAAGCACCTGCTGAGATCATTTCAGTAATCCTCTTGTTAACTCAGGTGAGAATGTTGACGAGCACAAGGCTGGAGATCATTATGTCAGGTTGATTGGGTTAGAATGGCAGTCTTGCCATGTTAAAAGGATGGTGATGCTTGAAATCATTGATCTTCCATTGTTAAACATAGTGACCAGCAAAGTCATCATTGCATTGCATAAAAATGGCTTCACAGGCAAGGATATTGTGGCGACTAAGATTGCACCTAAATCAACAATTTATAGGATCAGCAAGAACTTCAAGGAAAGAGGTTGAGAAAGAAAGGGAGAAAAAGATTCTTGTTAAGAAGGCTTCAGGGTGTCCAAGAAAGTCCAGCAAGCGCCAGGATCGTCTCCTAAAGAGGATTCAGCTCCGGGATCGGAGTGCAACCAGTGCAGAGGTTGCTCAGGAATGGCAGCAGGCAGGTGTGAGCGCATCTGCACGCACAGTGAGGCGAAGACTTTTGGAAGATGGCCTGGTGTCAACAAGGGCAGCAAAGAAGCCACTTCTCTCCCAAAAAAAACATCAGGGACAGATTGATCTTCTGCAGAAAGTATGGTGAATTAACTGCTGAGGACTGGGGCAAAGTCATATTCTCCGATGAAGCCCCTTTCCGATTGTTTGGGGCATCTGGAAAAAGGCTTGTCAGGAGAAGAAAAGGCAAGCGCTATCATCAGTCCTGTGTCATGTCAGCAGTAAAGCATCCTGAGACCATTCATGTGTAGGGTTGCTTCTCATCCAAGGGAGTGGGCTCACTCACAATTTTGCCAAAAAACACAGCCATGAATAAAGAATGGTACCAAAACACCCTCCAACAGCAATTTCATCCAACAATCCAACAACAGTTTGGTGAAGAACAATGCATTTTCCAACATGATGGAGCACTATGTCATAAGGCAAAAGTGATAACTAAGTGGCTCGGGGACCAAAACATTGAAATTTTGGGTCCATGGCCTGGAAACTCCCCAGATCTAAATCCCATTGAGAACTTGTGGTCATTCCTCAAGAGGTGGGTGGACAAACAAAAACCAACTAATTCTGAGAAACCCAAAGAAGTGATTATGAAAGAATGGGTTTCTATCAGTCAGGATTTGGCCCAGAAGTTGATGAGAGCATGCCTAGTCGAATTGCAGAGGTCCTGAAAAAATAGGGCCAACACTGCAAATACTGACTCATAAATTGCATAAATCACATGTAATTGTCAATAAAAGCCTTTGAAACGTATAAAGTGCTTATAATTATATTTCTCATACACAACATCTCATAAACAACTGAAACAAAGATCTAAAAGCAGGAATCTCTTGTTATAATAGTTAGCGCTCCACCTTATATAGCATATGCAGCAATGCTTCTTGTATATGATTGCACTCACCCCGTCCAATTGACCACTGTGAGACTGGTCAAAGATCACTCATGAGTTGTCCCCCTCGATCAGATCCTCCGTTCCACTGCTTCTTCCTATCGCTGTCAGTCCTCAATGATCAAAATATACCTCATGGGATGAAAAAACCTCACATAGTACAGTTCCGTTTGTTAAAAGTCAGCTTTAATTATAAAAATGCACTCACAATGTGTTGGAGCAAAACAGCGCTCAGAGTTTTGGTTACGGGCTCTCCCCCGTGCCTCCCGGTCAGGCTTACTGGGTCCGCTCCGCTTCCGCCGTTCGTCCGCACAATGCAGTTTAATACCAATACTTTTGGCTAAAAGTTCCCCACGCTGTGCACTCCGTGGGTGGAGCTACCTCGGACTGTCGGAAGCACGGAGTGCACAGCGTGGGGAACTTTTAGCCAAAAGTATTGGTATTAAACTGCATTGTGCGGATGAACGGCGGAAGCGGAGCGGACCCAGTAAGCCTGACCGGGAGGCACGGGGGAGAGCCCGTAACCAAAACTCTGAGCGCTGTTTTGCTCCAACACATTGTGAGTGCATTTTTATAATTGAAGCTGACTTTTAACAAACGGAACTGTACTATGTGAGGTTTTCTCATCCCATGAGGTATATTTTGATCATTGAGGACTGACAGCGATAGGATGAAGCAGTGGAACGGAGGTTCTGATCGAGGGGGACAACTCATGAGTGATCTTTGACCAGTCTCACAGTGGTCAATTGGACGGGGTGAGTGCAATCATATACAAGAAGCATTGCTGCATATGCTATATAAGGTGGAGCGCTAACTATTATAACAAGAGATTCCTGCAGACGGTGGAACTGACACCCATTAGAAGCGCATACAGACTTAGAGACTGCTGTTACTCTAATAGATGAACTTTGGACTTATGCTATGGTGGAGAGGCGAAGTCTGATTAGGAATAGAGTGAACCATTAATTTCATGAACAGAAGTGATATATCTTTGTTTATTGCAAAAAAAGTGACTAATTTCTGTTGTAGTGCTAACATTAGAAACATCGAAAGATCTAAAAGCAGTTTAGCAGCAAACCTTGTGAAAACTAACATTTTTGACAGTCTCAAAACTTTTGGCCAGGACTGTAACTTGCGTCTCAAACCTGGCTTCCACATTGCCATTGCTATGCAGATGATTCTAGATAGAAAGGAATCCATTTTCATCTAATGAGCAAGGTGGAACAGAAATAGACACCAGTCTGCCATCTTGTGGTCTGATAGAGGAACTAAGTGACTCTAAAGGGAACAGAAGCCATTCTGTAGTAGAGAGAGGAGCCCAAAGTCGCTATGCACCTTTTACCTAAAGAAAGATTGAAGGAACCACTTTAAAGAGACACTGTAACATGGAAAACTTCCCCTGGGGTGTACTCACCTCGGGAGGGGGAAGCCTCAGGATCCTAATGAGGCTTCCCCCTTCCTCCTCTGTCCCACGGGGGTCTCGCTGCAGCCCTCCGAACAGCTGCCCGACAGACTGTTCAATATTTACCTTTCCAGGCTCCAGCGGGGGCGCTGTTTCAGCTTTCGGCTCCGAAGTAGACGGAAATATCCGATCTCAGTCGGTCCATTCTACTGCGCAGGCGCCGGAGACTTGCGCCTGCGCAGTAGAACGGACCCGACTGAGATCGGGTGTTTCCGCCTACTTCGGAGCGCAGCGCCGCTACTGTGCCTGTGCTGGAGTCGGGAAGGTAGATATTTACATCACCGACGTACGGAGGAGCACAGCGGGACCCCCGTGGGACGCAGGAGGACGGGGGAAGCCTCAATAGGATCCGGAGGCTTCCTCCTCCCGAGGTGATTACCCCCCAGGGGCCGTTTTTCTTAGTACAGATTTTCTTTAAGTGATCTATAACCCTTATCAAGTTAATAATTGCAATTAATGTAGGGTGCAACATGCATGACAATAATGGGTTTACGAGCTGTACTGCCCCAACTAAAGTAACACAGGAAGTATGTGTAATCATTACTTGCTCCAGAGCTGCATGTCTCCTCCATGCCTCACAGCATCACACTGTTGGCTGCCATTCACCGACTCCCGATCACATGACTGATGTGAGTCATATGATCAGGAGCCAGCGAGTGTGCAGCTGTGAAGCATGGAGGGGGTTTACAGCTCTGGAGTAGTTAAATATTACACCCACTCCCTGAGCTGGATATCAGGGAATGTGTTTTGTGAGGGGGGGGGGGGGTGTAGATGTTTTGTTCATATGCATAATATTTTTTGCTTATTGGCTGGCTGCACTTGGCGGGGGAAAGTTTGATTAGACAATGGACCCAGGGGCACCATGCCATCTTTTTTGCAGAAGGGCCCAATAAAATCTAGTTATGTCCGTGCTTGGCAAAGAGAATCCCTTTTCAGTTGTTCTGCCAAGAATGATAATTCAGTGGGTGTGGCAGAAGTCATTCTTGAAGCAGATGGTCAGCTAAAGTATCATGTATAAGGTTACCTTATCATCTTGTTGGTTGCTTAGTTACAGTAATGTCTATATCAGGGGTCTCAAACTAAATTTACCTGGGGGGCCGCAGGAGGCAAAGTCAGGATGAGGCTGGGCCGCATAAGGAATTTCACAATCGCGGCGCATCGCCGCCTCTGCCCGCCCCTCTCACTCTTCCTTCACAGAGAGGGGCGGGGAGAGGCGGCGATCCGTGCGGCTATTGACATCAGGAGGGGCAGAGCTGAAGCTGAAAGCTCTGCCCCTTCCAGGAAATGCCGGCGGATTGCCCCCAGGGCGATTTGGGGGTTCTGCAGCCCTCGTTTAGATGCGGGGATGCGGCTGATTACTTGGGAGCACTGAAGCGAACTTTAAGGAAGCTTTTGCCGGCGAGGGCCACAAAATATTGTATCGAGGGCCGCAAATGGCCCGTGGGCCGCGAGTTTGAGACCCCTGGTCTATATCAATATTCTACATGATGCAAAACTGTCTTAATCAAGGATGCAAAGTTGTGGCTTATCCACCTAAACAGAAAGAGCCATACCGTTTTTCTGTTGAGTAGTGTGCCAAATGTCATTTTGTAACAATTTGGCACACAAGTAATCTCATTGAAGTCTGTGGAATTAATCTAATCCACTTAAATTATCTGTCTAGACTAAACGTTAATAACCTTTGTAAGCAATATTAACCGTTAATGTATAACTAGCTTCCTGAAAACAAATGTTCGCTTGTGTTATACAATTCATATTCATAATCACTCCCAGCTACGCAGACTGTTCACAGAAGAAATATTATGAGAACATGACAACATGAAAAGCTGTTTACTATATAAAGACAAAAACATACAAAACCATTTATAAAGGATGTAAACCAGCAGCGCCTTCCTAGAGTATAAAAGCAGAATGACATCATGCCACTGACATGGGTGGCCTATGTTCTGTGGAAATATTCAATAATTCCTTAGTACAATACATAGAAATATGGGCGCCATGGATAGAAAACTGACAGTTGATTTTGAAGATCCCCTCAGTAGAAACACATGCAGATGTTTGCTCAATTGGACAATTTGCCAGAAGCAAAGGCTGTGGCATAAACTCATAGATCCTCATAGGATCTGACGGGCAATTGCATTGCTAGGCAGGAATCCATGCACACATGCAGTATACAGACATAGCTGTACACTGGAGGACATACAAATGTAGTTTTACAAGCGGGTAGGTATGTGCAGTGACACCTAAGAGCTTTTGGCTGACTGATGAACTCAGGGCCGGCGCTACCATTAAGGCAAAGGAGGCAGCTGCCCCAGGGCCCCAGAGCTTGTAGGGGCCCCCAGTGGCTACAAGAGGAAAAAAAATTCAAATCAACCTTATAGTTCTTGAGAAAATCGATTTTAAAGTTTCAATGGAAAAAAAATACACATTTAAAAACCAGCCGACTTTAATGGTTAATAGCAAATCCACCTTAAATTCTAGAAACCCTAAATTTGCAGGATATGTTAAGGAGATCATTCGGAATAAGCAGAAAAAACAATTTTTCAAAAAGACCTTATAGTTTTTGAGAAAATCGATTTTAAAGTTTCGAAGGAAAAAAGTATAGTTTTAAATGCGGTAAATGTCACTTTTAGTAGCAAACCTAACGGTAGTGTAATTTTACATGCATCACAAGAAAGAGCAATACATTTCCTGACAGGGTTTCCAGGGGGTCCATACGCAGCCACAGCGCTTTGGCCAGGGATTGCTATACAGCCGCAATATGGCTGTATGAAGATCCCTGGCATTTTTTTCCTATTTTGCCCAAAAAAAAAATTTTATGTTTAGAGTGTGGAATTTTTTTTAAAAAAAAATTATGTGGGGTCCCCCCTCCTGAAACTTTTTAACCCCTTGTCCCCCATGCAGGCTGGGGTAGCCAGAATGTGGAGCTCCGACCAATTGGGGCTTCAAACCCTGACTATACCAGCTGCAAAAAAGGTCCCTTAATGCCAATTTTTGCTCCGGGGTATCTGTTGGGGGGGCCCCCAGGTTTATTTTGCCCTGGGGCCCCATTGTTGCTTAAACCGGCCCTGGTTGAACTCTGCAATGGCACCTAGGGATTATTTTACAGGCTGATGGGCACTGCAGTTACACATGGGAACACTGAATTGGCTGGTTGACTGACCTACTAGCAGTGCGTGTGCTTTCATAGGGGGAAAATGAGCTGGCTGATGGGCCCCCAGGCCTCCAGCAAATAAATAGTGGTCCCCTGGGGCTCCATTTTGCTGCGGAGTACTCACAGCAAAGCATACTCACCTGTCCGTCCAGCACATTTGAGTGAGTTCCCATTACTGTGAGTACTGTACTCTAAATTAAAGTGGACTTGAACTCTTGCATAGGCCAGAAGGAAAACGTAAATAAATGCACCCTGTATGTATTTAGAGAGTTTACCCTGTCTAATTCCCCCTCAACTGTGACTAATTACAGGTGTAATTTGATCTCTCAGCTGTGTCAGCTGGCTACCTCAGCAGAGCAGCTAGTTTGTAAACACAGGATGTTAACCTTATGTCTGCTTCCATGAAAGCAGGAAGAAGACACACTGCAGATGTATTGCAGGATTTGTATCAGCTGTAACAAAGAAATATTTTTATTTAAAGGTTATTATGCTCAGTGGCATAGCTAAGAAGCTGAGGGCCCCAGTGCAGGCCCCCCCCCCCCCCCAAAGCACTCTATACATAACAATTGATGGCTGCCAAGAACAACCACAGTGCAAGAAAGGGATGGGGAACAGTTTGTTAATGATTACCACTATTCAAAGCATCTATAGAGGTGATTATTACCAGCACAGAGCTAATACTACAGTTGAGGGAGGGCTCCTCAGGGCCCCTCTGGGGCTACGCCACTGATTATGCTGTTGCTTATCTTTTAGAGAGGAAGTTCTGAGTTCAGGTCCGCTTTAACTTGGGTAGAGATTTGGGTTCCCATCAACCATCTATGTGGACATAATAATAACCTAATACTATTGGAGGGTGGAGTAAAAAGGGCCACCTAATTCTGCTATCTTGGGAGGATATCTAATGCTGCATTTGGTTTGGAGGGCCTTCAGCACCTAATACTGCTATATGAAGGGTGGGGTCAGGGAATTGCATGGTAATTTTTGCCCCAGGCACCATTTTATCTAGAACTGACCCTCCAAACCAGAAAGTGAAAGTAAGTGTCATGGTTACTGCTTACTAGTGGAGTCACTACATGGTGGAATTAAAGGGGGCTACGCTGCAAAATCCTGCTTGCCATAGAAATTTAGTTTCTGCAACAGAATCCAACAGAATCAGTTCTACAGAAATACATGCCTATCCCTTCCCTTAAAAATGGGGCAACCAGATAACCATCCTGTCTGGTAGACGTCTCAATAATACTTACCCTTTTCACAAAGTCATGGGAAAAAAACACAATACAATACAGTCCAGTGTTATAGATCCACATCAATCCACATCAATCACACCATTCAGCATTGTACACCCACATCAATCATGTCATCTTCATCTGTATTATTGTGGTTTGTTGGAAGAGCAATTGCCTTTCAGTCCATGCACACCATATTACAGTCACAAACTGGAGATCCCTGTGCTGGTCCAACCTCAAAATGTTAACCTATGGAACTGTTCTAATGCCTCCATTCATACGGATCCGTTGCGTATGTTCCGCTGAATGGAACGCAACTTTGCTGCAGTACCAAATTTTCCGGACAACTGAGCCTAGTGGAACGGAAACAGAAGATTAAGCCCTGCATTGGGAGCAATGAGAGAACAGAACGTTTCTGGGGACGCTAGACTGGGAACTTGGGACGCTAGACTCCTGAGCGGCGGGTGAGGGAGGGAGGGAGAGAGAGGGAAGGTTATTTACCTAGGCTTCCGTCTCTTCCCCTTACATCTCACGTTGTGTCATGTGACTACCATGCTTCCCGGTAGTCACATGACGCAAGGGGAAGAGACGGAACCCTGGGGGAGAAGCCCTCCCTCCCCCGCCCGCTCAGCAGTCCGGAGTTGCAACAGAGTGAAAACGGATACGGGGTCCTAGGCTAGGTTCCCACCAGACCGGTAGTGTCCCCTCCGATTGTCCATTGCTGTCCGGTTAGTGTCCAGGGCAGATACGTTTCGACCATGGTCTATATGGGAAACGCATCCACTCTCGCAGACCGCACGAAAATGTGGTCTGCTTACCACAAACGATCCGTTGCAAACTGGCAAGAGTGAATGGATCCTATTTATAAAATAGGATCTGTTCACTGTCATTTTCGGATGCAGTAAAGAGGACAAAAAAAATGTCAGTTTTCCACTGTAGTGGGAACACAGCCTAAGTGAATGGGTCTATTAAATCACACAACCCAAAAGTATGTCACAACTTCATTGACATCTCTTTAAGGCTTTTCCACTGTGTGTGTCATGATAGTAAAATCAAGATGTTTGCATAGGAAATATGTGAACTGTGAGTAAAACAATTTCCACACAAGCTCGTGCTTGTCAGTTATTTCTGGAGAAAGGACTGCAGCACATGTAATTTATGCCACTCGGATGCTGAATGTGGAAGTCTTCTAGAGAGATCATGGGTGATAAGCTAAATGAGCTGGAATGCCTCCCAAGCCAATATTATAAACATTCTTTCAAAATAGTGGTTTGGCCACACACAATTTGAGCAGTCCTGCCAGAACATTTGAAAATAATTTTACATATATTCCATTGCAGAATTATTAATGGGAAGTTGCATTCACACTGACCTTTCCAAAGAAAACAAATAAAACCATGTACACACATACTATATAATGAGGTCAGTTACATGACTCTTAAAGGGAATCTAAACTGAGTAAAATTATTTGAAATAAACACATGATGTACTTGCAAATGAATATTACATACTTACCTCGCTGTCAGCTCCTCTCAGAAGCTCACCATTTACTTCCAACAGCGATCCTTTCCAGTTCTGACAAGATTTTCTCAGAACTTAAATACATCCATTGCTGTCAGTTATATATCAGTTGCAGTCAGTTATAGCTGAAAGGACAACTGATGTGCATGGTACTGTCCATGTTTCCCTATGGCTCAAATGGGCGATGTTACAGTTTAACAGTGTGCTGATCTGGAATCTGTTACAGGGTCATTGCCATTTTTAAAATGGAGGACGAATAATTCCATCGATCACAGCGAGCAAACAGGATGGGGAAGAGGAGAAGAGGTTGATGAGTAGACTACACAGACAGGAGATAAGTATGATGTGTGTATGTTTATTTTGAATTTTAATTTTCAGTTCAGGTTCTCTTTAGTGCCTGCATGAGTTTATAAACAGTTGTTTTTGGTCAACAGGTATATTTGGAATACTACTTACAGCCCATGGTTCTATTTAGACAAAGGATAAAAAAGGAAAATTTGCTAAAGACAATATGTAGGCAAATTAAAAAGGCACTGTAATGACATGTAGTAGAATGCAGTAAATGATTCAGAATACCCAGTTTCACTGTAATTTTCCTGGTTTCTGCATCAGAAATGCTTCCTACATCTATATACACTCACCTAAAGGATTATTAGGAACACCTGTTCAATTTCTCATTAATGCAATTATCTAATCAACCAATCACATGGCAGTTGCTTCATTTAGGGGTGTGGTCCTGGTCAAGACAATCTCCTGAACTCCAAAAAGAATGGGAAAGAAGGGTGATTTAAGCAATTTTGAGCATGGCATGGTTGTTGGTGCCAGATGGGCCGGTCTGAGTATTTCACAATCTACTCGGTTACTGGGATTTTCATGCACAACCATTTCTAGGGTTTACAAAGAATGGTGTGAAAAGGGAAAAACATCCAGTATGCGGCAGTCCTGTGGGTGAAAATGCCTTGTTGATGCTAGAGGTCAGAGGAGAAGGGGTCGACTGATTCAAGCTGTTAGAAGAGCAACGTTGACTCGTTACAACCGATGTATGCAGCAAAGCATTTGTGAAGCCACAACACGCACAATCTTAAGGTGGATGAGCTACAACAGCAGAAGACCCCACCGGGTACCGCTCATCTCCACTACAAATAGGAAAAAGAGGCTACAATTTGCATGAGATCACTAAAATTGGACAGTTGAAGACTGGAAAAATGTTCCCTGGTCTGATGAGTCTCGATAGAGTAAGAATTTGGCGTAAACAGAATGAGAACATGGATCCATCATGCCTTGCTACCACTGTGAAGGCTGGTGGTGGCGGTGGTGTAATGGTGTGGGTATGTTTTCTTGGCACACTTTAGGCCCCTTAGTGCCAATTGGGCATCGTTTAAATGCCATGGGCTACCTGAGCATTGTTTCTGACCATGTCCATCCTTTAATGACCACCGTGTACCCATCCTCTGATGGCTACTTTCAGCAGGATAATGCATCATGTCACAAAGCTCAAATCATTTCAGCTGGTCATAGGAGTGTGGTCCTGTATCCAGGTGAGGGGCAAAGGAGATTGAGTCTGTATGAACAAACACTTGTCTAGGGTTTGGCACAGTATGGCATGTGCCCAGGGTAACGGAGTGTCGGGGCACAGATTTGTTGCTGCAGCGTAGCTCTGATGTACAGCTGAAAGATTTGGCAGCCATCAGGGTAAGGGAGCAGACCTCCAGCATAACACCCACAGTTTTGGACCCCCTGCTCTGTATACTCACAATCACTGTTGTACCTAGATATATTTAAGTCTAGCTAACCTTCAGCTTGGCTACATAACTTCTGAATTTTGCCAATCACTGAGGTTGGAGAATTGGTTGTTATCAACTTACCACAACCATAGTGACAGTGAGTGGAAGTGTACAGAGTAAAATGTCTGGGTGGCTTTTTACTGGAATGCTTTCCTGCAGTCAGTCATGAGGTGCTGTGTTACTGAGGGTTGTCATAGGATGTGCGGTCTGATACTGGGGGCTTGTCATAGGGTACTGTCTGATACTGGAGGCCTGTCACTGGCAAGTAAGACAACAAAGCTACTAGGAGGAAGAAGGATTGTGTGGGTGTGTGTATATTGGTAATAAAAATCATCAACCCAATCACAGAACAGCTCTAAAGAGTCACAACCAGGGTTTTTAGGCCAGTCTGTAGTGTCAAGAGATCAATGTAAAAGAGTTACGTGTATGCTAGAGTCCTTGCTGGAAAACAAGGATTTTACTTCAGGCTCTGTGAGGTTGTAATCTTTATAGTGTTTTACAATTAATGGAATACCAGCTAGAATTACATAAAAACAAAAACACAGATTACTATTTTTATGGTGTTGTGTCTTAAGCGTTCCCTTCTGCTCAACCCCACTGTTTGGATTCAGACGTATAATCCTTTCATGCTTGAACACTAGAGCATGGATATAATATCCCAAATAACTGTTTTAACACCCATGCAGATCCCTATGGCACAGCTACATAAACAAAGGACTGAATAAGATATACATTCCTGCAACCATTCTTTTCTCTTTGAAGTATGACATTATTAGTGATGACTCAAGGAGCAATGAATCAGTTTATTGCCCAGGAGTGTTTTATAGGCTTTTGGCTAAGGGTTTGGACTTTAGCGTAGTGTGCCCCTGGGGAGATGATCATGATGAATACACATTACAATTAATCTAGCAAGGCATTATCTTCAGTTTCAGCTAAAATGAAAGCAGGCTTGATAGCAGAAGGGAACAAAATAAAAATACCCTGTAATGGTGCCCATACATCACTATGAAAACATGTACCCACCCAGTCACATATTAAAGGTGCAAGATTCTATCATAACAAACAGCAACAAACAAAAGTTGCCAAAAAACATCATGATAAAGGAAACATTGCTGACTTTTAAGAGTTATAAAGGTTGATTCACAAAATCGCGGTAATATGGCCGTGCACAAATAGTGCACGGCTGTTTTACCCTTATTTCCTACTGCAAGTACCGGGGGTTAACTTCTTTATTTCTGGATTTTAGTGTCTGAAAGCCGTGCAATTTTTTTCACATGGTTTTAGACTCTAAATATCATACCGCTAGATAGATCTGCAGCAGGTGCAGTAACACCTCCCATGGATCCAGCTCGGGGTTACTGCACTGAGCCATGCATTTCCAGCCCGAGCCCGACTCAAGATTACCGCTAAAGAGGTTAAGCTATTAGCACGACCCAAGGTACTTAAGTAGTGCGACCATTGCTATGGTAACACATGTTACTAACGGTAACGCTCGTTAGTAACGCACATTACTTGAGTAACAAAGGCAAATAGCGTAACTCGTACATGTGGTTGGAAATAAAGTTAATACTGCTGTGCCCTGTCTGTGCACAGCATTGTTACTGCAATTTTGTGAATCAACCTCTAGGGGTCTATTTAGGAAAACATGGCAATTTTACTGGTATTTCCGACAGTAAGGCAGTTAGCGAGACTGGCCTTACCTAGGCGATGCGCACATTGCCAGGGTACCTCACGCTACATAGCCTGGGATACCCTGGTAACGTGTGCGACACCTAGGTAACGCAGGCAGTTGCACAAGGTGCGCTAGCTTACTGTTGTCAGGGATACCAGTCAAAATGCTATGCACTACCTGCGCATGGCAACTTTACCGTTCTTCCCTGAATAGGGATAGACAGTGATGGTCAATGAGATGCTAACATTTTAGAGTTACTGCTAATTCTAAGCAAATGTATGCAAATAAGAAATTGTCCAATCCAATGCAGCAACAGATTTGCAAAAAAGTAGCATAAAATTTGCCACAACTTAGAAAGATTATCCTGCTCTTGAGCATCCTCCTCAGTTGTGTTGGGTTTAATAGCGACAGCCAAGCTAAAGCAGCATCCAGTGTCTGTGTACTATGCACGAGAAGCAACAGCAAACATGGCCAAACAGCTCCATATAATAAATAACCATTTCCATATCTATAGCATTAAAATACTTGGTTTAGATGCCTGAAAAATGCTACCAGCTGCCTTTAAAACCCTTGAAAGTCATCCGGAGAAACACATCCAAGTGTCCAAGTGTTGTGTGTACTGTTCCAGGCATTTAGAAAAATATTCAGTCTGAACCAGACCTAAATAAACATCATGCAAGGAGTGAACATTCTATACAGAACAATATTTTGCACACGGACAGTTGCCTGGAATCTTTTAGTTTAAGGGTTTCTACAAAAATAAACAGTGATGAATAAGTAGAGCTTATTCATGTACATTTTCAGTAAGTTGGCAAAAGGGCTAATAGCAACAGGATGATCTTTCCGCATAGGAAAAGCACATGTGCTGCATTCAAAGTGTTAAGCATGTGCTTTCACATCCTATGTTCCGAATGCCTAACTCAAAACATATGAGATCTGAAATATGTCAAGGAATAGTTTTCTGGCAAGCTCCCAGTGGCAAAGTTTCCCTTTCTTTATAGCCAAATCTTGCCTTCTTTACCACTTCTAATTGATTGTTTTAGAGGCTCATTAATTGAAAAGGACATAGTAGATTTTACTGACCATATTTTTCGAATCTGGTGTAGTGCGATTGTAAAAAAAAAAAAAAAAAAAAAAAGCTGGAAGGAGGTTTTGTGGAATGGAAATACTGTGTTTTATTTGTTATGGCTTAAGCTGTAATAAATATATGATGTTTGACAATGAGAATGGAATAACATTCTCAGCTAAGATCTTTGTGTGAGTTCATGTAATTTCAAATACTAAGTACAGAAGTAGAATGTGTTAATTGCACATTAGAGTACGGCATCTTGGGACTCCTTTATAAGGGCAGTGGGGTTCTTGAATTTGATTTGTAGTCTGATACATCAGAGATACTTTTTACTTAAAATGAACTCGAGGTGAAAATAAACTGATTAGATAAGCAATTGTATTTATCCTCCTATTTCTAAAAATGTCCTTTTTATATATCCCATGCTTTTATTTTATATTTAAACATTTACAAAGAAGATTTAATGTTTTGTTGTCTCTGATCAGTGGCAGCCTATTAAGGTGTCCCTGAGTGAAAATACATGAACTATTGACCTTTTCCTATTGCCCCTTGCTCTCAGAAGTTGTATTCTGTCAGGAAAACTTGTATGGCTGTAATTTGTTGATCAGTGAGGTTTCCTATATTCCGTATATTAAACGTACCGACAAGGCAGAAACAGTCACTTCCATGCCAGAAAATTAACTCTTTCAGGCAGCAAAATAAAACTAGTAAAATGGCCAGGTTATTAATATGCTTTGCCCTCTACATACACGTTTATGTCATTTTGTTACATGTCACCTCGGGTACACTTTAAGATTATTTTTCTAAATGAAGCCATGCTATTTTTGGTTAAAAACATGAAGCTGTTTTTACAGATTAAGAAACAAGTCTACCCAAGCGCAGTATGGATTAAAAATGAGGGATTTCAAGGGACCTTGGGAATCCACCAGTTAAAGAAAACTTGAAGTAAGAAGAATATGGATTCTGCCATCTTCAGTCTCTGATAAAAAGTCCCATTACCTGACTACTGTACTGATGCTGTGCCTGTAATACTTGAAGTCACTGGCTCAGAATGAGCATACAGGTCAGATGCTTTGACCCTGGTCTGACTTCACTTGCTGCATGCTTGTTGCGGGTGTGTGACTCAAAAACAGCTAAAGCCTACAGCTAAGTATGACAGCCAGGCAACTGACATTGCTTATAAGGGATTGAAGATGGCAGCCTCCATATACTTGTCACTTTAGGTTTACTTTAAAGGATCTTGGTTGCCTGTCTGGGAAAGGGAGGGTCAATTAAACCTTCTTCTGCAGATGCCCTGAAATGTGGCTCTGTATTCCAGAGCTCAGCTGTGCCATAATTCTATGTGATGGGCATTTAAACAACCCCAGTACCAAAGCCCCCTTTTTTATTCAATCCTGAGTAGGCAATTAAAATATGAATCTACTTCTATTTAAATGTCCTTAAAAGCTCTTAAAATTAGATTTTCATTAATGATGCAACATAGATGTTAACCCAAATTTGAGATACTGGCTTGTCACACCAAGTATGTAAAAGCTTTTAATCTTTGCCTATGCTGAGAATAAAATAACTAGAGTGTGTGTTGATCTCTGAAAAGCATGCCTATAAAATGCCTTGTGCAGATCATTGTCATCAGTAGCACTACACTGAGTAAAGTTGCATACACATGCACAGTGACCAGGACTTGATCCCTTGGGGTGACAGCTTTGAGGCCGAGGGCTGTACAAGACAGAGGGGAAGCTAGGGTTTTCAGCGCCCGGGGACAAAGACAGTTTTTGCGCCCTGCCCCGGACAGTGCTGCTTTGGGTTTTGCTTTTGCCACGCATCAGAATGTGGGCATGGTTTGGGTGGAGCTTGGACTATGGCAGAGATTAGATTGTGAGCTCCTCTGTGGCCTGCCAGTGACATGACTATGTACTGTGTAAAGTGCTGCAGAAGATGTCAGTGCTGTCTACAGTAAATACATAATATATATTATATTGTGAGATCCTCTAAAGACAGTCAGTGGCATGACTATACTCTGTAAAGTGCTGCAGAAGAGGTCAGTGCTATATAAATACATAATAATAATAATAATAATATGGTAGGACATTCGACTATGACTATGGTAGGATTAGATTGTGATCTCCTTGAGGACACTTAGTGACATAACTATTTACTCTGTAAAGCACTACAGAAGATGTTGGAAGGACATTAGACTAGGAGTATGGTAGGATTAGACTGTGAGCTCCTCTGAGAACACTCTGTTACATTACTGGGTACTCTGTAAAGTGCTGCAGAAGAGATGTCAGTGCAGTATAAATACATAATAAAAATATTAAATAGTTAGTATATTAGACTGTGGCAGGCTTAGAGTGTGAGCTCCTCTGAGGACACTCAGTGACATCATGACTATGTACTCTGTAAAGTGCTGCAGAAGATGTCAGTGCTATATAAATACATAATAATAAAAATATGGTAGGACATTAGACTATGACTATGGATAGTACTGGATTTGGCAGGCTGCACCATTGTCAAAAGATGGGAGGGGCAGACCTTCACAGCTAATGGTGCATCCCATCCTTGCTTGCTTACTGTGCCCTGGAATAGAAAGACAGATGGGGAGAGGGCTCGGGGAATGTATGCAGAGCACAGCAGCAACAATGGTATTATGGCAATACGTATTATTGCATTTTATTAAATAACCACTATTGCAAAAAAAGTAAGCAGTTAAAAACTGACAAAACCGACAGGGTTTGGACTAGTACACCTCCTCATGGGGGATTCTCAGGGTTAACTTTGTTTTCAGAAGCACTTCCTGAATGGCAGTTTAACTGCCAAAACAGTAAGATATCAGCCAGCGTCCCTACTCACTCGCATACTATTTTGGCAGTTAGACTTAGCAACTGCCATTCAGTAAATGTATTGAAATCAAAGAAAAGCTTGAGAATCCCCCATGATGAGATGGACTGTTCTAAAACCTTTCAGTTCTATCAGCTTTTAACTGCTTACTTTTTTCACGATAGTGGTCCTTTAATATAATGTTATTAATCCTGTTCTGCAATGCACCCCTCCTACAGTGACCAGATTTTTCTGGGCCCAACCTGGGACAGGGGGCAGGAGGGACACGTTGGTGCAGCAAAAATGGGTGTGGGCATGGCATTACGTGGGTGGAGCTGTTATGTAACCTGTAACAGTGAGACAGCAGCCCAGAGTTTCCTCCCAAAACAGTTAAGCAAAAGTGACCCTTTATGGACACTAATGACACAATTTGCCAAACAATTGTTTATAAAAGACTTACAAATGAACAATTGGAAATGATTGTTAGGGACCACTTGTGGGCAAAAATCTCCTAACCAATCCGGTCACATTAATAAAATTGATCCTATTTGCAGTTAGATCCCGTCAATCTGATCGGATTGGTTAGGAGATTTTTGCCCATTAGTGGTCCCAAACACTAATTGCTGATCTTTTATAAGAATCGTTTGTAAACGATCATTCTGGAAATTGTATCATTAGTGGTCACCTTAAGGATGATTAGACAACATTCCCCACAACACATAAGAAAGCAGTGTTTCCGCCATGATCTAGTGAAATGGGAATTTCGCATCATGGATGTGAAGACGATAAATCTGCTGAAACTGCATAATGCATACCATTTAGTAATCATGAGCCCCCAAAACGCAAAAAGAAGAAACAATAACCCCAAAGCAGAAAATGCAGCCAACTATGACAATCAAGTAATAAAATGTAGCAACCGTTACCTCCAACACAAGAACTTCAAGAACCATTACCTCCGACACATGAAATGCAAATATCAATACCTCCTACATATGAAATGCAAGAACCATTACCTCGGACATGTGATATGCAACAACTGTTAATTCCAACAAATGAAATGCAGCAAACGATTCCCCAACACATGCAATAAGGCAAACGTTACTTCTGAAACATGAAATGCAGCAAATAGAAAATGAGGTAAACATTACCTCCCGACTCCTACACATTAAATTTTAGTAAACGTTACCTCCCCACACATGAAATGGAGTACACATTTCAAACGCACATACATATATGAAATGCAGCAAATTTTACCTCAGACATAAATGCATTCGAACTCGAACTCTTACTGATTAACTGCAGGCCTCAGTACTCTCCCAGGGAATTCAACTCCTATGTCCTGGCGGGCGTCTACATCCCCCCGGATGCCGACACCAGTAATGCACTGGGCACACTCAGCGACGCCATCTCAAGGTGGGAGACACACCTCCCAGACTCCCTCTTCATCATTCTGGTGGATTTCAACAGGGCAAACCTACGCCAAGAGCTGCCCCGTTACAAACAACATATCACCTGCCCCACCAGGAACCAGAACACCCTGGACCACTGTTACACGGTCCTCAAAGACGCGTACAAGGCCATTAGCCGAGCTGCCTTGGGCAGCTCTGATCACTACTTAATCCACATGATCCCCACCTACAGAAGACACCTTGAAACCACAAAGCCGCTAGTCAAGCCTGTGAAGAAGTGGACAGACGAGGCGAAGGAGCAACTCCAGGCCTGCTTCGACAGCACCGACTGGTCAGTCCTGGAAGCTCCCTGCCTGGAGGAATGGACAGAGAATGTCACCTCCTACATCAGATTCTGCGAGGAGTCATGCATACCAGCGACAACCATCAAGGTCTTTCCGAACAACAAGCCCTGGTTCAACGGAAGGCTACGCAGGCTCCGGAGGCAAAAAGAGGAAGCCCACAAATCTGGTACACCAGAGAGTTTCAGGGAAGCCAGGAACACCTTGAAAAGAGAGTTGAAGGTGGCAAAGAGAGACTACTCCAACAAGCTGAGTCGCAACCTACAGTCCAACAATGTCCGGGAGGTCTGGAAAGGCCTAAGGGCAGCCACCAACTTCAAGCCTCCTTCTCAACACATTCCTCCGAGCACTGCACTAGCTGAGGATCTCAACAAATTCTATTGCAGGTTCGAGGCCCAGCCCACCCTCCCGGCGGATCAAACGTCCACATCCTCACCCGAGAATCCACCACCCCCCTCCTCTCCTCCACACGCTGGTCATTCCCCCTCAACACAGCTAACAGTCCAGGAGACCGATGTGCTGCGGCACCTCCGGAAGCTAAACACTAGGAAGGCCTCAGGCCCAGACGGCATATCCCCATCCTGTCTAAAAACATGTGCGGGACAGTTAGCCCCGGTCCTCACTTCCATCTTCAACAGATCCCTGGAGCTGGGAAAAGTTCCCTCCTGCTTCAAAAAAGCCGACATCATCCCGGTCCCCAAGAAGCCAGGAGTCACGGACCTAAACAACTTCAGACCCGTCGCCCTAACCCCGATTATCATGAAGACCTTCGAGAGACTGGTCCTCTCCTACCTGAAGCTTCACACTGCTACCCTATTGGATCCTCTACAATCTGCATACAGGGCAAACCGGTCTGTGGAAGACGCCATTAACATCTGCCTTGCACATATCACTGAACACCTGGATAAACCAAAGACCTATGCAAGGATCCTCCTCCTGGACTTCAGTTCTGCGTTCAATACCATCTGCCCAAACATTCTGCATGACGATCTGGAACGGCTCGGTGTCGACCCAACCCTTTGCACCTGGATCAAGGACTTCCTTACGAACAGGACACAGCTAGTGAGACTCGGAGACTGCTCCTCCAGTGTAAGAACCACAAACACAGGCGCCCCGCAAGGATGTGTACTGTCTCCGATGCTCTTCTCCCTGTATACAAACAGCTGCACCTCCTCCACGGATACCGTCAAGGTCATTAAGTTTGCGGATGACACCACCATCGTAGGACTCCTGGGCGATAAAGCGGAGCTGGAATATCACAGCGAGATCGAGCGGATTCTCAGATGGTGCTCTGACAACAAACTCGTACTAAACACAGCAAAAACAGTGGAACTGATAGTGAACTTCAGAAGGTACGCGCCACCACCCAGCCCGGTCATCATTGATGGCACCGAAGTCTCCAGGGTACACAGCGCGCGGTTCCTAGGCACCACCATCACGGAGAACTTGAGATGGGACGTAAACACCTCTACCACCCAAAAGAAGGCCCAGCAGAGACTGTTCTTCCTGAGGCAACTAAAGAAGTTTGGCTTGCCCAGGGAGCTACTGACCAGTTTTTATACGGCGACCATCGAATCTGTCCTTTGCTCCTCCATCATTGTCTGGTACTCGGGTGCAAATGCGAAGGACAGGCTCAAACTCCAGAGAGTCATCAATGTGGCTGAGAAGATCATTGGGTCGCCCCTGCCACCCCTGGACCTTCTCCACACATCCAGAATGAGGTCCAGGGCAAATAGAATCACACTCGATCCCTCCCACCCGGGCAATCACTTCTTCAGTCCCCTTCGCTCGGGACGTCGCTTCAGGTCCATCTACACCAAGACCACCAGGCGTAGGAACACATTCTTCCCTCAAGCGATCACTCTCCTCAACTCAGACTCTATCCCCAATGCCATCTCCTAATCCCCTTCTGCACCTCGGGGCACTTAGAGGACGAACGCGCGCCCATGGGCGGACACTCATGTCCATCTCGGCTTAATACAGCGACAACCGCTTTATGTGTCTTTTGCTATGTGAAATGTTTCTTTTTAAATTGTACTGTGTGTAATGTTACTTGCACTGTGTCATGATCGCTGCTGCAGCAGATATTGCTGGAAGTAGTAGTGCTGCAGCTCAGGCAGTTCTGATCTCTTTCCATGCAAGCTGCATAGCTTTGTCTGCCTTTCCCTGCTGTCAGCTTGTGACTGATTACCATTCACCTGTGTGGGAATCTGCATGTCTGCTCCCATTGGATGACCTCAGTATAAAGATCTGCTTCTGTTAAGCTTGGGGGTGTAATCTCCACAGTCAGCATACAACACATAAGCTGACGTGAAGGAGGTACACACACCAGCACAAGGGATCAGGATATCCCCAGTTTAGTGGAGGAGAGGACTGACTCCAATAGGAGATTGTGGTGCACAGAGCCGGTGCAGATCTGAACAGCCACAAACACTTTCGTAATAACGTCTCAGCGCAAAGTAGCGCTGAGCGTATAAACCAGGACTGAGGAGATCAGGACAGGTAGACAGAATGAACGCTTGCTAGCTAGCGATTACTTAGCGACAGCAAGCGTCCAAAACCAGACAGACTGGAATGAGGCAGCCAATGCGTTGCGGCGATGGCGTGCCTCACAAAGACAGGACAGGAGAGACAGGAAACAGCAGGATCGAGATAGATGAACGTAACACAGATAAATATACAATAAGTATGTTTTCCTAGCGTATTACAATTACAGCTATCAATGAAACTATTCGTAACGTCTGACTAACATATGTATATATTGGCAATGAACCGATATATGACATAAGCAGGAACTCTGACTAAGACTGAAGTAATACAGGGAACAGGACTCAGAAGGATTCGCTATCTCTTCGCAGAGATGAACGCAATCCACAAACAGGACCAGGAACAGGATTCAGAAGGATTCGTTATCTCTTCGCAGAGATGAACGCAATCCACAAACAGGACCAGGAACAGGATAACTAGCTCAGCACGGGTGTTCACGATACGCGCAAACTACCAAAACGTGCTGGGAAACTGACTAACTGAACACAGGAAATAAACAGTTCGTGTACGTATATATCAGCGACACTGATATATTAACGTAACCCGAATACAAGGAAAATAACAAAATGCGCAAGTATGCGTATATATTGGCGATGAACCAATATATGACACAAGACAAGCAAGTAGCAACTTCTAGAACAAGAGCAGAACTAGGAGGACTCGCTGACCCCTTCGCAGGAGTCAGCGCAGTCCACACGGACCAGGAACGAGGTGGGGCACGAGCAGAGTAACAGATAGAGTCTGAAACTATGATAGCCCATGAGGCATTGCAGGAAGCAGTTCTTTATACTGAGGTCATCCAATGGGAGCAGACCTGCAGATTCCCACACAAGTGAATGGTAATTAATCACAGGCTGATAGCAGGAAAAGGCAGACAATGATATGCAGCCTGCAGGAAAGGGACCGCCCCTCCACTGCAGTAGACAATGTTTGTTTACACAAAAGCATATTAAACTGTCATAAACTTCAGAGCGACTGCAGATGGAATCAGCAACTAGTTTAAGTGCAAACCAAACTATGCAAGCAAATGCATGTAATGACATTAGAACTGCTTGGTTTGCAATACCAGTGCAGTCAGCAGTAAACGCTGCAGAAGCGATCATAACAGTACCCCCTCCCTTAAACGCGGCCTCTGGACGCCTATGAAAACTGACATATTTCTCCTGAACCACCCAAACCAAAAAATCAGACGTGGGAAATCCAGCAAACTGATCTGACTGAAAATTCATGAAGGTCGGATCCGTCCGACAAAACCAAATTCCCGAATCAGTCTCACCAAAACTAGACCAATTGGAACCAGAACCTACCGAACCATGCCCGTCAGCACTACAAGCCTCAGTGTGACACCCATCAGAACCACGACTTCCAGAAAACAACCCCAAGAAACTCTCTGCGCGATACCCACCGCCTTCCAAGGACTGTCCAAAAACGCCAAAGCCTTTGCAATGCCCACCGGAACTGTCCCTACCAACACAAAACCCACCGTTGAACCAGTCCAAGGTACCAGGACAAGTTTCCTCAGAGATCTCCCAGAACACTTGGAAGCTCCAAAGAGATCCCCACAGGTCAGAACGCCCCTTAGGCTCACATGGAGAACTATCAAGAACCCCTATGGAACCCAGGGCAACTCCAGAGTCAGGGTCACAAGGACAAACATCAAGATCAGGGCTTTTAGGGACCAGAACCATCTCCGGGCATGCAGGCCAACCGGCAACATCAGAACATGTCTCCACTAGGGAAGCACGTGAGCACGCTAACACAGACACATCTGGGCAGTCTGGCATACGAAGCACATCTGGGCACACCGGCACAAGAGAAACCTCTGGGCATGTCAAGGAACTGCGAACCTCAAAGTCAGTCAAGACAGGACCGAAACCAGAACTGGGTAAAAAAAATTCATCATGACTAGACTTCATAGTTACTGGATTCTCACTAAAAACTGCAGGATCAGACTTAGATGTCGCTGATTCCAGCAGGGTTATTAACAAATCATGTTCAGGGGCATTTACAAGACAGGGCAAATCTTCTGATGTATGCACTGAACTAGACAGGGTTCCCATAGCTTCTTCTGGACTAGACAGAGACTCATCAAATACACTGGACTGGAGCTCATGAAGGGCTGCAAAACAAGTCAATATTGCAGCAATCCCCACTGAACTAGGCAAAACTGAGTAACTCACTGGACAGGAAGGGGGCTCTGGAACTTCTGCCACACCGGCCAGAGAACCAGAATTTTCCAGGATACAGGGCTGGTGTTCCTCGGCTGTTACAACACTGGAGAGGGACTCAACAACATTGGTTAAATCAGACTGTGTACAGGGCAAGGTATCTAACACACTTGCTGACGAGGACAATATTTCAATGGCTTCTGCTTCGCTGGGCAGAAATTCATCAAGTTTTATTAGAGCAGACTGTAATTCCAAAACAGCTGCTAGACAAGTGAATATTACTGCAACACCAACTGAGGTAAGCAGTGCTTCAGCCTCCTCTGCTAAAGGGTTTAAAGTATCCAAAGTACTGGGTGAAGCATAAGACTCTGCGACCACAGCTTCACTGGACAGGATCACTGAACAGTCCATATTGCAGGGCAAAACCATGGAAGCACCTGCTGGACAGCATAATGATTCTGTGACCTGAGTTTCATTGGAGAGATCTACTGCACAATTCATGGTACAGGGCAAATTTATTGGAAAATTTTCTGAACAAGGTAATAATTCTGCGATTTCAGGTTCACATAGCAGATGCTCTGAGCTATTCACGAAACTAGAACGAGGTGTAGAAACAGGAAGATCAAGACACAATGTTTGCGCATCTGAATCACTATTCATTTGTAAAATTGGAAAATTCAGATGCTGGGGTTCTGAGTTTACTAGACAGGATTGCTGGGGCTCGGAAACTGATATAGTGCATCTATTGGCATCTGCTGGATCAGACAGGAGTTGAACTTTATTAACACAGGTAATTTCTGCAGAAGTGTTTGCAGAGACAGGCAAGATTTTTCTGGTGTCTGTTTCACTAAACAAAGAGTCATGAGTACTGGCTAGGCTGGACTCGAAAGTCAGCAGGACCTCTGGGTCCTCTGCTGAGAAATTTGTGCAGGGCAAGATTAAGGAAGTATTAGTAATTTCTGTCTTACTGGGAAGTAACACTGAGTTATCCATGGTACAGGGTGGAATTACAGGAACTTCAATTTCACACAAAAGGAGCTCTGAATCACTCGCTGAATCAGCCAAAAGTGCTGAAGCAGGCGAGTCCTCAGGAACTGAGGAAGTGGAACAATCTCCACTTGACAGTGTGTCTTCCCTGGTATCAACTGATTGAATTGCATAAAAATCGTCCAGAATCATTCTCCACACATCGATCAATGGAGCCACAAAGTCATACTCACACACACCAGTTTTTATTAGGTTATAGGCAGACTTAATGCATGCATTCAATACTAATTCACTTTTTGCACTGTAAAACTGACAAAATGAACTTGCATCTTTCTTCCATTCATAGACCAGAGCTTCCATCTCTCCTTTCTCAAATGGAGGATCCCATGCATATTTAACAGCTGAGCATTCCGGCTGATCATAGTTTGCAAATGTGTTAGTGGCAGAAACATACATTGGGTTATTTAGCAGGTGATTGGCCGATTTCTTATTCCTAAGGATCTCCAATACCTGTAGCAAGTATTGAACTGTAGTGTATGCAAATTTCCCTTGCTGCACGAATAAATTGATCTGTTCAATACTCTGTAATATATCTTCATAATCATATTCAGATAATTCATTTAAACAAGAACTTTTATTTTCCCTGGCTAGCAATGAAAGTTCATTAGTAGTTTCATAGGTCCATTTGACTCCCCTGAATGGTGACTGAATTTCATTATCTACTACTGGCGGAGTCTCATTACAGATCTGATGCGCAGTCGCCAAGGGCAACGACTCCGCTGATTGTAACGCTTTTCTTTTGGAGCGTTTACGTTTGGCTTTAGACCCTGCTGCCTTAGCAGAAGAAAAGTTATCAGAACAATTATCTGCTTGCTGATTATTTTTGTAGGCAGTAGAAGGAGCAGCTGATTGACAAGCTGCCAGGAGCTTATCAAAAGGGCTAGGCAAATCGGTTTTGCGCAGCCAGTTATGAATCACAAACGCTAGAAATTCCAGTGGTCTTTCTTTTAAATTGGTATGATCCAAGACATCGTAGGCCCACTGAAACAATCTTCCCTTAAATAAAACATAAACTAGCTGGGAGGCCCACGTTGAAACAGGAGTAGCCTGGAGCTCGGGATTGGCCAGGAACCTGGTACATTCAGAAAAAAACTCATTTTCTGTTTCAGAATTGAGCTTCTCAAATTTCTTAAAGGAACAGGAACCATAACAAACAGTGTCATTTTTGCTGGGAACCCCCCCCACAATGGGGATTGGTAATGGGGCTATCATAATGTTAAGCTTGGGGGTGTAATCTCCACAGTCAGCATACAACACATAAGCTGACGTGAAGGAGGTACACACACCAGCACAAGGGATCAGGATATCCCCAGTTTAGTGGAGGAGAGGACTGACTCCAATAGGAGATTGTGGTGCACAGAGCCGGTGCAGATCTGAACAGCCACAAACACTTTCGTAATAACGTCTCAGCGCAAAGTAGCGCTGAGCGTATAAACCAGGACTGAGGAGATCAGGACAGGTAGACAGAATGAACGCTTGCTAGCTAGCGATTACTTAGCGACAGCAAGCGTCCAAAACCAGACAGACTGGAATGAGGCAGCCAATGCGTTGCGGCGATGGCGTGCCTCACAAAGACAGGACAGGAGAGACAGGAAACAGCAGGATCGAGATAGATGAACGTAACACAGATAAATATACAATAAGTATGTTTTCCTAGCGTATTACAATTACAGCTATCAATGAAACTATTCGTAACGTCTGACTAACATATGTATATATTGGCAATGAACCGATATATGACATAAGCAGGAACTCTGACTAAGACTGAAGTAATACAGGGAACAGGACTCAGAAGGATTCGCTATCTCTTCGCAGAGATGAACGCAATCCACAAACAGGACCAGGAACAGGATTCAGAAGGATTCGTTATCTCTTCGCAGAGATGAACGCAATCCACAAACAGGACCAGGAACAGGATAACTAGCTCAGCACGGGTGTTCACGATACGCGCAAACTACCAAAACGTGCTGGGAAACTGACTAACTGAACACAGGAAATAAACAGTTCGTGTACGTATATATCAGCGACACTGATATATTAACGTAACCCGAATACAAGGAAAATAACAAAATGCGCAAGTATGCGTATATATTGGCGATGAACCAATATATGACACAAGACAAGCAAGTAGCAACTTCTAGAACAAGAGCAGAACTAGGAGGACTCGCTGACCCCTTCGCAGGAGTCAGCGCAGTCCACACGGACCAGGAACGAGGTGGGGCACGAGCAGAGTAACAGATAGAGTCTGAAACTATGATAGCCCATGAGGCATTGCAGGAAGCAGTTCTTTATACTGAGGTCATCCAATGGGAGCAGACCTGCAGATTCCCACACAAGTGAATGGTAATTAATCACAGGCTGATAGCAGGAAAAGGCAGACAATGATATGCAGCCTGCAGGAAAGGGACCGCCCCTCCACTGCAGTAGACAATGTTTGTTTACACAAAAGCATATTAAACTGTCATAAACTTCAGAGCGACTGCAGATGGAATCAGCAACTAGTTTAAGTGCAAACCAAACTATGCAAGCAAATGCATGTAATGACATTAGAACTGCTTGGTTTGCAATACCAGTGCAGTCAGCAGTAAACGCTGCAGAAGCGATCATAACAGCTTCCTGCAGGACTCCTCAGGTTTTCATAGCTTCAGTTTAAGCCTGTCTTGCTGTCGCTTCAGCCCCCGATCGTGTTTCTTGTTCTAAAGATACTTTGCTGGTTTTGCATCATATATTGGTTCATTGCCCATATATATGCATACCAGCACGTTTATTATTTTCCTTGTATTCGTGTTACGTTGATACATCAGTGACGCTGATATATACGTACACGAACTGTTTATATCCTGTGTTCAGCTAGTCAGTTCTAGCACGTTGATCACCCGTGCTGAGCTAGTTATCCTGTTCCTGGTCCTGTTTGTGGATTGCGTTCATCTCTGCGAGGAGATAACGAATCCTTCTGAATCCTGTCCTGTTACCGTTTGTGGATTGCGTTCATCTCTGCGAAGAGATAGCGGATCCTTCTGAGTCCTGTTCCCTGTATCGTTCCAGTCCTAAGTCAGTGTTCCTGCTTATGTCATATATCGGTTCATTGCCGATATATACATATGTTAGTCAGACGTTACAAATAGTTTCATTGATAGCTGTAATTGTAATATGCTAGGAAATCATACTTATTGTATATTTATCTGTGTTACATTCATCTATCTTGATCCTGCTATTTCCTGACTATCCTGTCCTGTCTTTGTGAGGCACGCCATCGCCGCAACGTATTGGCTGCCTCATTCCAGTCTGTTTTATTGTGGACGCTTGCTGTCACTAAATAGTGGCTAATTAAGCAAGCGTTCATTCTGACTACCTGTCCTGATTTCCTCAGTTCTGGTTTATGCGCACAGCGCTACTTTGCGCTGAGACGTTATAGCGAAAGTATTGTTTGTGGCTGTCGGATCTGCACTGGCTCTGTGCGCCACAATCTCCTATTGGAGTCAGTCCTCCCCTCCACTATACTAGGGATAGCCTGTTTCCTTGTGCTAGTGTGTGTACCTCCTTCACGTCAGCTCATGCGTTGCATGCTGACTGTGGAGAATACACCACCAAGCCTTACATTATGAAAACCCCATTACCAATCCCCATTGTGGGGGGGATTCCCAGAAAGTATGACACTGTTAATTATGGTTCCTGTTCCTTCAAGAAATTTGAAGAACTTAACTCTGAAACTGAAAATGAGTTTTTCTCTGAATGTGCCAGGTTCCTGGCCAATCCCGATCTCCAAGCGACTCCTGTTTCAACCTGGGCACTCCAGCTAGTTTATATTTTGTTTAAAGGGCAATTGCTTCAGTGGGCATTTGATGTTCTCGATCATTCCGATTTGAAAGAGAGGCCGCTGGAATTTCTAGCGTTTGTAATCCATAACTGGTTGCGCATAGATCCATTGCCTTTTCCTCTAAATGAACTCCTGGCAGCAGGCCAATCAGCTGCCCCTTCAATTGTTTGCAAAAATGATCAGCAAGCAGAGAGTGTTTTTGATAATTTTCCTGCAGCCTTGAATAAATCACCAAAAACAGCAGGGTCTAAGGCCAAACGCAAACGTTCTAAGAAACGTGTCCGATCTGCAGAGTCGTTATCCTTAGCGACTGAGACCTATAATGAGATTCTGCCATTAACAGATAATGAAATGCAATTGTCTTTCAGGGGAGTTAAATGGACTTATGAAACTACTAATGAACTTTCATCACTGGCTAGGGAAAATAAAGATTTTTGTTTAAAAGAATTATCTGAGTATGATTATGAGGAGATATTACAGAGTATTGAACAAATCAACTTATTTGTGAAGCAAGGAAAGTTTGCATACACTACAGTTCAACACTTGCTACAGGTATTGGAGATTCTTAAGAATAATGAATCTGCCAATCACCTGCTAATTAACCCAATATATGTCCCTGCCACAATCATATCTGCAAACTGTGATCTGCCTGTTAAGTATGCTTGGAATCCTCCATTTGAGAAAGGAGAGATGGAAGCTCTGGTCAATGAATGAAAGAATGATTCAAGTTCATTTTGTCAATTTTACAGTGCAAAAAGTGAATTAGTATTGAATGCATGCATTAAGTCTGCCTATAACCTAATAAAAACTGGTGTGTGTGGGTATGACTTTGTGGCTCCATTGATCGATGTGTGGAAAATGATTTTGGACGATTTTTATGCGATTCAATCAGTTGATACCAGGGAAGACACACTGTCAATTGGAGACTGTCCCACTTCTCCAGTTACTGAGTCCCTGCCATGTCTTGTGAATGTTCCTGTAACTCCAGCCTGTACCATGGATAACTCAGTGTTACTTCCTAGTAAAACAGAAGCCACTGATACTTTCTTAACTTTACCCTGCACAAATTTCTCAGCAGAGAATCCAGAGGTCCTGCTGACTTCTGAGTCCAGCCTAGCCAGTACTCATGAGTCTTTGTTCAGTGAAACAGACACCAGAAAAATCTTGCCTGTCTCTGCAAACACTTCTGCAGAAATTACCTGTGTTAATAAAGTTCAACTCCTGTCTGATCCAGCACATGCCAATAGATGCACTACATCAGTTTCCGAGTCCCAGCAATCCTGTCCAGAAACCTCAGAACCCCAGCATCTGAATTTTCCAATTTTACAATTGAATGGTGATTCAGATGCGCAAACATTGTGTTTTGATCTTCCTGTTTCTACACCTCACTCTAGTTTCGTGAATAACTCAGAGCGTCTGCTATGTGAATCTGAAATCGCAGAATTATTACCGTGTTTAGAAAATGTTCCAGTAAATTTGCCCTGTACCATGAATTGTGCAGTAGATCTCTCCAATGAAACTCAGGTCACAGAATCATTATGCTGTCCAGCAGGTGCTTCCATGGTTTTGCCCTGCAATATGGACTGTTCAGTGATCCTGTCCAGTGAAGCTGTGGTCGCAGAGTCTTATGCTTCACCCAGTACTTTGGATACTTCTAACCCTCTAGCAGAGGAGTCTGAGGCACTGCTTACCTCAGTTGGTGTTGCAGTAATATTCACTTGTCTAGCAGCTGTTTTGGAATTACAGTCTGCTCTAATAAAACTTGATGAATTTCTGCCCAGCAAAGCAGAAGCCATTGAAATATTGTCCTCGTCAGCAAGTGTGTTAGATACCTTGCCCTGTACACAGTCTGATTTAACCAATGTTGTTGAGTCCCTCTCCAGTGTTGTAACAGCCGAGGAACTCCATCCCTGTCCTCTGAATGTTTCAGAAGTCTTGCCCTGTAACATGGATAATTCTGATTCTCTGGTCAAAATAATAGAAATCTCAGAATTTCAGTCCGGTCTGATGAGTGTTCCTGAAACCCAGCCCTGTATCCTGAAAGATTCTGGTTCTCTGGCCGCTGTGGCAGAGGTTCCAGAGTCCCCTTCCTGTCCAGGGAATTCCTCAGTTTTGCCTAGTCCAGTGGGGGCTGCTGCAATACTGACTTGTTCTGCAGCGCCTCATGAGCTCCAATCCAGTGTATTAGATGAGTCTCTGTCCAGTCCAGAGGTAGTTGTGGAGTCCCTATCTGGTTCAGTGCATACATCAGAAGATTTGTCCTGTCTTGTTAGTGCCCCTGAATCTGATTTGTTACTGACTTTGCTGGAATCAGCGACATCTAAGTCTGATCCTGCATTCTCGTGTAAAAGTCCAGTAGTTGCGAAGTCTAGTCATGATGATTTTTTTTTGACCAGTCCTGGTTTTGGTCCTGTCTTGGCTGACCCTGAGGCTCACAGTTCCTTGACATGCCCAGAGGTTTCTCTTGTGCCGGTGTGCCCAGATGTTTTTTGTGTGCCAGAATGCCCAAGTGTGTCTAAGGTGTTAGTGTGCTCTGATGCTTCCTTAGTGGGAACATGTTCTGATGTTGCCAGTCTGCCTGCATGCCCAGAGATGGTTCTGGTCCCTGAAAGCCCTGATCTTGATGTTTGTCCTTGTGGCCCTGACTTGGGAATTGCCCTAGGTTCCATAGGGGTTCTTGATAGTTCTCCATGTGAGCCTAAGGGGCGTTCTGACCTATGGGGATCTCTTTGGAGCTTCAAGGTGTTCTGGGAGGTCTCTGAGAAAACTTGTCCTGGTGCCTTGGACTGGTTCAACAGTGGGTTTTGTGTTGGTAAAGACAGTCCCGGTGGGCATTGCAAAGGCTTTGGCGTTTTTGAACGGTTCCTGGAAGGCGGTGGGTATCGCTCAGGGAGTTTCG
Organism: Hyperolius riggenbachi; assembly: GCF_040937935.1. Taxonomy (NCBI): domain Eukaryota; kingdom Metazoa; phylum Chordata; class Amphibia; order Anura; family Hyperoliidae; genus Hyperolius; species Hyperolius riggenbachi. The sequence goes on from NC_090648.1 coordinate 311,496,085, forward strand.
GAGGGCTTTCTTCTGGAAATCATGGTTCTGATGGGTGTCACACTGGGGCTTGTAGTACTGATGGGCATGGTTCTGTAGGTTCTGGTTCTGATGGGTCCAGTCTTGTGGGGACTGATTCTAGAATTTGGTCTTGCCGGGCTGTCCCGGTCATCATGAATTATCAGTCAGACTGTTTTGTTGGGAATTTCAGTTTTGAAAAGCGTCTGGAATCCGCTTTTAAGGGCGGGGGTACTGTCATGATCGCTGCTGCAGCAGATATTGCTGGAAGTAGTAGTGCTGCAGCTCAGGCAGTTCTGATCTCTTTCCATGCAAGCTGCATAGCTTTGTCTGCCTTTCCCTGCTGTCAGCTTGTGACTGATTACCATTCACCTGTGTGGGAATCTGCATGTCTGCTCCCATTGGATGACCTCAGTATAAAGATCTGCTTCCTGCAGGACTCCTCGGGTTTTCATAGCTTCAGTTTAAGCCTGTCTTGCTGTCGCTTCAGCCCCCGATCGTGTTTCTTGTTCTAAAGATACTTTGCTGGTTTTGCATCATATATTGGTTCATTGCCCATGTATATGCATACCAGCACGTTTATTATTTTCCTTGTATTCGTGTTACATTGATACATCAGTGACGCTGATATATACGTACACGAACTGTTTATATCCTGTGTTCAGCTAGTCAGTTCTAGCACGTTGATCACCCGTGCTGAGCTAGTTATCCTGTTCCTGGTCCTGTTTGTGGATTGCGTTCATCTCTGCGAGGAGATAACGAATCCTTCTGAATCCTGTCCTGTTACCGTTTGTGGATTGCGTTCATCTCTGCGAAGAGATAGCGGATCCTTCTGAGTCCTGTTCCCTGTATCGTTCCAGTCCTAAGTCAGTGTTCCTGCTTATGTCATATATCGGTTCATTGCCGATATATACATATGTTAGTCAGATGTTACAAATAGTTTCATTGATAGCTGTAATTGTAATATGCTAGGAAATCATACTTATTGTATATTTATCTGTGTTACATTCATCTATCTTGATCCTGCTATTTCCTGACTATCCTGTCCTGTCTTTGTGAGGCACACCATCGCCGCAACGCATTGGCTGCCTCATTCCAGTCTGTTTTATTGTGGACGCTTGCTGTCACTAAGTAGTGGCTAATTAAGCAAGCGTTCATTCTGACTACCTGTCCTGATTTCCTCAGTTCTGGTTTATGCGCTCAGCGCTACTTTGCGCTGAGACGTTATAGCGAAAGTATTGTTTGTGGCTGTCGGATCTGCACTGGCTCTGTGCGCCACAATCTCCTATTGGAGTCAGTCCTCCCCTCCACTATACTAGGGATAGCCTGTTTCCTTGTGCTAGTGTGTGTACCTCCTTCACGTCAGCTCATGCGTTGCATGCTGACTGTGGAGAATACACCACCAAGCCTTACACACTGTTTGCACTTGCCAATATGCCTTGTGTCCACAAACAATTCCGGGTGCGGCGCCTGTCGCACTTGGCGAATAAAGTGATTCTGATTCTGATTCAATGTTCCCGACCAATGGGTGCTGGTGGGATGGAGCTGCTGAGTGGGGTGGGAGGGTGACACTAAGGGCCTGTACACACTGAAGAACGCAAGCAAAACGCAAGCGCATGCGTTTTTAAAGTGCCTGTAGTTTTAAAAACGCATGCGCTTTTGCCTGCGTTTTTTGTGCGTTTGCGTTTTTCTTGTAATTGCTGATTGGCTAAAGAATCCTTTGTTTTTTTTTCTAGTTTACATTTCAACAGGAATCAGGAGATTGCAGAGTCTTCTGGGATACTGACTTCTGAAAAACGCAGGCAAAAACGCAAGCACATGCGTTTTTAATGCGTTTTTCATGCGCTGCACTTAAAAAAGCGCAGCAGGCACTGCGATTGCGTTTTTCTAAAAACGCATCGCACCAGTGTGTACAAGTCATCACGATTTTCATTCTTTTTCAAAAGACCTTGCGTTTTTAAAAACGCATGCGTTTTGAAAAACGCAACGCAAGCGCAGCAGTGTGTACAGGCCCTAACTGGGCGAGGAGAAGGGTGACACTGACTGGGTGGGGAGGAGGGCGACACAAGGTGGGGAGGAGTGTGACACCAGGTGGGGAGGGGGACACTGACTGGGTGGGGAGGAGGGTGACACAAGGTGGGGAGAAGGGGCATACTGAGTGGGTGGAAAGGAGGGTGACACAAGGTGGGGAGGAGGGTGACACTGACTGGGTGGGGAGGAGGGTGAAACAAGGTGGGGAGAAGGGGCATACTGAGTGGGTGGGGAGGAGGGTGACACAAGGCGGGCAGGAGGGTGACACTGACTGGGTGGGGTGGAGGGGGATACTGACTGGGTTGGGAGGAGGGAGACACCGACTGGGTGGGGAGGAGGGAGACACCGACTGGGTGGGGAGGAGGGTGACACCGACTGGGTGGGGAGGAGGGTGATACTGACTGGACTGGGTGGGGAGGAGGGTGACACCGACTGGGTGGGGAGGAGGGTGATACTGACTGGGTGGGGAGGAGGGTGACACTGACTGGGTGGTGAGGAGGGTGACACTGACTGGGTGGGGAGGAGGGGGGCCCTGACTGGGTGGGGAGGAGGGAGAGCCTGACTGGGTGGGGAGGAGGGAGACACTGACTGGGTGGGGAGGAGGGTGATACTGACTGGGTGGGGAGGAGGGGGACACTGACTGGGTGGGGAGGAGGGTGACATTGACTGGGTGGGGAGGAGGGGGATACTGACTGGGTGGGGAGGAGGGGGATACTGACTGGGTGGGGAGGAGGGAGACACTGACTGGGTGGGGAGGAGGGGGATACTGACTGGGTGGGGAGGAGGGGGATACTGACTGGGTGGAGAGGAGGGATACTGACTGGGTGGGGAGGAGGGAGACACAAGGTGGGGAGGAGGGTGACACTGACTGGGTGGGGAGGAGGGTGACACTGACTGGGTGGGGAGGAGGGAGACACTGACTGGGTGGGGAGGAGGGAGACACTGACTGGGTGGGGAGGAGGGAGACACTGACTGGGTGGGGAGGAGGGAGACACTGACTGGGTGGGGAGGAGGGAGACACTGACTTGGTGGGGAGGAGGGGGACACTGACTGGGTTGGGAGGAGGGGGACACTGACTGGGTGGGGAGGAGGGGGATACTGACTGGGTGGGGAGGAGGGGGACACTGACTGGGTGGGGAGGAGGGTGACATTGACTGGGTGGGGAGGAGGGGGATACTGACTGGGCGGGGAGGAGGGGGATACTGACTGGGTGGGGAGGAGGGAGACACTGACTGGGTGGGGAGGAGGGAGACACTGACTGGGTGGGGAGGAGGGTGACACTGTCTGGGTGGGCGGGGAGGTTGACACTTAGTGCAGAGGAGACACTGACAGAGTGCTCTCACCATATTCTTATTTTCCTGCTTGTCTCCTCTGGTAGCTGCATCAGTTGGAGGGGAGGCGGGAGCATGCTGGGGTTCCAAGCGGCAGGCTGGAGAGAACTACTTGCTGGAGCAGCAGCCGGCAAGTCACAGGCTCACAGCAAGTGTGTGGATGCGGGGTGGCGGCAGGACAACAAACTGCACGTGGCTGGCTTGGAGAGCAGGTCCTTCCAGAAGCAAACTTGAGTAGAGCTGACATGGCCAGGTGGCTCCGCGATTGGAGCGTGGGTAGAGCGGCACTCTGGGGGCGGAGCTGAGCCAGCCAGGAGGCAGCGTGATTGGAGGGTGGTGAAGCAGCATCTCCAGACAAAACTTGGGTATGGGCTGCTTGCTCCACTCTACTCCGCCCCCCTCCACACTCACACACAGTTCCCTGCCAGCCTTGGAGCCTCCTCCTCAACAGTGAATGGCTCCAGCTGGCTATGCTGAACGCTGCGTTCCACTTGCACACGCTGCGTGGCGGCAGCGGCGTGACATCACTTGGGACGTCACACAACTAAGACTGGCCGAACCTGCCCCTGACTCCCGAGCAAGGGAAAAGACGATAAAAAAAAATGACATTGCACTGGGCGCCCTTAGGGATCTAGCGCCCGGGGGCACATGTCCTACCCCGACCCCCCCAAGCTACGCCCCTGGTACAAGAGCTTTGCTTGTTTAGATTATGGATGTGCATGGGGGCTGATACATAAGAATTATATATCACAGTTGTGAAGAGAGAATACTGTGATCAGAGAACATGTAAAGCATACCTGAAGTGGGAGGGATATGGAGGCTGATGTATTTATTTCCTTCTACACGATGCAAGTTGCCTGGCTGTCCTACTAATCATCTGCTTTCAATACTTTTAGCCAGGGGCGTCGCTAGCCCTGTTTTAGGGGGGCACGTGCCCCCAATCTTTCCTGGGGTGCCACGGATCTCCCGGCCGCCGCTGCCCCCTCTGTCAGCGGCTCCCTCCAGCCGCCGCCGCCGCGTCTCAGACCTCAGGATCAGGCGGCGAGCCGGCGACCAATCGTGCGGGCGCTAGGACCCAGCGCCCGCACTGATATGCGGAAGTGACATCACTTCCGCATATCGAGCGGGTGCGTCCAGCGCCCGCTCGTACATCTGGTCGGGTCGCCGCTGATCCTGAGGTCTGCTGAGAGGTAGGGGGGGGGAGCGGCGGCGGCTAGAGAGGGGGCCTCCCTGTCACTCACTCACTCACTCACTAAAGGGGCTCCCTGGCATGCACTCACTCCCTAAAGGGGCTCCCTGGCACGCACTCACTCACTAAAGGGGCTCCCTGTCACTCACTCACTCCCTAAAGGGGCTCCCTGGCACTCACTCACTCCCTAAAGGGGCTCCCTGGCACTCACTCACTCCCTAAAGGGGCTCCCTGTCACTCACTCACTCCCTAAAGGGGCTCCCTGGCACTCACTCACTCCCTAAAGGGGCTCCCTGGCACTCACTCACTCCCTAAAGGGGCTCCCTGTCACTCACTCACTCCCTAAAGGGGCTCCCTGTCACTCACTCACTCCCTAAAGGGGCTCCCTGTCACTCACTCACTCCCTAAAGGGGCTCCCTGGCACTCACTCACTCCCTAAAGGGGCTCCCCTGGCACTCACTCACTCCCTAAAGGGGCTCCCTGTCACTCACTCACTCCCTAAAGGGGCTCCCTGTCACTCACTCACTCCCTAAAGGGGCTCCCTGGCACGCACTCACTCCCTAAAGGGGCTCCCTGGCACTCACTCACTCCCTAAAGGGGCTCCCTGTCACTCACTCACTCCCTAAAGGGGCTCCCTGTCACTCACTCACTCCCTAAAGGGGCTCCCTGTCACTCACTCACTCCCTAAAGGGGCTCCCTGTCACTCACTCACTCCCTAAAGGGGCTCCCTGGCACTCACTCACTCCCTAAAGGGGCTCCCCTGGCACTCACTCACTCCCTAAAGGGGCTCCCCTGGCACTCACTCACTCCCTAAAGGGGCTCCCCTGGCACTCACTCACTCCCTAAAGGGGCTCCCCTGGCACGCACCCACTCCCTAAAGGGGCTCCCTGGCACGCACCCACTCCCTAAAGGGGCTCCCTGGCACGCACTCACTAAAGGGGCTCCCTGGCACTCACTCACTCACTAAAGGGGCTCCCTGGCACGCACTCACTCACTAAAGGGGCTCCCTGGCACGCACTCACTCACTAAAGGGGCTCCCTGGCACTCACTCACTCCCTAAAGGGCCTCCCTGTCACTCACTCACTCCCTAAAGGGGCTCCCTGTCACTCACTCACTCCCTAAAGGGGCTCCCTGTCACTCACTCACTGCCTAAAGGGGCTCCCTGTCACTCACTCACTGCCTAAAGGGGCTCCCTGTCACTCAATCACTGCCTAAAGGGGCTCCCTGTCACTCACTCACTGCCTAAAGGGGCTCCCTGTCACTCACTCACTGCCTAAAGGGGCTTCCTGTCACTCACTCACTGCCTAAAGGGGCTTCCTGTCACTCACTCACTGCCTAAAGGGGCTTCCTGTCACTCACTCACTGCCTAAAGGGGCTCCCTGGCACTCACTCACTGCCTAAAGGGGCTCCCTGGCACTCACTCACTGCCTAAAGGGGCTTCCTGGCACTCACTCACTGCCTAAAGGGGCTTCCTGGCACTCACTCACTGCCTAAAGGGGCTTCCTGGCACTCACTCACTGCCTAAAGGGGCTCCCTGGCACTCACTCACTACCTAAAGGTGCTCCCTGTCACTCACTATCGGGGTCCCTGTCACTCACTACCTAACTGGAGGCGCCTGTCACTCACTAGCTAACCTGGGGGTCCCTGTCACTCACTACCTAACTTGGGGGGGCTACCATATTAAGGGGGCATTCTGCCTATTTATGTGAAATGCTGTCTATTTATGTGCCTCATGACTGCTGAATGTGTCTTGTTGGGAGCCTTATGATTTGTTGGGGGCCTCATGATTGCTGAATTTGTCTTGTTGGGGGCCTCATGATTTGTTGGGGGCCTCATGATTGCTGAATTTGTCTTGTTGGGGGCCTCATGATTGCTGAATTTGTCTTGTTGGGGGCCTCATGATTTGTTGGAGGCCTCATGATTGCTGAATTTGTCTTGTTGGGGGCCTCCTGATTTGTTGGGGGCCTCATGATTGCTGAATATGTCTTGTTGGGGGTCACATGATTGCTAACTGCGAGACTATGGGAAAAGCTGAATCCTTATCATATGAGACAATAGCATTAAACCTACTTTTTTAGCGTTTTAAAACAGAAAATAAAACTGGGAGGTTCTAAAAAATTGAATACATTTTTCAGGAGTAGGATGGATGAAATTGTTTATCTTCACAGTTTATTTTCAACTTGGATTTTCCATAATGTTCATGTATGAGTTAAAACGTTTGTACAGTATTTAGTTTAAATTGCTGTTGCCACTTTGCGATAGATACCGGTAAGTGACTTTTGGATTGCAGTTTGGGCACTCGGCCTCCAAAAGGTTCGCCACCACTGTCCTAATCTGATGTCCCACCATTGCTAGGTTCATGTAAATTTGTCTCCACCCGTTACCACACCTATATTCTGGTCCATGGCCCACCCATTTTTTGGTGCGGCGCGATAAGCACGCCACACAACGTGATCGTCATATTTTTGGCACGCTAGCTGCAGTGTGCTGAATTCTGCTGCCTACAGTATGTACAGTATACGCTGTTCTCTAGTGCTTGCACTGTGTGCTGATTTACCTCCAGTGTGTACAGTGTAAGGTGTTACTCTGTGCCTTTATTGATTGTAAACCAGCTGTATTGTATGCTGATCCCTGCTACTTTCAGTATGTACAGTATTAGCTGTAAAGCCTGGTACACACATACAATTTTGATTAGCCAATTTTAGCTCTGTTCATAAAATTCATTGTCTGTTGGCCCACTTACTGCACGGGGGTGGGAAATTGGGGGTCAGTGATTGACCAATCAAAATTGTATGTGCGTATACATCTTTGATCTATGCCTATACTGATTGTAAATGATCGAAATAAAGGACAGGGGGCTCCGTCCAATATTTCGATGGGCAGGCCCGTTATCCGTAGCTTACACCGCTGCTAAGTTCATGTACATTTGGCCACACCCATGGCCACGCCCACTCACCGCATGACCACGCCCATTTTTTGCTACCTCCCCTCCTGGTGCCCACAGGTGCCACTGATCTCCAGGGACCCTAGAAACGCCCCTGCTTTTAGCCATAGACCCTGAACAAGCATGCAGATCAAGTGCTCTGACGGAAGTCTGATTAGATTAGCCCCATGCTTGTTTCAGGTGCATGATTCAGAGCCTACTGCAGCCAAAGTGACCAGCAGGACTGCCAAGCAACTGGTATTGTTTAAAAGGAAATACATATGGCAGCCTCCATATCCCTCTTAGTTTAGGTGTACTTAAATTATATTCAAAAACTTATATTTTTAAATAAGGAGACCGGATAATCTATTTTCCATACTCAGTGACTTCATATAATCTAATTCCAAAATGAAACACAAACCACTACTGTCCACTTGCCATTTTATTTTCTGGTATGCAAATTTAAATATTTATATCAAAAAATGACATTGCTCCATACATTTAAAGAAAGGTGATATGTGACATGATGACATAAACATCTGCATGTACAGTCCCAATCCTACTTAGAACTGGGCTGTGTTCCTTTTTTTCTTACTTTACAGGTTAAAGGATACCCAAACTGACATGTGACATGATGAGATAGACAGGTGTATGTACAGTGCCTAGCACACAAACATTTATGCTGTGTTCCTTTTTTTCTTTCTCTGTCTGAAATAGTTAAATATCAGGTATGTAAGTGGCTGACTCAGTCCTGACTCAGACAGGAAGTGACTACAGTGTGACCCTCACTGATAGGAAATTCCAACTATAAAACACTTTCCTAGCAGAAAATGGCTTCTGAGAGCAATAAAGAGATAAAAAGGGGAATTTCTTATCAGTGAGGGTCACACTGTAGTCACTTCCTGTCTGAGTCAGGACTGAGTCAGCCACTTACATACCTGATATTTAACTCTTTCAGACAGAGAAAGAAAAAAAAGGAACACAGCATAGTTATTTGTGTGCTAGGCACTGTACATTCACATGTCTATCTCATTATGTCACATTTCAGTTCGGGTATCCTTTAAGCATTTAGAGCTGCAAATGGATCTGAGACAGGCTCCTGTATTCTAACTTTTAAATGCTAACCACACCTCTGGATTTCAGGAAAAGTCCTATTTAGTAGTAGGAATAGAGATATACCACATATCACTGTGGATAAGCTGACTTTTTTATACCCAAATTGTGGATGTAAATTGCGGGGCTATGTGTGGGTGATATACAGTATATGAGGGGAGCTGCCCAATGCAGAGTGTGTATTGGAAGTGTGCCTGGAAAACATCGCTACTTCTCCTCCTTCCAGCTTGCATCCTCGTGTGGATGGCTTGGTGGTGGGGTTAATTTCTATATGTAGTCAACAGTAATCCTTATCAAGTCGTCGAGAGTTGTTATCTGTATTAGTCACAGATGAGGGGGAATAAGGCCCGGTTCACATTAGCGGCTGCTATCCGGAATCGCCGTGCCGGAGCCGTGCCGGAGCCGGACCGCATGCGGACCGGACGAAACGGACGCACGGCATAGCAATGAAAGTCTATGCGACCGTTCACATGCGTCCGTTTCGTCCGGACCGGAGCCGGACCGGATCCGGACTCCGGCGTCCGTTCCAACATGCGCTATTTTTTGGTCCGGTTGGTCCGGCTGACGTATCCGGACCGGAGCCGGAATGTTGCATCCGGCCAATGGAAACCAATGAGAACCGGAGAGCGCACAACACACTGGCTATAAAAAACGGATGTTGTACCACACTTCCTATGCTGACTCTATGGTATGGTGGCCATTTTGGATGGGGACCACATGGCACCAGCGTTCACAGAGTGGAGCAGCAGTGACTTCATGCTGGAGCTCTTTGGCAGCAATATGGAGCAGGATCTGTCTGATAGCGAGGGGGTGAGGCCCTACACATCAGAAGACCTCTTCCTACAGGTGCAGCAGGTACCAGCCCTGTGGGACAAGGGGGATGCGGACCACAGCAACATCAAAAAATGCAGAGGCCTGTGGAAAAAAATTGCCAAGCTGTATGTGGAGGACTTTGAGCACTTGAGCAAGAGACAGCAAGGCACAGAGGGTATGTTGACTAGAAGTTTTTTGGGGGGGCTTGTGGTTTAAGCTTGTGATGTATTCCACTTTTGCTATGGATTTGTGTCACCCACATGTTGCCCACCCACCCGTGGCCCACCCACCTGTTCCCCACCCACCTGTACCCCACCTGTGATGTATCCCACCCACCTGTACCCCACCTGTGATGTACCCCACCTGTGCTGTATCCCACCCACCTGTGATGTATCCCACCCACCTGTACCCCACCTGTGATGTATCCCACCCACCTGTACCCCACCTGTGATGTATCCCACCCACCTGTACCCCACCTGTGATGTATCCCACCCACCTGTACCCCACCTGTGATGTATCCCACCTACCTGTACCCCACCTGTGATGTATCCCACCCACCTGTACCCCACCTGTGATGTATCCCACCTGTGATGTATCCCACCCACCTGTGATGTATCCCACCCACCTGTACCCCACCTGTGATGTATCCCACCCACCTGTACCCCACCTGTGATGTATCCCACCCACCTGTACCCCACCTGTGATGTATCCCACCCACCTGTACCCCACCTGTGATGTATCCCACCCACCTGTACCCCACCTGTGATGTATCCCACCCACCAGTACCCCACCTGTGATGTATCCCACCCACCTGTACCCCACCTGTGATGTATCCCACCCACCTGTACCCCACCTGTGATGTATCCCACCCACCTGTACCCCACCTGTGATGTATCCCACCCACCTGTACCCCACCTGTGATGTATCCCACCTACCTGTACCCCACCTGTGATGTATCCCACCCACCTGTACCCCACCTGTGATGTATCCCACCTGTGATGTATCCCACCCACCTGTGATGTATCCCACCCACCTGTACCCCACCTGTGATGTATCCCACCCACCTGTACCCCACCTGTGATGTATCCCACCCACCTGTACCCCACCTGTGATGTATCCCACCCACCTGTACCCCACCTGTGATGTATCCCACCCACCTGTACCCCACCTGTGATGTATCCCACCCACCAGTACCCCACCTGTGATGTATCCCACCCACCTGTACCCCACCTGTGATGTATCCCACCCACCTGTACCCCACCTGTGATGTATCCCACCCACCTGTACCCCACCTGTGATGTATCCCACCCACCTGTACCCCACCTGTGATGTATCCCACCCACCTGTACCCCACCTGTGATGTATCCCACCTGTGCTGTATCCCACCCACCTGTGATGTATCCCACCCACCTGCGATGTACCCCACCTGTGCACATAAAACATACACAATGACCAATTATTATACATCAATTTATTGTAAAAAATTAATACATTTAAAATCACTCAAAAACTTGAAACTCCAAAATAAACACATTTCAACAAAACATATTAAAAACCAAACATTCACCCTCGTCCTGGTGGTGTGGTAAAATAAAGTCTCAGTTGGTCCCTGTTCCGCAGTGACACTACCCTTGGCCTGGTTGCATACCTCCGCAGGGGCATTAGTGGAAGCACATTCGGGGGTTCCGGAGTCTCTCTTTCCTCCTGCCGCACAAAGTTGTGGAGGATGCATGCTGCCTTCACCACGACAACTGCGTTGCCCGGTTTCAGCAGCATGGGCGTGTGGAACACCCTCCACTTTGACACCAGGATCCCAAATGTGCACTCCACCATTCTCCTTGCACGGCTCAACCGAGCATTGAAGTGTAGCTGGCTGGCATCAAGTCCCCTGTCTGGGTACGGACGCATTACATGGTCGGACAGGGCGAAGGCCTCGTCCCCCACAAACACATAGGGGTAGGCCGGTGCCCTTGTCCCAGGCCAGGGTCTGTCACGGGGGAGACGCAGTCTGCCTTCCTCCATCAGCCGGCAAAGGGTCGTACGCTGGAAAATTCCAGAGTCATTGGAACTACCGTACGACCCCACATCCACGTACACAAACTTGTAGTCCGCATCTGCCACTGCCATTAGAACAATGCTGAAGTATTTTTTATAGTTGAAATAATGGCTGCCACTCCCCACGGGTTTCTGAATCCGGATGTGTTTCCCATCCAGTGCGCCAACACAATTAGGAAACTTGCACTCGGTCCAGAAGCCCTGGGCGATCTCCTCCCATTTCGTGGTGTCCGGCACAGGCATGTATCTGACCCTCAGTCGCGTCCAAAGGATCCTCGAAGTCCTCACGACGATGCCTGCCACCGTGCTCTTCCCAATACGAAATGTGACATGTAGCGATGTATATGTTTGTCCAGTTGCGATGTACCTACAAGAGAAATAATCGAAATCAATTTTTCATGTCGTTACAGGAGAAAGGTTCAAGACAAGGTGGCGCAATATACGGGATGCATACGTGAAATGGCTACGGAAGAAAAAACTTGCCGAACGAAGTGGCAGTGGCGGGGGAAGGCGACAAAAAGACTACCAATTTGCCAAGCAATTGTCTTTCATCAATGCAAGCCTGGAACCTAGACTGTAAGTACCACTACTGTGGGCAGGAACTGAGAGCTCATTTACCATGACTTCGGCCATGTATTGCTATGGCCTCAATTCCCATGGCTAGCGAACTTTTCTCACAAGCTTTATCAAATGTTGGGTAGAAACGGTTGATAAAGTGATTGCGAGTTTTCATCTAGCTCTGTGAATTGACGCCACATGCTGTTTGGCACACCAATAAATATTGTTTTTATCTACAGGACTGAAGACAATTTGGAGCAAGAGGAACCGACCCAGGAGGCACGGTTCAGCAGTGAGGAGAGCTTGGTGGATGATGACGTCGCCGATGTAACCTATTGCCCCGAGGAGAGGAGTAGGAGGAGGGAGTCCTTAATCCCAACTCTCTCCTTTGATGATGACTTGGCAGAAGAGAGCTTGGATGTTGAGGTTGCAGGACCGAGTGTGGAAGAAGCTGAACCTCCACAATCGACCGCTATGGAAGCTCCAGGGGAACAAGAACAAAGTGAGGAGCACTGAGAGACTGCAGCACAACCAGCGCGCAGGGCAACCCCGACACAGGCCAGAGGACGGGAAGATGCTGCCACACCACCAGTGAGGACCACCACACCAGTGAGGCGTCGAGGTACCCTCCCCCCAACAAGGAGAGAGACAGAGTCCGAGATGTCCGGGGCTGTCTCCGGACTTCTCGGGATTCTTCAGAGCCACCAAACTCTCATAACCCGGCAGTTGCAAGATGAGGACAGGGGCCATATCATGGAGCAGTACAAGTCCCACATCACTTCACTGCAATGTGAGCTCGACGCTGTACATGGGCACTACAGGGACGAGCTTAAAATGATGCATGAGATGCACAGAGGAGAAATCGACCAACTGCGTGCGCAGCATCATCAGTCGGTGGGCCAGCTGCAGAACATGATGCAGCAAATGCATCAACAAAGCAAGGAACTACTGAAATTGCAGGCACACCCGTGTTTTCACACTGTGATGTCTCTAATACCATATCTGGAAAAGGTGCCTTCCCAAAACCTGATGGCGTGCCATTCCAATTTGCTGGAGGTGATTAAACAGCACATGGACACGCCATTATTGCAACCACCAATTTTTAGACCCCCACAACCAACAGCGGTGCCCACCTGGCAATCATCACAGATGTACACCGGCTACAGAGGCAGTCAATATGGGCCACCGCTGTCAGGGTCCAGCTCATCCACGACCAGCACCCAAGAGAGTCCAGATTTCCAGGCAGCAACTCCCACCTTTTCTAGTAGTGGTGCCGATACAATTTGAAAAAAAAAGTCAAATTGTTCCTGGACATGCTCCTCTGAATACCTCCGATCCTCGGAGGAAGGATACCATCACAGGGCTTTTTAGCCCAACCTTTTCCCTGCCCCATCTCCTTCAACCAAGGTTCAGAGGTGTTCAGATGACCATGTCAGGGAACTTTTGGTTTTGCTGGACTTGAACTTTAGGGCCTGGTGTCCCCGAAAGACACTACCTGGGTCACAACCTTGTGCCTGTTGCACTGCACCTGTAGTCCTGCACCTGTGCCTTTGATTCCTCTTGTTCCTTACTTTGTTGTTCCTAATCACTTGCACAAGACCCTTGGAGCCATGGGTGAAGGACACCTTGACTGGTCGTTGAGAGGCCTAGCCTTTTCACTGACCTGTGTCCTTCATCCATGGCTCAGAGGGTCCTGTGCCAGTGGTTAGGTTTTAGAAGCACTAATAATTTAGGGCCTGGTGTCCCCGAAAGACACTACCTGGGTCACAACCTTGTGCCTGTTGCACTGCACCTGTAGTCCTGCACCTGTGCCTTTGATTCCTCTTGTTCCTTACTTTGTTGTTCCTAATCACTTGCACAAGACCCTTGGAGCCATGGGTGAAGGACACCTTGACTGGTCGGTGAGAGGCCTAGCCTTTTCACTGACCTGTGTCCTTCATCCATGGCTCAGAGGGTCCTGTGCCAGTGGTTAGGTTTTAGAAGCACTAATAATTTAGGGCCTGGTGTCCCCGAAAGACACTACCTGGGTCACAACCTTGTGCCTGTTGCACTGCACCTGTAGTCCTGCTCCTCTGCCATCGGTTCCTCTTGCTCCTCACTTTGTTCTTGTTCCTAACCACTTGCACAAGACCCTTTGAACCATGGATGAAGGACACCTTGACTGGTCGGTGAGAGGCCTAGCCTTTTCACTGACCTGTGTCCTTCATCCATGGCTCAGAGGGTCATGTGCCAGTGGTTAGGTTTTTGAAGCACTTCAATTTTAGGGCCTGGTGTCCCCGAAAGACACTACCTGGGTCACAACCTTGTGCCTGTTGCACTGCACCTGTAGTCATGCACCTCTGCCATCGGTTCCTCTTGCTCCTCACTTTGTTCTTGTTCCTAACCACTTGCACAAGACCCTTTGAACCATGGATGAAGGACACCTTGACTGGTCGGTGAGAGGCCTAGCCTTTTCACTGACCTGTGTCCTTCATCCATGGCTCAGAGGGTCATGTGCCAGTGGTTAGGTTTTTGAAGCACTTCAATTTTAGGGCCTGGTGTCCCCGAAAGACACTACCTGGGTCACAACCTTGTGCCTGTTGCACTGCACCTGTAGTCCTGCTCCTCTGCCATCGGTTCCTCTTGCTCCTCACTTTGTTCTTGTTCCTAACCACTTGCACAAGACCCTTTGAACCATGGATGAAGGACACCTTGACTGGTCGGTGAGAGGCCTAGCCTTTTCACTGACCTGTGTCCTTCATCCATGGCTCAGAGGGTCATGTGCCAGTGGTTAGGTTTTTGAAGCACTTCAATTTTAGGGCCTGGTGTCCCCGAAAGACACTACCTGGGTCACAACCTTGTGCCTGTTGCACTGCACCTGTAGTCATGCACCTCTGCCATCGGTTCCTCTTGCTCCTCACTTTGTTCTTGTTCCTAACCACTTGCACAAGACCCTTTGAACCATGGATGAAGGACACCTTGACTGGTCGGTGAGAGGCCTAGCCTTTTCACTGACCTGTGTCCTTCATCCATGGCTCAGAGGGTCATGTGCCAGTGGTTAGGTTTTTGAAGCACTTCAATTTTAGGGCCTGGTGTCCCCGAAAGACACTACCTGGGTCACAACCTTGTGCCTGTTGCACTGCACCTGTAGTCCTGCTCCTCTGCCATCGGTTCCTCTTGCTCCTCACTTTGTTCTTGTTTCTAACCACTTGCACAAGACCCTTTGAACCATGGATGAAGGACACCTTGACTGGTCGGTGAGAGGCCTAGCCTTTTCACTGACCTGTGTCCTTCATCCATGGCTCAGAGGGTCATGTGCCAGTGGTTAGGTTTTTAAAGCACTTCAATTTTAGGGCCTGGTGTCCCCGAAAGACACTACCTGGGTCACAACCTTGTGCCTGTTGCACTGCACCTGTAGTCATGCACCTCTGCCATCGGTTCCTCTTGCTCCTCACTTTGTTCTTGTTCCTAACCACTTGCACAAGACCCTTTGAACCATGGATGAAGGACACCTTGACTGGTCGGTGAGAGGCCTAGCCTTTTCACTGACCTGTGTCCTTCATCCATGGCTCAGAGGGTCCTGTGCCAGTGGTTAGGTTTTTGAAGCACTTCAATTTATTAGGGCCTGGTGTCCCCGAAAGACACTTGGGCAGCTATGCCCTGCAACTCTTCCAGCACAAAGTTGGTGGTTGGTGTTCCTTAAAACTGACCGGGCTATACCATAGATATGTTATTTTTTTGTCTTCCATGTTGGAAGAATGTTTCCATGTTGGAAAGTGGTGGTTTTTGCAATAAAAAAATTTGTTTTTACATACCTCAGTGTGATGAGTAGTTGTTCTTGTGGTGTGACTGCTCTCCTGAACGTGGTATCCTTCTTCCTAAGGACATCCTTCACCATCTCCAAAAGGGTATCAAACCTGTCAGGAGATGGAAAGGAAGAAGCTGTAAAGTATGTTGTGGGACAAGGTGTTGGGTGGAGGATGGGGGAGGTGTGTTTACAGAGGTTTGGGAGTGTTGTGGAGGGTGGGGGTGTACTGTATAGCTAGGTATACAGGGTTGTGGGGGTCAGGGTGGTGTGTTTAGCTAGGTATACAGGGATGAGGTGTTGTGGGGGTGAGGGTGGGGTGTTTAGGAATGGTGGGGGTTGGTGTATTTAGGCCTATATACTTACAGGGGAATAGACATCCGAGTGTAGCTGTAGAACTTCTGTGGGTGTCGTCTGAGGTCCCGGTAGAGGGCCTGGAACTCTCCCTTCCTCTGCCTCCTGGCTAGTAGAGGGTGCACCCACCATCTCCTGCGAGGAGCACGCCTTCTCCCCACATAGTAGTAGGTAAACAACAGGAAGGAGAGAATTCCCAGGTAATAAGCGTAAAAAATGACTGGATCCATGGTCCCAACTGCTGTCTCTGTATCCAAGGATGGTCTCCACACGTCCAGCTGTCTCCAACAATGACCCCAGAGCTTCTGCTGACCTCCCAGAACCCCAGGTATTTATACAGGTTGTTATCTCTTTAAGAATCCGGATCCGGACCGCAACCGTGTTCATACCGCACGGAAACCGTATGCAACCGGACCGGATCCGGACCGGATCCGGACAGGAACCGTACGGTTCAGGTCCGATCCGGCTCCGGTGCGGTCCGGACATCCGGTGCGGTTTTTGCAAAACCGCAAGTGTGAACGGGGCCTTAGACAGGCTAAACTCTCTAAATACATACAGAGTGCATTTCTTTATGTCATACTGACCTGTGCAAGAGTTCAGGTCCTTTTTAAACTGCAGAATTTCCTGCAGCATTTTATGCAATTGTTTCCCAAACTTGGCCTTACATCACATCCTCATTTTACCTGTTTGTGCAAATCACACAAATAGCAAAATTCCATTGTCGGGCCATGATTTATGTCTGCAGTGTATATGCGAGATTAGGGCCCTGATGCAGTAATATTTCTTTACGAGCTATCACTTTTCATATTTTTCTAATCTTATTTGTACAAAGGCTTTTCCAAAACACAGCACACAAAAATGTGCTCAAAATAAGTTATTCAGGAATACTAAAAATCTGATTATGCGTTTCTTATCTTGTTCCCTCCCTAATTGTATGCTTGCTTCGTGATGAACTGCATAGATAAGGTGAGAAAAAATAAGAAATAACAGCATCTGAGAAATGATTTATAAGATTCTGTTTTTTATTAGTGGTTAGTGCAAGTGTAGCCATATATTCACTATTTAGGGAGTTGCTTAGTTGTGACAAGGAATATTGGAGCAAAGGACATAGATGGACAAACAGTTTAAAATATATTACGAAATGATATTCTTTATTATTTTATATTTATTTTATGCTTTATTAAAATAAAAAAATATTAGTTGATCAGATGAAATTACAATTGCAAGCCTGCACATTGATAGCATGACTGCCACGTCATCATACTTTCACACTTAACAGTATTTGTGTGTGTCATGCAGGATTGCAATTTCGTTGCACATCTAATGTATTTAAATGACTTCACATTTCACCTGCCTTTTTCTTATTTTTTGTTCATTTTGCAATAGTATTGCCTTTTTAAAATGGCCAGCAATGCTGCAATTGTTTGTGTACGATGTGCACATTGCATGTAATATAAGTCAATGGAAGAGCAGAAAAATTGAATACAGAATGCAAAAAAATTGCTTGTGATGATTTTCAACTTAAAGCAGGATTAAACTCTGACATAACATTAAATATAACATGTTTGCCTACTTATTATTACCCGTACAGTTATCATATTGATAATATATGATATTGTGCACAAGTATTATCGTCCATTTACAAATTACAAGTTCCCAAAGTACAGTTTATCTGCTCTGAAAGCTGCCATTATAATTTCTTACATAGCTGCTGTATTTATATATTATAATGTATCCAGTGAGAATTTGTCTTCTGTGTGTGTACACTTTCTACATCTGTTCAGCTGAAGCACTGCCAGGAATATTTACTAATGGCTGATATGGAAACATAAACAAGATAAGGTAATCACTTCCTCAACTTCGGGTTCAGATGTAAGCTTCCCACTTAAAAAGAAAGTACTGTGTTTAACTGTTTCAATATTGTTCTGCTACCACGTTTTCTAGTAGTAGATTTTATGCTGTATATACAAGTTGAGTTTCATACCACTTTAACAACATACAATTTTATATAAATTAACTTCATTGGTATGCATGAAAAATCGCATTATGAAAAATCACACACACACACACACAAAAAAAAAAAACAATGCAAAGCGTACAATCGCAAACATGTAAAAATTAGTCTGGAAATCACACTTATGAGGAATAAGTGTGAAGGCTGCCTAACTCATCCAGTATAGCTGGTCTTATCCCATGTATGAGATGCCCTGCTAAATGATTCAATATGGCAGATATCGAGCAAACATTACATTACAGTGAGTAAGCTTGAATAGATTTAATAGCAACCATTAAAGTAAACTTCCACAGGTTTAAAATCAGTCATGGAAAAGTCATTGTTCCAATGGCAGCTTATCCTGAGACAAGGAGGACCACAATACTGAGGATGTCAGGGTCACCGTAGTAATGGATAATACCAAAACTCAGCATGAGAGGAAAGAATGGAAATACAAACTGATTCCAATTCACATTCAGGGCTGTAAAATGTGGCTTGAATAAGGGCAGAACTTTCATGTCAGATTATGATTATGATTAATGTCTTCCTAGAGGACTGGTGATCCAAAATGCAGCAAACCCACATCAAAAGATAATTCACACAATTGTGTGAGTGTTGTTGCCTCTTTGGAAGACAAATCTACATTCTAGAACAACATAATCAATAGGCCGGCAGAAATTACTTTTACAGATGGATAGCAAGGTTAATACACAGTACTATTGCTTTTGAGCTACAATTTGATTATAGAATGCTTGCCATTTTGATCTGTTCAGTTGCTAAAGATGATTCATTTAAAGCAATATTGTCACTAGTTTAGCTTAGTTAAATTAGTGACTGTGTTTATAAACATAATGTGGAGCCATTGCCTTGTCTTTCTTTCACCTTATGTCATGTTACTAATATGTTTCTAAACAATGCATTAGTAAGCTATGTGACAGTAGCTGCAGGGCCAAGACAAGGTTCTCCAGCACAAGAGGTGGAGAATCCAAAGTGCGAGTCCCACTCGGCACCCAATCTGAACTGTGCCCATTCTAGTATAGGTAGCACAGTGCCCTCAGCATTAGCTCACTCCCCAGTATAATAGCCAGATGTGCCCCCTCCATCAAGTATAATAATCAAATATGGCCCATTCTCAGTAAAATAGCCATATGCCCCCCTCCAGTATAATAGCCAGTTGTGCCCCCACCCAATTCCCTTCCCCAGGCCCCAGTATAATAGCCAGATGGGCCCCCTCCCCAGTATGATAGCCAGATGGGCTCCCTAATCCCTCCCCTCCCCAGTATAATATCCATATGTTCCCCTCCCCAATTAAACAGCCATATGTGCCCCCAATTCCCCTCCCCACAGTACAATAGCCAGATATGCCCCCTCCCCAGTATAACAGTCATATGTGCCCTCTCTTCAGTATAATATCCAGATGTGCTCCCTAATCTCCCCTCCCTCCCCAGTATTGTAGGCAAATGTGTCCCCTTATCCCCCCTCCCAGTATTGTAGCTACTAGACAGAAGTTCCCCTTATCACCCCTCCCTCCTCAGTATTGTGAGTAGATGTGCCTCCCTATCCCCCCTCCCTCCCCAGTATTGTGAGCAGGTGTGCCACCTTATATCCCCTCCCTCCCCAGTATTGCAAGCAGATGTACCCTCTTAGATTCACTACCTACCCTGTATTGTGAGCAGATGTGCCACCTTTCCCTCTCCCTCCCCAGTATTGCATGCAGATGTGCCCTCTTAGCTTCACTCCCTCCCCTGTATTGTGAGCAGATGTGCCAACTAATCCCCACTTCCTTCCCAGAATTGTGAGCAGATGTGCCCCCAGTCTCCCCTCTCTCTCCAGTATTGTAGCTTGATCTGCCCCCAAAAACCCACCCCCTCCCTTCCCTTCAGAGTGCAGGCAGCAGCACACACTTACTCCCTCCAAGTTCCAGGTGCTGGAGTTCTGGTCTGTCTTCTCTGCACTGCCACTGTATTTCCTGCTTCTCAGATTGGAAAGGCACTAGAGCCTGAACCAAGTACAGAGCAGCAGCGATGCAAAGAAGGCAAACCGGACTGGAACTTGGAGGAGGTGAGTATGTGCTGCCTGTGCTCCATAATGCTGTGGGGGGAGTGGGGGCGAGTGCACAAGGGGTCTGCATATTACCATACAGTGGCAGTAGGGGTGGAGAGGAGAGGGAGGAAGGATCAATGCTGGGTTCCCCTCCCTGCTCCCCTTGCAGCCATCAGCCCAGAGCCTGGAGCCTATCCAGCCTCTGCCTAGGCCCGGCCCTGAGTAGCTATGTGCTGAATCAAAGTGACCTGCTCTATATTTATCAGTATAAATACAAGAATAATTACATAATAAATCATTTGAAAAAAACAAAGTTTTTCATAAAGATGAGCTTGAAATTTTAATATATCCAAAAAGTGCAAAAATGTATTCACAAATCTTCAAAGGAGGTTCATCTTTAGACACAACATCCCAGAAAAAGGTGCAACATCAAAATTGGTAAGATCAATTGTTTAGAAAGACGACAACGTCAACTTGTTTCGGGTAGACCCTTCTTCAGGTCTTCACAAACAATTGTATACATCTAAAATGTAATACACCTAAAAAAAATAGATAAAATACAGTAACCATAGGCTACAAGGTTCCAGCACCAAGGAAAGATAACAGAATAAGAAATACCAACCACATGGAAGTGAAAATGAGAAGTGTGAAACAGCTGTGAGGACAACAGAGTAAGCTGGCTACAGGCCCGTTTCTAGGGCCGTGCGGCCCATGAGGCCGCCCTGAGTACTAAGGGAGGGGGGGCACCATAATGGAGGGGGAGCTGTAGCTGTGGGGAGGGCGGCCCAACCTCTCCCTTTCTTCGTCACCATGTATATACCATGTATATACCATGTGGTCTTCGTCAACATGTATATATTGGGTAATGATATGTAAACTACCAGGGTATGCTAAGTAAAAAAGGGAGGAAAGATAAAAGATAAAGGAAAAGGAATTAAGTAAATGAGTGCTTATAGCAGTGTCTATTAGTGGCAAAAATTGTGTCACATCTCAAAACAAAAGTTGTGAGAAACTGTACAAATAGCAATCTTAATGTTAATAATACCTAAGGTAAATACAGCAAAGAAAGCAGGGGTCGAGTGGGGCGTGGACGCGCGTGAACGGCGTCCACTTACTATTTCCCTACAGTGGACGCCGTCCACGCTGGCTTGTGTGGAGGGAGCAGCGCAGTGGAAGGAGAGCTGTGAGCAGCGGTGGAGAAGGGGGCCATCTCCCCCCCTTCTCTCACCTCGGGGCTCTCCTTCCCTCGCTCTCCCCTCCACAAGTAATGTGCGGGCAGCCGGCAGCGGGCGGGACTTACCTCTCCTTGTTCTGGGCGGGCAGCCGGCAGCGGGCGGGACTTACCTCTCCTCGTTCCGGCGCCGGATCTGCATGCCGCAAGTCTGGTCTGATCCAGGTCAGGCTTGCGGCATGCAGATCCGGTGTTTCGACGATGAGGAGAGGTAAGTCCCGCCCGCTGCCGGCTGCCCACACATTACTTGTGGAGGGGAGAGCGAGGGAAGGAGAGTCCCGAGGTGAGAGAAGGGGGGGAGATGGCCCCCTTCTCCACCGCTGCTCTCAGCTCTCCTTCCACTGCGCTGCTCCCCTCCTGCCGGGGGGACACCTGGCTACCTATTCTGGCACATATACCCCCTGGCTACATATACTGGGGACATATACCCCCTGACTACATATACTGGGCACATATACCCCCTGACTACATATAATGGGCACATATACCACCTGGCTACATATACTGGGGACATATACCCCCTGACTACATATACTGGGCACATATACCCCCTGGCTACATATACTGGGCACATATACCCCCTGGCTACATATACCGGGGACATATACCCCCTGACTACATATACTGGGCACATATACCCCCTGACTACATATACTGGGCACATATACCCCCTGGCTACATATACTGGGCACATATACCACCTGGCTACATATACTGGGGACATATACCCCCTGGCTACATATACTGGGGACATATACCCCCTGGCTACATATACTGGGGACATATACCCCTTGACTACATATACTGGGCACATATACCCCCTGGCTACATACACTGGGGACATATACCCCCTGACTACATATACTGGGCACATATACCCCCTGACTACATATACTGGGCACATATACCCCTGGCTACATATACTGGGACATATACCCCTGACTACATATACTGGGCACATATACCCCTGGCTACATATACTGGGCACGTATACCCCTGGCTACATATACTGGGGACATATACCCCTGGCTACATATACTAGGCACATATACCTCTGGCTACATATACTGGGTACTACTATACTCATGGCTACTTATACTGGGGACACCTATAGACCTGGGCTACCTATGCTGGGGGTACCTATTTTGGGGGAACTGCTGTCAGATTATCTGCATTTTTGTGGAACCGCTGTTATGTATTTTGGGGAACTGGCTGCCAGATTATGTGTATGTTAGGGGAACGGCTGCTGCCAGATTACGTGTATTTTGGGGAACAGCTGCCAGATTATGTGTATGTTACGGGAACGGCTGCTGCCAGATTATGCGTATTTTGGGGAAATGCTGCCAGATTGTGTATGTTTGGGGGACCACTGCTGCCAGATTATATGTATTTTGGGTGTTCCGCTGCCAGGTTTCGCATATTTTGCGGAACTGCTTCCAAATTGTGTATGTTGGGGGAACTGCTGCTGCCACATTATCTATTTTGGGGGAACCACTGCCATATTATCTGTATTTTGGAGGAACTTCTACCAGATTATGTGTCTTTTTGGTGAAATGCTGTCAGATTACATCTATTTTGGGGGGATACACTACGGCAGAGCTCAAACTTCCTGGCAGACCTTTTCCTTTTACATCACTGCTAAGGTCATGTATATTTGGCCCCACCCATGACCACGGCCACAGTATGCTTGACCACGCTCATTGTTTGGCGCGCCGTGCTACGCACGGCGCATGGATTTTTTAGTTGAATCCACTCACTTCTTTTCCCAGGACTAGACCCCTGGAAGAAAGCATTTTCTCTGCTCCCCTGCTGTATTTACCTTAGGTAAGCTTTCTAAAAGCACAAGCCCTGTTCACTGTTGCTGTATATCTTTTCAGCATTGTTTTTCGTTAGCATTGTCTTGCAATTTAATTACAGGGAGTGCAGAATTATTAGGCAAATGAGTATTTTGACCACATCATCCTCTTTATGCATGTTGTCTTACTCCAAGCTGTATAGGCTCGAAAGGCTACTACCAATTAAGCATATTAGGTGATGTGCATCTCTGTAATGAGAAGGGGTGTGGTCTAATGACATCAACACCCTATATCAGGTGTGCATAATTATTAGGCAACTTCCTTTCCTTTGGCAAAATGGGTCAAAAGAAGGACTTGACAGGCTCAGAAAAGTCAAAAATAGTGAGATATCTTGCAGAGGGATGCAGCACTCTTAAAATTGCAAAGCTTCTGAAGCGTGATCATCGAACAATCAAGCGTTTCATTCAAAATAGTCAACAGGGTCGCAAGAAGCGTGTGGAAAAACCAAGGCGCAAAATAACTGCCCATGAACTGAGAAAAGTCAAGCGTGCAGCTGCCAAGATGCCACTTGCCACCAGTTTGGCAATATTTCACAGCTGCAACATCACTGGAGTGCCCAAAAGCACAAGGTGTGCAATATTTAGAGACATGGCCAAGGTAAGAAAGGCTGAAAGACGACCACCACTGAACAAGACACACAAGCTGAAACGTCAAGACTGGGCCAAGAAATATCTCAAGACTGATTTTTCTAAGGTGTTATGGACTGATGAAATGAGAGTGAGTCTTGATGGGCCAGATGGATGGGCCCGTGGCTGGGTTGGTAAAGGGCAGAGAGCTCCAGTCCGACTCAGACGCCAGCAAGGTGGAGGTGGAGTACTGGTTTGGGCTGGTATCATCAAAGATGAGCTTGTGGGGCTTTTTCGGGTTGAGGATGGAGTCAAGCTCAACTCCCAGTCCTACTGCCAGTTTCTGGAAGACACCTTCTTCAAGCAGTGGTACAGGAAGAAGTCTGCATCCATCAAGAAAAAATGATTTTCATGCAGGACAATGCTCCACCACACACGTCCAAATACTCCACAGCGTGGCTGGCAAGAAAGGGTATAAAAGAAGAAAATCGAATGACATGGCCTCCTTGTTCACCTGATCTGAACCCCATTGAGAACCTGTGGTCCATCATAAAATGTGAGATTTACAAGGAGGGAAAACAGTACACCTCTCTGAACAGTGTCTGGGAGGCTGTGGTTGCTGCTGCACGCAATGTTGATGGTGAACAGATCAAAACACTGACAGAATCCATGGATGGCAGGCTTTTGAGTGTCCTTGCAAAGAAAGGTGGCTATATTGCTCACTGATTTGTTTTTGTTTTGTTTTTGAATGTCAGAAATGTATATTTGTGAATGTTGAGATGTTATATTGGTTTCACTGGTAAAAATAAATAATTGAAATGGGTATATACCGTATATACTCGCAAGCAAGCCGAATTTTTGACCCCCCAAAAGTGGGCCAAAAGTTGGGGGGTCGGCTTGCTTGCGAGTCACGTTGGTCGGTGGTCGTAGTGCGCTTCCCCCCCCCCCCGCGGCCGCCGCTGCTATTAGCTTACCCTGTGGCTGCCGGCTTCCAATAGTCCCCTCTCCGTCTCCCGGGCATGTAAATAGATCACAGCAGCTCGCTCCACGGCGGCTGCTGTGTGATGACAGGATTGGAAGCTGTAGGCAGAGCGGTTTCCATAGCAACGGCGATACACATCGCCGTTACAGGAAGCCGCTCTCCCTACAGCTTCCTGTCATCACACAGCAGCCGCTGTGGAGTGAGCTGCTGTGATCTATTTACATGCCCGGGAGACGGAGAGGGGACTATTGGAAGCCGGCAGCCGCAGGGTAAGCTAATAGCAGCGGCGGCCGCGGGGGACAGGGGTTGCTTGAGGCGGGGGCACTATACTAGCTATGGGGGGCACTATACTAGCTATGGGGGGCACTATACTAGCCATGGGGGGCACTATACTAGCTATGGGGGCACTAAACTAGCTATAATGGGGCACTATACTAGCTATGGGGGGCACTATACTAGCTATACTGGGCACTATACTAGCTATGGGGGGCACTAAACTAGCTATAATGGGGCACTATACTAGCTATGGGGGGCACTATACTAGCTATACTGGGCACAATACTAACTATGGGGGGCACTATACTAGCTATGGGGGCACTAAACTAGCTATAATGGGGCACTATACTAGCTATAGGGGGGCACTATACTAGCTATACTGGGCACTATACTAGCTATGGGGGGCACTAAACTAGCTATAATGGGGCACTATACTAGCTATGGGGGGCACTATACTAGCTATACTGGGCACTATACTAGCTATGGGGGGCACTATACTAGCTATACTGGGCAATATACTAGCTATACTGGGGCACTATACTAGCTATACTGAGCACTATACTAGCTATACTGGGCAATATACTAGCTATACTGGGGCACTATAATAGCTATACAGGGCACTATACTAGCTATACTGAGCACTATACTAGCTATACTGGGCAATATACTAGCTATACTGGGGCACTATACTAGCTATAATGAGCACTATACTAGCTATACTGGGGCACTATACTAGCTATACTGGGGCACTATACTAGCTATACTGGGGCACTATACTAGCTATACTGGGGCACTATACTAGCTATACTGGGCACTATACTAGCTATAATGGGGCACTATACTGGCTATACTGAGCACTATACTAGCTATACTGGGCACTATATTAGCTATACTGGGCACTTCACTAGCTATACTGGGCACTACCTACCCATACTGGGCACTATACTAACTATACTGGGACACACTGGGGGGGGTCACACGGTCAGCATTTCCTACCCCCGGCTTATATGAGGGTCAATCATTTTTTCCTGGTTTTTCAGGAAGAAGTTGGGGGGTCGGCTTATATGCGGGTCTGCTTGCTTGCGAGTATATACGGTATTTGTTTTTTGTTAAGTTGCCTAATAATTATGCACAGTAATAGTCACCTGCACACACAGATACCCCCCTAAAATAGCTAAAACTAAAAACAAACTAAAAACTACTTTCAACAATATTCAGCTTTGATATTAATGAGTTTTTTGGGTTCATTGAGAACATGGTTGTTGTTCAATAATAAAATTATTCCTCAAAAATACAACTTGCCTAATAATTCTGCACTCCCTGTATATGTATTGCTCAGCACTTTTTTTTATTAACATTGAGATTGCTATTTGCACGTAATACTACTTGCCCTCACATAGCAGTGTAGCTTATCAGTTTTTTGCACTTTTGCACATTTTTTGCAGTTTTATTGGCAACTCTTTTGTACAGTTTTTCACAATTTTTGTTTTTGAGATGTGACACACATTTTGCCACTAATAGACACTGCTATAAGTGCTAATTTACTTCATTTCCTTGTATTTATTTTTTAAGTTTACCTCTCTTTTTTACTTGGCATACCCTGGTAGTTTACCTATCATGTTACCTATCATTACCCATTATATACATACTGGCACAGCAGGGGGTTGATTACATTCAACAATAGGAGAATTGTAATGTTTTTAATGATGTTTTTACTGTCAACGTCCAAATAAAGTTACTTTTCTATTTTTGCACAATCCATTGAATATTGGTATTTATTACTCCACATAGGGGCTACTGTTTCTTTTGGTGTCATATTTCGTTTGAGTCCCATTGATGGTGAAAATGATTGATTTGGTGCTTTGTTTGGTTGCATACCTGAGAGAGTGATGTCACACAGCAGGTAGGGTAAGTGAGAACAATGCACTCGATTGTCGCTTGTCCGTAGTTATCTGCTGGGCGGGTCACTGGCCGAGTGGCGGAGGGTGCTCTGGGGCTGCTGTACACACGCTGGATTCTCGGCAGAGGCGGGCATTATCGGGCTTCCAGTGGAGTCTCATTTAGCATGTTTACTGTGATTAAGTCACTATACAGCTGTTGGCAGCATGCATACCATGCAGTGTGCAGTGACTGATTGCAGCCATAGATAAAACTGTAAGAGTACTAAACATTATGGAAAGTAGTGTAATATAGTTGGAACAAATGCACCAAATATACAGCAAATAATCCTCAAACAATGTTTATAATCAAAAAGCAACAAAAATGTATTAACACATTCGTTGTATCACAATGTAATTAAAAGCATATGGTATGGCCACCCCATTACACATAAACTATCCTAGCACACTCAAGCAATATAAATACAGCAGCTGTATTTTGGAAAATATTAGATCCAGTATCAGTCTAAATGATCATTATGGGATATCGGATACAATGCAGTTGGCTAGAGTTTCCTTAATCACATTAAATCCACCTGTTGTAGCTGGAGCTACCAGCCTGTTCAATATCACAGGATCATCAGAGAGACAATAGCAAATTGTCAACAGTCAGCGCAGCACATTTGCCTCAAAGCAAAACGTATGCAGTAGAGTAGTATGCAGCAGAGCAGGACATATTGCACACACTGTGCATCTCACCCATCCACATGACAGTCTCAAAGCAAATCATGAGGCAGTTGTCAATGGTACTGCTGTCAAGTTTGTTTCCGAGATGTAAACCAAAGCCATGCATTGTAGCACATC
Organism: Hyperolius riggenbachi; assembly: GCF_040937935.1. Taxonomy (NCBI): domain Eukaryota; kingdom Metazoa; phylum Chordata; class Amphibia; order Anura; family Hyperoliidae; genus Hyperolius; species Hyperolius riggenbachi. The sequence continues at coordinate 311,523,921 of NC_090648.1, forward strand.
AAACTGGACCTGGGGTATTGTATGAAGCTGCTGAAGGCACAGTTTACAGGTCAATGCAGTAGCGGCCTGGTCTGATGGCCAGGTGGCATTCCAGGCTGGGTGACCGATGCCTTCTTACAGATCTGTGAAGGGAACGGCGAGCGGGATGGCGTGGCATCCCATGTGTCAGTAGCGATTGGGAGAATGTGTTTGCTTATCACTAGTTTCCTGAAACTGCCTTGGAGCCCTTTAAACTGCTATTGTCTACATCATGAAAGTAGTTAACTTGAGGCTACATTTTTACCTCCTGTGGCTAATAATCAATTACTGCCATTATCATTAAAACAGAACATTTGGATCCAGTCAGTTCTGTAAAATGAGCAAAACATCTATCTATCTCTGTTTTTCATAAATAAGGTAAGCTGTTGCAAAGACTTTAAATGTATCTATTGAATGAAATCACAGTCTATGTTAATGGTTATTGTGTTATCACTGCCAGAGATTCTGCTTTTCCTTCATTTCATCACACCATTTTAAGTCTTGGCTCTAACTTTTCATTTCCACAGCCTCCTGGCAAAGCTGTGCGTCAAAAAACACATTCAAACTGTAAACGTTAAGCCAATATTAATTCAAAAATAGCGATGTATTTTTGGCAGCTTTGTGTTCCCATAAATAGAATTGCTTTCACTGAAATCATTTGGATCAAACAATGTAATACTGTATATGAGAAAGAAAGGACTTAATTTCATGACAAACTATAAGAGAATATTAGGTTAGAGAAATAAACCATTTGGGTCATTTCATTCTGTGCTACAATTGAAAGTTAGCAGACTTTTATGACCTCATATGATATCAATCTATTAAGTTTAAGACTACGAGATAAGTGTGAAAAGACAGAATGAAGACACCAGACAATAAACCTAGCAAGCACATGTGGTAACTTATAACGTATGAAAACAAATAATGCAAGGTACACAGTTAACTTATGAAAAGCAGAAGGATTTAGTAGTGAACAAAAAGGAACCTAAAGCTAAATACTCACCACCCAACGGAGGTAGATGGATCCAGCGACGTGCCCCTGACAAAGAGCATTCCACGATCCATCTTCCGGGCGGTGGGTACATATGAAGTCACGGTACTTTGTGCGGAAGTCAAGCAGTCACGGTACTTTGTGCTGAGTCGCCGGAGATCTTAAAGATCCAATCCGTCGTGACGGTCGTAGTTGGCGTATATGTCCCTAAGCGTCATTCGCGTGATCGCACAACTGTAGCCACGTTGCTAGATCGCTAAAGCTCAAAAATTCCCCAGCCATCAGAAAAATTTCTGGAAAATCACATCGTGGGTATGGGCCTTAAAACCCTTCTACTAATAATGAAATGCAGAGTGTTGCCTTGCGACATAGAAAGTAATTGCAAGAGCAGGGGGAAGTCTATCAGTCTTTTGTTCATAGTTATTTCATGAACAAAGCTTGAAAACCTTAAAAAAAAAACTGAACACAAAAATGAAACCTGAGGAATTTAATATAGAAGTTATGGGAATTTATTGGAGGTAAGATGACTATTAATAGGATCTGGGGGGAGGCGGGAGGATAAAGTCTCAATACGTAGACAAGATAAGGTAAAAAGACCTAAGCATTATGGAGGGTGGAGAGGGGGGTGGGGACAGTGTAAAGATTAAGGAGGTTGGTAAAACTTCAAGTAGCCCATTTCATGTAAACAAAATTGGTAAATGTGGTGGTAAAATATAAAGTGCATGGTAACCAATGCTCGGAGCCTTGCAAATAAAATAGACGAACTAGGGTTCATTCTGTATGACAAAGGCTATGACATTGTGGAAATAACCGAGACATGGATGGATGAAAGCCATGACTGGATAGCTAATTTAGAGGAATACAATGTGTTTAGGAAGGATAGAACAGGGAAAAAAGGTAGAGGGGTTTGTCTCTTTGTTAAGAATTCTTTAACAGCTGTCCTCAACGATGAGATGGAGGAAGATTGCGAAGATGTGGAGTCCGTTTGGGTAAATATTCATGGTGGAAATAAAAGTTGCCAATTGCTTATTGGGGTATGCTACAGGCCACCACATATTCATGAAGCTGCAGAACTGCGATTTCTACAGCAGATTGAAAAAGCTGCAAGTAAAAATGAGGTCATAGTTATGGGTGACTTCAACTTTCCAGATATTGACTGGAGTATTGAGGCTACCCATTCTGGTAAAAGCAGCAGATTTCTGGCAGCACTACAGGACAATTACTTGACTCAAATGGTAACGGAACCAACTAGGGGGAATGCGTTACTGGATCTGAACATTTCTAATAGACCAGATAATGTATCAAATGTGCAGGTTCAAGAACATTTGGGAAATAGTGATCACAACATGATAACGTTTGATCTGGTGACTGATAGGCCACAGGGCAGCGGGACCACTAAAACTATGAATTTTAGAAAAGCAAAGTTCAATCAACTTAGGCAGGCACTAAGTTTGGTGAACTGGGATAATTTACTACAAAGGGAGCACACTGAAGGGAAATGGCAAGCTTTTAAACTTATTCTCAATCAATATTGTAGTATGTATATCCCATATGGAAACAAAATATCTAGGAATAAAAAAATGCCTCTATGGATGAATAGAAAGGTTAGAGATAAAATGAAGAGGAAAAAGAATGCCTATAAGGTCCTAAAACAGGAGGGGACCGAGGCTGCACTAAGCAATTATAAGGAGTGCAATAAAAATTGTAAAAAAGAAATTAGGCTGGCAAAGATCGAAGCTGAAAATCAAATCGCTAGGGATATCAAATCTAACCCAAAAAAGTTTTACAAGTACATCAACTCTAAAAAAAGAAAGGTTGACTGTATAGGACTCCTAAAGAATGAGGGTGGGAACTCAATGGTGGATGACCAAGGTAAGGCAGAGTTATTAAATGCTTTCTTTGCTTCTGTCTTCACAAAGTAAACAGCACTGTTGCAAATTACAGATGCAGAAGAGTCTCAATCTTCCAACTGTAATATTAAATACTTAACGCAGGAAGAAGTGAAGGCAAGACTAAATAAATTAAAAATAGACAAGGCACCTGGCCCGGATGGCATGCATCCTCGGGTCCTAAGGGAATTAAGTTCAGTTATAGATAAACCCCTTTATCTTATCTTTTGTGACTCTCTTTCAACTGGCAGAGTCCCAGTGGATTGACGTACAGCCCACATTTTCCCATTATTAAGAAGGGCAAAAAATCAGATCCAGGAAATTATAGACCTGTAAGCTTAACATCAGTTGTATGCAAACTATTTGAGGGGTTACTAAGAGTCTACTATACATGACTTTATAGTAGAAAATAATCTTATTTCTCAGCATCAACATGGGTTTACTAAAGACAGGTCCTGTTTGACTAACATGCTCAGCTTTTATGAGGTAGTGAACGCTAATGTGGATATTGGCAATGCTGTAGATGTGATATACTTGGACTTTGCAAAGGCCTTCGACACTGTTCCACACAAAAGTCTGGTGCAAAAGTTAAGGATGCAAGGACTGGGGAAGAGTCTGTGTGCATGGATAGGGAAATGGCTAATGGACAGAAAACAAAGAGTTGTGGTCAATGGATCATACTCAAAATGGGAGACTGTTAGCAGTGGGGTCCCACAGGGGTCTGTACTGGGTCCAGTGCTCTTCAATTTATTTATTAATGACCTAGTAGATGCAGTAGTGAGCAATGTTGCTATTTTTGCAGATGATACAAAATTGTGCAGAATCATCAACTCTCAGGAAGATAGTGTCATATTGCAACAGGATCTGGATAGGATGGCTTTATGGGCACATACATGGCAGATGAAATTCAATGTTGAAAAATGTAAAGTCATGCATTTTGGTCGTACCAATGGTCTAGCACCATACAAAATAAATGGGATACAGTTGGGGACATCAAACTTGGAGAAGGACTTAGGAGTACTCATCAACAACAGGTTAAATAATCGTACTCAATGCCAAGCCGCTGCGGCTAAAGCTAACAAAATTTTGGGATGCTTTAAAAGGGAAATAAAAACGTGAGATGCTAGCATAATATTGCCCCTGTTTAACTCTCTAGTAAGGCCACATCTGGAATATGGAATTCAGTTCTGGGCACCACATTACAGGAAAGATATTGCAGTTTTAGAGCAGGTGCAGAGACGAGCAACAAAATTGATACATGGGATGGAAGGTCTCACTTACCAAGAAAGGTTAGATAAACTGGGTTTAATTAGTCTAGAGAAAAGACGCCTTAGAGGGGATCTAATTAACATGTATAAATACATCAGAGGGCAATATAATAGCTTGGCGGATGAGCTTTTTGTCCCTAGGCCTTCTCAAAAGACTAGAGGACACGATCTGCGCATGGAGGAAAAACGTTTTAGCCATTTATTTAGGAAAGGGTTCTTTACAGTAAGAGTGATTAAGATGTGGAATGCATTGCCACAGGAAGTCGTTATGGCAAACTCTATACCTGCATTTAAAGGGGGCTTAGATGCTTTCCTTGCGTTGAAGGACATCCATGGCTACAATTACTTGGTAATGCCCAGAGATGTTGATCCAGGGATTTTATCTGATTGCCATCTGGAGTCGGGAAGGATTTTTTTTTCACTTTTGGGGCTAATTGGACCATGCCTTGTAAGGGTTTTTTTTTCGCCTTCCTCTGGATCAACAGGGATATTTCAGGGAGCAGGCTGGTGTTGTACTTTGTTCTCTGGTTGAACTCAATGGACGTATGTCTTTTTTCAACCAAAATAACTATGTAACTATGTAACTATGTAATATTTTAAAGTGTATTTAACATAGTACAACATCATTTTTTTACCCAATGAGGTTTCCAAACATTTAAATGGCTAAGTCAATGATTTGTTTTATTAAATTTAACTTAAAAAAGGGTTAAGCTACTTTTATGCTAGTAAGTCTCACACCTAAGGCTGAAAAAAACAGGCCTTAAATTCCAAGCGGTAGCCCAGGGATCGATCAATGGGAACATGGTTCCCGTTAATTGATCTGAGTCCCCAGCAGAAAAACAGCTTCTCATCAGAGGCCGCGGTCTTTCTGAAAAACAAAGTTTTCATCCTCTATATGCTTCCGGGAAGCTAGGAGGACTGGAAAAACAAAAACTAACTGTGGCCATCTTGTGGCCAAATAGTAAAACTACATTTACTACATCTACATACATTTTTTAGTACAAGAAACACACATTATTACATTTAAAATTAACTGTTTAATTTCCACACCAAAAATTACCCAAATAAAATTTTTAATGAAAAAAAAACAAAATTACAATAAAACAAAACAAAACAAATAGTTACCTAAGGGTCTGAACTTTTTAAATATGCTTGTTAAGAGTGTATATTACGACCATTTTTTAAATTATAAGCTTGTAAATAGTGATGGACGCAAAACTGAAAAAATGCACCTTTATTTCCAAATAAAATATTGGCGCCATACATTGTGATGGGGACAAAAATTAAATGGTGTAATAACCGAGAGAAATGGGCAAATAAAATACATAGGTTTTAATTATGGTAGCATGTATTATTTTACAGCTATAATGGCCAAAAACTGAGAAATAATGAATTTTTTTAAATTTCTTTCTTACTTTTCCTGTTACAATGCATTTAGAAAAAAATTATTCTTAGCAAAATGTACCACCCAAAGAAAGCCTAATTAGTTGTGGAAAAAACAAGATATACATCAATTCATTGTGATAATTAGTGATAAAGTTATTGGTGAATAAATGGGAGGTGAAAATTGCACTGTTGCATAACGTGAAAAATCCCAGCGGGCTGAAATGGTTAATATCTCAAAACTTAGTATTGTACCATGTATTGTACTATGGTAGCCAGATGGGATCATCCTGATTCAAAACTTCTTGCTTCTACATAAGAAAGAAGATTATTAAATATTTTTTTCATAGCTCAAGGCTTTATGCTATTTTCTACTCATCAAAAGTCTATACGAATTCAGTTGATCTACATGGGAGCCCAATAATTGGTAATAAGAGATCTTTATGGTCATAGTTGCCTGTATAATTATTAGCGCTAACCTCTTCATCAATGCATACTCCTGTTAGAGGTGCACACAGGCTAAACTCTACCATTGTTGAATGTCTCTACCATAGTCTAAGGACAAATTTTGGGGGAGTTGATGGAAACCAGAGTGCCTGGAAGAAACTCCCACAGCCACACGGAGAACATACAAAGTTCACACTGATAGTGCCCTGGCTTAATTCAAACCTGGGATCCTAGCATTGTATGGAAAGTGTGCTATCCTCAATGTCAATGTTATTAAAGCTATTCAAGGATATCAAACACCTGCTGAGTCTGCGGGTTGATGACAAATCTGTATACAAGTGTAAGACATTACAGTGGAATGCCAGCAGTGCAATATCTACTTCTCCAATAGACAAGAGTTATACTTAGGATACCAATGGACTTGAGCACAATTGTTTTGTGCTCACACATGATTTGTACAATTCTACAATTTTCTTACAAACCCAATGCATAGCAAAAAGGATGAACTATATGCCCCACTGTAACTAATAGCCAGATTATTGCTATCCAGTAATGGAGTGAGAACTACAATAGCCAAGTGCCAGCACCCAAATAATACACTTGGTACTGCAGAGCCACAGACATGCACCAGACTCCATGATCAATGCATCCATAAGAAACTGAACCACTGGTGCTCAAATTGACTATTTTGTTGTTGGGTACCTCTTACAAATTGAATAGGTTTTGCAATATCTTCATTGGTGGGTATCCTATACAAAAAAATGGCACACACTTTCAAAAATTTTAAACAAATCCCTGGTCATGACTTCACAGAGATACTTCAATCCACGGAGTTGAATGATTTATAAAAGTCAGAGACTACTACCAGATTCACTTGTTGAATGGCTCTATCTTCTGTGTACAGATAGAGGAAGACATTGCTGATCTTTATTATTAGGAATGAGCAGGAAGATTCCATGGAACTAACTCTGTGGCAGAATCTCTGCAACCACCATGGCAAAAATTTAACAGACTATTAATTGGACATGCTGTGCATTCTGCATGAATTGCATGCAGATATACTGTACAGTACATGCACTCTTAACTTATGTGTACTTGGCCAATCAAAGGTTCCAAGGTTAGAATGGGAATGCTATGAGAGCTGTTATATTACAGGCACCCACACCCAGCTCTGTTTCTGGCATCTGCAGTGCGATTATGTTATTTTATCATTACCAGGGCCGGCCCGCTCATGAGGTGGGGTGAAACTTTTGCCTCAGGCGGCAAATTTCCAGGGGCGGCATCCGCCCGTCCGTGCGGGGAGCCGGCCGCCGAGCTGGAGGGGTAGCTGGCAGGACGGGGGTATTGGGCCTAGCGGCGGGGAGGGGGGGGTCGGACCCCCCCCTCCCTCGCCTGGGTCCCCCATCCTCCGCTCCCCTCCAGCCTTACATAGAAGCAGCCGCTATTTGTAAGTGGCACGGGCGGGGAGGACTCACCTCTTCCTCGATCCAGCGTGCGCTCCACTGACGTCACTTCCTGCAACGCTGCAGGAAGTGATGTCAGTGGAGCGCACGCTGGGAAGAGGTGAGTCCTCCCCGCCCATGCGTCTTACAAATAGCGGCTGCTTCTTCTATGTAAGGATGGAGGGGAGCGCAGTTCGGGGGACCCAGGCAAGGGAGGGGGGGGGACCCAGGCGACCCCCTCCCCGCCGCTAGGCCCAATACCCCCATCCTGCCAGCTACCCCTCCAGCTCGGCGGCCCCCCAGAGCGCCCCCCACCGGTGAGGGGGGGTGATGGCGGAAATTTTTTTTTGCCTCAGGCGGCAAAAAGTCTAGGGCCGGCCCTGATCATTACAGTTTGCAGAACCTGTTGTTTTTGTGACAGATTTTTAAAATCTTTTTATTCACCTCATATACTATGTACACGGGCATTCAGCTATGTACTATTGCTCTATTTTTGTCTTCGAGACCCTTCACACCTGACAGAATTTGAATGCACATTGCATTATTCCGAATTTGTGTTTGCCGCACATCTAATGCAAGTCAGTGGCATCACACTTGTGTGAATATACGGACATATATGCTTTTTTTACATGTATGCTTTTTTTCGGAACGGACATGCAAATTGCATACACTGCGAATATGAATTTTCGCAATCCAAATGTGAAAATTTGCATATGAAGTACCGTACACACTCGCAAGCAAGCCAAATTTTGACCCCCAAAAAGTGGGTAAAAAGTTGGGGGGTTGGCTTGCCTGCGAGTCATGTGATAGAAATGAAACCCCCCCCCCCCGCTTCCCCCGCTCCCCCTGTGGCCGCCGCTGCTATTACCTTAGCTCGGCGCCGCTTCTAGTCCCCTGTCCTGCTCGTAATCCACAGCAGCGCGCTCCACGGCGGCTGCTGTGATGAAGGAGAGAGCCTAGAGAGAGAGCGGTTCCCATAGTAATGGCGATACACATCTCCGCTACAGGAAACTGCTCTCTCTACGGCTTCCTCCCTCATCACAGCAGCCACTGCTGTGGATTATACGAGCAGGACAGGGGAATAGAAGCGGCGCCGAGCTAAGGTAATAGCAGTGGCGGCCGTGGGGGGAGCGGGGGTGCACTATACTACCTACACTGGGCACTATACTAGCTATACTGGGCACTTTACTAGCTATACTGGGGCACTACCTACCCATACTGGGCGCTATACTAGCTATACTGGGCACTATACTAGCTATACTAGGGCACTACCTACCCATACTGGGCACTATACTAGCTATACTGGGCACTATACTAGCTATACTGGGGCACTACCTACCCATACTGGGCACTATACTAACTATATTGGGCACTATACTACCTACACTGGGCACTATACTAGCTATACTGGGCACTATACTAGCTATACTGGGGCACTACCTACCCATACTGGGCACTATAGTAGCTATACTGGGCACTATACTAACTATACTGGGGCACTACCTACCCATACTGGGCACTATACTAGCTATACTGGGCACTATACTAGCTATACTGGGGCATTACCTACCCATACTGGGCACTATACTGGGCATGATACTAGCTATACTGGGCACTATACTAGCTATACTGGGGCACTACCTACCCATACTGGGCACTATACTAGCTATACTGGGCACTATACTAACTATACTGGGGCACTACCTACCCATACTGGGCACTTTACTAGCTATACTGGGCACGATACTAGCTATACTGGGCACTTTACTAGCTATACTGGGGCACTACCTACCCATACTAGGCACTATACTAGCTATACTGGGCACTTTACTAGCTATACTGAGGCACCACCTACCCATACTGGGCACTATACTAGCATACTAGCTATACCGGGACACACTGGGGGGGTCACACGGACAGCATTTCATACCCCCGGCTTATACGAGGGCCAATCATTTTTTCCTGTTTTTTCAGGTAAAAGTTGGGGGGTCGGCTTATATGCGGGTCGGCTTGCTTGCGAGTATATACGGTAAATGACATACAAATTAATGTAAATGAACTTCCCGAATATGCATGGATAAATCAGACTGTGAAAATTGGCATGAAAATGTGAATAAAAAAAAGAGTCCTTCTAACAGTTTTAACCTTTCTTGCTGTGTGGACAAGTTTGATTTGTCCAGGGAAGAATAGCTGAAAATGGTTTGGACAAGTCTAAGGCAGGTTTCCATTTTTTCACACGTGTTTTTTTGTATTAAAATTTGTGTTCATCGTACGCAAATTTCCACTTGCTCTGCAAACCTGCAGGCAAAAATTTGCACACCAACATGAATTTGAATGCAAAAAAAAAATGCATGTGCAAAACTTATTTTTTTTCTGCCAGAAAGCTGAAGAGTGGGCAGAAAGGGAAAATGTAATTACATTTATTTTTGGAAATTATTTTATTTGAATTTCATGAAAATTGATAGAACCACTTTTTGCATAGAAATCCAGCAGAAGTTGAATGCCAGGCAGCTTAAAACGCACCACTTCTCCCTTTCCCAATCACTACAATGTGTTCTGCAATTCTGTGGTACACTAGCAAATTCTGAGGAAGTATTGGTAGAAAGGAATCTGCTGCTTCTTCTCATCTATTACTGGCCAATGAACAGCACAGAATGTTTACATTGATAAAATATGCAGCTTACTCTTTAGGGAAGATATGGAATTAAATGCTTAAACCGAGCACATATAGCCAAAGGCTTTTGAAAAGTGTGTCCATGTGGCATTCCAATAAAGTTAGATATCTCAGAAAATATTTTGTGGGTTGATATGTGTGAAAACAGATAATAAAAGAATCATGGAAAGCTAAATTGTTTTTCTCTTAGTCTATCTTTTCCTTCTCTAATGTTCACAAACAAAATGTGTGTTATCCAACAAAGTGACCAAATAAAATACATGTCTGTTTTGAATTTGAACTCCAGACAGAAAGCTAAATACACAGATGAAACACAGTAGGTCTGATATACTGAAGGCCAAGAATGCCCTCTAAACTCCTTCCCTTTACCCATATTTTAGATCCAGAACATGCACAGTGTAAATAAAAAAAATATTCAAACTATAGCGGCATAGTGTACTGAACAGCCTTTAACGTAGGAGACCATTGTCCAAATCCTGGCTAGAGCCAATATCAAGCCAGTAAGGAGCCTTCTGGCAAGACTTCCTGATGTTCCATAGAGGCCCAAAGGTGGCTGAAGCTCTCAATCACTTTGAGTCTGACAGGAGAAACATGCTAAACAAATGTCAGCATTTAATTTAAAAATGTGACTGTAGTATGATAGTCTACATTACTTGTTAAATTAACCTTCCTGGCGTTCGGGGTAAGCCGCGCAGGAGGTTTTCTCAGGCCCTGCTGGGCCGATTTTCATAATTTTTTTTTGCTGCACGCAGCTAGCACTTTGCTAGCTGCGTGAGCACACCGACCGCCGCCGCCCCGCACTCGATCGCCGCTATCCGCCACGCCGCCCCCCCCCCCCCAGACCCCATGCGCTGCCTGGCCAATCAGTGCCAGGCAGCACTGAGGGGTGGATCGGGACTCCCAATGACGTCACGATGTCGCTGACGTCGGTGATGTCATCCCACCCCGTCGCCATGGCGACGGGGGAAGCCCTCCAGGAAATCCTGTTCTTTGAATGGGATTTCCTGATCAGAGATCGCCCTGGGCTCGCTACATGATTTTTTAAAAAAAAAAAAAGACTGCTGCGCTGCCTCCTGGCGGATTTTAATAGACCGCCAGGAGGGTTAAAAAAACGGACGCTACCTGTGTGTGTAGGGAGTTGTGCAGAATCTTACTGCACCTCCCATGGGCCTGCGTCCCCTTCCGTTTATCTGCAAAAAGCCTTGGTTCTGTCCCATAGGTGGTGCCCTTTGACCCAAACATACAGACTGTGCATGAGTCATATGTCAGGTACGCTGCATTGTGATAATACGCTCCCCTGTGTAATAACAGAAACGTCATATACTAATTGTTCATGCTATGAAATTAACCTGTGCTGCATTATTCATAAATGCGCATACAATCAAGACATCTAGTTACACAAGTACAAATACATAAAATTGATGTGCAATTTGAAAACATCGCCAATATTGGTACAAGTTCCATGGATAAAATACAGAAACAGTGAACACTAAGGGGAGATCCCTGCCCTTGCAAGCTTCGAATCTAGAGTGTAGTTGGGTGGACCACTAGGGGAGGAGACAAAGGGGTTGGTGGATGAGGCAGTAAGCCTCAAATTCTAGCTACAACAAATTATAAGCTTGGCTGGAGAGGTGTGTCTGACGGTGCATTTGAAGATTTCCAAGCTTGGAGTATGATGGACAGGCTGTATGAGAGTTAAAAATGAAAGGTGACACTTGTGAGAAGTCCTGGATGTCAGAGGAGGATACAATGCTGGATGACAAGAGGGTCTCATGGGGGAAGGTAGGTTTCAGGTGGGATAGTTTCTGGAGATTAATGAAGAAATGTATGGTAGGGTCAGCTTATGTAAAGCTTTGGGTAACTGGTAAACAATGGAGATATTGGCAGGAGGGGGTGGCATAAGAGGAGAGGTAGGAGAGATGGATAAGATGCGCAGCAGAGTTCAGTAGGAGCTGGAGAGGTGCCAGTCTGATTTTGGTAGGTCACAGAGTAGGGTGTTACAGTAGTTGAGACGGGAAATGATTATAGCATGTACAAGCATTTTATTAGTATTTTGTGTAAGGATGGGACACATTCTGCATATATGTTTGAGATGGAAGTAGCAGGAAGTTGTTAAAGAGAATCTGTACTCTAAAATTCTTACAATAAAAAGCATACCATTCTATTCATTATGTTCTCCTGGGCCCCTCTGTACTGTTTCTGCCACTCCCTGCTGCAATCCTGGCTTGTAATTGCCAGTTTTAGGCAGTGTTTACAAACAAAAAAACATGGTTGCTAACCAGCATGTGATAGGCTTGAGAGAAGCTCAGTCTGTGACTCATACAGAGCCTGTAATAATACAGGGGGATAATGATGATGAAAATATTATCAATGTGGGGTGCAATATGGTGCAGGTACCAGCACTGGTAACAAACAAGCAAAACAAACCAAAAGCACAAACCAGTATATGCTGCTCAAAAAGACTGCACTTTATTAGAACAATACATTTAAAAATACACACCCACTAATGTCTGAGTATGTCAGGAATTAGCCTGACATAGAAATTATTGCAAATGCAATACAAAGTGCTGCTACTGTACTGGACACTATAGAGAGACCACTAAAAAGTAATGAATTACCCCACTGCAGTAGTCAGTCAATATAATCAGAAATCTGTGCCTTTGGTAACGCCCACTCTGTGAACATGTGAGGAGACCTAAGATGTAAAAGTGGAATAAGGTCATAACCACTCACAGAAAACAAACATAGGCGTGGCCAAATTGACCAAAGATTGTCTGGTAGATGTCACAATGAGCCCCACGACAAGGCTATCTGATAATTATATCTTGGCAATGCCTGTATCAACCTCTGTGAGGAGACCATAGAATTAAATAGTTGCAAAAAGATCATAACCACTCTCAGAGGGCATAAACAGGCATGACCAATATGGTAAATTGTCTCAACAATCATAAAGTTGGACAGACAATTTCCAGAAAAAAATGGATATGTGTCTCAGTCTACAAGCTGTCTAACACATATACTCTGGTTATGCCCATATCAGTCTCTGCGAGGTGACCAGAAAATGGGAAAAAAAATGGAAAAAAAAGGTCAATTCACTCTCAGAGGTCACAAATAGGCATGCCCAGTTTAATCCAATATAGGTGACAGACATAATCCTAAACAGACATGCTATATTACATTGGGGTATTGGAAACACCATATCCCAAATTCAGTGAGGGAACGGTTGGATAACAATTTTGGATGAGATAATTAACCACTCACAGAGGATAATGGGTGCAACCAATATGGTATAATATATAGTCTATTCATAGAATATATAAATGCCAGCAGTTACTAACATGACTGGGAGCCACTGCCTAGTGTAGTAAACCGAGCATAGAAGTACTAGAGAGATCACAAAAATTAGAGTAACAGTCCAGATATCAGCGCCAAAAAGAACAATTGTATCTTGCAATGACATGCACGTCAAATCAGCATAGTTTCCAGTTGAACAGCCATTAGGCATAGCAATGTATGAATTGATCATCCATGGTATAGTTCACAGCCTAAATGTGGATATACGGTTGCTGTAAAGTGCAGAGCACAGTGCTCAAAGTCTCTTATAAAGATGAAAATATGACTTTCAAACATGTATATTGCATACTGATAATAGAGCACTGTTCATTGTAGCTGGATTAGAGCAAAGTCCATCTGAGCTGGCACGCTCTACATAATGATCCCATATAGAGCAACAAGTCACACAACAGAAGCCCAGCTGTATATCATATACTTCAGCCACCAGACCATGTGCTGTGTCCAGAGTCACTTGTCCTTTGATGCATGCATAGGTGTCAAGGCAACACAACAGTGTGTGCCGCGAAAGCGGCTAACACTCAATCTCTGCAAAATGATCCAGTGCTTTTTGTAAGTTACATGTCCCTTTAGCATGCATGGACTGCTATGCACATCAGCGGTGAGTGCCACGAAAGGCGGCTGGCATGCAGTCAGTGTGTGATAAACAAGTGCGCATATACGCTTTAGGCTGATAGAAGAACGCTGACAGCACTTATCTTATCTGGCGTCAGGACTATGCGGAAGGTGCATGGATAACCACAAGTGGCGGCTGATAGAGGCTGGTAACGACTTGGCATGTACAAACTTCCACGTGCAACAATGGCAGCAGCTCCTATCGATCAAGTAGCGGCTCCCAGTACGTTGTAGAGCGTAGCATGACGTCTACGCATTTTGCTCCGCCCACCGGAGCTTCAGCAGGACGTGCTACGTCATCACGTCTACCTCCCCACTCCTCCTGTATTTATACTACAAAAGCTTATCTGGATAAGGGCCAAAAGGGAAGTCCATCTGGTGGAGGGGAAGCGAAATAGCTGGCAATGTAATTTAGAGACATCTTGTGGTTAAAGGTAGCACTGCAGGCTCAAGTAAACAAATAAACTTAAAGAAAACCTGTACTGAAAATAAAAGTCAAAATGAGCATACACAAGTCATACTTACCTTCCATGTAGTCTACTCCTCAGTGTCTTTCTCCTGTCCCGCGTCCTATTTGTTCACTATGATCAAGGGAATTTTCTATCCTCCATTTTGAAAATAGCCATTACCCATAACAGCTTTCTGGTCAGCACACTGTTAAACTGTAACATCGCTCACTTGAGCCATAGGGAAACATGGACATTACCTGGTACATCCGTTTTCCTCTCAGCTATAACTGGCAGCAACTGATATTTTACTGACAGCAACTGATATATTTCAGATCTGACAAAATATTGTCAGAACTGGATGGGATTATTGTCAGCAGAAAATGGTGAGCTTCTGAGAGGAACTGAGGGCGAGGTAACTATGTAATGTTCATTTGAAGTTACCTCATGTGTTTATTTTAAATATTTTTACTCAGTACAGGTTCTCTTTAAATAGAACACACTGCAGCTGTATGTTATTTTCAACATGGCAATACCAATACATTTTCCTATTTCAAGAATACTTTTAAGCTCAGATCGACATTTAATCCTTGGGGGGGGAGGGGGGGATTTTTATAAGTGATATATCCAGAAACTTTCCTTTTTAATTAATTGAGCTCTCATATTGCAAAATTTAATTCCTGGATCTAAATGGTATATGGCCTTGAGTTTTAAGCCTGTCGGATCTGAGTTGTGGAATTCCGCAAAGTGAGAGGCTATTGGAGTTTTATCCCTTTTTTCCTCCTTTGCAGAGTCCACAAATGCTCTCACATGTTCCTGTATTCTAGTATGCAGTTCTTGTTGTTCTGTTTTACCCGCATAGGCCTCAATTCACGGAGCATTATCAAACGTTTATCAAACACTTTATTAAACGTTTGATAATTTACCTCATGGGTAAAATCTCATTTTGAATTCACTAAGGTGTTATATATTTATCAAATGTTTTACCGATAAAACGTTCAACAAATATATAACACCTTAGTGAATTCAAAATGAGATTTTACCCATGAGGTAAATTATCAAACGTTTAATAAAGTGTTTGATAAACGTTTGATAATGCTCTATGAATTGAGGCCTATAGTGTTTACCATAGGGGCAAGTCATTTGATATACAACAAAGGTGCTCAAACATTCCAAAGGGCATCTTATGTTATAAGTCTTATCTCCTGCTGAATTGGTAAATGTGTCAGTTTTATCTACATACTGGCACAGTATCCCATTGCGTTTTTGAAAAAAAGAAGTTTTCTTAGACCTATATTCAGACTGGGTGAGAACATCTGCCAGATTCTTATTCCGTCTCGCCATAAGTAGAGGTTTTGGGCCTATTATTTCCGCTATTTTAATGTCATTTTGGAGAATAGGTCAAAATCGTTGCAAAGTGTCTCTAAGCCTGTTCCAATAAGGGCCATATGTGGCAATAAGTCTGGGGCAAAATTGTACTTTAGTGCATGACTTTTTAATCAAGAGGTCCTCCCGATTGGCGTTTAAGGCTCTACAGTATAATAGGCTGACTTTAAGGGCCCGTTTCCACTAGTGCGGTGCGGAATCGCCGCATATCACCGCTGACAAAATCGCATGCGGATGCGATTCCGCATGCGTTTTTTGCCGCGATTTCGCATGCGATTTCGCATAGGCAGGGTATATGCGATTTTAACCATGTCACTGCCTGTGTCAATTTACATTACTTTCAATGCGAAATCGCACGCGAAATCGTGGGAAAAAACGCATGCAAAAAACGCATGCGATTTCCCTATTAAATACATTGCCTGCGATTCGCCTGCATTCCACACGCAGGCGAATTCTGCAGGGTCTACCGTGCAGAAAAATCCTGCACATAAAAACGCAAATGAAAACTGACAAGTGGAAACAGTCCCATCCACTTGTATTGCCTATGCGAATCCGCATGCGTTGTCTGCATGCGAATTCGCGCTAGTGGAAACGGGCCCTAAAAGTTTGTTTGGGTAGCCTCTAGCTCTCAATCTTATTTTTAAATTGAAAGCCTCTTTTTTAAAAGTTTCAATGTCACTGAAATTTCTTCTAAGGCGTAAAAATTGGCCTATAGGGACTGCAGACTTCTGTGATGAAAATGGGCACTCTGATAATGTAATAAGGTGTTCCCTGCTATACTTTTTCTAAATGCGGAGGTTGAGATGCCGATACCGTCTCTTCTGATACAGGGGGATCTGGCTACATGCAGGGGAGATCTGGCTATATACACTGGCTATATACAGGGGGATCTGACTATATACACTGGCTATACACTGGCTACACACACTGGCTATATGCAGGGGGATATGGCTATATACACTGGCTATATGCAGGGGGATCTGGCTACATACAGGGGGATCTGGCTATATATAGGGGGATCTAATTATATACACTGGCTATATATACAGAGGGGGATCTGGCTATATACACTGGCTATATATACGCACTGGTTATATACTGGGGATCTAGCTATATACACTGGCTATATATACACTGGCTATATACAGGGAGGATCTGGCTATATACAGGGGGAATATGACTATATACACTGGCTATATACAGGGTGGGTCTTCCAATATACACTGGCTATATACAGGGGGATCTGACTATATACACTGTCTATATATACGGGGGATCTGACTATATACACTGGCTGTATACACTGGTTATATGCAGGAAGATATGGCTATATACACTGGCTATATGCAGGGGGATATGGCTATATATACTGGCTTTATATACACTGGTTATTTACTGGGGGATCTGGCTATATACACTGGCTATATGCAGAGGGATCTGGCTATATAACCTGGATATATATACACTGGTTATATACTGGGGGATCTGGCTATATACACTGGTGATATATACACTGTTATATACCGGGGGATCTGGCTATATACACTGGCTATATACAGGGAGAATCTGGCTATATACAGGAGGGATTTTCCTATATACAGTGGCTATATACAGGGGGGATCTGGCTATATACACTGGCTATATACAGGGGATCTGACAATATACACTGGCTATATTCAAGTGGGATCTGGCTATATACCCTGGCTATATACAAGTGGGATCTGGCTATATACCCTGGCTATATACAAGGAAGGTCTGACTATATACACTGGCTATATACAAGGGGGATCTCGTGAAATACAAGGGGGGATCTGGATATATGTACTGAACAGGGAGTCATCTGGCTATATACTATAAGTGGAGATCATGTGGTTACCTATCCTAACTGAGGGGGTCATCTAGCTACCTATACTGTAAATGGGGGGGGGGGGCGCTCCTCTGATTACCTGTGCAATAAATGGGGGGGTCATCTGGCCCCCAATTAGAGTTGAGCTGAAATTTTCGTAATTTCGCATTACTATAATTACGCATGCGAAATTTGCGATTACGATGCGAAATTAGCGTAGCGAAATTGCCATTAAAATCGTAATTGAAAATACCGTAAGCGTAATTTTCAACGCGAAATTTCGCGTTTCGTTCATGCCGTAATTTCGCATTAAACGCTACCGTAATTTCGCGTTAAACCGTAACGCTCCGTATAATATAAAAAAGCCGCCGACTTTAAGGGTTAATAGCAAAGCCCCCTTAAATGCTAAGAGCCTCAAATTTGGAGAATATATTAAGGAGATCAGGAGGAATAAGAGGAAAATTTTTTTTTTCAAAAACACCTTATAGTTTTTGAGAAAATCGATGTTAAAGTTTCAAAGTAAAAATGTATACATTTAAAAACCCGTCGATTTTAACGGTTAATAGCAAAGCCTGCTTAAAGTTTAGGAACACCAAATTCCTAGGGTATATTAAGGGGATCAGTGGGAATAAGAGGAAAACATTTTTTTTCAAAAACACCTTGCTGCAGGACCCGACAGAGCTCTGAGCTATATAGCTCAGAGCTCTCAAAAGCATCTTTGTATTTGGGCTCCAAGGAGCCCCATTGGTCCTTAGCAGACCAATGGGGTTCCTTCTGATTTGAAGGAACCCCATTGGTCTGCTAAGGACCAATGGGGCTCCTTGGAGCCCAAATACAAAGATGCTTCTCAGAGCTCTGAGCTATATAGCTCAGAGCTCTGTCGGGTCCGTGCAGGACGCTAAGTCCCCGCCGGCTCCGCTGCCCTCCCCGCCTCTCCCACATGTCACCCACATGTCACCCACATGTGGGTGACATGTGGGTGACAGATGTGGGCGGGGTGGACAGCGGGAGCTGCGGGGACTTAGCGTCCTGCACGGACGCGTATGCGGCGGCTGAGCGGCGAGTGGCGTCGGGTGCGGCGTAGTTACAATGTAACAAAGTTGTTACATAATAACTTTGTTACATTGTAACTGATAGAACATTTCCGAGGATATTGCGTGGGATCATTTATTTAAAGGGACAGGTAAGTATTAATGGTTAATTAAGAATATTAAAGGACTTTTTTCGTGGTTATGTTTTTTGTTCAATTAAAATACTTTTTCTATGTGTTTGTGTGTTTATTTACTTTTAACTCTTAAAGGAAATGGGTAAGGGGTACTACAAGTACCTCTATACTCATTTCTCCTGGGAGGGGGTGGGCATCTGGGGGACCCCTTTTTAAAGGGGACTCCCAGATTCCACCATGAACCCCCCACCCAGGAAATCGCGGCCTCCACCTCCACCGCCCATCGGAGGTGGAGAAGAGCCCCTTGTCCTTGGATTGGACAAGGGCTCGGAGGGGGAGGGGAAAGCTTGGCTGCCCCTCCCCTTCCGAGACCCCCCAATCCATGGACCATGCGGGCTGGTATAGTCAGGGTGCGGAGCCCCACGCGGCCGGTGCTCCGCATTCTGGCTATCCCAGCCTGCATGGGGGACAAGGGGTTAAAGAGGTCTGGGAGGGGGGACCCCACGTCGTTTTTTTTTTATATTTCCCACACTCAGAACGAAGTAAGTAAAACTCTTCCCACTTGGGGGAATCTATGAAAATAATACACTATTGTTACCTGTGCAAAAAAAACTGACATTTTCCGCATTTAAAAGACATTTTTGCCCTTGAAACTTAAAAATCGATTTTCTCAAAAACTATAAGGTCTTTTTGAAAAAAATTTTTTTCCTCTTATTCCCACTGATCCCCTTAATATACGCTGGGAATTCGGTGTTCCTAAACTTTAAGCAGGCTTTGCTATTAACCGTTAAATTCGGCGGGTTTTTAAATGTTTACATTTTTCCTTTGAAACTTTAACATCGATTTTCTCAAAAACTATAAGGTCTTTTTGAAAAAAATTTTTGTCCTCTTATTCCTCCTGATCTCCTTAATATATTCTCCAAATTTGAGGCTCTTAGCATTTAAGGGGGCTTTGCTATTAACCCTTAAAGTCGGCGGCTTTTTTATATTATACGGAGCGTTACGGTTTAACGCGAAATTACGGTAGCGTTTAATGCGAAATTACGGCATGATACGACTGTAATGCGAAAATTACGCGAAAATTCCTTCTTCATTACGATTATGTACTTACGGCCATAATCGTAATTACACTAATTACGCGAAATTTCGCAAAATCGTAATTAGGTCATTACGCTCATCTCTACCCCCAATACTGAAGGTGGGGTAATTTGGTTATCCATAATAAAGGGGGGTTATCTGGCTACCTAATCACTGCCACATTATATATATTTTGGCAAAATACTACTGCATCATGTGTATTTTGTAGGAAATTCCCAAAGGATCGGCACCACACAAAGTAAATATAGCTCAGTGGATGTTTATTGCAGCATCAAGCTTGATGCTGCAATAAACATCCACTGAGCTATATTTACTTTGTGTGGTGCCGATCCTTTGGGGATTTCATATCGTTTGACCCCTAGGTACAGGGGTGAGGACCTGGCACACCTTCTCTTTTGGAAAGTTCTTCTTGTGGTGCTCCTGAGCTGTTGTTTCTGTGTATTTTGTAGGGAAATACTGCCCATTGTGTGTATTTTGTGGGCAAACACTGCACATCATGTGTATTTTGTGGGCAAACACAATCGCGGTAGTGTGCGGCTTGCCGAAAAAGACCTTTCAGGAATCCCCCCTTGAAGATGGCGCCCACGGAGGTCGCCTCGGTCACATGGCTCCAGACTCTTGTATAGTTTTTTGTTAGTTTTAGTTAGTTTTAGTGTTAGATAGTACAGGTTTAGATAGATTTATAGTTTTAGTTTTAAATACAGGATCCGTGTACAAGATCCGTGTACCTCTGACTGCCGCCTCCGACCACCGCTGGAGGCTGACCATCGCCGGGGCTCCTGCCTCCGGACGAATCTCCCAGCCGCAACTTCTCCTGGCTGCCGCAGCAACCCCAGCCTTCTCCATCCCAACCACTGTCCTGCTGACCGATGCTCCTCCGGCTCCATCCCCGGCTGCGCTCTAGCGGCTCCTGGCTCCATCACTGCCTGCCGCCGCTCCGGAGGACTTCAGCGCTCCCAGGGTCCGCATCCCCGGCTGCGCTCTGGTGACTACTGCTCCTGGCTCCATCACTGCCTGACGCCGCTCCGGCTGCGCTCTGGTGACTACTGCTCCTGGCTCCATCACTGCCTGCCGCCGCTCCGGAGGACTTCCAGCTCTCCCAAGGTCCGCATCCCCGGCTGCGCTCTGGTGACTACTGCTCCTGGTTCCAGCACTGCCTGTCGCCGCTCCGGCTGCGCTCTGGTGATTACTGCTCCTGGCTCCACACACTGCCTGCCGCCGCTCTGGACGACCGCCGTGCTCCCAAGAGCCGCATCCCGACAACTGCTCCGGCATCCTGTTAGCTGCTCCTGGATCTGCAGCACCTCTCCGGCTTGCTCCCCATCCCGCGGCAGCGTGTAACCCACGTGGCCAGGCCTGCCTCCTCGTGGCCCTGCCCGCACTCCAGCTACCTGGTGACCCTGGAACAGCATCTCGTCTGGGGAGGGGGGGGGGGCAGCACCTTGTCTGGCTTGCGACTGAGTCTCCGCCAAGCCCGGCCTGCACTCCTCCATCCTGGGAGTCTCCGTTCTGCTAGGCCTGCACTCCTCCATCCTGGGAGTCTCCACTCTGCCTGGCCTGTAATCCTTTATCCTGGCTGGTGAAGATGCCTCCACGCTGCAGTCCCTTCAAGCTCGGCCTTACCCAGTGTGCCCACTGCTGCTGATAAACCTGCAACCTCTTCCAGTGGCTGCATATCCTGCCCTGCAGCTGCTTTCCCTGCCCTTGGTGAGTCCTGCTCTCCCTACTGTGATCCTCTGTCTGATTGAAATAGGCTGTGGTGTGCCTGCCCCATACCACCTGTGCCCGCTCCATACCTGTGTTGTGCCTGCTCTATACCATCTGTGCCTTGCTAAATACCACCTGTGCCTGCTCCACATCATCTGTGCCTGCTCCATACCATCTGTGCCTGCTTCATCTCTTGTGCTTAGCCTGTGCTGTGCTGCCCGCTCTTCCCCATCTATCTGTACCATAGACGGTGCTGTCTGTCTGTTCAATACCATCTAGCTGTGCCATAGTCTGTGCCTCGGCCCCATATCATCTATCCGTGCCACAGTCTACGCTGTGCTGCCTGACTGCTCCATTCCATCTAAGTGGGCCCTGGACTGGGTTTTGCTCCCTGCCCCACACCATCGATACTGTGCCAGTGCCTGTGCTAGGCTGCCTAAACCACGTACTGCCCACTCCACACCTTCTAGACATCTTGGGCTACTTACTTACCCAGACCATCTACCGTGCCACGCACCGGGCTGTGCCGTCTGCTCCAGTCCACCTATTTGTGCCCCACACCGGGACGTGCTGCCCGCCCCATACCATCCAACTGTGACAGACTGTTGTGCTGCCTGCTCCATACCACAGACTGTTGTGCTGCCTGCTCCATACCACTTGCACCATATCTGTGCCATAGTCTGCGCCGTGCGGCCCACCCCACGCCCTCTGACTCGTGCCACGCACTGTGCCAGGCCGCTGCCTCTTTCCTACCTCCATCTTCTGGTCGCCCCTTCACTGTGCTGCCTGCTTATCCCACCTACCGGGGCCACACACTGTGCCACCTACTGAGGAAATTGGACCATGAGCGCGAAACGGACCGCCACCCTCTCCAGAGAAGCCCTTCTTGAATGGGAACCCCCGGACAGCCCCAACCCAACACTGGGCTCTCCCCTGTGGGATGCTGTCACTGCACACATCGAATACCTCTCCACCAAGCGAGCACCAAACAAGCGCCGCCACAGAGGAAAGAGGGCGGGGGCCCAGGTCCGACTGAAAAGGAAAGGCCTATGCTCGCCTGTCCCTGCCATCCTACTAGCAAATGTCTGCTCGCTCCCCAACAAACTGGACGAGCTGCTTCTCCTTCTCGACAGCAAACCCCAGATCAGCAAGAACACCCCTGTTCTCTGTTTTACCGAGACCTGGCTGTGCGAAAGCATCCCCGACGACTCCCTACAGGTACCAGGCTACAACCTCCGAAGAGCAGACCGTGATGCAGCCCTCTCTGGGAAAACGAGAGGCGGCGGAATCTGCTTTTACATAAACACCTCCTGGTGCTCCAACACCACCATTCTCCACAAGGCCTGCACCCCAGACGTTGAGCTCCTTGCCATAAACTGCAGGCCCCGGTACTCTCCGAGGGAATTCTCTTCCCTTGTCCTCGTTGGGGTCTATATTCCACTCGATGCATGCTCCAAGTCCGCCCTGCATGTACTCAGTGACTGTATCTCGCGGTGGGAAACAGCCCTCCCAGAGGCCCTGTTCATCATCTTGGGCGACTTCAATAAGGCGAACCTTCGGCACGTGAGGCCCCTCTACAAGCAGCACATCACCTGCCCTACCAGGAGCGGTAACACCCTGGATCACTGCTACACAGTTCACAAGGACGCCTACAAAGCCACCCAAGGAGCCCCCCTGGGAAACTCTGACCACAACACAGTACACCTGATCCCCTCCTACAGGAGGCTCCTAGAGACTTCAAAGCCCATCACCAAAACCGTCAAAAAATGGACTGCAGACGCCAAACTGCAGCTCCAAGCTTGCTTTGAAACCACAGACTGGACGGCTCTGGAGGCACCTACCCTTGATGAATGGGCCGAGAACATCTCCTCCTACATCACCTTCTGCGAAGAAGCGTGTATCCCGTCCAAGTCCTTCAGGGTCTACCCCAACAACAAGCCCTGGTTCAACGACAGGCTTTGCCGACTTCGGAAACGCAAAGAGGAGGCGCACAGGTCTGGCTCCTTAGAGGAATTCAGAGAAGCTAGGCTCGCCCTGAAAAGAGAACTGCGATCGGCAAAGAGGGCCTACGCTGAGAAGCTGGAGCTCTGCCTCCAGTCCACCAACACACGGGAAGTATGGAAGGGCCTGAGAGCAGCCACAAACTTCAAACCAACATCCCAAACGGCGACCCCGAGCCCTCGACTGGCGGAGGAGCTCAATGAGTTCTACTGCAGGTTCGAGCAACATTCCAACCAGCCCGTAGGCAAATCCGCATCGACCTCTGGCGTACTCGGCGCCCTGGCTCCTAGCGCTGTTCGGGAATCCGAGGTACTCCGGCACCTCCGGAAGCTGAATCCCAGGAAATCTTCCGGCCCGGACGGAGTGTCGTCTGTCTGCCTGCGAACCTGCGCCGATCAGCTAGCCCCTGTGCTCACCTCCTTGTTTAAGCAGTCATTATTTGATGGTACAGTCCCCTGCTGTTTCAAGAGGTCCATCCATAATTGTACCAGTCCCAAAAAAAACAGGCAGTTCCGAGCACAATAACTTCCGCCCAGTGGCCCTAACCTCTAACATTATGAAGCTCCTCGAGCGGCTGGTCCTTGCCCACCTGAAGAGGTCCACGGACGCCCTTTTAGACCCGCTCCAATTTGCATATAGGGCAAACAGATCCGTGGAGGATGCCATCAATGTCAGCGTGGCACACATCACTGAGCACTTAGACAGGCCGGCCTCCTATGCCAGGATCCTGTTCCTAGACTTTAGCTCAGTGTTCAACACGATCTGCCCTGACATCCTGATCACCAATCTGACACAGCTCGGAGTTGATCCCACTCTCCGAGCATGGATCAAGGACTTCCTGACAAATAGAACACAACAGGTGAAGCTCGGCAACTATTACTCCAGCATTCGAACCACCAATACTGGGGCTCCACAAGGCTGTGTTCTGTCACCTCTACTGTTCTCCCTTTATACCAACGACTGTATCTCATCCGCTGACTCTGTGAAGGTCATCAAATTTGCGGATGACACCACCATTATTGGCCTAATTGGAAGCAACGGAGAGCATGAATACCGGAGCGAGGTTGAGAGAATATGCAACTGGTGCAGGGAGAACAACCTAGTTCTCAACACAGCAAAGACTGTTGAACTAGTTGTAGACTTCAGGAGGAACCCTCCCCCCCCCTCGCCTGTCCTCATTGGAGGAACAGAAGTTTCTATGGTGACATCGGTTAGGTTCCTCGGCACGACTCTCACCAATAATCTGAAATGGGGGCAGAACACCACTAAAATTCAAAAGAAATCCCAGCAGAGGCTGTTCTTCCTGCGCCAACTGAAGAGATTTGGCATGCCACGGGAGCTGCTGGCCAGCTTCTATACCGCCACCATAGAATCCATCCTCTGCTCCTCAGTCATTGTTTGGTACGCGGGCGCAACGGCCAGTGATAAACATAAACTGCAGAGGGTCAAAGCTGATGCAGAGAGAATCATCGGGTCCCCTCTTCCACCTCTTGATCTCCTCCACTCCGCTAGATTGAGAAAGAGGGCCACCATGATCTCCCGTGACCCCTCTCACCCTGGCAGCCACTACTTCAGGCTCCTCCCGTTGGGCCGCCGCTTCAGGACTATACCATCCAAAACCACCAGGCGGAAGAACACCTTCTTCCCCCAGGCCGTTCGGTCACTGAACTCTGACTTTCCCCGGTCCGGCCTGCACTCGTAATTGCCGGGTCGGCAGCTGGTCCCTGTCGCTGCCTCCTCTGT
Source organism: Hyperolius riggenbachi (assembly GCF_040937935.1). Taxonomy (NCBI): domain Eukaryota; kingdom Metazoa; phylum Chordata; class Amphibia; order Anura; family Hyperoliidae; genus Hyperolius; species Hyperolius riggenbachi. The sequence continues at coordinate 311,549,391 of NC_090648.1, forward strand.
ATATCTGATTACTGCATTTCAATTGTATTGTTGTGTATCTGTCTATGCCATGTGTACCACAAATAATTCCGATTATGGCTCTTGCTGTACTTGGCGAAATAAAACTGATTCTGATTCTGAAAATCCTGGGTTTGCCCCTGATATGACTTAAGCCGCGTCCGTCAGAACCTTCCGTAGGGCGGTCGTTCTTATCAGTCTGCCAACAGCCTGTACTCACGTACTAGTTTTCAATTTTCTAACAAATAACAATGCTTAGTGTGCTCTGCCTTCATAAAACAGAAGCTATTTGCGATAACTGACATGTAAGTGAATATCTGTGGTTACCCACAACGCACGATTGCTGAATATGCAAATGATCTCTTTATGCCCCTGAAGCCAGGCTTACATGCAGAACCACTGGTGTATAGCAAGCCTATAGCTTTAAATATGACAGATAACAGACCTCCTTTGAAAAGAATTTACCAGCTGCAAGAACTGATTTATACTATAGGCAAGAGCTCCCTCTAGTGAGCTAATATGGGATTCTTTTTCTGCAGAACTTTGAAATTTCCCACTGTTTTAATGTAGGCCTGCATTTAGAACTCCTCTCTGCTCTAAGGCCTCTTTCACAGTGCGACGTTAAAGTTGCACGTTAGAAAATGGTTTACCGTCGACTAACGCACAGCAATACTAAGTCTGTGTAACATTCACAGTGCACACTTTGCGTGTTATACATGTTAATAACTGCATTGGACTGTTTGCACATGCTCAGTAATGACTTGGAAGCATACTTTTCATTGCCTGTATGCCCTACTGTATGCCACGATAAAGGGGCATAGAGTTGCGGTGCGACTTTTTTGGGGCATTGCGTTGTTAGTTTGCGTTGCGACTTTTTAATAGTCAAATTTTATTGAATTTTTTAATTGCGTTGCGACTTTAATGTCGCATCAAACCGCAACGTCCCACTGTGAAAGTAGCCTAAAAGATACACAACAGCATAATAACCTTTAAACAAAGAACATGTATTTGTTACAGCTCTACTTCCTGATTCATGGAAGCAGACATATTGTTTACAGCTGTGCTTTCAGATGGGCTTATCTGCTTATCTGCCATAGGCAGTCATGTGACACAGGGGAGGATCAAATTACAACTTGTGATTAGATACAAATGAGGGGGAATTAGGCTAAACTCTCTAAATACTTTCAGGGTGCATTTCTCTATGTTTTCCTTCTGTCCTGTGTAAGAGTTCAGGTCCACTTTAATAGTAGACCATAATTTTACTGCAAAAATACCGATGTTCAGATTAAAAGCAAGTGTATTTATTTTTAATTTGTTAATTATTGTGGTGATGTGTCAAGATGATTTTATTTAAATACATGCAGGGTGCAATTAGTTCATGAAAAGCATTTGAATAAGAAAACAAAGGCAACATATATTAAGTATAGTAGGAGATAGAAAGACAAGTTTGAGTTCATACCACGGCCCATATGCAATTAACTTTTTCTTCTGAGATATTTCCTACGAGGTAATTTTTATATTCTCTATAAAATAACCTTAAGGACACGTTCTCACTAGGGCGATTAGCGGGCGCTTTTTAAAGTGCTAGCGCAATTATAACTATAGCCCAAAATGAACAGTACCAAGCGCTAGGCCGTTATATCATACGGATTGCAAATACCCTGATTAGGGGAGCCTCACAGTGGTAAATATATCCACAAACCACCAAATGATCCACTGAAGTCTCAAAAAAGCAATCTCTTTATTAATTACTGCATAACAAATGCCCCAAATACCCCACTAAAAAGAGTAGCCTGTGGTGTATACTGCACCAAATACACAGCCAGCATGTGTCACACAACCACCGCGCACACAACATACACACCCATGCAAACTGTCCATTGAACTCCCGGGAGTAATGAAAAGTTCATCATCATTTGCCATAGGAAATTGGTATGCTGGTGGTTTTTGCAATTATAACTATATGTCAGTGATCTCACTGTCAGGATTGCAGCCGATCATTGGCGCTCCGCGATTAAGGGCAAACGCAAATTTGTTGCCTGTAGCATTTTGCTGTGAATCTCGAGCGATCATGATGCAGTGCTTAAACAAGCACTGATCGCGAACTCTCTGAATCATGGGAGTATACAGTGATTTTACCGCACTAATCGCAGTAAAATCACTTGAGCAAAATGGTAGTGCTAAGTGCTACCGTTTTGCACTTTTAAGTATTGAATGGGCCCTGAAGGAACATTATTGAGTAACATGTTTTTTTCAATTGAGATAGGAATTGTTTGGGAAGTGCTTATCTGTTTGTTTACTGTTATCAAAGACTTTTCACACTTCACTGACTGCATGTCTGGCCAAATCTGATGGGCTACTTAATCATGAGCGGAGGGGGGATTTCCTCACAATACATCTGTTACCCCTGTGTGTAAGGAAGCTCTCACTGGCAGTTCCCCGTGTCTCTGACTGAGCTGTCTGCAGAGAGCAGAGAAAATGTAACTTATGCGCAACATAAACATTTGCAATTGTGTGTGAAACCTGACACCAGAGGCTTTTCATATACGGTAACTCTGCAGTCTGACATTCAAAAAACAGCATAATATTGAAACAAAGATTCACCTTTGCAAATGAAACATTCCAAAATCTACACACAATGAATTAAAGCTTTTGCCTCTGATATTAAACATGAAAAGTGGGAAAATGTTTACAAAGCTACTTAGACATTATTTGTACATTGTCATTTTAGAACACTTGGTTTGATAGTGTTCCTTTAACTACCTAACGACCGCGTCACGCCAATGGATGTGAACGCGGCAGCAGCCCTCGGACCGCCTAACGCCAATGGAGCCGGCATCTCCTTCTCAGGGAGCGGAGCTCCGCCCCGTCTTCAGTCTCGACTGTTAGACGGCGTAATCACCGTCTATTTACACAGTACAGCACTACGATCAGCAGCAGCACTGTATTGGGGACAGCCGTGTGACACGGCTGTCCCCCTGGGGGACAAGAGAGCGATCGGCTCTTATAGGCAGAAGCCTATGACAGCCGATCGCCGTGATTGGCTGGCGGGGGGTGGGCGGGAAGGAAAGGGAAAAACAAATAGAAAAAATAGACATTTTTAATGAAAATAAATAAAAATAAATATTTGAAAAAAAAACAACAACAACTGGGGGGAGATCAGACCCCACCAACAGAGAGCTCTGTTGGTGGGGAGAAAAGGGGGGAATCACTCGTGTGCTGTGTTGTGCGGTCCTGCAGCTTGGCCTTAAAGCTGCAGTGGCCAATTTATTAAAAAAAGGCCTGGTCTTTAGGGGGGTTTAGCACTGTGGTCCTCAAGTGGTTAAAGTATAATGCAATTAAAAAAGTAATCAAAAGTTGGTGAAAATTACTATCAAAATTATTTGTATTATTTTCTTGCTTGCTGGTAGAGATGGGCCGAACGGTTCGCCGGCGAACGGTTCCAGGCGAACTTCAGGTGGTTCTCCTTCGCCGGCGAAGCCGAACTTTCCCGGAAGTTTGATTTGCCCCATAATGCTCTATGAGGATCAGCTTTGACCCTCTGCATCACAGTCAGCAGGCGCATTGTAGCCAATCCGGCTATACTAAGCCCTGGAGCCCCACCCCACCTTATATAAGGCAGGCTCCGGCGGCCATTAGCCTCACTCCTGTGCCTGCTAGAGACAGAATAGGGACAGCTGCTGCAGACTTGTTCTCCTAGGGACAGATTAGTCAGGCTCTTGCCTTCTTAGCTTGCTTAGCTGAATCTTATTGCTATAATAGCGCCCCAGAAAAGCTCTTTTCAGAGCTCATCCTGCTCGTCTAATCAATTTTTTTTTCTGTGTTTGAAACTGACACTTGTGTTTTTTAGACAGCATTGCTAATTCATACTGTGTGTCCCACTGCCAGCAACAGCACATTCAGTGACTACCTTTGTGTGTGAGACACTTGTGTTTTTTAGACAGCATTGCTAATTCATACTGTGTGTCCCACTGCCAGCAGCAGCAGCAGCACATTCAGTGACTACTACCTGTGTGTGTGAGACACTTGTGTTGCTTAGACAGCATTGCTAATTCATAATGTGTGTGTCCCACTGCCAGCAGCCCACCAGCATTCAGCAGCACATTCAGTGACACCTGTGTATGTGACAGGGAGCTGCACATTGTACTACCTACCCAGTACTGCATTTACCTACTACTAGTACCTGTTGTGTTTAGTTAACCCACCTCATCATTAACATGTATAAATACATCAGAGGGCAATATAATACCTTGGCGGATGAGCTTTTTGTCCCTAGGCCTTCTCAAAGGACTAGAGGACATGATCTGCGCATGGAGGAAAAACGTTTTAGCCATTTATTTAGGAAAGGGTTCTTTACAGTTAGAGTGATTAAGATGTGGAATGCATTGCCACAGGAAGTCGTTATGGCAAACTCTATACCTGCATTTAAAGGGGGCTTAGATGCTTTCCTTGCGTTGAAAGACATCCATGGCTACAATTGCTAGGTAATGCCTAATGATGTTGATCCAGGGATTTTATCTGATTGCCATCTGGAGTCGGGAAGGAATTTTTCCCTTTAGGGGCTAATTGGACCACGCCTTGTAAGGGTTTTTTCACCTTCCTCTGGATCAACAGGGATATGTGAGGGAGCAGGCTGGTGTTGTACTTTATACTGGTTGAACTCGATGGACGTATGTCTTTTTTCAACCAAAATAACTATGTAACTATGTAACTGCATACACCTACGTTTGTGTTGAGTGAACCCACCTCGCTGCACATAACTACCTTTTGTGTTTAGTGAACTTGCCTCACTGCATATAACTACCTTTTAAGTTGAGTGAACTCACCTCACTGCATATCTACCTTTTCTGTAGAGTGAACTCACCTCACTGCATATAACTACCTTTGTGTTGAGTAAACTCAGCTGACTGCATCTAACTACCTGTTGTGTTCAGTGAACTCACCTCACTGCATATATAACTACCTTTGGGTTGAGTGAACTCACCTCACTGCACATAGCTACCTTTTGTGTTCAGTGAACTCACCTCACTGCATATATAACTACCTTTGGGTTGAGTGAACTCATCTCACTGCATATCTACCTTTTCTGTTGAGTGAACTCACCTCACTGCATATACCTAGCTTCCCCCCGAGATGGACAAAATGGACAAACCAGGTAGAGGAAGAGGTAGAGGAAGACCCAGAGGAAGGCCACCTGGCACTGGCAGGTCTGTGCGAGGTGGTGTTGCTGTGATTTCGTGCGGACCTGGACCAAAGTACAGTGCTCAGAAGAAGGCACGTGCCATCACTTCCCAAAATTGTGAGGACGTGCTTGAGTATTTAACACAGAAGACCTCATCTCCCGCAGCCAGTGCTACCAGCGCTAGTACAAGCACCACATCCGGTGCATTTGACACTTCCCAGGAGTTATTTGGTGGTGGTGGTGGTGAAATCACTAATTCACAGCCACTACTGCAACAACAAAAAGAAGGCGCAGGTACACCACCTCATACGTCTGAGTTAGGTGGCGATAGTATGGACGTAATGTGTGAGGAGGGGCATGATGAACCACCTGAAGTTGGTGCAGTTGTGGAGTTGTCTGAGGAAAGCGAAGCTGGGCAGGAGGATTATGATGACGATTATACGGATGCCACGTATGTTCCCAATAGAGGAGATGACCAGGGGGACAGTTCAGAGGGGGAGCCAGAGAGGAGTAGGAGGAGACAACTCCATGATAGAAGCCGAGGGAGCTCGTCCTCAGAAACAGCTGGGGGCAGTGTCCGGCGTCATGTATCGCCAGCTATGGCCAGCCAGCCAACATGCCCTTCAACGTCAGCTGCTGATGCCACCGTAGCGTCATCACCCCAGGGGGGCTCAGCGGTTTGGAAATTTTTTAACGTGTGTGTCTCAGATCGGAGCAAAGCCATCTATTGTCTCTGCCAGCAAAAATTGAGCCGTGGAAAGGCCAACTCTCACGTAGGGACAAGTGCCTTACGAAGGGTCCTGGAGAGAAGGCACAAACAGCTATGGGAAGAACACCTGAGGAAAAGTAGCACCCCTCAAAAGACAAGCCACCCTCCTTCTCCTCTTCCTCCTTCAGGTGCATCGTCTTCATCCGCTTTCTCCCTTGAACATTCACAGCCAACCTCCTTCACACCGCCTCTGCCCTTGAGCGGTTCCTGCTCCTCTGCCCACAGCAGTAGCCAGGTGTCCATGAAGGAAGTCTTTGAGCGGAAGAAGCCAATTTCGGCCAGTCACCCTCTTGCCCGGCATCTGACAGCTGGTGTGGCGGAACTATTAGCTCGCCAGCTATTACCATACAAGCTGGTGGAGTCAGAGGCTTTCCGTAAATTTGTGGCCATTGGGACACCGCAGTGGAAGATACCAGCCGGCACTTATATTTCACGAAAGGCCATACCCAAACTGTACCGTGCAGTTCAGAGGCAAGTGGTGTCATCTATTGCGAAGAGCGTTGGGTCAAGGGGTCCACCTGACCACGGATGCCTGGTCTGCCAAGCACGGGCAGGGCCGCTACATTACGTACACAGCCCATTGGGTCAACCTGGTGACCGATGGCAACAAGCAGGGAGTACGTGGCTGTTCAGCGGACCGACTTGTCACACCTCCACGGCTTGCAGGCAGGCCTCCTGCCACCTCTTCTCCTTCTCCTCCAGCTACATCCTCTTCACTGTCAACCTCCTCCTCCTCAGCTGAGTGTCAGTTGAACTCTAGCGGTGCTGCCATCTCCTCTTCCTCTCCAGCTACACAGCCCCATCTCCCCAGAGCCTACGCTGCATGACAGGTACGACGGTGTCACGCAATTTTAGACATGTCTTGCCTCAAAGCGGAGAGTCACACTGGAGCAGCTCTCCTGGCTGCTCTTAACAAACAGGTGGAGCAATGGCTGACCCCGCACCAGCTGGATATCGGCAACGTGGTGTGTGACAACGGCAGCAATCTCCTTTCCGCTTTGAATTTGGGAAAACTGACACATGTACCCTGCATGGCACATGTGCTGAATCTGATTGTGCAAAGATTTGTCTCAAAGTACCCAGGCTTAGAGGACGTCCTGAAGCAGACCAGGAAGTTGTGTGGGCATTTCAGGCGGTCTTATACAGCCATGGCACGCTTTGCAGACATTCAGCGGAAAAACAACTTGCCGGTGAGACGCTTGATATGCGATAGCCCGACTCGCTGGAATTCCACCCTGCTCATGTTCTCTCGCCTGCTAGACCAGGAGAAAGACGTCACCCAGTACCTGTACAACTACAGTAGAAGGACACAATCTGGGAAGATGGGGATGTTGTGGCCCAACAGCTGGACACTGATGCGAAATGCATGCAGGACCATGCGGCCGTTTGAGGAGGTGACCAACCTGGTGAGTCGCGCTGAAGGCACCATCAGCGACTTGATCCCCTACGCTTACTTCCTGGAGTGTGCCGTGCGTAGAGTGGTGGATGAAGCTGTGGAGGAGCGGTAACAGGAACAGCTACGGCAGGAGGAGTCGTGGGACCAATTTTCAGCCAAACCACAGGTTTCCTCAACACCTGCGGCACCACAGAGGGGGGAGGAGGAGGAGGAAGAAGAGGCGTTGTGTGGGGAAGGAGAGGAGTCAGACTTGGATGATTATGAGGAAGGTGTTTCAGTGGAGGAAGAAGAGGCGGCAGCGGCAGAAGAACAACCGCAGCAGCCGTCACAGGGGGCTTCTGCTGCTCCACGTTCCCGTGGTATTGTTCGTGGCTGGGGGGAGGAGGAGGACTTACCTGACGTCACTGTGAAAGAGCAAGAGGAGATGAAGAGTACGTCTGGATCCGACTTTGTGCAGATGGCCTCTTTCATGTTGTCCAGCCTGTTGAGGGACCCCCGTATCAAAAAACTCAAGGGGAATGACCTGTACTGGGTGGCCACGCTACTAGACCCTCGGTACAGGCACAAAGTGGCAGACCTGTTACCAACTCAACACAAGGCGGAAAGGATGCAGCACTTGCAGAACAAGCTGTCAATGATGCTTTACAATGCATTTAAGGGTGATGTGACAGTATAACGCAATAAAGGTACCACTGGCAGTATTCCTCCTCCTCCTCACCAGTCCACGCAGGCAAGGACAGGACGCTCTAGCGATCTCGGGGTGATGTCGGACATGCGGACATTCTTTAGTCCAACGCCTCGCAGTAGCCCTTCGGGATCCACCCTCCACCAACGCCTGAACCGGCAGGTACCTGACTACCTGGCCTTAAGTGTGGATGTACACACTGTGACTGCTAGCAGCGACGATGAACCCTTGCTCTACTGGTTGCGCATGCTTGACCTGTGGCCAGAGCTGTCCCAATTTGCCATACAACTTCTCTCTTGCCCTGCCGCAAGCGTCCTGTCAGAAAGGACCTTCAGTGCAGCTGGAGGCATTGTCACTGAGAAGAGAAGTCGCCTAAGTCATGACAGTGTTCAGTACCTGACCTTTATCAAAATGAACGAGGCATGGATCCCTGAGGGCTATTGCACGACCGAAGACTAAGTCAGTCCCCACACACAGCACCTCTGCCCGCAGGCCGCTTGACTGCCTTCTCCGCCACCACCACCAGAGTCCAGGACTCTAGGCGGATTCCAGAATTTCTAAGGCCGCTGCTAGCAGCGGCCGCTATACTAATTTTTCTGGGGCGTGCACATGCCTGCCTAATTTTTCTGGCTGAATTGCAGGCGGCTGCAACAAAAAAACAAAAGACATGTACATGTGCCCATCCCCCTTCGTGATCATTACCTTGCCGCGGTGAGGGGACTTGCGTATCACAATGAAGCAATGACTGCAGGCTATATGAGTGTCTCGGGTGGGGGTGGCACACCAAAGATAATAAGGTAGTTTTTTCATTGTGGTCAGACCAAATTTGATCAGCTGGACAGTCACTGTTCTGTCATTCAGCTACATCAGCCGGGCGACCATATGGGCTGAAAAGCCACCATCACCTGCACTCTCGTCATGGTGCGCACCAGTCCAGCACGCCCGTCACTACACAAACGGCTGTTTGCAGTCACTGCATACCTTTCACTGCATCTGTGACTGCACATTATACCTGGCAGTTAGTGCATAACTTGCACTTGAATGGATACAGTTTTAAACAATTGAAAAATACAACCATCTACATTTTAAAACAATTGAAAAATACAACCATCTACATTTTCAAACAATTTAAAAATACAACCATCTACATTTTCAAACAATTTAAAAATACAACCATCTACATTTTCACACAATTTAAAAATACAACCATCTACAGTTTAAAACAATTGAAAAAAAAGGCAAAAAACTTGCCCTCCGTAAAACATTCTTGGCAAATGCTTTCTACTTGGTTTGTCTTCCGCTGGGTCAAGGGTCCATCTGATCACAGATGCCTGGTCTGCAAAGCACGGTCAGTGCAGCTACAGCATGGGTCTCAGCAGGCTCCCACTTCAGGCCGGAATCCAACCTTCATTCCCCGCCCATTACCTGTGGTGACAATGTCAAACTTGCCCGCCTCCATATGATTCTCGTGAAAGGAATGTGATGTCATCTTTGCCCACCATAACTGGTTCTCGTTAAAGGATTTAAAGTACATTCATGTCAAATACAGCAAGCCCTCGATAGTCCTCCTGTATTGTTATTTTTGGTCACTACCTCGGGGCGGGCATGCCTGCCTGCTGCCCTCCTTGCCTGGATGTGTGGTGGGAGCCGTTTGTTAGGCTACAACTCCGGACCGGAATCACACCAGGAAGGGTTCCCCCGCCATTAGCCATGGTCAGTGGTCACGATGGCAGACTTGACCTCCATAACAGATTCTCGCCGGAGACCAACCTGGTGAATCGCAGTGAAGGCACCATCAGACTTGCCCTTCATAACGGATTCCCATTAAAGGATTTTAAGTTGATTCATTACAATTAGGGCCTCAAAAGGGCGTACGTTAAAAAGGGGCGCTGGGAAAAAAGGGCGCTGGGTTTTAAACGATAAGCATGGATAACGTTTAAAAATGTATTGTACTGTATTTCGTTTAAAATTAATGTTTTATAAAGTTATAAATCATTAAATAATGTGCATTAAATCGGCAATTGTAAAAACGTTAATCTTTCGTTTAAATAGTGAAACGTATAATAACGTTTAAAATTTTTTTTACTAAGTAACCCTCCCTGTACCTACCCCTAACCCCTAGACCCCGCTGTTAGTGCCTAAACCTAAGACCCCCCTGTTGGTGCCTAAACCTAAGACCCCCTGTTGGTGCCTAAACCTAAGACCCCCCTGTTGGTGTCTAAACCTAAGACCCCCCTGTTGGTGCCTAAACCTAAACAAACAAACACAGAACACTTATATCGCGCTTTTCTCCTGGCGGACTCAAAGCGCCAGAGCTGCAGCCACTAGGACGCGCTCTATAGGCAGTAGCAGTGTTAAGGAGACTGGCCCAAGGTCTCCTACTGAATAGGTGCTGGCTTACTGAACAGGCAGAGCCAAGATTCGAACCCTGGTCTCCTGTGTCAGAGGCAGAGCCGTTAACCATTACTCCATTCAACCTAAGACCCCCCTGTTGGTGCCTAAACCTAAGACCCCCCTGTTGGTGCCTAAACCTAAGACTCCCCTGTTGGTGCCTAAACCTAAGACCCCCCTGTTGGTGCCTAAACCTAAGACCCCCCTGTGATAAGCATTAATAACGTTTCAAAAACATATTGTGCAGTTTTTTCGTTTAAAAATAATGTAAAAAAAATAAAATTGTACTGTTTTTCGTTTAAAAATAATGTTTGAAAAAAATATTGTACTGTTTTTCGTTTAAAAATAATATTAAAAAATGTATAAATCATTAAATAATGTGTAATCATGAGAAGCAGTAATAAAACATTAAGTCTCCGGGCGCCGCTTTTAAAACGTTATTTTTCTCCGGCGCCCTTTTTTCCTATCGGGCGCCCATTAAACGATATTTATTATGGGAGTGAATGGCGGCGCCCGATTTGTCCACTAGCCTCCTGCGCCCTTTTTTACTGTTACCCTCAAAAGGTCCTCCTGAGTCCTGTATTGTTATTTTTGGTCACTACCTCGGGGCGGGCGTGCATGCCTGCCTGCTGCCGTCCTTGCCTGGATGTGTGGTGGTAGCCGTTTCTCAGGCTCCAACTCCGGAACGCAATACAACCATCTACATTTTAAAACAATTTAAAAATACAACCATCTACATTTTCAAACAATTTAAAAATACAACCATCTACATTTTAAAACAATTTAAAAATACAACCATCTACATTTTCAAACAATTTAAAAATACAACCATCTACAGTTTCAAACAATTGAAAAAAAAGGCAGAAAACTTGCCCTCCGTAAAACATTCTTGGCAAATGCTATCGACTTGGTTTGTCTTCCGCTGGGTCAAGGGTCCATCTGATCACAGATGCCTGGTCTGCAAAGCACGGTCTGGGCAGCTACAGCATGGGTCTCAGCAGGCTCCCACTTCGGGCCGGAATCCAACCTTCATTCCCCGCCCATTACCCATGGTGACAAACAATGGCAGACTTGCCCTCCATAACGGATTTCCGTTAAAGGATTTAAAGTTGATTCATTACAATTAGGGCCTCAAAAGTCCTCCTGAGTCCTGTATTGTTATTTTTGGTCACTACCTCGGGGCGGGCGTGCATGCCTATGCCTGCCCACTGCCCTCCTTGCCTGTGTAGTGGTAGCCGTTGCACAGGATCCACACCGGATTCCATGCCTCATTCCCCGGCCATTACCCGGGGTCACAAATGGCAGACTTGCCCGCCTCCATAGGATTCTCATTGTAGCGGTACTGAACAAGTACACAGCAAGTAGAAAATGTAATTTAAAAACAAAACGTAAGCTTTTTAACAATGCCATGGAAAGTTGAGAAGGCAGTCACACATTACCTGACATCACTGAGTGAGGAAGAGCAATCTCGCCATGTTGCGCAGTAGTCCAGCATGGCCGTTACTACACAAACAGCTGGTAACTTGCGGTGCGTTACACAGTTAGTTTGGTGCGTCAGTGTGAAGCAGTACTCTAATTACACTACCTGATTGATGTATACACATGCAAGATGTTTTAAAGCACGTTAGGCCTGCAATTTAGCATTCAATGTGATTTCTGCCCTTAAAACGCTGCTTTGCGTCACATCCAGATTTTTCCCCAGGACTTTTGGCGTGTATCCGACTCCGCCATGCCCCCCTCCAGGTGTTAGACCCCTTGAAACATCTTTTCCATCACTTTTGGGGCCAGCATAATTTTTTCTATTTTTCAAAGTTCGCCTCCCCATTGAGGTCTATTGCGGTTCGCAAACTTTTCCGCGAACCGAACCTTCCGCGGAAGTTCGCGAACCTAAAATCGGAGGTTCGGCCCATCACTACTTGCTGGTGGTTTAAAAGGCATTTTTTTGACAAGGATCTTGATTAACGTGATTGCGCGCAAACCTTAGTTTACACACGAACGTAATCCTTTACGCGTGCAAACCTTTGCGCGCAGCAGATCGTGTGATAACTGCCGTGATAGCAGTTATCACACTTTAGTGAATCAAGCCCTAGTTGTGAAAATATCACTTAGGAGAAAACTCCTAGGCCGATGTGCTTTGTTTCACACTCTGTTTCTGTATGTGAACTCACAGCCCATACAATTGTATGTGCATGTTTACATCTGTCTGCATTGCAATGGACCATATTATTCAAACATAATTTCTACACTGCGTTTCATAGCAATTGCTCATGCTATGAAAATAATTTACATGTTGTAACAAAGTGTGTGATGCATGCACAATGCACATAGGGATACTGTATATGCACTAAACTGTGTTAGGCAGAAAAACGTGCGTAAAGTCCTATTGCATGATGAGTAAAGCAGATTGCAATACATTACATGCTATGCATTATGCTCTACTCATCGTGCATAAGACTTTTTGCATGAAATTCTGCTTAGCGCAGTTTAGTGCATACTCCTCATAATGTGAACCATGTTCCCATCCCTGTATAGGTAGCAATTTTTCCTTTCCCGAATTAGAAAGACCCCTTCCCAGTGCACCTAGTCAGACTGCCCCCAGTATTAGGTATGTCCCTCCCCCAGTTTAGGTAGCAAGATGTTCCCACACTAATAGGTAGCCTGCCCCCAATATATATAGCCAGACGTGTGCCCCATGATTGGATATCCCCCAGTATAAGTCGCAAATTGTGCCCACCAAGATTAGGTAGCCTCCCCCTAGTATAAATAGCCAGATGTGCCTCCCAGGATTAGGTAGCCCCACAGTATACCGGTAAATACTTAGCTATGCCCCCCAGGATTATGTAGCCTGCCCAGTATAGATAGTTGTGCAACTGTCCCCCCTTCCCCCCAGGATTAGGTAGCCCACCCAGTATAGAGGAAGCTTTCCTTTCCTTAGGTATCTTTTTTCACCTGAGTTTCGCTTTAGGTTGCTTTAAGTACAATTATATTTTCTCACTATTTAGTTTTTAGCTCAGTGGTTGATTGCACTTGTTGCCTGGAGCTTGTCTTTAACTTAACAAGTCTTAAAATGTCAAGTTGTTATAAATCAATTTTCCAACCGCACTTTCCCTCTTAATGTCTCAATTTCAAACTTTGTTGTATCCATGATACAAAAGCTGTACACTGCAGGCAGCCAACAGAAATATACGTTGGCAAAAGAGGACATTTTAGCTCTCAACTATTCTGAACTTGAAGCAGTTTTAAGGAAGGTAAACGAGGGGCTTATGACTGGGTGTTTAGTTTAACAGTGACATCTGAGGAAAGATTCAGGAGTGCGGCTGAAAACCACACTACCCTGTGTTGTCAGCCAGACCCAGGAAAATAGCACTTGCTGGTGAGTGCAGCTCATTGTGAAGCTTTTTCTATCAACATTGCCAGCCTTTAAGTGCTTATTCAACTACAGCCATAGTTTACTGAACTCATAGTTCACAGTTTGGGTCCAGAAATAAAAACATTGCTTGCTAGGAGAAAGAGAAGTTACTTTTATGGATTTGTTTGGAGAAGAGTGATGGTGGCTAAAGCCCCAGCAAATCTACCCACAATGAAGCACAAACTACCAGTTCAAACTAAAGTCAAAATGTGTAAGAAAAAAAACATCTCAATGTGCTAAAACAGAAAACTGCATGAATCGTTCTAAGAGGAATAATAACTAGTGTTGGGCGAACATCTAGATGTTCGGGTTCGGGCCGAACAGGCCGAACATGGCCGCGATGTTCGGGTGTTCGACCCGAACTCCGAACATAATGGAAGTCAATGGGGACCCGAACTTTTGTGCTTTGTAAAGCCTCCTTATATGCTACATACCCCAAATTTACAGGGTATGTGCACCTTGGGAGTGGGTACAAGAGGAAAAAAAAATTTAGCAAAAAGAGCTTATAGTTTTTGAGAAAATCGATTTTAAAGTTTCAAAGGGAAAACTGTCTTTTAAATGCGGGAAATGTCTGTTTTCTTTGCACAGGTAACATGCTTTTTGTCGGCATGCAGTCATAAATGTAATACATATAAGAGGTTCCAGGAAAAGGGACCGGTAATGCTAACCCAGCAGCAGCACACGTGATGGAACAGGAGGAGGGTGGCGCAGGAGGAGAAGGCCACGCTTTGAGACACAACAACCCAGGCCTTGCATGAGGACAAGAAGCGTGCGGATAGCATGCTTTGTACCACCATGCAGTCATAAATGTAATAAAGATAAGTGGTTCAATAAACAGGGACCACGCGGCAACGCTAACCCAGCAGCAGCACACGTGATGGAACAGGAGGAGGCGCAGGAGGAGAAGGCCACGCTTTGTGAGACACAACAACCCAGGCCTTGCATGAGGACAAAAAGCGTGCGGATAGCATGCTTTGTACCGCCATGTAGTCATAAATGTAATAAAGATAAGAGGTTCAATAAACAGGGACCACGCGGCAACGCTAACCCAGCAGCAGCAGCAGCAGCAGCACACGTGATGGAACAGGAGGAGGCGCAGGAGGAGAAGGCCACGCTTTGTGAGACACAACAACCCAGGCCTTGCATGAGGACAAAAAGCGTGCGGATATAGCAGCAATGCTTTTTGCCGCCATGCAGTCATAAATGTAATACAGATGAGAGGTTCAATAAACAGGGACCGGAAACGCTAAACCATCCCAGATGTTCATCGGTCATGTTACTTGGTTGGGGTCCAGGAGTGTTGCGTAGTCGTTTCCAATCCAGGATTGATTCATTTTAATTTGAGTCAGACGGTCTGCATTTTCTGTGGAGAGGCGGATACGCCGATCTGTGATGATGCCTCCGGCAGCACTGAAACAGCGTTCCGACATAACGCTGGCTGCCGGGCAAGCCAGCACCTCTATTGCGTACATTGCCAGTTCGTGCCAGGTGTCTAGCTTCATGCCCGGTTTCAGGTCCAGCGGTGCCAGCCACAAATCCGTCTGTTCCTTTATTCCCCTCCAAATTTCCTCCCCTGTGTGCTGCTTATCCCCAAGGCAGATCAGCTTCAGCAACGCTTGCTGACGCATGCCAACAGCTGTGCTGCACTGCTTCCACGATCCTACTGCTGCTGGTGCTGGGTTAGCATTTCCGGATGAGGTACAGCTTTGAGATGCGTTGGAGGAGAAGGAGTCAGAGAGGTAGGTGCTGCTGTTGTTATCCAGCTGTTTGCGGCGTGGGCAACACCCGCGCCGTAGCAGGTGAGGAATCGCTGCCAGGCTCCACAAGGTTCACCCAGTGCGCGGTAAGGGAGATGTATCGACCCTGGCCGAACGCACTCGTCCAGGTGTCAGTGGTGAGGTGAACCTTGCAGGCAACGGCATTCTTCAAGCTTCGGGTTATTTAGCTGACCACGTGCTCATGCAACTCAGGCACTGCAGAGCGCGCAAAGTGGTAGCGGCTGGGAACCACGTAACGTGGGATGGCCACTGACATCATGCCCTTGAAGCTGTTTGTCTCCACCACTCGATATGGCAGCATTTCGCAGGCCAGAAGCTTGGCTATGCTGGCTGGCTGTTACTGCCACGGCCCGGGGGTCATTTGCTGGCAATTTCCTCTTGTGCTCAAACATCTCAGAAACAGACAACTCAACCGTAGCGCTGCACACCGAAGGGCTGTTGGTTGTTGTGTTTGATGAACACTGGGAGACCTCAAGAGCACTAGTCCGGAAAGTGACAGTGTCAGCATCGTCTGATGTTTGTGAATGTTGTGAACCACGCAATGGCTGGGCTACTGCTGCTGCTGAGGCGGGTCTGGTGGTGAGTCTGGTGAACCCAAGGGAGGCAGTGTTGCTGGTGGTACCCTGTCCTGCCGCGTTTGCCCACAGAGTGGGATGTTTGGATAGAATGTGGCGGCTCATGCTGGTGGTGGAGAGGTTGTTAATACTTTTCCCCCTGCTCAGGCGGGTCTTGCACACCTTGCAAATCGCCATGGTAACATCCTCAGTGCAGTCTTCAAAGAAAGCCCAGACTTTAACTGGCTGAGGACTCGGACCTCGTGCGTGATGTGCTGGTGCTGCTTAACCCACTGCTGGACGCTTGAGAGGTCATCCAAGTAATTATCTGGTCCTGTTCTTTTGGATCTGTGAGGGTTGTTGTCCTGGACAACATGGGCAGTATTGAGTGGGTTTTCTTGGGTGCTCCCCTGTGGCCTGTACGTGAACCGTCAGGGGAAACACCTCTTCCCTTGCCCCTCCCTCTTTCACCGGATTTCTTCCTCATTTCACTTATCCTTAAAGTACACGCTGACTGGCAGCAGTACAGTGGCAGTACAGAAATGCTATACAGTGGTGGGTGAGCGGTGTACCACTATTGTCAGCAGTGACACAGAGCACAATGCTATACAGTGGCGGGTGAGCGGTGTACTACTGTTCCCAGCAGACACAGAGTGGAAGTAAACACAATGCTATATAGTGTGGCTGAGCCGTGTACACAGAGTGGCATTAAACACAATGCTATATAGTCTGCTATATAGTCACCCCGAACAGGGTGATGTTCTGCAGAACCCGAACAGTGGCAAACACTGTTCGCCCAACACTACTGGGAGGGAACGCAGATTTTAGTACCTAAACACACGATACAACATGTTTTCCGGGGTCGGACTCTGAGGCACATACAGATGGTCCCGATCATCATCCTCATCATACAACTCTTCTCCTGAGTCTGACCCACCCACCACCTCTGCCACCCCAACATCCCCAGACACAGACCCCTCATCGTCCTCAACATTAACTTGGGATGCTGGCCTGAGCCAGACCTCCTCCTCCACATCAGGCCCCATCATCTCCTCAATGGCAGCCCTCATTAATCGCTCTGGCGACGGACTGATGGACACAACGTTCTCCTCCGGGGAGGGCTGCTGCTGACCACTGGCTGCTGGGGTGGATGTTATAGCTTGCGTGGGGCGTTGGCTGTTGCTGTTGTTGGGAGTGCTGCTCACAGCGGAGGTCTCTGGGGAACTCATGTTGAGCTCATATAGTGGTTGACGGTGAGTGGAGTATTACTGATCCCAGCAATATACACACTGACTGGCAGAGTACGCAATGCTATATAGTGTGGCTGAGCGAGGTACACAGAGTGGCAGTAAACAGAATGCTATATAGTGTGGCTGAGCGAGCGGTGTACCACTATTCCCAGCAGACACAGAACAGTGAACAGAATGCTATATAGTGTGGCTGAGCGAGCGGTGTACCACTATTCCCAGCAGACACAGAACAGTGAACAGAATGCTATATAGTGTGGATGAGCGAGCGGTGTACCACTATTCCCAGCAGACACAGAACAGTAAACAGAATGCTATATAGTGTGGCTGAGCGAGCGGTGTACCACTATTCCCAGCAGACACAGAACAGTGAACAGAATGCTATATAGTGTGGCTGAGCGAGCGGTGTACCACTATTCCCAGCAGACACAGAACAGTGAACAGAATGCTATATAGTGTGGCTGAGCGAGCGGTGTACTACTGTTCCCAGCAGACACAGAACAGTACACAGAATGCTATATAGTGTGGCTGAACGAGCGGTGTACTACTGTTCCCAGCAGACACAGAACAGTACACAGAATGCTATATAGTGTGGCTGAACGAGCGGTGTACCACTATTCCAAGCAGACACAGAACAGTGAACAGAATGCTATATAGTGTGGCTGAGCGAGCGGTGTACCACTATTCCCAGCAGACACAGAGTGGCAGTAAACAGAATGCTATATAGTGTGGCTGAGCGAGGTACACAGAGTGGCAGTAAACAGAATGCTATATAGTGTGGCTGTGCAAGCGGTGTACTACTATTCCCAGCAGACACAGAGTGGCAGTAAACAGAATGCTATATAGTGTGGCTGAGCGAGGTACACAGAGTGGCAGTAAACAGAATGCTGAGCGAGCGGTGTACTACTATTCCCAGCAGCGACACACAATGACTGGGGGGGACCCTGGCTAGCGTGGCTGGAGCGCGAACTACCCTGCCTGCCTACCCAAAGCTAAACCCACAGACAAATGGCGGAGATATGACGTGGTTCGGGTATTTATTTACCCGAACCACGTGACAGTTCGGCCAATCAGAGCGCGTTCGGGTCCGAACCACGTGACCCGTTCGGCCAATCACAGCGCTAGCCGAACGTTCGGGGAACGTTCGGCCATGCGCTCTTAGTTCGGCCATATGGCCGAACGGTTTGGCCGAGCACCGTCAGGTGTTCGGCCGAACTCGAACATCACCCGAACAGGGTGATGTTCTGCAGAACCCGAACAGTGGCGAACACTGTTCGCCCAACACTAATAATAACCAGTATATTGAACAAAAACAAAAATGATATCAAGTTACAAAAGAGCAAATGGTTGGGTTTGGGCCTCATGGATAGTCAAATGTACCAATTTCTACACTATATTAAAACCCTGAGGAATGCCACACACCAACAAGTCCTATGTCCATATCCATGTCTTGCCCCCAGGACAATGTAGTGTATGTCAGTAATGAAGGAGGGTTAGACCAAGTTCCTGGTGCTCTGTAACTGGGACCTAGAGACTAAGGTTTAGTAACCCTAACAGAAGAGTCTAACAAAAAAACAAATTTGGGGTACATGCTTAGAACCTGTTTCTGTAAAAAAAAATGCTATGTAACCTTCAGTGAAGTCTCAAATATCTGAGTGGATTAATGGTATATTACTAAGATAAAGATTTAGACAATGGAATATGAAATGTGTGATTGAATTATGGAATGTAAAGAGCACTATTTGCTCCTGGAGCATAAGCAAACAACTTAGAAAATATATAATATATATCACCACTATACAAAAAACCCAATAGACTGGAAAAAGCATTAGAGATACAAGAACGTATACAATACTAGACACTGGGAAAGAAAGTCTTAGTTAAGAATTAAGAGTAGCCTTAGTGGTGGACAATGAATTTAAGTCAAGGAAATGTTCTGGTCACAGTAATAAAACTAAAATATTAAGATAGGAAGACAAGAGCAGGAACATGACAATTGGTGGAATTTTAAAACTGTGAAGCACACAGTATCTTGGCATCTACATGGACAGTGATATGATAACTCCTCCCCCACACATATTTTGCTCATGAGCTATTTGCAAAACAAAAATATTCAGGCATATAAAACCATAATGGCCCATAGCCACCTATGGCTGTGAGACATGGATCCTCACTCATAATCTTGCAAATGTTGATGCCTTTCCAAGGAACATACTACATAATATCTACAGTCTCACAAATGAAAAGACAAAGACCAAGTTGAAAAGCATAGAAAAAAATAGGCTGATGAAGCGGGAGAAGTACAAACGGTGCAAGAAAGAAAAGGAAGCTAGAGCCTGAACTGGGCTGTAGCATAGCTGGAGTATAATGCTCGGAACACATGTAACGTTTTTTCGTTCGCTACATGCGTTTGATTGATAATTTCCATCATGTCCGATATTACTTCCAATCGTTTTACTGCTCGATTTCTCATAGAAGTGAAAGGAAATTGATAAGAAAAGATGAGAGAATTGAGCGGGAAATCGAGCGGAAAAACTAATTGAAAATCGATCGAAGGGGAAATCGCCAGAAAAAATGCATTGTGTGTACCCAGCATAAGAGATTTATTAACTGGAAAGATCACAACTAATGTCATTTCCTTTTTTTTCTTTGCAAATATGTATTTTTTGGGGAAAACATTATAGACTTTGAACATTTGCTCAGAAGCTAGTCATCCTGCTTAATGCTCAGAAGACTGACAGAAAGGAAATAGGAAGTAAAATTAATATATAGGATAAAATCACTGGCTTTTTAAGTCCTAATTCAGGCTCATTTTAGTGTGTGTTTTTGCAATGGTTATAAACAATCTTGCATTCCTTTTTTTTTTAACTGGATAGCGAACTTCCTGCTCCAAAGTCAAAGCTGCCACTTAATTGGACTGAACATCAGTCTATATCGTGTCCTCTATTCCATCATCATCCACTTGAGGTAGACAGGGGGGTGCTAGAGGGTGGCACCAGCTTGTCTTTCCTGTTGAACATAGA
Organism: Hyperolius riggenbachi; assembly: GCF_040937935.1. Lineage (NCBI taxonomy): Eukaryota > Metazoa > Chordata > Amphibia > Anura > Hyperoliidae > Hyperolius > Hyperolius riggenbachi. Next base: position 311,569,822 of record NC_090648.1, read on the forward strand.
GCTAACCCTGCCGAACATCTCTGTGCAAGATCTTACAGCAAATCTGTGAGGTTTGCTACATGCACATTTGGATACTTACCTTGGGAGGGGCAATCCTTTGGCCTGTCCTCTGCCACCAGGCCACTGAGACCCCCAAAGCATCCATTTTAGGAAAGAGCTGACCTTTAAAGAAAACCTGTACTGAAAATAAAAGTCAAAATAGGCATACACAAGTCATACTTACCTTCCATGTAGTCTACTCCTCAGTGTCTTTCTCCTGTCCTGCGTCCTATTTGTTCACTATGATCAAGGGAATTTTCCGTCCTCCATTTTGAAAATAGCCATTACCCATAACAGCTTTCTGGTCAGCACACAGTTAAACTGTAACATCGCCCACTTGAGCCATAGGGAAACATGGACATTACCTGGTACATCCGTTTTCCTCTCAGCTATAACTGACAGCAACTGATATTTTACTGACAGCAACTGATATATTTCAGATCTGACAAAATATTGTCAGAACTGGAAGGGATAAGTGTCAGAAGAAAATGGTGAGCTTCTGAGAGGAACTGATGGCAAGGTAACTCTGTAATTTTCATTTGAAGTGACCTCATGTGTTTATTTTAAATATTTTTACTCAGTACAGGTTCTCTTTAAGTGAGATGGATATGAAGGCTGCCATATTTACTTCCTGTTAACCATTACCAGCTGCCTGCCTGGTGTCCTGCTGATCTTTCATGCATCTGTAGTGTCTGAATCAAACACCTGAAACAAGCATGCAGCTAATCTGGTCATTTTTGTCAGAAGCATCTGATTTGCATGCTTTTTCAGGGTCCGTGGCTAAGAGTATTAGAGGCATTGAATCAGCATAGCAGCCAGGCAATATACATTGTTTAAAAGGAAATAAATATGTCAGCCTCCATATGTCTCTCACTTAGAGTCCCCTTTATGATGGATGCTCCCCTGGGATGAATATAACGCAAATGAAAAAGCAAGCATTTACCATGTTGCAAGGCTTCGGACACGAGAAGATGTCACAGGTACAGTACATTTATTGTGAGAATGCCAAATGTTTTTTTAATTCTTTATATATAGAGAGATTTTAATTCCACTTTAAGAGGTGCATTAGGAGGAACAAAGGAGCTGGAATTACAAATACCCACATATTTTTGAGGTTTGCCCATATAAGTGTCTGGAGAGTCATTTATCATGTGGAAATGCAAAGGAAGAAGCCTTGCATGAATAGGGAAAAGTTATTTTCAGGGAGGCATCACTGAGCACTGTCCTGAGCTTCCAAAAATAAGTTCTGTAATATGTAATACATTTCCCTAGTATCAATAAGTGTGACTACTTTCTTAGACTGGATTCATTTTTTATTTAGGCTGGGTGCACACATAACGTAACATGAAACACTGCGTTTTATTTCATGTTTCATTTTATGTTATGTGTGTTTTATGTGTTTTTTTGCTGCGTTTTTACTGCGTTTTGGTGCGTTTGTGTTAGCGGTCTTTACCGCAGATGCATTTTACAAGCGTTTGCGTACGTTTTAATGCGTTTGCGGTTGGCATATACAAAACGCATATGTGTTTTGTATGCGTTTTTCTTTTGTGTTTTATGCAAATCACTAGGAGGACAACAGAAAGCAGAAATACATCATAAAATTATTATTTTTTTCAAAAATCGCATAGAATACATTGCGTTTCCATTGACTTTTTATTATGTGTTTTGGGAGATTTTTTTGAAAATGCACGCATCAAAAACACATGCGATTTGATATGCGTTTTTTCCTGAGGCCCATAGACTTCCATTAGCGGCAAACACGCCACTTTTTCCGCAACACTAGCATTTCTGCTATGTGTGCACCTAGCCCAACACTTTACACTATGTGATGAAATACTTCTTTGAAGCCATTTTTTGTGGAAATAAAGATACTGAGGGATAACAGGAGACCAATCTTAATGTAGTATTAAAGGAACAACACAAGTAGGAGAGGTAATTAGACTGCAGGTAATCCCAATAAACAAGAAAAGGATCCAAATCTATTCAACATATCAAACTACTTTATTGGTCAGAAACATCATATTAAAATGCCTAAAACAGCATGAGATGGCCATCCCACCGCACATTAGAGATGGCCTAAACAGTTTGTCGGCGAACAGTATCTGGCGAACTTCCGCTGTTCGCGTTCTCCATAAACTGCGAACATATGGGGTGTTTGACCTGCCCCCTATACATCTTCATGGAGCCAAACTTTGACCCCTTACCTCACAGTCAGCAGACACATGGCAGCCAATCAGCTAGCACCCCCTCCATCTTTTTGGTGGGACTTTTGGCATGGATCCCCCTCTGACATGCCACAGTCCAGGTGTTAGTCCCCTTGAAACAACTTTTCCATCACTTTTGTGACCAGAAACAGATTTTGTAGGTTTTAAAATTTGCTTGCCCATTGAAGTCTATGGCGGTTCGTCAAGTTCACCTGTTCGTGAACATTTGTGGAAGTTCACGAATGGAAAATTCTATGTTCGCGACATCTCTACCGCACATGCATCAACCATACACCCACATGACTGGCCAGCCAATCCGGATAGTATCTACACATTTGTGTAACGATTGTGGAATTCTCTCCGTGATCAGCGCACAAGACGTGCACTGACACTGCAGAAAACCTCCACAAGCGTGTAATTTGAGGGAACCGAGCAAAAGGTGCAATGCACCTGTAGAGGGAAATTCCTGTTGACAGAGGGAGCTGTGGAGTGCAGAGGAACAGCTCCTCTGCCCTGCCACACACGCCAGACAGGAATTGCACGAAGGGAAGAAACGCAGGGCAAGATAGCCCTGAAGGAGAGAGAGCACAGGGACAGATTGTATGTGTGTGCACCAAGCTAGTCGCCAACCCACGACAGTGCACACACACAACAGCAGATACGAAGCAGGAACGCAATCGCGAGAGAGGCGATTGCCAGAGGTGACACAAGGCTACAGCAAGGCAGAGCACGAGAGTAGCAAAGGCACAGCAAATGATACAATGAGACGATACGGAAAACAACAAATGCTAGCTAAACGAGAACACCGCACTCATTCGCAACAGTGCACGCGTTTATGCGCGGTCTCCGCATGATAAGCACAACAGAGACAAGCACGCCTAACTAACCACCGACAGACAAACATGAAACAGAGGACGCGAGCGCTTGCTTAACGGTTACCTCACCGAGCCTCCAGCAAGCGTTCGTAGCAGACAAGACAGATACACAAAAACAGGAATAAGTGAGAGATAGGATCCACAGCACTAGCACAAGAGGCTAGTGCGATCCAGGAAGACAGAACAGAAGGATCCACAGCACTAGCGCAAGGCGAGTGCGATCCAAGTATAGCAAGAGAGTAGCAGACCAGAAGGATCCACAGCACTAGCGCAAGGCGAGGATGTGGCTAGGCAATCTGCATGACAAACATATGCAAATTCCTCAGCAGCAAGCTGCCAAACTGACAAAAGGTCTCTCTTCCAGAGACCTGCAGAATGCAGACCTGAACAGTGATCAAAAGGCTGCCTGCCTGCGCAGGCAGCCGAGCGGATCCTCACAATTTGAATGTTTGCTCTAGACAGACTGAACTAGAGGCAGGGTGTGCAATTCTTCTTGATCATCCTACACAGTTCGAAATGCTAGACAGTCTGTCCATCAATGACAAAGCTATGCACGTGCTATTCAAGCAAAGGGGTAGCAAGCAGACAAAGTCAGCAAAGTCCATAACCCGCAAGGAGATGTCAATGCTGGGCTGGTGAAGGGTCAGTGGCATCAGGATCAGAGCATCAGATGGAGCTGGATGATATGCCACATGTGGATGGCAAAGCAGCAGTATTAAAGGGAACCTGAGACTTTAAATGTACCAGCTTTAATACTTACCTGGGGCTTCATGCAGTCCCATACAGGCCATGGCCCCCAAAGCCGTCCTCCCAGGCCACTCTATTCCTCCACTGTCTTGCCTGGTATATTTCCCAGTCATAGTCAGTTATGCTCCACTGCACATGTGTGGGCTGGCAACGCGCACTTCCCAATTATGCTCCCGTGGTGGGGAGTGTAGTAAACCTGCACATAACTACATGAGCTGGTACATATAAAGTCTCAGGTGCACTTTAACATCCACAAGAGTCAGTAAACATAAAATTGGGTACTCACTTTTTTTGGGGGTTGCACCACATGCAACCAGTATAATCGCATGTGGGGAAGTACCATCCCTACTCAACCTTTAGGTTGTAATATGATAGTTACTTCAAAAATAGACATTTTAAAACCAAAATTACATTTCTAACCCCCCAATTGGGGTTGAAACACAATAATTTTACTAGCTGAATGCTCCCAAAGATGATACATCTATTGAAAACCGTTTAAAAGAGAAGGCAGATGTTGGCTCATCTTCTAAGGACGACAACCGTTCAATAACATTTTCACCATTTATTGTAACAAAGAACAGTTGTTGTCCTTAGAAGGTAAGCCAGCACCTGCCTTCTCTTTTAAACGGTTTTTAATTGTTTTATGGTTTCTGGGCGCCTCCAGCTAGTAGAATACTTATTTGAAGTGGTTAGAAGCCTTGTTTACTTACAGGTGTTTTTTTTTGACACTGGTATATGAAGTATTCCACTTGTTTCTGTGCGATAAATATTTCTGACAACTGCATTGAAAGTCAAGATGGCCATTTTAATAGTGGTAGATATGTTACACCGAGTGCTTAGTGGTCATTTCTAATTGGCCAATGCAACGTGATTTTTTTTTTGCCTTGAGGAGCGCAGTGGAGAGGCTAATGTTTAAAGAGTACCCAAGGCAGTGCGGGGGGGGGGGGGGGGGGGAGGGGATGATGGGACACAGAGGCATGTTCCCTGCTGCATACATGCCTCTGTGTCCCCCCCCCCCCGCCACCGCCACGCAATAACCCCCCGAAAGTAGTGACAATCGATTGTCGCTGTTCCCGGAGAAAAAAGGGAAGAGAGAGGTATTCCCTGCTTAAATGTCCACTAGGGGCGTTCCTGCAGGCCTTCCTAAGCTGCCATTGGGCAGCTTTCTCTCTCCCCGCCCGTGCCCCCTGCTGCTTCCCTCACTCCCTGCATGCTGCTCTGTGAGAGCAGCTCTTCCAGCATTGTGACCCCAGGGGTCACGAAAGTGAAAGCAGGAGACTGCAGGCCACCAGAGTGGTGGAGAGAAGTGGAGAAGTGGCCCCTCGCATCAGGTAGCATTGATCTTTTTTTAATTTACTTCCATGCCTCGGGTTATGCTTAAGCTTATCTCAGCACTTGAGGTCATCACATTAAAAATGGCCTTCGAGTCGGGACCCATGAACCAGAAGAATTTCTCTTTGTGCATGCAAAGATTGATGCAAATATGTACTGTGTATGCACAGAATTACTGGTTTGACGCTGTGGCCACGCTCCCGGCGGCCTCCTGAGTGTGGTGCACGTGCTGACAGCACTGCCTGTGAAGCCATGCATCCGGTGAAAATGGAGATGTTCTTCCGGTTCACAGCTGCCCACTGGCCTAGTACGGGCCATACTACTAGTTGGCATCAAGATGGCTTGAGGGGGCCAAGTATGTGCAATACTTGTATATGCATTTTCACCTTGGAACTCCTTTAAGACAAAAATGAGTTCTCCCTGTCACAATCCAATCTCCATAAGGTTCTAAGTCAGGATATTATAGAATGGACATGCTGTTAAACACAGTGTGCCTCATACATGAATTGATGACAGTTAGAGATAGCCCGAACCTACGATTTTCGGTTCGCGAACCAGGTTCGTGAACTTCCGCAAAAGTTCGGTTCGCGCAAACTTTCGTGAACCGCAATAGACTTCAATGGGGAGGCGAACTTTGAAAATTAGAAACACTTATGCTGGCCACAAAAGTGATGGAAAAGATGTTTCAAGGGGTCTAACACCTGGAGTGGGGCATGGCGGAGAGGGATACACGCCAAAAGTCCCGGGGAAAAATCTGGATTTGACGCAAAGCAGCATTTTAAAGGCAGGAATCACATTGCATGCTAAATTGCAGGCCTAAAGTCCTTTAAAACATCTTGCATGTGTATACATCAATCAAGAAGTGTTATTAGAGTACTGCTTCACACTGACACACCAAACTCACTGTGTAACGCACCACAAACAGCTATTTGTGTAGTGACGGCTGTGCTGGACTGGTGCGCACCATTGCCAGAGTGCAGGCCGTGGCGGTTTTCAAGCCCAGTGCTTTAAAACATCTTGCATGTGTATACATCAATCAGGGAGTGTAATTAGAATACTGCTTCACACTGAAACACCAAACTCATTGTGTAACGCACCGCAAACAGCTGTTTGTGTTGAGACGGCCGTGCTGGACTGGTGCGCATCATGGCCAGAGTGCAGGCCATGGAGGTTTTCAAGCCCATATGGTCGCCGGGCTGTGGTAGCTCAATGATAGAACAACAGTGACTGTCCAGCTGATCAAATTTGGTCTGTCCACAATGAAGCAACGACCTTAGTATGAAACACTTATATAGCCATCGGTCATTGCTTCATTGTGATACGCAAGCCCCTTCTCCGCGGCAAGGTAATGATCATGAAGGGGATTTGGCACATGTACATGCCTGTTGTTTTGTTGTTGCAGCTGCAGTGCAGCCAGAAAAATTAGGCAGGCATGTACACGCACCAGAAAAATTATTATAGCGGCCAATGCTAGCAGCGGTTTTAAAAATTCAGGAATCCACCTGGAGTCCTGGACCCTGTTGGTGGTGGTGGAGAAGGCAGTCAAGCGGCCTGCGGGCAGAGGTGCTGTGTGGGGAGCGACTTAGTCTTGGGGCAGGCAGTAGCCCTCCGGGATCCATGCCTCATTCATTTTGATAAAGGTGAGGTACTGAACACTTTTGTGACTTAGGTGACTTCTCTTCTCGGTGACAATGCCTCCAGCTGTGCTGAAGGTCCTTTCTGACAGGACGCTTGAGGCAGTGCAAGACAGAAGTTTGATGGCAATTTGGTACAGCTCTGGCCACAGGTCAAGCCTGCGCTCCCAGTAGTCCAAGGGTTCATCGCTGCTTACAGTGTCTACATGCACACTTAAGGCCAGGAAGTTGGCTACCTGCCGGTCCAGGCACTGGTGGAGGGTGGATCCGGAAGCGCTAAGGCGAGGCGTTGGACTAAAGAATGTCCGCATGTCCGACATCACCATGTGATCTCTGGAGCGTCCTGTCAGCTTGCTCTGCAAGTGCTGCATCCTTTCTGCCTTCAGGTGAGTTGGTAACATGTCCGCCACTTTGTGCCTATACCGAGGGTCTAGTAGCGTGGCCACCCAGTACAGGTCATTCCCTTTGAGTTTTTTTATACGGGGGTCCCTCAACAGGCTGGACAGCATGAAAGATGCCATCTGCACAAAGTTGGATCCAGACGTACTATCCATCTCCTCTTGCTCTTCCTTAGTGACATCAGGTAAGTCCTTCTCCTCCCCCCAGCCACGAACAATACCACGGGAATGTTGAGCAGCACAAGCCCCCTGCGACGCCTGCTGCGGTTGTTCTTTTACCACCGCCTCCTCCTCCAAAGAAACACCTTCTTCATCATCCGAGTCTGACTCCTCTTTCCCACACGACTCTTCCTCCTCCTCCCCCCTCTGTGCTGCCGCAGGTGTTGAGGAAGCATCTGGTTCTGATGAGAATTGTTCCCACAACGCTTCCTCCCATAACTGTTCCTCTTCACGCTCCTCCACAGTTTGATCCACCACCCTACGCATGGCACGCTCCAGGAAGTAAGCGTACGGGATCAAGTCGCTGATGGTGCCTTCACTGCGACTCACCAGGGTGGTCACCTCCTCAAACGGCCGCATGAGCCTGCATGCATTTCGCACTAGTGTCCAGTTGTTGGGCCAGAACATCTGAATCTCCCCAGATTGTGTCCTTCTACTGAAATTGTAGAGGTACTGGGTGACGGCTTTCTCCTGTTCTCCTAGCAGGCGAGAGAACATAAGGAGGGTCGAATTCCAGTGAGTCGGGCTATCGCAAATGAGGTGTCTCACAGACAACTTGTTTCTCCGCTGAATCTCGGCAAAGTGTGCCATGGCCGTGTAAGACCGCCTGAAATGCCCACACAACTTCCTGGCCTGCTTCAGGACTTCCTCTAAGCCTGGGTACTTTGACACAAATCTTTGAATGACTAGATTCAGCACATGTGCCATGAAGGGTACATGTGTCAACTTTTGAAAAATGTCAAAGCGGAAATGAGATTACTGCCATTGTCACACACCACGTTGCCGATCTCCAGCTGGTGCGGGGTCAGCCACTGATCCACCTGTTTGTTAAGAGTAGCCAGGAGAGCTGCTCCAGTGTGACTCTCCGCTTTGAGGCAAGACATATCTAAGATGGCGTGACACCGTTGTACCTGGCATGCAGCATAGGCCCTGGGGAGCTGGGGCTGTGTAGTTGGAGAGGAGATCGCAGCACCAGTAGAGTTGAACTGCCACTCAGCCAAGGAGGAGGAGGATGCAAGGAGGAGCGAAGAGGATGTAGCAGGAGGAGAGGAGGTGGCAGGAGGACTGCCTGCAAGCCGTGGAGGTGTCATAAGTTGGTCCGCTGCACAGCCACGTACTCCCTGCTTGTCAGTGGTCACCAGGTTGACCCAATGGGCTGTGTAAGTAATGTACCTACCCTGACTGTGCTTGGCAGACCAGGCATCCGTGGTCAGGTGGACCCTTGACCCAACGCTGTGTGCCAGAGATGGCACCACTTGCCTCTCAACTTCATGGTATAGTTTGGGTATCGCCTTTTTAGAGAAATAATTGCGGCCTGGTATCTTCCACTGCGGTGTCCCAATGGCCACGAATTTACGGAAGGCCTCAGAGTCCACCAGCTGGTATGGTAACAGCTGGCGTGCTAACAGTTCCGCCAAGCCAGCTGTCAGATGCCGGGCAAGGGGGTGACTGGCAGAAATTGGCTTCTTCCGCTCAAAGATTTCCTTCACAGACCTGGCTGCTGTGGGCAGAGGAGCAGGAACTGCTCAAAGTCAGAGGCGGAGTGGAGGAGGGTGGCTGTGAAGATGCAAGGGAGAAAGCGGCTGAAGATGATGCACCTGAAGGAGGAAGAGTAGAAGGAGGGTGGATTTTATTTTGTGTGCTGCTTTTGCTCAGGTGCTCTTCCAATTGCAGTTTGTGCCTTTTCTCCGTGTGCCTTCGTAAGGCACTTGTCCCTACGTGGGTGTTGGCCTTTCCACGGCTCAATTTTTGGAGGCAGAGAGAACAGATGGCATTGCTCCTATCTGAAGCAGACACATTAAAACATTTCCAAACTGCTGAGCCCCCCTGGGGTGATGGCACTATGGTGGCATCAGCAGCTGACATTGAAGGGCATGTTGGCTGGCTGTACATAGGTGACGATACATGGCGCCAGACACTGCCACCAGCTGTTTCTGACGACGAGCTCCCCCTGCTTCTTTCAGGAACTCTACTAATCAAGATTGTGGCAGTGATAAAAATAAATGGCAGGGCATGCACACCCAATGATCAAAATAAACAATTTCCAAAATAACTATTAACAGGGCAGCACTTTTTTTTAATTTGTTTTTTTTCAATCATGTAGCGAGCCCAGGGCTCCGGCGATCAGAGTAAGCAGGAAATCCCGTTCAGAATGGGATTTCCTGCTGGGCTTCCCCGGTCGCCATGGCGACGGGGCGGATGCTAGCTGCATGTAACAAAAAAAAATTATGCAAATCGGCCCAGCGGGGCCTGATAAATCCTCCTGCGCAGGTTACCCCGAGCTGAGCTCGGGATAACCGGCAAGGAGGTTAAAGTTTATTATTCCAAAATGTTAAAAAAAGCATGTTAAAATTACATGGGATGGCCACCCCATCACACCATAACGCTCAGATCACAAACCACACAAACAGACATACGCCGGCATCTAGCCCTAATCTCAGCAAGGTTGCATACAAGATGTGTTAAACTGCATGCAGGCAGCATGCCATATCCACATCCAAGACACTGTTCTTTCAGGAACTCGTCTCCTCCTACTCCTCTCTGACTTCCCCTCAGAACTGTCCCCCTGTTCATCTCCTCTATTGGGAACATACGTGGGATCCTTATCATCATCATCATCATCATAATCATCCTGCCCAACTTCGCTTGCCTCAGACACCTCCAAAACTGCACCAACAGCAGGTACTTCATCATCCTCCTCCGCACACGTTACGTCCATAGTGTCGCCTAACTCAGACATATGAGTTGGTGTAACTTGCTTAGCGCCTTCATCTGGTTGTACCAATAATGGCTGTGCATCAGTGATTTCCCCACCAAATAACTCCTGCGGACTGTCAAATGTAGTGGGTGTGGTACTTGGAGTAGCGCTGATGGCTGCGGAAGATGAGGTGCTCTGTGTTAAATAGTCAACCACGTCCTGACAATCTTGGGAGTTGATGAGACGTGCCTTCTTCTAAGCACTGTACTTTGGTCCAGGGTCGCACAAAATCACATCACCACGACCTCGCACAGACCTGCCGGGTGGCCTTCCTCTGGGTCTGCCTCTACCTCTGCCTCTACCTGTTTTGTCTGTTTTGTCCATATCGGGGGGGATGAAGTGAAAGGTATGCACTGACTTGAGTAATACAATGTGCAGTCACACAGGTGCAGTTAACAGGTATGCATGGAGTGGTATATCACACTGCGTGCGCTCACGTAGGTAGGTGGGTGCACTGACTGAAGTGAACAACAGGTAGTAAGTATTGACGGTGGAGCAACACTACATGTTACGAACCCTCACGGTTCTTCATCAGGTGTACAATGAAAACAATTACAACACGCACATTTATACCAGCTCAAAACCACACCCCTTTGCTAGGGGGCGTGGTGGTCATTAACTAGACACTGGCCACACCTTACTATCACAGTTGCAAACTCATTACATAGACTCATCAATTCTTTAAGTTCATAAATAGATCTAATATAAATACATATGAATAATACATAATTACCCAAACTACAAAGTTTAATTCATATCATTATTTCTAAGAACAATATCACAATAAGGGCACTCCAGATAGGGCTACCCATCTAATAAACATTATAACTGACCGTAATCCTAGGGCACTCCACTAGGGCTACCCGTGAACTCTGACCTAAAAAAAGAAAGGTGAAGAATGTAACAATAGTCACTACCACTCACTTCCATTGTTAATTACACCGCTAACATTGCATAGCCCGATTGCAGAAGGCAATATAAAAAGCAATGTAAAAGGCATCATTACTAAAGGCACTATACAAATTATTGTGATATTATTCTTAGAAACAATGATATGAATTAAACTTTGTAGTTTGGGTAATTATGTATTATTCATATGTATTTATATTAGATCTATTTATGAACTTAAAGAATTGATGAGTCTATGTAATGAGTTTGCAACTGTGATAGTAAGGTGTGGCCAGTGTCTAGTTAATGACCACCACGCCCCCTAGCAAAGGGGTGTGGTTTTGAGCTGGTATAAATGTGTGTGTTGTAATTGGTTTCATTGTACACCTGATGAAGAACCGTGAGGGTTCGTAACATGTAGTGTTGCTCCACCGTCAATACATGCTTTAAATAGCAAGCCATTTGTGTGCCGCCTCTTCACTGTTTGCATGACTTGACTCTCAGGGGGGTGACCTGAGCGAGGCGCAGCACCGGCAACGTAAGAAATATTCTTCCTGAAGTGGTTCCAGGGCCGTGACCTATCCTACTGTGAACAGGTAGTAGGTATATGCAGCGATGGGTATTACAATGTGCACCTGTCACAAACAGACAGGTACCGGACAGGCACAGTGACACTGCGTGCGCTCACGTAGGTAGGTAGGTGCATTGAAGTGAACAACAGGTAGTATGTATATGCAGTGATGGGTATTACAATGTGCACCTGTCACACACAGACAGGTACAGGACAGGCACAGTGACACTGCGTGCTCTCACGTACAGAGGCGTATGTAGAGGGATGCATGCATGGCTAGAGCTATGGGCGCCCCCTGCAGCATGGGCGCCATGCCTGCACCCATGTTGTGCAGCCGTAGCTGCTTGGTGTGTGTCCCTATTACGGAGACACAGTCACAGCTGCTCATTCTGTCCAGAAGAGCGATAAGAGAGGAGGCGCCACTAGGGGGAGCTCCAGGCGATAGTGCACTGAGCTCTGACGTCTCTGAAAGAGAGGGGGAAGCACGCTAAGGATGGTGGGGCTGGAACTGCACGAGACCCAAAGACATGGTAACTGGGACTGATCCTCTCCCTCAGACTCTGCAGGATGGGGAGGACAGTCATTGTGGCATGAAAGGTATGTAGATTAGGTCTGCACAGGAGGAAGGGAGCTCTATATGAAGAACTGACTCTGCTCGCAGAGTTTGTTTAGCTTCCCTGTGAGGCATGTGCAATGTGACAGGCTTCCCTGCAATGCGAGCCTCGCTATCTGCTATTGCTGTGTGTACCCCCCCCCTCCTCTTGTCTGTTATTGCAGTCTGTCTGTAACTCCCTGTCTGTTATTGCTGTCTGTCTGTGACCCCCTGTCTGTTATTGTTGTCTGTGTGACCCCCCTGTCTGTTTTTGCTGTCTGTCTGTGACCCCCTGCCTGTTATTGCTGTCTGTGTGAACCCCCTGTCCGTTATTGCTGTCTGCGTGATCTCCCTGTCCGTTATTGCTGTCTGTGTGACCACCCCTGTCCGTTATTGCTTTCTGTGTGACCCCCTGTCCGTTATTGGTGTCTGCGTGACCCCCCTGTCCGTTATTGGTGTCTGCGTGACCCCCCTGTCCGTTATTGGTGTCTGCGTGACCCCCCTGTCCGTTATTGGTGTCTGCGTGACCCCCCTGTCCGTTATTGCTGTCTGCGTGACCCCCCTGTCCGTTATTGCTGTCTGCGTGACCCCCCTGTCCGTTATTGCTGTCTGCGTGACCCCCCTGTCCGTTATTGCTGTCTGTGTGACCCCCCTGTCCGTTATTGCTGTCTGTGTGACCCCCCTGTCCGTTATTGCTGTCTGTGTGACCCCCCTGTCCGTTATTGCTGTCTGTGTGACCCCCCCTGTCCGTTATTGCTGTCTGTGTGACCCCCTTGTCCGTTATTGCTGTCTGTGTGACCCCCCTGTCCGTTATTGCTGTCTGCGTGACCCCCCTGTCTGTTATTGCTGTCTGTGTGACCCCCCTGTCTGTTATTGCTGTCTGTGTGACCCCTTCTGTCTGTTATTGCTGTCTGTGTGACCTCTCCTGTCTGTTATTGCTGTCTGTGTGACCCCTCTTGTCTGTTATTGCTGTCTGTGTGACCCCTCTTGTCTGTTATTGCTGTCTGTGTGACCCCTCTTGTCTGTTATTGCTGTCTGTGTGACCCCTCTTGTCTGTTATTACTGTCTGTGTGACCCCTCCTGTCTGTTATTGCTGTCTGTGTGACCCCTCCTGTCTGTTATTGCTGTCTGTGTGACCCCTCCTGTCTGTTATTGCTGTCTGTGTGACCCCTCCTGTCTGTTATTGCTGTCTGTGTGACCCCCCTGTCTGTTATTGCTGTCTGTGTGACCCCCCTGTCTGTTATTGCTGTCTGTGTGACACCCCCACCCTGCCTGTCTGTTATTGCTGTCTACTGACTGCACTCTGACACTCACAAGAGGGAAAGATGTTTGATCAGCAGTAACTGTGGGTGCAGGCTTTGCTTCAGTGTAAAGGATGTGGTGTTAGAGGAGGTGTTAGAGGGCAGAGGGGGCTGTATAAACAGCACTATTGTAATCTAGAGATGGACATTTGCAGATATACTTGGAGAATGATTATCATAAAATTTGCACTATTATATATAACAATGTAATACAGTACTATCTCTGGCGTTCCCTCTCTGCCCACTGCTCTATCACTTTCTTTCCTCCTCTCTTGCTGTCTCTCCCAGTATATCTCGGACCGCGTGTTCTGTTTTGCTTTCTCTGGCAACAATCTCTGCCCGTTCTCTCTGTTCACCATCACTTTATTTCACCATTTGCCAATGTATTTATGTAGCAGTAACGTCTTCTGCAGCACTTTACAGAGTACCAAGTAATGTCACTGATTGTCCCAATCTAATCCTACCATAGTCATAGTATAGTGTCCTACCTTATTATTATTAATATTATTATATATTTATTGATACAGAACTGACAGAGAAGGGGGGCGCAATTTCAGTGTTTGCCATAGGCGCTTTATTACCAAGATACGCCCCTGCTCACGTAGGTAGGTGGGTGCACTGAAGTGAACAACAGGTAGTAGGTATATGCAGTGATGGGTATTGCAATGTGCACCTGTCACACACAGACAGGTACCGGACAGGCACAGTGACACTGCATGTGCTCACGTAGGTAGGTGGATGCACTGAAGTGAACAACAGGTAGTAGGTATATGCAGTGATGAGTATTACAATGTGCACCTGTCACACACAGACAGGTACCGGACAGGCACAGTGACACTGCGTGCGCTCACATAGTTAGGTGGGTGCACTGAAATGAACAACAGGTAGTAGGTATATGCAGTGATGAGAATTACAATGTGCACCTGTCACACACAGACAGGTACCGGACAGGCACAGTGACACTGCGTGCGCTCACATAGTTAGGTGGGTGCACTGAAATGAACAACAGGTAGTAGGTATATGCAGTGATGAGAATTACAATGTGCACCTGTCACACACAGACAGGTACCGGACAGGCACAGTGCCACTGCGTGCGCTCACGTAGGTAGGTGGGTGCACTGAAGTGAACAACTGGTAGTAGGTATATGCAGTGATGGGTATAAAACACACCTTTTCAGACGAGCTTATAACATTCTATAGCCCTTATTTACTTATCTGCCACAATGTAATCAGAGGCAAAGGGTCACTTCCTCATCCATCCTCCACCCCCTTACCTAGTGTCCCCCCCACTACCCATTAGATTGTAAGCTCACAAGGGCAGGGTCATCCTCCTAATGTTATTGTTTTTGTAACAATATTTGTGCTGCTTGGAACTCTGCTGTACATTTGTTAGTTGTATCTATGTTCCCCTTGTCGTCTTATTGTGCTTTGTAAAGTGCTGCGGAATATGTTGGCGCTATATAAATAAAAATTATAATAATAATAATAATTACAATGTGCACCTGTCACACACACAGGTACCGGACAGGCACAGTGACACTGCGTGCGCTCATGTAGGTAGGTGGGTGCACTGAAGTGAACAACAGGTAGTAGGTATATGCAGTGATGGGTATTACAATGTGCACCTGTCACACACACAGGTAGTCACTGAATGTGCTGGGCCTGGCAGTGGCACACACAGTAGGCATTACCAAGGCTGTCTATGCAACACAAGTGTCAGTGGGACACACACAAAAAAAAAATAGATCACAAGAACAAGATTACCTCTCAAAAGAGCTGTTGAGGGGTGCTTTTTTAGCAATAACAATCAGCCAGGAGCAAGCTAACAAGCCTACAAGAGCCTAACTTAGCTTTCCCTATGATAGTCTGCAGCAGCTATGCCTTCTCTACTTACTGCAGGCACACGAGTGAGTCCAATGCCTGACGCTGCCTGCCTTTTATATGGGGGGTGGGGCTCCAGGAGGGAGTGTAGCCTATTTGGCTACAATGTTCCTGCTGACTGTGATGTAGAGGGTCAAAGTTGACCCTCATGATACACTATGGGGGCGAACCGAACTTCCGGAAAAGTTTGCGGTTCTCCGCAATCGCGAACCTTGGAAGTTTACCGGGAGCCGTTCACCGGCAAACCGTTCGGGCCATCTCTAATGACAGTTTGGTATTTTCTGCTACTAGATTTTACCAAGATCATTTATAAGTAAGCCAGATGTTTAGCAATTATTTTTATTGCTATATTCCCAGCATGTCATAAATGATGCCCATATGTTTCACTGCTCAATTAAAGGAAAATGAACCTTACTACTTTATAGAGTATATTTCTCTTTAAAGGTTATTAGTTCAGCAATGGACACTAGATTGTTTCATCCATGAGCACATTAACCTTTCCTGTCAGCTATTAAAATAATAAAACAGGGACAATTTTAAGCCTTTGTGATTAATCATAAAATACCAGCAAATCACATTCTTCAGAAATGTTGCTGTTTTATACACCTCGAATATAAGAGGAAATTAAAATGTTGCGCTCTCATTGTAACTCGCCATTTTATATGTGAAAATATATGGAGTGTTGTGGTGTTTTACTGGGTGATTGTTTTGTTGTGTTTATGCTGAGAACACATCATATGATAGTAATATGCCTGGGGAACATTTACCACATCAAACTCCTGATTATGACTGAATATATTGCCTCACCCACTTAAGGGGATTATTTTTAAAGCTATGATAAAATGCTACTATACAGTGGCTTGCAAAAGTATTCGGCCCACTTGAAGTTCTCCACATTTTGTCACATTACTGCCACAAACATGAATCAATTTTATTGGAATTCCACGTGAAAGACCAATACAAAGTGGTGTACACATAGGATACTGAAGAATGGCAATTTAATGAAACATGAGAAAACAAATACATGTCTGTGCTTCAAGAAGACAAACAGGTATGTATTTTGTATTATGAGCTAGGGTCAGTGGTGAAGGATTACTATGTATATCAGCATTTTACGCCAAACATGAAGCTAAGTATGCTAAATATAGCCTTTATAAAAAATATCAACTTGTCCATTAAAAGGCAAACCCCAATCACAGGAGGAAATGTGTACTAAACCTACAGCTGAAGCTAAAATGTCTGTTTGAGAGTGTTCAATAAATGTTAAATTGTAATGAATAGCAGCGAGGCAGCTGCGGCGAACAGCGCTACCGCCGCAACTGCCTCTGCCTCTCAGCCTGTAAGTGTTCCCGCACCTCGGGCGGCTCGCGTACCGAGGACGGGCATCTCTGGGGCACATAGGGTCGCATTAGCGCGTGCGCGCGCTCATAGACAGGACCTTTATGCAGGGAGGGGGCGAGTCAGCTGACCTGCGGGTCGGCTGACGTCAGAGGGCACGCTCGTCACCGCTGATTGGCTGAACTCTAGGGGCGTGCCTCGGGGATGCCTCAGCGTACTTAAGCACAGCAGGTTCACTCACAAGTGTCTGCTGTTGCGAATACTTTGTGTTAGCGCTCAGACCTTTGATAGCTATAATTATAATTCATTGAAAACTGTATTATTATCTGTGTTTGACTCTGGCTCGTTCTGACTACTCTTTTGCTCAACGCTTCTGTACTTTTGCCCATCTGATCTAGTTGCCGACTCTGCCTGTTTATCTTTCTGCCTCTGCCTCCTGATTCTGTACTTTATCTGCCTGTCTGTTGCCAACCCGATTTGTCTGACCACTTTACTCTCACCAGTGAGCCCTTGTCACTGGTGAGGAGCTCATTGTACTTTAGTGCCCACCAGCTCCTCTGGTGAGGTGACTCTGATATCTATCAGTACTACTGTTGCACCAATCACCTACCTGTACTTTAGCTATCACATCAGTTGTCTGATATGCTTGTATTATTGGTGATTCTGCAGATCACCATATAATCAGGTATATATCTGTATTATAGGTGATACTGCAGATCACCTAATAATCAGAACTCTGTTACTTGCTGACACCCATTGTTACATAAATCTTAATAAACAATTTGGCCTTGCAACTTAGATTTAGGCCCCTTATGTGATTGAGTGTGACACCCCTGCTCTAGAGCATAGAGGGTACCTGTAGTCAAGGTAATAAAACAAAGTTAGGTACTTATCTCATTAGGGGTAAGCCTCCTGTTCTGTGTTGGGACTCCCTCTAAACAATCTTCAACATTAATGTCAAAAATGTATTTTGGCCGCACTCCCCTTCGTGTATAAGCATGGCCACACTGCACAGGCCCAAAGTATGGCCTGCACCTGCCCAGTAGCACAGAGTTAGTGGCTCTGTGCTACTGCGCAGATACAAACCCAATTGTGCCTGCGCAGTGTGGCTGTGATCATACACAGGGGAGAGTGTGGCCACTAAGACGAAGATGGTCATGGGAATGTGGAGGGGTCAAGGATCTGGGAAGCCTCTAGACTCTGAAAAAAATATTAGATACTTACCTCAGTAAGGAGGAGCTTCTGAATGCTCTAAAGTCTAGTGCATCCAGAACCTTTCCCCTACTGAGGTAAGTATCTAACTTTTTTGTTTCTATGATAACAGGTTTTCTGCCCAGTTACTTATTATATGTTGCTGAAAAAGATTACCTTTTCATGGGATTGGGAAACATTCAGCTAGGCCTTGGTACTTCAACGATTAATTCTAAACTGTATCTTTGCTAAAAGCAACACACACTGATCAATCCACAAGTAGAATGTGCAGTCATATACATCCACAAATTAGATAAGTTCTTCCCAATACTTTAGCCATCAAGTGTTACAATGGCAAATAAATAGTATATTCACTAAACAGCGGTAAAGTTGAAGTGCGCAAACAGCACATGACATTTTTACCAGTGTCCACACAAGTAGGGTAGAGTGCAGTGTCCACATCTCACAACTTGTGTTATGTATACAATGCATGGGTTGCTTCTATAGTGCACATGGCAAGTTGTGCTATATGGGCTGTGCATGCTATACTGCTTGCTTAAACACTGTTTAAATGACTGTGCTCTGCAAGCACACTGAAACGTTACCACTTTTTTTTAGTGAATAACCCCCAATGAATCCATCCTTTAATAAATTGCAAGGATTGTGTGGCCCTTTAACCCTCCTGGCGGTTTATCAAAATCTGCCAGGGGGCAGCAAAGCCGTGTTTTTAAAAAAAAAAAAATTTCATGTAGCGAGACAAGGTCTCGCTACATGATAGCCGCTGCTCAGCAGCTTCCACCCAGCCCCTCCGATCGCCTCTAGCGATCGGAGATCAGGAAATCCCGTTCAAAGAACGGGATCTCCTGGAGGGCTTCCCCCATCACCATGGCGACGGGCGGGATGACGTCACCGACGTCATCGACGTCGTGTCGTCAAAGGGGACTCCGATCCACCCCACCCCACGCAAAGTGCTAGCTGTGTGCAGCAAAAAAAAAAAATTATGCAAATCGGCCCAGCGGGGCCTGAGCAGTGCCTTCCGGCGGCATAGCCCGCGCGCAGCTCGGGCTTACCGCCAGGAAGGTAAATGTCACACCTCTGGCTAACCTGAATTGCTAAGTGAATTCAATGCAGTCAATGGACTTTTCAGTAAAAAATACTCTGGCATATATGTAATTCCCTTTTCCTCCTAAGTTATCTCCTAGAAGACCTAGGAGATAATTTTCATGATCTCTTTAAAATAACTTTTAAGCATTTTACAATTGAAAAAGCACCTAAAAGTTGGTTAAAAGTACTATCAAAATTATTTTGAGTATTTTCTTGCTTGCTGGTGGTTCAAAGGGCATTTTATGACAAAGTGTGAAAATATCACCTAGGAGAAAACTTAGGAGAAAAAGGGAATTGCATATGGGCCTCTGTCTCTCAGCTTACGTATGCAGCGTCTTCAGAATGGAAGCACAACTTACAACCGTTCTCTCTTACACAGGTAGCACCTCTGGTACTGGCTCCAAGCTAAGTTCCATTGTCCTCTGATACGCCCTCCTTTGGGCACTCAGCCAAAATCTCTTCCTGTTGGGATGTTAGCCTATGAACGTAATCAGACCCACCTTGCTGGTAAATGAACATTTTACAGTGACAAACAGACAACAATTCCACCTACTTCACCAGGTATGCAGGTGTGTAAACTATTATCTGAGTCATCAATCTGCTGACAGCCATAATGCTCTATGACACATATGTTACTCCAGCCAACGGAAAAACACATTGTTGGCCCCTCCAGGAGCCAGTTTCAGTGTTACTGGATCACCTCTTACCTGAAATCAGGTTCTGTGATTATTAACCCTTTATAATTCAGTGCATCACAGTCTAACATTATTGGCCAAAAATTTACATAAATTGACCAACTAAGATACTTATAAGCAGATGAACTAAAATATATGAATAGAAAACTTTGTCTGTAAATAGATAAAATAGAATTCATGCATTAAAATCCATCTCATCTCTTGAAACGACAGATCAACCTAAATGTATTATCCTCTTTTAAAACATTTTAAAAACCTCATAGTTTTCCTAATCCTGTTAAAAAAAAACATTAATATCAAAATCTGTATTCAAACAATACTGGTTTTTAGCTGTATATACTTTGTGTATGGCCCAGTTCACAATGGCACAGATAGAACGGATCAGTTTTTAAAGGCATCAGTTTTCCATCCGTGGCCCTCCATTCCGTCATTGCGATGCATCTGTCGACCTGGAAACATTGCTGCAGACCCAAACTTGCGGTCTGTGTGGAGGAACTAACCAAATGGATCTGTTTGAATGGACCAATGTGAACAGATCTTTCATTTAACATTGGATCCGTTCGCATCTGTTCTCATCCGTTCCGTTACGGTCCGCTAAACCGTCCATTTTTTAGGCCAATGTCAACCAGCCCTAACTTTGCATTGTAGATTTTTTTCAGTATGTCCTCTACTCCATTTTTTTTTTTTTTTTTTGCTTTTTTAATAAAAATGAGGCATTCATCTTCAGGTTTCACTTGTGCTTTATCCTAAAATGTTCTGACACGCTGAATATTTATGTATGAATAAAATGTACCTGAATCAATTTTTTGAGGAAAAGTTAGGCACTTACCTTAGATGAGGGAAGCCTCAGGATAACCCTGAGGCTTCCCCCGTTTCCAAGAAATATATGTGATTTTTTTTCTCTCAAACTACTTACATATTTTGAGCACATGTTTGTTTCCTGGGGGATTAAAGGTATTCCTTTAATAAGGAGAAAAACATTTCCTGTGAGAAATGTTAGGAGAAAGGTTTGAGTCACGGACTGCTACTTCTGTTATTGAATCAGTAAGGTGTTATAGCAATCTCCTTCACACCTTTTGATTGCAGCTCCTAGCTTTTCTCCTGGGATATCATCTTTCATCTTCTGTTTAAAATAACTTTTCAGCACTCTGCAATTGAAAAAGTACTAAAAGTAGGTGAAAAGTACTGCCAAAATTATTCAGACTATTTTCTTACCTGCTGGTGCCTTAATAGGCATTTTATTGATAAGATTTAAAAATATCCCCTAGGAGAAACCTTAGGAGAAAAGGTTGATTGAATAGGGGACCCATTGAGAACAATTTACAACGTGCAACCTCAATAGGATGCCAATTGATAATTGGGCAGGCATTCTTCAACCAGAGCTGTGGAGTCGAGGAGTCGGAGAAATTTTTTGGTACCTGGAATTGGAGTCGGAGTTATAAACTGAGGAGTCGGATAATTTTTGTAACGACTCCTTAGCCCTGTTTCCAACTATATAAAATCTAGTAACAGGATCACCATCACCGGTCTGATTGTAGTATTGCTAGCGCTGGTCTGGTTTAAAATGTAAAAGAGATTTTATTTGAGCATGTATAATACATCCCTATGTTAGCTTGAATGGGGCCAAATAAAAATCAGGGATGCCTCTATAGAGCAGAAATGTGGAAATGCAGACTCCATTGTCGCTGGCTGGCTATTTCGATTTCCGAACTTTTGATCGCTTCACATGAATCTTTTTTGCTAACCTGACACATTAGATTAGACAAAACAATCATAAATCAAAGTAAAGGATCAAAAATGAAGAGAAAAAAAAAATGATAAATCATGCCCTTCAATCAATATAACAGTTAAAGATCAAAAGAGCCAGCTAATGTAGATAAGGCATAATATTTAGTATAGTTTACAAGGAAAATCCTCATTCTTACGCCAACACAGCCAAATGGCAAACTTAACAGTCAATCTTCCGAGAATCTTGCTAAGTCAGATTGGCTGTGAGACCGAACTTGAAAAATTTGCTTCCTCATCTCTACTACTGACACATGTGGCAGTGTACAGTGTCAGTAATCATGGGAACTGTAATAGAAACCCTTATCTTCATGGAGGTTTCTGATTGCCTCATTTCCTAACCAGCAAGCCTGCAGCCCAGCCAACAGGGGTGGTCAAACCAAAACTGTCCTCTGCCTTTGCCATGCCCAGTCATGGTGAATAACAAGTAAAAGCCCCTGTAAACATATCAGGGCTTGCTGTGTTTCCTTTCATTATTTATTCTAGGATTTAAAAAAAGAATACATGGAAACATGTCGTATAAGTCAGCATGAAATTATAACAATGCTTTCAAGGTAAATCGTGGGCTTTGCATTACAATGACTAATAAAGATGTGGTCTTATTCCCGATTCCTAATGTGTAACCGAGAAAGATGATAAGCTTATCTAGCAGCATTTCACGATCAAGTACGTTGAAGCAGGCAGAGACAGCTCCAAATGACATACTTTAAATAACATGGTTAATATTTAGCTCAGTGCTACACTTACATGCCCACATTTTTACAGCACATAACATTCACTTTGTGTGATTCAGTGTCACTGAGAAGAGCAGCTCCGAGAAACATAGAAAATGTCTGGGGTGAATAAATGTCTCAAGTACTCCATGTTTGTGTTCAACTTCTTGTTTTGGGTGAGTTATCACATTACTGCATATATGTGTGATCTCTATCTATTCACTGTTCAGAAGAGCAAAGAGATGTCTCCGGCATGGCTTTGTGCATGCTCCTTTACTTTTTACCGCCTTTAAGCTGTGTTCTTTACATAGTTGAAATGATGCTGTTGTGAAAATTGCTAGCGCTATGTGGCTGTAACTCTTGATAAAGAGGTGGATTTCTCTGTAGATCTAGCATATTTCAGGTATTATAAATCAAATCTTGTATACTTATTAACGTTATAAGTAAAAGTTGAAAACTATAGGAATATATGTATTGATATTTAGAGTGGATGCTGAACCCTTGCACAGGACAGAAGGAAAACATAGAGAAATGCAGCCTGTATGTATTTAGAGAGTTTAGCCTGTCTAATCCCACTCATCTGTGACTAATCACCTTTGTAATTTGATCCCTCAGCTGTGTCAGCTCAGGAATCTCCTCTGCCATGGCAGAGCAGCTAATTGGTAAACACGGGGTGTGAACAATGTGCCTGCTTCCATAATAGCAGGAAGTAGACACATTGCAGATTTATTGCTGGATTTGTATCTGCTATAACAAAGAAATTTTTTTCTTTAAAGGTTATTATGTGATTGCATATATTTCAGAGCAGACAGGAAGTTCTGAGCTCAGGTTCACTTTAAGTCCTAAAGTTTCTAAAATAAATGTGGGTGCTCTTTTAATGACCTCTTGTCAGCAAGGCCTATGCATGTAATTCTGATCCTCTATTTGAATACTAGAACTTGAAAAATTGTGCAAATTAGGCAAGTCAGAATACCTGGTATTGACAATTCTGCCAGGTTAGTAAAGTAGGAAACATAGCCAGAGGATTAGCATAACAACCGGATAACATTCAAAGTGAGATATGAGGTGGCCACACACCATACAATTCTTTTTTTAGATTTATTTTCAATTAAAGAATTACAATACATTTTTTCTGATTTGTTGTTTTTTTTTGGTTTGGAAAAATCCTCGGGGGGCCGCATTCGGCCCACAGGCCTTAGTTTGAAGACCACTGATCTAAACTAACTATAACTTGGGGGAATTTGATCAGTTTGTGTGGCTGGATAGTGTAGCGGTTAAGGGCTCTGCCTCTGACACGGGAGACCTGGGTTCGAATCTCGGCTCTGCCTGTTCAGTAAGCCAGCACCTATTCAGTAGGAGACCTTGGGCAAGTCCCCCTAACACTGCTACTGCCTATAGAGCGCGTCCTAGTGGCTGCTGCTCTGGCGCTTTGAGTCCGCCAGGAGAAAAGTGCAATAAATGTTCTGTGTTTGTTTGTAAAAGATGTACCCAAATGGTTGAGCTGATAATTATTTCACTCCATCTAACACTATTCTATAATCAAATATAGGCCCTTACTGAACTGTAAATATCTCAAAATAAATTGTCCGTACAGCTACAAATGTTAATTGTAAATTGTAAATGCTAACATTTAAATACCCATGATAGCAAGCACAGGAACATAATTTATTTTTGGCAGAGAGTCCTTGTGGATAAGTTTATGGGAGTGACGAGTGGATGCTAATCGCTGCTTATCTTGTGTTAGGTATATAACACAGAAAAATCTATATGACATTGTTCAAAGCAAACAAAAGGTAGAAACCTACCTTTTTATTAAATAGAAAGAAGAAATTGGACTTTGCTCTTGGAGCAGGAAGAAATCTGAGTAATCCCAAAATACAGAAGCTTAATTGTTCTGTGTTTTTAGTCATTTGTAAATAAAAGTTGGAGGGCACAATATTCTGGATAATTTATGAATGTTACCTAGGCTAGCAAGTATCACAGTGAGGTTGGAGTCAGTTCAATTACTTAAAGCGGGATGAAACTCAAAATAAAAATCATATTAAAATAAAAAAGAGCCCTTAAAAATATATACAATCCATTTTAAACTGTAAATAAAGCATGATTCCAGCCTTACTTCTAATGCTTTGATTCTCAAACTCTTTATAAACATATGCCATGAACGAACTGCTGTGCATTCTGGAGGAGTATTTTTTCTATCCCTGCAACTGGAGAGATACTGAAGACTTCCTAGGCTGCCTCTGGCAGTTTTAATTTATGATCTACAGCTGCCTCAGTCCCTGGCTCTACTAGCACTCAAAAAGTTGGTCTGATTGATGCCAGAGATGGACGGAGCTGCAGATCATAAGTTAAAACACTTGGAGGTAGTCTTGGAAGTCGCTGGAATCTCTCAGACTGTAGGGATACAGTACAAAAAGACGCTGCTCCAGAATACATAGCATCTTATTCTCTCCATGGGGTTTATAAAGGAATTTGAGGATCAAAGAGTTAGCAGTAAGGTTAAAATCAAGCTTTAGTAAAATGTGTAAAATGGATGATATATATGTTACGGCCAGAACCCGCAGTGTGGCCACTTCTAGTTCTGGCCAGCCACTTCGGGTTCTGGCCGGCCAATGTGCGAAGTGGCCGCAGCGCAGCGGCCAATGTTAGAAATGGCATGTTTACACTTATTTTACAGCCGTCTCGCGCTGCGGCCAAATGTATTAAAAGTTGCTTAATTTAATTAAATAAAGCCGGCGGCAATGTGATAGATGAAGCCGCCGGCTTTCGCACTGCCTCCTCCTCCTCTTCTCCTCCCCCCCCCCCCCGCCTCTCTCTCTCCCTGCCTCCTATACGACATACGGAGCAGCCGGGCGGGGATACGCGTGTCCTCGAGAGTCGTTCGTCGCGGCAGGGGAATCCTGCCGTTCCTGCAGAGCGGGTGCTGGCAGAAGCAATGTCTGCAGCCTCCCCGCTCTGCTTCCCCTGCCGCGACGAATGACTCTCCCGGCGGCTCCATATTGTATGGAAGGCGGGGACAAGGAAAGAGGCGGGGGGGGGGGGGAGAATTGGGGGGAGGCAGTGCGAAAGCCGGCGGCTTCATCTATTACATTGCCGCCGGCTATATTTAATTAAATTTAAGCAACTTTTAATACATTTGGCCGCAGCGAGACAGCCGTAAAATAAGTGTAAACATTCCATTTCTAACATTGGCCGCTGCGCTGCGGCTACTTCGCTAATTGGCCGACCAGAACCCGAAGTGGCTGGCCAGAACGCGAAGTGGCCACACTTCGGGTTCTGGCCGTAACATATATACAGCAGTGAAGAGCGAAAATACCAATATTCTTTTTGCATTAATTTTCACAAAAAATAATGTAAAATTTGACTTTCGAGCGAAAATGCCATCAAAAGTCATTTTGCAATATGTTTGTGATTTTTCACAATTTTTTACGCTATAAGAAAGGATTTTTGTGCCTTTTGCAAATTTTTGCAGTAAAAGAATAATGTTTCACATTCTTTTGAATTTTTGCAACAGAATTATTTCCATTGACCATATAGTGAAAATATAATGTATTTCGCAAATATTTCCTCAAAATTGAAAATAGCATTTCTGATTTGAAAATGACTTTGCTGAAAATTTGCAAGCATTACTGATATGCAGTGTATTTTAAAGTCACTTTTTTTCATTTTCATATAATTATTATTTTGAGTTTAATCCTGCTTGAACTTTATTTGCACACACGAGGGCTCATATGGATGGTCAAGTAATAAATCAGTACCATTATGGCCCCACATTTATCTCAGCTTTGACACAAGGGAGTAACACACTGCCAACATTTTCATACTGATCGATGATGCTTGTTCAGATGGGTTCGGCATTGCATTATCAATATACCATTTGCTCTGAGCCTGTCAGAAATCAATGGTACTGGGTATGTAAATAAGCACAGTGCAGCCATAATTTTTAGCACAAAGTATTACATTTATATCTCAGCTGTCTGTTTTAATCACAGTAGGAGTGTGTGGGGCAGTAACCCACAGCCAAGAGTTACAAGTATCAGATGTTGCCCAATCACCTGCAATCATGTAATTAATAAAAAGTACAGATCATTTCATTGAAGAAAATAAAAAGAAAATGTACAACCCTTTTCATGTGACTTGTTTTAGATGTTACTGTTTTGAACTTTTTTTTCTGCCTATAGGGTTTTATCCTATACACTTAACAAACATAACTAGAAAAACAGGTATCATGTAACAGAAACTTTAACCGGTAAACACTACAGATTTACAGCAATCTGACCAGCATTTTCTGCATTCCCCATTTCCTCATTATGGTGCACCTACAAATCTACTTTACGCAAATGAGTTAATGTAACATCAGAAAAGAGGTAAAGTACTGTATTTAGTAATATTTTTTATTTGAAATCGTTTTTTTGAGCATTCGCTCTCAAGAAGACTTTATTTTGTCCTATCCAAGAGAGTATTGACTCAACTTCCAAACTTTTGCATAAGATAAGAACGTATTTTTGGACAATAAAGCTACTCCAACAACTTAAAAAAGCTACCCATGAGCTTGCATTATTGTCTTTCCTTGGATAGTCAGTGTGGATCAATGTTGAAACAGATGGCAGGAAAATCTGGGTGATCTAGATGTGGAATCAGGCCGCGCCTCTGGCTCCTGATCACATACTGGTGATCGTAGTGATCATGGAGGTAAGCAAGCACCTCCCCTGTCCATGTTTCCCCAATGATCACTAATCACGTCCCTCCTCATCAGCAGCCAGCCCGTACTGAAGCATGTACCAGCCTGGCTTCATGATGTCATCAAGCCCGGGACCCCGGTACATGCTTCAGTATGTGGCTGGCTGTCATGATGCCTGTTTGTCGCTGGATCCTCTGGTCCTTAAAGGGTGCTGGTCCTAAAAAGGCTTAATAAAGAAAATAAGGAGTCTAAAACACATTCCTTTTCACAGGATTTTTAAAATATATTTCATAATGTCGTACACAAAATTTTCTTAAAAGGCATTAAACAAAAGTCTTCAGAGAAGTGCTCGCCTTTGTGGACCTTATTCTTCCCTAGTGCACTAGGTATTCTGTCTATTTTGATAGCTGTTATGACAATAAAACTATTTGTAGACCTAAATGCAGAGCTCAGAGTACTTTGCCCTCATATAATCAAAGGTAACCAGGCAACCAGCTAAGCATAATGAAAATATTTGTTTATATGCAGCAAGTAAAGGTATGTACAGATGCTATAAAACAGTTGTAAATTAATTTAAAGCAGGCTAATACTGAAAGCATTTACATGGCTTTGGCAGCTGTTATATCATAATTTTGCTTGCTTTTCACAATATGTAAATAAGCTGGTAAACTGGTTGCTAGGTATATATACATAAAGATGGAACTCAGCTGAGGTGGTCGTTCATGACCATCTCACCACCTCAGCTGAGAATCAGGCATGTGTTTAAGTGTTCCCTGAGCTTATTTAACTTTAAACTTTATTTGATTGCAGGGCTAAATTTTCCCTGCTGCTGGGTAAGTGTGCTTCCCCAGCCTGGCAGCTTGGCAGAGTGGGCGGCAGGGAGCTTTCATAGTTACCTGTCCAGATGGCTGGATCGGTTTCTAAATCCTCCACTGTAGCCCTGATGTAATCCCAACATGTCTTCTCGGTTCCGATCACATGATATGACATGGGATCAGGATCCGGGAGAGCATGTCAGCATTACAGCGCCACCCGGTGATGGAAGAGGGGTAATGGAAGAGTCTCTTCCATCTCTGCTGTAACGCTGAACGGTCTCCTGGATCCCAATCACAAGTCATATCATGTGATTGGATTTGATCAGGACCCAGAAGAGAAGAAGCGGCCCAGAACAGGTAAATATAACTGCTCCTTTCCACCTGCTCGTTTGGCTGCACTAGACAAATATTTTTTTTGGTTTGAAACTGCCAATTGGTTAAAGATTACAGATGGACCGAACGCTCAGTGAGCAGTATTCGGCAAAGATCGGGTATTCGCGTTCAGTAAGCACATGGCACTATTCGACCCGCCCCCATACATCATCATTGGGCTAAACTTTGACCCCTTGCATCACAGTCAGCAGGCAAATGGCAGTCAGTCAGCCCGCACTCCCTCACAGACCCACTCGCCCACTATGAAAATGCTGCAGAGCCCTCCTTGTCTGTCTTCAGCTGGAGAGGAAGGGAAAGAGCTTGCTGGAGATAGGGAAAGCATTAGCTAGGCTTGTTTATATTGATCCTTGCTGGCTGATTGCTGTTTAATCACCTCAAACAGCCCTTCTGAGGGTTACTTCATCCCTCTGCTGGTGTGTGTGTGTGTGTGTGTGTGTGTGTGTGTGTGTGTGTGTGTGTGTGTGTGTGTATATGTGTGTGTGTGTGTGTGTGTGTGTGTGTGTGTGTGTGTGTGTGTGTGTGTGTGTGTGTGACACTCCACAGCCCACAGGAACCAACCATTGTGCCCAGTGCCCACTATAAGCACAATAGTGCTCCAGGGCCTCTGTTATTATCACTAATTTGTGTTTGAACTGTTGCAGCATATTCTCAGTGTTTGTCTGATAGTGCACAGACAGAGCACACTGGCACTGACCCACACGTCTGGCATGCCCCTATCCAGGTGTTAGACCCCTTGAAACAAGTTTTCCATCACTTTTGTGGCTTTGTAGGTTTCTAAATTCACCTGCCCATTGAAGTCTATGGAGGTTCACCAGATTCGCATACATTTGCGGAAGTAACGCATACGCCGTTCACGAACGGAAAATTTGACGTTTGCAACATCTCTATTAAAGATTTGGCACACTGGCTCTATAAATTATTATTATTATTTATGCCTCGTTCACATCATTTAGCGCAGATGGCTGTGCGATCGGAACGCAACGTGTCCGATCGCACGCCATCTGCGCTACTATGCGCTGCGCTGCAGATCCCATTCATTACAATGAATGAGATCTACACTGCGATTCACAAAAATGCGTGCAGCACGTGATAGCGCAATCGCGCTGCCACGCAGCGCATATGATGGGAATGGAAGAAGGGCTGTCTATGCCCTTCTACCGTTCTTGCGCGTCGCACACTATACGCGCTGCTTAAATGCGCACGGCAACGTGTATAGTCTGAATAAGGCCTTAGTATTTATATAGCGTTGACATCTTCCGCAGCGCTATACATAGTATAGTGTCTTGTCATTTAACTGTCCCTCAGAGGAGCTCCCAATCTAATACCTACCATAGTTATATATCTATGTATGTATCTTGTAGTGTATGTATCATAATCTAGGGCCAATTTTGGGAAAGCCAATTAACTTATCGTTATGTCTTTGGGATATGGGAGGAAACTGGAGTGCCCAGAGGAAACCCACACAAATATGGGGAGAACATACAAACTCTGAGCAGAGTGCTAACCACTATGCCACCATGCTGCCCAGCAGAAAACATTTACTCCGTCAGTTAGAACCTGCTCTATTGTGTGATGTGCTGTTATCCCTTTTTCCCTTCATCCCTTTGGTATATAAGACACCACATCTGTATATCACTCATTTCGTGGAGTGTCGTCTGCAAGGTTGAGCTCAATCCTAACAGGTGACACCAATGGTGTATGTGCACCTTTAGTCCTTAGTACATGGACTGATGGGGAGTCCCAGAAGGAGATTTAAAAATTATTTTCCTTATTCAACTTAGAGCATCAACATCAGTGGTACTGCAGCAGGACTCTCACAGTGTCAGTGTTGCTGCAGGGGTGGTCTAGCGTTGTTGGCAGTGCTGTGGTGGGAATCCTTATGCAGCAGGCGGTTCTGCAAACAAGATATAGGAAGAAAGAAGACGGGACAGAAGAAAAGGGTAACAAAACAGGCTAAGAGAAAATAAAAGAAGAAAGAAATGTACAGTAGAACATGTCAGAAGGAGGCTGAAGTATACAGAAGATGATGTCATAAGATGCATTTATATAGAAGGAGAAATAAGGGAAGAAAGTATACAGAAGAAAAAAGGCTAAAGATGAAAAAATAATCATTTTTTTCAAATGTGATTATACTTCCCAAACTGAAGTTTCAGTTACTACATTCAGGTTTTTTTTTAAAGCAATTACAAGTATTCCTTGTGTAAAATTGTTTATTTTCACTGCAGAGAGCAGTAGAAGCTTGCTTATCTCTGGTCATCTGCAAATGTAATTTTTGCCAGTTGAAGCTTTCTGCATGTCCCTCACTCTGCTTCCCTTCCCTGCTGGATTGACACATCACCCTGACAACATCTGAGTCACGTCAGCAGGAAAAGAAGGGCAGAAAGAGGACACAGGCACAGGGAGATCCTTGCCTTTGCCGATGACCAGAGATAAGCAAGCTTCTACTGCTCTTTACAGGGAAAATAAACCATTTTATGCACTGGGAATACTCGTGAATGCTATGAAATGTTCTTTTATGTAACTAAGAGTACTTACTGAAATTTTAGTTTTGGAAGTATAAACGCACTTTAAATATTTTATTTCCAGCTTTTATTCTGAATAAGGTGTGTTTACATTTACTTCTAAAAAGGGTGTCAGAAATGGAAGGAAATGTAATTTTGAGTGCCGCCATGGGCGCCCATGTTAAAATGAGACATTATTAGCTACAGCTGTAAATTTAGTGGGAAAGAAGCACCCAAGCAAAATAGCAGCAGTTGAGTTTCGATCCAATGTATTCAGGTATGCCTCAAAAATAACCCCCTTTACCTACTTACCATGGAGAGGATGGACATCTGGGGGTTCTCCCTCTATCTGAGACAATGTCAGATGCAGGGGCGGCGCCAGGGGGGTGCTTGGGGGTGCTCGAGCACCCCCTAGAATTGTCCAAGCACCCCCAAAGCACCCCCTGGAGTGAACTGACTTCAGGCGTCTAAAAGACGCCAAGTCAGTTCACACAGCGGCAGCACGGAGCAGCAGGCAGGGCTACGGTAAGATGGCCGCCCGAAGCCCTGTTCTGCAGACTTCGGGCGGCCATTTTCCCGTAGCCCTGCTCTCAGCATGCAAGCAGGAAGTCTCGTCGTGACGTCGGGAAGGAAGAGGATCGTGGGCGGGCGGGCGCTTCGCGCCACAAGGAGGTCGTGCCAGTGGTCGGGAAAGAAGGTCTTCTGGCTGTAGGTGAGTAAATGGGTTTTTCTTTTCTTTTTCAGGTGGTGCTGATTGTGCATATTGGGGTCATTTCTGCTACGGATTGTGCATATTGGGGTCATTTCTGCTACGGATTGTGCATATTGGGGTCATATCTGCTACGGATTGTGCATATTGGGGTCATATCTGCTCTGGATTGTGCATATTGGGGTCATATCTGCTCTGGATTGTGCATATTGGGGTCATATCTGCTACGGATTGTGCATATTGGGGTCATATCTGCTACGGATTGTGCATATTGGGGTCATATCTGCTACGGATTGTGCATATTGGGGTCATATCTGCTACGGATTGTGCATATTGGGGTCATTTCTGCTACCGATTGTGCATATTGGGGTCATATCTGCTACCGATTGTGCATATTGGGGTCATATCTTCTACCGATTGTGCATATTGGGGTCATATCTGCTACCGATTGTGCATATTGGGGTCATTTCTGCTATGGATTGTGCATATTGGGGTCATTTCTGCTACCGATTGTGCATATTGGGGGTCATATCTGCTGCCGATTGTGCATATTGGGGTCATATCTGCTGCCGATTGTGCATATTGGGGTCATATCTGCTGCCGATTGTGCATATTGGGGTCATATCTGCTGCCGATTGTGCATATTGGGGTCATATCTGCTGCCGATTGTGCATATTGGGGTCATATCTGTTACCGATTGTGCATATTGGGGTCATATCTGCTGCCGATTGTGCATATTGGGGTCATATCTGTTACCGATTGTGCATATTGGGGTCATATCTGCTCCCGATTGTGCATATTGGGGTCATATCTGCTACCGATTGTGCATATTGGGGCCATATCTGCTACCGATTGTGCATATTGGGGCCATATCTGCTACCGGTTGTGCATATTGGGGTTATTGAACATGTTTTTTTATTCAGATCTGCGCACATTACGTCTATTTTCTTGAGAAAACATGCACAATTATGTGAATTTTCTGGGGAAAGGGGCACCAATACTTGGGCCCTCTGTCTTTGCGTTGCACTTTTAAAGGGAACCCGAGGTGAGCATAATATTGAGGCTGCCATATTTATCTCCTTTTAAGTAATACCAGCTGCCTGGCTGCCGTGTTGGTCCTCTGCCTCTAATTCTTTCAACCATAGACCCTGAACAAGCATGCAGCAGGTCAGGGGTTTCTGACAATATTGTCAGAACTGACAAGATTAGCTGCATGCTTGTTTCTGGTGTAATTCAGTTCACTACTACAGCCAAATAGATCAGCAGGGCTGCCAGGCAACTAGAATTGTTTAAAAGGAAATAAATATGGCAGCCACCATATCACTCTCACCCTGGGTTCACTTTAAATTACAGTTAGCCCCGCCCTCATCCGGTCATGACCACGCCCATTTTTTCACCGCGGCGCGCTTCGCGCGCCGCAGGTTGTAGCCACCCCCGTTTTTTGACAGGTAGTCAGCTCCCCCGGAAATTGGTCCAGCACCTGCTTAGCACCCCCTAAAAAAAATTCCTGGAGCCGCCACTGGTCAGATGGAAGCCCATAAAGCCTTACAACCTCTTTGATGAAGACTTCAGCTGAGGGGGTCTCCCAGATACCACCATAAGTCACTCAGACCCTATCAGCACCTGTATAGGGTAGTTACACTGATCTCCCTGAACACAAGGTGGGTGAAGCTCCTTTGGTCATGACATGGACAAGGGGGCTTTGCAAAAAGAGCAAAATATTTCTGCCCTTTCTTTCAGTTTCCCCATGACCATGCAGCTGATAGTGTGCAGATGGTGAATCCCTAAGAAGACATGGTGGAGAAACGAGAGAGAGGCAAAGGTGCAGGGGGAGTGAGAGAGAGAGCAAGAGAGAGGGGGGGGGGGGTAGAAAGAGAGAGAGAGAGAGTATCAGGGAGAGAGAAAGAGAGAGAGAAAGAGAAATAGAGAGAGAGAGAGAGAGAAGCAGGGAAGAGAGAGAGAGGTAGAAAGAAAGAGAGAGAGAGACAGAGGAGCAGGGAGAGAGGGAAGTAGAAAAAAAAGAGAGAGAGAGAGACAGAGGAGCAGGGGGGGAGGGAAGTAGAAAAAGAGAGAAAGAGACAGAGGAGCAGGGGGAGAGAAGGAGAGAGAGAGTGGAGCAGAGAGAAAGAAGCAGGGAGAGAGAGGTAGAAAGAAAGAGAGAGAGAGAGAGGAGCAGGGAGAGAGAGAGGTAGAACGAAAGAGAGAGAGAGAGAGAGGCTCAGGGAGAGAGAGAGAGAGAGAGAGAGAGGTAGAACGAAAGAGAGAGAGAGAGAGAGGCTCAGGGAGAGAGAGAGAGAGAGAGTGAGAGAGAGAGGAACAGAGAGAGAGAGACAGGTCAGAGGTGCAGGGAGAGATACGGGGGACAGGGACATAGAGAGAGAAGGCAGAGAGTTTAAAGAGAAACAGAAAGTGGGAAAGAGAGAGAGAGAGAGAGAGAGAGAGAGAGAGAGAGAGAGAGAGAGAGAGAGAGAGAGAGAGAGAGAATATATAATAAGGGTGCGTACAGTCTAGTAGATGACAACGTGTGTCCAGAGAGTTTCAAAGATCTTGGAATTATGTCTTTGGAAATAATTGTTTAGAATATTTGTGGTATTGTGCACTGGCCATCTTTAAAATAATTTCTGTGTCTTTTCAGATGTTTGATTTTGTTTGTTCTGTCGCTTCATATTTTCTTTAGTTTTCCGTTAATTACTTTTAAAGTGGTATTATGAAATGCAAAACAATACTAAGGTTGGACTGTACTACCTTACAAAGACTATGGCCTCAATTCACTAAGATCATGCTAGAGATAATAAGGCAAGAGAAAACTTACCTCCACACGTGAGAGAGTTATCTTACCTCTTCATTCCTTAAGTTACCTCTCCTGTAGTTAATTTACCTCCTCTGTAGTTAATTTACCTCCTCTGTAGTTAATTTACCTCCTCCTGTAGTTATTTTCACATGCAGCTAATTAACAGCTTGCCTTTAACTCTGGAGTTATTTTAAGGATTGGAGAGTTTATTTAAAGACAGAAGAGTTAACTTTAGGCTTGCCTGAGGTAAAATATTTCCTGAATACTACATGCCTTATCACCATGGTAACAACTCTAGAAGAGTTATTAAAGACAGGAGATAAGTTTAGTGAATTAAGGCCAATATCAGGAGTAAATGTTTCTAGTTATTATTTTAAAGTACTGAAAGCTATTTAAGTAAGTAATTACTGAAGCAAGACATGCCTTTATAGATATTAATGTGGAACTCATTGAACATCATTTGTTGCACCATACCTGATGCCTCCTGATGCCTCAGTGAATTAAGATCTTTTTTTTTTTTGTAACAATAATCCTGTTAGGGGTAGTGGATAGCACTATTGCCTTGCAGTGTTGGATCCCTGGCTCGTATCTCAGCCAGGGCACCATCTACACCTAGTTTGTATGTTCTCCCCGTGTCTGCATGGGTTTCTAACCACATCCCAAAAACATAAGTGAATTGGCTTCCCCCTAAATTCACCTTAGACTACCATGTTACACAGTCCTCAAAGATGCGTACAAGGCTACCAGCCGAGCTGCTCTAGGCAGCTCGGATCACTGCATAATCCGCCTGATCCCTACCTACAGAGAGCATTTTGAAACCTCAAAGCCGTTAGGACCATCAAAAAATGGACGGAGGAAGCTAAGGGGCAACTTCAGGCCTGTTTTGACAGCACTGATTGGTCAGCCCTGGAATCTTCCTGTCTAGAGGAATGGTCAGAAAAAGTCACCTCCTACATTTGATTCTGTGAGGAAACATGCATTCCAGCGGCGACCATTAAGATCCTCCCAAACAATAAGCCCTGGTTCAATGGCAGACTACGCAAGCTATGTAAGTCAAAAGTGGAAGCCCACAAATCTGGAACACCAGAGGAGTTCAGGGAGGCCAGGAACACCTTAAAACGAGAGCTGAAGATGGCAAAGAGAGACTACTCCAACAAGCTGAAAATTAACCTTCAGTCCAACAACACTAGCGAGGTCTGGAAAGGCCTAAGGGCTGCCATAAACTTCAGGGCCCCTCCTCAACACACACTTCCAAACACTGCACTAGCTGAGGAGCTCAATAAATTCTATTGCAGGTTTGAGGCCGAACCCATCCTCCCCGAGGATCAGGCGACCACATCCTTTCCCAGGCATCCACTACCCTCCTCACCTCCGCACTCTGGTCTGCCCCCCCCCTAGCACTGTAGCAGGAGGCCGATGTACTAAAGCACCTCCGGAAGCTAAAGACAAGGAAGGCCTCAGGCCCGGATGGCATATCCCCATCCTGTCTGAAAACCTGTGCAGGTCAGCTAGACCCAGTCCTCACCTCCATTTTCAACAGATCCCTGGAGCTGGGCAAAGTTCCTTCCTTTTTCAAAAAAGCTGACATCATCTCAGTCCCCAAGAAGCCAGGAGTCACGGATCTAAACAACTTCAGACCTGTAGCCTTAACTCCAATCATCATAAAGACCTTCGAAAAAGACTGGTTCTATCCTATCTGAAGAACCACACTGCCACCCTACTGGATCCTCTCCAATTTGCATACAGGGCCAACCAGTCCGTGGATGACGCCATCAATATCATTCTTGCACATATCACTGAACACCTGGATAAACCCAAGTCATATGCCAGGATCCTCCTCCTGGACTTCAGTTCCGCATTCAACACCATCTGTCCAAACATTCTGCATGACAACCTGGAACAACATGGTGTTGACCCCACCCTCTGTGCCTGGATCAAAGACTTTCTCACTAACAGGACACAGCTAGTTAGACTTGGCGGCTACTCCTCCAGTGTAAAAACCACCAACACTGGCGCACCGCAAGGGTGTGTACTATCACCGATGCTCTTTTCCCTGTACACAAACAGCTGCACCTCATCTGCGGACATGGTCAAGGTCATTAAGTTTGCGGATGATACTACCACTCTCTGTCTCATCGGTGAAGATGGCGAGTTTGAATATCACTGCGAGATTGAGCGGACCCTCGGGTGGTGTTTAGACAACAGACTTGTACTAAATGCGGCAAAAACTGTGGAACTGATAGTGGATTTCAGGAAGAACGCTCCATCACCCAGCCCAGTCTTCATCAATGGCATGGAGGTCACCAGGGTACAAAGTGCGTGGCTCCTAGGCACCACCTTCACCGAGAAATTGAGATGGGATGTAAATACCTCCACAACACAAAAGAAAGCCCAGCAGAGACTGTTCTTCCTGAGACAGCTGAGGAAGTTTGGAATGCCAAGGGAACTACTGACCTGTTTTTACACAACGACCATTGAATCTGTCCTTTGCTCATCCATAATTGTCTGGTACTCAGGTGCTAACGCAAGGGACAGGCTCAAACTCCAGAGAGTTATCAACACCGCAGAGAAGATCATCGGGTCCCCCCTGCCTCCCCTAGACCTTCTCCATACATCCAGAATGAGGTCCAGGGCCAACAGGATCATGTATGACCCCTCCCACCGTGGCAATCACTTCTTCAAACTCCTCCGCTCAGGGCGTTGCTATAGGTCCATCCCAGGGATGGTCGTAGTCAGCCAACTTAGCTACACTGGAAATGCGCGTAGTTTTACGCAATTACGCTTAGCCAAACAATGGCTTCTAAATCAAATATTCGCTTCATATGCATTTCGTAGACTACACGTTAAAATACGCAATTACACGTAGTATGAAGCATAGTGTATGCGGATGCTTATGCCAGCATGCAGAAAATTTTACACGTTAATTCCTCTTTAATTGCTTATACCAGGAACTCTTCCGTGTGTACATTCCCCTTTCCAATGTGTAAATTTGTAAGCATACAATCGCACACGGAAAATTAGCCGCGAGTAATGCATTCGTAGTTCACTACGCAATACACATGTTAACTACGCATAGTGGGCGTAAGCTACGCATTTTCGTAAGCGTAGTTTTGAAACTTCACCTATGAACTATGATGCGTAGATGCGAACTACGATGCGTAAATTCGCACTGGCGTAGTTTCTGCTCATCCCTGGTCCATCCCCACCAAAACCACCAGGCGCAGAAACACATTCTTCCCACAAGCGATTCCCCTCCTCAATTCAGACCATCTCTCCAATGCCATTTTCTTGCCCCCTCCAAGCCCCTTGGCACGCCAGAGCATGATCGCATGCCCAATGACTGATTCCCACTTTGGCACAACATGGTTGCCATCAGTACAAACTTTGCGGTGTAAATAAGCGGCTGTATAAATTGTAGCTACTTTCACTACATATTGTAATTTGCACTATGTTGTTGTGGTATTCGTATTGTAATTTGCTCTATGTTGTTGTGGTATTCGTATTGTAATTTGCTCTATATTGTTGTGTTATTCGCACCATGCCAATTGCCTGTGTCCACAAACAATTCCGGGTGTGGCGCCTGTCGCACTTGGCGAATAAAGAATTCTGATTCTGATGGACATATGACTATAGGGAATAGATAGTGAACCCCTCTGAGGGACAGCTAGTGACACGACTATATACAAAGTTCTGTGGAAGATGTTAACAATATATTCATACTAAATAATAATAATACAAATTACTTCATTCTACATTATACTTTTTTGATCATTTTCCTTTGAATCTCAAAATATACAACTACAGTTTTTTATTCATGTCCTTTTGTTATTCTACAGGTATGTGGCTGTATAATTTTGGGTGTGTCCATATGGCTTCGTGTCAGTAAAGATGCTCAGGAGGTGAGTCAAAACACGGATGAGGTGAATCTACACCTTAAAAAGGAAGCACAGAGACAATGGGAGCCCAGTAGTGCAATATGTGTCACACTAATATATGAAAATATTAGAAAAAGAAGTGTCACTCACAAAGGGGAGTTGCATAAAAGGGCAACCAACCAAATCAAGCAGGTGGAGAAACCCATCTCCACTTAGTAAAAAAACAAATTAAAATTATAACAAAAAAGATGGCTTACCTCTATAATGACACAGGAGTAATGCAAGAAAGTTTATTATGCACTGGCAACGTGTTTCATGAAGCTATGCCCACTTTCTCAGGCCTATTGGCTGGATAGAGGTGTACTGGTTAAGGGCCCTGCCTCTGACACAGGAGACCAGGGTTTAAAACTCGGCTCTTCCTGCTGAGTAAGCCAAAAACTATTCAGTAGGAGACCTTGGCCAAGACGCCCTAACACTTTTACTCCCTATAGAGTCCTATACTCCCTTTTACTCCCTATAGAGTATATTTACTCCTAGTGACTGCAGCTCTGTCGCTTTGAGTCCACCAGGAGAAAAGCACGATATAAATGTACTGTTTCTGTCTGTCTAGCGTAGTGTCACCACTGTCAATAGCTGAGCCATGAGCACTTCTCTACATACAGTGGCGTAGCTACAAACCTCTGGGCCCCGATGCGGAATCTGGATGTGGCCCCCCCACGGCAACAACAGCCCCCCTCCCCCGGCAACACCCGACGCACACACATATCCAAATCCCTATAGCCAGCTATAGGTCCCCCCAGTATAGGTAGCCAGGCATAGGTAAGCCAGTATAGTTGCCCCCGGTATAGGTTAGCCAGGTAGGTGCCTCCAGCATAAGTAGCCAGTATAGTTGCCCCCAGTATAGGTTAGATAGGCAGGCGCCGCCGGTATAGGTTAGATAGATAGGTGCCCCCAGTACAGGTTAGCTAGGTGGGTGCCTCTAATATAGGTAGCCAGAATAGTTGTCCCCAGCATAGGTTAGATAGGTAGGTGCCCCCAGTATAGGTTAGTTAGGTAGGTGCCTCCAATATAGGTAGCCAGTATAGTTGCCACCTGTATAGGCTAGCTAGGTGCCTCGAATACAGGTTAGACAGGTAAGTGCCCCCAGGTTAGATAGGTAGGTGCCCCCCAGTATAGGTTAGATTAGGTAGCTGCCCCCCAGTATAGGTTAGATGAGGTAGGTGCCCCCCAGTATAGGTTAGGTAGCTGCCCCCCAGGATAGATTAGGTAGCTTTCCCCCAGGATAGGTTAGATTAGGTAGCTGCCCCCAGGATAGGTTAGAGTAGGTAGCTGCCCCCCAGGATAGGTTAGAGTAGGTAGCTGCCCCCCAGGATAGATTAGGTAGCTACCCCCCAGGATAGGTTAGATTAGGTAGCTGCCCCCCAGGATAGGTTAGATTAGGTAGCTGCCCCCCCCAGATAGGTTAGGTAGGTAGCTGCCCCCCCCAGGATAGGTTAGGTAGGTAGCTGCCCCCCCCAGGATAGGTTAGGTAGATAGCTGCCCCCCCAGGATAGGTTAGGTAGGTAGCTGCCCCCCCAGGACAGGTTAGGTAGGTAGCTGCCCCCCAGGACAGGTTAGGTAGGTAGCTGCCCCCCAGGATAGATTAGGTAGCTGCCCCCCAGGATAGGTTAGATTAGGTAGCTGCCCCCCCAGGATAGGTAGGTAGCTGCCCCCCAGGATTAGGTAGGTAGGTAGGTAGGTCCCCCCCCCCCCATAATGAAGGGGGGAGCCGCAGCTGCGGGGAGAGCAGCCCGACCTCTCCCTCCCTTCCTCTCCCCGGGCCCCCCCCCCTTCAAATGCAGAGTGCGCGGCGCACGGAAGCGCTGTAGGCAGAACTCACCTCCGTCCCTGCGCCGCTGGTCTCCTCCCGCTCTGTATAGATGTTGTTACACACTGCTTCCTGTTTAGCCGGAAGCAGTGTGTAACAACATCTATACAGCGAGAGGAGATCAGCGGCGCTTGGAACGCAGGGACGGAGGTGAGTTTCAGCCTACAGCGCTTCCGTGCGCGTCACTTTGCATCTGAAGGGGGGGGGGCCCGGGGAGAGGAAGGGAGGGAGAGGTCGGGCTGCCCTCCCCGCGGCTGCGGCTCCCCCCTCCCAATAGCGCGCACGGCGCACGGGCCGCACTCAGTCCTGGCCGCACTACAAAAAGACATGGGCCCCCCCGGGCCCCTCCCCCGCCTCTTCAGGAGCCGGGCCCAGTCGCGCATGCGACCGCTGCGACCTCTATTGCTACGCCCCTGTCTACATATTAAACTTGCCTTACTCTTCAGTTATTATAGAGCTAAGCCATCTCTTTTATTATCCTTTTAGTTGTTTTTAACTAAGTTTTATACATTTTGAGTGTTTCTTCACCTTTCAGCAGGTGAGTAATAAGAAACCATTCAGGAAACATCTTGCTGCAGGTCTAATCATCAAGTATAAAAAGTGGACATTCAAGCTGTTTTATTTGGTACAAAAATGGCAAATAAAATCACTTGCATTGGACAATGGAGGTTGCCAGTGCAGAGAGGTTGACAGTTGTTTAGCCTTTCATGAAGGCGTGTCAGGACAACTGACCTCTGCACTGACCTTATATAGAGTACAAGTGAGCTGATTTTTTTTTGCAGAAGTCTGTTCTGAGGCAGTTGTTTCATCCTGGTATGGGCAAAAGTAGACATAAGCATTGTGCAATGGTCCGCAATGAGGGTAGAAGTGGCGATGCACTTCCGGATGGGGAGTGCTGGCAATCACGCCAGTGCTCGATGTGATGGGCCTGCTTGCCGCTTGGGGACACTGCGATTAGTGTGTGTCTCTGGCGACAGGAGTCTAACAGGAAATGGGTTTGTTTGTTTGGCACCCCTCGTGTGTAATTAGCTATACAGTGCGTGATGGAGCCAGTAAAAGCCTTCCTTGCCACACCTTACAGGTAACAGCCCACTTGTACCCTATATAAGGTCAGTGCAGAGATGGGTCTGTTGTCATGGCGAGTCTTCGTGAAAGACGAAACAGCTGTCGACATCTCTGCACACTACTGACCTCCTGTTACGATACCTCTGCACTGGTAACATAAAACATCACGTGCAGTGCATAGGAATTGCAAGAAATGCAGGTTTGTCACTAATGTGGAAATACACAAAGACTCAGACCAGGAATAAGACCAGGAATAAGGAAAAAATAAAGGTTTATTGCAACATAAATTAAGCAAATAGCATCAAAACGTACATTGACTTTATGCACAGAAACCAGGCAATCAAATAAGAAAATATGTAACTGCAAAAAAGGACTAGTAGTAGTAGTCATGACTTTGATGAACAGAGGCGCCAGCAGAATAAAAACAATTAAAAGTTTTAAAATATGCTGGGGAGGCAGTGGTGGACTTACCTCCGAAAGCAGACTAGACTACTTGTCTGACATAAATAAACACTTTATTAGTACCCCAATAGATGCAACGCGTTTCGCAGGACCAAGCCCGCTTCATCAGGCAATAAAACAAGGGACAAAACAGTAGCTCTCAGGAAGCACATATAGCGCCTCTGTGAGTAGTAGTCAGGGATATATATACATTAAGTGCTCCTTGCATATAGTGAATATGCAAAGCAGCCTTAAGTATATATCACTAGTGTGCACACTAAACCCTGGAACCTGGTTAATATATAAGCACATAAACTATATACAATATATACACACACAAGGCAACTTAACCATATATCGACAGGCAATGGGTAGTCATACAAGCAAGGTCAAACCAGAGAATCATACAGTGATATAATAGCTTAGGCAAAATATTAGTCAGGGAATAGCAAAAGATCATACATGGCAGGTAACAAGAGCAAGGCAGGGAAGGCTAGAACACAGAGAACAGGACTAGGAAACAGGCTTGATGAACTAGCAGTGAACTGAACTGGCCTGCTGAAGCTGATTATATGGTGTGCTGGGAGGTCAGATGACAATGTCCATGTGATCCCAGACCTGCTCTCATTAGCAGTCTGCAACAGAAATGTTCCTGTAGGAGAAACCTTTGCTGGTGGGCAGAGAGCAGTTCGGGCTGCATAATCCCTGAAGAGCCTGGGGACATCTGCTGGTGATACATAGGAAGTTCATTTAAAGAGTTCATGATGTTACCAGCAGATGCAGATCGTGACACCTCCCTCATCCAACGTGAGTAATTTTATTTGCCATTTTTGTACCAAATAAAATCTTGAATAACAGTTTTAATGTGCCCTCCACTTTTTGTACGTGAGGCCTGGACTGTTGTTGCTTGCTAGGAGGTGGCACTTGTGGTCTGCTGGGGGTTTTGATGCACCTGGCTTCTCTTGTCTGTGGTTTTGCTGCAGTTCTAACTGCTATATTATGGACGTTGTTTTAAACTAAAAGCAAAATAATTCACAATTTAATAGGAGAATATTACTGGTAAATGGAAGGTGATAATGACATTACTTTTACCTTGAAATCCATCAGTGGTTATTACGTCCTTCTAAATCTAGCCATACATTGGTTGAGGCACTTGATTCTGTAAAAGATCAATTGTCGGTAATAGTGTTTGATACACCACATTGTATCGCCTGAATAATAAGAAATTGGTTGAAAATTAATTAAATTTCTGGCCTATTTAACATTTGTTGGGCCCCTGCCACTGGGATAGAGGATAGGTCAGTGACAGTGGGGATGATAGGACACGGGGCCGGCACTACCATTAAGGCAAAGTGGGCAATTGCCCCAGGGCCCCAGAGCCTATTGGGGCCCCCCAAGGTCTTCCCCCAACTTAAATGTTTCTCCCCGGGGGCCCTGCAGAGTCTTTGGCAGAGTAGCATCTCACCTGTCCCGGTGGGCACACACCTCTGTCCATCTGTGGCTCTGTGCACTTCCATCTTCATCCACTGCTGGCTGCATCTTCTCTTTGACCGGTGGCATATTACCTGATAACATGCGTTGGGTCACATAGGAGATGCTCCCCTGTAAGGATGAAGTTGTGGAGTGCATGGGGTCAGGGACTGACAGAGGAGTGCGCGCCCGCCAGAGCAGGTGAGACACTGCTATGCCACTGTTTCTGCAGGAGTCCCAGGGAACACAAAAGGCCCCTAATGCTGCTTTCTGGTTTAGAGGAGTCTGTCAGGGGGGCCCCCAGATTCATTTTACCTAGGGGCCCATTATTACTTGAATCGGCCCTGATAGGACACATAGGTGGTGATGTGAATACTGTAGTTCCTATATTTGTTTATGCACCATTTGGGGATTATATGACAGCTAATGAAACTGTACATTTGTTAAATTACTTCAGTTTTTCTCAGCTCAATATAGGGATTATGTGATTTTTAGCAGCACTCCTAGGGTTATTTGGAGACTTAGCCCTTATACAATTAACTTTTTTTTTTCCTTTTCTCCTAGTTCTTCTGTTTAAAATACATTTTCAACACTCTGCAGCTAAAAAAGTCCCAAAAAGTAGGCGGAAAAGTACTGCCAAAATTATTCTAGAGTATTTTCTTGGTTACTGGTGGCTTAAAAAGCATTTTGTTTTACAAAAAAGTGTGAAGATAAAAGTGAAATTAATAAGGGTCTTTATCTATTTTCCTAAAAAATAATACTGCCTTTATGGTCTACATGTGAAAACAGGTGGAGGCCATTTCATTTTTTCTTTCTTTTTAGAGTGAGTCACCCATTTTACAGCCAAACCAGTTATAAGCGAGTTATACAATGTTTATAGCGCTACTGTTTCTGTTAAATTTTCACTCAAATTTTCATTTTCTGATGTCTTAGCTCCAAGTAGTACAACGCTTATTGTACTTTATTATGAGCCTGTAGGCCTTCATGCCCTTTATCATTCTACCCATCCCACACTGACTCAATTGTGTGATAGTTCAAACTACATTAAAGCATAAAAAGATTGTCCATCTTTAGCAGGTGTGTCTGAATCGATGACTTATAAAAATGCTCATCCCTCTTTGCATTTGCAAAGAACTTCTCAAAATATTGTGCCTCTGTCAATCATCATTTCACAAAGTTCAGAATAGAGGGAGTAACCCGTGTGTACATTTACATAAAGAGGCCTGGCTTATGTTTTAGGAAGGCCCTTCAAGGGATTTCCACCTTTGCTCTAAGAGCAAGATAGAATTTTATTGAGTAAGACACTTTTATGGGCCTTATCCCTTGGTTCTGAGGTCTGTCTATTTTTTAAGAATACCTCTGGATACATATATAGGTATATCCCTGTTACTGGAAAGGATGTTGAAAAGAGCAACTTAGATTATTAG
The DNA here is from genome assembly GCF_040937935.1 of Hyperolius riggenbachi. Classification (NCBI taxonomy): domain Eukaryota; kingdom Metazoa; phylum Chordata; class Amphibia; order Anura; family Hyperoliidae; genus Hyperolius; species Hyperolius riggenbachi. The sequence goes on from NC_090648.1 coordinate 311,614,122, forward strand.
AAGCATAGGGGACTTCAGCTGTGACAAAAGCCTAAATTTACGTTTAAAAAGTAAGCTTCAAAAGTAAGATATGATAACCATGTATAAATATATAGATGGCCACTACAAATAAAATATGGACATATAGTTCACTTTAAAGAGAACCCGAGGTGGGTTTGTGAAATCATATTAGGACACAGAAGCAGGTTCTGTATACAATCACCTGCCTCTGTGTCCTTTCAGTGTGCCTCCAGCTCCCCCCCCCCCCCCCCCAGGCTCTGCTGTCCCTCATTATAAAAAGCGCCAGGCTAGTGACATGCAGATTGTTGCTAGCCTGTTATTTACCTCAGGCTGCCACTCACCGCCGCTCCCCCACCTCCTGTATAGCGCGGCTCCCCGCCTGTGTCCCTTCCCTCCCTACCCTCTGTAAGCTTCCTCCAATCGGCTTACAGAGGCGGGGAGGGAAGGGACACAGGCGGTGAGCCGTGCTATACAGTAGGGGGAAAGGCAGCGGTGAGTGGCTGCCTGAAGTAAATAGCAGGCTAGCGACAATATGCGTATCGCTAGTCTGGCCCTTTTTATAATGGGGGACGGCAGAGCCCGTGGGGGGGCTGGAGGCACACTGAAAGGACACAGAGTCAGGTTATTGTATACAGAACGTGCCTCTGTGTCCTAATACGATTTCACAAACCCACCTCGGGTTCTCTTTAAGTCAATCTAAACATGAACATTACAACTATAATGGAGTAGCGTAACTGCAAGAAAACATGAATAGAGAGTTTGTAATGAAAATAATGTTGCTTACTCCTATTCATGCATGTTTGTTAGGGATCACACCAGGTAAATGATTCCATGCAGCCAGCACAATGCAGAGAGAGGAGTTGGTGTGGACTCTAAGACTTACGCATCTATTCCATGGCCGAGCTTGTCTACGGGTAGAGCATTTGAGCTGATTAATAATGAAAGAGAAGGGCAAGGGCGTACCGCTCCTGGTTCAAGCTAGTGGATCAGACTGTGACAAAATATCTAAGAATGCAGTTTGTTATAATAATACTAATAATTATCTGCAGCAGAACAATTAGTCTCATGTGCTAATTTCCATGCATTTCCTATTTTTTTGTTGCATTTTAGAAAATGAATTTTCAAGGAAGTGGTATGCTGGTTGCAGTTGATGTGATGATAGCAGTGGGTTCAATAATTATGGTGCTTGGATTTTTTGGATGTTGCGGAGCTATAAAGGAGAGTCGCTGCCTTCTCCTACTGGTATGTATTTATGCTCCAAATGCCCTAAAATCCCATACACAGAAAGCACATGCATGCGCGCATGAAGAATAATGTTTGTGATCAATATGTGTCATGTTTTGAGGCTAAATATTGCTCTTCGGCATCTGTACCCTATATTGTATCTAAGTATGGAAGATATCTATTCAGCAAAAAAAAAACAACAAAAAAAACAAACAGGAAGTCGCTGTGGCAAACTCTATTTACAGTATCTGCATTTAAGAGGGCTTGGATACTTGCCTTCCATTAAAGAGAATCTGTATTGTTAAAATCGCACAAAAGTAAACATACCAGTGTGTTAGGGGACATCTCCTATTACCCTCTGTAACAATTTCACCGCTCCCCGCCGCATTAAAAGTAGTCAAAAACTGTTTTAAAAAGTTTGTTTATAAACAAACAAAATGGCCACCAAAACAGGAAGTAGGTTGATGTACAATATGTCCACACATAGAAAATACATCCATACACAAGCAGGCTGTATACAGCCTTACTTCTGAATCTCAAGCGATCACTTGTGTGTGTTTACCTTCTGTCCCCAGCTTCTCTCATGCACTGAACATTACAGGCTTCCTGCAGACAGCTCTGCCTATGTCGTTAATTCCTCAGTATGTGACAGACCAGCTCCTTTCACAGCCTCCAGAGGAGGATTTTTATCCAGCTCTCTTCTATCACTGATAAGATAGCAGAGACGCTGCTGGCTTATGTAAATAAAACACACACTGGAGTGTGCATAGAGGAACAGTTCAACACTGAAGAACTTGGCAGCCTTCCAGACACAGGCCGACAAGTCTGACAGGGGAAAGATACATTGATTTATTACAGAGATGGTTATAGTAGAAAGAGCTGCAGTGAGCCAGAACAGATTAGAATAGGTTTAGGAACTTTTAGGATGGTAGAAAAAACGTTGTAATTTTTGTTACAGAGTCACTTTAAAGGACATCCACGACTATAATTACTAGGTCATTCCCAGGAGAGTTGATCCAGGGATTTATCTGACTGCCATCAATGACAAGCCTTGCAACATTTTCCGCTTCCCTTGAAACAACTGGGATATGTGCGGGTTCAGGACAGTGTCGTTTTGTTGTTGTTGTTTTGTTATATTCTTTCTTCTGGTTGAACTTGATGGACAGATGTCTTTTAAACCAAGCTAATTAATTTACTATGTTATTTATCGCTGCTGAACAGCTCAATAGAAGTCTAAAGCCTGTGCACACCATTGCGTTGCTCACACATTATACAAAAACACATGGCACATGCATTGCTTTCCATTTCAGAGATGGCCTCAGCAAGAGGGCTTTAGCTTTTTTCATCTTAAATGGTTAATAACCATATAAACTGCATAGTAATTTGTGCTTCTGTCTGCTTATGATATATGCAAAGCTCAATTCATGGGTTTAGGTCCAATTTAATAGTAATTTTCCTCCTCTTTTCTGTTTAGTTCTTCATTGGCTTGTTTCTGATCCTGGCACTTCAAATAACAGCAGGCATTCTTGGAGTTGTCTATAAACCAAAAGTATGTTGAAAAACATTCAACAAACACCTCCTGCATGGCAGCAAATATGAATGAGCGTGAGTTAACTTTCACCTTTAACACTTATTATTTTCCAGATTGAAGAATCAGTTAACAAAACTTTACATGAGATGTTACCATTACACAATAAACCAGCTGAGGTTATAAACAGCTTGGAAACTATCCAGAATCAGGTGAGACAGAAAAATTACATATCTGTCTATGCAACAAATACATGATCCATGATTTTGTAATTCTTAAAGCATGTGGATTTCGTAGAATGCCATAACTTTCTTAAAGGAGTCATGAAGCAAGTTAAGCAACATTCCAATGGCCTACCTCCAGCTGTTCTTTAGGTTATACCAAGCTGGAACGCAGTGTCCATTGCCCCCCGAAATCGCTAATTTTGACGTTAATCGAGGCGGTAATATTACTGTGCCCATGTTGGGGCTGTAGACATCTTGTATCCGGAACGCTGGCACAGTTGGAACGCATAGCGTGCTTCCGTACGCCCGCGCACTCATACAGTAGCCGTCGGAGGCGTGTTAGAGCTTGCCATTCTCGCTCGCAAGCCAAACCCTCCGCTTCTGTAACCGCACACCAAACCCTCCCTCCAACTTCCGCCGTGCAACTTACTTTGTATTTTTTTTTAGTGCACGATTAGCTGCTATAAGCCTCAGCCTCCGCCAGCCTGTCCTGTATGTCAGCGCGTCTCACACATGGATTAGCTGTGCATGAGAGCGAGCTGGAAGCTAGGCAGAGACTGGAGGGAGGGCTTGGTGGGCGGTTACTGAAGTGGAGGGTTTGGCTTGCGAGCGAGGACAGCAAGCTCAAACACGTCTCCGACGGCTAATGTATGAATGCGTAAGCACGCAATATGATCCAACTGAGCCAGCAGGAGTACAATGAAATAACTACTGCATCTGCGTGGCCCAATTAATTCCAGTTTTCGGGAGATCCCGACCTCGAGGTCAGGTCCCCGACCGGAGTGAATACCGGAGAAAGGAGCAGTTTTTTTAACACAACAGAGGAGGCGATCCGCCGATCCTGCAGAAAAAACAGTGAGTAACAGGCAGACAGGAGTCTTTCACCTAGCACAGTTTGGCTGATGACTCCTTTAAATAAAGCTTAATGCAATTTTGCCTTCTTAAAACAGAAATTATCTGCAATAGTTCAGCTTTAAGCAAGCAACTGTGGTTTCCCATGATGCATCAGTCCTGACTAGGCAAATCATCTCTTTATGCCCCTGAATGCCAGGCACACATACATAACCACTGTTGTGTAGTGAGCCTTTAGTTAATAAATTGTACAGAGACACGTCAATCCAACATGTATACAGCCCGTTTCTGACTTTCTGGTCCTCATCAGTGCATGGTATGGAATGATATGATTCCATGGGATATATTGCCTGAAAGCTGAGAACATGAAAATTCTACGGTTACATAGTCATTCTGCCTGTATTTGTTAAATTAATAATTTTTTTAAAAATACACCCAAATCATTACTGGAGTTACTTGGGCCAGTACTAAGGAATACCCAGACACCTCATGGTGACCATTTCCAGGTGGTTCTGAGTCACCATGAGCTGTCTGGATATTCCTTTCTTAAAGGGACACTGAAGTGAGAGGGATGTAAAGGCTGCCATATTTATTTCCTTTTAAGAAATACCAGTTGCCTGGCTGATCATCTGCCTCTAATACTTTTAGCCATAGACTAGAATATTATTCAGATGCTGCTGCAGCCAAATAGATCAGCAGGGCTGCCAGGTAACTGGTATTGTTTAAACAGGAATAAATATTGCAGTTTTTATATACTTCTCACTTCAGTTGTCCATGTACTGTGAAATATTGATTGATTTTAACCATACTTAAGAATCGATATTGATACGTTTTGTGAAAGGAGAAAAAATGTCCATTTATTTACCGTATATACAAGAAAAATCTTTTGCACTTTTTTAATGCCAAATTTCCCCTTGCTAGTGTATGATATGCCTGGTTAATTTGCAGGACTAACTTTCTCCTTGAATTTTTTTAGTTTGCAATTTACAAAATTGTCACAAAAAATTGTGTTAAATGGCCTGCAGATTTGGTGAATCAAATTCTAAAAAAAAAAGGTCCTCTTTATTTTAGCCATAATTCATTTTTATTAGAATTCACTTGTGTTGCCTGATGCAACACTGATGGCAAGGCAGTGGTGTATCTTAAAGGGTGCAGGCTTGCCTAGTGCTATAGGCGCCATGCCTGCCCTCCTGCTGTGCTGCCTGCTGTCTCCCAATTGCAGCCCCAGACCACCACTGCCCGCTGTCCCCAGCCCTGCTGCCTTCCTGTCAGAAGCTCTTTGGCCAGTGCAGTGTGTGCGGGGACAAACCACTTTTCTCAGCGGAAAGGGGGTTTGCAACAAGCTGCTAGTTGTAAAAATAAATAGACTCTCAGGCTGGAGCCTGATCTACATTTCCCATTCTTTCTTGCTCGGCATTTACAGCTCCAGCTCTATGCGGACAAATAAGCTGAGAACTGCAGAGTCCTGGAATGTGAGCACATCCAGCTCTCCCCTCCCCTGGGAAAGTGAAGACGCTAGCTAGGAAGTGAAGAGGAGAGATGCACAGTGGAGATGCGAAGTTCGTATCTTTTCAATGATCCGGATGATTCGAATCGGATCATTGAAAAGATCCGGATCTTTGATCCAAATCTCGGATCATTTTACAAGGGAAGCATTCGGGGTGAAATGACTAGCAGGACAGGAGAAGGGGAGGGGGGTGGACACACAGAGAAGATGGACAGAGGGCAGGGAGTGGACAGAGAAGGGAGGAGGGACGAGCAGAGAGCAGAAATGTTTGTTTGCACGCAATACCCACATGCTGCAATTATGCTTTACATATATTTCACCTATATGTTCATCTGTATACTCCCAACTCCCATTCCCCAAAGCATTCCCAGAAGTGAAGTGCAGCTGTTTAGAGCAGTGCATGAGGATCATATTGTACAGCAATTACAGTGCCTGCTCTGTCCTAGCCCAGCATGCTGCCTGTAACGTTACTGAGCTGTGCCAAAAGTTTCCAATGTGTTCACTGTGCCCAACTACGGAACAGACAGCCTATAATGAGCAGCACATTTCAGCCAGTATGTGTGCTCTACACATATCTGGCAGTGGCACCGATGTCCCCTTTCTCTCATCTACCTGTGGCTGTGCAAGGCTGCCTCCCCTTCAACAGAGCGATCCATCTCTGCTCTGCTTCCAGGACCCTGCTGCCCACTGAGAGGGGGGCGTGTCGCTCCTGACCCCACCCCATTTGCGATCCAAATCACTCATTTTGATGATTCGGATGATTCGACTCACAAAATAGATTTGGATCAAAGATCCGAATCGTTCATGATCCGGACAACACTAATGCACAGACACACTGGTGCAGGGGAGACAGCATGACAGAGTGTTGTGAGCTGGAGGTGATGCTGTATGTATGCAATGTGTGCTGTATGTATGTGTACATGTGTATGGATCTGTGTATGGATCTGTGTATGAATGGCTGCTGTCTGGATCTGTGTATAAATTGCTGCTTGTATGTATGCATTGTGTGCTGTATGTGTGGCGTAACTGTGCACAGTATAAATGTATGGTGTGTGTGTGATGTACTGTATGTGTATGTGTCTGTGTGTAAATGTATGTGCATATATTATGTACTTATATAGAGAATGTTTCCTCCTCCCTTGTGTCCAAAGTTGCACCCCTCTTTCACCAACCCGATATTAACCACTTGCCGACCGCGCACTCATAACGCGCGTCGGCAAAGTGGTAGCTGCAGGACAAGCGGCGCACATCTGCGTCGCCGGCTGCAGGCTAATTAATCAGGAAACAGCTTCCTGTCAATTCACGGCGGGGGGCTTCGTGAATAGCCTGCGGGCTGCCGATCGCGGCTGGCAGGCTAAATGTAAACACAAGTGGAAATAATCCGCTTTGTTTACATTTTTACAACGCTGCTAACAGTAGCAGCGTTGTACTAGATCAGCGATCCCCGGCCAATCAGCGGCCGGGGATCGCTGTCACATGACAGGCAGGAGCCTGTTAGAGGCTGCACAGGACAGATCCGTTCCTGTGCAGCCTCCGATCTCCGGGGCAGGGAGGGAGAAGAGGGAGAGGGGTAATCCTGCCGTGGAGGGGGCTTTGAGGTGCCCCCCCCCCCCCCCGCCAGCCACACACAGGCAGGAGCGATCAGACCCCCCCAGCACATCATCCCCCTAGTGGGGAAAAAAGGGGGGCGATCTGGTTGCTCTGCCTGTTATTTAATCTGTGCTGGGGGCTGTAGAGCCCACCCAGCACAGATCTTCTAAATCAGCGCTGGTCCTTAAGGGGGGGTAAAGGCTGAGTCCTGAAGTGGTTAAAGTGTGGTTGATATAATCACAGAAGTGCCCCCCCCCCACACACACACCCTTTATCCACTCTTCCTTCCCCATCCCATAGTTGCGCATGGTTTTGTTTAGTCTGGTGTGGGTGGAGGTATGTGGGGAAGAGAGGGGTGACACCAATAAACAGTTGATCTCGGCACCTGAAGCGTAGCTAATAAGTTGAGCACTGTCCACGCCATATGCACAGGGTGATTCGGGTACTGGCAGTCAGCGGACCCCAAATTACTTCTCCCTCCAAGTTGCTATGACTTGGAGGGGGAATCATATTTAGCGGCAGCAGGGTAAACCGTCATTCGTCATTAGATAGTGAACTAGCTGCAATGTGTGCTGGTCTTTGTTACCTCAATTATATACAGTATAAGCTGTTACGCTGTGCCTGTACTGATAGTAATCTAGCTGCCATGTGTGCTGATCGCTAATACCTCTAATGTGTACAGCATCGGCTGTGACTATGTGCCTGCCCTGATAGTAAACTAGCTGCAGTGTGTGATGATTTCTGCCACCTCCAGAATGTACAGTATAACAACAACAATAACAATAATATTTATATAGCGCTTTTCTCCCTGGGGACTCAAAGCGCTGTATAAGCTGGTACTCTGTGCCTGTACTGATAGTAATCTAGCTGCAGTGCGTGCTGATCTCTGCTACCTCCAGTATGTACACTATAAGGTGTAACTCTGTGGCTGTACTGATAGTAAACTAGCTGCAGTGTGTGATGATCTCTGCTACCTCCAGAATGTACAGTATAAGCTGGTATTCTGAGCCTGTACTGGTAGTAATCTAGCTGCAGTGTGTGCTTATGTCTGCTACCTCCAGTATGTACAGTATAAGGTGTTACTCTGTGGCTGTACTGATAGTAAACTAGCTGCAGTGTGTGATGATCTCTGCTACCTTCAGTATGTACAGTATAAACTGTTACTCTGTGCCTGTACTGATAGTAAACTAGCTGCAGCGTGTGAGGATTCATGCTACCACCAGTATGTACAGTATAAGCCAAGACACAGAACATTTATATCATGCTTTTCTCCTGACTCAAAGCGCTAGAATTGCAGCCACTAGGATGTGCACTATAGGCACTAGCAGTGTTAGGGAGTCTTGCCCATGGTCTACCACTGAGTAGATCAAGCTTACTAAACTTGAAGAGCCAAGATTCTAACACAGGTCTCCTGTGTCAGAGGCAGAGCCCTTGACCAGTACACTATCCAGCCACTACAAGCTGCTACTCTGTGCCTGTACTGTATGTAAATTACTTTAAGATAGTGATCTTATGGCAGGATATATAAATATATAGTGTAGGTCATGTATGTTCATGCATACTAATATTGTGTATGTGAATGCTGAGTGTTTGTGTGCCTGTGCAGTATGTGTACGTGGATGGAGGCAGTTTATTGTTATAGGAATTAATTATATAAGATTTTATATTTTATTTTTACCTTTGTTTTCTGTAGCAGCACACATGCTATTTCCTCTGTCACTCGATTTATTTTTCTGTAACAAGATTTTGATTTTGCATTAATTGAAAATACACTTAAAGAGAATTGGTACTGTCCGATTTGTACAATAAAAAAAACATACCAATAGAGTCACTGTGATCTCCTGGATCCCTCTTTGCTATTTCTGCCGCTCCCCGCCGTGATCCTGGCTTTTAATCGCCAGTTTTAGGCAGTGTTTACAAACAAAAAACATGGGCGCTAACCAGGAAGTGATGTTTGTACATACACACATATATATATATATATATATATATATATATATATATATATATATATATACACACACACACTCACACATACACTAATGGGTGTATGTGTGCATGTGTGTGTGTGTATGTGTGTATATGTATGTGTATATGTGTGTGTGTATATGTGTGTATGTGTATATATATATATATATATATATATATATATATATATATATATATATCATGTTACAGTATACTAGACGTTTTTATTACATAGTGAATTAATCTGCACTCCAGTCTGGGATTCTCACAGTTTCTCAGCAAGTGACAGATAGCTCCCTACCCCTTCAGCCTAAGGCCCGGTTCACATTAGCGTTTCGTGCCGAAACTGTCAGTTCCAACGGATCCGTTGTCCGTTCCAACGGATCAGTTGCAGACCGGTGTTAATACGTTTCCAGTCCATTTCAGTTCCATTTGTATCTGTTTTGCATGCGTTTTTTGTCAGTTTCCGTTTTTAAAGGGGAAGTTCTAAAATTAGCATTAAAGATAAGCTATATATACCCCAGAGCTCTGAATGATCAGTAATTACATGGTGGTCATTGTTTAGGAGAGAGCTTGCTGTTTGGACAATGGATCCAGTGTATTTCTACAGCTTCTGGCTTGGAATAGCCTCTTTTTTTATATTTTCCTACTACTATGCGGGACGGAGGCCTGCTATTCGCAGGAGATGATGGGTGCACCCTCTACTCCTTCAAAGGCAGAGGAAGGGACAGATCAAGACACTGTACCAGGACCTGAGACGACACCCCGAAAAATTCTACAGCTACTACCGGATGTCCATATCCCTGTAAGTATCCATACCTACTCACCCCAACCCCACTCTCCCCACAACACCTTGCTCCACAGGCAGCAAACTCTTTCCAGTTATAATCCTTTATACGCTTGTCACAGGTTTGATACCCTCCTGGAGATGGTGAGGAATGACCTCAAGAAGAAGGATACCTGTTTTCGGAAGGCTGTCAATGATCACTCTAAGGTTAGTAACAACAACTCCAACATTTTTTTTAAACCACAATGAAAAGTTTTATTACAACAATTGAAAAATAAATAACAAAGCTTCCAAAATGGAAGTGAACACAATAGTCTTCCAACATGGAAAATAGAAAAAAAATTAGAATTTAAAAAAAACAGAACATAAACTGTGGGCACAGAGTTCCTTGGGTGTCGCCTTCTAAACCTGACCCATAGGGACGGCAACATTCCATGTCAAGGCCAAAGGAACCAAACCGGTAGCCGGGTTGGGCCGAGCCATGACATGTTGCAGTTCCTAGGGGACAGGTTCTGAAGGCCACGTCCAAGGGGCAGAAGAAGTGCTACAATTTGCAGTTCAGCAGACACACACTGGGTGTGGGTACAATGGGGCACAGAGCCCAACTAGTGCAAAAAAAGGACACTATAGCCCATGGGTGAGGGTAGAATGTGGGCACAGAGTCCCTTGGGCTTTGCCTTTTAAACCTGACCAACAGGAAAGGCAACATGTCATGCCAACGCTAAAGGAACCAGGCTGGTAGCCGGGTTGGGCCGAGCCATGACATGTTGCGGTTCCTAGGGGACAGGTTCTGAAGGCCACGTGCATGGGGAGGACTTGAGAAGCACAACTTTTTTTTTCAATTGTACATTACAGTTTTGGGTCTGACCCTGATCCAAGAAAAGGTGTAGATGGTTGGTCAGGAGTGTCTGGGGTACTAACGGTTGAACTGCTAGAGCCTGTTCCTAACTGGGTGTACATTCGATCCTCAAATGCCATACCTCTATACCCTTGGTAGGTTTGGAAAGGGGATTGCCAGGTTGTAAGTGGTCTAAACACTGGTGGTTGGGCCTGAAACGGTGGTTCCATGTGTGATTTCACAGCCTCTAGAAGGATGGAGTAGCACGACAGCATACTGCCACTGCGACTTGGGACTTTGAGTTCTGCACTATGGCTTTGCATTTGATGCATCTGCTGCTGCATTTGCGATACTTAGTTGTGGTGCTGCTGTTGGATTTGGTCAAACTGTGCACGATATTCATCATGCAGCAGTTTCACTTCATCCTGGTAGTGCCTGTGCACCACATCTAGCTCTTTTTGAAGCGACTCGATATGGAGCCGATAGCCCTCTATCAGGTTGCTTCTGTCTCCATCCTGCATCTGCCTGGTAATGATGGATTGTTGGCTTCTGAGGATGCAGGGCTGTCTCAGCCATCAGGCAACTCTAAATATTTGCCTATGGCGCCATGGGAGATAGAGAGCGCAAGCAGGGGGGCCAGTCGTGTTTTTTTTTATTCTGTTAATCATGCTGCTGCTGCAGCTGCTGCGCCTCTATGATAGGCAGCTGTGCTGCCTACTGGACCGCCCCCTCCTCAGAGCGAGCAGCCGCACGAGTAGTTTGTTTACTACCTGCGGTGCCGCCTCTAACCCCGCCCTCGCCTGTCACACGTGCACGCAGGCAGCGTGTTTGAGTGTGACCAGGCATTTTGATTTTGGGCGCCACTGCTGTTGGCTGCACTACAGAGACAGCCTGAGCCCGGAGTCTGCCTAAGCCCAAAGCCTGCCTAAGCCCGAAGCCTGCCTAAGCCCGAAGCCCACCCACCCTGTTGCACATGAAGAGGATGGCGGCAGGTCGGAGACAGAAACTGATTTGGATGGAAGAAGAGCGCTGCCCCCCTGCCTGCCGCCCCCTCTGCTATCCCCATGGGATGGATTTGTCAGCGTGTCAAGCAGCCCTGCAGAGATGACGATCCCCTGCTGGCCAGCCGCTGCCCGCCAGGAGTCTGGACAAGGGGTAAGCAAGACAGTCCTGTTTCTCCTGTTCACCATCAATCAATCAATGGGAGAAGGAATAGTCAGGACAGTAGCCTGTGTTTGCTTGGGGCCTGGGGGAATCAGTTAGGTTGTTGGTGTCCTTGTGGGAGCCTGGAATCATCATCATCATCATCTCACAGTAATCCAGGCAGCAGGGGTGACAGCAGCCAGGCCTAGTCCGAGGAAGCCTATATTGTCCCCTTAGGTGTCTGTTTTGTGCTTTTTTTTTAAGTCAGCCTATACTGTGAGCTCTATCTGGTTGTCCAACATTTGTATAATAGTAGGGGAGGAAAATAAGTCAGCAACTATTAACAGGTGGAGGCTGGAATACTTTACTGCCCCCCCCCCCCCCCCCCCAAAAAAAGCAGGGGGCTCCCTGGTGGGGATTGGCTGAGGCTTTGTGAGACAGAATGACTTAAATATCTAAAGCATGCTTTGTGGTTAAGATCAGAGGAGAGAGGCATTTAGCAGCAAATGGCAATGGTTACATTTAGATGGTGGAATAGATCAGAGATCCTCAGAGCTGAGCTTTTTTTGCAAAGGAATTCTCTCTCACCCTTCCCCCCCTGGGATTTCCTTTGTATTCCAGGGTTTCAGATATCCACCTCTGCCTGACCCCTGCAAGTCACCTGCCCACCAGAGACATCCCACCTCTGGTTTGTGATAACTGACAGTTCAACTCCTCCAGTTCCCAACCTGCTTACAAGGAATTACCTGTAGCAACCTATCTTCAAAGCTCACTGCTCATCTTCAGGCTGACAATTAGGAATTCTTGAATATGTCATTTTTTTCAGGGAGTGCAGACTGCTAGAAGACAGTTAGTTTGTAAGTGCACAGCTGGGAAAGGGGCTGAGTGCTGTAGAATCAGACAGGGAGCAGTGGAATTCCTCTGAGGCATCTCTTACTAGCTGCAGTGTGTCCTGATCTCTGCTGCCTTTAGTATGTGCAGTATAAGTTGTTATGCTGGGTACACATGATGCGATTTCCCGCTCGATCGACTGGTCGATCGATTATTTCTGACATCTTCGATCAGGTCCTGATCGATGCAGCCATCGATTTACTCATGTTAAGTATGCAAAATCGACGGCTGTATCGAAACCCAATCGAACATGTCAGAAATAATCGTTTGACCCCGCCGATTGAGCAGGAAATCGCATTATGTGTACCCAGCATTACTCTGTGCCTGTACTGATAGTACACTAGGTGCAGTGTGTACTGATCTCTGCTACCTCCAATATGTACAGTATAATCTGTTACTCCTGTGCCTGCACTGATATTAAACTAGCTGCAGTGTGTACTGAACTCTGTTATCTCCAGTATAAGCTGTTACTCTGTGCCTGTACTGATAGTAAACTAGCTGCAGTGTGTGCTGATCTCTACTACCCCCAGTATGTACAGTATAAGCTGTTACTCTGTGCCTGTACTGATAGTAAACTAGATGCGGTGTGTGCTGATCTCTGCTTCCTCCATTATAGGCTGTTACTCTTTGCCTGCGCTGTTAGTAAACTAGCTGCAGTGTGTGCTGATCTCTGCTACCTCCATTATGTACAGTATAAGCTGTGACTCTGTACCTGTACTGCAGTGTGTGCTGATCTCTACTAGTTGCACAGCAGAAAGGAGGAGGTGGCGCTGCTGTCCTGAATGGAGGACGGACGACTGGCTGAGGGTGTGCAGTTTGCTTATCACAGACCCACAGCCAGCAATCCAACCAGTGTGTTATTGTGTTGTGGAATAAGGGTTGACACTACATGTGTGTGTGTGTGGTGGGGGGGGGGGGGGGGGGGCGCCAAAGGTTTTCTTGCCTGGGGTGACAAAATGGCTAGAAACGCCCCTGTGAGGATGCCAAGTAGGCCTGACACTGCACCCGACATCTGTGACTCAGTCTCCCTTCTTGTGGGCAAAGGAGCAGCTCTCCATCTCCTTGGAGCTGGAGGGGTTTCTGCCTCTGAGGCTTGGACTCTACGGGGCTGGTCAGCACTAGTGGACGGTGTCGGTGCCTGTGGGGTGTCCTCCTCAGTGTCGGTTGGGGTAGGATCAGGGCCAGGGTCCTGAGGAGGGAGGGTCAAGTCCTCAGTTTTCGGACCACCTGGAGTCCACGGAAACCTGCCTATTGGCAGGTGGTGGCGGCAAATAGTTCATGTCCAGCACAGGGTCATCATCAATGTCATCAAAATTATCTTCGTCACTGTCCCCAATATTTATTTATTTAAGCATTTATATAGCGCTGACATATTACGCAGCGCTGTACAGAGTATACCGGTATGTCTGGTCCCTAACTGTCCCTCAGAGGGGCTTACAATCTAGTCCCTGTCGAGGTCCGTGTCGAGATCCTCATCCTCCTGAAAATTATCTTCAGTCCTGTAGATAATACAAAGGAAAATGATACCATAATATATTGCGTGTTGTTGTTATCATCATATACAGTGTTTTTACCAATGGTAAAAGTAGTTAAACTTACTCTCTAGCCTCCACAGAAGTTCTCAAGAACGCCAGCTGACGTGCGTAACAATAGGGTATTCTTTTGGGGGATCCACTTCCACTCCTTTGTTCTTTGTGCTGAATTCTCAGTTCCTTGACATAGGTGTCGCGTACACTGCGCCACAGGGTTGCCAACCTAATTTCTAATTTTTGACGGACAAAAGGCCCAAAAAAGCATGACACATAAAATTTTGGACGGACAAGGGGTGGAGTCAGAAGCGCACTTTTAAGTAGAGTTGTGGGCGGCACTAAGTTCCGGGCATTATTTTTTTTCAGTATTTATAATGCACTGACATATTCCGCAGCACTTTACAGAGTAAATAGTCATGTCACTGACTGTCCTCAGAGGAGCTCACAATCTAATCCTACCATAGTCATAGTCTAATGGCCTACCATATTATTATTATGTATTTATATAGCACTGTCACCCTCTGCAGCACATTACAGAGTACATAGTCATGTCACTGACTGTCCCCAGAGGTGCTCACAATCTAATCCTACCATAGTTATAGTCTACTGTCCTACCATATTATTATTATTATGTATTTATATAGCACTGACATCTTCTGCAGCACTTTACTGTTCTCACACTAGCTCACAATCTATAGACCTGCTTCTTCATGTGCCACAGAAATGCCGTTCAGAGCAGCTGTGGTGATATTATCAGGGGAGTTTCTAGGGTCCTTGGTAATCGGGGGCACCTGTGGGCACCAGGCGGGGAGGTATATGCAGTAGTGCAGTCTGCACTGTTCTGATGAAGGGGACCCTATGTGGCCCCGAAACAATTGTTAACCTTAGTGTTGACATATGATTGATTAAACTCTGCTCATTGAAGAAGCTGGTGTACTGACCAACCTTTCTACTACTGTGATACTACTCGGGATGTTGCTTAGCATCCTTGGTCATGCACCCGAAGTTATTATTAGGACAAGTGTGTCTCTCTGCATCCTTCTTACCAACCGGGGAGGTATATGCGGCGCGCGCCATGGCAAAAAAACTGGGCGTGGCCATGAAGTGAGTGGGCGTGGCCATGGGTGGGGCCAAATGTACATGAACTTAGCAGCAGTGTAAGCTACAGATAACAGGCCTGCCCATCGAAATATTGGATGGAGCCCCCTGTCCTTTATTTGGATAATTTACAATCAGTATAGGCATAGATCAAGGATGTATACGCACAAACAATTTTGATTGGTCAATCACTGACCCCCAATTTTACCACCCCCGTGCAGTAAGTGGGCCAACAGACAATGAATTTTATGAACAGAGCTAAAATTGGCTAATCAAAATTGTATGTGTGTACCAGGCTTTACAGCTAATACTGTACATACTGAAAGTAGGAGGGATCAGCATACAATATAGCTGGTTTACAATCAGTAAAGGCACAGAGTAACACCTTACACTGTACACACTGGAGGTAAATCAGCACACAGTGCAGGCACTAGAGAACAGCGTATACTGTACATACTGTAGGCAGCAGAATTCAGCACACTGCAGCTAGCGTGCCAAAAATATGAGGATCACGTTGTGCAGCGTGCTTATCGCGCCGCACCGAAAAATGGGTGGGCCATGGACCAGAATATAGGTGTGGTAACGGGTGGAGACAAATTTACATGAACCTAGCAATGGTGGGACATTAGATTATGACAGTGGTGGCAAACCTTTTGGAGGCAGAGTGCCCAAACTGCAACCCAAAAGTCACTTATCTATCGCAAAGTGGCAACAGCAATTTAAACTAAATACTGTACAAACGTTTTAACTCATACATGAACATTATGGAAAATCCAAGTTGAAAATAAACTGTGAAGATAAACAATTTCATCCATCCTACTCCTGAAAAATGTATTCAATTTTTTAGAACCTCCCAGTTTTATTTTCTGTTTTAAAAAGCTAAAAAAGTAGGTTTAATGCTATTGTCTCATATGATAAGGATTCAGCTTTTCCCATAGTCTCGCAGTTAGCAATCATGTGACCCCCAACAAGACAACAACAGCAGTTATGACGCCCCCAACAAATCATGAGGCCCCCAACAAGACAAATTCAGCAATCATGAGGCCTCCAACAAATCATGAGGCCCCCAACAAGACAAATTCAGCAATCATGAGGCCCCCAACAAATCATGAGGCCCCCAACAAGACAAATTCAGCAATCTTGAGGCCCCCAACAAATCATAAGGCTCCCAACAAGACAAATTCAGCAATCATGAGGCCTCCAACAAATCATGAGGCCCCCAACAAGACAAATTCAGCAATCATGAGGCCTCCAACAAATCATGAGGCCCCCAACAAGACAAATTCAGCAATCTTGAGGCCCCCAACAAATCATAAGGCTCCCAACAAGACAAACCAGTTATGAGGCACATAAATAGACAGCATTTCACATAAATAGGCAGAATGTCCCCTTAACCTCCTTGCCGGTTATCCCGAGCTCAGCTCGGGGTAACCTGCGCAGGAGGATATCTCAGGCCCCGCTGGGCCGATTTGCATAATTTTTTTTTTGTTACAAGCAGCTAGCACTTTGCTAGCTGCTTGTAACTTCCGCTCGCCGCCGATCCGCCGCAATCCGCCGCGCCGAGTCGCTCCCCCCCGCCCCAGAGCCCTGCGCTGCCTGGCCAATCAGTGCCAGGCAGCGTTGAGGGGCGGATCGGGATTCCCTATGACGTCCCGACGTCCATGACGTCGGTGACGTCATCCCGCCCCGTCGCCATGGCGACCGGGGAAGCCCTGCAGGAAATCCCGTTCTCAACGGGATTCCCTGCATACTCTGATCGCCGAAGGCGATCGGAGTGGGTGGAGGGATGCCGCCGCTTAGCGGCTATCATGTAGCGAGCCCTTGGCTCGCTACATGATTTAAAAAAAAAAATTAAAAAAATGTGCGGCGCTGCCTCCTTGCCGGATTTTTTAGACCGGCAAGGAGGTTAATATGGTAGCCCCCCAAGTTAGGTAGTGAGTGACAGGGACCCCCAGGTTAGCTAGTGAGTGACAGGCGCCTCCAGTTAGGTAGTGAGTGACAGGGACCCCGATAGTGAGTGACAGGGAGCCCCTTTAGGTAGTGAGTGATTGCCAGGGAGCCCCTTTAGGTAGTGAGTGAGTGCCAGGGAGCCCCTTCAGGCAGTGAGTAAGTGCCAGGGAGCCCCTTCAGGCAGTGAGTGAGTGCCAGGGAGCCCCTTTAGGGAGTGAGTGAGTGCCAGGGAGCCCCTTTAGGCAGTGAGTGAGTGCCAGGGAGCCCCTTTAGGTAGTGAGTGAATGACAGGGAGCCCCTTTAGGCAGTGAGTGAGTGCCAGGGAGCACCTTTAGGCAGTGAGTGAGTGCCAGGGAGCCCCTTTAGGCAGTGAGTGAGTGCCAGGGAGCCCCTTTAGGCAGTGAGTGAGTGCCAGGGAGCCCCTTTAGGCAGTGAGTGAGTGCCAGGGAGCCCCTTTAGGGAGTGAGCGACAGGGAGCCCCTTTAGGGAGTGAGTGAGTGACAGGGAGCCCCTTTAGGCAGTGAGTGAGTGACAGGGAGCCCCTTTAGGGAGTGAGTGAGTGCCAGGGAGCCCCTTTAGGGAGTGAGTGAGTGCCAGGGAGCCCCTTTAGGCAGTGAGTGAGTGCTAGGGAGCCCCTTTAGGGAGTGAGTGCCAGGGAGCCCCTTTAGGCAGTGAGTGAGTGCCAGGGAGCCCCTTTAGGGAGTGAGTGAGTGCCAGGGAGCCCCTTTAGGGAGTGAGTGAGTGACAGGGAGCCCCTTTAGGGAGTGAGTGAGTGACAGGGAGCCCCTTTAGGAAGTGAGTGAGTGACAGGGAGGCCCTTTAGGTAGTGAGTGAGTGACAGTGAGGCCCTTTAGGTAGTGAGTGAGTGACAGTGAGGCCCTTTAGGCAGTGAGTGAGTGCCAGGGAGCCCCTTTAGGGAGTGAGTGAGTTCCAGGAAGCCCCTTCAGGCAGTGAGTGAGTGACAGGGAGGCCCCTTTAGGAAGTGAGTGAGTGCCAGGGAGCCCCTTTAGGGAGTGAGTGAGTGACAGGGAGGCCATTTAGGGAGTGAGTGAGTGACAGGGAGGCCCTTTAGGGAGTGAGTGAGTGACAGGGAGGCCCCCCCTCTAGCCGCCGCTCCCCCCCCTTACCTCGCAGCAGACCTCATGATCAGCGGCGACCCGACCAGTACCAGCGGGCGCCGGACGCACCCGCTCGATATGCGGAAGTGATGTCACTTTCGCATATCAGTGCGGGCGCTGGGTCCTAGCGCCTGCACGATTGGTCGCCAGTTCGCCGCCTGATCCTGAGGTCTGAGTGACACGGCGGCGGCGGCTGGAGGGAGCCGCTGACAGAGGGGGTGAACGGTGGCCTGGCGGAGATCCGTGGCACCCCAGGACAGATTGGGGGCACGTGCCCCCCCAAAATAGGGCTAGCGACGTCCCTGGATATTATGCACCCCTGAGCGGCCTCCGCTTTTCATTTGAGATGTAATCTATAAATGTGATTCCATCTCACATTTATGGACTACATCTGCCAGCATGCATTATTGTGGCAGCTGATCAGGGGTGCATAATATTATTATGCACCCCAAAAACTGTCCCCAAAAACACACACAGTATACTAACCTCCCTTAGGGAGATGTTTGTTTCAAATGATGGGGTGATCAGGGGTGCATAATATCACCACAGCTGCTTACTTAGTGCGGTTCTGTGGTACACATAAAAGTAAGATGGAGGCACCTGTGCAAACTAGAGGGATGGGAAGCTAGAGATCATCCCCTGTACATTAGTAAAAGTCACAGCTGTCCCCAAAAACACACACAGTATACTAACCTCCCTTAGGGAGATGTTTGTTTCAAATGATGGTGCTCAGGTCACTTTAAATTCCAGTAGCGTGCCTATGTTCGCAGAAGGGGTAGTTACACTGTAAGGGCTAGTTCACACTGGCGCCTAAATCCCGATTGTGTTTGCGATTCAGCAGGCAAAATCTTGCATTTTACCGATATTTGCATCTGTGATTCCCGTTCAATAGAACGAGAATCACAGCGCAATTGTTCCCAAAGCACTGCATGCAGGGTGTTTGCGAATGATCGCAATCGCTGCTGTGTGAATGTTTCCATAGAGATACATTAGCAGCAGCGCTTTGCTGATCAATGGCAATCAGCAGAGTGCTGCAAAATTGGCCAGTGTGAACCAGCTCTAAACTGGAAGATAGGTTGCAGGCAGCTTAGCCACACAGACCCCAGCTTCTATGTAAATAAAAGGGAGAAACTGAGCTGCCTGCCTGATCAGAGCAGCTCACAACCTATTGTAAAAGTGAAGCAATGCTGCACATGCACTTGCCCTTTCAGAGCAGATTTCTATGCGACAGCGATTTTATCTTTACAAAGTTCAGGTTTCAGCTGTTTGATCTCCAGTCCAGGAGTCTCCTTGTCAATGTAAATAACCCCCATGCCCTGCATGGAGAAAGGCTTCCCTGATCCCATCCCTCCTGTGACCCCATTCAAGTTCCCCAGGAATGCTGCCCAGCTAATTACATCACGGCACATGGAGGATTTATACAGCTGAAGTGCCTCTGTATGTCACACTTATCAGCTCCCTCGTGGCTGGCAGGAGTGCTGATCAGGGTCATGGCAGAGGCTGGAAGAGTAACTATGCTGACAGGCTTTGAGCAGCAGAGGTAAAGAAGCGCATCGTTTGGCAGGGCTCGAAGCAGCACATGGTTGAACAGAGTTAGCTACCTCCTCTCCATACTGGCCGGGACCAGGGCCGGCCCTAGACTTTTTGCCGCCTGAGGCAAATTTTTTAAAAATTGTCACCGCCGCCCCTCCCCCCCCCCTCGGGGGGGGGGGGGGCGCTCTGGGGGGCCGCCGAGCTGGAGGGGTAGCTGGCAGGACGGGGGTATTGGGCCAGCGGCGGGGAGGGGGGTCGGACCCCCCCCTCCCTCGCCTGGGTCCCCCGTCCTCCGCTCCCCTCCAGCCTAAATAGAAGCAGCCGTATGTGTAAGAGGCACGGGCGGGGAGGACACTCACCTCTTCCCAGCGTGCGCTCCACTGACGTCACTTCCTGCAGCGTCCTGCAGGAAGTGATGTCAGTGGAGCGCACGCTGGAGCGAGGAGGAGGTGAGTGTCGTCCCCGCCCGTGCCTCTTACACATACGGCTGCTTCTATTTAGGCTGGAGGGGAGCGGAGGACGGGGGACCCAGGCGAGGGAGGGGGGGGTCCGACTCCCCTCCCCGCCGCTGGCCCAATACCCCCGTCCTGCCAGCTACCCCTCCAGCTCGACGGGCCGGCTCCCCGCACCCACGGACGGGCGGGTGCCGCCCCTGGAAATTTGCCGCCTGAGGCAAAAGTTTCACCCCGCCTCATGAGCAGGCCGGCCCTGGCCGGGACCAGGACTCCGTGTTGTGGGGGAGGGATACCTTCTACCTCTTGCTTCTATTGGCTGGAGCAGCTGACAGCCAGAAAAGGCAGCTTCTGATTGGAGGGAGGGATGAGGAGGAGGTGCAGCCTGATTCTCTGCTGTTCCCGTCTTCCTACACCACGGTCACAGTAAGAGCTGGGCATGCGCACAAAACAATGTGCCGCAGATGGAGAAATTTACTTATTTTGGACGGACAGCATGCTTAAAAATACGGGCAATACGGACAGGGTTAATTTGAGGAGATTTGGACAGACTGCCCGTCTAAAGACGGACGGTTGGCAATCGGGTCTTGTATTTTTCAACTGCAAAAAACAAAAAATAATAACTTTATTATTTCTCTCCTAGGTTCATGGCAACTGGGCAATCCTACGCATCACTACACATAACATACAGAATTGGGAAGAGTACGGTGGCAGTCATCATAGTGAGGACCTCCAAAATTATCTGGAGAAGGCTGGCGGCCACATATATGCCTGTTCGACACACCAGAAAATGGGAGGAGATCGCAGACCACTTCTGAACAGAGTGTGGGTTCCCAAATTGTGTAGGTGCGATCGACTGAAAGCACATCAGGATCCAGAAACCATTGAGAAGTGGCAGCCATTACTTCAACTATAAAAAGTACTTTAGTATTGTCCTAATGGCAGTGGCTGATGCGGACTACAAATTTATATACGTAGACATGGGGTCATACTGGAGTGTCAATGACTCCGGCATATTTCAAAATAACACACTCTACCACCGGCTGGAGCAAAACCAACTGCACCTACCCGCTGACAAACCTTTGCCTGGGAAAACGACACCCACCTACCCATTTCTCTTTGTGAGAGATGAGGCTTTTGCCCTGTTTACCCACATTATGCAGCCATACCCTGACAGGGGCCTCGACCAGAAACAGCTTGTTTTTAACACACGGCTCAGCCGCACCTGCCGAATGGTGGAGCGTACCTTTGGAATCCTGGTGAACAAGTGGAGAATGTTCCACACACCATTGCTACTGAAGCCGGACAACACTATCCACGTTGTCAAAGCAGCATGCATCCTCCACAATTCTGTGCGCCAGGAGGAAGTGGACATCCCCAACGTTCCAGAGGTACTCCCACTTCGGCCAATGCGGAGGTGCGCGCAAAGGCTAAGAGTAGTCGCCCTTCGCAACAGGGATGGTGTGGCTGACTTTTTTACAGAAGGACAAGCATAAAATTTTGTTTATTTTGTTCATTGTTTATTTTGTTCATTGGTTATGTGGTTCATTAGTTTATTTTGTTCATTGTTTTATTTTGTTCATTTTTAATTAAAAAAAATATTTACGTTTGTAAATTGTTTGACTGGACATAATGTCGGTTGTGGGTTCACAGGCCATGTGTGTCTGAGCCCCAGGCAAACAGTCATGCGCCTGCGGCCCAGACACACGTGGTTGGGACACGGGTGGGTGGGATACGGGTAGTGGGTGGGACACGGGTAAACAGAGCATGCATTTCTGAGATGCAGGCAAGCAGTTGTGCACCTGCGGCCCAGACAAACGTGGTTGGGACACGGGTAGTGGATGGGACACGGGTAGTGGGTGGGACACGGGTACACAGAGCATGTTGTCTGAGCCGCAGGCAAGCAGTTGTGCGCCTGCCCCCAGACATACGTGGTTGGGACTGCGTGCTACATATTTACTATGAAACCACCCCCCACAACAAGAAATCACACAGCTGCAACACATCACAACCTCCCAACATCCATTGTAAACATACCTTTAACACTTTTCCGCTTCCGATTCAGTTGATCGAATCCCTGCACATAAGTTTTGCAGATGTCCTCCCACAACTTTCTGCACTTTCAGATGTTATTGTGTTCTTGATGTCCCTTGTCCCAGAGGGCAGGTTGCCCCTGCACTTGGAGAATCAGGTCCTCTAGAAATCCACACACTGGGATGGATCCCACTTCTGCAGCACTTCCAGGCCCATGTGCCAAACAAACAAGCCAAGATGGCCGCTGTACCATAGAGCTGTATCATAGAGAGTACACAGGAAAGCAGCTAGAAAGGTCCGTTTTTATCGCCAAAGTGTTGTTTAGTTCCGCTTTTTATTGGTTCCTATTGCCCTGCAAAACCTTCTGTTTCAGGTCCGCAGGGAGCAATGGTCCGGAAAATTAGGGCCTGCGGCATTTTTACAATCCGGGAACCTGAAAGTACGCAACGTATCCGTGCGAACGGACGGATGTGTATGGCCCCATAGATTAACATTGGATCAGTTCGCGTCCGGTCCGTTTGTACAGTATACGGTCTGGTTCCTATCAGCAAAAAAACGCTAATGTGAACCAGGCCTGCCACTCTGAGGCATAAACAAGACACACAGAGCCTGCAGGGGGCGTGCATAACTTATATTCATTACAACAGAGGCAGCCCATTCCTCCCTGGATCGACAAAGCTTGACAAAGAAAAGAAGATTAGATATATTACAGAGACAGCGCAACTAGAAAAGGCTGCAGTAATCCAGACCATATTAGAACAGGTATAAACAGCAATAAAACCACTGCGCTTCTGCACCTCCACTTGCAATCCAAGTAAAAGTCACCCTGAAAAATATCAAAAGTCGCACATAGTGCTAAGTACTGGATAGGCTGGTTCACATATAGCACCTCGTGCTGCACTCCTGTGGGTAGTGCCACCACCTTGGAAGGGATAGATAAATGTCCCCCCCCTCCGTGCTTACACTCACCAGAAACGTGTCTTGCGCTATAGCATATAGTAAGGTAGTCAGCCAAGAAGGTCCTCAATCCAGCAGAAAACTTCTAAAAACCTTTATTAAAATAACAGGTGACCAACCCTTCCAAGGTGGTGGCACTACCCGCAGGAGTGCAGCACGAGGTACTATATGTGAACCAGCCAATACAGTACTTAGCACTATGTGTGACTTTGAATATTTTTCAGGGTGACTTCTACTTAGATTGCAAGTTGAGGTGTGGAAGCGCGGTGGTTTTATTGCTGTTTGTGTCCTAGGGTGAAATGGCCCATATATTACTGCGATCCCCTGACTAACTATACTGATTAATACCATTGGAGGCGCAGTATCTGTTTACTACAGTAATTAGAACAGGTATAGGAACTTATTGGATAATTTTGTTGCAGAGTCTCTTGAAGCCAATATAGCTATCTACAGTATAAGGAGTTTAATAGTTCTGGACCACAGTATGCAGTTGGTTTTACTGACATCAAGTGACATGTCTTCTATTCGTATATGAAATAGTCATGTACACGGATGCTGCACAGCCATTATGGAATAACTTGATACTATCAGTGGTAATAATTAATAATACTACTCACATTACTAGTATAATATAAAAAATAATTATAACCTGTAAACAATCACAAATGCAATTAAATGTAAATAACTATTTGATTCTTTGTTTTCAATCACAAACATTTTTTACATTTTTGTATTTTTTTTCAACTAGTAAAACTAACCCATAGATTCTAGAATAAATGCTTTTTCACAAATAATGATGGCACTATGCTAGTTCTTTTGACCAGTTTAAACTTATTTATCTCTTTATGTACAGAGCAAATGCTGTGGTGTTGTTAACGGAGCTTCAGATTGGGGAACTATGAATGCTGTTCCCGTGTCCTGTAAATGCAATCCAGCAGACAGTACCTGTGGGACAAATGGTGTCTATAAAGAGGTAAGAGAAACAAATGTGAAAAATGTTTTATTCTGCACTACTGTTGCGTAAAGAGACACCAGCATTTCATAAAAATGAAATTTCCACTTACCTGGGGCATCCTCCAGCCCACCATAGGCCACAAGGTCCCCTGGCTACAGTACAGTAGCAGTAAAAAATATGTGAACCCTTTGGAATCATATGGATTTCTGCACAAATTGGTCATAAAATGTGATCTGATCTTCATTGAAGTCACAACAATAGACAATCACAGTCTGCTTAAACTAATACCACACAAATAATTAAATGTGTCCATGTTTTTATTGAACACACCGTGTATATATTCGCAGAGCAGGTAGAAAAGGTATGAATGATAGCAGGGCTCACTTTATGATGCTGTGTCCATCCATGTAACTGTGGTGTCCATGGTAATGGACATTTCATAGATATCAAAGTTGGAAGGAGGAAGTATCGGAGTCACGTGAAGTGCAAGAAGTGAACTGCCCCTGACTCTGTCTGCTTGTTCGGTACTGAATGACAATGTAGATGAAAATATACAAGTGCTCCCAAAATAGACCACAGCAGGTTTATCGAAACACTCTGCCAAACACATATAAAAGTTTAACTCAGCTCTTAAGCAGTTAAAATACAGTGTACAGAATACTTACATTGTGGGCCCCTATGACAAGGACCCAGCAGTTTAAATTAGCCTCAGATGTAACCACAGTACACATATAGGCATAAGTTCCAGTCAGAGAATGCCCAATCTCTCTTCCCTGATGATGGCGCCTCTCCAAAACTGGTAGGGAAGAGAGATTTGGCATTCTCTGACTGGAACTTATGACTATATGCGTACGGTACTGAAATGGTGCTGAAGTGTAGTTTTCGGGACAATTCAGTGTTCCAGTTTACAGCCAGCCAGAGGCGCCTCTAGAGACCAGCTGATAAGCTAATTGCCTAGAGCGCCAGATTTATGGCAGGCGCTTCGAGGGAAAAAAAAGTTTATTTTTCCTGTCCTTAGAGACTGAAAACTTAGGGAACGAAGATAAAAAGTTCTAATGAACGCCTCTACTGCTCAGCCTCAAATAAGGAATCTACAAACCTTTTGTCTACAACACTTTGTATGGCATTCCCTAATGTTAGTGTTATCTCGGGATCTAGAGTGTGTCTGTGTGACTCCTGTCCTGCCCGCCCCTCCTTATGACTTGAAAAGAAGAGGAGGATGTCTTTGTGTGCATTCCAGAAAGGACTAGCCAGGAGGAAGGAGGGAGATTTTCCCACAGGCTGCTGGTAAACTGTATAAGGCAATGTGAAGCACTAGGTTGGTTGAGGGAAATAAATGTACAATTTGATGGCAAGCTGGTAAATGTACACAGCATGATGCAGAAGAGAGGCGTGCCTCCTACAGTGTCCTTAGAAAAAAAAAACTCTGTTTGCTCTCATTATTGTAAAGACTGCATGTGGTCAGCTAGATAAGGTATTACACAGGTTGAAAAGATTTAGACTGTCCCTAGACTCCAGGAGGGCTGCCTTGTGTGAGAGACTGGCAGGACAGGAGTCACATTACAGGCAAGTGGTCTCTGTGTTATGTGGCTGCAATACAGATAAGATCTCTGCTCCATGCCAGGCTATTCTCAGTCTCTCTCCACGCCTCCTCTCTCCCTCATTCACCTTTGTCTCCCCCCCCCCTAGTGCTGGCTGCCTTTTCCTCCTCTCTCTGGATAGTGTAATTGTTAAGGGCTCTGCCTCTGGCACAGGCAACCTGGGTTCAAATATTTGCTTCTTTCTACTCAGTAAGCCAGCAGCCCAGCACCTCAGTAGGAGACCTTGGGCAAGACTCCCTAACACTGCTACTGCCTACTGAGCGAGTCAGCACTGAGTCTGCCAGGAGAAAAGTAATTATAAATATTCCTTGTTACTCTCTACTTTGCCCCCCCCCCCCCAATCTTACCCTTACAATTGAATCACCCAATCTTGTTATTAGTAACCCTAGCCTATAGCTGTCAATACATGCATTTATTTTTACAGACAGATTCTTTCAAAATGATCGAATATGGCGATTATCAACCACATCGATCAATCATCAATCCATGGCAAAATTGTACCAAAAGTACAATCAAGCAGTACATCTTTACAATTGGACACAGTGGTATAGTGGCGGTAGATTGGTGGCTCGTAGTATTGCACTGAACCACTACTACTGTAATACGTTTATTTTCTGGTGAAAAGCTGCCACATTGCGAATATTTTCATTGGGGGGTAGGGGGGGCCCCACAAGTTTCCTTGCCTGGAGTGACAAAATGGCCAGAGGCGCCCCTGCAGCCAGCTATGATTTTTCAGACATATCAGGTAATTTAAAATATGCTTGCCTGCAATAAGGGCAACAGTACCATGCACTGTGAACAGCAAATGACAAGCCTTGCACACAGTCTGGAAAGTTAATCTTTAGAAACGCCCAGTTACTATTTTCTGTTCTGGTGCTCAATCACCTCCGGTACCATTGGGGAGCAATTGTGTGTTCACATAAATTTATGTTTCCTCTTAAAGGTCAAAATGTGATATTTGTGCGTAAAAGTTAATACATTGTTTTTGCTTTTTTCTTCTAGACTTGTAAAACTGTACTTGTTGACTATTTCAAAAACCATCTCATAATTATTATCGGAATTGCATTTGGACTGGCAGCTGTAGAGGTATTATACGTTTTAACTGTTTTAAATTGGCAATGAGAACACTCTCTGACATTCTATTTATTTATTTGATCTGTTGACAATATAAATTAGGCACAAAGGACATAGGCTGCCCAAGTTTTGTCAGACATGTGCATTGTTGAGTCTGATTGTTTCACTGATTACACAGTGTATGGCTGCTCAGCTTTATCACATTGAGGGACAAATACCTGCCACAATATTACACTGAGGGGCTGAATAAATCCCAAAACCTCAGAAGTGTTAAATAATAGCAAGTGTTAAATCATGTGGTCTGTAAAACAAATTAATTAAACACTGTCAGGGGAATATTAGCTCACCCAAGCAGTACGAGAACTTTTCTATTGTCATTGCAAGTTTTTTTCTCTTTGATTTAGTTAGTGAATTTAGATGTTGGCCACCTCTTAGTCTCCTCCACACTGCGAGGGTGAAGACGAGAGCTACTAAGATCTCGCGAGACCCCTCCCACCCGGGCAGCTGCTTCTTTGAGCTCCTTCCATTGGGCTGCCAGTATAGGTCCATCCCCTCCAGAACTACCAGGAGCAGGGAGTACTTTTTCCCCTCAGGCTGTCCACCTGCTGAACTCCTGCCCCTCTTTGCCAGCACCGCCGTCCTGCGGCACCTTAGACCTTATACCTTAGATTGCGGAACCCCCCTATACACCACATGTGCGCAGCACAACCTTTCACCTTCCTAGTGCTGTCAAATTCCTGCTTTAAATTACATATTTTCAAGTTGTAAATGAAAGTATGTCTGTATTGCAATGTTGTGTTTATTGTTATTGCTGTTGTCCTTGTACTGTTGCCTAAGCCATGTGAACCGTCCGCAAACAATTCCGTGTACATACAGGATACCTGGCTAAAATAAAGTGATTCTGATTCTGATGGGTGGGTGGGGGGGGATAGGTAATATTGGAAATGTGGAAGATGATTGGAGATGAAATTTATCACATACTTTACCCAGGCGAAAAGTCATATTGATAACCTCAGAATGGTGCTCTTTGCATCTTTTTTTATTCTTTTTGGGGTAAATTTTATTGAAAATTGTTGCAGCCACCCCTTCCCCCAAGCCTTTTTACACTTGGTTTCACAAGTTTTCTTATAGTGCCTGATTGGTTCAGCCAGAAAGTATAGGGCTCTGCTGCATCAAAAATACCAGCCCACATGGCCTATGACATGGGGATTGCTCTGCAAATACCCAACCATATCATATTCAAGGGGGTTATCCCGAACTTGAGCTCAAAGAAGTGGGAATAACTAACCTGCACATGTGGTGGTAGGTCCTGGGGAGATTTTGTTGAATTATAGGAGCCCATTTTAGTAATAAGGGGATCCCCAGCAGTCCAGGCTAATGATCCACAGCCTTTCATACTTTCTGAATCACTGTCTGAGAATGAGTATGCAGATAAGATGTTTTGACTCTATTGGCTGTAGGATTTCTGCAGGTGTATGACTCATACTGAAACCAAAAGACCATTAAGACAGATGGGCAGCTGCAGAGCAGGGACAAGGTCCTCCAGCACCCAAGGCTGAGACACCAAAGTGCGCCCCTCCACCCCTCCCACCCCAGCTGTCACACACTGATTGTTGTTAAACTAAGAGGGCCACAGGGCCCACAACCTCCCCAACACCTTAATACCTAGTTATCTGGCTTGCAGTCACTGCTATGTATCCCCTTTTCTTATTTCTTTCTGCTTCATACACAATTAGGAATGACAGCTGAATGAATTGTGCACCCCCTCCTACACTGCGCCCTGAGGCTGGAGCCTCTCCAGCCTATGCCTCGGCCCGGCCCTGGGCAGCTGGCATGTATCAAATGATAAAAGATGGCATCCCCCATATTTCTTCCAGTTCTACTCTTCTTTAATCATTTATTGAGCACATTTAAAGGACAACTGACCTGAAAAGTATATGGAGGCTGCCATATCTATTTTTGTTTAAACAATACCAGTTTCCTAACATCCTGCTGATTTTTCATACATCAATAATGGCATTATAATACAGACCTGAAAGAATGCAGCAAGTGCAGTCAAACATCTGATCTACATGCTTCAGATCAGCAGGGCATCCAGGCAATTTGCATTGTTTAAAAAGGAAATAAATATGGCAGCCTCCATAACTCTCTCAGGTCAGTTGTCCTTTAAATTGTGACTTTTTTTATTTGCCTGGGTTTTTGGGTTTTTTTTTTTTTATAAGAACTTCTCTACACATTATTACATTTTTTTACATTGAAGCTCTGTTTTCTTTAATTATGCACCCCATGTTGTCAGCTGGAAATAAATACCCTGCAAATATATTAAGTGTAACCTTTATGCGTTTCATTTTTCAGCTCTTTGGCCTTGGATTTTCTATGACACTGTACTGCCAGATAGGAAAGAAGTGATGATGCATACAAGACACAGCAAACCGTGCAAGGCATGGTCTGGATGAACATAACTGCAATTTTTTTATATGCTATTAATATCTGGTCACTACAACAAGCAATGTATATACTTAAGAAAAAAGTATATTCCTGTGGTAGTTTAAAGTGAACCCGAGGTGAAAATAAACTGATGAGATAAACAATTATATTTATCTTCTGACTCCTAAAAATGACTTTTTTAGACATCCCAGGATTTTATTTTGTATTTAAACATTTAGAAAGTAGATTACATGTTTTGTTGTCTCTGCAGTCTGTTAGGTGTCCCTAAATTAAAATACATGAACTATATTGACCCTTTCTCTCTCCCTCTACTCTCAAAAATATGTAGATAAATGTATTCTGTCAGGAAAACTTTTATGGCTGTAATTTGTTTATCAGTGATGTTTACTATTTTCCTGACAAGGTACTGACAAGACAGAAGCTGTCACTTCCATACTTAAATATTAACTCTTTCAGGCAGCGAGATAAAACAAGTAAAACACCCTGGTTATAAATATGTTTAGTACTGTACATACACATGTTTATCTCATCCTGTCACATGTCCCCTCGGGTACACTTTAAGGGTAAGCTCACACTGAATCCGTAGTGATGTGCATGCAGCACATTGCAAAGGATTTGAACGTCTTCTAGTAACATGCATGACGGCACATGGTGCCTCATCATCACCAGTCTCCTGTAATGTGTGTGTAAAGCTGGCCACTAACGGTCCAATTTCTAGTGAAAAATCGTTCGAGCGATCAGAAATTTTGATCGGACGAAAAATCGTTCACTACACCATCAACTAACCAATCATTGCTTCCTATCTATCACGACCACCAAGAAAATCCAAATTTTCGTTCGACGAAAATTCATTCGGGCGACATTTTTTTCACTCGTTAATAATCGATTGTGTCCACCAATGGCGATTATTTACAACCAATCCGATCAGAATTTCTGATCGCTCGAACGATTTTTTGCTAGAAATTGGACCGTTAGTGACCAGCTTAACATGCACCTTGCCTGGTAGTGCAAAGCTCAACTTGTGTTAATATAACATAACAAAGCCTGATGTACTGCGGAGCCAACACAACAATGTGAATGGGACCATTGTGGGACCACTGCAGCATGCTGCTGGGCCATTATAACTTATAATGCACTGCATAGTGTGAACTCACCCTAAACTCTGTTAATATATTATATGTACACATATTATCTTTAAACTGTTGAAATGTCACTTTGCTGTTTTGAAAACAACATTTTTATAAGGACTTGCTCAAAACTGCTTTTCTGTTATTAAAATTTGGCTTTCTTGTTCCTAAGGTTATCCTTATTTAGTTGTCATAGATTACAAATTATATTTATGTTGGCTACACTTCACATTATAAAGCCAATTTTACCCATCTAGTGTTTCAATCTCAACCTTAATTTGCTTTTGCTAATAAAATATTATGTTGTATCTTAATACTGCAACACCTAATACCTTACATGTTTGCAGTGTTATATTTGTAGCATTAGTCATTATTAATCAACATGCTATGAAACCTTCCATAATGCTACCTTTCTGTCACCCAAAAAAGTAAAGCCTTGTTCCCACTGCAGGCAACTTCATTTTGCAGGTTATACGATCTAAACGCAAGGACACTAGTTTAAAAAAACGTGGCACTCCAACCTCACGAATCAGGAAAAAAGGACGTAGGAGCTCTTATGGAAAAAATGGCGCAGCCATAGGCGCCTATTATAAAAGCCGCAACCAGCGGCAAAGAAAAGTAATTTGTACACTTGGCGGCGGCCGCTATTGGGTGCTTCCAGGCACAGAAATTTACCTTGTTTGCACCAAATCACAGCTTTTATAAAGTGGCAATGAAGGTAGATTTAAGCACCCAGATGCGCCCAATTAGCAGCAAGCAAGGTGAATTTCGGCACCTGGCTGGCTTGCAGAAATGCAAATTGCTGCATTGACTTGACTGAATTAAGATGCAGTACTGTAGTGTATGTTATGTGCTTGAGTGCACCAATTTCTGATATGGTAAGCTTCTGATATAATAATAAACTACTTTGCCCGGTCCGTTGAAGTTTACTATAAAGGGATTCTACTGTATCTCCATATAACCTGTGGTGCCATTAGAAATAGGAGAGAACATTTTTTCCAATAGTAACACAAACAGCAACAAAACTTGATAAGCTAACATCTTCTTTTTTACCCTTTTTGAAGTGTTTTAATATTATCTGTGTTGCTATTGGATATATACATTCACATCCCATGGTTTCATTGACAACAGCAACTGAGATGAACCTTTTAATTGGTAAATGCCAACAGCAAAAGAAATACAAAACGACACAAACAAACAAAAAAGTGAATAAAGGGTTGAATCTTTTCTTATTCTTTCCAAAATAAAATCTTTTGGCTATAGTCCTACTTTGCGGTCGATGGATAACATCTCTAACCTCCTAAATGTGGTAATCTATGGAAAGGTATTTGTGCTTTCTAGTACAAATTCCAGCTGATTGCAAACAGAAATAAATAAAGGGTTATTTTCACAAAGCTTTCAAAGTATATTACATTTAATGAAGCAAAGCTTTTTAAAGATTGTTTATTGTTGGAATCATTCAAAGCCGGGCAAGCCAATAACAATAATTTCCAAAGATAGTCTTCAGGACATAAACTACTCATATGTTGGCAGTCAGATGTTTCTCCAGACCATCACTAGTGCCTCATTTTCTCTTTATATACTTGCATGTCTTAAATTTATTACCACATAGTCATATATGGCAATAAATATTATATGTTGATACTAAAGCACAACCACTGCAATAAAGTCAGCCTACAAGAATATGTCAACCTCCCCCAAAGCGGGACATATCATTTAGGAAGACTTTTCCTCCCATGTATGTGTCAATGGGTAAAAACATTGGGGTTAAGGGGTCTCTTCATACAAAGTGTGCAACCAGGGCCGGCTCTACACTTTTTGCCACCTGAGGCGAACTTGTGAGTATGTGCCCTCCCCCCCCCACGACTCACCAAACCATCCGCAGCGTATTGCCCCCACTCTGTTTACCTCCCCGCTTGTCAAATCACGTACTCCGCTCCGTCTATTAAAGCAGGGCTACAACAAAAATGGCTGCTGCTGTCAGCAAATGCGGCCGCTGGCAGCCATTTTCTTGTAGCCCTGCTGTAATAGATAGAGCGGAAGACGAAATCTGACAACAAAGCAGGAAGGAAACAGAGTGGGGGATGCGGCCTCACATACCAGGGGGCTGCCGCCGGGCTTCCAGACGGGCGGCGGTAAGGCAGGCAGCGGCAGGCCAGGCGCTTCCCTTCCTGTTTCTGCCTGGTGCCGCCCCCACACTTCTGCTGCCTGAGGAAGCTGCGTCACCCGGCATCATAGGTGGTAAGGCACTGTGTGCAACTCTACAGGACCCCTGTGCATTTCCCCACTTTCCCTAAATGCACGGTGTGCAAGCTAAGGGTCATACAAAGTCAATCTTATAACCAGATGGCTAACCAGGGCTCAGATAAGAAAGTTGTTGTTTTAGTAGAGGTCAAGACAGGTAGCAGTCCAAAAGTCAGTTAAACAAAAGGTCAAAAAGCGAAATAGTCCGTAGCACATCGAGCAAGTGTAGGTTTAGTACACTAACCACTATCGCAGGGGAGGTGCACTTGCGAGTGACAGGCTTTATTTGGGCACTGGGCAGGGGCCAATCAAGTGGGGTTAATAGTCCTACCGTAGTTGCCTTTGGATGCTCTAAGAACAAAGTACCCAATCGGCGATAAACCTCACTTTCATAATTGCTCACCAGCTTCCCAGCTAACTGCACCAACTTTAATTCCTAATTCCAATGGCTTTTTCACAAGACATGTTATTTTTAGCATTTACCATATAATTGTTTGCTCAAATACAGTAAACATGTAAAAATAAAATGACTCTGTGAGCTATTATACACTACTGTGACACCTCAACAGTTAAAAGGGAACCTGAGGTGAAAGACATTGAGGCTGACATATTTATTTCCTTAAATAATGCACAATGCCTGGCTGTTCTGCTGTTCCACTGCCTCTAAAGGTGCCCATTAACCCTCCTGGTGGTCTATTAAAAACCGCCAGGGGGCAGCACAGCCGTTTTTTTGAATTATTTTTTTTAAATCATGTAGCGAGCCTAGGGCTCGCTACATGATAGCAGCTGAGCAGCGGCATCCCCCTACCCTCTTCGATGGCCTCCGGCGATCAGCA
Organism: Hyperolius riggenbachi; assembly: GCF_040937935.1. Classification (NCBI taxonomy): domain Eukaryota; kingdom Metazoa; phylum Chordata; class Amphibia; order Anura; family Hyperoliidae; genus Hyperolius; species Hyperolius riggenbachi. The sequence continues at coordinate 311,647,630 of NC_090648.1, forward strand.
ATCAGGAAATCCCGTTCAAAGAACGGAATTTCCTGGAGGGCTTCCCCGTCGCCATGGCGATGGGGCGGGATGACGTCACCGACGTCATGGACTCCGTGACGTCTAAGGGAGTCCCGATCCACCCCTCAGCGCTGCCTGGCGCTGATAGGCCAGGCAGCGCACGGGGTCTAGGGGGGGGGGTGCTCTGTGGCGCGGATGATAGTGGCGAATCAGCGCGGGTGGCGGCAATCGGTGTGCTCACGCAGCTAGCAAAGTGCTAGCTGCGTGCAGCACAAAAAAAAAATTGCGCAAATCGGCCCAGCAGGGCCTAAAAAAACCTTTTGCGCAGCTTACCCCGAACTACGTTCGGGGTAACCGCCAGGAAGGTTAATGATACAATCTGCCAAACAATCATTTCAGCTGTATAATAAATTGGAAATGAATGGTGATGCCCACTAACAGCCGAAACCCGCCAAACAATTTCATCAGACTGATGGGATTGATCTGTTTTTCGGATCGCTCCCATCAATCTGATAGGATTGGTTGCAAGGTTTTTGCCAATGGGCATGACTGATGATCATTCCTGATTGCTTACCGCGGTGATCAAGAACGATTAATCGTCCGTGGGATTGTATCGTTAATGGCCACCTTTGTACTTTTAGCCGTTGACCTTGAACAAGCATGCAGATCAGATGTTTTTGACAAAAATCTGACAAGATTAGCTGCATGCTTGTTTCAGGTCAGTGTTTCAGACACTACTGACCATAAAGATCAGCAGGGCTGCCATGCGACTAGTATTGTCTCTCAGCTTGGGTTCCTTTAAGCCCATAACATTCTTAAAGGAGCGCTATGTGTACCTAAATAAAAGATATCAAACACCTCAGTTGTTAGATACGGTGCAGAATTTTGGTGTTCTTCACCGTGTACGCAAGGCAGTCATGAACCTTTTAGCTCCATTACTGTTCAGGTAATAATGAGCACTTGGCATGTCAGAAATGGGCACCGCATAATTTCTTCCTCCATTGTGTAGAAAGGTGTATTTTGCTCCAAGTCTTGCTTAATGGCACACTCCTTACATGCTGAAATATTGAATGATTATAGGTGCCGGGCTATACAAAGAACCTGAGTAATAGTTCATGTGAGGATTAAGTAGTGATGTTTTAGTATCAAATTAAGTACAAAATACTGTGCCCATATGTTGAAATAAAACACATGTCTAACAGATGAGTGATGTTATACTGAGATTGTTAGTCTTGGCAAATATAGGCACATAAAATGCGTATCCTAAAATATCATAAAATAGTTATTCAAATGAAAATGTGCTTTTGTTGAGAAACACATGGTTACAGATAATAATGATTACCACACAAAGGTTAATATTGTTCCATTTAAATTAATTTGAACATCCAACAACACCATATGTGCTTTAATGCTTGATATTACTAGGGAAGCATTTATCCTACCTGTCTCTGACAAGTAGCACGCAGAAATATTTAGAATCTACTATCACCATGGAGACAGCAGAGTTATAAAAGGCTGATCAGATCCAGCACCCAGAGTGGAATCTTTTTGATGGATGTACTTTAATATGTGTGTGTGCTTAAATACCCAATAAAGTTTTTCTCTCATCTCTCCTGTCGGCAAAACAATAGACCAGCTTTAACCTGATTTATTTAATAGTTCTTCTAACAGCATATTGGCTCAGAAGAAGTCAATTGTCTTCAGCACTTGTGAAACATGAGTAGATGTGATATTTCAAGACCAGGGATGTACAGCTTGAATCACGTTGGGCCGGTATTATTCTATGTAAAAGATCACAGCTCTCATAAATAACCTTGGTGAAAAAATGCCTTAAAAAAAAAAGGTTTTATATTGCCATCATACATAACAACTGGCATACATACATACAAACAACTGTGAAAGAAAGCCTAGAAACAGCCTTCAGATAGCTGTCACACTTGCAAAGTGTAATCTTGGACATCAGCTTCCCTTTTCATGTGTTTCTCCCCATTTGCAGTCTTTTCTTTCATGTGTAGGAAACCCTATTTCATGTCCAGGTGCCCCCTCCCCGGGCTGCAGCTACCCAATGCAGGGCCTTGGTGGCCTTTCTTGAAATCCGGCCCTAGTAATCCAACAGCCGTCAGTACATTTGCGCTTATCAACACAATCATTAAAGATGAACCGTAACATAATGGATAAAACTGCTTAGTATTTGCAGTATTAAGTTATACATTTTTTAATCAGTGTTTGCCCATTTTAAAATCTTTCCTCACCCTGCTTTACATTGCGAAATTTATCACAGGTGGCAACATCTTTAGTCCTGTCAGGTGCAGCTCTGCAGATTGTTTGTTTATGACTGATATTGTGGTGAAACCCCTCCCACAAGAAACTCTGAGGACCGTGGTACTCCTGGCAGTTTCCTGTCTGTGAACCTTGTTGCATTGTGGGAAATAGCTGTTTACAGCTGTTTCTAACTGCCAAAAAAGCATGCAGCAGCTACATCACCTGCCAACAGTAAAAATGTCACCATGTAATAAATGTCAGAATGTAAATCAGGGATTTAAAAGTTTTTACAATGGGCAAACGCTGACTAAATCATTTATACATAATTATTGTAAAAATGAAGCACTTTTTTTATTACATTATTTTCACTGGAGTTCCTCCTTAAGTGAGGCTGGTACAGAGAAAACAAGAGATTTGATAAAGCCATGATAAGAAATGATCCATGTCAATGTGATAAATTCACACATGCTGCTGCCAAGGCTCCATCATTTAATGTGTGAGTTCTGTCAGGCGCCTCCTCACTTGTACACTGCTTGCAATGCAGGGGCTGTAGCAACATACAGCTCTTCTGTTGCTTTCCGATGCAGTGCAGATCTCATTGCACATTTAATGATTTTATGCAAACTTTGTGCAGCTTGTAACTGTGACAATCAAATCCAGTTCCTGCTAATTTTTTCTGGCCTAAGTCCAAACTGTTTACAATTTGCATTAAATTTGCATGAAAACTGCAATTATTAGCTTCAGCCCGTCTCTATGGGCAGGTGGGGAGGGGGGTGGAGTAAAAGGGGGGGGGGGGGTAACTACTACTTTCTACTTCCTGTGAATGGTGCACCACCGGAGAGCAGTCAGGTGCAGGGCCGGATTTAGACCAAGGCCTCCTAGGCCATGGCCTAGGGCACTACAGGAGCAAGGGCACCAAAGCAGCAGGGTAAACTGGTGCACCTTTTGCAATCTTGCAAATGCTGCAGTGGAGGGAGATCAGGCTTATGCTTGACCGCGGTATTCCGCTGCTAGCGATCTGTACAGCAGTCACCTTGCCCTCTGTGCACGTTTGCATTGTGGCCGGCAGCTATGGACTTGGGAGACAGAGAGAAAGAGGAAGCTTCTGCACTGGAGACGAGTGACACGAATGAGTGACACGAATGGCTGCTGCAGTGTGAAGACAAGCTGGCTATCTATACTGGAGGAAAAGGGGAGGGGTCATCTGGCTACCTATACTGACGGAGGATGGCTGGTGACAGTGGCTTGGGCGGTAAAGAGTACAAATCCGGCCCTGGCCAGGTGACAGGTGAATGTCGCCTAAAGCCTAGAAGGTGAGTTATTGCTGCAGGACATCTCTTCCATGGAGGGGGAAGCACGGAGCAGGACCCAAGGAGAGGGAGGAGTCGGCACCCTCTCCACGAGGTTAAGTGTTCTGTGCAGCCATTGCTCCCCATCCTCTGTATTCCGACAGGTTGGGGGGTGCACTTATGGCTGGCTAACCTATACTGGGGCACCTATGGATGGATAACCTATACTGGGGGCACGTATGGCTGGCTAACTTATACTGGGGTCACCCATGGCTGGCTAACTTATACTGGGGCTCCTATGGCTGGCTAACCTAAACTGGGGTACCTATGGCTGTCTAACCTATACCGGGGGCACCTACGGCTGGCTAACTTATACTGGAGTCACCCATGGCTTGCTAACTTATACTGGGACTCCTATGGCTGGCTAACCTAAACTGGGGCACCTATGGCTGTGTAACCTATGCGGGGGCACCTATGGCTGGCTACTGTCAGCGTGCAAGAGGACTCATGCCTGCGCAGTAGAACAGAACTGCTCACACACAGTATTTTCCTCTGAGTATGACTGGCTCCATGCTAGTGCACATGCACAGGCCATCCATGCACCTGCACAGTGTGACTATGCTTGCACACAGATAGGAGTGAGTAATCGGCACGGCAGATTACACGGTCTTGTGCCCTGAAGAGCCGGGTAACCCGGCGAAACCGGTCGGCTATCCATCTGTAACAATATGTGTCAGCAAGTAACAGAGTTCTGATTATTAGGTGATCTGAAGTATCACCTATAATGCAGATATATACCTGATTATATGGTGATCTGCAGAATCACCAATAATACAAGTATACCAGCAGCTAATGTGTTAGCAAGGATAGTGCTTGGTGCAACAGTAGTTCTGATAGAAATATCTGTACCTCACCAAAGGAGCTGGAGGGCACTAACAGTACAGAGCCCCTCACCAGAGACAAGGGCCCTCTGGTGAGAGTAGAGTGGTCGGACTAATCGAGTTGGCAACAGACAGACAGATACGGTACAAAATCAGAAGGCAAAGGAAAGAAGGTTTTAACAGGCAGAGTCGGCAGCAAGATCAGATGGGCAGAAGTACAGAGTAACTGAGAGTAAGAATAGTCAGAACGAGCCAGAGTCATACACAGATAATAAACAGTATCAATATAATAATAGTAATCAAACAAATCCTAGAACTGTGTGAAATCCCCGGTTTCCTCCCGGATCAAAGCACATTGGATCTATCTAAGGTCTGAGCGCTAACACGAAGTGATCGCAACAGCAGACAAGTTGTGAGTGATACCTCTGGGCTTAAGAGCCCGAGGAGACCCTGAGGCACGCCCCCCCTGCGCTCAGCCAATCAGAGGCGGCGGGCACATAGCGTGGCGACAGCCGACCCGCAGGTCAGCTGATACGCCTCCTCGCCGCATAAAGGTTGTGACAGTGCGCATGCGCACGCGTCAATGCGACCCTTTGTGCGGAAGAGAAACCCGGCCTCGGCGTGCTAGACGCCCGAGGTCCGGGAGTACTGTCAGGCAGGGAGGTAGAGGCAGCTGCGATGGCAGCGTGGTTCGCCGCAGCTGCCTCATTATTCATTACACCATCCACACGGCCCCACTGACTCCAGCAACTTTGCCTTCCTTGGATATTGGAGTACCCATATCAACTCGACCTACCCGGGAGATCTCACAAGTGCAGGCCTGTACTTAGGACTTTGTAGCTATCAACAGTTTTGTACTTATACTTTCTCATCACTCACCAACAGTATTGGATTATTAGTCAGCCTAGACACTATCTAGCTGTCAATCTTGAGAAGATGTTGCAATTGGACATCTGCTTTTCTGATGGTGCTGGACTTTCTAGATATGCTTAGGATTCTTATAATTACAATGCTGCGATTGAGCATCAATATACCAGAGACTGTTACTCCTTTATATCCAAGCATTCATTAACCTTGCTGTCCCACTTAACGGACCTACAGCATCACTTTAACAAATATATATCTGCAAGCTGACATTTCCAACTATTTGTATACTGTTAATGTCATAGCTGTATGTTAATCCAAGTTTCATATATATATGCACTTAATAGATATAAGGTGACACAAATGTTCAATAAGGCCAATGTAACACAGATGATACAGATGAGTAGAGTCACCCTTTAACGTTAGACTCAGAAATTTTCCATTGCTGACATGCTTTAGCTAAGATCTAGTACTGTGTGAGTTTTTCTTTCTTCTTAGGAATGTCTAAAAAGATAAGGAGTGCCTGGTACTGCAACCCCCATCTCGGATGAGTCGAGTCCCACAAGCCATGACCTTGATGTATCTATGTGAACAGGATGTTGAAGAGATTGTTTACTGGAGTCGAGACCAGGTGCAAGGCTGTAAGAATCCTCCACCCTCTCGAGTGTAAGAAGAGAGACTCTCAGAGATGTGTATTATTATTGGACGAGTAAAGTACATCATGACCACGTAATTTGGGGTATAAGAACTAATGTACAGCGGAAGTGAAGCCAGAAACCTTAACTGCCTGAATCCTTTTACTAGGCTTACTTGGTTTCCCGCATGTATACATGTGATATTTTTGAATAAAGCCATATCTTGTTTTTCTTTACATCTCCTGACGTATTTTTGAAATCTTGGTGTATTGGTAAGAAAGTGACTTCCACATATGGTCCTTCGAAAAGCCAGAATCGATTCTGTTTGGCCTGGGGTGCATCTCTGAAAACTGGGGGTGATGATCCCAGTCATCCCAACAAAATAAGTCCTCCAGGGTGAAAAATTCCCTGTAAACAGGGGCAAATTTTCAGAGTGCTATACCCAGACGGGACGGAACTCGAATCCAAGAACCAGGATTTCAGGAGATGCTTTGAAGAGCAGAGGGCTTTACCTTTTTTTTGGTGTGTTTGTGTGTGAATGTGTGGCCGGCCACGGACTGAGAGGATTACATTGATTGTCAACACTGAGAGCTATCAAGGTGCATCAAAAAAGTAAGTAGATATTTGATTTTATTCGAGTATTGCATGACAATTCGGTTAGCCGGGGTATACCTGTGATCTGTAAAAAAGCTGGCAATTTTACAAATTGTCAGTCGTGGTATCTGCGAGGTGAAATAGATCCTCATTGACCGGATGAGGAGAAACAGCGGATACCACGCAATAACCACAGGGCAAAAGCAATCCAGGGCGAAAGTGCAAGCCGGATTTAATCCAGGGCTACCATAGCCGGGTTGGATTCAGGGCTTAAGTGCAAGCCGGATTTAATCCAGGGCTACCATAGCCGGGTTGGATTCAGGGCTTAAGTGCAAGCCGGATAATAGCCGTGGTTATCATCACTGATTTGCTAGGCTGGGTAGTAATTCTCGTAAAGCGCGCCCGAGTTACAGCGGCATTCAGTGAAGCGTACTATTCAGCAAGTCGGCCCCAGCACAGTATCGGTACACTGGGGGGCAGCGGCGGCTGAGCAGTTATATCATAGGAAACAGATCACAGGTGCCCCGGAATAGAGTTGTCAGGCAAGATGGGGCAGAATGCAACTAAAGCTCAACTTCTCCATGCAACGGATGATGAACTTCTCATGCACCGTAAAGACCCCCGCTTGACAGAGAAATGCGAGGTCTGGCATGAGATGTTCAAATTCCCGGGCCATTTGCACCCAAAACAATGCAGGGCATTGATAAAGGCTATAGAGGAGAGAAGTAAAGGGAAATTGACTTTGCACAATAAATATGGTTTGCAATTGGCGAAAGAATGGCGAGATGAAGCTGACAAGCGTAAGAGGGAACTGTGTTCCTTTTATTTTGGAAAGAAAGCGAGTGATTTGGAGGGTGAATATGATCACAGTGTGACTATGCAGGATGTTGAGAGTGAGAGTGAAAGTGAAAGTGGAGATGTGCTTGGAGCTGAGGCTGGAGCAGCATAAAGGCTGAGGCAGAGATCCCAATCCCCTCAGCAGGGTTCAGATCATAAGTCAGGATATCCAGCTCGCTCCTCAAGTACAGGAAACATCAGTGAGCCCACTAAGTCCAAACCTGTTAATAGACAAACTGAGGTGACAACATCTGATAGACAGTTGCGGGAACGAAGAACCTCAGGAACCCGAGGCAGAGCATCCTCAGCCTCGGGCATCAAACAGGAGGTTGATCAGTTAGCTGTGACAACGGGAGATCTGAGAGTAAGTGCAAATAGTGAAGAACAGCCATCTCAGACCCCGCCGAAATACACCAATATTTACCCACCGCTTCCACACCCTCAACTTCCTTCCTATAATCCAGGCGCCATCTTTATGCACCCGATGGCAGCCATGTCACAGCTCCCGGGTTCCGCCATGTTACCATACCCATCATTGCGACAGCCGGCAGTGACCATTTCAGTGCCTACTGAAAAGTGCAACCCTGAACCCGCAATGCAAATGCCCATGATAGAGCTCCCAAACGGAGCAGGGCAAACCATACATGTTTACAGACCCTGGACAGAGGACGACATGTTGAATGCAATTAAGACTATACCTAGCCCGAGAGAGGATGTGGTTGAATGTGTTAAACAACTGACTGAGTTGAGGCGGAGTTTTAAGCTGACTGCCACTGAATGTGAGAGAGTTGTGAGAAGAGTCTGTGGTACTGGATGGGTTAATATCGAGGGTAATTGGAGTGCATGGGGGCCTGGATGACTTGCGACTGACCCGCCAGTGGAGTTGGATTGGGAGAGCACAACCTTAACCACCAGGTTGGATGAATTGATCCAACGAATGATAACATTTTATAAGATCACCCCAGATTTTACCAAACTTTCTACGATTTCCCAGAAAGCAAACGAAAGTGTGGATGATCTGATAGCACGAGTCATGGATGCTTTTGAAAAATACAGTGGGTTGCAGAAACCTGCAGTGCTTGATGGCACTACACCATGGGAACAACAGCTCAAAGCACAGATTGATAGGGCCTTAAAGGAAGAATTACAGTGGACAATCCATAAACATTTGATTACATGGCGTACGTGCAGTGTGACAGAGTTTTTGGAGTATGCCAGGCATGCAGAGAAAATTCTGATAGAAAAAAAGAAGTGGGGACAGAAGAGACGTCCTGCTGCGGCAGCCTCCTATTCCTTGTCCACCTATAACCAGGGCATGGGAGAGGAGGGTGCATACAGCGGAGATGTCTCGCGTCCCCGTCCACGTAGATTTGTGCGTGACTATGCAGGAAAACGAGAAAGAGGGGAATGTTTAATTTGTGGAAAGCGGGATCACATTACTGCCCAGAGAATACGGCCAATCAAACCAAGCAACAAACCCAGTCTGCATGACTAGGCAGGGAAGAGTTGAGCCGTGACACTATTGTGATTGAGACTGATTATGCTGACACAAAAAAGCCTGAAATCCTCTTCTCTGTATCGAGTGTTAGAATCAAGTTTTTGATTGACACTGGTGCATGTAGGTCTGTCCTTGGGACTGGTTTAAATATCCCGTGGGAAAGGTTGGGTACAGTTGTAACACGAAATGCCGGTGGTGGGTTTGAAGTGTCCCCAACCACTAAACCTTTGCAGGTTTTAGATGAAAAGTCAGGCAGAGCTGTGTTTTGGAGTTTCATAATTTCTGCAAGGTGCCCAATTAATCTGTGTGGCAGAGACTTGATTGGTGATTTAAAGCTGACTATTGCTCCCGGTCCAGAGTCACTGCAGATCCATCGTGCTCCTATGGCAGAAGCACCTGACGTGCATTGGTACGGTATTATTCTGCCAAATTCACTCCTGAAATGGATGCAGCAGGATGCCGGTCCGGCTGATACATTTCAGGAGGTAGTATGTGTGGCACACGTCACCACACATTACATAGCAAGTGGATGCAGGGATATGGACTATGAGCAAAAGTACCTGATAAGTCTGTGTAGAGATTACCGGACTATGGGAAAATGCAGAAGGTTATGTTCTGTATGAGGTTTCAATCCCAGGCTGGGACAGTGTTGAGACAGACGGCATCCTGCAGGATGAGCTGTTTGCTGTCCCGAACTCCGCCCCTCATGCTTTACTGTACAAACCGAAGTGGGGACGTTGGGACATGGCCGGGATTCTATTGAACAAGTGGAAAGAAGGAAGTGGTGAGGGAATTTACTGCCCACGCCACCTTTAGACCACGGGAATGCTGATACACCTGACTAAACGACCTGAAGAAGCTGACAATGTTGGCAATGACTGACAGTCACCTGGACAGATGACTTGACTATGGCATTTGAAAGGTGTAAGTCTGCGCTGCAAGATCCCCGGGTTTTAGCCTTCCCTGATTACACGAAGTTTTTTAAACTGTATGTTGATTGCAAAGATAAATGCATGACAGCTGTGATGACACAAACTTGGGGAGACAAACAGAGGCCGCTAGGTTTTTATTCTAAACCTTTGGATCAGGTAGCATGTGCTTTGCCATCTTGTGTACAATCTGTTATTGCTGCTGCGATGGCTGTCGACATAACGGCCACCCTGGTCCTCTATCATCCACTAGAGGTTCTTGTTCCCCACGCAGTGCATGCTCTGTTGTTGCAGGATAAAATGACGTTACTAACTCCTGCCCGTCACTTGTATTGCACTGCCACTTTGCTGGGTCAGCCTCACCTTACAGTGAAACGCTGTACCACACTCAACCCAGCAACTTTACTCCCGACCCCGCTGCAGAGGGTGATGAGCCTCAGCATGATTGTGTCCCAGAGTCACAAAAGGTCTTTCTACCTAGAGAAGACCTGAAGTCCGAACCAATACCCGGAAGTACACTCGTCTTTGTCGATGGCTCTGCCTCCAAAGATGCCTTAGGAGTGAACAGAGTGGGATATGCTGTTGTTACCCTGGATACTGTTTTGGAGTCTGGTCCCTTACCAATCTCCTACTCCGCACAAGCTGCAGAGATTCATGCACTCACTCGAGCCTGTGCGCTGCACGAGGGTGAAGTTCTCACTGTTTACACTGACAGCCAGTATGCGTTCTCTGCTTGTCATACCTACGCTGCACAGTGGAGGAACCGTGGCATGTTAACTGCGGCTGGGAAACCAGTCCGTCATAAAGACTTATTGCAACAGCTCCTTGATAGTGTACTGCTGCCCTCGCAGGTAGCTGTGGTAAAATGCATGGCACACATGCGTGATGACTCTGACGTTACCCGTGGCAACAATCTTGCAGATGCTGAGGCGAAATTGGCGGCGCTGCGCCCTCTTCCAACTTCTGAGCCATCCCATCACATCCCATCCCTTCTGCCCACCACAGCTGCCGCCTCCCCTTCACTCCCTGACACAGATCCCCCTCTGCCATCAGCCCCCTCCCCTCTCATCATTCCATCCTCTGCAGCGATCACCACTGATATCTTAGTGGAATTCCAGAGCAATGCACCAGCAGCTGAAAAGTCTCAGTGGGGAAGAGCACATGCAACTGTTAATGATAGCGGCCTCCTATGTGTCAATGATGCCTTATGCCTTCCCAGACTTCTGTACAGATTATTGGCTCTTGTGTTACATGGGGTCACCCATGTCTCAACGGGTGGTATGATGGCTATAGCCACCAAATATTTTTACTGTCCGGGCATAAGCACCTTTTTTAAGAAGTTTGTCTCACAATGCACTGTATGTGCCCAGCACAACACAGGAAAGGGATTAAAGCCACCTATTGGTAAAACACCTACACCACATTACCCCTTTCATACCATTGCACTGGATTACATTGAACTCACCCCTGCAGAGGGAAAGAAATATGCTCTAGTGGTGCTAGATATATTCTCGGGGTGGGTAGAAGTCTTTCCCACTGCAAAAGCTGATGCACTCACAGTTGCAAAAGCGCTGACAAGAGATATTATTCCGAGATGGGGAATACCAGAAAAAATCATCAGTGACAATGGTAGCCATTTTGTGAATGATATCATTAAACAGTTGACAGTTACTTTGTGCATAAACGTTAGACACCATTGTAGTTATCACCCACAGTCAGCAGGAGATGTGGAAAGAACAAATGGTACAATTAAAAGAAAACATTGGAACACCCCACGGTGGGAGAGTCCTTACCAGGTGTTGCTGGCCACATCCACAGCGGTCAGAATAGCCGAAAAAAGTTCGTGGATACATTTAACTCACTGCAAAAGGGCACCCATTCCCGGTTCAGGGACAGAATAGACAGCATCCTGTGACGGGAGGTGTAAGCTCCTGGGCCCTGGAGTGTGAGGAACATTTGCCTGAGCTCCAGTCAAGACAACGTCACAGCGGGTGGAGGGAATATTAGAGATTTTCCTCTATTCAAAGCGGGCACAAGCCCTGAACAGGATAACTGAGGAGCTAGATTAGGGAGAGTTGGGGGCCCGTTTAATTCTCAGAGTTCTTGTCTTTAAAAAAAAAAAAAAAAAAAAATATGGGGATCTTGGATACAGGATACTTTAACACTCCAAGTGGAAAGGGAGTCATTATTGCTATGCTTTTCATTGGGACATTGTGGATAGTGTTGGAAGCCCTAGAACATTTTCAAACACCTCCTCCAACCTTTCCACAAACTAATAATGTAACTCACAACCGACCAAGGGTTAAACGGGATGCCATAAATATAGGACTGATGCGAAGAGGACAGGTTGCTGTAACAAGAGAACACCAGAGCTTAGTGTTCTGGTATAATTCTTCACAAATACAAGTGGCGACTTACACCTTTGACTACTGCCAGGTTGTGCAACGTTGTAATTGGCACTGCAGCCTTTATGAAAAAGGACAATTTTTTATTTGCGTGACTGATGACCATTGGGGGTATAAATGTAGTTCTTGGGAAGCAGCTGCCTGGAACACAGGTACTGACTGGGGATATAGACCTGATCCTGCCATGACTCGGGTGGACAAAAATGGGGTGCCCCTTTGCTCAAGGATGACCTTAACTACAGCTGGGGGAGCCTGTATGCCCGGAAAACAAATAGATAGTTCCCAGCGCCTGACCCTGAATATAGAAAACCCAAGCCCTGGAGATGCAGGAACATATGTGATAGGCATGCATGTCCCAGGGTATACAGGGGGGCCTCTGGGGAAGTTTTCGCTCAGGGACATGTACAAAAACCCTGAGTTTAGAGTCATGGAGCATGAGGATCAGGAACCTTGGGTACAGGCCCTGGCTAACCCTACATTTGAGGAGACCATTGCCATGGAGACAGGATATTCAGATACAAACATGTGGCTTGAATGGATGAGGTACACAGCCAAACAAAACAATATGTCAGATTGTTATGTAGGTGCAGGAGCAAGGCCACACCTTGGCACTGTGCCACTTCCCCTTCCAGAAGGGGGTGAGACATGTTTTCTGTCACTCTATAGGAGTAAGGGTCAAACCCCAGCCACAACAGATCCACTCTGTAAAATGTGGATAGACCGATACCCATTGAAGGAAGGTACCCCCGATCAAATAGACCACTCAGCAACTGTGTACAAGGGAAACTATACCTGTTATAACAGTACGAATTCAGGTGGAGTAGATGTGGGTGAATTTCCCCCTGGTTACTGTGCTGTAATGAAACAAGCAGACCCTTTCCTACTATTTCATCAGACACACTCCCTTGGTGATATCTACTGGTTGTGCGGTGATCTTAAATTACGTCCTAGATTGCCACCAGTGTGGAAAGGTCACTGTGCACTGGCCAAACTCATTATGCCCATACATATGTTTAGAGAAAGTGACCAAGATTTTGAAAAAGAAGCCCACAAGATCTTTAAGAGAGAACTTAAAGGTAACCTGGACCCACATGTTTATTTGGATGCAATAGGTGTCCCCAGAGGGGTTCCAGATGAATTTAAGGCCAGAAACCCGGTGTGGGCAGGGTTTGAGTCTATGATTCCACAGATCACCATTAACAAAAACGTGGAGTGGATAAACTACATATATTACAATCAGCAAAGATTTGTGAATTTCACACGTGATGCTCTGCAGGGCATAGTTAATGAGTTAGGCCCAAACTCCAAAATGACATTTCAGAACAGAATGAGTCTGGACATGATGCTTGCTGAGAAAGGAGGAGTTTGCAAATTTCTGGGACTGGGCGGGGCCTGCTGTACCATTCCCAGTGAAACTGGCCCTGATGGACGGGTGACAGAAGCTTTGAGGAAACTGACTGACCTATCAGACGAGTTAAAAAGAAACTCTGGTGTATCAGATTCCTTTACAAAATGGTTCAATGACTGGTTTGGAGACTGGAAGGGTTTCCTAAAAAATGTTGGTACCATGATACTTATTGTGATACTCATGTTCAGTTTTTTTGCTTGTTGTGTCATACCCCTGGCCAGGAAATACTTGGGCAGTTTCATAAAGCAGAAAACTGATGCAGCCATGTTTTCATTCCAACATGAGGAATACAATGACAGTGAGGAGGAGGACAGCTTTATGGGAAAGCACAAATTCCCAAAAATTGACTTCTCAGTTGTGTAGATTGTTTGATAGCGGATAAGATAGTACACTAGAAGCATTAGGCGTCAAATAAATACATACATATATATTTTGCAATGCTACAAGGCTACAAAGAAGGCAACTGCTAGCTTCCATTACTTAAGAAGTGTTTCAAGTCTAGGTAGTTGAACCCCTTGCCACCTTATACATATATATGTGCAACAGGGGGGTATGTTAATGTCATAGCTGTATGTTAATCCAAGTTTCATATATATATGCACTTAATAGATATAAGGTGACACAAATGTTCAATAAGGCCAATGTAACACAGATGATACAGATGAGTAGAGTCACCCTTTAACGTTAGACTCAGAAATTTTCCATTGCTGACATGCTTTAGCTAAGATCTAGTACTGTGTGAGTTTTTCTTTCTTCTTAGGAATGTCTAAAAAGATAAGGAGTGCCTGGTACTGCAACCCCCATCTCGGATGAGTCGAGTCCCACAAGCCATGACCTTGATGTATCTATGTGAACAGGATGTTGAAGAGATTGTTTACTGGAGTCGAGACCAGGTGCAAGGCTGTAAGAATCCTCCACCAGTGGCGGCTCCAGGAAATTTTTTTAGGGGGTGCTATGCAGGTGCTGGACCAATTTCCGGGGGAGCTGACGACCTGCGGCGCGCAAAGCGCGCCGCGGCAAAAAATGGGTGTGGCTACAGGCGAAAAAATGGGCGTGGTCATGACCGGATGAGGGCGGGGCTAACTGTAATTTAAAGTGAACCCAGGGTGAGAGTGATATGGTGGCTGCCATATTTATTTCCTTTTAAACAATACTAGTTGCCTGGCAGCCCTGCTGATCTATTTGGCTGTAGTAGTGAACTGAATTACACCAGAAACAAGCCATGCAGCTAATCTTGTCAGTTCTGACAATATTGTCAGAAACCCCTGACCTGCTGCATGCTTGTTCAGGGTCTATGGTTGAAAGAATAAGAGGCAGAGGACCAGCACGGCAGCCAGGCAACTGGTATTGCTTAAAGGGAGATAAATATGGCAGCCTCAATATTATTCTCACCTCGGGTTCCCTTTAAAAGTGCAACGCAAAGACAGAGGGCCCAAGTTTTGGTGACCCTTTTCCCAGAAAATTCACATAATTGTGCAGGTTTTCTCAAGAAAATACACGTAATGTGAGCAGATTTTAACAAAAAACACGTCCAATGACCCCAATATGCACAATCGGTGGCAGATATGGTCCCAATATGCACAATCGGTGGCAGATATGGTCCCAATATGCACAATCGGTGGCAGATATGGTCCCAATATGCACAATCGGTGGCAGATATGGTCCCAATATGCACAATCGGTGGCAGATATGGTCCCAATATGCACAATCGGTGGCAGATATGGTCCCAATATGCACAATCGGTGGCAGATATGGTCCCAATATACACAATCGGTGGCAGATATGGTCCCAATATGCACAATCGGTGGCAGATATGGTCCCAATATGCACAATCGGTGGAAGATATGGTCCCAATATGCACAATCGGTGGCAGATATGGTCCCAATATGCACAATCGGTGGAAGATATGGTCCCAATATGCACAATCGGTGGCAGATATGGTCCCAATATGCACAATCGGTGGCAGATATGGTCCCAATATGCACAATCGGTGGCAGATATGGTCCCAATATGCACAATCGGTGGCAGATATGGTCCCAATATGCACAATCGGTGGCAGATATGGTCCCAATATGCACAATCGGTGGCAGATATGGTCCCAATATGCACAATCAGTGGCAGATATGGTCCCAATATGCACAATCGGTGGCAGATATGGTCCCAATATGCACAATCGGTGGCAGATATGGTCCCAATATGCACAATCGGTGGCAGATATGGTCCCAATATGCACAATCGGTGGCAGATATGGTCCCAATATGCACAATCGGTGGCAGATATGGTCCCAATATGCACAATCGGTGGCAGATATGGTCCCAATATGCACAATCGGTGGCAGATATGGTCCCAATATGCACAATCGGTGGCAGATATGGTCCCAATATGCACAATCGGTGGCAGATATGGTCCCAATATGCACAATCGGTGGCAGATATGGTCCCAATATGCACAATCGGTGGCAGATATGGTCCCAATATGCACAATCGGTGGCAGATATGACCCCAATATGCACAATCGGTAGCAGATATGACCCCAATATGCACAATCGGTAGCAGATATGACCCCAATATGCACAATCGGTAGCAGATATGACCCCAATATGCACAATCGGTAGCAGATATGACCCCAATATGCACAATCGGTAGCAGATATGACCCCAATATGCACAATCGGTAGCAGATATGACTCCAATATGCACAATCCGTAGCAGATATGACCCCAATATGCACAATCCGTAGCAGATATGACCCCAATATGCACAATCCGTAGCAGATATGACCCCAATATGCACAATCTGTAGCAGATATGACCCCAATATGCACAATCCGTAGCAGATATGACCCCAATATGCACAATCCGTAGCAGATATGACCCCAATATGCATAATCAGCATCACCTGAAAAAGAAAAGAAAAACCCATTTACTCACCTACAGCCAGAAGACCTTCTTTCCCGACCTCCTGTCCCGAGTCCCGACCTCATTGTGGCGCGCAACGCCCGCGCGCCCACGATCCTCTTCCTTCCCGACGTCACGACGAGACTTCCTGCCTGCATGCAGAGAGCAGGGCTACGGGAAAATGGCCGCCCGAAGCCATGCACTGCAGACTCGAAGTCTGCAGAACAGGGCTCCGGGCGGCCATCTTACCGTAGCCCTGCCTGCTGCTCCGTGCTGCCGCTGTGTGAACTGACTTGGCGTCTTTTAGACGCCTGAAGTCAGTTCACTCCAGTGGGTGCTTTGGGGGTGCTTGGACAATTCTAGGGGGTGCTCGAGCACCCCCTTGCACCCCCCTGGCGCCACCCCTGTCCTCCACCCTCTCGAGTGTAAGAAGAGAGACTCTCAGAGATGTGTATTATTATTGGACGAGTAAAGTACATCATGACCACGTAATTTGGGGTATAAGAACTAATGTACAGCGGAAGTGAAGCCAGAAACCTTAACTGCCTGAATCCTTTTACTAGGCTTACTTGGTTTCCCGCATGTATACATGTGATATTTTTGAATAAAGCCATATCTTGTTTTTCTTTACATCTCCTGACGTATTTTTGAAATCTTGGTGTATTGGTAAGAAAGTGACTTCCACAATACCTGTGGATGTTTTGATTGGACATCACTAGTTTGGCTATGATGGGACTATGTACATTCAAAGTACTTTTGCTCACTGGGTTGATACTATCATATTGGCCCTTTTTTTGATCCACGGATACTCCTCTTTATTCTTAACAATGGCTGGATATGGGGTGCTGTGCACTATTAGACTGTGATTTATACTGCATTCTCAGGGGGTTCTTTTATATCGTCTATAAAATGTTTTATTAGGTAAATAAATATTTTCTACATTTATAATTCACATGACTGGAAATTTATTGCTCTCTCTTTTGATGCATGTAAAATTACACTACCGTTAGGTTTGCTACTAAAAGTGACATTTACCGCATTTAAAAGTAAACTTTTTTTCCTTCGAAACTTTAAAATCGATTTTCTCAAAAACTATAAGGTCTTTTTGAAAAATTGTTTTTCCTCTTATTCCCAATGATCTCCTTAACATATCCTGCAAATTTAGGGTTTCTAACATTTAAGGTGGATTTGCTATTAACCATTAAAGTCGGCAGGTTTTTAAATGTGTATTTTTTTTTCCTTTGAAACTTTAAAATCGATTTTCTCAAAAACTATAAGGTCGATTTGAAAAAAAATGTTTTCCTCTTGTAGCCACTGGAGGCTCCTACAAGCTCTGGGGCCCTGGGGCAGTTGCCTCCTTTGCCTCTATGGTAGCGCCGGCCCTGACTGGCTGAGAGCGCTGTTCTCCTCACTCACCCGTCTCCGTCGGCCTTCTGCCCCCCATAGCAAATCAGAACAAATCACTAGCCTGCAGGCTAACAAAGCATGTGTACAATGTCAGCCCTGCAACTTCCCCTGAGGGACCCCAGCTGAGCAACATGCCTGGTGTGTGTGTATGTATGTGTGTGTGTGTGTGTGTGTGTGTGTGTGTGTGTGTGTGTGTGTGTGTGTGTGTGTGTGTGTGTGTGTGTGTGTGTGTGTGTGTTTGTACACTAGGTATTAGATGGCAATCTCAAGGCGGCAAAACATCCTGCAGCTCTCACCAGCAAGGTGACACAACATTATTTAGTTATACAGAACATGGCAGAGATGTGACCAAGTTTAGTTCAGGTTAGTTTTCAGTTAGCTGACTTTGAGTTCTCCTGAGCATAATGGCATGCACATGTGCGCAGGCAGAATGTGTTGTCTCAAATATTACTGAATAATCAAATTAATATTTATTTTCACACTCATCACAAAATAAAAACATATGAAACATTAAAAACCGACTCTGTTGTTCCCTGACTGTGTAGGAGTATTTATGGGAGGAAGACAGAACTGCTAGTTTTGGAACAAGTACAGCTTTGACACAAAGTGTGTGAATCTCTATGGCATAACCACATATATTACAGCAGCATTTCTGTCTCCATCATGTTTCTTTTTCCATCTGTGATATACTTTGCCAGATTATAAACAGCTTTAAAAAAAATAATTAATTAAAAATGAGTAGTTTTTTCAATATATTACTAAAAATAGCCTGTCAGGGCTTCAGGGGATGTGACGCTTTTATCTGCTGCACAGTGGCAATTCATATTAACATACGCTGGCATTTTCTGTGTCAAAAGGAGGAATTGGTCATTATACATATGGTGTTATTAAATCGGGATTGTCAGCCACAAAATCAAATTCCACGTACCCACTGCTCTGTGTTCAATATGTAGACTTTATCTTGACCCTGCATTGCAAGTATTCCAATATAATCATAAATGTTTCTGCTATAAGAAATCTTATTTCAGTCAGCCTGGCTCCAATTGGTACATTTCCGAGGAGAGGCAAGCTTATCTACCCCCCCCCCCCCCACATTCCTGCTCCTCACTGATTGGCTGAGGGACGTTCAGTGTGACATGAGGCTGAGAAGGAAAATACACCTCACCCCTCTGCAGAAGCTGCTGAAATGCAATCTATATTGTGCTCACATGTGCTTACAAATCAAGCTAGATATGACAGTGCATTTTCTAGAAGAGAAAAAGAGTAAGGGAGGAAAAGACATCAGGATTGGCTTCAGTCAGAGGCAGTACAGATGAAAAAAAGTCTGGAACAGTTTTCTCTTTATTTACTATATAAAATTAACTGAAATGAAAACCTGGACAGTACAATATATATGTTATGTAAGTAGAACAAGTATTTATTTACTTATATGTGTCTTTTTTCGTGGGATAGTATGGCTCTCCTTGCTGCTTTAAACAGTGACCTCATCATTGTTTGGTCAGTCAATAGAAAAAACATTTATCTTTTCAAACATGTTTTGTTTTTAAAACTTATCAGCTTCAGAAGTTTTAAACACTCTGTATAGCCAGCTGATCCATCCATATGTGTTGCCATTTTACAGGCCATCTGATAGCAGAGGGAGCTCATGTTCAGTTCATTGGGGTTATGCTCACATATGCTGGGACTAATGAGATGGATCGATTGTTACCTGATTACACTTAAAAGAGCAATAAGGTTGTAACTGGAAGCTATGCATCCTGTCATACAGACGGTATATCTAATCATGGTATTTAAAAAATAAAAACTAAAGCTAAACTTTTCCTAAAAAAAGGAAATCTTAGGATACAGGCAGAAGGTCCTTGGGGAGATCTTCCTAAAACAAAAAAATAGGCTATTAATGGAGAGGACCTTGGAGAGGAATTCTGTTCCCTTTGTGTACAGCTGCAATTCCGGTAATGATAATAATCATAATGCACCAGAAAATGCACGTATTGAATCGTTTCACCAGAAAATAATCGTAATGTGGCAGCGTTTCACCAGAGAATAATCGTAATTCGGCACTGTTTCACCAGAAAATAATCGTAACGCAGGAGCGTTTCACCAGAAAATACATGTGTTGCAGAATCGTTTCACCAGAAAATAATCATAATGCGGAATGGTTTCACCAGAAAATAATCGTAATGTGGCAGCGTTTCACCAGAAAATAATCTTAACGTGGCAGTGTTTCACCAGATAATAATCATAATGCATCAGTGTTTCACCAGATAATAATCATAATGCGGCAGAGTTTTTCCAGAAAATACACGTATTGCGGAAGTGTTTTACCAGAAAATAATCGTAATGCGGCAGCGCTTCACCAGAAAATAATCGTGAAAGAAAGAGAAGGAATGAATGGTGCTGTAATGTACATTTATTCTTCAAAAAGTGATAACAGTCCGAATGCATAAATACAAAACAGTAGTGCAGCATACATTGACATAACAGTGCCCAGAGGTGTGGTGGTGACGGTGGGTGCTGGGCACTGCTCCCCTGACTGCTGTTTCACGCTGTGTTGGGCTTCCACGGAGGCTGTCAGGCGAGCAGTGCCCAGCACCCACCATCACCACCACACCTCCGAGCACCGGTATGTCCATATATGCTGCACTACTGTTTTGTATTTATGCATTCGGACTGTGCCTCACTTTTTGAAGAATAAATGTACGTTGCAGTGCCGATCATTTCTTCACCTTCTTTCATGTACAGTATGTATTCCCCTTGGATCAGAGCACGCAAGCTACATCACTGTGGGTGAGGTGTGTTCTACCTGCCTAATCCCCTTCCATGCTGGCTACACACTGCTGCAGTGCCAACTGCCTTCCTACCTGTTTCTACCAAAAAGTTATCGTAATGCGGCAGTGTTTCACCAGATAATAATCATAATATGGCAGAGTTTCGCCAGAAAATACACGTATTGCGGAAGTGTTTTACCAGAAAATAATCGGAATTCGGCAACGTTTCACCAGAAAATACACTTATAGCAGCAGCATTTTAGCAGAAAACTATGCATGTAGGGTACATGCATAATTATGTAGGCTTCTCTTCCCCTCCCCCTTTCATTAGTACCCTGGAGCTAGTGATATAGCTACATATATATATATATATATATATATATATATATATATATATATATATATATATATATATATATATATACAGTGGCTTGCAAAAGTATTTGCCCCCCTTAAATTTTTCCACATTTTGTATTCGCCCCCCTTGAAGTTTTCCACATTTTGTCACATTTCTGCCACAAACAGAAGTGGAACGAAATTCATACATGATTCCAAACCTTTTTTACAAATAAATAACTGCAAAGTGGGGTGTGCGTAATTATTCTGCCCCCTTTGATCTGAGTGCAGTCAGTTGCCTATAGACATTGCCTGATGAGTGCTAATGACTAAATAGAGTGCACCTGTGTGTAATCTAATGTCAGTACAAATACAGCTGCTCTGTGAGGGCCTCAGAGGTTGTCTAAGAGAATATTGGGAGCAACAACACCGTGAAGTCCAAAGAACACACAAGACAGGTCCAAGACAGGTCAGGGATTAAGTTATTGAGAAATTTAAAACAGGCTTAGGCTACAAAAAGATTTCCAAAGCCTTGAACATCCCACGGAGCACTGTTCAAGCGATCATTCAGAAATGGAAGGAGTATGGCACAACTGTAAACTTACCAAGACAAGGCCGTCCACCTAAACTCACAGGCCGAACAAGGAGAGCGCTGATCAGAAATGCAGTCAAGAGGCCCATGGTGACTCTGGACGAGCTGCAGAGATCTACAGCTCAGGTGGGAGACTCTGTCCATAGGACAACTATTAGTCATGCACTGTACAAAGTTGGCCTTCACGGAAGAGTGGCAAGAAGAAAGCCATTGTTAACAGAAAGCATAAGAAGTCCTGTTTGCAGTTTGCCACAAGCCATGTGGGGGACACAGCAACCATGTGGACGAAGGTGCTCTGGTCAGATGAGACCAAAATGGAACTTTTTGGCCAAAATGCAAAACGCTATGTGTGGCAGAAAGCTAACACTGCACATCACTCTGAACACACCATCCCCACTGTCAAATATGGTGGTGGCAGCATCATGCTCGGGGGGTGCATCTCTTAAGCAGGGACAGGGAAGCTGGTCAGAGTTGATGGGAAGATGGATGGAGCCAAATACAGGGCAAACTTGGAAGAAAACCTCTTGGAGACTGCAAAAGACTTGAGAATGGGGCGGAGGTTCACCTTCCAGCAGGACAATGACCCTAAACATAAAGCCAGGGCAACAATGGAATGGTTTAAAACAAAACATATCTATGTGTTAGAATGGCCCAGTCAAAGTCCAGATCTAAATCCAATCGAGAATCTGTGGCAAGATCTGAAAACTGCTGTTCACAAACGGTTGTCCATCTAATCTGACTGAGCTGGAGCTGTTTTGCAAAGAAGAATGGGCAAGGATTTCAGTCTCTAGATGTGCAAAGCTGGTAGAGACATACCCTAAAACACTGGCAGCTGTAATTGCAGCAAAAGGTGGTTCTACAAAGTATTGACTCAGGGGGCTGAATAATTACGCACACCCCACTTTGCAGTTATTTATCTGTAAAAAATGTTTGGAATGATGTATGATTTTCGATCCACTTCTCACGTGTACACCACTTTGTATTGGTCTTTCATGTGGAATTCCAATAAAATTGATGCATGTTTGTGGCAGTAATATGACAAAATGTGGAAACCTTCAAGGGGGCCGAATACTTTTGCAAGCCACTGTATATATATATATATATATATATATATATATATATATATATATATATATATATATACACACAGTATAATCACCCTGGTACTAGAGAGGCACCTGTGATGAAAAGCATTTACTCACTTGACAGAAGACTCCTCTCCAGGCCTCTGGCGCACATCTCCCTCGATGATCTTCACTGCAGCAAGTCCTGCTGCACAACTCCCACACTGCCAGGAAGAGCAGGGCTATGGGAAAATTGTGCCCAAAGCCCTGCAATAGAGACACAAACAGTCCCCAGTGCAGGGCTTTGGATGCCATTTTCCTGTAGCCCTGCTCTGCCTGCCAGAACCCACAGACTCCGCAGGCTGGAGAGATGAGCTGCTGGCTGCAGCCGGTGAATTGGCTTTCCATCTATTAGATGCTGCAAGCCTGTTCACCACCTGGGAGGACACACCCTCTGGTGGGGGGTAGCCACTTCCCCCCCTCTGCAGCTGCACCTCCCCCCCCCCCCCCCCCGCCCCGTGCACTAGGCGCCTCTGCAAGCAAGGAAGGGGCTAGTGAGATTGTTGAAAGTCTCATCCAAAATGTCATCTGATTCATCCCTTCCTTTTCACGCACAAAGTTGTGCAATACACACGCTGCTTTGATCACATTATCAACACGATCCGGAGTCCAAGAGAGGATTCCAGGCTAAATCCATGGGAGGTAAGTATTGGTACACCTGGTGGCAGGCAGTTATTTGGTGTAATGTACACATGAACCCTCAAAAAATAAGGCTAGGTTCACAGTGGGACATTGCGTTTTGATGCAACGTTAAAGTCGCAACACAGCATTACAATGAACCCCCCCCCCCCCCCCCAAAAAAAAGGTGGTAATGCACCGTAATGCTGCATTACCGTTGCATACAGTAGGTACAGTACAGCATCAGGCAATGAAAAGTATACTTTTCTGTACCTGGTAACATGTGCATTTAGAGGTAATGCACTGCAGCAGAGCGTTACAATAACGCTGCATGTTACAGTGTGATGCTAACATCACACTGTGAACGTCCCAAAGAATTATCATTGCAGTGCGGTAAGCTGCGATATAGGACTTTATAACGCAGCTCCACAACGTCCCACTGTGAACATAGCCTTATACATTTCATGATACATCATTAGATGTTGTAACACAAGAAGATAGGTAGAAGGTGCTTTTGCCTTCAGGGACAAGTCTGGAGAAAAACTTTGTGTTTCATCAACACCAATGTTTATATTTGTGCTGCACACACTATTTACAGGCTATTTATAATATTTACACAGAACAGGTAACAAAACATATACGAAATCCTTGCCACTACATGGGTGACTAACTACACCTTAAACTAGAGAATCATAAACAAAAAAACCTTACCACTAGATGGTGACTAAATACAATGTAAACATAAGAATCCTCTTTACCAGAAGCAAACCTACTATTTGTCCCAAACAAATAAAAACAGAAAACACATACAAGTCTGTTACAGCACCAAACTCAGATATCTTTTTTATTCAATCCACTACAGTTCTGTGGTTACCAGTGCATGGTAGCTTTGGACTGAGCTAAATAGCCGTTTATACAGACCTTATGACCTGTCTCAGCGAGAAGAACAAATCCCGGAGCAGACTTGTTTTTCTCACCTGACCACCTGTCTTAGCGAGAACACCAAGTCTTGTAGTGGATTTGCAAAATGGCAGTGCATGGGGATAGGAATCGGGGGCAGATAGTCAATCACTTTCTCAGGAGCACTCTCCCTGCAACTGCCACAATGCCCATCTGCTGTGTCCATTACATTACATGTACTTGGTATACATGTAGCTTAAACCTTAGAAAATAACAATGCTAAGATACTTTTTCATACATTGCAAAAGTAACTAATTGCACTGGAAATTGTCAAGTTACATTATGCAGACATTGAACATAACTGGCAAACTTTTCTGTTTTGTTCTGTGAACGTTCAACCACTGGCTTTGTTAAAACTGCATACATCACTTTTAAAATATGACAATAAATAAAAATAAAACCATCCCAGTTTATGTCAGCTCTTTATATGAGATAAACATTCCTGTACTACTGAGGCCAACTTCTGTTTAAAGTCTCACTTACTAACTCTTAAGTAAATGTACTTTTGCCAACTGTTATAACAGAACATTGGCTTCTTGTAGTTTCTCTGCTCTGACTCAATAATTATGCATTTGGAATTTTGTATCTGTTAAATGTCAACCAGGTGTCAACAAGGTGTTTTGAATCAATGGAATTACTACCAATATGGTACAGCCCACCAATCCACAGGAAGGTGAAATTGCTCAGTTTTTTCAGATTTGATAGTGCAAAAGTATAAACATACAAAAAAACAAATCCATCCTAAAGCTGAAAAAAAGAAATGAATGAATGAAAAAATAAAGTTATGTCTTGTTTTGTCTTTTTATTGTACTTTGTTACAATATAAAGTCCTTTTATTAATATTTCCTAATTTTTGCAAATAAGAATGATGCCACCCAGGTCTCACTGGCCGATAGCTTTGGGTCAAATCTGCAGGTGTGCATGCATGCTTGGGTGTGTGTGCACAAAAATGCTTGCAATTAGAAGTGCCCTAACTCTCAAGATCATGAGGAATTTTATCTGGCCTCTGCTGTCCGTAAGTGGAGTAGTATTAGACACTGCAGTGTAAATGGAGAATTTGGAACTCAATCTGCTTAATTGTTTCTAGTATTTTATACAGGAGGAGACACTGCACACAGAGAAATATACAAAGGCACACTGAAATCAGATGCACATACACCAGGACATTTTCAGCCAACCTCCCCTTCCCCTTCCCCTCATCAAAACTCAAAGCCTTGCTGAGAACTCTGGAGTGCTGTGGCAATCCCCAGCTCAGCAGCCTATCAGACCGTGGCTGCTGAGCTAGAGGTGGGTCATGGCAACCCAGGTGGGGGTGACCACTGAGCTCCAAACTTCTTGATGAGGCTGCAGGCAAAAAAACACCACATTGGTTCAGGCATGAGAGCGCAGTGAGGCCACACTCGTGCCTGAAAAGGAGCGACAGGGACCGGAGGATGGTGTGGGAAGTCTCTACTGGATCCAGAGGCTTCCCTCTTCTTAGGTAAGTATGTATTTTTAAATCCAGTCTGTTTGGCATCTGTCGCATCCTCTGCAGTGACAGTACACAAAGTTCCAACCTGCATGATTTTTACAGACACCAGAAGGAAGTCAAACACCCATTATGGCAATGCTATTCATGACATGTCTGATGCAGCGGACACAATAGAGACACTCTGAAAAAGAGGTTTATGCCACGAATCAGGTAATTTAGGCGCTGGGATTGGCAGGTGTTTAATAGATGACAGTGGAAAGTATCATTAATTGCCCATGTGGTACTAATAGCTGATTGGCTACTACATAGGGAAGAGTTAGAGGAGCCAATTATCTATTTTGAGATGATCAGCTACAAATATCAGTCATTAGTTTTATCTGTTAGGAGAGGGAGGTTAGTGTTAGGCACTAGACGGGGAAGATAGTGTGAGAATGGGGCTGGGTAAGTCTATAATAAAATATCGGTAATGTAAATGACCAATGTTTTTGTTATAAGCACAACTCCATTCTGTACTATTTGTAACACGTTTCCAGTCCGTTTAAACGTATGGTAAAAAGTGTTCTTTCAAATGGGTGTTTTTATTATGGTACTGTGCTTTTTTTTTGTCCAATAGGAAGAGAAGTGGGAGTGGTTGTGCTGTAGCAAGCAATAATTTTATTTGCAATTGCTTCTTGCAGGTTCTTAGTGCTGGTCACTGACTGTACCCAGGATTGCGCTTGTCATAGAGCTCTGGGTGCCACTGCACAGTCAATATCAGGTCCTCCACATAAAAAAAATGCTTTGTAGTCATGTTTGTAAGCAGGAAGCAGGACTGGTTCTAGACTTTTTGCTGCCTGAGGCAAACTTGTGAGGAATGCTGCCCGTAAAAACTTTGCGCCTGATGCAAATGCTTCACCTTGCTTCATGAGAGAACTGGCCTTGACAGGAAGTCCAGAAAAGATGGCACTGAGGGGAGGAGAAGGAAGTTTAGGCAATATGCTTTGGTAAATGAACACATTTCTGTGTGGGAATGGAAAATAAGTTTTTACTTTGGCTTTCATGGCTTCCGTGGGAATCCGCACTCTGGAAAAACGTGCCAAGTTGGGACTCTCCACTGAGTTTTCAGGAACGTATCCAACGGATCCATTTTATTTGAAAGTCAAAGTGGCCAATATTTTTAACATTATCCATGCAAATGTTTTTGTCTGCTTCAGAAAGCGCACCGAATGGTTACGTTTTTTATTGCAAGTGTGAACCAGCCCTCTGAGGATTACCATTTATGAAGAGTAAAACATTGTGCTGTTCAGGATGTCAAAATGTTCTGTTTAATGGTGGCCACTAATGATCCAATCTCTTCCATCCATTCTCACCATTTCTATATAATATAAGGGAACTGCCTAAATTATCCATTCATTATAATCACTCAATTTACCCTTCTCCTACAGAGATTTGGTAAAATTGGATGAAAAAGATTGGATCATTAGTGGCCATCCTTTACACTGAGTAATTTCAACACCTGTACTGTACAATAAACGTGCCAACTTATTCTAGTTTAGTTTTGGGTGTACTCTATTCAGTACTGTGATCTATACACTGAGATGCCTTCTAGCCTGTGTCTTACTGTAACAATCCAATAAACTAGCCAGCTGTTTATTGCATTATATGACAGCATTATAGGACAGCAGTGTACTGAACTACATTATGCCCTTTCTGATCACTCCTGTAGTTTACTACAGTTCAGGGACCCAGAAAGAGCCTCAAAAGCAAAAAATAGGGGCAATGCATTCTGGGAAGTGTAGTTTACTATCATTCTGCTCTCTCTCACATGAAGTGAAAAAATTGCCCATCTCAGAATGCTTATCAGCTATGTAAGGAGCTGGGCAATCTGTTAAAGTTACTTGTACAGTAGTCAGGAAATACATTAAACCAATACCCCAGGGAGAAAAAAAGCTTTGCAAGCCCTTGCTTCCCAGGGCAGCGCCTGGCTGCCCTTTGTTTGATGAGCAGAAGCTTTCTCAGCTCAGTACACAGTCACAGTCATCGCATGTGAATGGCCGGCTGGGTACACGTGGTTGTACAGGCAGGCAGATAGCAGCAGCCTGGAGTCAGGCACACTGCTGAGGGCTGCTTGATCATGCTAGTAAAGGACTGTGCTGTACCCAGTTACCAGGCGAGGACATTATAACCTGACTGAGGATGCTCCTCTAATCCAGTGGATGTCAATGAAATTTGCAGCCAGCGTCGTCATGCAGAAGAGCTGCTGTTTCCCAGTGCTCTGCCTATTGCTGTTTACAGCAGCAGGTAAGATTCTCATCATCCCCCCTTCCTACACGGCATGTCAGCAAACAGCCTGTTGTGCAAGCAATATAAATAAAAGCATGCTGAAATAAATGCATGATGCCAGCAATGTTTCAGTAGTCAAATCTGTTGTACTTTAAAATGATGCAGTTACACCTATCTCTGACATTGTTGAGTTTTTCATAGCTGTGAGGGTAGTGACTTCATAAAAATAAATGATAGACTGCTTTATGGATCACATGTTAACCTTATATTTCTGTAAAGTACACGATACAGTGTGGCAGCTGCTGGTTTATCTAGCAGGGAGCTGGACATTGCAGTAAGCAGCATCAGGACTAGTATCAGTACCATGGACAGCTCACTGATGTATTGCTATGCATGGAGCTGTTCACAGCAGCTGCTAGTTTCTCAATCCTGTCCACAAATCTGTGCTAAGTAGATTATTGTATTCCTCTTTGATCAATTTGGCTTGAGCTATCCTCATATCATTTATTTTCAAATAGGGTAATATATGTAAGGCATAACGAGAAATAAATGTAAGCCTCTACATAGCAACACACTGCACAGTAGTGACTCCATAATAGGCTTCCCAGTGATATCCCTGACAGTAAAAGCAATAGCTTTCCATAAACGAATGATGACTATGTTATTTTACACTATCTATCTGTCTTACATAACATGCTGTGACAGATATACTCATTTATGATTCATGGGCATCATACAGTATTTACTGCCTTTATTATTATTATAAAGATTAAGATACAATGGCATTACATAAGCTATGGAAGCACTGCAATGGGTACTAAAAAGCACATCTTTCCTTTTGCAGGCAGTGGGTATACAAATAGGATTTGACTCTTTTATTGCTGTATAAGACTTTAAACCTGAAGATTTGGAGGGATCATTCATGTAATCTCCCATCATTACTGTCAGGCTGGTTTGATCTTCCACCTGCCTGAATTACTTTCCTGTGTTGACGTTACAAGAAGCACATAACTCAATGCAAAATTCTCCACGGTACCATCATGTAGAGTCATACACGACAGCAAAATTCCCTACAACGAGTTATATGATTATAGGTAATATCTACCAGGTTGACATAGCATAGCCTATGCAATAAAGATTTATTGTCTAAAATGTCTCTTTAAATAAGCATTCAGGCAAACTAAGATTTAAATAACTACCTATTGTTTATTCAAATTTCAAAAAGCAGTTTAACCTATTTTATGTTAACTATTATTACCTAATACGTTTTGTTGGTTGACATTCTGCAGGTAAAGTTGTTATTTAAATTACCTGAGCATTGCTGAGGCATATTATATTTTTATTGTGTATTTATAGCACTGACATCTACCGCAGTGCTTTAACAGAGTGTATATAGCCATGTCACTAACTGTCCCTCAGAAGAACTCACAATTTAATCCCTACCATAGTCGTTTCTTATGTTTCTATTGGTACATTTTTGGGGGGTGACTAATAAACCTGTATGTTTTTGTGTTTTGGGAAGAATACCCAGAGTAAACCCATTAAAACATGGGGAAAACATACAAACTCCTTGCAGATAGTGATCCAGGTTTGAACCAGGAACCCTAGTGCTGCAAGGTGAGAGTGCTATGTACTATGCCACTGTGCCAAGCATATCATATGCAAAGAGCGCTGGAACAAAAGCAAAAGTGGAGCTGCTGACTTGAGTAATTAGAGTTCTTTACCTTATCTAGAACCACTGAAATCTGATTGGTTGCTATGGGCAGGTGCACAATGGTGCAGCTTCAGCTTTATTTGCAACGGTTAAATCTGCCCCACTTTAGGGTAACTTGAAAGTACAGCTGAGATGAGAATTTCACCTTTCTCTTTAATTACTTCAATACAACTTTTTTTTTTTGGGGGGGGGGGGAGGGGGCTATTTCTTGAGACGTTTTCAGCTAGACTTGTTCTGTAGAGATGGCTTGTGAACCTTCATATAGTGTCATATCAGTTTCATAGGCTGCAGTCCAAGTTGTCCATGTTATTTCCAATTAAAACACTATAAAGCTGTGAAGACTGGATAGAGCTCAGTGGGAGTTTTAGAGTCTATTCAATCCTGTATGGGAAAATGATGTTGTGAATATGGACATTTGATGAGAAAAAAATGAAAGGAAGGCAGTATGACAAATGTAGACTTGTTGTGGGAGAGGTTTAGAGACAGGCATCTGTATTCTCTTCTAAAATGTGCCACATGACTGTGGCTGCTTTCTGCATTTCTGACCCACAACCAGTATCCAGACAGGTGATCAGCCTCTACCTGACTGTATTTTTCAGCTTGACTCATATTTCACTTATTTGATTTACAGTATAAACTCAGGATATATATATATATATATATATATATATATAGAGAGAGAGAGAGAGAGAGAGAGAGAGAGAGAGAGAGAGAGAGAGAGAGAGAGAGAGAGAGAGAGAGAGAGAGAGAGTAGATATCAGGGAATAAAGGTGAAAGCTTCCATATTCCCTTCACTACAAGACTACGAGTTTATTAATGTGAGTTACGTATATGGTTAGCTAGCCTCAGCAGGTGTGCTAATCATTTACTTTGTAAAATAAAGTGATCATTTAAAGGGGCCTGAAGCAAGACGGATGTGGAGGCTGCAATATTTATTTCCTTTTAAGCAATACCAGTTGCCTGGCTGTCATGCTGATCCTCAGTCTCTGATGCTTTGAGCCATAGACCCTGAGCAAGCATGCAGCAGATCAGGTATTGTCAATTCTGAAAAGATTAGCTGCATGCTTGTTTCTGGTGTGATTCAGAGACTACTGCTGTCTAATAGATCAGCAGGACAGTCAACTAGTATTGTTTAAAAGGACATAAATATGTCTGTCTCCAAAGACAGGCCTGTAGCAGCACATCAGGCAACAGAATAACATACATGGCTAGATGCTATGTTAGTAGGTTGAGCAGACCATTATTGAAACTCATGCAACACAAGAATCAGTGGTACAGTCAGAGCCATGCTTGCTGATTGCCCGAGAAGATGTGCTTTGGTTGCACTTAGATCTTTTGATCTTACCTAATTTTCTTATTTGATTCAGGCAGAATTTAGTCTTATTTGAGTCTAATTTAAGGCATTGGGCTTTCTCTGCATGCCTGAAATATCAAATGTTAACAAATAATGAAAATCAATGGAGGTAATCTCACAGTAGCAACTGCAATTGTCCACAGCATTTTTGGAGTATTTGCGCCTCAATACAAAGTATAAGATCATTGCAAAATCTCTTTTCAATCACTGTAAAAAGCAATTTTGCAGCACTTTTGCTACCAAAGCTATGGAAAACACAAATCTAAATTGCTGTACAAATTGCTTGTGTTAAATCAAAATCATTTCAAAGATG
Organism: Hyperolius riggenbachi; assembly: GCF_040937935.1. Classification (NCBI taxonomy): domain Eukaryota; kingdom Metazoa; phylum Chordata; class Amphibia; order Anura; family Hyperoliidae; genus Hyperolius; species Hyperolius riggenbachi. Next base: position 311,679,046 of record NC_090648.1, read on the forward strand.
CAGGAAATCTCTCAGAAAAACACTGCAAAAACCATTATCAAAATGAGCGATTGCGATTTGTGCATTGCAGTGGGTTCCAGCCCTAAGTCTGACCAATGTCTGCCTCTGCAGACTGCATGCTTGTTCCAGGTGTGACTCAAAAACTACTGAACACAAAAATCGACATGACAATCAAGCCCCTACTGGCACAGACAATAAAGATGGCAATCTTCATGTTCTTCACACTACAAGCTTTTTCTAAGCAACATCTAGAGGCAAACGCAGGATTTTCAAGGGGGGGATTCCTGAAAGGTCTCCCTCAGCCACGCACAATATAGTATCATAGTATGGCAGGACATCATGCTGGGTACACATAATGCAATTTCCCATCCGACTGACAGGATCTGACAATTATTTCCTAAATGTCCGATCTGCTCCTGCTCCCCCTGGAGCAGTTTGGATACAGATAACAATCAGAATAGCCAAAATTGGTAATGAAGGGGAAAGTGAAGCACTCACACAGCAGGGCACAGGGCTGTGCTCATACCTGACTCTAAGTTCCCCAGAGCTGCTCCATGCTCTGTACACACACTGCTGCTCCATCCAAACTCAACTGTAGCAGGGAAAGAAAGGGGGCAGTGCTGTGCGCTGTAGGATGCTTGAAGATATTCTGGTGTCTCAACTTGTGCCTGTCCCCTGACAGTGCAACGGCCCTGGTCTGAGGGGGATTCTGGGCAGCTGTAATCCCCCACTGCGTTTGCCAATGTCTAAGGCCCATGTGCACATCTTGTGCATATGTCAACGTTTTGCTTTCTGCAAGTTTGTTTAAAAACACTTAACGTGTATTGGGTGTTAAACATTCAACCTGCTGAATACAGATATGTTCTAGAGACTTGAGGGATTTGAGTCCCTTATTTATGTCTTGAATTTGCAATCTAGCACAAAACGTAAATTCATTTCTCCCAGCAATGTAAACTGAGAACCTGTGCCTTAGATTAGTAACATACTAGGATAATCTACTCTTGGTCCCATAAAGAGTGAGTGAAGGATATTCTGTGTTAGCTATTTCATTCTAGTTCTCAGTGGTAGTTGGATTTGGTTTGTTGATGAAGCAGGAGGCCAGCTATGTCTACATTCTCTGGGGAAACTGAAGAGAGTTCCAGCCATCTGATCTGAAAAAAAGGCTTCGATTAGCTAATTGGAATCCTGTCTCATTACTCACTTCCTGAAGCAGTTCTGAGTACAGATTATGTCTTGTATTATGGTTAATCAATGAATTTGAAAGAATTTTAGCCATTACTCAACTGTACCTCACATGTAACATAATTAGACACACTGAATGTCCTATCTACTGTAACCATCCTTTCACACTGTACATGTTGCATTGCAATACCATGGCAACACAATGGTGCTGTAAAGTTACGCTGATGGGACTCGCTGGACCACATTCATTGTGAACCTACCATAGACATATCATTGCATCATGTTAGGGTGCAATGTTATTGCTTCTTGCAATGGAACGCAATGGATTAAGTATGAAAGGACCCCAATTGTTCCAGTAATGCCAACTTTACAAATGATCCAGTCAGTTATCCATCTTCAATATAATATTTAAGTTCTGTATTGAGTAAGCATATGCAAATGTGGGCTTGTAATCCATAAAAAAATTGCTTCCTTAAAGTGGGATTAAACTTCCTAAACTAAAATTTAAGTAACTACTCTAAGTACGGTACATAAAATAACATTTTACACTTAAGGGAAACCAGAGACCAACGGTACTTACCTTTTTATACATACCCGGGCCTTCCTCCAGCCCTATGTGCAGGGATCACTCCCATGCTGCCATCCTCCGCTGCCTGCAGCTCCGGTACCGGGTCCCATAACTTCAGCCAGTTGCGGTCAGTCTGCACAACAGGAAGTGTGCTCTGTACGTATCTCTCCAGCGGCTGCTGGAGAGATACATAGAGAGGGCACTTCACTTGCGCAGACTGGCCGTGATTGGCTGAAGTAACTGGACCCAATACTGGACTGGAGCTGCAGGCAGCGGATGACGGCGGCATGGGAGCTGGAGGAAGGCCAGGTATGTATAAAAAGGTAAGTATCCTTCTGGTACACTTTAATGCAGAAAGCAGTAAATGTTTATACTACTCCACTTATCTCTCCTAAGTGGCAAATGTAATCATTGCCAGCTAGAAGCTCTCTGCCTGTTTTATTCACTCTGCACCCCGTGCCCCCTTTCCTGTGATTTCTGTGACTCAGGCATTGCCACAGTGATATATCTATTCAGCAGAGGATGGAAAGGGTGCAGAGTGAACAAACTAGGCAGAGAGCTTTTAGCAGTGATTACATTTGCCGATTAGCAGAGATAAGCAGAGCATAAACTAGTATAAATGTTTTCTGGTCTCTGCATGAAAAGTAAACATTTTTACACAGAAGGAATCCTTTCACATTTTCTTTTATGTATCTAAGTGTAGCTACTTACATTTTAGTTCAAGGAGTTTAATCCTACTTTAAATATATTATATTTTATTTAATCATGTTCTGTGTTTTTAATCTGATTGTTTCTGTTAAGTCTGAATGGGGTTAATTGACTATAACAAATAGCATGCCTTATCAGAGTTAGCATGTCTTATAAGAGTAGCATAGCAAGAGCTACGAACTTATGCCTGCTAATTGGCAATGCCGAGAGCTCCACTCGTCCTGCCCTGAGCCCCTGCGGGTCCAATTACTTTAAAGGACATTATCCCCGCACTTTGATTGGCCCAATAGGCTTCCTGTCACTTGAAAGGAAACTTGACAGGCAGCCTATTGGGCCAATTAAAGTGCGGGGATAATGTCCTTTAAAGTGATTGGGCCCGCAGGGGTTGAGAGCAGAACGAGTGGAGCTCTCGTCATTGCCAATTAGCAAGCATACGTTCATAGCACTTGCTATGCTACTCTGATAAGGCAATACAACGCTGATAAGGCATGTTAACTCTGATAAGACGTCTTAACTCTGATAAGGTTTGTTAACTCTAATAAGGCATGCTATTTGTAATAGTAAATCAACCCCATGGGCTTGTGACTGTTTACAGTACCAGAAAACCCTTCAGAGGAGAGAAGTATTTCTAATGGACAAATGCACTTGCCATATGCAGGTTTTATTCTGAAGCTACAATATGACTGCTCAGAAGTATGTTTATGTTTCTAGAACAAATCTGTTGAAAATGCTTACATAACAATTGACAGTGGTAAGCTTTTCCTCTTCCTCTGCTAATACTCCCTAAGGCTTAACCAGTATATTCATCATGTAAATAATCTAGAGACCAATTTGTTATAGAAGGATTATCTGCAATGTTTTACACTGCAATCCAGGACAGACTGATACAGATATTACAATTAGGGTCCCCATGCTCTTCGGTGCAATTCTCTTGCTAAGTTCAGACGTGAGCTCACTGTTTGCATGTATGCATGTGTGTGAATGCTTGAGGGCATGTGTGTTTGTGTGTGACAGTGTTTCTGGAGTTGCTTGCTGATTATGATTTTATATGACGGAGTAGGCTAAAATGGTGTTGTATTGATATTTTGATTTGCATGATGTGATTATGTTTGATGTCAGTTTTACACAATGCTCTCTATTCAGCCTGTATTTATTTGGCCTATATGATATTATCAGTACCATCTTCAACCATAAGGGTAAAAGATTTTACTTTGATTAAAATCAGACTGATGAATGGCAGTTGGAGACCACAGCTGAATAATTTAGATGCTGAGGTACAGATACAATGTCTAAATGTATTATAGCAATTTATATTGGCCAACTACTGCAAATTAGGATGAGCTGCTGTAAATATTTTATATATTTTTATTACCCTGCTTTCAGAGTATGTTTTTTTTTTTCTTTCCTAGTTATTTTATGAGAAAGCTTTCACTGTTTGTAGAGGTATAGATTATAAGCATGGTAGCTCCTTTTCTCCTGTCCTGTGATAGTTTGTGCACTATGTGAAACCATAAAGACCAGCACACTCAATTAAAATTGCAAATCTTCTTGCAATTACAAACACCAATAGAAACATACAAAACTCATACAAAACTGACTGGACCGGACTGGAAATATACACCTTTTTATGTGTAAACACACCAATATAAACACATACAGAACTGATAAAAACTGACAGGACTGGACTGGACTAGAAATGTATATCTTTTATGTGTGAACATAGCATAGAAACACGTGTAAACACAGCATAGAAACACATGTAAAACCAATGCCAACTGTCAAAAACTGACAGGACAGGACTGGACACCTTTTATGTGTGAACCAAGCATAAGGTGGCCACACACCATACAATTTTTTCTTTTCTCAAAATATCTTTTCAATTCAAGAATTGCAATCATTTTTTTGTCTCATTGTAACATTTCAAAAATCTGACCAATGTACCACACGCATATGCTAAATTTTTAATCAATTATGATAAAAATGAATTGAAAAACAGAAAACGCTTTGGTTTGTACATCAAGAAATTGTCAATCTACCCTACACCATTCAATGTTTCTATAAATTGATCAGAAAAATCCAACACTCCAGATCTTCTTTTATCAAATAAAAATGGGAAATTTGATCAGATTCTCAAATGAATGAAAAAAAAAACCTTTTCATTTTTCAGTACAACCAATCATATTTATTGAATTGGTGTAAAATTGGATATTTTAATTGTATAGTGTGGGCCACCTTTGGGCATAGCTCTGCTTGACTGTTAATACATTAAAGTACAGCTTTCAGTAGAAATATTTCTATCAGACAGCAAAGTGAAAACAAGGATTAAGGGTCCTTTTATACATAATGCATTGGTACGCATTGGTATGCGTTTTTTTTCCATACATTGCATTGTGAAAACGCTTTCAGTTAAAACCCGTATAGTGGGAACTGTACCACAGAAAAACATGGACATTACTTTGACAATCCGTTTTCTTTCAGTTATAACTTCAGTTATAACTCTATCGGCCCCCTGCAGCTGTAATGTCCAGCACCGTCCTCCTACGATCCTCTGTTCCCCACTGCCGTCACCGGTCTAATTATTCCTAATTTGTTATTTCTCTAACCAGAGTGCGGCTGCGCGGGCGTGGCCACACACGTGCTTGCTCCTGCACGTGTCAACGGGGTGCTTACTGCGCAGGCGCAATACAAGAAAACGTCGTACTGCACCTGCGCAGTAAGCTCCCAATGACGCGCACGGGAGCGAGCATTATTTGTCTAGTTAGACGAATAATTAGACCGACGGCGGGGAACGGTGGATCGTAGAAGGTCGGCGCGGGACATGACGGCTGCAGGGGGCCGATAGAAGGTAAGTGTCAGTTTTTGTTTTTTTAAACATGCCACAGAACCCCTTTAAGGTGGTCACACACCATACAATAATTTTACGGCAATTCTATAAAAACAAACGGTTGTCCAGAAAAATCAAAAGCTTTTCTTTCACTTGTTTAAGAAATCTGAGCGCATTTCCCGTTTTTATGCGTGTGTGGTAGATTGTGTGTGGTAGATTGTCAATTATTTGATGTACAGACCCAAGCAATTTTTCCTGAGATTTCAATCATTTCTTTCATAATTGGGGAAAAAAATTAACATGTGTGTGGCACATTGGTCAGATTTTTGAATTGTTAGTCAGTGTGATGCGCTATCGCACTGCTGCATGCATTTTTCGGGGATCGCTGCGCTGACCCATTCACTGTAGAGAATGGGATCAGCAGTGCAGTACATAGCAGCGCAAATGACATGCGATCGTACGTGTTGCATTCCAATCGCATGGCTATCTGCGCTAAATGATGTGAACAAGGCCTTAGGCAAAACACAGACAGCAGACCTGACCTATTATAAATAAGCAGCAGGAGTCTGCAGTAGTAATTGTTACTTTGAGCTAGAGTCTAATTTCTGAAGTATGTGTCAGGCACAGGTTGCTTTAAGGGCTTGATAAAATTGTACCTGTAGCGCTACATGTTTCACTTTTAAAACTCTGAAGAATTTTCCAGATTGTGTAAGAACATCACACTTATGAATGTTAAGTGTTTGTTATTAGGTTTCTTAATACTAGACTTTGTGTAAGACTACATAACCTACATACAGCTGCAAATAGGGTAATGCATTCTATGCTGCTTCTCACAAGCTGACACGATTCCCCAGGTATCAGGAGATCTAAATATAGATTTCACAGAGATGTGGTTGTATTCTGGGGAAGCCTGTAATAGCCCGGATGACTCACACATCTCAGCTCGTCTCAAGAGCAATCCTAACACAGTTCCATACATTATTGGCCTCCTGCAAGTGCCTCGTCTTTTTCTAATAATCTCCATCTAGAAATACTCATAGAAAGAACTTCAGGGTTGGAAAACTACATAAGTCCAAATGTTCATTCAAAGCCAATGAGCAGATAATAATGGAAACCCTTCATTTTATTAATTTATAAGCTTGCTTTTCAGATATATATATATATGGAACATCAATGTGATGCAAATCATTTCACCTTGCATTCGAATTTCATGTAAATGTTATGTATCTTGGGCCAATAAAAACTGACAGGAGGTTATTCTGATTGGTTCAGTTCTAAGCTGCATATACTTTATGTGAAATTTGAATGCAAGTAGAAACTATTTGCATTATTATTATTATTTAGTATTTATATTTATCTCCAACATTTTCCCAGCGCTGTACAGCATATATTGTTTTGTCATGCATCATAGTCTAGGGCCAATTTTAGGAGGAAGTCAATTAACTTATCTGTATGTTTTTGGGATGTGGGAGGAAACCAGTGTACCCAGAGGAAACCCACGCAAACATGGGGAGAACATACAAATTCCATGCAGATACTGCCCTGGCAGGTATTTGAACCAGGGACCCATCCCTGCAAGGTGAGAGTGCTAACCACCACGCCATCGTGCTGCCCACTCATTAATCATCCAGTTTCACAATTCACAGTTGCTGTTGGGAGATTGTTCTGGGGCAGGTAAATTACAAGGTGGATAGTCACCCAGCACCAATCTGTTGCTTGCTGACAAACCTCTTCATTGCAACAATGTGGCTCTATAGTTTGGTGCTGTGCTTTCTGTACTGCCTGGCTGCTTGTCAATTCTTTAACAGGAATGAAGGAATGTGCCTGCACTTAAAGAGAACCCGAGGTGTGTTTAAAGAATGTTATCTGCATATAGAGGCTGGATCTCCCTATACAGCCCAGCCTCTGTTGCTATCCCAAACCCCACTAAGGTCCCCCTGCACTCTGCAATCCCTCATAAATCACAGCCGTGCTGTGAGGCTGTGTTTACATCTGTAGTGTCAGTCTCAGCTGCTCCCCCACCTCCTGCATAGCTCCGGTCCCTGCCCCCGTCCCTTCCCTCCAATCAGCCGGGAGGGAAGGGATGCAGGCGGGGACTGGAGTTCTGCAGAAGGCGGGGAGAGCAGCAGACTGACACTATAGAGATAAACACAGCCAGCTCTGACAAGCTGTTTGTCAGCAGCGTGGCTGTGATTTATGAGGGATTGCAGAATGCAGGGGGACCTTAGGGGGGTTTGGGATAGCAACAGAGGCTGGGCTGTATAGGCAGATCCAGCCTCTGTATGCAGATAATATTCTTCAAACCCACCTTGGGTTCTCTTTAACCTCCCTGGCGTTCTATTAAAATCGCCAGGGAGGCTGCGGGAGGGTTTTTTTTAAATTAAAAAAAAACTATTTCATGCAGCCAACTGAAAGTTGGCTGCATGAAAGCCCACTAGAGGGCGCTCCGGAAGCGTACTTTCGATCGCCTCCGGCAATCGAAAGTAACAAGATAGGCCGCAATGAGCGGCCTATCTTGTTTTGCTTTCCTCGTCGCCATGGCGACGAGCGGAGTGACGTCATGGACGTCAGTCGACGTCCTGACGTCAGAGCCGCCCGATCCAGCCCCTAGCGCCGGCCGGAACTGTTTGTTCCGGCTGCACTGGGCTCGGGCGGCTGGGGGGACCCTCTTTCGCCGCTGCACGCGGCGGATCGCCGCGGAGCGGCGGCGATCGGGCAGCACACGCGGCTGGCAAAGTGCCGGCTGCGTGTGCTGCTCTTTTCAGAATGAAAATCGGCCCAGCAGGGCCTGAGCGGCGACCTCCGGCGGCATACCCCGAGCTCAGCTCGGGATTACCGCCAAGGGGGTTAAAAGGAATAAAGTTGTTTAATATAATCATTGGCATCAGGGGTGTAACAATAGATCCTACAAGCTCCAGGAGGGCCCAGAATCTATACGGGGCCCTGTGGGGAGGAGACTTTTCTTTTCCCTGTTCTGAGAGACTGACAACTAAGGGCACGGAAAGAAAAAAAAATGTCTGCTCTCTGCACAGTTGTTCTAATGACTGCATCTGCTCAGCCACTGATAAGGATCCATACAAAGTTTTGCAGACAAAGATTCGTAGACAGTCCCTATTCAGTGTTCAGCAGGCCCTTGTGTACAGCACCCTGCCCCCAATCTCTCTACCTTTCCCCAAGTGCTGTGTACTTTAGTGATGCTTGAGGAGTCTGAGCACACAGAGAAAAAGCTTTTCTGCTCTCTGCACAATTGTTCTAATGACTGCATCTGCTCAGCCACTGATAAGGAATCATACAAAGGGGGCCCCATCCAAAGTTTCTTTTTGGGATTTCTAGTTATGCCTCTGATATATAATGAAACAGACAAATTGACATTTTTTTTATTTCTTCAGGCCCATACACACCTTTGAGGGATGCCGCCTGTCGGGGATCAGGACTTGATCCCTCGGGCGGAATTGCTGAGCCAACACAGTACAGATGAGAAGTCAGCTGTACAGCTGACAACACGCTCTGTTGCTGCATGGATCAAAGCTGATCTGGTAAATACTGATCCATTTTCAGTTTCAAATGGATCCGTTTTTTGTTTTTTTTTTACATTGGGCATCAGTTTTTCATCCGTGTGTTCCATTCCGTTCTCTGTCATCACCTGCTCAGTATAGTTGCGACATATCTGTTGGGTCTGTTTGATCCGGATCCTATTGCTTTGCCAATCGCAGCTTTTAAGCTTTCAATATTGCCACCAAAGGCAGGGCCATTTATAACAAGGGTGCCTTTGGCGACATCAGTGTTGCTCATCACAAGCTTGTAATCATGGGGTTGTATTTCCTGATCATAAAGGTCGGATTCCGAATTCGTGATCGCCTCTTGATAACAGGTTTAGTTGCGAATGCACCCGTGATCGCGGTCCAAACCCGGCTCATGATCACGGCCGTTATTATTACCTGAAAACCCGCCAACTTTAGTGGTTAATTTCAAAGCCCCCTTACATGCTGGAAACACCAAATTTGCAGGATATGTTAAGTAGAACAGTGGGAACAAGGGGACATTTTTTTTTCAAAAAGACCTTATCGTTTTGGAAAAAAAAAATCGATTTTAAAGTTTCAGAGGAAAAAAAAATGCGGTAAATGACAGTTAATGTATTTACTGCATTTACATGTATACTTCAAACTGGAAATCAGACTGAATTTTCTTTCAGTTTTTATAGTCAGTTAAAAATCATGTGACCCACTATGACAGCTCGGGAATTTACTGTGTGGTTGTTTTCTTCACTATCATTGCCACCTAAATAGTCATTGATACTGCTTCTTCTGCATGTCAGTATTTGCAGGGGTATTTTATAAGCATGTTCTCTAATTTTGTAAAATGCCCTAGTTCAGGCTCATATATTTTATGCCTGTTGAGCGGAATGATTCATAATTTGTAATAGATAGTTTTGTTTTTGCATTGTACAAACCATTTGAGTCAGATTTGAGTCAGATCTCACAGACTGTGTGCCATTGCTGCCTATCGACATAGTTTATCCCTGTTGTCACTTTTGTAATTGTTCACTGTTATGTGCCCTCCCTGGGCCTTTTTTCAGATAATGATTATGACTTATGTAGATGCAACATATGGCATTTTAATACAGAATCTAATTTTGTTGGATGTCATTATAAATGCTAGAATTGTCATTGTGCACTACATTTTGTACTTTGCTCCTTAAGATGCCTTTAATTGATCATCAGATTTACTGGTTCTATAATGTAATATTATAATATATTCAATAGCATGATAGTTGATGTCTAATTTTTACCACCAAAAATCTCCATATTTCTCAAGCATTGGTGGATGTTTGCATTGCCACCAAGTTCACCGAGCTGTGGCCTATAGTAGGACTAGTTTGCTATTTGATAAGATTCATAAGACTCTGCAGTACTACAATAACTAAACTTATCTCTGCAGAGGGGAGGTAAATAAACACACCTCTGTATGAGGAAGTACTTTCAGTCTGCTTGTTTGACTCTCTAGATCAGGCTTTCTCAACCAGGGTTCCCTGGAACCCCAGGGTTCCTTGAGGACTCTGCAGGGGTTCATTGGCTTTTTCCCCCATCGTGGAGGAAGTATAATAGAGCACACTATAATAGGGAGTACTGTAAGAAGAAGCACTAAATTGGGGTCAGAATAATAATGAGCACACTATAATGAGTGGCAGTGTAATAGGGGGTAGTGAAATTAACAGCCTCACCTACTTTTAAAGACCATGCTTCCTGAAAAATAAATGCAGGGGTTCCTCAAGATTAAAAAATTGTTTGCAGGGGTTCCTTGAGATCCAAAAGTTATTTGCAGGGTTCCTCCAGGGTAAAAAGGTTGAGAAAGACTGCTCTAGATGGCAGCAGGGAAGGATCTGACACCCATTGCAGCTCCGTGACTCGTGACAGAAAAGTAGAAAGCAGCAGTAAACACAACCATCGCTCGTTGGGGATGTCTAACGGAGGCATTGCAGAGATTTTCCAGGCTGCTGTAGGCTTAGCTACAGGTAGCACTTCAAATCAGCACTTGTGCATGATGGCTAATAAGTAAGTAAGCTCTAGCTTGGATACCTACAAGTGAATTACCCATGACTACTGGGTGCCCAAAATGGACCAGTGTTTATAGCTGAGTCACGCCTCAATTCACAGAGCTTTATCAAACACTTTATCAAATGTTTGATAATTTTCCTCATGGGTAAAATCTAATTTTGAATTCCCTAAGGTGTTATAGATTTATTGATCATTTCATCGATAAAACATTTGATAAATCTATAACACCTTAGTGAATTCAAAATTAGATTTTACCCATGAGGAAAATTATCAAACGTTTGATAAAGTGTTTGATAAAGCTCCGTGAATTTAGGCCAGTTACTGTGCAGTTTACCAGATTATGTACTGGCATATCCAAGGCTTACCTCAGAACAGCCAGGTCCACTGTTAATCCTGGTGGAAGCTAAATGGCTGAAGGTTCCCTCAACTCCAACCCCAAGCTAAGATTTCCAAAATCCAACAAAGCTTTATACCATTAAAAATGAGGTGCGTGGTTTATCTATACAATACAGAGGATGGAACAAATATTGATTACTGGAAACTTGAGTAAAATTAAATTAATGTTGTTATTGTATTTAGAGGTGTTGGGCAATATACCACATATTAGAACAGAGTTTCAGCTGATGAAAAATCATATGGCCCCTTCATTTCTATTCCTTTCTCTATCCACTTGCCACAGATTGATGGTTGTTGCTGCCCAGAGATGTCAGAGTATTGCTGTGATGCAGCAATATTGCATTTCCTGTCTGAGAAGCATGTTTGTAATGATTGTTTTATTGATTTAATAAGAAGAGAAAGAGTGTATGAGAGAGAGGAGGGAGTGTTAGAGAGGAAGAGAGGGGGGTGGTGAGATAGATAACCACAGAATGTGAGAGAGAGAAACAGAGAGAGAGAGAGAGAAACACAGAGAGAGAGAGAGAAGCATAAAGAAAGAGAAGAAGGAGAGGAGATTTTTATGAATTATACATTCCTCCCATCCGCGGCTCACAGAGACCTCAGACAATGAATGAACATTTTGTATTGTGAAATTCACTTGAAATATTCTTTTGAAGTTTTTAAGCTGGTAAAAGGCACATCTAAAAACGGAACAGCACGATACAGGCAGCTTCCTAAAGTGTCTCTAGCTGTGAGTGTCATTTATTCCTTCAGCCTGAATTCACTAAAGGGTGAATGTTTCCCTGAAGGACAATACGTCTCTATGTCAGCTGAAGATGTTTTAACATTTGTATTCTTATACATGCTGTCCTTTTATTTTTAATGAGGGCACAGTAATGTTATGTTATCTTTATGGCTACGTTAAAAAAACAAAACCTGAGACAGTTCAATTGTGTTTAAGGCACCAAGAGCATAAGTCAACATTAACTGAGTACTTTTCCGTTAGCCATGGATGAGGTTGCAGCTCTGTTTTCTCCTTTGAAATTTAGCAGTGGAATACAGTAAAAACTATATACACTAAAATATAAAGGATATGTTCTATGTACATTTTACTGTATCTATCAGAAAATGCCTATGGGCGTATTATATAACCAGACTTTTGCCTTAGTACTATCAGTGAACTGTGCTATTACTGCTTAAGCAGGCTATACACATATGGCTATTCAAAATGATTGCGCAGACTTACTGAAATCTACTGAAAATCAATGTGCTGTGTGTGGTAGGAAGTAATCCATCAGATTCAGATGAGAGAGGGATCAATCATTTTTCTATAATGGGTGGCAATCTGTGTGTGTATGGCCACCCTAAGTTCAACCAAAGCAAATATTTTAGATTTTATTTGAACCTGTAACCTTAACCAAAAATCTTTGGACTTCTTACATGCTGCAACGGCCATGGGGCTCCCTAGTATCCTAAACTGCTTTATTATGTTAAAGTAAACCTGAGATAATTAGGGCACAAGGATTTATTCTTACTTAGGGCTACCTCTCCCCCTGTAGTCTGTTAGCTCCATCCATGTCAGTCTGGTCCCCTTTGCTCTGCCGCTGTGGAGTCCGCAATCCAGCTGCATTATGGGCCACTGCACATTTGTGGTCCCAGCTGCATGAACTCAACAATTGCGCTTTGTGCACATGCAAAGTTCTTTTTAGTTTTAACAAACTACACGCAATTTGGGAGTGGGTTTAGCCGGGACCGCGCATGCGCTGTAGTCCCCAACTGAGCCAGTTGGGGCCTGTATCAGGGCTAACAGCAGCACAACGGAAGGAACCAGGAGGACAGCAAGCGAGCAGACAGACTACTGGGGACTGGAGGAAGCCCCACGTAAATATAAACCCTTCTGCTTTTAATGTCTCAGGTACACTTTAAAGGATACCCGATGTGACATGTGAAATGATGAGATAGACATGTGTATGTACAGTGTCTAGCACACAGATAACTATGCTGTGTTCCTTTTTTTCTTTCTCTGTCTGAAAGAGTTAAATATCAGGTATGTAAGTGACGGACTCAGTCCTGACTCAGACAGGAAGTGACTACAGTGTGACCCTCACTGATAAGAAATTCCAATTATAAAACACTTTCCTAGCAGAAAATGGCTTCTGAGAGCAAGAAAGAGATAAAAAGGGGAATTTCCTATTAGTGAGGGTCACACTGTAGTCACTTCCTCTCTGAGTCAGGACTGAGTCAGCCACTTACATACCTGATATTTAACTATTTCAGGCGGAGAAAGTAAAAAGGAACACAGCATAGTTATTTGTGTGCTAGGCACTGTACATACACGTCTATCTCATCATGTCACATGTCACTTTGGGTATCCTTTAAGTCATGAGTGTTGCCAAGAATACAAAATCTTTTTCTCATGCTGCCTTATATAACCAGAAATATATCAGGGACATTATAGGGGTTCACAGAAAAAAAGAGGTCCCAGAGCTCAACTGTGTAGAAGGGTTTCAACACCAGGGAGTCAACCAGTCTGCACCTGGATCCAACAAGGTGCACATAAATTAGACCAGCAAGAAAGGAAGACTGGGTCTCCACCTGGATTTATGCAGTTATAGCAGAACACTTTTTATTCCATAGCAGCAAAAAGCACACAATGTTTCGGCACTAGGCCTTTGTCAAGTGTTGATTAATTAGAATGTTCAGGTAGTATCTAGCCTTGTTTGATCAGGCGGAGCACCCCTTTTACAAATATATACACAGACGCAAAAATCTGAAACCAAGAACACACCTTCATAATAAATAGTAAATGTACTTTAAACAAACTCTTCTTGAATGTTTGGGTAAAATGTCAGCTTAGGCAGGGCTCACACTTGTCTGCAGTCTGCACAGGAAATGCACACATATTTTTGCACACATTTTTTTGAAAATAACATAAGATTTATGCAGAAAATGCAGAAAATGTTTGTGGTTTTTTTTGTAGAAGTGAATGCAATATAGAGATATTGAGCGTATTGTTCAGGGAATGTAACCGGCTGCAAGTTTTGTTTTTTTTCCCACTTGTGTAAACTTGTATTAAATCTGAACAAGCTCATTGATATATACATAGATTTCCAGATTTCCATGGCCTGTCCGTTGTAATGTGATTTCGCATTACGGAAAAACACATGTGAACCTGTTTAATGTTATTGCTGCCTTTTGTGAAGATGTGTGAGTTTCACAGCCATGACATGCAGGTTCCTGGTGCTAATTTACAACATGTAATTCCTGTAGATTATCCAGTCCAGGCCACGCCATTGGAAAATGGGAAACAGGCTTTGCTTTGAGCTGAATAAAGAGCCAGTTTTGACTTCCAGTAGTGCCCTCTAGTGTCTTATTCCTGTACAAAGCAGAACCGTATCTGGTCCTGTTTAGGAAGAACAGAAAAACATATTGGGCTTGATTCACAAAGCGGTGCTAACCTACTTAGCACGTCTAAAGTCTTTAGACGTGCTAACCAGAGTGCTAAGTAGGTTAGCACCGGATTTCTCAATCAGATCGCGCGCTAACTAGTCCCATAGGCTTTAATGGGCACTGCGCGCAGAGCGCCCTGCGCTCTGTGCAGTACGCGCGTACAGTTTTATGCGCATAAAGTTTTGCGCGCGTAAAGTTTTATGCGCGATAAGCTTGTTTAGACGTGCTAAGGGGGTTTTCACAGGCGTGCTAACAGTTAGCACCGCTTTGTGAATCAAGCCCTTTGTGTGAAAAGTCTACATTTTCTCCTTTCATGTACAGTATAGGCATTAAATGTGCACAGATCTGATTGATCAGTGAATTTTTAGCAGAGCTCACAGCTACCTAAGCTGATCCCTTTCACACATGTATCTAAAATACATGCCAAAGACTATATTTCTGTTTTGCATATATTTTGCTTAATGTATTCCTTTTTTTCTATCCTAACAGAATGCTTCTCTGGAGACAACGATCATTTCTTGGCAATTCGTGAGAGGAAGAGCGGGAAGCCCAGATTTATTTATAGTCATGTGCACAATATTGAGAAAAGCTTGGACTTAGGAAGGCAGAAAATGCCTGAGCACAATTTTCATTCTCCAACACAGTTGCATGGCTTTAAGCTTCTTCCTGCACTCTACATGAAATCGTCTTTCCCCCGGTCACCTCATGACCAGGCACTGAATCTGCTGGCTTCAGAAGACTCAGATGTGGAAGTAGAAAATCTGCCTATCCCAGAATCCTGTGTGATTTTAGTGGTAAGTTTACTCTGTGACCTGATATTATAAAACATTATGGAGCACATTCATGAAAACCGGTGGGGAAGAAATAAAGTCTGAACCTCTACTAAAAAAAGGCCTGTGGTAATAAAGAAAGAAGTTTTCAAAGAAACACATGTTGCAAAATGACACATAATAGAAAAACAATCCACTTCTTTATAATGTCAGAGGCCGATACTGTATAAACTAAAGAGACCTTTTTAGCTCACAAAAAACAGAATAGGGGGACGCTGGGATGTGTTGATTAAAAGAGTTGCTTTTCTTATGTAGGTTATGGTAATTTAATCTTTGAATACTGTTTTTCCTGATATGCTATATGTTTTTGAAAGATTGCTCAAAACTTTATTCCTGGCATTGAAAACACTGTGTATAAAGAAGTGAGACATGGCAAGGAAATGAGCAGCGCTACTTAAAAAAAGATAAGTGCCTACCTGCAAGAGAGTGCAAGCCCCACTTGTGGGGTAAAATACACACCTAGCATACACATAACCTGTCTACCACTGGAGGATGTTGGTCTCCTGTAACAGCTTGCATGCAACTTAAGTACTCGTCCCTCCCACTGCGGAGAAGTCATCCTCGATGGGAGGGGACCTAACACTAACTAAATCTTAACCTATGCATATGCATAGCCTGGGTGCGCCCCCAAGTAAAATTGAAAAGTGTGCAAATTGCAGTTTCTGGGGGGGCTCAGCGCACCTCTGATAGGAGGCCATTCAGAGGCGGCCTGGTGATGCGCTGATCCACCTTTTGCGCAATTATAAAGAAGTGAGATACCTGAGCATTTTAATACTTTCTGTTAGGTTAAAACTGATAAGCTGTGTTTGTTGGGCATTAATTTGTGTTTAAAGATGATACTTTTATGCTCAGTGCTGCAATCCAAGTAATTCGATAGCTTTTTAGAGAAGGTGTTTAAAACTCTGCTCATTATAACGTTTGAAAGACAATTAAAAATATTTAAAAGGTGTTTATGATAATTTTACGTCTATTGAATGCTCTTTCCAAAGACGCCCCGCAGAGATCTCAGAATTGATACATAGCTTTGTTGCTTCACGTAGATGAGTTCTTGCTAACTTAACTGGAAAAAAAATTGTAAGCAGCAAGCCTAGTAATACAGTTTGAAAAATTAGGTATGATGGCTTATTAAGCTCATCATAAGAAGTCCAATGTTTGGAAATAGCTTTGGATCCTTCTCAAAACATCACAACCTACAAGTGCACTTCATGGTCATTTCTAACAAAGTGGCTCTGAAATGACAGACTTTTGATTATGACTGACTCCTAATGACCCTATTGCTACGCCCCTGCCACTATTTGTTTTGTACTATGTACAGCACTATGGAAGATAATAATAATGAATGAATGAATGAATGAATGAATGAATGAATGAATGAATGAATGAATGAATGAATGAATGAATGAATGAATGAATGAATATTACATGGCACATGACTGCCATAAGAACAGCTACAGGTCTGGTAGTGCTATGACCTGCAGTTGGTCTGTGTATTTTTAAAAATTCAAATGTAGCCCATGAGTGGAAATTGTACCATTATGGCCTTGTTTTGCAATTTTTTTATTTTTACCATAGGGATTGATTTGCATGTTCTGTCGCACATAGTCCAACTGGGGAGAAGAAAGTGAGTCACATAATGGGACAGGAGATTTTAATTAAGTAAATTCATCCTCTTCACTGTTATTCAACTGGGCTTTTAACAACACTACTGTAGTTGTTAATAAGCTGCAGCATGGGATTCACTCCATTAAGTGTTATCAGTCATGAGGGTAATACCATTGAGCTTTAGTTGGGTGAATAGTGAGATATCATACCAAACTGAGGCAAAATGAGCAGTAATTCTTTTAGTGTCCTATAAATGATTGATTGAGATCTTCAGGTCATACTTGTAACCATTGCACATCCAGGTCTTGGTAGGAAATTTGGGTGCATGGTAGATAATGGTAATCCATATACTCCAAGTAGGAAATGCAGCATTATAGACTAGACTGAAGGCATAAAGGGGTCGCTGAGGTTGCGACCTCAGCAACTCCTAAGGCCAGTGGCTGAAATTAATAAGTATTAATTTCAGCCACTAACATTATTAAAGTCAATGGGAGATTTAAAAAAATCAGCCAGATACGTACCTTTTGAGAGGTAAGGCTCTGGGTCCTACAGAGCCTTCCCGTTCCTCTCTCGGTCCCCTAGTTGCAGCGGCAGCTCCCCCACTTGAAACCCCCTCTGTGCGGGACTTTGGAAGTCTTCAGTAACCCGAGTGGTCCCGAAATTGGCGGCTCCATACTGCACCTGCATGAGTACAGTCTTCAGGAGCACTCGGGACTTCCAAAATCCACATTCATCAGCGGAAAGCAGTATTTGACCAATTTGGTTGAATACTGCTACAGGGGTGTCAGCACTGGAAGGAGGGATCTGTGAGTGGAACGGAAAGGCTCTATAGGACCCAGAGCCTTCCCTCTCCCTAGGTAAGTATCTGGTTTATTTTTTTATACAGGTTACCATTCACTTTAAAGGTTAGGTGATTAAAAAATCCTGCGATATGTAAAATATTAAATGGCTCCAGAAGTTATGAGGAGAAACAGCTAGCTGAGAAAAAGTAAAACACTACTGATACAGTATGATTACTTGCACTTTAAATAACCCAGTTTCAGTTCTGAAGGGGAAAAGCCTAAGGGACTACAGGTCTCGTCTCTGCAGTGTGAGACTAGTGGCCATTCCTCTGATATGTATAAACTAAACAAGTCTAAGCCTCTAACAAAAAAGAAAAATCAGAGGTATAGAGAAAGAACATCCTATGGCCTAAAGCAAGCTGAATGACTCCTAGAGTTATAGAAAACAGGCGGCCCATTTGAGCAGCATAATTAATAAAGGCACTGATGATTTACCAGCAGTACAGATAATGTATTGACCAATACGTCCATCTGGGAAAAAAAATCCAAGCTTCAGTCACGCAGAAATCTAAGTAAATTCAGAGTTACCAAAGGTGATATTTTAGTGGTTTTACCCCTCACTACTTCTAGAGTTTTTGCAGCCTGAAGCAAACTTGTGAGGATTTCCCCTCTCGATTTGGAATGATCGCACAGCATCCAACAATTTACTCCACTTCATTTAATGTTCTGTCAGCAAGGGAACATATGCAACAACTTGAGACATACAGCTCAACACAATAACACACTGGCTGTCTGTGAGTCTGTGACAAACAAACTGCCCTCCCTCAGCCAGTTGGCTGTCCTCCATTCCTCCTCTGTCAGGACAGTGGTGCCACCTCCTCCCTTCTGCTGTACAAGTCAAATGAAACACAGCTCCTCTTCTGCCTCTACCCTCCTCATGCACTGTCATACTCCTCATACAGCACAACAAGCTGCCTTTCTACATTGCAAGAAGTTTTAAATCAGGATGATATCATTTATTGGCTAACTACAAATGAATAAGAATAAACAAGCTTTCGGCCTTGCAGCCTTCGTCAGGTTTACATCCTGTTAGTTTGCAAGCTGGTGGTACAGACAGCTTATATACATGCAACATTAAAAGGGAAAACAGATATTTTTTTCAAGCATAAATACGTCATTAAGATGCCTTAATACAAACAGATCATCTAAATGGGGTAAGATAAGGATCCTTGTTTACTCCATTGCTCACAGACCTGGTATTTAGGATTGACCCAGAGGTATCGTAAATTCTTAGTTCACAAGTTCAGCTAGAGTGGCTGAGACAGTTCATATATCATCAATCTCATACCAATATAGAAAGTTGTTGTCCTTATTCAAACCCTTCTGCACAGCTTTGAACCAATTTATACATTTTGTTTCTACTATTAATCAGTCATTTGACGTTTTGAAGCCGCCCTTCAGGGCAGTGACACGAAGATCATCCATGCTGTGTCCGTTGGACTGAAAGTGTGTAGCAACTGGGAGTCCAGATTTGGTATCATTAATAGTGTGCCTGTGTCCATTCATACGTTTGCGCAGTGTTTGTCCAGTTTCTCCCACGTACATAACATTGGGGCATTTAGCACACATGATCAGATATACCAGATTGGTGGACCCACAGGAAAATTTACCTTGTACTCTGTACTCCTGTTGTGAACCTGGTATCATTACCCTGTCAGTGGAGTAAATGTGTCTGCAGGTCCCACATATTTTTTGTCGGCAGGGTGATGTTCCGTTTTGTTGAGGCCTATTCAAAGAGCTCCTGACAATCATCTGTTTTAGATTGTGTGGTTGCCGATATGACAAGAGTGGATGATGACCTCTTCACCTCACTTGCTCTCCTCTTGCTTCTCCTCCTACTCTGACTGCATCCTGTAAGTGTAAACACACAGTACAAACATGCCGCCCCCTGTAATCTCTGCACCTGATGCATGTTTAAAGCCGCATCTACACGAGTAGATGCGGCCGCGATGCTCCTTATCAATCGAGCCGCTGATGCGGCTCGATTGATAAGATCCGACAGGACGGATCTCCGCACCGCCGATTCCCTGCTCGCTCCCCGCGAGGGGACAATGACAGGGAATCGTGCGGGAGATAAACGGCGCCGGCGGGACTAGCGGGCAATCGAATGCGGCGCACGCGCGGCGAGCGGGGACGTGGCGGGCACGCGGAAAAGGCGATCCGGCGGCTAATCGAGCCGCCGGATCGCTGCAATATGGCAAGGTGTAGATGGGGCTTTAAAGCGGAATATAACCCTGCATTTTAACTTTGCTCTAAAACATTATTTACAGTATATTATATGCAACCAGCATTTTTTTTTTACTAGACCAGCATTGGAAGGGTTACACAGAGTTTTAAAGTTCCTGGAGATTTCGGCAGACGCATCCGAAGCTGAAATAGATACATTTTGTTTACATAAATGTATCTAAGTGTTGAATGTTACACACTTTGGCTGTCCTCCAGCTCAGTCAGAGAGAGTGAGTCACATTCAACACTTAGATACATTTATGTAAACAAAATGTATCTATTTCAGCTTCGGATGCGTCTGCAGAAATCTCCAGGAACTTTAAAACTCTGTGTAACCCTTCCAATGCTGGTCTAGTAAAAAAAAATGCTGGTTGCATATAATATGCTGTAAATAATGTTTTAGAGCAAAGTTGAAATGCAGGGTTATATTCCGCTTTAAACCTTGCTTCATGAGAGAACCGGCTCTGCTCATAGCAAGTACTTCATAGAGGGTAAGTTCCATAATCTCAAAGTTCTTCCCAGGTTGTTGTCTCATAGGTACTGGAATGCTTAAACTCATGCCGATATATTATTGTTATTTAGTATTTATATAGTGCCGACATCTTCCGCAATGCTTCACAGAGTATATGTAGTCTTGTCAATAACTGTCCCTCAGAGGAGCTCATAATCTGATCCCTACCATAGTCAAATGTCAGTTATAATCTAGGGCCAATTTAGGGGAAGCCAATTAACTTATCTGTATGTTTTTGGGATGTGGGTAAAAAAACGGAGTGCCCCGAGGAAACCCACACAGACACAGGGAGAGCAAACAAACTCTGTGCAGATAGTGCCCTGGCTGGGACTCAAACCAGGACCCAGCAATGCAAGGCAAGAGAGCTATCCAGTATGCTGCCATGCTGAGGAAACAGCAATAGTGCAGGAACTATCATGTCTTTGTGCATAATAAGTATGATTCTACTCTTGGAGAGTGTGCATGAAGAACACACATATAATCTCAATAGGGATTTAAACCAACCCAGGTTTTAGTTTGGCTTATAGCCTTCATGAGGAGTTTGGGTGAGCTTTCTGCATATTTTCACTAGTGCTAATATTTTAGCATGGATGTTCTACTGTATTGCTAGTTTATTCATATACAGTATACCATGCATAGTCTACTCACTGGTCAAGCCTTTACATATCATGTCTACAGCTATATTACATTAGGAGTCAATCACTGGCTTTCTTTTTATTAAGTTACCTATTTGAAGCAGAAATGACAGAGGTGAGTGGTCTGGACAGTATATCTGTCTGTAGTTTAATGGCTCTTTACTCTTAAGCAGTTTAACCCAATAACTACCAGAGAGTAATAATGGATAAGGAAATGTGTCTATGTTACATACAGTAATGTGTGGTATTATAACAAGGGATACCAATAATGCCCAAGAACAAGTCTGTTGTATTTATTCTAGATATAACGTAATCTAAGTCAGTAAAAAAAAACATCAAAAAAGAAGCTGTGTAAGGCTTATTGCCAATAGACGGTAGCCGTGCAATCCACAGAGAGCAATGGGAAATCAGTAATCAATAGTCATTCATGTCTGTGTTTCTAAAATCTGACTTTTGCTGGGGGTTACTGCACATAAATGCATTGTGCCATATGGTGGCTACTTCACTGAAATACTGTTTTATGTATCATTTTCAGTGTTCAATTATTTACTATAGAAAATGTATCAAAATATCCCTTTTTGGGAAATCATTTGGGGCAGGACCCAGTAGTGCTCCACAGTCAATTTGTGGGATATCAGATAAAGAATATGATATTTATTTTATCTGGCTTCCAAAATTAAATCACTCAAAATCTGGACAATGTCCCATATACTAGCATGAAGACAAAAATAATTAATACAATTCCTGGTGGACAGATCCTCCAATGGTTTAAAAATAATAATAATAAGAATAGAATCAGTAGCTAATTAATATTTTATTATGTAAAATTAGACAGTTTATAATTAATTGTAAATATACCAATGAAAAAAAGCTGACACTGTTGCTTTTTATCACACAACACGTGCGATTCCCTAATGCCGGCAGTCAGCTGTTCTCAGCTGGCTGCTCGCCAAGAATGCAGATTCGAGCGCCGAGGAAGAGCTGCCATTTTTCCATGTACTCAGGTGTGACCCTTGCCGAAAGGGTTTCACATGGACAGGGTGCCCCATTTGTCTTTCCAAGTATCTATATAACCAAAAGACAGTAATTATGCATGGTGTGGACATCGATCGGCAACTGCTTATTCAACAGCTGATCTGCCAGGAATCCTATATACTAACCGAAGGTTGTAATTATGCATGGACCCTGGGCGGCCGCTTAGTATGGGCGGTTGTGGGTGGTGACCAAGGACCCCTTTATGCTTTAATCAGTTGCTCTCAGTTATAACTGAAAGAAAACTGATTTTCACAGTAATGCCCATGTTTTCCTATGGCTTAGTTCCCACTATGCACATTTTAACTAAAAGCTCTTTCACAATGCACTGCTATGGAAAAAACGTGTACTGACGCACACTAAGGAGTACCAACGCATTAAGTGTAAAAGGATCGTTAGTGGGAGTTTGCAGTTGTGGTACAATAGAGGTGGAGGCGCTTCTAGTGTAAAGGCTTGATGCTTTCGGAACTGTTAATAGCCTGATGAAGTGGGCATGCACCCACAAAACATGGTGCCTGTGCTTAATAAATAACAATCTTTTTTTCATAAATTGATTGTGTCATCTAAGAGGTAAGCAACCTCTATCTTTTCATTTTTATTTGTTTTTATCCTAGTTTTATCCTGTTTGGGCGCCTCTTCATACTTGTTGTCCTAGCTCCACCTACCGCTCTCCCTAAAAAGGGGAGGAAGGTATAGTCTACCAGTGGGTTTCTCTCACTGACAGTAGTATATTCCCTTTTTTTCTAAGAATGCGACCATCCTAAATCTGGTCATTCCTGGAGGTACCCGAGTAGAGACAGGCTGATACTCTCCACCTGTTCTATGTGGTTGGTTGCTCCCTCATGCAACCATATTTTTGTGAGTATAATTCCTGCAGAAAATGTATGTGCCTATATTATCCAGTGACATATCAAGCTATTGAGGTACAGAAGTATCAAACTGCATTCATAACGGATTTCAGTAGCCAACATAAATATTTGGAGATGATCATCTCAAGGCATTGGGGGATTTTGTTGGAGGATACCACCTTGAAGAAACTACTACCTGATAAACCCAGAATGATTTATAGAAGAGCTAATAACTTAAAGAATATGCTGGCCCCCAGCTGTGTTAATCCCCCAGAACCAGTAAGAACACCACCATGGCAGAGAAAGGGTTTTTTCCCGTGTGGTGGTTGTTTTTCATGTAGGGGGGCTAGGGGCGTCAGGATGGATTGTTTTGTATCCTTCCATAATGGAAGATCTTTTAAGATTATGCAGAATTTAACATGCCACACCAAGGGAGTGGTGTACTTGTTGTGGAGTGGATGTGGCAAGCAGTACATAGGCCGTACGAAAAGAGAGCTTACAGTACGTATAGCTGAACATGTTAGAAACATAAGAAAGGGGGTCAGAGGACATCGTGTATCTGAGCACTTTAGGAGGGTGCATGATAAGGATCCAAGTGGACTAAGCTTTTGTGCAATTGAGAAGGTGAGTATACTGTGGAGGGGGGGAAACAGAATTAGATTAATCTCTAGAAAAGAGACAGAATAGATATTTCAGATGGAGATGATGCAACCCAAGGGATTTAATGTAGAGCTAGACCTAAACTGCTTTATTGAAGATAGTTAATCGATGAATACAAAGTGTATAGCCATCATAATGAATGATAAAGGGACATCTGAATATAATTAAGGCTATGGAAATGAAACACTATTTAAATGCACCATTAGATGGTGCTAGTGAGGTCAACTTGAGATGTATATGAGTGATAGGGGGTGATTTGCATTTAATGTATATTATTAATTTCTATGTTTTTATTAGTAGTGGCTGTGATAATATAAATTGATGTGGTGTATTTCTGTTTTTCCTGTTTTTATTTTGTAAAAACCTGTGGAAAAATGGATGCTCCGATAGGGTTAATATGGTGATATTAAAAGTGACTGTAATATGAGTAGATGTATTGTAAATTAAGGATGTACATATTGTGGAGGTATAGTAAAGGAATCGCCAGAGTATAGTACTTTTTATGCAATTTTTTTTTAATGTTTCTAAGGTATTTAATAAAGTTTTTAGATGGCTGCAGTTTCCCGAGCTCCGGAACGCATAATGAGGCGCAAGGAAGTAGAAGGGCACCGCCGTAGGGGCGCGTGATGTAGTAGTGACGTAGGAACGCTTGAGAGTTGAACCCAGTGGGCGGGTGACGTAGCGATTGTACGGCAAGCGGACGGGGCGGAGCTGCGGCCTATACAAACTCGATCTCCGCATGGTGGCTCCATCCCCTGAATGAGTCATTTCATGACGAAATCGATAGGGAGGAGCCACATGCGGAAGTAACACATGCGAGTGGTGGGACGCGGTGGCGTGGTGAGACGATTGGAAACCCGAGACTACATCTGAACCGCGGCCAGCCCAGGAGGCCGAACGGGGTGGAGCCCGTTCCCACACTCCACAGGCTTACTACCTGCTTGTAATATGTGAGTGGAACCTTTTAATAAACCGTTTTTTTTAATGGAGATATCTGCGCAATGATAGTATTTGTTTGTATTGAGGTATATATGTGACCCAAGAAGGAAAATACAGAGATTTTTTCAATTGACATTAGCCAAAAGGTGTGGGGAGCCTGGCAAGTACTCCAAAGGCGATCTAAGGCCACTGTAACCCCTGGCCCACCACAGTTGGTGAGTGTGGATCATTTAGGGTG
This sequence comes from Hyperolius riggenbachi, assembly GCF_040937935.1. Lineage (NCBI taxonomy): Eukaryota > Metazoa > Chordata > Amphibia > Anura > Hyperoliidae > Hyperolius > Hyperolius riggenbachi. Next base: position 311,704,071 of record NC_090648.1, read on the forward strand.
TTTCTGGTGGTGGTTAAAGTTCACATACAGAGAACATATGGTTGGAGCGCTGTTCTGGTATAGAGAAAGTATTTAAAGGACAGGATTGACTCAAGCCTTGTTACAGAAGCGCACCCATAGGACTATGTGGCAAACAGGAACTGTTTTTTCCTTCACAGATATACCGGATTGGTGTGGAATTTCTGTGTAGGATAGTATATGTGTCATATAATATAAGAATCATATTGATTGTATCGCGTATATCCGAATCACATTGATTGTAATATATATTATCTGAGCGCTGTATAATTTTGGTTGACATATCAAGCTATTGGGCTCCCGTTGTCTCTGTGCTTTTTTCTCAGGGTGTCCATCACCCACTCCCGCCTTGCAGTTGGGGTGTGCGTGCGCTCAGGCTTTGGGTGGCAGGGCTCTGTGGTGGTTGTGGTGTGTGTGTGCTCAGGCTTTGGGTGGCATGCTCTGTGGCGGTTGTGGTGTGTGTGCGCTCAGGCTTTGGGTGGCAGGGCTCTGTGGCGGTTGTGGTGTGCGTGCGCTCAGGCTTTGGGTGCCAGGGCTCTGTGGCGGTTGTGGTGTGTGTGCGCTCAGGCTTTGGGTGGTCGGGCTCTGTGGCGGTTGTGGTGTGTGTGCATGCGCTCAGGCTTTGGGTGGCAGGGCTCTGTGGCGGTTGTGGTGTGTGTGCGCTCAGGCTTTGGGTGGCATGCTCTGTGGCGCTTGTGGTGTGTGTGCGCTCAGGTTTTGGGTGGCAGGGCTCTGTGGCGGTTGTGGTGTGTGTGCGCTCAGGTTTTGGGTGGCATGCTCTGTGGCGGTTGTGGTGTGTGTGCGCTCAGGCTTTGGGTGGCATGCTCTGTGGCGGTTGTGGTGTGTGTGCGCTCAGGCTTTGGGTGGCAGGGCTCTGTGGCGGTTGTGGTGTGTGTGCATGCGCTCAGGCTTTGGGTGGCATGCTCTGTGGCGGTTGTGGTGTGTGTGCGCTCAGGCTTTGCGTGGCATGCTCTGTGGCGGTTGTGGTGTGTGTGCGCTCAGGCTTTGGGTGGCATGCTCTGTGGCGGTTGTGGTGTGTGTGCGCTCAGGCTTTGGGTGGTCGGGCTCTGTGGCGGTTGTGGTGTGTGTGCGCTCAGGCTTTGGGTGGCAGGGCTCTGTGGTGGTTGTTGTGTGCATGCGCTCAGGCTTTGGGTGGCAGGGCTCTGTGGCGGTTGTGGTGTGCGTGCGCTCAGGCTTTGGGTGGTCGGGCTCTGTGGCGGTTGTGGTGTGTGTGCGCTCAGGCTTTGGGTGGTCGGGCTCTGTGGCGGTTGTGGTGTGTGTGCATGCGCTCAGGCTTTGGGTGGCATGCTCTGTGGCGGTTGTGGTGTGTGTGCGCTCAGGCTTTGGGTGGCAGGGCTCTGTGGCGGTTGTGGTGTGTGTGCGCTCAGGCTTTGGGGGGCATGCTCTGTGGCGGTTGTGGTGTGTGTGCGCTCAGGCTTTGGGGGGCATGCTCTGTGGCGGTTGTGGTGTGTGTGCGCTCAGGCTTTGGGTGGCATGGCTCTGTGGCGTTTGTGGTGTTTGTGCGCTCAGGCTTTGGGTGGCAGGGCCCTGTGGCGGTTGTGGTGTGTGCGCGTTTAGGCTTTGGGTGGCATGCTCTGTGGCGGTTGTGGTGTGTGTGCACACAGGCTTTGGGTGGCAGGGCCCTGTGGCGGTTGTGGTGTGTGTGCACACAGGCTTTGGGTGGCATGCTCTGTGGCGGTTGTGGTGTTTGTGCGCTCAGGCTTTGGGTGGCATGCTCTGTGGCGGTTGTGGTTTGTGTGCGCTCAGGCTTTGGGTGGTCGGGCTCTGTGGCGGTTGTGGTGTGTGTGCGCTCAGGCTTTGGGTGGCAGGGCTCTGTGGCGGTTGTTGTGTGCATGCGCTCAGGCTTTGGGTGGCAGGGCTCTGTGGCGGTTGTGGTGTGCGTGCGCTCAGGCTTTGGGTGGTCGGGCTCTGTGGCGGTTGTGGTGTGTGTGCGCTCAGGCTTTGGGTGGTCGGGCTCTGTGGCGGTTGTGGTGTGTGTGCGCTCAGGCTTTGGGTGGCAGGGCTCTGTGGCGGTTGTTGTGTGCATGCGCTCAGGCTTTGGGTGGCAGGGCTCTGTGGCGGTTGTGGTGTGCGTGCGCTAAGGCTTTGGGTGGTCGGGCTCTGTGGCGGTTGTGGTGTGTGTGCGCTCAGGCTTTGGGTGGTCGGGCTCTGTGGCGGTTGTGGTGTGTGTGCACTCAGGCTTTGGGTGGCAGGGCTCTGTGGCGGTTGTGGTGTGCGTGCGCTCAGGCTTTGGGTGGCATGCTCTGTGGCGGTTGTGGTGTGCGTGCGCTCAGGCTTTGGGTGGCAGGGCTCTGTGGCGGTTGTGGTGTGTGTGCGCTCAGGCTTTGGGTGGCAGGGCTCTGTGGCGGTTGTGGTGTGCGTGCGCTCAGGCTTTGGGTGGTCGGGCTCTGTGGCGGTTGTGGTGTGTGTGCGCTCAGGCTTTGGGTGGTCGGGCTCTGTGGCGGTTGTGGTGTGTGTGCACTCAGGCTTTGGGTGGCAGGGCTCTGTGGCGGTTGTGGTGTGCGTGCGCTCAGGCTTTGGGTGGCATGCTCTGTGGCGGTTGTGGTGTGCGTGCGCTCAGGCTTTGGGTGGCAGGGCTCTGTGGCGGTTGTGGTGTGTGTGCGCTCAGGCTTTCGGGTAGCAGGGCTTTGTGGCGGTTGGTGTGTGTGATTCTTTTGAAAATTGGGGTTTACTGGTGAATAATGAAAGCACAATTTATGTATATAATACTATACTGGCCATTTCTGAAAGCAATTAATAATGATATGGTATTGTGATAGATCTGATTTGGTATCCTAAAATAATCCTGTAATATATCTGCAGTTTTTTTTAGTGGAGAAATGTTTGGTATTATTCTATGCTTTTTTTTTTGGGGGGGGGTGAATCAGGAGTGGGGAGGTTATTAAAGTGTACCGAAGCCAAAGCTTAGGTACACAATCAAATACTTACCTTATGCTGGGTACACACCATGTGTTTTCCCCCTTGATCCGCGGGTCAATTGGGATCGATTCGACTATTTCCAACGTGCTCGATTCGGGCTTCAGTCGTTCCTGCAGGAATCGAGCACGTCAGAAATAGTTGAATCGATCCCGATCGACCCGCAGGAAAACGCATGATGTGTACCCAGCATAAGAGAGAATCCTCTGGATCCTAATAAGGCTTCCCTTGCTGTCCTCTGGTCCCCTGTCATGGAGTGTGGACTCTACAGAGCAACAATAATCCAACATGCATACAGACATGCATACAGTCAGTATGCATGTCGCATTATTGTGGCTCTGTACAATTAACACGCTGACACATCATTGCTTTCCAGCAGTTCTGGAGGTGTGGCTAGCTTACATGGGGCAACAAGGGATGATTTGCATATTCAGCAAATTGTTTTCCATAGCATTTTAATAAAAAAGGCTTTTGGGTCCGTTGTAGCCCCTTACACACTCCAATGAGTTCTGAGAAAACAAGAGAGAACATTGAGAGCTCAATATAAAGCAGTATGTACTGAGAGGCAAGTATGTAAAGTTATACTCACAAACATAGGTTACCACTAAGGCAGACATTGTAGATGCAAGTGGGGAGATTAGATCTCTCCCCACTCAGTATTTAGATGTCGCTCTCTTTAGATCTGGAACAGCACACTTCCACCATGGGTGGACTCGAACAATGTGGAAATTAACCACATAAGGACCGCAGCATTTTGCACAGATCGGTGTGCGCGGGCTCTTCAGCCCCCAGCACAGATCAGATTTCACGCAGGGCGACCAGACTTCCCCCATTTTTTCCCCACTAGGGGGATGTCCTGCTGGGGGGAGGGTCTGATCGCCGCCGCGCTGTGTGGCCGAGCGTGGGGGGTTCCTTAAAGCCCCCCTCCGCAGCGCTATCCTGCCCTCCCTCTCCTTCCCTACCTCCCCTTCTCGCTGTGGGCGGCACAGGACGGCGATCCGTCCTGCGCCACCTCTGATAGGCTTCAGCCTATCAGATGCCAGCGATCCCCTACCAATCAGTGGCCGGGGATTGCCGATCTCCTTTACAGCGCTGCTGCACCATACGCGCCGTAAGATGTCAATCCCGGGGATTTCTTCCCCGCGTGTTTACATTTAGCCTGCGAGCCGCGATCGGAGGCTCGCAGGCTGTTCACGGAGACACCCTCCGTGAACTGACATGGAACGTTTCCATGGAAACACCACTGCGACCTGCGTCCGCCTATCGGCTGACGTTGGTCGTTAAGTGGTTAACAGAGACGACAAAAGGATAAAAGTAGCTAAAACTTAAATAAAAATTAAAAAATCGGGGAAGGCAATGGTGGACTTACCTCTTCCAAGCAGACACAAAAACAGGTTAATATTATATCAACAAGCACATTTATTTTTGTCTTTAGAGTGTATATATAAATACATTTTCTTGTTGATATAATATCAGTGCTGGGCCGAAATTACACATTAGCGTAATTACGCATCGTAATTCACTACAAATGCACCGTAAGCATGACGTGTAAGGTTACGGTATTACACGTAATTAATTACGCGTAGACCGTAGGTTACGTTATTACGCGTAACAAATTACGCGTAAGACAGTAAACTCCTATTGAAATTACACAGTCTGCCGTAATCGCGTAATATTACGCTCCCGTATAATATAAAAAAGCCGCCGACTTTAAGGGTTAATAGCAAAGCCCCCTTAAGTGCTAAGGGCCTCAAATTTGGAGAATATATTAAGGAGATCAGAAGGAATAAGAGGAAATTTTTTTTTTCAAAAAGACCTTATAGTTTTTGAGAAAATCGATGTTAAAGTTTCAAAGGAAAAATATATACATTTAAAAACCCGCCGACTTTAACGGTTAATAGCAAAGCCTGCTTAAAATTTAAGAACACCAAATTCCCAGGGTATATTAAGGGGATCAGTGGGAATAAGAGGAAAACATTTTTTTTCAAAAAGACCTTATAGTTTTTGAGAAAATCGATTTTTAAGTTTCAAGGGCAAAAATGTCTTTTAAATGCGGAAAATGTCCGTTTTTTTTGCACAGGTAACAATAGTGTATTATTTTCATAGATTCCCCCAAGTGGGAAGAGTTTTACTTACTTCGTTCTGAGTGTGGGAAATATAAAAAAAAAACGACGTGGGGTCCCCCCTCCCAGACCTCTTTAACCCCTTGTCCCCCATGCAGGCTGGGATAGCCAGAATGCGGAGCACCGGCCGTGTGGGGCTCCGAACCCTGACTATACCAGTCCGCATGGTCTATGGATTGGGGGGTCTCAGAAGGGGAGGGGCAGCCAAGCTTTCCCCTCCCCCTCCGAGCCCTTGTCCAATCCGAGGACAAGGGGCTCTTCTCCACCTCCGATGGGCGGTGGAGGTGGAGGCCACGATTTCCTGGGGGGGGGGGGGTTCATGGTGGCATCTGGGAGTCCCCTTTAAAAAGGGGTCCCCCAGATGCCCACCCCCCCTCCCAGGGGAAATGAGTATAGGGGTACTTGTACCTTTTACCCATTTCCTTTAAGAGTTAAAAGTAAATAAACACACAAACACTTAGAAAAAGTATTTTAATTAAACAAAAAACATAACCACGAAAAAAGTCCTTTAACCACTTGAGGACCACAGTCTTTCTACCCCTTAAAGCGGAAGTAACCTTAACTGGAAAAATATCTGATGTGTTGCTTAATACTGCTTTAATAAATAAAAATGTATGTTTGCTGTAATATACCTTTCACATGTCCTCATTTCTGTTACTGCATGCTAGTAGACTGCACAGCCATATGTTGGTTGGCAAATTTACAGTGCCATCCAGCTGATTCCTACTTCCTCCAGCTGCTCCTTTCTCCAGCAGCTCCTTCCTCCAATCACTGTGCAGTATGCAAATTAGCCTGTGCTAGTGTACAGTTACAGTTACAGTGAGGTCATCTGGCTGCACCTGTGTATATAATGTTTGCCTGTGTTTTCCAGCCTCTCACTTCTCTGATCTGTATTTTCTTCTGCTATTACTAGTTATATCTTCTGCTTATTCCTCTGGTATCTGCTTTTGTCTATGCTCTGCTGTCAGTGTGATTTACACACTATAATCTGTTTTTGGCATTTGCTATCTTTCATTGTATATAAAGTGTTTCTCCCCCCCCCCTTCTTTATTTACTGCTTCTCCTGGCACTGCAGATCTTTATCTTTATTCCAATTACAATACAGTGCCTGTTTTAGATAGTATCTTTGAACACTGTAATAAATGTCTAGCTGTAGGAGTCAGGGCCCTTTTCCACTAGCGTGTTTGCACTAGCTGAATCGCTAAATCGCAATCCGCTAGCGATTTTACAATCGCTAGGGTTTGCTAAATAACATAGGAATCGCGGTAGGTTATTTCCACTACCGCGATTCGTTTTTGCCTCAAATGCAATCGTGCCGTGGAGCGATATTTGCCGCGATTTTGCTATGCACTACAGCATAGCAACATTGTGAACGCAATCGCCGGAGGTTTCCTGCACTTTTGTGATTCAGCAATCGCTAGCGTTCAGCGTGAACGCTAGCGACTGCTAGTGGAAAAGGGCCCTCATGGTTTATTCATTCCCCTCAACCCCCTCCCTACAGAATTTCCAGCTAGGAGTAATGACAGGCTTCTCCCCTGTAAGGCCTGGTGCACACCAGAGGAGTTTTTCTGAGCACTTTGAGTTTTTGAAACCTCCTGCTAATGTTATCCTATGTGTCTATGCACACTGGAGCAATGAGGTTTTGTAAAAATCCCCTATAGCATTACACTGGGAAGAGCTTTTGAAACCTCTAGTGTTTGGGGAGATTTTCTGGTGTGTCTCAGCCCTAAATGCTTTTATCTGCAGTACTCCCAGATAGCAATGTTTGTTTGTTTTTGTGATAAGAAAATTGGTTATTTGAAATACAATGTGTGAGTCAGGGTTCACACTTAGTAAATAGCATGCAATTTTACACAATGCAGAATCATAATTTGCATTTTGCTAATTATGTTTTCTGTATGATCCTGCTGCAATTTTCTGACATATAAGCATTTAGGGCAGGGCCGGATTTATAACTCCAGCACCTATACACAGGCGATCTGGTGGACTCAACTCCGCCCTTCAAATCAGGCCACACCCCCAAGTAAAAATATTCTGAACTCTAATCCCTGCCTCATGTCACGAATGCTAGTACTCAATACAATTTTCTGGCACTGAAGCGAGTAAAAAAACTTGCTTCGTCTCTTATATATAGCAGGGGCATGTGTGCCCCTGCTAAACCGCCGCTTACCCCCCAATTTCCCCCCCCCCCCCTCAAAATCAACGACCAAATTGGTCGTACATTTTGCTGCTCCTAGAGGCAGGGCTAACGGCTGCAGCCCTGCCTCACAGCGCATCGCCGCCTCTCAGTGAAGGAAGACAGGGGCGGTGGAGAGGCGGAGATACGCGCTGACATACGCGTGTAAGGCAGGGCTATAGCCGTTAGCCCTGCCTCTATGCGGAAGAGATCCCCGGCTAGGAGGGAGGGGATTTGGGGGGTAAGGGACCCCCATTGTGTGGCGCGATAGCGGCGGTTTAGCAGGGGCACACATGCCCCTGCTGAATATAAGAGAAGAAGCGAGTTTTATACTAGCTTCAGATTCTCTTTAAAGGTGGCCATACATCAGACGACTTGTTGCCCGATTGACTTTCCCATTCAATTATTATAATCAGAAATGTGTCCTGCCAAGTGCATGCCTGACCAACAATGCCGGCAATTTTGGGATGAAAATTGGCTGCATCCTCGATCGCTCAAGCAGCAAGGTGTTGGACCGACTTGCTTGATTCGGTTGAGCGGGGGGAATGTCGTGCAATTTTGCAACGATCAACAAACCCCCCAGTGCATAACCACCCCCACCCCCCAGATGTCTCATGAAAAATATACATTACCTGTCCACGGCCTACGCTTGTCCCTCTGCTGCTGCGGGCGCATTCCTCTCTTCATACATGCACGCCCCACATGGTTACCTAGTATGGGCGCGCTTGTGACATCGCACACGCACACCCTTACTAGGAAACAACGTGGGGCACGCGTGTATGAAAAGGGGAATGCGCCCGCAGCAGAGGGACAAGCGTAGGCCGTGGACAGGTAAAGTATAACTTGCATGGGGCACATTTACATTAGGGGAGCACATCGTCGGGGTGACAGATTTGGCACACAGGGCCAATTGCGGATTGATTTCAGCATATTGAGCAATTGATCAGGAATTGGCCTGTGGTGTATGGGCAGCTGACAGATCTCTCTCTTATCATATCAGATTCGATAAAAGAGATCTTGGTCGAATCTGCCCATACATCGCTAGATGTATGGCCACCTTTACTGCCAGATCGACTATTTCACTTCTATGGAAAATCGATCAGTAATCAGATCCAACGGACCTGTTGAAAATTGTAAATCTGACAGAAAATTATATTGTGTATATCTAGCATTACTGTCCTTAGAATCTTACACTGTAATCACTGTCTCTGGTCATCCTTAGTGACATAACACACGGATTTGGATGTAGGTTTCGGAGGTCACTAATATGATACAGGAATTAGACGGTAAATACAGTTAGTGGCATCAGGCAGGTAGCCCCTAATATCCCTGTTAATCTAGTGGTCCCTAGGCTCCCCTCCCCCTTCCACCCTTAAAGACACACAGTTGAACACAGGCACACATTTACAGTTGAATACATGCATGCACGCACACACAAATGAAAACAATCACAGTTGAACACAGACACACACTTATGGTAGCCATACACCTAGCGATGATGGGCAGATTCGAACAAGAGACAAAACTCTCTTATCAAATCTGATGAGAGAGATCTGTCGGCTGCCCATACACCGCAGGCTGATTCCTGATCAAGTTTAGCTTGAAATCTATTGGGAATCGGCCTTGGGTTGCCGCATACTTCTGCCTCGCCGGCCCTGTCCCCTAGTGTAAATGCCCCCCCGTGCAAAATGTATAAATTACCTCACCTTGGCCTCCGCCGGGATTCCTCCACTGCATACACATGCGCCACACACGCCCTTATTAAGAAACCACATGGAGCGTGCCTGTATGGAAAGGTGAATGTGCCCAGAGCAGGGGAGGGGCAATCGGTGGCAGCAGACAGGCAAGGTATACACTTTACACTGGGGGTTTCATCGCATTTGCAGATTGTCAGGAAATAGAGCAACTTCTTGCAGCATGCGCGATTGAGAATGCACCCAGTTTTGAACCTGAAATTGATCGCATTGTTGGTCAGGCATGCACTTGGTGGCACAGATTTTCATCCAATTACATTAGAATATTCTAATTGGATGGTCGATCAGCCTGATGTATTGCCACCTGAACACACACAATACTCCTTAGGTCTTCTAGTGCTAAATGATGTGATGTATGTGCTCTGCCTGACTGCTTCCCTCACTCATTCAGATTAGATGTCCTTGTGACCTACTCATCCCTTCCTCCCTCCAATGCAGATGTCCCATGCGGTGTGCAGTTTTCCCCTCCTGTCCTCTCTCTCCCTCTCCCAGGTAAGATTCAAGCAGAGGCACTCACCCTCTGCCCCCATTGACAGCAGCTTTGATTTGCATTAAGCCTCATCTACACTGTACAATTTTGCGTTAGATCAGATCTATCAGATGGACCTAGTAGTTAATTTCCAACCGGTCCACTTGGATTGCGTTAGATTTTGCAATAGATTTTGGGTACTTATCAAAGCAAAATCTATCGCAAAATTGATCTGAAAAAATGTAGATGTCTACACACGATGCAATTTCTTATTAGATCTATCTAATAGATTTGTCTATCTGATGGAAAATTGTACCGTGTAGATGAGGCATAAGGCTGTAGATCAGAGGTGTCAAACTCAAATACAAAGTGGGCTGATATTGAGCTCTGGGACCAAGTCACGGGCCAACCTCAATATCTGGTGGATACCCTCCCTTGTAAAGTTTCCTGGTGTCTAATCGGCCCCCTCTTACCCACATACAACTCTATGATGTTTAGTGGTCCTCCCTCCTCTGCAGTTTCTTGGTGTGTCTAGGGACCACCCTTCCTCTCCCTATAAAGTTTCCTGGTGTCTTGTGGTCCCTTCCTTCTCCTATACAATTCCCTGGTATCCAGTGCTTTCTCTCTCCCCCCATGGTTTCATTGGTGATCTAGGGCTTACCCTCAAATATAGCTTCTCTGGTAGTCTAGAGTGGATCAAACATAATGCAAAGTGGGGAAACCACCTGAGGGCCAAATTTGATAGCTCCAAGAGCCAGATTTGGCCCGAGTTTGACACGTATGTTGTGTAGACACACTATGAGTGCCATCTGAAAGCTTTCCTGACCATCAGCGCTTTGTGAGCATTTTTTTTTTAAATGCTCCAATTCACTTGCATTAAAATTGAAGTAAAATTGCCGCAATTGAGATTTAAAACAAAAAAAACCCATTATCGCTTGCGACAATTTTACCACGATTTTCATGCAAGTCAATGGGAGCGTTTAAAAAAAAAAAAAAAAAACTCAGAAAGCGCTTATAGTGCGTCTACATCCTTACAGCGACTGTGTAATGTTTGATCTTGCTGCCCAGAAGCTGCCTTCCACAAACAGTATCATGCATGCTCTGTAGTACTTTAGCCTCCCTGGTGGTATGATTATTTCCAGATTTTAGGGCTTTTTCTGAACATTTCAGACACTAAAACATGGGGAAAAATCATGCCGCCCCAAAAGCCAGCAGCAGTCCTTTCACTCACACATCTCCCAGCGCTGCAATTTTACCTCCGTCCTCCTCTGTAACTCTGTGTTGAGATCACTGACTGCGACCTCACCAGAGTGATTCAGAGCCTCCATGGAGAGGAAGTAGAATGGCTGACTGCGTGTGGAGTGTAGCTTTGTGTTACCCCCAGGGAGGTTAATATAATCCCCCAAAACATCTCCACAGCCATATTTTCTACAACCCCCCCCCATTACCTCTATGCCAAATTGAAGCCCATACGCCCCCGAGATAGATTACAGAAACCTATCTTGTGAACCAGCAATTGTGGAGAATTTTCAGGTGTTTAAAGTCAGAGATTTTATCAGAGCTGATAACAAGAAGATTGAGGGGTGAAAGATGAAACAAAGAGCAGAGTAGGTGTTTACGGTCCTGTTCCCATTGATTGATATGGTAAAATACACGAGGGTGCTGGTATAGCATGGGAAGGGATAAACAGGGCACAGGGACATATGATCTGAGGAAAGGGAGCGCAGCATCAACTTGACTAGCACTGCAGCGTGTGTGTGTGTTGTAATTAAAATTACTTTCTCTAGCGCATGTGGCAACAAAACCCTGACTAACCTATTTCCACTAACGCAAATTTGCATGCATCTTCCTCATGCAGATTTACATGACAATAAAAGTCAATGGGCCTGTATCCACTACAAACAGAATCTGAGCACAGGGTTGTGCAGAAAAATTCTGCACAACAGAGCCTTTAGAATTTGCACACCACACGCATAGTGTAAGACTCGCATGTAATCTAATAAATAGTAAAAATTGCCTGAATTTTCTCTACATGAATTTGCATACGTTTTGACGTAAATTTTAAAAAGCACACAGGCACTGACATGGATAAACACGCATATTAACAAAAATATGCGAAACCGTGTGCGTTTTCATGTTACAATATGCATACGAACTTGCATGCAAAATCATTTACATGTTTTCAGCAAAGAAATTGCAACGCACTAGTGGAAACATAGCCAAATGATAGGGCCTGAGCCCACTAACACAATTCTGTCCACTTTTTAGCATCTCTAAAAATTAATGTGCAACTGAAAAGCAGACAAGTGCATTAGCGGGCTCATGCCCTAATTGGAGTGCATACAAGTTTGGGTTACAAAGACAATACATTGGTCAATTAGAAATAGATGCGTGCACATACACCAACACCTATTGTTTAGACTCTTGGTATCATTTGAAACCTCTTAATTTTGCTTTGGTACATAATTCAAACCTGTATGCATGCAGTAGGGTTGCTCACGTCTTCACATCTGACTGCTGCGTTGTCAACATTGTGTTCTGGTTCTACAATATTTCTACTTTCCACCTATGGAAGAACTCTCACAGAGCTTATAGGGACTCCGAGCTCAAAATAAAAACGAAATCGGTTCTCACCTAGAGCTTTCTGCAGAAAGCCCCAGGTGAGTATCGATTTCGTTTTTATTTTGAGCTCGGAGTCCCTTTATACACAACATGGTGTGCAACGGCAGGCTTGACTTAACATGTGGATTGAAAACATCTTTCCGATATTTAATAAAGAAACAAATCACACGTATTAAGGGTTCAACCTTTTTTTATTAGTAAACTACAATCACTGTAATATTAGAATTTATGGTTTACAATCATAACATTATTTTGCCAAATCAGAGAACCTAAAAAAACAAACAAAAAAAAACAGTTGAGCTAGAGAAAGGTGAAAACAACCCTGCATTGTAGAGAGGTCATACAGGCACGTGGAGGCCACACACACTGAGCCTCATTGTCGTGTTTTCAAGGACTCCCGAGGCGAACTTAAAAATCTATTTTGTACTCACCTGGGTCATCTTCCAGCCTAGAGCTTCCGTCTCAGTGCCTCGCTGCAGCTACAATGGTCCTCGGTGTCCCCACTGGCCACCTGTAATGGTGGCGACCCGACGGCAAGGTCAGCTCTTCTGCGCCTGTGTCCACGTCATCTGTCGCGTACTGAGTCTGTGCAGTACATGACCTGGACATACAGGCACGACTGCCCACGCAGGCGCTGAAGAGCCGTCTCCGCCGTTGGGATGCTATCATTAGTCGGCAAGCGGGGACACAGAGGACCACCGGAGTTGCAGCGAAAGACTAAGACTGCTGCTCTGGAAGATGACCCAGGTGAGTATAAAATAGATTTTTAAAAAGACCTTTAAGCACATTACATCAAAGTTGGATCCGCCTGTGGGGTTTTTTTTTTTTTCACTTAAATTTTAATTGCAACTCCAAATTCAGACCTCCATTGGTTCATAGATTCGATTTCCAGTGATAATTTTTGTGTGATTTCGTTGTTGGCACATTCAAGTATGTGAAGAACCAAGTATTTAATAAGAATATTTCATTCATTCAGCAAAGCTTTAAATACATTTTGCGGTGTCAACTCATCTGTTTTGCTACTTTGGTGCTCCCCAAGAGGCACTGGGGTTTGGGTCTAGGCACGCTACTTTTTGCTTGTCGGTGCTCCCCTCCATTCAATTTTTGCAATATGGTAGCACATTGTAACATTATGACAGCACATTAGACTATGACTATGGTAAGATTAGACTGAGCTCCTCAGAGGGGAGGACAGATTATTACATTGTCAGGATTAAATTGTGAGCTTCTCAGAAATAAATTGCCCACACAACAAGTAGAGTCGTCCACATGCTAAAGACTGCAGTATTATATAAGAATATGTGTTCATTAGTCCTACACTCCGTCCTAACCCACCCACCTACGTCAACCATGGGGTGATGCAAGAGGGAAAGCAGTATGGACCTTACCAACTCCTTTCAAATATCTGCTGGGTAATGTTCTCCACTGCATGCCTTCGCTCATCTGTGTATTCCGATTAGGTTCTTGCTGTCCTCTGATGCTCCATTCCTCTGCTCCAATCGTTTGCTATAAGTATATGGTAGTGCATTAGACTTGACTATGGAAGTTTTAGAGAGTGAGTTTCTATGAGGACATAGACATGACTACGTACACTGTAAAGCAGGGGCGCAACAATAGGGGATGCAGCCCCTGCACCCAGTCAGGGCCATTTGGGGGGCAGAAGGGGTCGCAGCATGAGGAGAAAGCGTGGCCACACATCAGCGGGGAGGGGGGAAGCTCCCTCCCCTCACCTCGGGCTCTCCCCTCAGCGCGCTCCCCTCCTGTATCAATTATCAGTGGCAGCAGCAGCAGCGACAGAAACACATACCTCCATCTATGTGCTGTAGGTTCCGGTCTCTAAGTGTCTGACAATAATTCCTGTTTAAACAGGAAGTAGCATGAGGCTCTTAGAGATGGACATCTGCGGTGGATGGAGTACTAGGCTTGGGGGCACAGCAATTTCTAGTTACGCCCCTGCTGTAAAGTACTGCAGAATACATCAGTGCTATTAAATACATAAAATATGGTAGCACATTAGACTATGTCAAGAATAGATTGTGAGCTTTTCAGAGGGACAACCTACTCTGCAAAAGGACACTGCTATATATACATATAATGTGGTAGGACATTAGAGTATAGTAGGAATTAAATATTTTGAGCTCCAATAATAGTCAGTGATATGCCTATGTACTCTATAAAGTGCTACAGAAGATGTCAGTGCTGTATAAATACACTTAGGGCCCTTTTCCACTACAGCGTTTGCGATTGCTTAATCGCAAACCGCTAGTGATTTTACAATCGCTACGGTTTGCTTTTTAACATAGGAATAGCGGTAGGTAATTTCCACTACCGCGATTCGTTTTTACTTGATCGCGATCGTGCCGCAGAACGATTTTTGCCGCGATTTTGCTATGCAGTGCATAGCATAGCAAAATCGCGATCGCAAACGTCGGAAAATCGCCGGGAATTTTTTTTCTTTTGCTGAATCACGAACGCTAGCGATTGCTAGTGGAAAAGGGCCCTTAATATGGTAGCACACAGGGCAGTTTCTAGACTAAATTGCTCACAGGGTGAGGGTGGACTCTAGGACATTATTAGCTATGCAGTATATAGCCCTCCAGTATAGTTATCCACCTATAGGTGTACCAGTATAGATTTGCCTGCTATAGGTGCCCGAGTATAGGTTAGCGAAATAAAGGTGCCAGAGTATAGGTTAACAAGCGCTAGGTGCCCCCCCATAGGCAAGCAAGCTCTAGGTGCCTCCATATAGGTTAGCAAGCCCTAGGTGCCCCTGAATAGGTTAGCATGCTGTGGGTGACCCCGTAAAATTTAGCAAGATATAGGTGCCCCCCCCCCATAGGTTTGCAAGCTATTGGTGCCCTGGTATAAATTAGCAAGCTATAAGTACAAACTAAAGGTGCCCGAGTATAAATCAGCAAACTACAGGTACTCCAATATAGGATAGCAGGCTATAGGTACTCCAGTATAGGATTGCCAGCCATTAGCCCTACACTCCCTCCTAACAACACCCCCCCCCCCCCCTCCTCTCGTTGGTCCTGGGGTGCTGCAGCAGGAAAAGGAGTATTGTTATTACCTACTCCACCAGGCGATGTCCTCCACTACTCTCTGTCCTCCGATTTGGTCCCCGGCTCCTCTCCTCGCTGTCCTCTGCTGCAAGCCTCCGCTAATCGGTGTCCTCCGCTCTGCTCCTCTGCTGTAAGCCTCCGCTCCTCGCAGGGGCTTAGCTAGACATCATGGAGGCCCATAACAAAATTTTGATTTCCCAAAAAAAATAAATAAGCCACCTTTGTGTCCCCTACCTCTGCACCAGTTTTAGGTAGTCAGAGGTAACCCCCCCCCCCCCATTATTAGGAAGCCAGCAGGCTGCCCCGCCCCAGTTAGTATAGTAGTATAGGTAGCCTGTGTACTTTCCCCTATCCTCCCCAAGTTAGTATAGGTAGCTAGTGTCCCCCCCCCCCCCCCCCCAAAAAAAAAATAGTATAGGTGGACAGTGTGCTTTCCCCCTCCCAAGTTAGTATAGGTAGCTAGTGTTCTACTGTGAAACCCATTGGACCATGGAGGGACCCGGCACAGGAACCCTACGTGTGTAGAAGGAGGCAGTTAGATCTGAGGGAAGTCAATTAGGGGAGATGTATGAATGCAGATGGGCAGTTAGAGTGAAGAGGTGAAGTAGAAATTGGGAGAGGGCATAAGGATGGAGATTGGCAGTTAGAACCGAAGAGGTGGTCAGGGTTAGGAGAAATCAGCCAGGTTGGGCCGAGGAAAGAAAGGATGGAAAGGGGCAATCAGCACTACTGAGGAAGTGTTTAGGGTGAAGTAGTAATCCAGGGTAGGGGAAGGTAAGAATCGAGGGGCTAGCTAGGGCCTGTGTTTCCCATAGGGGAAAGCTACAAAAGAGCTCAGCATATCACCCACCCCTCTAAAAAGGCACCATATGCTCCTCCCCTCCATAGAGGCACCACAGCTCCCAACATGCTACTCACCTCCATAGAGGAACCACTGCTCCCAGCATGCTCCGAAACATCCATTTAGTATTGGGGTGGCCCCAGAGCTGGCTGCAGGGCCCCCCAGGCCGCACCCAATGTGAATAGTCTCCCCTGGAGCCTCTGCAGAGTGTTTGCAGCGGAGGGCACTCACCTCTCCGTGCTTCATCCTCATGGGTGCCTCATCTCCATGACCTAGCGAGTGGCGACATGTCAATACTCGTGCCGCCGGATCACGTTGATGAGGTGTCTGCTAGGATGAAGATGAAAGCACACAGATGAGCATGTTTGTCGGACAGCTGAGTGCACTCTACTGTGAATACTCTGCAGAGGCTCAGGGTGAAAGTATTAACTTTGGGGCAGATCAGACAGGTTGTTCAACTGACTATGGGTCCCTGAGGGGGTGGACCCAATACTGTGAGGAGGATGGGCATGCTGGGAGCTGTGGTGCATGCAAGGAAAAGGGGGTGAAGTATGCTGGGAGTTGTAGTGCCTCTATGTAGGGGGAGTGGCATGCTGGGAGCTGTGATTCCTCTATGGAGGAGGGAGAGGGGCATGCTGGGAGCTGTGGTCCCTCTATGGAAGGAGAGGGGCATGCTGGGAGCTGTGGTCCCTCTATGGAGGAGGGAGAGGGGCATGCTGGGAGTTGTGGTCCCTCTACAGAGGGAGAGGGGCATGGTGGGAGCTGTGTTCCCTCTATGGAGGAGGGAGAGGGGCATGGTGCGAGCTGTGTTCCCTCTATGGAGAAGGGAGAGGGGCATGGTGGGAGCTGTGTTCCCTCTATGGAGGAGGGAGAGGGGCATGCTGGGAGCTGTGTTCCCTCTATGGAGGAGGGAGAGGGGCATGCTGGGAGCTGTGTTCCCTCTATGGAGGAGGGAGAGGGGCATGCTGGGAGCTGTGTTCCCTCTACAGAGGGAGAGGGGCATGGTGGGAGCTGTGTTCCCTCTATGGAGGGAGAGGGGCATGCTGGGAGCTGTGTTCCCTCTATGGAGGAGGGAGAGGGGCATGCTGGGAGCTGTGTTCCCTCTATGGAGGAGGGAGAGGGGCATGCTGGGAGCTGTGGTCCCTCTATGGAGGAGGGAGAGGGGCATGCTGGGAGCTGTGGTTCCTCAATGGAAGGAGAGGGGCATGCTGGGAGCTGTGGTCCCTCTATGGAGGAGGGAGAGAGGCATGCTGGGAGCTGTGGTCCCTCTATTGAGGGAGAGGGGTTGTTTGCTGGGAACTGTAGTGCCCTGCCTAAAACAAGACACCTAATGCTGTGGAGTGGGGGGTACTCACATGCCTGTATGCATACCTCCCAACATTTTAAGTGTCGAAAGCGGGACACTTAGGCCACGCCCCTGGCCACGCCCCCCAACCCCCTAGTCACGCCCACTATTTTATTTTTTTATAATTTATTTTTTATTAAAAAATTTTAATTAATTACTCCCGAAAGGGAGGGTGCCAGTGGGAGGGGGAGGAGGGTGGTGAGGGTGGCCGAGGGGGGGAAAAGAAAACCCGATCGAGGCACCAGCCCGGGGATGCGTATGCGGCATGGATGCCGCATGGACGCTATTAAGCTTCTCCCTCCCTCCCTCCTAATGTGCCCCCAGTGTCCCCTTATGTGATTAATTAGGGGGGTTGTCAGTGGAGGGGGGAGAATGCCCGTCACCGTGGGTGGGGAGGAGGGTGCCACTTTTAGGTGGGGGGGGCGCCTGGGCAGAGAATGGAGGCGGAAAAACTGATCGAGGCTCCAGCCGCGGTACTGAGGGATGCGGGAGCCCGGCTTCAATACTTCCTCCCTCCCGCCCTCTGTGAATGCCCCCTAATGTATGTCCGTGTGCCCCCCTCTCCTCCCCTCCCTATAGGCAGAGTGAGCGCAGCGGAGCGGGCAGTCGGGTCCTCTTACCGCTGGCTGATGCACGCGTACTGTCTCTGGCATCCGACCTCCATGTGCTTCCTGTGACGTCATAGTAAACAGGAAGCACATGGAAGTCCGATGCCAGAGACAGTACGCGTGCATCAGCCAGCGGTAAGAGGACCCGACTGCCCGCTCCGCTGCGCTCACTCTGCCTATAGGGAGGAGAGGGGGGCACACGGACATACATTAGGGGGCATTCACAGAGGGCGGGAGGGAGGAAGTATTGAAGCCGGGCTCCCGCATCCCTCAGTACCGCGGCTGGAGCCTTGATCAGTTTTTCCGCCTCTATTCTCTGCCAGCCGTCGGGATTCGAGAGGGGGGGCCCGGGATAGCGGGAGGGCCCCCCTAAATCGGGAGAATCCCGACGAAAACGGGACGGTTGGGGGGTATGTGTATGGTCACAGCAGCTCAACAGAAGGCAATCCCAGCCAGGGATCAGATTCTCCAACTTCCTGCAGCCATGCCCTGGAGAAAGCTGCACAATCCTGTTTCCCCCGATGTTCTAGCTGAGTGAGTACCCTGTCTCCCTCCCCCTCCCCTCTGCTTTGCCGTCGAGAGAGAGAAAGAGAGAGAGAGAGAGAGAGAGAGAGAGAGAGAGAGAGAGAAAGGTATAAGCAGCTGCAGCAGCCCTACTGTGCTCAGACTTCCTTGTTGTGGCTGATCCTCCGGTCGGCTGATCATTAGTTGCAGTCCGCTCGCTGCACACAGGCTACAGTTCAAAGGAATGCTCGCAGCAGCCCCCATCTCCAACACAGCAACACACACTATGTGCCTCCGGTCCTCTGCTCCAGTCCTCGGTGTCCTCCGCAGCAAGCCTCCACTCTTCTCCGCCCCCCCATCAGGTCCTTGGCCGCAAAGAAGACACCCCAAGGTATTCCGTTAGGAGTATGGTGAGTTCATAGAAGATTTTATTTTTTGTCACAAGTTAGCGGAACATGACACTTTGTGAAAAAAAACAATTAAAATCAATTTCCGCTAACTTGTGACAAAAAAAAAAAAAACTTCTATGAACTCACCATACTCCTAACGGAATACCTTGGGGTGTCTTCTTTCTAAAATGGGGTCATTTGTGTGGTTCCTATACTGCCCTGGCATTTTAGGGGCCCTAAACCATGAGGAGTAGTCTGGAAATCAAATTCCGCAAAATGACCTGTGAAATCCTAAAGGTACTCATTGGACTTTGGGCCCTTTAGCGCAGTTAGGGTGCAAAAAAGTGCCACACATGTGGTATCGCCATACTCGGGAGAAGTAGTACAATGTGTTTTGGGGTGTATTTTTACACATACCCATGCTGGGTGGGAGAAATAACTCTGTAAATGGACAATTGTGTGTAAAAAAATCAAAAGATTGTCATTTACAGAGGTATTTCTCCCACCCAGCATGGGTATGTGTAAAAATACACCCCAAAACACATTATACTACTTCTCCCGAGTACGGCAATACCACATGTGTGGCACTTTTTTGCACCCTAACTGCGCTAAAGGGCCCAAAGTCCAATGAGTACCTTTAGGATTTCACAGGTCATTTTGCGGAATTTGATTTCCAGACTACTCCTCACGGTTTAGGGCCCCTAAAATGCCAGGGCAGTATAGGAACCCCACAAATGACCCCATTTTAGAAAGAAGACACCCCAAGGTATTCTGTTAGGAGTATGGTGAGTTCATAGAAGATTTTATTTTTTGTCACAAGTTAGCGGAACATGACACTTTGTGAAAAAAACAATTAAAATCAATTTCGAAATCGGATAGGCGTAATGCCTTCCATGCAGCCGGCTAGTTGCATCTTGGGGTTGGGCCCGGGCACCTCCTGGATACAGGAGTTCCATAGTGATCTGTCTCTGAAATTGTAGAAACGATCCAGTTCTCCCAGCCTTACTGTAGAGAACAAAGCTGTTGTAAACTGCCAATTGAATTAAATAAAAGGACACTTTTTTATACCAGCGCCTTGTTTTGCGGGAAAGTAAATAGGGCGCTAACCTCTCATTGAAGTCCACCCCTCCCATGTTGGTATTATACTCGTGGACGACAAGGGGTTTTTCAATGACCTCAGTTCGCCGTTGAATTTGGACTGTCGTGTCTGCGTGAATGGTGGACAGAAAGTAAACGTCCCTCTTGTCCTTCCATTTCACCGCGAGCAGGTCGTCAGCACTCAATGCGGCCCTCTGCCCCCGTTGAAGTTTGGTGGTAATGAGCCGTTGGGGAAGCCCCGGCGACTATGCCGCACGGTGCCACAGCATCGGATTCCTTCTAACTTTAAGTGCTGATAGAGGGCCACACTTGAGTAGTAATTGTCCACATAAAGATGGTACCCCTTCTGGAACAAGGGTGACGCCAAGTCCCACACAACCTTTCCACTGCTCCCCAGGTAGTCAGGGCATCCGACCGGCTCCAATTTGGAGTCTTTTCCCTCATAGACCCTAAAATAAGATGTATGGCCTGTGGCCCTTTCACAGAGCTTATACAGTTTCACCCCATACCGGGCGCGCTTGCTTGGGATGTACTGTTTGATGCCAAGGCGCCCGGTAAAACGTATGAGGGACTCCTCTACGCAGAATTGCTGTTCAGGGGTATAAGCATCTGCAAATTTTGATGACAGGTGGTCTATGAGGGGCCGAATTTTGTGGAGCCGGTCAAAAGCAGGGTGGTCACTTTCATGACAGGTTTCATCATCATTGAAGTGCAGTAAGCGCAGGATGTTCTCAAATCGTGTCCTGGACATGGCAACAGAGTACAAGGGAACATGTTGTGATGGGTCTGTAGACCAATAAGACCACAGACCAATGGGGTTCCTTCAAATCAGAAGGAACCCCATTGGTCTGGTAAGAACCAATGGGGCTCCTTGGAGCCCAAATAAAAAGATGCTTAGAGAGCTCTGAGCTATATAGCTCAGAGCTCTGTCGGGTCCGTGCAGGACGCTAAGTTCCGCCGGCTCCCGCTGCCCTCCCCGCCTCTCCCACATGTCACCCACATGTCACCCACATGTGGGTGACAGATGTGGGCGGGGTGGACGGCGGGAGCCGGCGGGGACTTAGCGACCTGCAAGGACGCGTAAGTGTATGCGGCGGCTGAGCGGCGAGTGACGTCGGGTGCGGCGTAGTTACAATGTAACAAAGTTGTTACATTGTAATAACTTTGTTACATTGTAACTGATAGAACATTTCCGAGGCTATTGCGAGGGATCATTTATTTAAAGGGACAGGTAAGTATTAATGGTTAATTAAGTATATTAAAGGACTTTTTTCGTGGTTATGTTTTTTGTTCAATTAAAATACTTTTTCTAAGTGTTTGTGTGTTTATTTACTTTTAACTCTTAAAGGAAATGGGTAAGAGGTACAAGTACCCCTATACTTATTTCTCCTGGGAGGGGGGGTGGGCATCTGGGCGACCCTTTTTTAAAGGGGACTCCCAGATGCCACCATGAACCCCCCCCAGGAAATCGCGGCCTCCACCTCCACTGCCCATCGGAGGTGGAGAAGTGCCCCTTGTCCTTGGATTGGACAAGGGCTCGGAGGGGGAGGGGAAAGCTTGGCTGCCGCTCCCCTTCCGAGACCCCCAATCCATGGACCATGTGGGCTGGTATAGTCAGGGTGCGGAGCCCCACGCGGCCGGTGCTCCGCATTCTGGCTATCCCAGCCTGCATGGGGGACAAGGGGTTAAAGAGGTCTGGGAGGGGGGACCCCACGTCGTTTTTTTTTATATTTCCCACACTCAGAACGAAGTAAGTAAAACTCTTCCCACTTGGGAGAATCTATGAAAATAATACACTATTGTTACCTGTGCAAAAAAACTGACATTTTCCGCATTTAAAAGACATTTTTGCCCTTGAAACTTAAAAATCTATTTTCTCAAAAACTATAAGGTCTTTTTGAAAAAAAATGTTTTCCTCTTATTCCCACTGATCCCCTTAATATACCCTGGAAATTTGGTTTTCCTAAATTTTAAGCAGGCTTTGCTATTAACCGTTAAGGTCGGCGGGTTTTTAAATGTATATATTTTTCCTTTGAAACTTTAACATCGATTTTCTCAAAAACTATAAGGTCTTTTTGAAAAAAAAATTTTTCCTCTTATTCCTTCTGATCTCCTTAATATATTCTCCAAATTTGAGGCTCTCAGCAATTAAGGGGGCTTTGCTATTAACCCTTAAAGTCGGCGGCTACCTAACATTGATCCATGCGCCAACTTTTCCGCTTGGGAGCATTGCCTTACGCATTTGCTAGTAGGAAATTAGGCGTAAGGCAATAACGTAGCAACCTGCATTACGGTATTCTTACGCGTAATTGCGTAAGGGCCATGCGTAATTACAGACATGAACCGTAGATAAATGTCTACGCCGTAAGCGTAATTCCGTAATGCGTAATAGCGTAAAATTACGCGTAATGATCCTTAAGCGTAGATTTTTCCATTACGAGCAGCACTGTATAATATCAACCTGTTTTTGTGTCTGCTTGGAGGAGGTAAGTCCACCACTGTTTTTCAAAAAGTTTTAGCTACTTTTATCCTTTTGGTGCCTCTGTTCACTGTCACATCCAATAAGTTCTGGTTCACCATGAGCTTGCCGGGTAGTCTGTAAAATTACCAGCATTTAGTAAGTCAATCTCTAATGGTTGTAACAATATTCAGCCCAAACACAAATCGGTGATTTTTCATAGTATTGGATTTTATTACTATTATCCAAAGTATTGTCATTGTCAATCAGTTGCTGTATAAATATAGCTAAGCACATCCTTATATTTTTCCCATCATAATCGTATTTCCTAAAATCTTAGTTTAGCAAAGTGGTAATTACTGGCATGGGCTCTGGAGAATTTGGACTTCTGTTAAATGTCTTGCAGCTGTAATTGCTCTTGCATTAAAGCACATTTAATAAGAGATACTTTTTAGGAAAAAGCCACAAGTTGGCATTGAATTATACTGAATAGTTAAGGTATGTATAGGAATAAAGTCCATGTTCAAACCCGGATCATCCACAAGGCAACTTAGGCAGGTGCAAGGCATGTATAGAGTCTAGGGGCCCGGTTTATGCTAGCCCCCAACAAATCATGCCAAAAAAGCCAGGTGGCCATCAAGGCAAAGCCTAGGTCGTTGCTTGCCTAGGGCCCCATTTCACCTTATCTCTGTCCATGTTTAGCAATTCTGTTTAACCACTTGCCGACCGCGCACTCATAACGCGCGTCGGCAAAGTGGCAGCTGCAGGACCAGCGACGCAGTATTGCGTCGCCAGCTGCAGGCTGATTAATCAGGAAGCAGCCGCTCGTGCGAGCGGCTGCTTCCTGTCAATTCACGGCGGGGGGCTCCGTGAATAGCCTGCGGGCCGCCGATGGCGGCTCGCAGGCTAAATGTAAACACAAGCGGAAATAATCCGCTTTGTTTACATTTGTACGGCGCTGCTGCGCAGCAGCGCCGTAAGGCAGATCGGCGATCCCCGGCCAATCAGCGGCCGGGGATCGCCGCCATGTGACAGGAGACAGCCTGTCACTGGCTGCACAGGACGGATAGCGTCCTGTGCAGCCCGGAACACCAGGGGGGCCAGGTAGGAGAGGGAGGGGGAGGATTTCGCCGCGGAGGGGGGCTTTGAGGTGCCTCCCCCCCCCCGCAACACCCGCAGGCAGGAGCGATCAGACCCCCCCAGCACATCATCCCCCTAGTGGGGAAAAAAGGGGGGCGATCTGGTCGCTCTGCCTGCACGCTGATCTGTGCTGGGGGCTGGAGAGCCCACCCAGCACAGATCAGCAACAACAGCGCTGGTCGTTAAGGGGGGGGTAAAGGGTGGGTCCTCAAGTGGTTAATGTTTCTGTTTTCACTTCTTAGGGATTCTTTTAGATTGAAATGTTGGCATACCCACAGGCATGCTAATAGACCAAGCCTACTTTCTGAAAACATCAAATAAGTATGGAAACAAACAGAAAATGTTTGTGTTAAGATTATTTGCATAGGATGAACTATGAGTTTTTTTATACACAGTATATACTGTATTTCACCAATGTCTAGCAATGCACATAATGAAAGCTTCCAGTAGTGATGATGATATTACATGCAGATGAGCAAGGTGCAAAGCATTGCGAGTCAGTCAATCCAATTAGTGTTGCACTGTCTACATTAAGGTATTGTGGCTCAGAAGAAAGGGACAAGGGACCGCTATTCCGAATTTCTTCCAAATATAATCCCAGGGTACGGCTGAGTCAATGTTTAGAATTTTTTTTTAGAGATACAGACATTTTCCAAAAAATAGGAGGATGCAATTGAAATATTTTTATCCTGTCCACAAATAAAATAAACAATTATTTCTGATGCCATTTGAACAATATGGTTTATAATTACAATTATTAGATAAAATGTATTATATGCGCAGATGACATTTATACTATTGTTTCTATCGCCATCTGTACAGCATATTGAGCCTGGTTTGTGAAGCTGAAGGATTGCCAAAATCAACTGTTTAGCTTACAGCTCAAGCATGATCTCCGGGTGAAATGGAGTTACATCTTGCCTGGCCTATGTGTAGAGATAGGGGGACTATCAAGTCTCACTGCACATCAGGATCTGAAACCAGCTCTATCAAAACTATAATGAATACAATACATTACATGAACACGTATGTTTCCAAATTGTAATTTTATTAACAGATTGCGTGAGAAAATGCAAGCAAAGATACATGATACACTGTTCAGCTATAAGCAATGCAATTGAAAGTTTGAGGTTTAGGGTCAGGGATAAAGGGTCAGAGCGGGACACTGTAGGGGCATAATAAGCCTGTAAGGTGAACGCACGACTTTTGAACACTCATGCATTTTTTCATATTCAAAACCAGGCATTGCACCCCCTCCTGGGCAGGCAGCCTGTACTATTTAAATACTGTAGTATTTAAAAAAAAAATCTATAGTCATTCAATGCAATACTTGGTAAGCCTGTTTTTTCAGTACTTCAAACCCAGCCCTTGAAAACAAGAAAATAATAAATAAAATAAAACTGTTCCTCCCACCCTGAGAGATTCAATTAATCCCTATTCAACAGCACAGGTTAAGGGCAGACAGAAAAGAGGCTACCAAGTGTTGGTGACAGCAAAAACCCAAAATGGCTTTCAATATTGAGCATTACCTTTCAATGGGGAGTTTAAAATCTTAATCATCCTCACAAAGCAACAGAGTGCCAATGTCAATGAATAGTGGTCTCTTCCTCACATCTATATATTTTAAGGAGGTAGGCATAATTGAATAGGAGAGCTTATGGTGCCATTTGCTTGCCCCTTTTGTAAAGGCAAAGATGTAATTACTTGAGGAGGGGGAAGAGCTAGGGTTGTTACCAGCCATGGTAGCTGCGGGGGAATGGGATGGGGGGAGGGTATTAGATATTTAATGATTGGCCCAATCCTGCCAATTTCAGTCGGATCCTGCAAAACCACCAATGAATTGCTTCTGTAGATATACAATTGATATTAGTACCCATAACATCAGAGATGACAGTGGATATTTCATGACAGCAACAGAAGGGAGGATTATATTCGGTACAGAGTCTTCATTCTTGGACACCAAAAGGTGAGCTACAATTAACTAGGTGCAAAACAACAGGTTGCAAGTGCCTGCTATTTGTAGCCGTATTTTGTATTGTGGGTGGCCCTCACTACCGTTATTTATTGAGCCCCTATAGCAGTGCCCAAAATTCTGCCGCTAGCAGAATTGCCGGTTTCCGATGCTAGGATCCAAGAGGTGCCAGCAGTAGCTGTGGTAAAGACTTGGGATACAGATCTCCAAACAGCCAATACCAACTCACTCGTCATCGTCAGAACAGCGTTTCTGGGAGGTTGTATTTACATACTCATTAGAGTGTTTCCAGCAGCTCCATTATAATCTAGGTGAGAATTGCATATTCCTTATACCTAATAGCAGACAATTATACTAAACCCAGATAGGTCTTGCTAGGCTACTTCCATATTCTGATGATATCCAGCCCAGAAAAAGTTTATTTAATCGAGTTATTTGTGCCTTTAGCTTTATTTATTCATAAAAGTGGAGTAAAAGGGACCTTTCTTCTCTTGCCTGTCTACAAGTGGCATTAGGTGGGATTCACAATATTTTCCCCCATTTTATTGGTGAGGGACAATTTAGCACCAGCCCCATGACTCCTGTACCCACAATGGGTATATTTAACTAGCATTTCTAAAAGTTGACTTCACAGCTTCATAAGTTATAACTTGCGTGTGTACATTTTAAAATGATGATTACTAGTCATCTCTCGCCAGATATAAATGATAAAGTTCAGCATGTTAATGTTTCCTGCATTAGTCAGTGGGCTAAGACATTGATTTGAGCAGAGTCATGTATTATGCACTCATATGGTCTTCTTTAGTCTTCCATAAAGGTTGCAGACTCCCAAGAGGAGCATTATGGGAAGAATGTTTTAGACTAAGCGATAAGGGGGATGGATCATCTAGGAAATGTAAACTGCTACATATATTCCACTTAGTATCTGATTCATTTAACTAAACATCAACAGGAGGCAGACAACTTACAATTATATGACCTACTGATAAACTTTGTATTAATTAGATTTTTCCTTGCATAAAAGTAAATATGCACAGCAGAGTTTGTTTAGAATGATAGTCCTTTTACTGGGATGCTTTAATTGAGATTGACAAAAACTCTTCATAGTAATTTTTTTGTTTTCTATTTAAAGGAAATTAAGTGTATTATAAAATATATATATTTCCCTCAGGTAAAAAAACTATTGCAAATACCCATTTCCAGGGCCCAGTTGACCTTGGTGGCAGTGGTGTGGTCCCTTCCATGGTGTGTACCATGTGACCACAGGTCTTCACCAGGGTACCCTGCAAGGTCACCCCTAGTGGGATGTGACAGAGCTACACTGGGGCCATAGGTGAAGGGCATCCCCCAGGGGCTTCATGTGCCCCCCTCCCCCAGCAATTGCAGAGTTGCAAACGAACCTGAAAAGTTACAGAATTCTCTCTCCATAAATTCAGTGGCATCTCTCTCATTACACTGCTGGGGTCATAGAGAGGGGGTGCTAAACATGGCTGAAGAGAGTTACCAGCGCAGAAAGGTGAGCAAATGCTCTATTATGCACCACTCACAATTCTGTATATATGGTAGGGAAGGTTGGGTTAATACTGGGGGCACAATTGGCTACCTTTACTGGGGAGGGTGCAACCTAATACTAGGAGCATGAGCACAACTGGTTGGGTGCACCTAACACTGGAGGCACATCTGCTACCTATACTGAGGGTCAGCTAATACTGGGGATACATGTTACCTATGCAGGAGGGCTACCTAATAATAAGGGCACATCTGGCTACCCATACTAGGGAGGGATGGGAACATCTGCTACCTAAACATAGGGAGGAGGGTACCTAGTACTCTGGGTACACCTGCTCCCTAAACTGGGGGAAGAGGGCATCTGCTACCCATAATAAGACTGGAGCACATCTGCTAACCATATTGGGGGGGGGGGGGGCAACCAAATACCAGTCTTGTCATGTTCTGCAGTGGATCCCTTTTGTGCCTCCCCTCCCCCCCAAGAAAAAAAAATCTGAAGCTGGGTCTTGTTAAGTAAACAATAGCACTGTCATGGATGCTTATTACTTGGGGAAGATAACCCTGAGGGTGGGATCTTGGTCACTTGCTGCAGTATCTTGATCAACTTTGCATGTGTTCAATTTACAGTGGCTTGCAAAAGTATTCGGCCCCCTTGAAGTTTTCCACATTTTGTCACATTACTGCCACAAATATGAATCAATTTTATTGGAATTCCACGTGAAAGACCAATACAAAGTGGTATACACGTGAGAAGTGGAACGAAACTCATACATGATTCCAAACATTTTTACAAATCAATAACTGCAAAGTGGGGTGTGCGTAATTATTCAGCCCCCCTGAGTCAATACTTTGTAGAACCACCTTTTGCTGTGATTACAGCTGCCAGTCTTTTAGGGTATGTCTCCACCAGCTTTGTACATCTAGAGACTGAAATCCTTGCCCATTTTTATTTGCAAAACAGCTCCAGCTCAGTCAGATTAGATGGACAGCGTTTGTGAACAGCAGTTTTCAGATCTTGCCACAAATTCTCTATTGGATTTAGATCTGGACTTTGACTGGTCCATTCTAACACATGGATATGTGTTGTTTTAAACCATGCCATTGTTGCCCTGGCTTTATGTTTAGGGTCGTTGTCCTGCTGGAAGGTGAACCTTCACCCCTGTCTCAAGTCTTTTGCAAGAGGTTTTCTTCCAAGATTGCCCTGTATTTGGCTCCATCCATCTTCCCATCAACTCTGACAAGCTTCCCTGTCCCTGCTGAAGCGAAGCACCACCAGAGCATGATGCTGCCACCATCATATTTGACAGTGGGAATGGTGTGTTCAGAGTGATGTGCAGTGTTAGTTTTCCACCACACATAGCGTTTTGCATTTTGGCTAAAAAGTTCCATTTTGGTCTCATCTGACCAGAGCACCTTCTTCCACATGTTTGCTGTGTCCCCCACATGGCTTGTGGCGAACTGCAAACGGGACTTCTTATGCTTTTCTGTTAACAATTGCTTTCTTCTTGCCACTCTTCCATAAAGGCCAACTTTGTGCAGTGCATGACTAATAGTTGTCCTATGGACAGAGTCTCCCACCTAAACTGTAGATCTCTGCAGCTCATCCAGAGTCACTATGGGCCTCTTGACTGCATTTCTGATCAGCGCTCTCCTTGTTCGGCCTGTGAGTTTAGGTGGACGGCCTTGTCTTGGTAGGTTTACAGTTGTGCCATACTCTTTCCATTTCTGAATGATCGCTTGAACAGTGCTCCGTGGGATGTTCAAGGCTTTGGAAAATCTTTTAGTAGCCTAAGCAGGCTTTAAATTTCTCAATAACTTTATCCCTGACCTGTCTTGTGTGTTCTTTGGACTTCATGGTGTTGTTGCTCCCAATATTCTCTTAGACAACTTCTGAGGCCCTCACAGAGCAGTTGTATTTGTACTGACATTAGATTACACACAGGTGCACTCTATTTAGTCATTAGCACTCATCAGGCAATGTCTATAGACAACTGACTGTACTCAGATCAAAGGGGGCCGAATAATTACGCACACCCCACTTTGCAGTTATTTATTTGTAAAAAAAAGGTTTGGAATCATGTATGAATTTCGTTCCACTTCTCACGTGTACACCACTTTGTATTGGTCTTTCATGGGAAATTTCAATAAAATTGATTCATGTTTGTGGCAGTAATGTGATAAAATGTGGAAAACTTCAAGGGGGCCGAATACTTTTGCAAGCCACTGAATATGGAGTTTGGAAGACTCCAGTACAGAATCCAACATTTATTATATTTATATTTGAAAGCTTTTTGTTAGACATATTAGGATTTGGAACTGGGTAAGACAATCACAACTTTTGGTCAGCTTCAGGGGGCAGCTTGTGGAGCTCTACAGTGGTCTTAAAGTGAAAATCTATCTTTATTGAGAAATAAGAATTATCTTCGGCCTAGCTCTGCATATTATTAGAAACCTTGTAAAATTTAATTCAAATAGTCAACTACTCCACAGTGCTCATTGAGGCTCTGTCAAAACTAGGTGTGTCACAGCTTGTCATTCACTCAGTTTGTACACATGTAGAAAACTTTCGTGCAACTAAATACTCTTACAGAACCGGGTAATATGCCTAGGCTGCCTGTAGTGAAAATGAGCACAGGTAAAGTTATAGATTCCACATTAGAAAATGATGGCAACTTGGGCTTACAGTGGAATTTGGAAACCCGTATCTGGCTGAAATTGAAAGGTTATTTTAAACAAAATAAATTTGCAAAACTATTCACTCAGCGATGAAACATGTTTATAGCAAATTCTTTAGCAAGAATGAATTTTCACTTTAAAGCCTTTTGTAACACTTAAAGAGACACTGAAGCGAAACAAAATATATGATATAATGAATTGGTTGTGTACTATGAATAATTACTGGAAGATTAGCAGCAAAGAAAATATTCTCATATTTTTATTTTCAGGTATATAGTGTTTTTTCTAACATTGCATCATTCTCTAATATGTGCAGATTACACAACACTCTGCATTCAAAATGATTCTTTCAGAGCAGTCTGTGAACTAATGACCTTTCCTCTGCCAGAGGAAAAGTAAATAGTTAATTAACAGTTGAGATAATAAAAGTTAGAAAACAGCCCTCTCCACGACTTTGAAAGTCGTAGAGATAATGGCTTTTTTGCATAGAGATAACAACTGGAGTTTCTTAAATCTTCCTGTACTGGAAACAATTAGACTGATGTATCTGATCTTAATGTTTTATTTCTTAGCTGTACTACACATACAAATCATAATAGCATAGTTTTTTTTTTTCGCTTCAGTGTCTCTTCAAGCCTTTCTACACAGTTTAGGTTAAGTGACAAGCCACTTTCTACTGCAAGACACTTTTAACACAAGAGAAGTCTTAGCCATACAGTTTAAAACTGGGAAAACACAATGATAAAAATATCATGAATGATGAATGCATCTTGGCATGTGTGACATTTCACATCTGAGTGCAAGATAGAAAATGTTCCTCATTATTAGCCACTGGGTGGCAGTAGTGTACTATTCGATAGCAAACTGCTAAGCTTTCTATTTTGAAAGGGTACAATCGAATTGAGTGTGTTCACTATGATTTTGTAAAAATGTAATACAGTAGGAGACTTGGTTTGTATTGCTCATATAGTTTAAGCACATGCATTTCCATTCATGGGCTTAGTTTCAGCGCCTATAATCAGTATCAATATAGATATGTTACTAATGAAACAACACAACTAGACATAACGTCATTGTCATCTCCAACAGAATCCTAATGCAATCCAGGAATTTCCAACGTGCCACGGATTGCAGGGAATAAGCTGCACACCATGTTATTGATTTTACACCAATATTTATGTATATTGTACCTCACTATCTCTGAAAGTAGAAATAGATGTTATGGAGGATAGTATGTGGCAAAACATAGTCACGTAACTCTAGGCTTTATGTCATTCATAGCGGTAGATGAAACGATTGGTAAGATTGGAAATAATATCAGAAGTATTCTTGGAAACCAGCTATGAAAGTACATGTCTGTTCTGTACCTGCAGTTGGTCTACCGACTGTTCCCTTTCACAAATTGGGACAATGAAATAGCTTAATGTGGCATAACAGTCTGGCATATAAATTAACAATATGTCTCCTGGCTTCGTTTTGACTATATAGTTATCCTATAGGCGTCTGAGTCAAAGTAAAGTCATCTTTGTGAAAGATTCACATTTTGCGCATACGTGTTATAACTTCGCCTAGTCAGATAAACACTCATTCAACTCACCCTGCTGCCGCTGAAAATGTGTGTTAAATACACACAGTTGCCAGCACCCAAATTACACAGTAAATCCTACTGTACCACTACAGATATAATTACATCTATAGCGGCACCCAGGTCAGGCACTACCGGGCTGTGAGTATGCGTCCAACTGACCTGTCTCAACATTTCCCTGCAGTCAGAGCAGAAAGTACTGAACGCTGCTATCTTGCATGATTATGTAATTTCCAGTTCAATCTATGAGCATTGCACTGCTATTTTCTTCAATGTACAGCATTCTATCAGTTTAGCATGCACAATGAAGTTCAATGAACCCATCTTTAGCCAGCCTGGAGAGTTCACTGCGGCTTAGTGCAGATTAAGAAAAAGTTTAAAGCATCCCACTAATCCTTTCAAGCACAAATAATGATTGCCCTTAGATCAAATAACAGAGTGGCGTATCTGTCTAAAGGGGCCCATACACTTACACGATTTCCCGACGATATACAGCAGATTCGATCACTGTGATTCGAATCTGCTGTGAAATCATTGCGCAAACGCTGACTGAATGATCGATTTCCATCCAAAATCGATCGTTCTCATCAATCTGTCCGCACGGAAGATTTCGCTCGAACGACCGGCGGGTCGGGAGTGCGTCGATATCGGCGTTTGAATGTCCGATGACCAGCGGCAATACATTACCTGTTCCGCCGGCGCGTGTCCCCACGGCCCCATCTCCGCACTGGGCTCCGGCTGGCTTCACTTACTTCCTGTCCCGGCAGGAAGTTTAAACAGAAGAGTGCCCTCTACTGTTTAAACTTCTCCCGACAGGAAGTAAAGTGAAGCTGGAGCCCAGAGCGGAGAAGAGACAGCGATGACCGGGGGACTCGCGCCGGCCGGATCAGGTAATATATGGGGGGGGGGGGGGTCGACGGCAGCGGCAGCTCCACAGATTGTGAATCGGTTTCATAGTGAAATCGATTTAAAATCTGTTTGCAGTGTAGGCAGCCAATAAATCCCTCTTTGATCAGATTCGATCACAGAGGGATCTATCTGCTGGTCGATCTGGTGGCAATCGACCAGTGTATGGCAGCCTTAAATGGAGGGGTAAATCTGTTTATTTTAACTCTGTTTACTCTAACTGAAAAGACATCTTAAAGAGCCAAGTAACCTATTCACATACTAGTAATATAACAAGCTCAAAAGAATTAGATGGCAGCTGTAGCTGGCTAACTGGTGCATAGGATTTGTTCCGTCTGTTATGGTTCCCAATGGAAGAAGAAGCATGCAATGTAGTATGCTTTGCTTTGTTGTATTAGGTATTCATGAAGTGCAGAGATATTAGAGGCTTGTCAGACATTAGAGGCTTGTCAGACTTCCCAACACAATTTCCTACCACAGTCAGCTAAGCATGCATGTTCATTCCTTTTGACAGGAGGGTTGAAGAGGAGCAGGAGACCTTCCGCTGCAAGGCTATATAATTGTGTTTGTCTAAAAAAGAAATTTTTTTCAGCAGCTATTTATCCTTGTGAGCACAGTCAGCGGGTGCTGCTACAGACTTGATCATTTCCCAATCTGACCATTAAAGATTCATTTTTAGGCATCACGTTGGTGTAACTCTATCACTGGTTCTTTGTAACACAGAATTCCCCTTCAAGGGCCCTTTTACACTGTGTCCATAACAACAGACAATGATATTCCTATAGGTCTTTTAGTGCGACTAAGGCACGGTGCAACCTTTTAGCAGCAATGGTGTCACAACGCAACTTGCACAGTGCAAAAGGACCCTTACTGTACAGAAAAAATCATATGCAGGCTGATAGGAATTGCACTGTAATAAACACTTTCCACTCAAACGTACAGAAATGTACAATATAAAAGCTTTTATAGTGGTTTTTTTTTCATTTAACATAAACCTGAGAAGAACTAAAAGGAAGAATCCATACATACCTGGGGCTTCCTCCAGCCCCCTTCGGCCTGATCTGTCCCTCACCACTACCCTTCGCCTTCTGGATCCACCGCTATGGCTCCGGTAACTGCAGGAGTCGGGGCTTGCTGCTCATTCGCGGCCCAGCCAAGTGCAAGCTCCCCGTCGCATTCCCATGGTCGGGGGTTCTGCGCCTGCTTCTGCACAGGTGCAGAAAGCTCCCGGCCCCAGGAGCACAACGGGGGAGCTCTTGCGCTAACTAGCTCCAACTGGGCAGGATCCAGAAGCCGGCAGTGAGGGAAGCGATCATGGCTGAAGGGGGCTGGTGGAAGCCCCAGGTATGAATAAATTCTTCCTTTCAATTCATCTCAGGTTTACTTTCATGCATTGCAAGGATTTTATAAAATGTTTGTGTAATCGTACATTTTTTGAAAGTTTGAAACAAGTGATTTCATTATGCGCTTGAGAGGAAAGTGGTAAAACGTGAGTATCTGCACATAATCCACCTAGGCTTGGGAGAAAGAATCTCTGGCATTACCTCTCTCTATATTATTATTTTAAGCAATCTAAATGATGACAGCATTTTTAGTGGCACGCTACAACAGACAATACATAGCATGTATAGAAGTGAATAAACTATAAGGAGATAAAGCCAATACAATCAGAATCAGATTTAATTCGCCAAGAACAAAGAGGAGTTGGTTTTGGCACATACTGGGGTGGTGATGGTACAAATAAACAGGTTAGGTGTAGTAGAATACACATAAAGAACATTGAGTACCGCAGAAAGATAATGCAACATAAACAGCATTGGATAGTGCACAAAAAAAAAACAAAAAAACGGAGAGATGTAAATGTCCGAGAACTGGGGGGAAAAGACTGAGAGCCAAAAGGCCATGGCTGCCATACTTCGCCACAACCTACCACACCTGGCATGGGTAGCTTTTATACCCTTTAAGTCAACAGTGGAGAGACCCTTGGGGGGAGTCAGGGGCCCGTGTCCTGAGCTCATCCAGCCTTTTGACCATAGACAGCAGATAGGCGTCTTGGTGTGCATATGGTGGTGCAGAGTGGACCTTTGTGCATAGTGGGCCTTTAGTCAGAGGATGGGGGCCGCGTGATTGTGGCTGGTGGGTCCATCCGGCATCCAGTGTCCCAGTTGGTCTGGCACCAGCTGTCCCACATTTCTGTGGATCCTGAGCTGGTGGTTGGAGCTGGAAGAGCGGAAGAGGACAGTAATGATAGTAATAACAGGTCAGCTGTAGAATTGCACATAATTGTGTATGATATGCACATACCTTACATAGCAGTAATGAAGCACAGAAGAAGTGAGATGCCTGAACTATGAAGGTGATTATCTAAGAAGTAAAGAGGTAGTAATAATAGGTAAAATGAGTAAGGTGTAAATTAATCACTTAGTGGCATAGCTAAGGAGCTATATGATAAGCCCAGTGCGAGTTTTACAAAGGGCCCCCTTGTGCTCTCTATACAAAATAAGTGATAGGGAGCACCAGAACCTGCCAATGACAGCTGCAGTGTCAGAAAGGCTTAGCAGGGGAGGTGAGCAGTTTGTTAAAGATTACCAATATTTAAAGGACACCTGAAGTGAGGGCTAAACGGGGAGGTGAGCAAAGATTACCAATATTTAAAGGACACCTGAAGTGAAAAGGATAAAAAAAGCGAATGCAGCGTTAAATACTTACCTGTCCTGATGTCTACCCGTCAGACAGGTTGCTTCACATCCCTCTCAAAATGGGCCCTGGCAAATTTTTTTTCAAAATCGCAACTAAGCTCTAGCCACTTCCAAAGGTTTCGGGAACCTCCATCTGCGTGGCTGTGGCCCCACCCCCAGATCGGCAGCCAAGGCCTGGTTGGTGGCTGCTGAGCTGGGGGCAGAAAGCAGTTGTCGGGAAACATGGCCACCGCTGCACTGCTGAAGAGGGGGGCAGAGTGTCGCCTGCGCCCCTAAAACATCAGGACAGGCACGTATTTTGCTGCCCCTTCCCCCTCCATCCAATTTATCAATTATAAAGGTATATTTCCACATTATTTATAACAATGATACACTATGTACCTTTGCTAACAAGTTACAGTATTTGGAGAGTAAGTGAAAAGCAAGCTGTCCAATCAGATTCATGACATTTATACCTGTCAGCATTAAACACAGTACAGCTTTTTTCTCCACTGTATTTGCATAACCTTTACAGCCAGGCGCTGTGACCATGTGAAACTAATGAAATCTGAATTCAATTTCCGCTCCATCCTCTGTGATTCTATCCCATTGTTATTTATCTGATCTTTCCTTTTGTGAAACATATCTAAGCGTAATTTGCAAGGATTAGTTCCTGATCCCGATGAAAGAGATAAAAATAATTAAGAATAACACGTGATAAGAATATAAACAATGTGAAATACAAATGTACCTATTTAATGCTATCCACACTAACTATTTCAGCCGGTATACTCACCAATACAATTATCCGATACAGTATTAAAGTACACATTCAGCAGGAAGAAAGTAAATGGATTCACAGACTTGCAAACTCTTGCATGAAGACAGCATGCTACATTTGAAAGTAGGCCCCACTGCTTCCCAGGGCCGGGCCGAGGCATAGGTTGGAGAGGCTCCAGCCTCAGGGCGCAGTGTAGGAGGGGGCGCACAATTCATTCAGCTGTCATTCCTAATTGTGTATGAAGCAGAAAGAAATAAGAAAAGGGGATACATAGCAGTGACTGCAAGCCAGATAACTAGATATTAAGGTGTTGGGGAGGTTGTGGGCCCTGTGGCCCTCCTTAGTCTAATAGCAATCAGTGTGTGAAGCCTGGGGTAGGAGGGATGGAGGGGCGCACTTTGGTGTCTCAGCCTTGGGTGCTGGAGGACCTTGTCCCGGCTCTGCTGCTTCCTATATTAATAACATCATTAAGGTTCAAGCTGCTTGGTTAAATCAAAGCTCTGTTTAGGATTTAAAAGATCCCACTTCTGTGTTAATTTTGCTAGGAAAATATGGTTGCAATATGCAGGGATGTCCTTACTACAGCTGTTAGGCCCTGATTGGCTGGATAACATTATATGATGCACATAATCCATAATTGGTTAGATTACATGTACATGATCCAATTGGTTGAATTACATTAAATGATGTACATAATCTATGATTGGCTGAATTACATTTTTTTTGATGTACATGATCCACAATTGGCTGCATTACATTATGTGTTTGTTCAGAATGTGTAATTGTTGGGTCTCTGGGACTTTTTAGGGGACAATTAACAATGATATTTACACATTATATAGAGATCAGTCATATGTGAAAACCTTTACAAACTTTATTTCAACATACGATATACAAAAGCGCGGTGGACATGCACGATTGCGGGTGGGACCTAAAAGACTTCAAGGGGCTGGAAGAAGCCCCAGGTGAGTAAAAATTCCTTTAAAACAGGTTTTGAGTTTCTTCCATTTCTTGCCATTTTCATATTCTTTGGTTGCGGACTCTCTTTAGTTTAAATGGATATTTCACTTCTTTGCAACATTAGCAACATTACTCTGTTTGGAATATTGTTACTATAAGAATACTTTTATACTGCAAATCACAGGACTTTTTAAAATCTCCCCAGATACCCATCAGAATGGGATCATAACCCCATGTAGTGCAAAAGAGACTGCTTCTCATACCAAATATTTATTAAAGAGGAATTTTAGTGAAAAGGGGAAAAAATAAATCAATACATTGCAAAGTAAGAAGTTAAAAATAGAAAAGAAAAAATAGAAGAGAGATCACAATCAGACTGCACATAATCATCTTTATTACTGGCAGAGAAGAAAAAAACAGACAGAACCAACTGCCATTATCTAACCACACCCCCTAACAATGTGATAGGCTAAAAGGTTTTTTTTTTTTTTTAATTTCATTTTTTTATAGATATACATACGCACAGTGAGAGATACTGGTTGCTTGGCAGTTGGAAACAATGCAACAAGGCTCCCACAGTGTGATGTCAGGACCTAGGTCCTGACATCACACTGTGGGAGGGTTTTCACCACAATGGCAATGATTCATAAAGCATTCCCGCATGAGGAAATGCTGAAAACAGCTGACTTTACCAAGCACTTAGCAAAATGTCTATTCATAAAAAGCTGACATTCCCGAGCAGAGCAATAAATTACCGCCTTGTGTGGTGATTATCTCAACACGTCACTAAATGTCAATTCATAAAGTTTAGAGCAGGTGCAATCAGTACGGAGAATACCGCTCCCTTTGAAGACTCGATAAGCATGCGGATAACAGCTAAGTTAGGCCCGGTTCACATTAGCGGTGGCTATCCGGAATAGCCGTGCCGGAGCCGCACCGCATGCTGGCCGGACGAAACGGACGCACGGCATAGCAATGTAAGTCTATGCCAGGGTTCACATGTGTCCGTTTCGTCCGGACCGGAGCCGGACCGGATCCGGACTCCGGTGTCCGTTCCAACATGCGCTATTTTTTGGTCCGGCTCCTCCGGCAGCCGTATCCGGGGCGGAGCCGGACTGCACCATCCGGCCAATGGAAACCAATGAGAACCGGAGAGCGCACAACACACTGGCAAAAAATCCGGATGTTCTACCCCACTTCCTATGAGGATTGTTGCGGCGATATTGTATCGGGGACACATGGGCAACCATTTTGGAGTGGAGCAGCACGAGCTGGAGATGTTGGCAGCATGTTGGAGGTGGAGGTGAGTGCTAAACAGCGGAGGGCCTGATTCCACAGGTCCCCCTTCTGCTGACCTCCCAGACCCCAACATTTTTTTTTGTTTTTATACAGGTTGTTATCTCTTTAAGAATCCGGATCCGGACCGCAACCGTGTTCATACCGCACGGAAACCGTATGCAACCGGACCGGATCCGGACAGGAACCGTACGGTTCAGGTCCGATCCGGCTCCGGTGCGGTCCGGACATCCGGTGCGGTTTTTGCAAAACCGCAAGTGTGAACCGGGCCTAAATGGAGACAGACCTCCCAGGCAGCAGCAGTGAGAGCAGAACAAAAAAGGAATCCCAGAATACCCAGGCTGTGTTTTTTAACCCCTTGGGTACCTGTTTTTAGATATATTTCACATCATAAAGCCTGCATGTGTAACATTTCTTGAAGTTCTT
The DNA here is from genome assembly GCF_040937935.1 of Hyperolius riggenbachi. NCBI lineage: Eukaryota > Metazoa > Chordata > Amphibia > Anura > Hyperoliidae > Hyperolius > Hyperolius riggenbachi. Next base: position 311,742,407 of record NC_090648.1, read on the forward strand.
CTAAGCTGTGGCAATTAAATAGATTGTTTAGAATAGACAGATTCAGCGCAGATTCAGGGCAAACAGAGGCAGTTTAAAAAAAAATGCACATCTAAAGGGATGCTGGGGCTGCCTCTTCTATTGTAACGCTGTCTCTGGAGGAGAAAATGTAACAACTCAAGCAGCTTCTCCTGTTTCCGCCAGCCTAGAGCCAGCCTAGTTCGGGAAAATACTGCACTGCTATCACAACTGTAAACATTTTTATGAATGAGCACACAGAAGTCTAAAATACCGAATGCGGTATTTTCCCGCATGGATTTTTTTTTTACTAAATAAACACACGTTTATGAATGTTAGCCAAAATCAGCCACAACGTCCCTGATGATCTAGTCAAGAAATGGTAAAGAATTCTCATAGGAAAAGGGGGTATCAGCTACTGATTGGGATGAAGTACAATCCTTGGTTACAGTTCCTCTTTATGCTCAAGGAATCCTAAAACAAAGTTTTGACTTTCTTCTGAGGTGTGAATAACCACCAAGACATAGATCATGTGTTTTAAAATTAACATTGTGCTAGCTTTGCTGTGCAAAACCTTCTTTTGAACTGTCCACTTACTTCAGTGTTTATTTGACAGGTTCCAGTTATTAATCATTTACAACTTGCTTCTGCAGGTCACAAGATTAGTTCTAGCAATAACTTTTAGTAGAAGTGCAAAGAAAAAGATGGTGAGGGGGTGTATTGTTCAATCACTACGTCACTTTGAAAGTCATTTTTGCTGGACACCATGCTGGAAATAGCTGTCAGGTTCATTTCATTAAACTGAGCTGCGCTATACAGCATTGTGTATTAAACATGCCATTGATGTGAATTCACTCCATGGTGCATCTCATGTACTATATACGGCCTGCATTGTGTGTGAATGGAACATTACTAAAGTGTCTGATGGGGAGTCCATACATTACCAGGGAAATCATTTACGCTAAGGCCTTGTGTTTAGACTAGTCAAGCCAGATATTTCCTTGCTTCCTTTTCCTCAAGGTTTTGTTTCCTCTAGGAGTCGGACCTCTCCTACCATCTATCCCCTGTGGCAGATTCCTGAACTGCTTGGTTACAGTGCTAGAGGCTATATTTGTTGATGGAAGACATTAACATATTCCTGGTTCAGTGCATCCTTCAAGCTACCAGTCACTATGCTCTCTGGGAAGCTGCAAAATCTTCCTTTCCATTAGCACTACTGTAGGTAGTAGCAGTCCTGTAGGACCTTATTGAATAACACAATACTAGGAGTTTTGGATGCACAATGCGCTACTGCTTTTAACCATATATGTATTTCATTAGGTACACAATTCATATACTTACTTCCTTCTATTTATAGTATTTAGTTTAGAGTGTGTAAGTTTTCTTACAATAACTGTGTTTAAAGGGAACCAGAGATGAAGGAACCTTAAAAATGGAAAAAGATTTTATACATACCTGGGGCTTCCTTCATCCCCATCCGCATGGATCGCTCCCACGCTGCCTTTCTCCGCTGCCTCTATCCGCCGGTACCGGGTTCTGTCACTTCTGCCGGACACGTCCAGTTTTCCGCATCCACAGGGACTCCCTCCGTCTCTTTACGCATGCGCCTGCGCAGTACGGAGGGAGCGCACTGCGCTTGCTGACTGGCCGAAATGACGGGACCCGGTACTGGCGGATAGAGGCAGCGGAGAAAGGCGGGGTGGGAGCGATCCAGGCTGATGGGGCTGGAGGAAGCCCCATGTATGCATAAATTTATTTATTCATTAGTCTCTGATTCTCTTTAACCATTTCAGTCCGTGGGTATTTTTCCCCTTATGGACGAGAGGAATTTTCACATTTTAGTGCTCCTCCCATTCATTCCCCAATAACTTTATCACTACTTATCACAAAGAAATAATCAGACAATGCGACGCTTTCTTTGCGTTCCCACCCACTAGAGCAGCTATAGCGGGCGGGAACGCGAAGAAAGCGTCGCATTGCCCGGGGTGCGCAGGCGCAGTTGCAAGTCGGCGGTAATGAAAGTAGCTCCCGTGGGAGAAAGGAAGCTCGGGCAGGACCGGTGAGGGCACAGGACGACTGCTGGGGGCTTGGAAAAGCCCCAGGTAAGTGAAACTGTTTGGTTTAAACAAATTTACAGTTACGTTTTAAATCTGAATTATCCCAAGTCCATTCTGTTTTAAGAAGGCAAACCACACTAAGCATTGTTTTTTTAGTAGTTGAGATTTTCGGTTTCTTTTAGTTCCCTATACTTTTAAAGTGGTTTTGGGTCACCCCGAGCTGCTTGGTTACTTTGTTGTACTGGTCCATGCCCTATCCCATAGAGCCATATCAATCCCTGCCATGCACTGAGGAGGACCAACAGTCTGAAACAGGCTGTTTGCATTTTGGGTTTGTTTGGCTCTGTAAAAATTAAAGCTTTAGGCTTGCTCTACACCAGTGATTGTGGATGTAAACCTGGCTTCAGGGGCATAAGAGATAATTTGCATATTCAGCAGTGTGCATTGTGGGTATCTCCATTTATACACGTAAATCTGAATTATCGCAGATACCTTCTGTTTTAAGAAGGCAAACCACACTAAGCATTAAAGTAAGAAGACTAATAATGGCCAGGGCTAGGAAAAACGGTCAAGCTAGGTTAGGATGACTGGCATTTGAGTACATAGCATAAGACTTTTCTTAAAGGACACCCGAGGCAAAAATAGACTAATTAAATAAACAATTTATGTTTTAACTGTTTTATTGTTTTTGCTCAATGATACATTCATTGAAGTATGCCAGAGCTAAAATCTATGAACTATTGACCCTTTTTATCTCTTTCCTGCTCTCAGAAGCCATTTTCTGCAAGGAAAATGTTTTATAGTTGGAATTTCGTATCAGTGAGGCTCACACTGTAGTCACTTCCTGTCTGAGTCAGGACTGGGTCAGCCACTTACATACCTGATATTTAACTCTTTCAGGCAGAGAAAGAAAAAAAGGAACACAGCATAGTTATTTGTGTGCTAGGCACTGTACATACACATGTCTATCTCATCATATCACAGGTCACTTCGGGTATCCTTTAAAGTATGTAGACTGGAGTTTGGCTTATGTGAAATACTAGGTTCAGATTAAGCATTTTGTAAGGAAGAGTTAAGATGAAGCACAAGCTTAGACATAGGGTTGTTGGGTGCAGCAGTTAGGAAGGAAGAAGGTTAGGGTTAGATAAAGGGCAGAGCAGAGGTTAGAGTTACATCAGCTGATGGGGTAGGTAGCATGTGAGGTCACACAAGGCACCAAGAATGAAGCATGTGTCGGTGCTTTACCCAACAGATGGAAATGCCTACATCTGTTTACCTTTGCCCAGTACAACAACATTGGACCAAGTGCTGAATATCAAACATGCCTGGGCACTCAGCACAGAGGAGATCTAGGCCTAGAACAGGTATGAGTGTTTGCCCTTTAACTCTTGTGTAAATGATCAAAATCAAAACAAAAATTAGACACGTTAGGGTTGCAGTCTGGTGAGATGATGTAATTTCAATATTCAGATCATCTCACGAAATCAGCAAGTATCAAAAAGCAAAGCTCAGGAAAATTAGTTGGAGTTTGAATGCATCCATCTGCCACAATGCCCAAGCTTCAAGTGACCAGTGATCTGAACAGTATGAATATCATCTACAAGTCCTCTGTGACATGCAGTGATGACACAACACTGGAGATGTTGCCATAGCAACCTTTACTCACATCTGTTCTACAATATAACAGTTGAGAATTCACTCCATGCTGGGAAATCAGCAATAGGCTGTGAACGTCTGACCTGAATAATTGTGTTTTATGCTGGGAATACACAATGCGATTTTGCGGTCGATTTGCCATTCGATCGTGTTTCGATTCTGTTTTCCGCTCGATTCTCTTATCTTTTCTTATCAATTTCTATTCACTTCTATCAGAAATCGAGCGGTAAAACGATTGAAAGTGAGATCGGGCATGTTGTAAATTATCTATCGAACCCTCTATCTGCCTAAAAAGTGCATGGTGTATTCCCAGCATTACAGCTAAAGGTGCCCACTAATGAGACATTCTTTTTTGGACAATCTTATCATTTCTATGTAATATGAGGAACTACCTAAAATCTTAATTCAAAGTACAGTATATTCACTCAGTGTACCCATCTACTACACAGATTTAGTAAGATTGTACAGAAAATATTGTATCATTAGTGGGCACACTTAAGGTGGCCACACACCATACAATAAAATGATCCAATTTTACAGTAATTCAATAAAAACGATTGGTTGTACAGAAAAATTGAAAGTTTTTTTTTCTGATCAAGTTTCCCATTTTTATTCGATAAAAGAAAATCCAGTAGTAGTGGATTTTCTGATCAATTTATATGAAAACTGAATGGTGTAGGGTAGATTGACCATTTCTTGATGTCCAGATCAAAGCAAATGTTTTCTGTGTTTTTAATACTTTTTTTGCATAATTGGGATAACATTGAACATATGTGTGTGCTACATTGGTCAGATTTTTGAAATGTTACAGTCAATCAGTAATTCTTGAAACAATAGTATGGTGTGTGGCCACCTTTAGGTTTCACCCGTTCTGATGCAACTTGGTATACACTGACAGCAGCAAGTAACGTCAATAACACAGATGGGCATTGAAAGTGATGGGCAAATGTTTATACCCACACACAGATTGAGAAATACAGTGTTTGAGAGTTGCTATGGGTGACACCCATGGGAACACTGTTTATCCCTTCCTTTTACGAGGTAAGCTGGTCTCAGGAGGACGCCTTCCCCAGAGGAAGACTCTCACTCCTTCCTTTCCCTCTGCTTGTTTTAGATCAGCGGCCGTAGCAAAGGCTCTAAAGCAGGAGACAAACAGTTTGGAAGGCCCACTAAATTACAGCAATGTAAAAACAACCCTTTTTTTTCTAAATTGTCCAAGGAAATGTCTTATTTCCATTTTTCAGCCGTGAGCACACACAGTCCACGCACATCAAGCATCTGCCTCACATAACGATATAAGAGAAATAAAGTCAGAGGAAGCAGGCTGTAATCAAGCAGTTGCTGCAGGACTCTGGGGAGCAAAGCTCATGCTGACATGGGACCTGCCGTCTCACTGGAAACGCAAGCAGCTCACGGCTTATGCTGTCAACCTGCCATTATATTTTGCTGCTTCCCTCCTCTCTATGCAATTCGTTCAGCCAAAACATTAAAACCACCAACCTAATATTGTGTAGCCCCACTTGTACTGTCAACGTAGCTCTGATCTAATGAGGTATAGACTCTGCATGTCCTCTGAAGGTGTCCTATAGCAGCTGATACCAAGACATCATGGGCAGGTCTTTTATGTCCTGGCAATTTGGCTCTTGTCAAAGTCACTAAAGGAGATTTTACAGGATACCCAAAGTGACACGTGACATGATGAGATAGACATGTATGTACAGTGCCTAGCACACATATAACTATGCTGTGTTCCTTTTTTTTTCTTTCTCTGCCTGAAAGAGTTAAATATCAGGTATATAAGTGGCTGACTCAGTCCTGACTCAGACAGGAAGCTGTAAAAAGGGCTCCCGTTGTTTTATATCTGCTAGACTCTAGAGCATGCCTATATCAGCTATAATCAAGGAAATGTTTGTGGTAGCAATAAAGGACCTGATTTAAATTATGCTTTCATTGTATGCCATTAAAGGATATCCAAAGCGAATAATACAATCTATCTTTACTTACCTGGGGCTTCTTCTGGCCCCTAGTATTCAGGTGTGTCCCTCGCCGGCGCTCTGGTCTTCTCCTGCTCCTGCTGGCAGCCTCTGCTGTATCACCGACCCCGATGGGTCTACGCCTTCTTCACATGCACAGGAGTGTGCCTGCACCGCCGGCGTCATCGGGAGCATACTGTGACTATGCAGTAGTACCGGAAAGTAGTCCAGCTTTACAACTAACACCAGCAAAATCAAATGCTGATTGTCATATAAAGTGTACAAAAATCAGTGGCATACCAATAGGGGGTGCAGAGGTAGCGACCGCATCAGGGCCCTTGGGCTAGAGAGGCCCCAAAGGGTCTAGCCTCTATCACAGTATTAGCTCTCTATTGGGCACTTTGAATAGAGTAATCATTCACACACTGTTCCCCATTCCCTTCTAGCACTTTTGACACTGTGGTTGTTCTTGGCAGGATTTGGTGCGCCGCCCGTATAAATTGTTATGTATAGAGTGCTTGGGTGGGGGGCCCATGTAAAACTTGCACTGGGCCCATAGATCCTTAGCTACGCCACTGACAAAAATGTAATGTAGAATTCATTTTATACAGATGAGAAACACACACACACACACACAGACACACACACACACATGCACACGCACACACACCATGTTGTAGGCAATACAGCATTGGCTTCCTCCTCTGGCTTTAGAATAAAGAGCGGAGGTGAGGGAGGCACAAGGAGCTGTTTGGAAATTGTAGGTCTAATTAGTGAGACAATTTATAGAAAGTGTCATCATCCTCCTTGCAGAGCCAGGTGTACAGAGCATAGAATTAGAGACCTCAGAAGTACCAGCAGCGAGATATGAAGACGGTCACCTTCCCTATCACACATTTTTTGTTTTATCTTACTTAATATTTATACAGCAAGGAGACATTCATTTCAACCAATAGGTAAGTCAAATCCTGCTTAATCACCCTACTGGTATTATATCTTATTATTATCTGCAGTAGTTAGATAGACAAACATTTGGTAAACTGTACAATGGAGTCTACCAGACAAAATAAATACAACCATGGCAAGATGTGTATGCCTCCATAGTTCTTTATGATTTCCTTACATCCTTTACATGTATCCTGTGTGATTTAGAGGGATTTATGTTCTCATTAGCCTTATTTTCAGTTTATTGCTAACCTGTGCATACTGAGTGCTTTCTAAATGTTATTATCCTATTGATTTTAACAACCCGCTTAGCTAATGCAGTTTTCATCTGGCAGATATGTAGTGCCATGGTTATCTGATGCAATGTAGGCCATGTAAAGGCCACCATTGCACTATATCATCTTTTTAATAAATGACATGTTAGATTTGATAGAAACACTTAATCTAACAAAATGTACTAAAAGCTAAGCCATCTCAGTCAATATTCAGTTAAAATATTGATCGAACATTGATCAGGAAGCGGCATGCTTTTTCCGAATGTTGTGGGCGAGCCCGGTTGTGTGCGGGGGAGGAGCAGGCCCACGTGGTGCTCAAGTGTTGTTTCTTGTAGTTTTATACTGAATGGAGCAGTTACAAGGCTAGTGGTAGCAGCGGTCAGTCTGATATTCTGTCAGATGTCTGCTGACAGCCATGGAATAATAGGGGGTGCATAGTTGTATCTCAATATCAGACAAATATAACCTGTTTGTCTGACCTGAGGAACATCTAATAATGTACGGTTTGCTTTATCCATTTATGTCTGAATGGCAAATGTAACTAACATTACTTCTGCCTCTAGTACTATTACTATCACTACTACTTCTACTACTACTACTGCTAATACTACTACTACTACTGCTACTACTACTGCTAATAATAATAATAACGATAAAAATGATAATAACTTGCTAAGCTAACGTATGCATGCTTATTTTAAACATTTTCTTCTCCAAAATAATGGAAGGTCTGCACTATACACCATGCAAAGTACATTCACTACTCTTACCGTAGAGCAGGGGTCTCAAACTCCATTTACCTGGGGGGCCGCAGGAGGCAAAGTCAGGATGAGGCTGGGCCACATAAGGAATTTCACAATCGCTGCGCATCGCCGCCTCTGCCTGCCCCTCTCACTCTTCCTTCACAGAGAGGGGCGGGAAGAGGCGACGAGCCGTGGGGCGATTGACGTCAGGAGGGGTAGAGCTGAAGCGGAAAGCTCTGCCCCTTCCAGGAAATGCCGGCGGTTTGCCCCCTGGGCGATTTGGGGGCTCTGCAGCCCTCGTTTAGCGGCGGGGATGCGGCGGATTACTTGGGAGCACTGAAGCGAACTATAAGGAAGCTTTTGCCGGCGAGGGCCACAAAATATTGTATCGAGGGCTGCAAATGGCCCGCGGGCCGCGAGTTTGAGACCCCTGCCGTAGAGCCATATCAATCCATATCTTACACTGAGGAAGGCAAAAAAATGCCTGAAACAGCTGTTTGCAAGTTAGGTTAGGTTATATGGCTCTGTAAATTGAATAAGGTATAGTTGTGCTAGAAAAACCTGTGCTTCTGAATGCATACCTAGCTTTTAAGGACTATAAAGAGTGATTTGGATATTCATGTACCATCCTGAAGTGATATATTATTACATCTTGCTGGTGTGAACGTGAATTCTTGTAAAAAAAAAACATCCTCTTTAAGAAGGAAACTTTGTGTTTTGCAATACATACTGTCAAGATGCTTATAATATCAATAGCAAGTTTTCAGATATCTGTAGAGAAGTAATCTACCTGTCTTTTCACTGTGTACTTCACTGTGCAGTACTACTGACAATGTTGCAGTTGATATTAGATCTGATCTAATGTCAAGTGATGCCAAGTAGTAAACAAGGGACATCCAACATGTACCTGATATACTGCAAACTCCTTTATAAGGTGAAACTAATATATGAAATAAACTCATTGCAAGCAAAGCAAGATATTTTAAGCCTTTATTTGTTATAATTTTGATAATTATGGCTTACACCTTATGTAAACCCAAAAATCAAATTCTCAGATTAGAATATTGCAAAAATGTTCAATATTTTAGGCTCAAAGTGTCAGACTCTAATCAGCTAATTAATCCAAAGCACCTGCAAAGGGTTCCTATATTTGTTTCACCTATCAAGTTGAATTACTGAAATAAATTGACTTTTTTTTAATAAAAAAAAAAAAAACTTCAAACATAGGCTTAATGTTAGTCTTTCACACAGTCTGACACAGTTCAGAGTCCCAATCTATTAATTATTGGTCTTTTTTATCTGTTCCCTGCACTCAGAAGCTGTTCTTTGCAGGCAACAGTTTTATGGCTGTAATTCCTTATCAGTGAAGGTAATGCTATAGTAGTCCGACTAGATCACAACTAGAGAGAAACATACTGTCTCTGAATGTTTAAAGCTGGGTACACACATTTCAATTTTGGGTCAGATCGATGGATTCATCAGATAATTTCCGACTGATCTCATCAGATTCCTTTCAATAATGCAACCGATTTTGTGTAGTTATCAATGCAAATTCGATCAGAAACAATTTGGACATCTACACACTATGCAACTTCTTATCAGATCACCCACCAATCTGATGGAAAATTGTACCAATTGTATGAGGCTTAACTCTTTCAGAGAGAAAAAGAAAAAACATGAACACAGCCTAGATGTATGCAAGGATGACACCATACATACACATGTTTATGTCATCATGTCTTGTGTCAGTTCAGGTACCTTTTAATAAAACAATATCCTTATTAAAATTTGCATATGGAAACTCATGTGCCAACTATTTTCCTTGTATAAAATGCCTATAAAACACTACTAGATTAGTAATATGATCACAAAGCCTGCAACATTGTTTTTACCTCTGATCATTCCCTACAACTAGCTCATGCCATGCAGAGCACTGCAAGTAGACATTTCGTGCAACTTACCTCAACAGGAGCTTGTGGTAGGGATCTTAAAGGATAACCGAGGTGCCATATGACCTGATGAGATAGACATGTGTATGTACAGTGCCAAACACACAAATAAGTAGTCTATGTTCCATTTTTTCTTTCGCTGCCTGAAAGAGTTAAACATCAGGTATGGAAGTTTCTGTCCGGGTCGGAACTGGGTCGGACCAGGTCAGACTATAGCATAACCCTCACTGATAAGTAATTACAGCCGTAAAACACTTTTCTGTCAGTAAATGGCTTCTGAGAGCAGGAAAGAGATAAATAGGGCCAATAATTAATAGATTTGAGCTCTGGCATACTTCAATGAAGGTGTCATTGAGCAGAGACAATGAAACCGTAAAAACTAGTTTTAAATATAAAATAAAACTGGTGGATAGCTATAAAAAGGTCATTTTTAGGAGGAGGAGGATAGATACAATTGTTTTTCTCATCACTTTATTTTCACCTCGGATGACCTTTAAATACTTATAAAGGGAAATTACATAACACACATCTAACACAGATTTCAGGGAGCAATCAGTATTGCTGCTGCTATTAATTACACTTACAAATAGGGCAGAAGAAGAAGGGTAGGGGAGTGCAATAGTTAAAAGTTAATCCTCCAGACCTTTAGAGATGCTCAGGCAGATTGTAATAATTTTTATCTCATGCTAATTTTAAATTCATTTTGTATAAATTTTGCAGCTTTGAAGTAAATTAATCAAATGCCATAGCTGATCATTGTGCATATGTTTGCACAGAATCAACTCAAAAAAGGTAAAATGTTCATCAACTTCTCATTGATCATCCTTGATGCCTTACACAAGGGATCCCCAACAAAACAGGGATCATTCCCCTTTGGACATTAAGCAGCCTGGATTGAGTGCAGAGACAGGGCTTCTATACATTTGATATTTGTTACATATGTTTTCTTCCTTTACACATGCCTCTGCCCCTTTAATTCACTGTGTTGGTAGGTTTGGTTTCTTTTGAAGTAAAACTCCTCTTTTGTTGAGGAATAAGCAATGTCTTCAGTTCGGATCTACACGATGCTAGGCTTAACGTCTAATGCTGTCTCACATGGAATACCTCGATTCCAGGCAATCACCCAAATCCTCAATCATTTACTAAAGCTATGTACATACCTGCAATAATTGTCAGTCCAAACTGTCGATAACCGTTTCAGCTGAGTGTGTGTGCCGGATCCTTAGTGACATCTGATGCTCAAGCAGGATTCATCGCAATATTATTTCTGACTCCCTCCATAGCAAAAGAATAAATCACTAGCCTGAAGGCTAGCAATGTGTCTGTACAGCATCGGTCCCCAAATTGTCACCTTAGGAATAATTTCCCGATTCCCGACGGATAACAATTATCATGTGTGTACTTTGCTTTACAGTCATTCAACTTGTGAAGGACAATGTTGCTGACAGTAACTCAATTAGTGCAGATGAGTAAATACCTCATGACTTCCTGCTTTGCTCAGGTGATTTGTCATGCAGGGAAAGGAGATATTTGGACTGTCTATACTGCATTGCAGAGTAAAAACATCACTAGAAAAAAAGGCCAGTCATTGCTTACAGTCAGCATTGGAAATTTGGAAGTTCTGCAGAACTGATGCACGTTTGTAGGACAGTTTTATAAAAAATTGAATTTCAGTTTAGATTCTCTGAAGCAAACTATATTCTATTCACCATGTGTTGGGATGGATAGTTCAGTGCCTAATTGTCAACAAAGTACTGTATGCAATAATTGGTGGACTTGTGTGACAAATCCTTTAACCAGATCCTGACTCTAAAACCATGTTCAGTGTGCTGCAAGAAATCAACACATGAATAAATCATTTCTATTTAAAGTTTAAAAATTCTTCACATAAGTAGTGATGAGCAAAAACTCACTTAGTCTGCAATCTCCACTGACTCAGAGAGGGGATTAAAGCCAGCTAATGCCTCCTATACACCATGCAACTCCTCCTCAGATAGAGTGGTCGAATAGATTATTTATTTCTGACAGGTCCGATCCCTGATAATTTTTTTCTGATCGGAAATTTGATTCGAAAATTATTGGAAATCAGATTGGACCTGTTGGAAATACTTGTTTCAACCTGTCTATCTGATGGTAAATTGAATGGTGTGTACCAGGCATTAGCTGGATTTAATCCCCTCTCTGAGTCAGTGGAGAATTGCAGACTAATGCCGGGCATACCACGGCTGCGATTATACGCCTCGATGCTGGCGCATGCCCGCTCGTCAGCGCGTGCGCGCAAATCGATCCCCGCTCGTCCCCGCAGGTGGCTGCTAATCAGCCACTCGTTTCTTCTATTGTTCTCCCCACCGATATCGAGCACACTATCGATCTGGCGGGGTATCGGACACGTCGGATATTATCAATCGAGCCATCAGGCTTGATTGATAATCCTCCCAGCAGCCGTGTATGCCGTGTATGCCCAGCATAAGGCTCAAGATTCCCTACTGCTACTCCTACTGATTCAGATTAAATAACCAGCTGACAGCTACTAAGATTCATTCACTTAGTTTCAACACAGTTGTAATCTGTTTGTTTTTAAGAAATTTTTAGTAACCACTAGGGATAAGCAAGCAGTTTTTTGCGAGAAGTCAAACTGTGCAGAAGTGAAACTGTGCCTACTCATGTCCAAGATGGTGCCACAGTAGGGAGGGATAATTTACTTATGTGATGTCTGTTCCATGCTGCGCTCCATCCCCGACACTTCCTGCTTTACTGAGGGAACTTCTGATTTGAGGAAGAAAGTATTGCGAGGATGGAGCGCAGCATGGAGTGAATGTCGAATTCTTATGTCAAATTATTAACCGTCCCTGCCACAGCCCACGATCTTGGACACAAGTGTGTACAGTTTTGCTTCTCGCAAAACTGTGCTTGCTCATTCTTCGGCATCACAATAGAAAAGCTGAGCAATGACCTGTAAATACATTATAGAACTGCTATAAACTAATGAATTGCAGTAACAAATGCTTCATTGTATTGAAACCCCGAAACAAAATGAAATACCGTAACCTTGTATATAAAAAAAACACTGCATCTCAAAGACGTGATAACTAATACTATGTTGTATAAACAACAAAAGAATATGTACTGTATGTAAATAGTGTGAATTAACTGCACAACTCATCAGGAGATTTGTTTTGTTCTATCAGATGCTGAAAATGGATGTAAACAAGCTGAACATGACATTGCTCCGCAAGTTTCGCCAAGGAGTGGCTGCAGCTTTAGGCTTGATGCCTCAGCAAGTACACATCAATCGTCTGAATGTAAGTGTGCCGGTAAATGGAATGGCTGCTGTATGCAACTTGGAAGAATTGGACCATTTTAAATAATGATACCCTTCTAGATGTCCACCTTGATGGTGGGCAAAGCTACCTGTAAAGAATAAGTGGTGTCGTCCCCAAAATTGTGTGCTTTTCCACAACACACCAGAGCAGGCCACTGTCTGATAGAGCAAGTAGGTATATTGTATCCCTATAACTGCAGGTTGCAGATCTGATATACTGCCCCCTGGCCCTCTTACATCAGATAAATTTGCCATACCACCAGGTCACACTTTTCTCTATCCACATCCTCTAAAAGTTTTTGTTCAATCTTAGATTTATATAGCACTCAACCATCTTACATTGCTAATTGAATAATTGCACCAGTTAAATACAGGCAAAAGTGTTTTTCACTAATTTCTGGTGGAGAGCTACGACTAGGTTGCCATCTATGACCAATTAATCAATGGGTAAATTTTCTTGTTCTAAAAAAAAATAAAAAACCCCAACAAGCTACACACTGCAAGCAAACAGTTGTTATATATATTGATAAGGCATAGGGAAAACACTCTAAGGAGCTTTGTGGTTGTTTCTCTTTATTTATTTATTTTTTGTTTAGGTATTTATATAGCGCCGACATATTACGCAGTGCTGTACAGAGTATATTGTCTTGTCACTAACTGTCCCTCAGAGGGGCTCACAATCTAGTCCCTACCATAGTCACATGTATATATAGTGTAGTGCAGGTATCATAGTCTATGGCCAATTTAGGGGGAAGCCAATTAACTTATCTGTATGTTTTTGGGATGTGGGAGGAAACCAGAGTGCCCGGAGGAAACCCACACAGACCCAGGGAGAACATACAAACTCCTTGCAAATGTTGATCCAGCTGGGATTTGAATCGGGGACCCAGCACTGCAAGGCGAGAGAGCGCTAACCTCTACGCCACCGTGTTGCCCACCGTATTTATAGGTCTTTATAGGTCTTTACTTACTTCTCAACTTGGGTTTGATATACAATACTTTTATTGCATACAGTATAACTCCTTTCTTATTCATTTTTATTTTTTTAAGCTTAGCATTATTATGTCTCATTCACTAACAATGAAAAGCCATGGGAAACAGTTTGTGTTAATTAACTATGCACATAAATTAACTCAATAAATATTTAGCAAGTGATTAAGGTAAGGTTTCTTCCTGTCTAACATGGCTGACTTGGGAACTGTTAAAAGACTTGCACATAGAAGGCATTTCGTTATAATGTATAATGTAGTGAGTTTGCAAGGAAAAAATCTTCTTGAGAAGATAGTAAATAAATATTTTAAAAAACGCATACTCATCATAAAAAGAGGCCTGCATTAGCAGTAGTGAGGGTGTGGCCACCAAATGGAGATGTGACATAGCCCCTCCCTCTATTCCAAAAATGTCTTTACCACTGGTATTTGCAGACATGTGAAATTGATATCTACACTTTTAAAATTAAGGGAAAGGTTCTCTTGCAGCCTTAGTGCCAGTAAACTGAGAATCATTTATGAGAATACTTCCAAAGTGTGATGTGAACATAACAAGGGTCTATCTAGTGTTCCTTATAGTATAATACACAGTTAGAGTGCTCCTTGTAGTAATACACACTGCCAAAAATGCCATATATATTGTTTTATTGGCTTATCTATTGAAAGTTTTCGCTTTCAACATTGGTTCTACTGAATACATAAAGTGCAAAATGTATGAGCACAAAGCTTTATAACTGAGTCTGTACATTTTAATTAGTTGCCCTACTTCTTTAGTAAGATAGGGAAAAGGGCAAGGAATAGCACAAAAGACAACAACTAAGTGGATTTATCCTTTTTTATCTGACTTCAGTTGGGAATGGTTAACTTTCATTTGATTTCTATTTACCAGTGATAGCAACTGCAAGGCTGATTTTTTGCATAACTAACTTCTGTTTTTTTTTACTGAATGGTTACAACACCCTGAAATGATTTTATGCTGAATACTGCGGATTATTCTCCCATTTTGCCTTATTAAAATATTAATTATGCATTATAGTATTGAGAACTGTTCTAAATATATCCACTACTTGAGAAATGTCTGATAAGTGTGACCTCTTAACCTTGAAGTAACCGATATTGGGTATATGTATGTTGTAATTCTTAGCTAACTTGATTTTGAAATCTGTTTAATAGGAAGTTCATTTATGTTTCTCTTGTATTCAGGGAAAGAAGAATTGCGTTGAACTCTTCATTTCTCCACTGAACAGAAAGATAGGTGTTCCAAATGCTCTCCCCTCTGCAGAGGTTCTTCGGTCTCTCAACTTACATACACTGCACCAAAGACTGTCTCATTTTGGAATAACAGAGGTCTCTCCAGAGGTAAGTTTATATTTTATCAGATCGGATCAGGTATAATAGGTCAAGTCAGAGAAAAGTGTTTGCATAGCTGATACAATGGTGGCAGGGGCGTAACAATAGACCCTGCAAGGGATGCAGCTGCAGGGGGACCCAGAAGCCACAGGGGGGGGGAAGAAGTTTCTTTTCCCTTCCTGAGAGACTGACAACTAAGAGCACAGAAAGAAAAAACTTCCTGCTCTCTGCACAATTGTTCTAAAGACTGCATCTGCTCAGCCACTGATAAGGGATCATAAAAAGTTTTGCAGACAAAGAATTGTAAACAGTCCCTATTTAATGTTCAGCACCACCCTACAACCCGCCTTTCTACCCTTGCCCAAGTGCTCTGTACTGTAGTGATGCTGGCGAAGTCTGCAGAGCCAGTTCTGCTCCATCAGAGATGGACAGAGGGAGCGTAATAAGCTGAGGCTGGGAGCACACTCATCTGTAAGTTTTCTGTGTGTTTTCTGCACACCATGTGTGTCTGTAGGTGTGAAAACATGCACGTTTTATCACAGAAGCTAATGCAATTGATAGAGAAAATGCCTGCTTCACTGCTGTCTGTTTTTATCTGCATGGGGAAAACACATTCAAGTGTGCACTAGCCAATTGAATAACATTGGTTCTTAGTTTACCTGTGCAGAAAGCTGGAGGGGGGCATCCAAAGTTTCTCACGGGGGCCCTTTGATTTCTAGTTACGCCCCTGAATGGTGGAGAGTGTTGTTCACTTTTGCCCACCCATTTCCACTATAACATCATGCCCCTTTATCTAGGCCATTGAAAGCATGTTTTGACATCAGAAGTAGAGCAAACCGAGCAGCCATTCTTTTATCCATCTGACTTCCCTTCATTCTGTGCATAAAAATTGAGATGTGGACCTTAAAGAAACTCTGTAACAAAATGTTCAGCCTTATTTCTTCTATCCTATAAGTTCATATACATGTTCTTATGTGGTCTGTCTTACTGCAGCCTTTCCTAGTTGCACAGTGGCTGTATTATCTCTGTTATATAATCGAATCTTCTTTCCTTTGTCAGCTTTGTCGGCTCAGGCACTCAGACAGGAATGTGCTGCTCTGCTTGTGATAGGATAGAAGTTATACACACCGTCTCCAAGCCCCCTTCAGGCTCTGTATGACTCACAGACTGAGCTTCTCTCAGCCTATAACATGCTGGTTAGAAGCCATGTCTTTTGTTTGTAAACACTGCCTAAAACTGGCAATTTCTAGCCAGGATTGCAGCAGGGAGTGGCAGAAACAGCACAGAGGGGCCCAAGAGAACATAATGAATAGAATGGTATGCTTTTTATTGTAAGAATTTTAGAGTACAGATTCTCTTTAAGTAGGATTTGTAGTAGAAAGTGCAATCCAATGTTATCAAACTTTGGCATTCTTGAATTACTTTTAGCTGTAACTGTCAGGCAGTGGAAGACAACATTTTTAGCAATTTCTGATTATTAAGCTGGCAGCTAAGTAAGTAACACAGCTGTTGGCTATTTCACCAGCAACGCTTGGCTTGCATTTGTTATCGGAACTTCCATTTACTTGTAGCCTTATGGATAATGCCGTTTTCATTCAACAACTGTTTTTTCTGAAATAAAGACAATTTTTGCTTTCACAAACAGCAAAAATATACTTTTGCATCCATAATGTCATGAGAGACATTGATTTGGTCTTGTTCTGTGGTCACTCAGCCTTCAATGACATTGCAGTGTTAAGTCAGTTTCCTTAAACCTGGCTGTGATATCTTTTATTTCTGTGACATGGTTGGGGTCACTCGGGTCCTTATTACACAGCTGTTGTCATTTCTGGTGCTTCAAGCTACAATGACACAGCTGAGAGACCACTACGGCTACACTGACATGAGCTGTGGTTAGTCAAACTTTTGTGACTGTGATGTACTTAGGATGTGGTCATTCAAGCCACTGTGTGCATTGTAGATTCAGGTATGGTGCAAGTCTACAAAATCAGAACCCCAACTATAGATATCCCAATAAGTGCCTCCATCCCATGGAAATAAATGGACAAGCCTGCCCACACCCACAGTGATGGCAATAGCCCTTGAGAGCTATTAGAGAATAGTTACAATTGACCGAAGGGGTGAATTAGATAAGAAAATGAGATTCAGGACCAGCAATAATAGATTAAGGTTAGCTCCCTTAGGGCAGAATTTATGTTGGTTCCCCCATATACATAGGTTAGCCATTCGGATACATGAAGACTGAGTCAGAAAGCTTCTTTGGTTATTTGCTGCCAATAACACCTGTTTGGTCACCATTTTAAGGAGTTTTCCACCTGCAGTTAATCTGTACTTAAAAAAGGATGAAAAGTCTGTGAGCAAAGCTTTGCACTTATTTGCTGTCTAATTATGTGCATAAGTTAACACATTCATGTACTTTGCTCACAAATTAACACATCCAGACAAAAACTACACATAATCTATCCACATAGAATTGACACTTGCCCAAAAGTAGTATCAAAAATTCAAAATTTTTGGAACCATTTATGTAAATTGATTTTGAATGTTATAGGAGTAAGAATATTGCCAGATCCTAGATGCATAAAGGTAGTCCCCAATTAACAAACTAGATAGGGACTATAGGTTCGTTCATATCCTGTACATTTGTAATTTGGAACACTGTTCCACCTCTGTCCCCTGTGCCTCCTCTGTGCCCCCTTGGCCTCCAGTGTCTTCCTCTGGCCCACCTCTGTTCCCCTCTGCTTCCATGGTGTTCCCCTGTGCTTCCAGTGTCCCAGTCTGTGCCACCTCTGCCCCCCTGTGCCTCCTTTGTGTCCCTCTGTGTCATCTCTGTACACCTGTGCCTCCAGTGTCCCTTTCTGTTCCTCTGTGTCTTCAATGTCCCCCTCTGCTTCAACCTTCTTTCCCCCCGAGCCACCTTCCATCCTCCTGTGCCACCTTCAATTTTCCATTTACTTCTATGGAAAATGGATTGGAAAATCTATCGGAAGTCAGATCAGACATGTTGGAAATAATCGATATGACAGTAATTGTGCTGAGACAATTGTTCAGTGTGGTGTTGTTAAAGAATGTACATTGTGCACAACTATCCCACAACATCCTTAAAGTGATCCTTAAGTCAAATAAAAAAATGAGTTTTACTCACCTGGGGCTTCCCTCAGCCCCCTGCAGCTGTCCGGTGCCCTCGCAGCATCGCTCCGATCCTCCTGTCCCCGCTGGCGGCTCCTTCCGGTTTCGGCGACAGCCGCCGACAGGCTGAGAACGCGAGTGAGTCTTCGCGTTCCCAGCCACAATAGCGCCCTCTATGCTGTTATTGCGGCAAGAAGGCTGCAATAACCGTATAGAGGGTGCTATCGTGGCTGGGAACGCGAAGAATCACTCGCGTTCCCAGCCTGTCGGCGGCTGTCGCCGAAACCGGAAGGAGCCGCCAGCGAGGACAGGAGGATCGGAGCGATGCTGCGAGGGCACCGGACAGCTGCAGGGGGCTGAGGGAAGCCCCAGGTGAGTAAAACTCATTTTTTTTATTTGACTTAAGGATCCCTTTAAAGCCTGGTACATACTCTGCAATTTCCAGTCAGATAGATGGTCGAATAAATAATTACCGACAGGTCCGATCTCATTTCCGATCGTTTTTCTGATCGATTCTTTCTTAGTGATCCATTCTGTGATGGAGGAGCACATTATCTTCCATAGCTTCTATTCTGCTCACTCATTCACTGCCCATTATCTCTCCTCCCTTCTCCGTTCAGCAATGCACATGCTCATCTTCACAATCATTAAGGCCCCGTTTACACTTTATCAGTTACACATTTTTTTTCATCTCCATAGCAGTGCATTGTGAAAAATATTTCAGTTAAAACGCATTAAGTGTGAAAGGTGCCATAAGAAAACATGGGTATTACTTTGAAAATCAGTTGTCCTTTCAGTTATAACTGAGAGCAACTCATTAAGTGTAAACGGGGTCTAAGGGTGACACTAATGTTCCTGGTGTATAAAGGCACTTAATTGCACTTAATGGCAACACATAGCAGCTATCATTTTGTCACAGTATGTAAAACAGTCCCTGCTTCTTAATAAAAATAATTATAATATATATATATATATTTTTTTTTTTTAAATCAAGCATGTCCCCCAGCCCCAGCCCCATTGGTCTGTGCCAGCCCCACCCCATGGCTCCAGGAGTTGGTAATGAGCAAAGGGAAACTATAGATGTGAGGGTTGCTTTCCTCACCTCCTAAACCAGCTCACTATAGCGCCTTATGAAGAAGGGTGACTCATCCTCCCTATCCTTGCAATGTGGTGTACCCACTGCTGGTTGGTACAGGAGCTCTTCAAGCATCTCCTAACTTGGTGGTGTACCTGCTATTAAGAGGTGAGGGTTTGTGGTGAAATCCAAACATGTTTATCACCTTGAAAAACTTCCTGATCTGCAGATACTGAGTAAATAAGTCAGCTAGCTAACACACATAATGAATGGTGTATACTCATAATGTGCTGGGTTGCAAGTGACGGAAACGTATTGCTAATTTACTGAACTAGGCTTGAAGTAAGCTGTTACATAGTTACATAGTTACATAGTTATTTTGGTTGAAAAAAGACATACGTCCATCGAGTTCAACCAGTATAAAGTACAACACCAGCCTGCTCCCTCTCCTCTAGTACTCTAGTTTCCTTCCACAAAATATTCTAATAAGTTTAAGCTATTTGGTTAAAAAAAATGCCTATGGTAGGGACATTAGGCTATAACTAGGGTTTATATATAAATAGGAATTGTCATTGTTCTGTCCCTATCAGGGCCGGCGCTACCAGTAAGGCAAAGGGGGCAATTGCCCCAGACCCCAGAGTCTCTGGCGGCCCCCTTTTCCAGCCAAAGAAGTTTCCCACTTCATTTGATGGCCTGTCCTGACCACGGCAGCCAGCAGATAATGCGGCCCTCTGCCGTCTGCTCATTGTGTGTGTGTGCTGGGTGACGGACCGATGCAGACAGTGATAGGATGCGAGATGGGGAGCCGAGACCATACATACCTGATCCCTCTTCCTAGTGGTGGCGGCGACAGCGTCCTGGTCTCCAAGGTTCCCTGCTGGCAGCGTATGCTACATACACGCATCCAGCCATAGCGCGACGTTCCCCCTCATGTGACACAGGCATGGACATCACGTCAAGTGCGTCCATGCCTGCACGGAGAGAAGAAGAGGGCTGTTGCTGGCTGTACGGTCCCACATAATCAGATGTGCCTGCCTGACTGTGCTGGTGAGTCAGGCTCGTTCAATTGCTCACTAGTCTCTCCGCTCTGCTTTGGGGGCGGAGGGGTTGTTCACCGTTCTTTTAGCCTGGACTTGTGTTGCAGTATATTGTTACAGAGGAAAGTGGCTTTCTCCAACCTCCCATCTATTTCTGTCAGCCATATGTCGTTATTTCTCTATACAAAATAACAAATTTAAAAAGTGTTTTGCTTTGTTTGTTTTTTTCTTTTTCTTTTGTTTTTATTTTTTGTTTTTGTTTTTTGTGCATTAAAAGTGGTGGTCCACACAAAAGTGAAATATCTCATGTCAAGTTAAAAAATAATAAAAAAAGAAAAACATACATCCTTTATGGCCCTAGGTTCTGTACACATGCTACACGTACCACTAAAGCTGTACACTCTTGCCAGCTAATAGCAGCAAATGTTTTAATAATCCAGGCCAATTCAGGTGTTTTCAAGTGTATCTGAAAGGTAAAATAGTGCCCCAAATAGTGCTTCACGCTGCCAGACCCCTAGGTGGTTGCCCCCTGTGGCACCACATGTTCTGTAGCTGACCTGTCTTGTAATAATTCACCTGTCCCAGGCCACTGCTCCATCACAATCTCCGTCTTCAGCCACGCTGCCTGCCTCTTCTCTATGCCTAATGCATGATATTTACACATAACATGTGTCGGATGGAGAAGACGCAGGCAACTGGGCTGAAGACGGAGATTGGGAGTCGGGACAGAGCAGCCGCTGGGACAGGTGAGTTATTACAAGACAGCTTAGTTACAGAACATGCATGGGCCCCAGGGAGCAGTCAGGGGGAGACTGCCAGGGAGGTCTGGCAGCGTAGGGGACCCAGGAGCTGACTGCTGGCACAGAATAGGGGGCCCACAAGTTACTTCTGCCCCGGGGCTCTCGTGTGACTTAAACTGGCCCTGGTCCCTGCAAAGTTTTTCTGTATTGAAGACCACAATCGGTTCAATTTGATATCTTGAAACCTTGTATTCTGATATGGTGGTATGCTTGCAGTAAAGAAAATCTGTGATGAAAACACAAAAAAAATCTAAGGTGTTTCCGGCTTGCCCTGTATTTGGTATATCTGGCTGAACTTGATGAACAGGTTATAGTGACCTTTCTGTTACCATGGATGCGATGCTGATGTACCTATCTTTTGACAATGTTGTAAAATGATGTAGTACACTTTAGGTCAAAATTACCACTATGTAGCCATTCATAAATGCATGACATTCTCAGCTTGCTATTGTACCACATAAATAATAGGAATAGCACATCACAAAGACCATTGAGATTAGTCAGTGGGAGGGTGAGGGTCCTTTTACACTATATTAGTTGCTGCCAGTTGTAACTGAAAGGACAACTGAAGTGCAGTCCATTGTCCATGTTTCCCGATGCCCTCTTTCACACTTTTTACGCTGAAAAACTGAAGCTTTTTCACAATGCACTGCTATGGAGAGAAAAAAAACCACATTAAAGTGCAACATATAGCAAACATTAAAGTGGACCCAAATTAAAATTACAAGATTTCAGAAATAAAATCTATTTTCTAAATTATAATAATAAATAGCAGCCTTTTTTCAGCTGCATGATGACAAATATAAAATATTTTACATTTAGTGGAGAAACCCCTCCCTTCCTTTCATATTGCCGGGACAGAATCCGGCAAACTGTTGGAGTAGATGGTGTCCAGCAAAGAAGGAATTGCTAATGGCTGCCACCTGTATAACTCTAGTTATGAAAAGAGAAGGGCGAAAAGCATGCACTGAAATGCTCATAGGCTTGAAGGAGTGTTTATTTATATTTGTATGTGTCAAATATTTTGAATTAAAAAAAATTTTGGTTTGGGTCCGTTTTAAGTGTAAAAGAGCCCTTAGGACAAATAAAATATTCTATTTGTTTCAGCCTCTCAGTTCATCAGTTTATCTCCTACAGCATTTACCCTGAAGTGAAGACCCCTAAAGGACTTCAAGAAAAGGACATTTTGGGACATAGTACATGTTTTAAAGCTTGTTTAAATTACTGTTGAAAACAGTGGATGGTGCTGAAAAGTGAATAGGCCCTAATGAAACAAACAGTAAACTCCTGAGTATCATTCTATACACTGATGTAAGGATCCTTGTTAAATACTTAACATATATATTAAAAAAAAAAATCTACTATAGTGCAAAAACATTTTTCCACTCAACTGTCATTTGTGATGTACGAGGGACAGTATATTATGAAACAGGAAGTTAGAAAACAGTTGGCTTTAACTGAGAAGTGGAAACGTTATTACACAACTGTTAGTAAATCAGTCATATTTCATAACAAAATCCTAATACAGTATATAAGCTACGTGTTTACAGTAGAAGTATGTGCATGACCTGGAAAGGCAGCACAGTAACTAGCTAGTGTATCATTCATCTATGATTCATGGATTAATTTCAATACAAGTGACTGGAGTTAATGCATTATTACCAGGGATGAGAGAAATTGCCACATCACCACTTTTCCTATTGCATAACAATTTGCACATAAATATTTGCCACGTGGGCCAGTGCTAAGTGGTCTGATTTCTTTTTTTCTTACATTTAATGAGACACTGAAGCAAAAAAAAAAATATGATATAGTGAATTGGTTGTGTACTATGAATAATTACTAGAAGATTAGCAGCAAAGAAAATATTCTCATATTTTTATTTTCAGGTATATAGTGTTTTTTCTAACATTGCATCATTCTAGAATATGTGCAGATTACACAACACTCAGCATTCAAAATGATTCTTTCAGAGCAGTCTGTGAACTAATGACCTCTCCTCTGGCAGAGAAAAAGAAATTTGTTCACTAAAAGTTGAGATAATAAAAGTCAGAAGACAGCCCTCTCCACGACTTTGAAAGTCGTAGAGATTAATGGCTTTTTTGCATAGAGATAACAACTGGAGTTTCTTAACTCTTCCTGTACTGGAAACAATTAGACTGATGTATCTGATCTTAATGTTTTATTTCTTAGCTGTACTACACTACAAATCATAATATCATAAAAAAAAATTTCGATTCAGTGTCTCTTTAACTTTTAAGTGAGAGTAGTATTACTTGTTTATTTATTCTCTATTTAAAATGTAATGGAATTTGTTTGTCTGTCTTGCTGCTCCTTTGCTACACATAAATAGAAAATTGAGCGTGGTATTTTTGTCCTTCAGTTTATGTAGCCCATCTGAGGTGCGCAGGGGTACAAAGGAGTACTATACTGTAATCCTTATCAGATCTTTATATCAAGTAATAGCAATTGTGAATGTTGTATAGGACTAAAATAACTGTGTACAAGGTTTCCCCTACAATAGGGCATCAACACATGAAAATGATTGTTTTTGTTCAAAAGGATATATTTATTAGTAAAAAAATTAAAGCAATTGGTCCCGTTTAAAGAAAAATGCTACTGAGATGAAGGATTGCAGGATTGTTATGATTCCACAGGTTAGTACACCTATTGCAGCTACAATCACCTAGACGGGTGCCCATCTGCTATGTAGCTACAATGGGGTATATTCACTAAACCCCGTTAAACATAATATGTTCAGGCAAGACCTGTGAAGTTTACTGAGATTTACACATATTACTCTATGTAAGTGTGGAGGTCCCCTTCCTGAAAATCTAGCAAGCATGAGGCTCTGCTTCCTAATTAATACCAACCCACAATACTTGTAATATTCTTTTTTAACATTCTTTTAATATTCTTGTGAGTACTGTACCCTGCAAAGGGCACAAGAAATACCTTCACCCTTTGCAAAGTGCCCTTACCTAGGAAGAGGTGGTAGTATTGCAGTGAAGGGGCTCATGGTGCTACCGGGCAAATCTCATAAATAAAGGGACTATCAAATAGCCACCGTCTAATCATGTAAACAGGTAAAAAGGACTTTTGACAAATGTACCTTATGTGTAAAATCACACTCAGTAAAATCACAGAGAGGTATCATTTGTATTTCAAATATTTCTAGCAATATTCAGGAATGTTCCTATGGGGACACTATCTTGATCAGCTGACTGCAAGTTGCTAGAAGTCTCCTTCCATCTTACTTAAAGAGCATTGCTTGAGCATCTCTAATTAAACAGCAACTCCAGGCTGCTCCCAGATTGTCACTAGGAGCTGCCTTCCATTTATTTCTCCAATTTCCCAGCAGAAATCCAGATGAATTTAGAAACTTGTGATACTGCTTTTTCTGTAGACTATAAATATAATCATGAAACATGTGACACATTGGGGCTGATGTAGAAAAGTGCTGATAAAACTAGCATAAGGGTGTGTTCACGCTTTTGCCCGCTACAGTACATTATAATGCAAGATATAATTGAACAATAATGTGATGCAATGTTTACACAATATTCCTACAATGTACGCATTCACCTGTAATAATAATAATAATAATAATAATAATCCTAACATTTTTATTGCACGTTTCTCCTGTTGGACTCAAAGCGCTCAAAAGCTGTAGCTAATAAGTAAGGGTGTGCTGAAGTGAGAGGGATATGGAGGCTGCCATATGTATATCCCTTTTAAATGATGTACATTGCTTGCTTGTTCTGCTGATCATCTGCCTTTGATACACTTAGCCATAGACCCTGAACAAACATGCAAATCAGATGTTTTACTTAAAGGGGAGCTTCAGCCTAAACAAACATACTGTCATTAAGTTACATTAGTTATGTTATTTAAATACATAGGTAATATAATCTCTTACCCACCCTGTTTTAAAAGAATAGGCAAATGTTTGTGATTTCATAGGGCAGCCATCTTTTTGGTTGAAAGGAGGTGACAGGGAGCATGAGAACAGTTCCAACTGTCCTGTGTCCTGATCACCCCTCACACCTGTGCGCTCAAATTCCAAGTTAGAAAAAAAAAATGCGCCAAAACAGCAGAACGAGAACAACAACATCAGAAATCCCAACATGCTTTGCACAGCATCAGGGGAAAATGCCCGGGCAGATTTATTTGATGGGGCAGAGTTAAGCTTCTGTGCAGCTAAAAATGAGGCTTGGGTAAGAAAAACAAAGTTCTGATGCTGTGAATCTGTTAAAGAAACACCAAGCCTTTTCAGTGCTGCTAAGTAGATTTTTGGTCTGGAGGATCACTTTAAGTTTGATAGCATTTGCCACATGCTTATTTCAGGTGTGTAATACAGACACCGCTGATCAGTGGGATGTCAGGCAACTGGTATTGTTTAAAAGGAATTAAATATGGCAGCATCCATATCCCTCTTACTTCAGGGGTCCTTTAAAGTGGAATACTTGCTAAACGAGACCAATCATAGTCCTTGGCTTATTCGCCAGATGAAACCCAGCTGGTTGTTATGGGCAACTGCTACAGTTTTCTTTCATCCTGACAGTATTTGTCCCTATGCTATGATCATGTGCATTGTGCTACCTATAATATACAAAGCTGACCTTTCTGACAAAGTAACATATGTCATGTCAGTGCTGTGTATGCCGCATGTGGATGGTATGCAGCCTTATTAGAAAGAACCACAGGTAAACCTTGTGGACAGAACATGAAAAAGATAACCACAAGTGACTACAATCCACATAGTTCAAGTTCCAAACAACCTTTGTGCTTAATAATTCATTCTGAGAGAGTATTTCCACCTGTAGAAAGATGGGCAGGGTTACATGTACTTCACAAGTGCGTGGGTGTATGGAGGATGGGCCCAGGACTCAGAGTAAAATGTAAGATTAGATTTAACTGTTTCCTCTACAGACAGGTGAACACCCCCTCCTACTTGATGGGCCAGGTGATTTCCAAGAAAAACATGAACTGTGTTTGCTTTAGTTATATCTGACCATAATACGTGTGTGGGAAGATTATTTTAGCATTAAAGAGACTTTCAAACGTGTTTGTGCCTAACAGAAGTCATCCCCAGCCCTGATGGCTGCATACTGTCCTATATGTCTGTGTGAGGGCTGCAAGCCATTTGTTCTGACTGTTTGTCCTTACCTTTAAGAAAAATGTTCTGCATGGACAGCATGAGGCTGACAAAATATGGGCCAAAGAAGGCTTTTACACCATCGTTATCTTCCTCAGCACGTTTGTCATGATCGTTACATGCTTAATGGTGAGTCCTGTATTTATATTTCAAATATATTATATAGTTCTTTATTTTTATCCTGTCCTCTCAAACTCTTACATTAAACATGCATGACATACTATATTATTAGTACCTTTTAATTACTTCCTTTAACAGCACATTCAATTACTGTTGTGTGACAGAAATGATGCTTTCCAATTTTCCTGTTTGGCAGCCTAACTACCGGTATAAACATTATTATTTAACCTATAGCAATGAAGCATTTGTATACGTTTAGGAAAATGCTGAGAGCAATGTCTTCTAATTGGCCATCCTGGGCTACAGCACTTTGCAGATTGCCTTAAAAAACAGCAACTATGTTGTAAATTTGGCAGCTCTGGTTGTGTGTTGCTTTTATTTTCAGAGGAACAGATGCATTATCTTGTCACTGGGTATTAACATAATATTCATGAAAACACCAGACCTTGTTTACACTGAAACCTAATATCATATAAATACATATAAGTATAAGTGTGTGTGCATATATAAAAAAGATTGTTTCAGTAGGTGTGTGAAAAAAATAATCCTTCTTTCGGGGTATTTAAAACAAGAAATGGCATAGCACATCACCCCATGCCTATTGTTTGTAATGCGGTGGTGCATTATACCATAAATATTTTCCTTTGTTTGTTTATTGCATACTTTATGAGGTTGCTGCATCTTTCACCTAAATTATATAGGTAGCTATTAGGTATTATTATGGGTAGAGTTCATATGTACAATATTGGATATGCATTGTAATTGTGACTGTAAATGTATATAGTATTTATTTTTCAGAGCACTATATCCTTTGTTCTCACATGTGCCAAAGGCACAAAAAATCAGACCGGAATAGCTAAATGGAGCACGTCAAAAATATCCGCCCACTAAATAGCAGATGTAAACTGCGGCTCAGTAACCGCAGTTTGCATAGCAGGCAGCCCTGGCTCCCGCTATTTAGTGGTGTTCCAAATTCGTTGTGGGGTTTAGGGTCAGAGGGAGGGAGGAGGTTAAGGTTATAGGGGTTAAAAAGAACCCGAGGTGGGTTTGAAGAACGTTATCTGCATACAGAGGCTGGATCTGCCTATACAGCCCAGCCTCTGTCGCTATCCCAAACCCCCCTAAGGTCCCCCTGCACTCTGCAATCCCTCATAAATCACAGCCTCACTGTCGACACACAGTGTGTCGCAGCGGGCTGTGTTTTTGTCTATAGTGTCAGTCTGCTGCTCTCCCCACCTCCTGCAGAACTCCGGTCCCCGCCTGCCTCCCTTCCCTCCCCCCTGATTAGAAGGAAGGGAGAGGGGCAGGGACCGCAGCTCTGCAGGAGGCGGGGGAGCAGCCGAGACTGACACTACAGATGTAAACACAGCACGCACAGCGCGGCTGTGATCTATGTCTGATTGCAGAGTGCAGTGGGACATTAGGGGGGGTTGGAATAGCAACAGAGGCTGGGCTGTATAGGCAGATCCAGCCTCTGTATGTAGATAACATTCTTCAAACACACCTCGGGTTCTCTTTAAGGTTAGTTGCCCACTGGTGAGGGTTAAGGTTAGGCACCCACAAAGGGTTCAGGTTATTTGCCCATAGTCATGTACCACCAGAGGGAAGGTTAAGGTTAGGCACCACTGAAGGGGGGGGGGGGGGGTTGGGGTCTGTGTGAGAGTAAGGAGAGCTTAGGTCATAGTGAAATATCAGCAAATATCACCAATATTTCACTATATCACTTAAGTAGTAGAATTTCAATAGTAGAATTTCAACAAATTTACTGATAATCTACTACCTGTGTCCTCTCAACCAAATTATTTTCCCTGGAAATAGTCAGCACACCTACAGAAAAATATCATGGCTAAGAGCCAGTATTAGGGTAAATATAGGTTAACTGCCATACCTTTCACAAGCAGCTGATTTCTCACTGGCCTCTCCCCTCTTCTGGAACTACCCCCACAGTGCATTCACCACTCTAAACACAGCCTTAAAACACTATTTTAGGAAAGATATACTGTGTAAGTTAACTGAAGGCTCACTCTGATCAATATCTATCTTCTACAGAGTGTGAAACTCTTTAATAATGTATATACAGCTGGCACACTACCCCACCTTGTGTCTCCTCCCCATCTCCTTAGATTATAAGATCACAAAGGCAGAGTTCCCTCCCCTACTGATTATTTAAAGTGCTGTTTTTGTATTGTGAAACATGGTGGATTGCCATGTTATGTTGTACTATCTTTACCCTGATACACCCTGTCTTGTAATTATATTGTAAAGTACTGTAGAAGTCAATAATAATAACTTTGATTATGATGGATTCTTGAACTTCTGTAGATCTTAATTAATATAAACACTTGCAGACGCAAGTAACTATGCCAAGTAACGGGGCACATGTAAGGGATGCAGATGGCTACACATGCTATATGGAACGCATTATGGCATCACATATGCTTCTAACGCATATGGGGCACTTGTTTTTTATGCGCATGACTGCCAATGTGGTAGCTTATCTGTGACATCATTAAACTTTTTTTAATTTATTTTAGCAGTAGTCTTCCTCTGTGTATAAAAGGGATGTGTCTTAGGGTAGGGCATCTGTTGAGGGTCAGAATTTAGAGTGTCAGGTCTTTTGTGCCTTTAAAGGGAACCTGGTATATGGCGGCTGCCATATTTATTCCCTTTTAAACACTACCAGTTGCCTGTCAGTCCTGCTGGTCTATTTGGTCTGCAGTAGTGTCAGAATCACACACCAGAAACAAGCATGTAGCAAATCTAAGTTAGAAACAATTAATCTGCATGCTTGTTCAGGGTCAATTGCTAAAAGTATCACAGGCATCAGTACAGGCAACTGGTTCTGATTAAAAAGAAATAAATATGGCAGCCTCCATATCCCTTTCACTTCATTTTTCCTGTAAACCTTTAAAATAAGCACAGCTTAACTAATACCCTTTTCTCCCTTGTGCTGTGACTGTAGCAGGAAACTGCAATATGGAGTAAGGCTACATTCTGTCACTGTGCCCACATGAAAGAAAACAGCAACTCATATATGACTCAGTTTATTCTGTGCAATAAAACGTGGGAGATGAAAAGTATAGAGCATCCGCCAGGAAGTTCACCACATGTTCAAATTAAAATAAAAAAAAATCTGAGTAGTAGTAGTAGTATGAATGTACAGAGGCAAAGGGATGCCAAAAATATATAAAGTGTATATATTAAAGAGTACAGCGATTACAAATTATGAAGCATTCCAGGGAGGCGACTTGCAGACACCACTTGACAAACAAATATTAATTTACACATTGGGCCTGATTCACAAAGCGGTGCTAACAGTTAGCACGCTGGTGAAAAGCCCTTTATCACGCCTAAACTCAGTTTAGGCATGATAAGTTTAGGTGTGATAAATTTAGGTGTGATAAGTTTAGGCATGATAAGTTTAGGTGTGATAAGTTTAGGCATGATAAGTTTAAGCACCAACTGGGTTAGCACCGCAGTGCACAGCTGATCAAAAGTTTTGCACTAGCAAAGTCTGGTGCACTTCGCATAGAGTTTAATGGCGCTGCTTTGCATGCGGGACTTTGCGCGCGATCTAAATGTATCTAAACTTAGCATGCCTAAACTTAGCATGCCTAAACTTATCATGCCTAAACTTATCATGCCTAAACTGGCTTTTCACCAGTGTGGTGCAATGGTTATCATGCCTAAAGTCTCTAACTGGGTTAGCACCGCTTTGTGAATCGAGCCCATTGCATTTACAGGGTCAACTTCTCCATTAGTTATATAAAGTCTTCAACTGGAAAAAAAAATAATTTTAGAGGAATAATAGTCATTCTCATAAAGATTATTTTACTAACTTTTAACATAAATATTATGATTATTGGAGTGATGGTGATCTCCCTGTAACGGGTTTTATGAGTCACATTCCTAGCAGTGCAGACTACAAAAAAGCAATCACCCCAGGCAAGCTGAATAGTACGCTAGCGTGTGTCCCAGCTTGCATGTGCTTCAAACTGTCAATCAGACAGAAAGTGCATAAAATACTGTCTGCAGGAGATTAGAATGTGCTGCTACTACTAAAGGGTTCATCTATTGTTTAGCTTACAGTTGTGGATTTAAGAAGTGACTGAAATCTTGGCGTCTTCTGCTCTGGATCAGAATTTTATACTGTACATTTTTCAGCAGTTCAGCTATAGGGAAGGCAGAGGCTGGAATCGTACCACCTTGGCCCCTGAAATCAGGGACCATGAAGACCATGCAGCTCTTCGCTAAAGCTAATGGTCATGCTTAGTCTATATGGGGTTTGAATAGCGGTAATTGCTAGAAAACTGCACCCCTTACCCTAATTCCATTTCTTTTACTGTGTGGGTATATTTGACAATCTGCATTTTGCGCTATGTGTAATGTAATTGTTATACATATTGTGCTGGGGAGAAACAAGCTCAAGTGTAAAATCCCCACCAAGGCCCATAGTTCATAAGCTACACCACTACAGCTGTGCAGGGCCAGGCCGAAGCGAGAGAGGCCCCAGCCTCAGGGCGCAGTGTAGGAGGGGGCGCACTGCTCACTTAGCTATCATTCTCCTATTGTGTTTGAAGCAGAGAGAAATAAGAAAAGAGGATACATGGCAGTGACTGCAAGCCAGATAACTAGAGATTATGGTGTTGGGGGGGGGGGCGCCTCCTAGTCTAATAGCAATCAGTGTATGATGGGTGGGGTCAAGGGATGGGGGGCGCACTTTGGCGTCTCAGCCTTGGGGGCTGGAGGACCTAGTCCCAGCTCTTCGTCTGTGGTATGTAATTCCTGAGATATCCTCACTTTCTTTATGGTGGATTACAGCTCAGTTGGTGGCAGGAGTCTGCTGCCTTCACTGCACCTCCCTCTCTAATAATAGCAGAGTTATAGTGCTTTAAGGGAAAAGTTATCTGTTTAGAGTTTAAAAAAGGGAGATGTCAGATGCAGGTGTCATTTCCAGAATTTGCAGAATGCAACATGGCTGAATTGTTATTTCAGTATGAAGAATATGGCAAAAGATGAGATCCAGTACAGAGGTGTTTAGTTCAGCATTAAACATGTACTTATAGAAACTTAAAAACCTTCTTCTATATTTAAATGGAATGCTGCTTGTTTGGAATAGCAACATCCACACCATACCTGTCAGAGGTGCTCTTCCTTATGGCTCCTCAGGAAACAGAATGAGTGGGTTGACAATGAAATAGTACTGTGCTGTCTGCCTGTAATACAGACTGCATAAGGCTTACACAAGAGTAGTCGGGGACAGGGGCATAACTAGAGGGGAGTAGCACCTGCTATCGGAGGGGGGGGCAAGAGATGAGGTGGCACAGGGGACTGTAGGGGAGTACGAGAGTGGCTTTGTTTGGGAGTGAGGCTTAGCTCAAGGGTGTGCCTTAATCAGAGGCATGGTGCCCCCCAAGACCAATGGCACTCCAGGCAATGGCCTGAGTGCCTTTGTTTAAGAAATGGCCCTGCTTCCAGGTGTTGAGCAGCAGGCAGAACAACTTTGCAGATTACATGCAAGTAGGAAGCAAATTATAAATACCTATTGCCATACATAGTGTGACAAATGCACAGATGGAAGCTTTAACAAAAATATTTGCTCAGGTGTTGAAAGCAGAGCAGGCTGACAAGCTTCCGTCCCTTCCCTCCTCAGCACAACAGCTATGACTAGTATGTACACATATGTATTTGCTGCACCTGAATGCCAAGGTAACAAGAGCCCAGTATTAGTAATTTATTTATTATTATTATTATTGATTTATAAAGCACCAACGTATTCATATATACAGTATCGAGATGTTCATCATATACCAGTGAGTTGCAATTGTTCCTTAATTGCAGAAAAAGGGGCTTTAATTTTTATTTAAGTACACCAGAAGTGAGAGGAATATGAAGGCTACCACATTTCTTTCCAGTCAAACTATGCAAATTGCCTGGCTATCCTGCTGATCATCTGCCTTTATTACTTTCAGCCATAAACCCTTAACAAGCATGCAGATCAGATGCTTTGACTAGATTGTCTGCATGCGTCTTTCAGAAGTGTGATTCATGTCATTAGTGCAGCCAAAGAGATATGTAGGATGCCAGGCACCTGGTATTGTTTAGAAGGAAATAAATATGGCAGCCACCATATTACTCTCACCTTTAGGTTCCCTTTAACTTGGTTGACTAGAAAAGATTTATAAAATTATTACTGGTCGTAAATTATACATCTACATCGATCAGCTAAAGCATTAAAGCCACTGACAGGTGATGTGCATGGCTCTGATTATCTAGCTACGATAGCCCTGGTCAAGGATTGGGACACAATTGAAAAGTCAGTTCTTGAAGGAGGTGGGTTAGAAGCAGTAATAATGTACAAGCATAAGGATCTGAGCAACTTGGAAAAAAGCCAAATTGTTATGATTAGAGGACTGAGTCAGAGCACCTATAAAGAAGGTTTTGTGGGGTGTACCTAGTGTGTAGTAGTTGGTACCTACTAAACGTGTTCCAGGGTAGAATCGTTTCTAAACTGACTACAGAGTCATGGATGCCCGAGATTTAATGAAAAGTGAAGGTGCAAGCTAGCCTGCCAGACTTGATCTCTTGAAAGACGTAGTGTAGCACAAATTGCTGAAAAACCTAATGCTGACTGAGAGAGAGGTGTAAGAACACACAGTGCATTATAGCTTGCTGCATATGGAACTGCTTAGCTGCAGAACAAAGGCAGGATGAGGTGAAGTGGACCTAAAAAAAACCACAGACAACGGGAGGCCAATAGCTCAATATGTCACTTGAATTTGAAGAGGTGAAGGAAGCCAGAATATACACACAAAGGTGGGTTGCAGCGAGAGGCAACCAACACATGAAGCAGATGGAGAACTTTAAGCCGTCTCCAGATGTAGCAGGATGAAATTGGTTGCACTCTTAAAAAAGTGATTGGTACCAGAAGTGACGATGTTACTATGGTCCAACAGGCCCCCCTAGGAAAGGGAGGTAATACTAAAACAACATGGGTGGAGCCCAGGACAAATAAAATTGTGTTTAAAACAATGATAACATTGAAAAGGCGCTCCACGCTCTACGCTATACACCTGGCACTGTACTTGGCCTGAGGAAGTGGGCTTACCCCCACGGAATGCATTGCTTGTGTTAATAAAACTTATTTTGCTTTAAAGAGAACCCGAGGTGGGTTTGAAGAATATTATCTGCATACAGAGGCTGGATCTGCCTATACAGCCCAGCCTCTGTTGCTATCCCAAACCCCCCTAAGGTCCCCCTGCACTCTGCAATCCCTCATAAATCACAGCCACGCTGCTGACAAACAGCTTGTCAGAGCTGGCTGTGTTTATCTCTATAGTGTCAGTCTGCTACTCTCCCCGCCTCCTGCAGAACTCCAGTCCCCGCCTGCATCCCTTCCCTCCCTGCTGATTGGAGGGAAGGGACAGGGGCAGGGACTGTAGCTATGCAGGAGGCGGGGGAGCAGCTGAGACTGACACTACAGATGTTAACACAGCCTCACAACACGGCTGTGATTTATGAGTGATTGCAGAGTGCAGGGGGACCTTAGTGGGGTTTGGGATAGCAACAGAGACTGGGCTGTATAGGCAGATCCAGCCTCTGTATGCAGATAACATTCTTTAAACACACCTCGGGTTCTCTTTAATTTACAAATTGTGTCATCTCAGAGGTAAGCCAGTAAGCCACCTCTATTTTTTCTATTTTACCACTGGCATCTCTTCACCCCTGTTGCTTACCTGCAGACCTCTGTCCACTGACAAAACCACCTACAATGGCCTCATAAGCATCATAAGTTGTTATAAAACTGGACACATGACCAGTGGATGACCACAGTTTGCAGCAAAAATACTGTGATGAGAAATGATGTGCAGTAATGTTTATTGCGAGTTAAACTCTATATATTAATTTACATGCAAAGGATATCAAAATACAGGGTGCAAACCAACACCAGTGAATCTATATAGCCAACTAATGTTCACAAAACAAATCTATAGATAATACCACCAGCGGGGTACAGAAGGCAGCGGGCAAAGAGCAAGGTCGGAACAAAATGCAAGAATCAGCAACAGTTTCATAAAGCCCAGGTAACAGAAAAGAAGCAGGGATGTCCAGGACTTAGGACCTAGCTGCCAAAAGTTTTGGGTCTATAAAGGGATCTTGCATAATGAATCCAGAGAATCATTACAATACATCCCTTGCAGGCAGGCCAGAGCAACACAAAGGCTGTCTCCAGACAGGATAAGGGAAATTGGATGGGCAGCGGAAGCCCAAAGCAGTCCGAGTAAACACTGCAACCAGCAGACAGAAAGAAGCAAGTGTAAAAGTAGAAAAAAGTATCCGGGCACCAGCCATAGATAGGGCACAGTTTGGTTGCCTTTGAGAAAGCAGGTTGCCCTGCGAAACGGCTGTCAGGCCATAACCACTGTGTATGTCATTTTGTATGGGGATTAATTAAAGGTTCACTTAAGCATCATTGCTGTGGCTGGTGCCCGGATACTTTTTTCTACTTTTACACTTGGATGATTGTGTTACTGATCCGGAGGCACATCACAAGTAACCTGCTACCCCCTACTGTGCTGCAGTCTGCGGAGTTCATCTGGTGCCAGTCTTCCTCTCTTTGTACTTAGAAAGAAGCAAGACAGGGGACCATATGCAATTCACTTTTTCACCTGAGTTTTCTCCTAGGAGATAATTTTTCATCTTCAATGTAAAATAACTTTCCAGCACTTTTCAACTAAAAAAGTACCAAAAAGTAGGCGGGAAAGTACTATTAAAATTATTTTGAGTATTTTCTTGCTTGCTGGTGGCTTAAAATGCATTTTATTGACAAGTTTAAAATTATCACCTAGGAGAAAACTCAGGTGAAAAAGTGAATTGCATATGGGCCAGGGTTTGTAATAGAACTGGACCACTGATAAAGGAAATAAGATATTATGATTAAATGTATTATTTTACCTCCTGATTCCAAAGATCTCAGTCTGACCTAGCATCTATGGGATATTATGGGAGAAATACAGTCCACAAAGCCCCTATTTCTCAAGTTACAATACTTAAATATCTTTGAATAATGTATTGGGGCCAAATATCACAGGGTACCTTCATAGGTTTTTATGGAGTCCATGGATCACTGGGTGATAGCTGTTTTGGCAGCCCAAGCAGTAGCCTACACAATATTAGACAGCTTTAAAGTTTTGGTAGATCAGCGTATATAATATGAGGATGTACAGATGGACATTTGCCTTATTCAATTATAGGTTTGGTTGGGCTTCAACTGACTCAGCTACTAGCTCACTGTTTGGCACGTAGTAGATTTCATTTTCTAGAATGGCTTGCAGTCCATGGGTGACTGAAGATTGGCTTATTATAACAATTTTCTGCCCATCCCTACGCACTATGTAATTATGGTCTTCTTTCATGTCCAGGAGTGTTGCTGGGAGGCTGAGCTTTGCTGAAAGAAATACTGCAAAAATGGAAGGAAAGCGCAGTAAAAGGAGAAAAGGATGGCATGCCGTGAATGGCATGGCAATGCCTATGGTATACTGCCAAACCTTTATTAGTATATTTCCAAAGGTGTATGAATAAAGGTTTGTCAACATACTATAGACACATGTGGTGGTGCATTATACCATTAATATTTCCTTTGTTTTATTATTTATGAGGTTGTTGCATACACCTAAATTATATAGGTAGCTATTAGGTATTCTTAAGGTTAGGGTTAGGGTTTGTATACACAATATTGGATATACAATATTAGATATTCATTGTAATTGTGACTGTACCCTATTTCAATTCTAATATTTTATTTTTTTTGCGTCACGACACAATACAAAAGATAATCTGGCCATTATCAGGTCTAAAAAATGGAAAAATACAACATCAGATAAACAACACATAACATTATAATGCATGATTATTTATGAAACAAAGTCAAAATGCAGATGCAGTGCGGTAAAAAATACATACACCCTTATCACTTTCGTAGGAATGAAAAGTATAAGTAGCAGCCACCGGGTGCTAGGTCATTTACAAGTGGAAAACACACGAGACAGCTGTCAATTTTCTCAGGAGTGGACGTCTCAGCGATAGCATGCAGTGCTGAGGGAAATGGCAAAAAAAAAAACCTGAGTAGCTACACCTCAGACTCTACAGACCTTTGCACGTTTTATGTTAATGTTCATGAAGTACAACTAGACTTAGCAAGTATGGCTTGTTTGGAAGTGTTGTCAGGAGAAAGCCCCTTCTCTCCAAAAAGAGCATGGCAGCACTTCTTAGGTTTGCGGTGTTGCACCTGTACAAACCATAAGACTTCTGGCAAGAATATACCCTTTAGACAGAGGAGACCAAAGTGGAGATGTTTGGCTGTAATGCACAGTGCAACATTTCATGGAAACCAAAAATAACATATCAACCCAAACACCTCATACCAACTGTCAAGATTGTTAGTGGATGGTTGT
Organism: Hyperolius riggenbachi; assembly: GCF_040937935.1. Taxonomy (NCBI): domain Eukaryota; kingdom Metazoa; phylum Chordata; class Amphibia; order Anura; family Hyperoliidae; genus Hyperolius; species Hyperolius riggenbachi. The sequence goes on from NC_090648.1 coordinate 311,779,436, forward strand.
TGATACTTAATTTGGACTTGTTTTGCAACCACAGGACTTGGGTACCTTGCAGTAACTGAGTTCACCATAAATTCCTCTATACTAAGGTATTTAAGAGCCAAATGTGAGGCCAGATAAAATGGTTAATGCAACAGTACAATGGGGTATATGCAGTAAACTACGTTAAGAAGAATTACGTGCATTAAGTCTTACGCATGATGAGTAGAGCGTAATGCATTGCATGTAACTTATTGCATTTTGCACTACTCATCATGTGGTGAGACTTTACTCATGTAATTCTGCTTCACACAGGCTAGTGGATACATCCCAATGACTCCAAATCTACAACAGAATAGCTAAAAAAGATTCAAAGTGTTGCAATACTTTAGTCCCAGCCCAGGACTCAACCTGGTTCGAATATTGTGGCGGTACTTTAAAGCGGATCCGAGATGAAAAACTAACTATAGCAAGAAACTTGTCTGTATATCTTATCTAAAGTTTAGATGGTTTAAACAGTAAAACTAGCTGCAAACAGCTTCAACAGTATATGATTATTTCTTCCTGTGATACTATGAGAGAAGCCATATTCGGCTTATCATCATTACACAGGCAAGTTGCTCTGTATCTCCACTCCTCAGCCTGTGAAAACTCCACTCCCCTCTCCTCCCCTCTCCGCCACTTTGCCTCTGAAATTTCAGCAGCTCCCGGTTGGTAATGCCTCCTCCTTCTCCTTCGGGGAAAAGCCTCCTCCTCATCAAACTGAGCTCCCATGAGCACTTGCTACATGGGACTCAGAACGCCTAGGCGCTGGAGGAGCTGTGGGTGCAGCTTGTTTCGTTTATAGGGAATTAGGGCATTAAAAACCAAAAAAAGGTATTTGGCTTGAGGAATGCCCTATAAAATATATGTAAGGTGCACAATTATGAAATGTGTAAAAGTTTATATCCACTTTAAGACAGCAAGAAAACCTTAATGACCTTAATATATAATATATTGGCCCACCCTGTGATTTGCAGGCTTTCAAGCTGTTTACAGATTATGATTACTATATTTTCAAGATGATCAATAACATTGCATCTTGTAAAAGTTACCTTCTATATTGCAAAGACTTGGTGCATTACAGGAAATAAAAACTGCATTTTTTGCTGAATCCTTTTTCCTTATTTATCCACATATCACAATATGTGCAACCTTAATGAACTGATGGCATATTGCAAATAAGCATGGGCCAAAATTATAACACAACACTGATAGAGAAGGATAAAGGTAGAATAGAAAAGGATTACTAAGTTCTTGCTGCTAAATGTGGCTCTGCAGGTTATTGAATCATGGGGTTTCTGCACATATATATATGCATAGAGATAAACTGTTAGAAGGGTTTTGTCATTTACATGACCTTTTTACTGATTTAATTTATTCATTTGCATAATAGGGACAGGGATTTGTAAAAAATAAAATACAATAACCAGTATATATGTTGTTCGTCTCTAATACGTATATCCTCCAATTGTTCCTGATCTATAAAGCTTTTGTGAAAAAGAAAACAGTTGTAGTTATAGGATGGCTTGGCTGGATTGAATGAACACCACAGCCATTGCCATGCAGTGGGCGATTGCTTTCAAAAGGTACATAATAAATCTAGTCTGCAAGACGCAGCTTCCTCCTACATGCACAAGAACAAAATATTCACAAAACACTGCTCAAAGACCTCTGTTGTGATAAAGAGCCAGTAAACAATGACTGCTCACACTTAGGTAAGTACTACACTACAATGTTTTTCTTACCAGAAAATAATAATGAGATATCTAGTTACTTTGCAGTTTGTTTTTTGTGTGCAATAGGCTCAGGAAAACAAAACAAGTAATGGCTATTTCTTTAAACAATCTGTAGGCCTGTATTACAGAGAATTTGTCTAGGGTAGAGAGTAGCATTGCAAGATTCCAGTAATTAAAGCCTAGAGAAATTATTTCAGCGTTGGATAATCTGGATAATAATTGGATAAAGCGCTTGGACCTTCTTTTATAGCTATTGCTGTTCTCATTTGGTAGAATTAAAACACTTCCTGTGCTGTTTAAATGTGGGCAATGTCTTATAATGGGGCATGTTTGTACAGTTCGAGTTAAAAACTCCATAAAGTTTTATTTTTCTGCTGGTCATCATGTTCTGCTCCAGGAATAGGAAGTGAAGATTGCTCTCCGAACTGGGGGGTTACAGAGCAGAGAAAACGCTACCCAAAACCATCTCAAAAGCTTTGACTGAAATTGAGTCTTAAAGTGTAATTGTAGCTGAAACTTTTTAGATGGCTTTGTTGGGTTTTTATTGTTTATCATTATTTAATTTGTATTGTTTAAAATAAGGGTATTTTCCCCTAATTGCCCGTAATATGTGTCACCAAACTAGGATTTGGGGATTCGTACATTTCAAAGCGCTGTAAGTAAAAATTGGCTTGAAATAACGGTAATAGAATATTTATTTTATTTATTTATTTATTATAGGTTATCCACAAGTTTACAGATATTCTACTATCACACACTGTACCCTAATTCTCACTTGAATCCTCCGCTATCTACACCTAACCTTAACCACCCTCTTTATACTCCTAACCCTAGCCACCCACCACCTACTCCTAACCCTAACCACCCCTCAACTACTCCTAACCTTTTCACCTACTCCTACTCCTAACCCTAAACCTCCCATATCTATGCCTAATCCTAACCACCCCCACCTAATCTTAGTCCTAACACTAGCCAGCTCCTATCTCTGCCTAACACTAACCCTCCCTATCTATTCCTTACCCTAACCACTCCCCAACTACTCCTATCACTAACCCTCCCCTATCTATACCCAAATGCTGGCACCTGTTATTTATAGCAACAGTAATTTCTATATTGAAGCTGTCCCAGTGCCACTATTTCATCAGGTGACTCCGGCACTCAAATTTACTGTTGTAGCCACTATTAGTGGTGTTTTACATGGGCCCCTATGATGGCGCCCAAATTTACCTGCCATGCTCCATGCCCAAATTTACAAGACCCTTTGGGGATACATCTGGGAACACCTGTTGTGATGACAATGATGGAGGTGACATTTCTGGGATTACAGTATTTCACCTCACAGAGGATGTTTTTTAATGCAAAGTCATGTGATGCATAAATCCCCTCTCCTACTGTGACTAACAGATATACATTGCCAGATATACCTTAGTGGGAACAGGCTCATACTCACCGTCTGCCTATACAGAGGTTGTCTTTGGGACAAGCCTGGTTTCTGAGTACTCCATTTATTTTTCCTACAGTGACAATATTCTTTTTAATTGACACACTGTACTATATTGTTTCTTGGTTGTGTCTTATCTATTTCCAAGGTAATTGGGCTAACTAGTGGCATAGCAAAAGGGGATGCAGAGTTTGTAGCTGCATCATGGTCCCTGGACCTGAGGGGCCCACATTATTACCCTTCTCCAGTTGCTGCATTCATTCTTTATTGCTGCAGTAATGTAAACTTTAGGGCCATTAGGTTGTGAGCACTTCCATGCGCAGCCCCATCACAAATGGTGGAGGAGGGGATGGGGCATTATGTGGCGGAGAGAGAAGGTGTGCAGGGAGAGTGTGTCATGTAGGCTAAGGCAGCACGACCAGCACACACTGCAGCTTGGCCAATCTCTGCTGCATCAAGCAGTTGACCAGAGAGGGATTTCTATGCATCTGTGGACAAAAAATACTTTCATGAGGTATGAGGGTTTTGTTTTGGTTATACTCATGAACATTAGCCTACTTGCCAACAAAAGCAAGTAAGCATGAAAAATGTAGATACACTTTAAAGTATGTGACCCAAAGTTACTGACACAGGTACCTGTTGTCATAATGTGCCGCACTTACTGTACTCATACACTATGCTTCATATCTAGCTAGGCCACAAGTAAGCATCATGCCACAGTGCCACACCTTGCTGTATGCAGTATGCCTCATATATAATTGGACCAATAGCATGGCTGTCCCTTATGTCAAGATGTCCCAGGTACTCCTAAGAGAAAAGTCTAATATATACATAGTAACTTGCTAAATATAATACAATGATGTACAGGTAATGTATATGGCAAGCGATAGCAATGTGATGCACATAATACCAATGGCAGGCAAATATCAGCAAGAGACAGAATTGGCAGATACTCCAGTGACAGGCATATTCACAAGTGTAAATAGCAATACACTTATCAATTTTATTGTTTGATTGCAGACAGATTCAATCACTCTAGTCAAATCTGTCAAGCCTTAACGTTGCACTGTCCGAGGCTGAAATCTATTGGAAATTAATGTGTTCCATTTGTGTGGTAGGAATTAGGTCTGTTGTTGGCCTATTTGGTAGGGCTATTGCTAGGATTCCAGAATATCTAGTGTGAAGAGTGGGCTGATGCGTGGTTTGCTGTGGGTGTAGCCATAACAGATTGTGGGTAAAATCAAACAATGGGCATTTTTTTAAAGTACATAAAAAGGTTAGGAATAGACTAGGCCCCAACCAGGCCCATTACAGCTGTTAGGACTAGTATGGCTAATGTATCACCTCTAGTGATAAAGAAATATATTTTTTCATTATTGGAGGGTTTTAGTACAACATGAGAGTTCCCTCTATATCTTTGTCTTTTACATCATTATTTGTATGTTAGTTATTTTATTAACTTGGTTTAACCCAAAAAGAATATGTTTATGTGGCAACTGTGCATTGCAGAGTTGTCTAAGCACAATCATGTTGCTTTGGGCCTGTGTTAACCATTTTCAAGAGTTATGTTATCATCATGTTAAATAGCTATAGCATATGCTATGATGACATGTATAACATCAATCATTATAAAATAGACAGAAAAAATAAGCTTTAAATAATGTATATACCGTAGAAATGTATTGGTTTTTAAACACATAAAAGAACCTCAATTAAATATTTCATTTTTATTTCTTTTTATTTTGAAATGTTGTTATTTATTTAACTAACCATGTGTCATTGTAGTGTAGATATACTTTATATGCAGACAAATGTACATAGTGTGGCTATGTTCAATGTTTATAAACAGCAACAATACATTAAAGCTCACAATGTAGAAAACAAACCTCCCACTGCACAAATTACAGGTTTTTTTTTCTGAAATGCGTGGCTTTGATTTTTTGTGTGAGTGTTTGTTTTGCTTTGTTTATGCAGTAGGAGTAGAAAATTGTTGATAGTCTTTACTTTCTATCTCTGTAGGTACTCTACAGATTAAAAGAAAAGATCCAGTTTTCATTGAGGCAGGACAAAAAAAATCAAGAGATACACCTGTCGCCGCTCTCTGTTCAGCCGACACAGACTGAAGCAAAGTGTTCCAGCAGCATGGTTCACCCTGAGCAGATACCTAAACCTGTGAATGTTATAATAGACCCCCAGTTCCCAGGCACCTTTGAGATTAAACTTCCGCTTTCTGCAGGACCTTCTCCATTTAAAATGAAACCAGTGGGCCTACAAGAAAGGTAAGGATATATATTCACTTGTGCTCAGTACAGGTACTCTTGTTTGCTTAACCACGCTGATAAGCTGCCAGTTAAATTCTGGCTCTGGCCATTCTTTGTAAATCATTTTGAAGTGTTTGGAAGTGTGATTAGCTACAGTGAATAACAGATCTACTGCATTATTAAATGTACAGTAGTTGAAATCTAGTTTCAGAGCTAGTTGAGAATCATATTTTTTCCGAGGCTTCCATCTGCGTAATGTACTCTACAATGTACTTATTGTGTTAATGACTGATTGCCTGCATAGGTTAATAAAATTTGCATTTTTGAATGTGTGTGCAATGTGGCACTATGTTTTGACTGACACTTGCTCATGAACCTGCATAGTATTGTAAAAAAAATAATTCTTCAGCCACAACTGTGTTAGCATATGTTATCTCCCCAGCTTACCACAAGGTGGTGGTGATTGTGCAACCTTTATGCTGTTTTGTTTAGCTTTTTTCATTTTCCTTATGTTGCTCTGTAAATAGTTGGACATAGTGTATTTCCTCTGCTGTCAACTGGATTTCATCAAATAATGGGGATGGGCCAAAGCTGTAAACTATATTTCTTTAAGGTAAAAATACATTTTTATATGTAAATATGACTGCTTTTTGTGTAAGCCATCAACTGTGCTCTCATAGAAATTTAAGTAAATGAACTTCTGTTCCACTTTTAAAATATGTTCACAGTTGACATGTTGGGGGGTAAAGGTCCATAAGATGCCCCTGAACTATAGACGCACCTAGGTTTAGTATTTTTTTTCTCTGATTTTTTACCTCTAAACCTAGGTGCATCTTATATTCCGAAAAAGACAGTAAATGTTCTATACTGAGTGTTTTATGCACTAATACTTCACTAATACTACACTAGTTCATAGTGATGGTATGGGCCCCAACCATCATTCTTTTTATATCTAGTATCCAGCTCTCACCTCAGCGGAATGGCCAATAGCTTTTTCAACAGCGTAGCATTCCCCTTAAAATGGAATTAAATAAAATTATTCCTGGAAAAAAATGTGCCCTTCTGCTTTTTCTTCTAATATCCTAATTGCAGCCTGCAATATGATATCTGTGATACTACCTGCCATAGTCTTGATCAGGAGCCCTGTTGGTGGGTATTTGAGATTTACCCCGGGGCTTATTGTTTATCCTTGGTGTGGGCCAAGACATTTGACAGGAATATCCAAAAAGCCCCACTCAATGGAAATTCAATACTAAAGTGAACACGAGGTGAAAATAAATTGATGAGATAAACAATTGTATGTATCCTCTTACTCCTAAAAATGACCTTTTTTTTAGATAGCCCATGGTTTTATTTTATATTTAAACGTTTACAAAGTAAATTGAATGTTTTGTTGTCTCTGCTCAGTGGTAGCTTATAAAGTGTCCCTAAATGAAAATATATGAGCTGTTAACCTTTTTCTATTTTCCCCTGCTCTCGGAAGTTGTATTCTGTCAGGAAAACGATTATGGCTGCACTTTGCTTATCAGTGATGTTTACTATATTCCCAACAAGGTACCCACAAGACAAAAGCTGTCACTTCCGTGCCTAAAAATTAACTCTTTCAGGCAGCAAAATAAAACAAGTTAAAGGGCTTGGTTATTAATATATTTTGCACTGCACATACCTATGTTTATCTCATAATGTCATATGTCGCCTCGGGTACATTTTAACAAATTTATTTATTTAACATCACAAAAAAAGTAGAACCATGCAATTATTGCATATGGGTGTGAAAACCATCATCCCTGCCCCCCCCCCCCTCCCCCTCACATTCCAGAAAATACCAAAACAAATACCTGTAGTGATTATATAGGGCATCTCATTGTAGTTTGATTTTGAAATGGTCCACCCAGCTAGACCAGATTTTTTGAAACATCAGTTTATCTTCGTATAGACAATTTTTAGATTACAGTATCTGGTAATTAAGGCAGTCCGTTTCTGCTGGAGAGCTTGCTCTTTTCCACTTAGATATTGTAACTCTTCTGGTATGCAGCTGGCAAACTCTCAAAAGCTGAGGGATAATGTCTGTGTTGTACCTTGAATACAATTCCCCAGGGAATGTGTCCAAGCCCGGTGTCTTTCTAGACTAGGTTCCATCAGGGCTGCTCATAGCTCCTCCCCAGAGATATCCTCCTATAATCTTTCCAATCTTTCCATCAGCTTGTGGGAAGCAAGGAAATACAGCATTATGCATATAAGTCTTACGCCATCCCAGGGGCGTAACTACAATTCATGGGGCCCTCCAGCGATACTGTGATGGGGCCCCCCAATGTTCACACCCCTTCTCACCTCCCCTTTTGCCCTTCACAGCCTTGGGGCCCATCTCACAAGAAACATAAAACAAGTGTGGCCATCATGATCTTCACACCCATAACAAGTGTAGCCACAAAAACACCCAAGCTGAAGTATAGTCCCCTGTATTGAAGGGAAGGTTAGTAGATGGGGCCCCCGCAGCTCTGGGCCCCCTGTGATTGTAGGGGCTGCTCCCCTCTAGTTACTCCCCGAGCCATCCCCTTATGTATTATGTCCTTGCTGTATCCAATCTCTGGAAGTTCAAAGAAAATGAAGAATTTATATCAGTGGGCAAATACCCCACCGATTCCAATATTTAACCTCCTGAGCGATAATCCCGAGCTGAGCTCGGGGTATGTCGCGCAGGAGGATTTCTCAGGCCCCGCTGGGCCGATTTGCATAATTTTTTTTTGTTACACGCAGCTAGCACTTTTCTAGCTGCGTGTAACTTCCGATCGCTGCCGCTCGCCGCCGATCCGCCGCTACCCGCCGTTCCGCGCAGCCCCCCCCCTCCCCAACCCCTTGCGCAGCCTGGCCAATCAGTGCCAGGCAGCGCTGAGGGGTGGATCGGAACTCCCTATGACGTCACGACGTCCATGACGTCGGTGACGTCATCCCGCCCCGTCGCCATGGCGACCAGGGAAGCCCAGCAGGAAATCCCGTTCTGAACGGGATTTCCTGCTTACTCTGATCGCCGAAGGCGATCGGAGTGGGTGGGGGGATGCCGCTGCGCTGCGGCTATCATGTAGCGAGCCCTGGGCTCGCTACATGATTTAAAAAATAAAAAAAATTAAAAAATAGTGCTGCGCCACCTCTTGGGCGATATAATTGTATCGCCCAGAGGGTTAAAGGACATCTGAAGCGAGAGGGATATGGAGGCTGACAAATTTACTTCCTTTTAAGCAGTACTAGTTGCCTGGCTAGCCTGCTGAACCTCTGCCACCAATACTTTTAGCCACAGACCCTGAACAAGCATGCAACAGATCAGGTGTTTTTGACAATATTGTCAGATCGGACAAGATTAGCTGCATGATTGTTTCTGGTGTTATTCAGACACAACTGCTGCCAAATAGACTAGTAGGACTGCCAGGCAACTAGTATTGTATAAAAGGATATAAATATGGCAGCCTCCATTTTCCATTTTCTTCTCAGTTCAGTTGTCTTTTAAATCTGCCACCAAGTTTTCCTGTTGGTCTATTCACATCAATAAAACCATGTGGGCTAGCAGCCAGCCATGGCTCAAACAGTGCAGGGGCATACCTAGAAATCCCCGGGCCCCCCTGCAACCCCCCCCCCCCCCCAGGACCCGCTCAGGGACTTTTGGGGGGCAGGAGGGGTCGCAGCATAAGAGGAGAGTGTGGCAGATCGGTGGGGAGGGGGGCCATTCCCCCCCCCTCCCTCACCTCGGGCTCTCCTCTCAGTGCTCCCCCTCCTGCAATAATTGGTGGCAGCGGGCAGCAGCGGCGGCGACAGCAAGCTGAACATATTACCTCCTTCTCGCCGGAGGTCTTCCGTTCTCTAAGAGCAACTTCCTGTTTACACAGGAAGTTGCATGAAGCTCTTAGAGATCGGAAGACCTCCAGCGAGAAGGAGGTAATGTGTTCAGCTTGCCGCCGCCGCCGCTGCTGCCCACTGCCACCAATGATTGCAGGAGGGTAAGCGCTGAGAGGAGAGCCCGAGGCGAGGGAGGGGGGGAAATGTTCCCCCTCCCCACCGATCCTGCCCCCAAAAGTCCCTGAGCGGGCCTTAGGGGGGCCCTGCCCCCCCCCCGCGACGGCAGGGGTCGCATCCCCTATTGTTACACCAATGAAACAGTGCAATAGCTCACAATTTGCCATAGTTAGATTTTGCTTGCCTATTGTTTGGGTGATCACAGCAGCACTAAGGTGAAGGGTTGGAAAGTCCTTAGTAAATCACCTTCTTTTCATGAAAACATTGCCACAGTCAATTATTGTGTATTTGCTGTCAAGCAAACCTGAAGTGTGAGAGCACACAACACACATCCAGTGGAGTCAGACCGGAGTCAAAGCTTCGGAAAAGCATGTTCATTCTGGGGCAGTGACTTAAAGGGACACTTAAGTCAAACAAAAAAAAATGAGTTTTACTCACCTGGGGCTTCCAATAGCCCGCTGCAGCTGTCCGGTGCCCTCGCCATCACCCTCCGATCCTCCTGGCCCCGCTGGCAGCCACTTCCTGTTTCGGTGATAGGAGCTGACAGGCTGGGGACACGAGTGATTCTTCTCGTTCCTGGCCACAATAGCGCCATCTATGCTGCTATAGCATATATCATATACCATATAGCAGCATAGAGGGTGCTAATGTGTCTGGGAACGCGAAGAATCACTCGCGTCCCCAGCCTGTCACCGAAACAGGAAGTGGCTGCTGGCGGGGCCAGGAGGATCGGAGGGAGACGGCGACGGCACCGGACAGCTGCAGGGGGCTATTGGAAGCCCTAGGTGAGTAAAACTCATTTTTTTTGTTTGACTTAAGTGTCCCTTTAAAGTATTAGAGGCATAGCATCAGCACAGAAGTCAGGCAACTGGCATTGTTTGTTAGAGAATTAAGATGGCAGCCTCCATATTCCTCTCACTTCAGGCTCCCTTTAACCTCCTTGGCGGTAACCCCGTGTGTGACACGGGGTAAGCCGCCGGAGGGTGCCGCTCAGGCCCTGCTGGGCCGATTTACATAATTTTTTTTTCAAACACGCAGCTAGCACTTTGCTAGCTGCGTGTTTGCTCTGATCGCCCCCGCCCGCCGCCGATGCGCCACTACCCGCCGCAGAAACAGGCCCCCCCCCGCATACTCCTTGCGCAGCCTGGCCAATCGCCGCCAGGCTGCACTATGGGGTGGATCGGGACTTCCTGTGACGTCACAACGCCCGTGACGTCGTGACGTCACTCCATTCATCGCCATGGCGACGGGGGAAGCCCTCAAGGAAATCCCGATCAGAACGGGATTTCCTTATGGGCAAGCGGCGCCGGCGGCGATCGGAGGGGATGGGCGGACGCCGCGGGGAGGGGGGAAGCATGTAGCTAGCGCTAGGCTAGCTACATGCTAAAAAAAAAATGGCGAAAAAAACCCTCCCGCGGCTGCGCAGCCGCACATTTCATACCGCCAGGGGGGTTAAAGGATACCAAAGCTGAATGAAGTAGGAGAAACGGGGAGAGCAGGCAAGTACAGGGAGCTGTCCTGATGCCCACTGTTCCCCTTGTTCTCCTCTATTCTCCTCCTTTGGCAGCCAAATGCCCCCCGGCAGCCTCTTCTGCGTCGCTGGAGTCGGGCTTTAGTGCGCAGGCGCTGGTCCGGCTGCACGAGTTCTACAGCTATCTGTGCATGACGTAGTTGTGACCTCATGCGAATGCGTTTCTTCTACTTCCTTCGGCTCTGGTATCCTTTAAAGCAGTGTTCCAGAATCCCGTCCTCAAGGCCTACGTATAGTGCATGGTTTGTAGAAATCCACAGAGGTAGTTAATCAGCTCTGTTGAGATACTGATTACCCCACCTGTGAATATTTTTATTTATTTATATAGAGCCAACATCTTCGATGGCGATGTACATAGTGCAAGACAGACGATAGAGGGGAGAATTGATACATGAGCAGTTTAACACACTGTACAATCAGGACATCCAGCAACACCAGTACAAATACTTGCAACTGATGTGTAGTTTAAAAACATCATCAATACTTCAATATGGGACATGTTCATTTAATAAGTTGCAACAGAAACAGGAAACACTAGGGGTGGGTTCCTGCCCTTGAGAGTTTACAATCTAGTAGCATAGCTTTGGAGCTCTGGGCCCCAGTGCAAGTTTTACATTGGGCCCCCTGAAGGGCTCTATGCATAACAATTGCTGTGGAGCACCAAACCTGCCAAGGACAGCTGCAGTGTGTCAGAAAGATGTAAGCTGAGAAGGAAATCAGTCTATTAATGATTACAACTAATCAAAGCACATATAGAGGTTATCATTACCAGCTTAGCACCAATAAAGAGCTAATAAAGCGGTTGAAGGTTGGTCAAAATTGGCCCCTCTGCTCCAGGGTCCATGGTGTGGTCCCTACCTCTGCATTCCCTATTGCTGTGTCACTGTTAGAAATAAAGCAAACCTGTCAGCAATATATTGGGATGGAACTGATCACACATAATTTATGTTTACTAAACTTTTATGTGTCTGACCTCATATGTGAATCTAAATTTCACATTACGTTATATTATAGGTAATAATATTTTTCAGAGTATACTCAGCCTCATATTTAAACTTTCTCCACCAGTATTGTTTAGGCTCCTCCTCCTGTAGGGTAACAAAGTGTTAACCTTTTCTATACAGTGGTACTTTAACCACATAAGGACCGGCTGAATTTTCATTGATCTGTGCTGGGTGGGTTCTTCAGCCCCCAGCACAGATCAGGTTTGAGGCAGGGCGATCAGACTTCCCCCCATTTTTTCTCCACTAGAGGGATGTCCTGCTGGGGGGGGGGGGGGGGGGCCCGATCGCCGCCGCTGCCTACTGCTGAGCGGGGGGGCTCCTCAAAGCCCCCCTCCGCAGCGCTATTCCACCCTCCCTCTCCTCCTTACTATGGGCGGTACAGGACAGCGATCCGTCCTGTACCGCCTCTTCAGATGCCGGTGATCCCCGGGTTATCAGATGCCGGGGATCGCCGTTCTCCTTTACGACGCTGCTGCAACAGCAGCGCCGTGCGATGTAAACACCGGGGATTTCTTCCCTGCGTGTTTACATTTCGCCTGCGAGCCGCGATCGGAGGCTCGCAGGCTGTTCACGGAGCACCCCGCCATGAACTGACATGGAACGGCCGCTCGAACAAGCGCCCGTTTCCATGGAAATACCACTGCGACCAGCCGCTGCCTATCGGCGTTGGCTGGTCGTTAAGTGGTTAATGTCAAGGAGAGACTGTAGGACCAGGAATTGGGACCAATTCAAATGATTACTGCTTGCCTGACATTCATCTGCTCACAGTTATTATGAGACCATTGCCCGGCCCAGCCAAATCAGGTCACGGTCTAATGGAACCTTTAATCTTTTGTTTGTTTAGTAATTTGGCCCAGTGTATCAGTTCTCATAATGTAAAACATGTGCTAGTCTAAATAAAAACAAACAGAATAAAGGATGCCTTGGAAAAAAACAATATGAGGTATCGTTGTGATGTTTGTTTGAAAATTGTTTGTGTTCCGCTCCTGAAAACATGATGTGAGGTACAATATGTATGTTGCTTCTGTTTCTCTTATCTTGCACTTTGTCCTGTTACTTTAGTTGCTACTGGTTGTGTTTTATACACACAGGAAATAGCCGTACCAATCAATGTGGTTCCCAAGGTGACAGGAAACCCTGCTTAGTCCTATGTTGATTGTACTTGTCTCATTCTCCACCCTCTCGTACTCTTCCCGTTTGGCTGAGTTTGAAACAAGCTATTCTAACTGCTTCCTAAGCAATTTAATACACGGAATCCAGTAAGATAAGCCTTTCAGGAGCAGCATTTGATAAGCTCACAAGTCACAACATTTTAAGGAAATATTGAATGGGGATGAATTACATGAACTATTGTCAGATTTATAGATGCTGGTAATTAGGAAGCAAGTGCTATTGCACTTTTCCCCAGGAATCTACTATCTGTGCTTGAGAGGCAACCTGGATGTAGATGACCTCTGATAGACCACTCTGTGACTCTTCCTGTCTCTTTAGCAAAATAATGTATTTTATTTAGTGGATAGACTGCAAAGATAACGGTGGCAACATTGGTACAGCAATGATACAATCTGATTTTATGCAGCAGCAAGATAAGCCCCGGCAGGCAGCATCTTCTGTAGTTGGCCATAGCACCTGGAACAGTCACTGATGAAGCTGCACCAAAATGAGCTGGCTTCCATTCTAGGAAACAGACACAGGAGATGCAGTGCAGGCAGGGTAGCATGGTAGGAATCCATGGTATGCATCCAACTTTGTCCACCCCTGGAGGTTAATGTATATTGGGTTGTATGCACTAATCAATTTTAAACTGTGCAAGCACAATTTAGCTGTGGTTATGCAAACTATATAATGCACATTATGTAAATAGTGCAACTCGTGTAATGCATGCAAAGTATATTTGCTTTTACTTTTTGTTTAATGCTACCAAGAATTGGATGCTAAGTTGCAGTAGGTGCTAAGCGGCACTGGGTGCTAAGTTGTAGCGAGGGATACATAGAATTGGATGCTTAGTTGCAGTAGGTGCTAAGCGGCACTGGGTGCTAAGTTGTAGCGAGGGATACATAGAATTGGATGCTTAGTTGCAGTAGGTGCTAAGCGGCACTGGGTGCTAAGTTGTAGCGAGGGATACATAGAATTGGATGCTTAGTTGCAGTAGGTGCTAAGCGGCACTGGGTGCTAAGTTGTAGCGAGGGATACATAGAATTGGATGCTAAGTTGCAGTAGGGGCTAAGCTGCACTGGGTGCTAAGTTGTAGTGAGGGATACATAGAATTGGATGCTAAGTTGCAGTAGGTGCTAAGCAGCACTGGGTGCTAAGTTCTAGCGAGGGATACATAGAATTGGGTGCCAAGTTGCAGTAGCTGGCAAGTTTCAGTGGGTGCTGTCAGGAACCGGCCCCGCGGCTCGCCTACGTATACGGTTCCCGACTGCGGGTTTGACCAGATCAAGCGGGGAGCAGCCTTATTCAAGCTAAAACAAGGCTGTGACCCCTCAGAACACTTCTCACTGCCACCACTAGTTGCCGCTAGACACTTCCACTCTGCTGTTGAGTCATCTGCACACAGTCCGCGGTTCCGTATTCGGGTCAGCTTTGCGCTTTAGGCCGAATACGGGAACGCCACGCACACACACACACACACACTATACAATCGTACAGTAGCACGGCACAATCAGGCATGGAACTTATAATGCAAGTTACACTGCAGTCTCTCCTTCTAGGCTATGAGCATTAGTTTAGTGCAGCAGACGTCAAACTTATTAAATAACGATTTAATATTCCAGGAAAAAGTGGAACAATGCAGAAAATAATATATACAAAAGATTTACAAAAACAAAGTAAAAAGTTACAAAATAAAAGTTACAAGGATACACAGCAAGACAAGTTGCAAAAATAAAAGGGAAATAAAAACGTTACCAGCGTAGGTTAGAAAGTGGTTGGCGGGAGAACGCCGTTTCCAATTCGCTCGGGATGATCCCTTGCTATGCGCTACCTCCAAGAGAAGATGATCTGTGACTGTCCACGGCTGAGTTATATAACCCGCTTGGTGGCCTGGGGAATTTAAGGGTCAGTCCCAAATTGTTTGCACAGAACGCTTGTCATATTCCTTCTGTGATATGCGAAATTCAAAGGGTTCCTGTGTCAGCTTCTGAAGTTTACCGATTTCAAACACTCAAATGCCTCCAGAGCAGTATTCAGACCACGGGTAAAATTGTATCAAAAAGGACTTCAAATCCCTTCACCCACTTCCCGTAGACTGTCATATGTAAATTTCAAACATTCCTGTGTTAGCTTCCACTGTCCCCAGACTCTGGTAGTCTTGCTTTGTATATTGGGACAATGGGCTGTCTACAGAGTTCAAAAACCATGCAGACCAGCCTATTCTTCCTCAAGTGGCTGCTAATTAGCAGTTCCCTGCTACCCCAGGAACTTAATGCAAACGTAGTTTCACAGACAATCACACCTGAGACAGCAGATCAAAGGTGACTGGCTAGTGGCTTAATGAGCCATTTCCTTGCCCCAGGCTAGCACTCAAGGTAACAGCTTCCTTTTAGCAGACATACACATGTGACACAGGCAGAAAAATGAAACATATGGCTTCCGTATTATCCCAACATCATAACTAGCTGCGATATCATGACAGGTGCCAATTTGAAGTAGGTGCAAAATAGAATTGGGTCTAAGTTCCAGTGGGTGCAGCAATGGGTGTCAAGTTGTAGTAGTAAGTGCCAAGTGCAGGAAGTACTAAGTAGATTTGGGTACCATGGTGCAATGCAAACTAAGCATTATTGAGTTCCAAGTTGTGGTAGATACTTAGCAGAAATTAGCACTTGTTCAGAGGTTCTGGCTAAAAGTATTAAAGTCAGAAGATCAGCAGGATAGCCAGGCAACTGGTATTGCTTAAGGCTGTATTCACAGTGGGACGTTGCGTTTTAACGCGACGTTAAAGTCGCAATATGTCTGCGTTAAGAGGTAACACACTGCAAGCAGTGAGTTACCACAACGCAACATTTTTCAATGCGACTTTAACGTAGCACTGTGAACGGCCCTTAGGATTAGCATTGCAGTGCGGTAAGCTGCGTTATAAGACTCTATACCATAGCATCCCACTGTGAATGTGACCTAAATGGAAATAAATATGTCAGCCTCCATATCCCTCTCACTACAGTTGTCCTTTAAGGATATTACAGTACTGGCCGTCACACCACTGATTGCCAGTGAACAAATTATACATATGGCATTTATACAAAAAGTTGTGATCTGAATTCAGGCATATATTGCTTGATATTTTCTACAGATTAGACGTTGGATCTCATAAAAACTTTGAATAACGCAAAAGTCTATAAAAAAAAGTTTAAGCCCCTTCAATCAATGTTCAATCGTTATATTAATCAAACATTGATCAGGAAAGGTGTGGATCAAGAAGCTGAGGGCACAGGGAGTGGTAGGGGGGAGGAGTCTAGGCTGATGGTTACAGACAGAGGGGTAGTAAATGAAGCTTTGTACTACGTAAAATAGTACAAAGCTAGTAGCTACAGTGGTGTCAGTGATTTTATACAAGATCTCTACCTAGATTCCATCTAAGATCGAATAGAGCAAGGCAGTAATCAATCAGCATCAGGTAGATATCAATTTTTTACCACATTTTATGATGTATGCCTACTTTTAGCGGCAAAGTATAAACACAGATTTAGAGCAGTAGTATGTTTAGAACGATAACAAAAAGGGCAGCCACCTATCCTTCTCAATACAGGTTGAATTATGTGTTCCCCTTATAGTTGCTGAGTAAGTGTGCTGTGCAATGATCCATGGAACAGTCAGTATTTCAAGTGCTCACATAAGAGCTGCAGGTGAACACACCCTTCCCTAACAGACATGTTCTCATAACAGCTGCTGTGTCTAAATGCTTTTCCAGGAAAATGTAGAATATGATATATCTCATTGCAGGTTTTCCCCACACTGCACTACAATGAATAGACCACTGACACCAAGAAGCCTATACAGTCCACACCTGTAAATATTTATAGATTGCTAAGCACAGCTCTCATTTTCCCAGCACACCATAAAATAATGAATACTACTAGTGCGAGCTAGAAGGATGGTCCTAAACCTCTAGCCCTCTGCATTACCACTTTTACTATATGGTCAGCAACCTTGGTCCTTTTTAATTGTAAATTAAATAAAAGTTAAGTTTTAGTGGCTTCTCAATCAGGGTATATATGTGTTAAATTTCTAGAATCAGGTGTGTGTTTTTTTTCTTAAATAAAGCAAGCACCCGACTTACGAATGCCCTACTTACGAATGACCCCCCGCTACAAACGGAATTAAAATAGAAACAAGTCTTTTTCAAAAGAACTTCCGGTTTTTGAGAAAACCTGTGATCCAGCGCCAGGACCCTCTGGAAGTATGCATGGGTTAAGTGAAATCAATTCCATTTCAAAATTGTAATTACGTATAATCGTAATTGTGGAATTTTATGTCAAAGTTTGTGTAAGTGAAATTAGCACATTATGGCCATCACTAGGACAGAATGCGTGCATACACTCAAATAAATGAATGTGAACATAAACAATGTATGGACATAAAAGCATGAACAAAATACCTGTTTGATTATCCAAATATGCTTCCTAAATTCTACAGCATCTTTTGTAATCTTTCCCTTGAATACAGCTGGTGAATGGGTTAATCAATCAGGTGTGACCATGTGAGCAGAAAGAATAATAGATGCCAGACTATATTTCCCAGGATCCCTGCATTATAGCATAAGACATGTGTCATGGACATTATAAGACAGACTTGTAGTTGACAGCAGGGGCCTAACAATAGACCCTAAAAGGGAGGCAGCTGCAGCATGCCACGTGGGGGTAGAAGTATTTTTTCCCTGTCCTGAGAGACTTACAACTAAGGGCACAAAGAGAAAAAAAAAACGTTCTGCTCTCTGCACAATTGTTCTATTGACTGCATCTGCTCAGCCACTGATAAGGAATAATACAAAGTTTTGCAGTCAAGATTTGTAGACAGTTCCTATTCAGTGTTTAGCAGGGTCTTGTGTACAGTGCCCAGTCCCCAGCCTAGCTACCCCTCCCCAAGTGCTTTGTACTGTAGTGATGCTGAAGGAGTCTGAAGAGCCAGTTCTGCTCCATCTGTGATGGACAGAGTAAGTGTAATAAGATGAGGCTGGGAGCACATCAGTCAGTTTTCTGTATGCGTTTTCTGCACACCATGTGTGTCTGTATGTATGAAAACATGCACGTTTTATGACAGAAGCTAATCGTACAGTGCTTCACTGATGCTTTTATCTGCATTGGGAAAACACATTCAAGTGTGCACTAGGCAACTGGATAACATTGGTTCTCAGTTTACCTGTTCAGAAAGCAAGGGGAGAGGGGGCACCATCCAAAGTTTCACAAGGGGGGGGGGGGGGGAGCAGAGATTTCTAGTTACGCCACTGGTTGACAGGAAGTAGGTGATGAGCAACTGTTAACTATGACCTGCTGATAGGAAACTACTTATACAGAGATCTTTTTTTTATTACAATCTGCAAAATATCCTTATTTATTATGTCATCATTTTAAACATAGCTAGTTATACCTTTGGAATCCCCATATTCAGCATAACATAATAAGGATCTAAACCATATTAGAATAGTGCAAATAATTAACTTATAATAAATACATAGCAATGTAGGGTGCTGCAGTCTCATATGGTGGTGATGCAGGCAGTCAATAGGTTCAACAATCTATCTAAGTACATAAATGTATTTTAATCCTTTATCCTACAAGTGATATACAGCACATAAATACCTGTATGAGATAATTCCAGTGATATTATTTTCAAGAGTGTTACCTATAGCTGGGAATAGTAGACATGTGCAATATAGTCAGACAATACAAAGCAGACACAACCCTGACTACACAAACACAAATGCTAACAATTAAAGGCGCAGAACTCCTCCACCAAAGGAAGTGGGGAGTGCCTCTGACAAAAGGGCTCCGAACCCTTCTAGGCTGATTCCCACATTCCAAAGTCCAAAGCAACATCCGCTCTTTAACTGCCTGGATTTATTTTTGGTGTGCAAAAGAATACTTTATTGATAAGTAAGCATTCTACAGAGATCTTAGGCCTGTATGCATAGGTGCACAGTTACAGATAATTAGAGGCAGAGCTACAAAACATGCTTTTACACTTGAAAAGCTCAGCTTCTTAGGTAATACTTGTTGATTACTTATAAGCATCTTGATACTTCCTTCACTTTTAAATGGGAAATACGTTATTCTGCTAACATTTCCTAGAAAAAGGATATCCAGTTTAGGCTACCTTATTTTTTCTTCTCTGCTTGTTTGGAGAAATGCTCCTGTTTTAGACCCCAGGCCCAGCTGTAACAGTTCTGCCTACATACGGTCAATTCCTCTCTCATGTCATTAACGATCTTATGTATGGTACACATGCTCTTTAATTCTATGTAATGAAAGAGGTTTCTGCCTCCTGGGCACCAAACAGCCATAAGTAATGGTGGGAAAGTGTGAACGACAACTCGTCAACAAAGTCACTCTGTAATCTATTTGCAAGGCATAATAGTTGTAATTTCTCCAACTTAAGAGTCATATTTACTTTCAGGCAGTTGCCACATAGCGGGACAGAATAGTTTAAGAGTACTTAAAGAGGAGCTTTACCGAAAAATGGTAGGGTTAAAAAAATCAATACATTGCAAAGTAAGACGTTACAAAAGATAGAAGAAGGATCAAGAAATGATTGATAGTCGCCATGTAATTCGTTCATGTTGTTTGATCCACAATGAGCCCGCTAGTCATCATCTTTACTACTGGCAGACAAGAAAAAAACTAGAACGCACCAACTGCCATTATCAAGAACCACAGCCACTAACAATGGGATAGATTAAAAGGTTGATTTTCTTTTAATAGATATACATATGCACATGCACATATGAAACTAACATTATTTTCCACAATGCAACAAGATTCACAGAAAGGAAACTGTCATGACCATGGTCATGACATCACACTGCTGGAGGGGTTTCACCACAATATCAGTCACACAGACACCCACAGCCCCCCTCCCCCTCCCGATTCAAGAAAAAATATAAAGATTTTCCATGGAAAAAGGGGTATCAGCTACTGATTGGGATGAAGTTCAATTGGTTAAAGTTCCTCTTTAACGACTTAAGGACCGAAGACTTACACCCCCCTAGTGACCAGGCTGTTTTTTTACAATTTAGACCACTGCAGCTTTAGGGCCTCACTGCAGGGCCATACAACTCAGCACACAAGTGATTTCCCCCTCCTTTTCTGCCCACCAACAGAGATTTCTGTTGGTGGGCTCTCATCCCTGCCGGCATGTTTATGTATTATTTTTTATTTATTATTTTTTTTATAAATATCGCTTTTTTTTTAATACCCGGCCCTCCCTCCCTTCCCCCGCCAGCCAATCACCATGATCAGGCATCAGCCTATGACAGGCGATCACTCCTAAGCCTCCTAGGAGGACAGCCGTGTCACACGGCTGTCCCCAGTAAAGCGCTGCCGTAGATCGCTGCACTGTACGTTGTAAATAGACGGCAGTTTTGCTGTCTAACAGTCTCCTAGCGGCGATCGCCGCTGGGAGACTGATGACGGAGCGGAGGTACATGCACGATCTCCTGCAAAACCCCGCCATAGGACTTCATGCCACTTGGTGTTGAGCGGTCCTGGGGCTGCCGCCGCATACATACCAATTGGCATGGAGCAGTTGTCAACTAGTTACAGCACACTTACTCTTTCGATCTATTATAAGTTAATGACATGATAGCGTTAAACAATATACAGTCATTGTTTTTGTTTGTTTGTGTCTCTCTTTTATGAAAAGAGCAGTATTATTACCTTTGAACAATTTAAAAATTCAATTTAAGATGTTGCTGAGAATTCCATACATACTTGTGTGTCTGATGAATTGCTTGGCATCTGGAACCTAGGAAATCTTTCCAACAATGGCTGCTATTTTCGAATACAATACACCTTTTATCTAAAGCATATTTCAGTATATTTTTAAACACAATGAACATTCCTTTCTCAGTGAAATAGATTATACCGGCTGCATGTGTCACTACTTAGCACTAGTTCTTCAGGCCTTTACCAAATATGCAAAAGCCCTGCAACACTGTAAATCCCAACATAACCATTGCTTGTGTTACACTAATATTGCTTAGTATATCTCCAAACTGCTTGGGTTAGGAAAGGTTTGGAAACACAAAAAAGAAGTAAAACCAGAGCCCAATATAGTGTAGTATGCCAATATATCAAAATAATCAGATTAAAACAAATGGAGTTATACTCACTTACAGCAAAGGCAACCACAGTAGAAGATGGTGGGGAGAACAAACCTGACCCCACTCGGGTTTAAAAAGTCGCTCTCTGCAGCAAAGAAGGGGTGACACCCCTCCACAAAGGGTGGACAAAGATCAATAAAATCATTGAAAAAATGGAGGCACCAACAAAAATAAAAAACACTAAAAACTGTTTAAAAGTAGATGGTGGTAGACTTACTTACAGACTGTGGCTATTAGCTATAGACTTGATATACACCATCAGTTCTGGATGTAAGCATAAAGAGATAAGAGAGGCATAAAGAGGTAATTTGCGTATTCAGTAGGGATGCATTGTGGGGAACCACATTTGCTCACTTAAAGCTGAATTATCGCAAATACCTTCTGTTTTAAGAAGGCAAATTACACTGAGCATAGCTTTTTAGTAGGATTTCCTTTCAGTCTCTTTTAGTCTTCTAAACTTTTGCTAGTGATTCTGGGTCACGCCAAGTTGCTTGGGTATCCTGTTGTACTGGTTCAAACCCTATCCCACAGAGCCATTTCAATCCCTGCTATGAACTTATGAGGACCAAAAGTCTGAAATAGGCTGTCTGCATATTAAGTTGATGTTGCTCTGTGAAATGTATTAGCTATAGGCTTGCTATACATCAGTGGTTCTGGATGTAAGCCTGGCTTCAGGGGCATAAGGAGATGATTTGCATATTCAGAAGTGATGCATTGTGGGATGCCACAGTTGCTCACTTAAAGCTGAATTATTGTAAATACCTTCTGTTTTAAGTATGCAAATTATAAAATACAATTCAATTCATCCATAAATTATTTGTACAGTAAAAACTGTACAAAGAACAAAATTAACCACTTATGTGATCTAAGACAGTATATCTATACCCTGCAGGACTTCAGTTCCTGCCCAGGGACGTAAATATTTGTCTATTACGGCGAATGCTTGCTCCCACGCACGTTCTTGTCACTGCCCGTTAGTCGGGGGATCGTGGGGATCAGTGAATGGCAACTGCGTTCCCATTCATTAATCTAAGTCACTGGCATCAATTAGATACCTGCGGTCATTGTAACAAACAAAGTTATACTTACAGGCATTACTTCCTGTTCGTGTAGTAACAGTACGTGCAGAAAGAAAATGGGTGAGGACATCTTGTGCCCAAATAGTAAAGTTACACCTACATACTTTTTCTTTTATAAAAAGACACATGTACCACCTTTACCCCCTCCAATCTCCCATAGTTACCCAAATAAAAACTGTGTGTGTGTGTGTGTGTGTGTGTGTGTGTGTGTGTGTGTGTGTGTGTGTGTGTGTGTGTGTGTGTGTGTGTGTGTGTGTGTGTGTGTGTGTGTGTTTGTGCGTGTGTGTGACAATTACAAAATACATACATTTTTAATATATGTATGTCAAGAAGGTATGTTACTGTTATTTTTGCAATTATGGGCTTGTAATTAGTGATGGTTGCAAAACAGAAAAAAATACACGTTTAGTTCCAAATAAAATATTGTCGCCATACATTGTACTAGGGAAATATTTTAAATGTGGGTTTTATCCATGGTTGAACATTTTATTTTAAAACTATAATGGCCAAGCATTGAGAACTGAGAAGTAATGCATTTTTTCCATTTTTTTCTTATTATTCCTGTTAAAATGCATATACAATAAAATAATTCTTAGCAAAATGTACCACCCAAAGAAAGCCTTATTGGTGGCAAAAAAAAAAAACAAGCTATAGATAATTTCTTTGTGATAAGTAGCTATAAAGTTATTGGCGAATGAATGGGAGGAGCGCTGACAGGTGAAAATTGCTCTTACTACAGAAGGGGAAACCCCCCCCTTAGTAGGGAAGTGGTTAATAAAGGAATTAATATGGATTGCTATACTATGTAATTCGTAGGTGAATTACATATTACAGTGACCCATGTAAATTAATTTATAATTTTTTGTTTTAACCCTTACATATACTTTCATAAAAAAAACTATTTGCCCATAAATTATACGTATAGAAAAAAACTATGTCTACAGTAAAAACTTAAAGAAAATAAATAAATACATTAAATTCATTAATATGGGTCACTATTATGTGTACAGTATTTTATAGGTGAATTACATATTCCAGTGACCCATATTACTTAATTTGGGGGGAAAGTGGATCTCTCCCAGAATGTTACATTATAGTTGCAATAATAAAGTGGGACTGGAACTGTAATGACCCCGGTTAAAAGATCTTGGGACCCATTTAATAAGCAAGTGAGAATAGCACTCAAGATGTGCAGAGTGCTGTAGTCTACATAACTTCAGGCACCAATCATCATGAGTACAGAATGCTGATAAATCCCATCCATCGTCTTAACAACCCTACCACCTGCCTGCACATATTGTATGGCTTTGTGGTTTGATTTATGCCCATATGTATGTATAGGAGCAAAATCAATAATATAATATGTGCGCATGTTACAGAGGACCCTTTTAAAGCTACCTGTGAAGACAAAATACCGTATATACTCGCAAGCAAGCCAAATTTTTCACCCCCCAAAAGTGGCCCAAAAGTTGGGGGGTCGGCTTGCTTGCGAGTCATGGGTAGGTGGGTGGGTAGGTGGTGCCCATCTCCGCTCCCCCCGCGGCCGCCGCTACTATTACCTTAGGCGGCGCCGCTTCCTCTATCCCCGTCCTGCTCCGATAACTAACTAATTCACAGCAGCGTGCCCCCCGCTGCTGTGATGACGGAGGAAACCATAGAGAGCGGTTCCCATAGTAACGGCATCGCCGCTACAGGAAGCCGCTCTCTATGGTTTCCTCCGTCATCACAGCAGCGAGGGGCACGGTGCTGTGAATTAGTTACCGGAGCAGAACGGGGATAGAGGAAGCGGCGCCGCCTAAGGTAATAGCAGTGGCGGCCGTGGGGGGAGCGGGGAGGGGCACTAACTACCTACCCCCCCACCTACCCATACTGGGGCACTATGCTAGCTATACTGGGGCACTATACTAGCTATACTGAGCACTATACTAGCTAAACTGGGGCACTTTACTAGCTATACTGAGTACTATACTAGCTATACTGAGCACTATACTAGCTAAACTGGGGCACTTTACTAGCTATACTGAGCACTATACTAGCTATACTGAGCACTATACTAGCTAAACTGGGGCACTTTACTAGCTATACTGAGCACTATACTAGCTATACTGAGCACTATCCTAGCTAAACTGGGGCACTTTACTAGCTATACTGAGCACTATACTAGCTATACTGAGCACTATACTAGCTAAACTGGGGCACTTTACTAGCTATACTGAGCACGATACTAGCTATACTGAGCACTATACTAGCTATACTGAGCACTATACTAGCTAAACTGGGGCACTTTACCTGCTATACTGAGAACTATACTAGCTATACTGAGCACTATACTAGCTAAACTGGGGCACTTTACTAGCTATACTGAGCACGATACTAGCTATACTGAGCACTATACTAGCTAAACTGGGGCACTATACTCACTATACTGGGGCACTACCTACCCATACTGGGCACTATACTGGCTATACTGAGCACTATACTAGCTATACTGGGCACTATACTAGCTATACTGGGCACTATACTAGCTATACTGGGGCACTACCTACCCATACTGGGCACTATACCAGCTATACTGGGCACTATATTAGCTATACTGGACACTATACTAGCTATACTGAGCACTATACTAGCTATACTGGGCACTATACTAGCTATACTGGGCACTATATTAGCTATACTGGGCACTATACTAGCTATACTGGGAACTATACTAGCGATACTGGGCACTATACTAGCGATACTGGGCACTATACTAGCGATACTGGGCACTATACTAGCTATACTGGGACACACTAGGGGAATAAGGCGGCCAGCATTTCCTACCCCCGGCTTATATGGGGGTCAATCATTTTTCCCTGTTTTTTCAGGTGAAAGTTGGGGGGTCGGCTTACATGCGGGTCGGCTTGCTTGCGAGTATATACGGTAAACAATACAGATATCCTGAAACAATTGTTTTGTGATTCTTAAACTGTAAATACAAAAACCTTTCTGAGTTTCTATAGAAATGTAGCCATCTGATAGTTACAATGCTGTCCATGGAATTAAATGTTGTTTGAACACAGGGTTAACAAGCCGGAAAATATGAGGTTGTATAAGTATGTCATGTTAAACAGTCTGTTTCCCTGGCGGTATCATAAAGTGTTGCAGAGGGCAGAAAAAGGAACTAGTTGGCAATACATAAGAAAGTGTGATTAGAACAGGGAAAGCTCAAACTGCTTCTATGTCAGCTGCTTTCCGCCACAGGATACAAAGTAATTCCTGTCTTCCCCTGATACTGATTGCTTCAAGCTTCATCTAGAAATGCTTGTCAAGAGTGTTTCCTTAGTATGCTGTGACCTGCTGAGGTCTGTAAAACTTTCAAACAATGCAAAGGGTGATTATTAAACTAAATCATTACTATCTTTACAGATGCACGCAATGGGCTAGTCTAGGGATAAATTACATTTTGCAATTGTTTTAAAAAAAAATTGACACCTCACCACCAGCAATTCACTTACAGTGCGGAAGTTGCTTCTGAACTTGAAAAGAGAAAAAATGCAACACCTTCTATCGTCTACATGTAGCAGGTTGCACTGAACCCCACCCTTCTACTCCATGTTTGCTACAATCTTGCCATATCCAGATAAATTATTAAAGGGACTCTGAGCGCTAAATAAAAACTAAATTTGGACTTACCTGGGGTTTCCTCCAGCCCCCGTAGCCCACAAGGTCCTCCGACATCCTCTCCTCTCCTGGTCCCGCTGGCGGCTCCGGTAATCGGCGACTTCAGCTGAAGGAGGCTTACGGTGGCCAGCATGATGGCGCATTGGGGGTTGCACATGTGACTTCACCCGAAGTTGCTGATTGCCGGAGCTGTCAGCGGGACCAGGAGAGAGGAGAAGAGGATGCCAGAGGACCTCACAGGCTACAGGGGCTGGGGGAAGCCCCAGGAAAGTCAAATTTTCATTTTTATATAGTGCTCAGGGGCCCTTTTAAATTCTTTGAGTTTAAAACAACTAAGCATTCTTCTGAAGGACCATATTTGTGTAAAGGCTGTTGCCTAGGATGTGCCACAGAGGTCATTTTTTAATGTAATGTTTTTAAAAATGATCCTTCAGTTAAGAGTTGGGACCATCTTTGAATTTCCAGCCCTCATTACATTCTCATGCATCTCTACATTTTCTGAAATACAAGCTGCCTGGGATATAGGGGCAGATTCCCAAACTGTCAGGCTCCTTACACACATAGGGCCTGATCCACTTCACTTTTTCTCCTAAGTTTTCTCCTAGGTGATATTTTCACATCTTATCAATAAAATGCCCTTTAGGCCACCAGCAAACAAGAAAATACTCAAAATATTCCTGATAGTAGTTTTTCATCTACTTTTTGGTGTTTTTCCATCGCCGATTGTTGAAAAGTTATTTTAAACAGAAGATGAAAAATTAACTCCTAGGAGAAAATATAAGAGGAAAAGTGGATTGGGCCCATGGAGTTGTGCAATTTGCACATTGCATAAGAGCCTATTGCAGCGCATTGCGCCACACCATTACATGCATTTGGTAACATGTAGCGGACTGCACCGACAAGGTAACTGGACTGGAGTGACCCTGCCCCCCCAGCAAGTCTTACCCCTCAGTCACGTGCACACTGCTGGATACAAAATACTTCAGCTGGAAATCCCCATCTGCGCA
The DNA here is from genome assembly GCF_040937935.1 of Hyperolius riggenbachi. Taxonomy (NCBI): domain Eukaryota; kingdom Metazoa; phylum Chordata; class Amphibia; order Anura; family Hyperoliidae; genus Hyperolius; species Hyperolius riggenbachi. The sequence continues at coordinate 311,806,497 of NC_090648.1, forward strand.
TGCACTGCAAAAATTAATGAAAAAGTTCCCATTACCATCGACTTGCATTGCTTCAGGAACAGTGGCATTACTGCACACAAAGGGCTTGATTCACTAAACTGTGATAAGACAAATATCACACATTATCAAAGTTATCACACGTTATCAAAGTTAACATGCCTTATCAGAGTAGCATAGCGAGCGCTATGAACCCACAGGGGCTCAGGGCAGGATGAGTGCCATTGCCAATTAGCAGGCATAAGTTTGTAGGGATCGCTATGCTACTCTGATAAGGCGTGTTAACTTTGATAACGTGTGATATCTTTGAGGTGTGATATTTGTCTTATTACGGTTTAGTGAATTAAGCCCAAAGAGCGATAATACACTGCAGATTCTGCTTCAGATGAAGCACTTCCATCACATCACACCGCAGGAAGTGTGGCATGGCTCATAGACTCTAATGGCCACTGCCAGGAACTGCGGTGGGTAGAGTAATGTTATTAGATGCAGTAAGTATGAAAGCGGCCTTAGTAAAATTAACCTGCACAAATAACCCACACAAATTCCAGTGGAGTATGCAACCAAGTATGTAGCGGATGTTTGATAAATAACACAACCCATGTTATACAAGCATTGCACAGTTGCTGGCATAATGTTTGTGAGACATTTTATTTGAACAACGTGCACATTATGTAACTTAACGTGAGTTGGGCTATTTGCTCAATGTCCATTGCGTACTTTGTGCATACTGTGGCACAAATACATTTTATCAGCAGTTAGTGAATTTGCTCTATTGACTCTTCCTGCAAAAGTAATCAGCTGCACAGAATAGAAGCCCTTGCTACTTATTTTCCACACCTGGACTAACTGAGTGACCAGCAGCAGCTTCAGCACTCCCATCTGACGGTCTTTGCAAGGAACATGGTGGATGCACACTGAACAGAAAAGAAAGCATGATAGAAGCTGAGTATAGAGCTGAGATAGAGAGATAACTTTTCACAGCTTCAGCTTCGCCTAAAACACATATATCAATGGTTTTAACAAATTTTGCTCCCTAATTATGTGTTACCAGTAAGAACAATACTAGAAGTTGTGTTCTTCAATCATCCAGCCTGAACACTGGCTGACCTCTAATCAGTGAGTCATCTGTAATTTGTGTATGGCAGCCTCTTACCATGACCTTCCGGATGAAGAAACAGCTGGATGTTCACTGCACTACACAATTCTCTGCATTATAAAATGAATATGAATTATATGAAGTACACATGACTCATATTTATATTATTATTGTTACTGCTTTATGTTGTTATTATTTAGCTGTAGTCGATAGATTTTGTTTTTGTTTTTCACTTTATACTACTGCTATTCCATTCAGGATTGTTAGGTACAGGGGCATCACAAAATAATTTTATGATAGAGCTAGTTCCTTCTTTAACATGCAGAGCCAACACGGCTCCCACTTAATGAATGTCTTCCTTTCCTATGAACTGTTGTTGGCACTTGAAGCTCATCACTGTGTACTAGTCATCAGAGGACTAAGCTAAGGGACCACAAGGTGACATCACAAGAGGATGTTACTCCCTTCTCTGACATTCCAGGGCACATAGGGCATTGACATTGTCAGGGCAGCAGTTTACACGTGTACCTCCCAATGTCCTGAGCCACTACATGTGGCAGATCAGTTCACTGGGTGTCTCATGTTTAGAATGGCTGAATAAACATTGCATTCATATTTAAAGGCAAAGAATAATAACATTATATAAACAGTGGAAAGCAGTGTGTCAAGCGATGCATGTTTTTCAAAATGTGAAGGAAGTGTGATGAAAGAGTTCAGTTACCTCTAAGACCTGCGCTTAGCTTTGGAAGAAATCTTGGCTTTAACAAACCACTCTTTAGGTTTATTTCACACACAAAAATCTCAGTCCCAATCGTTAGCGCTTAGTGCTTGCAATTGTGATTTTTCAAAACAATTTGAGAGCTATTTTTAAATGAATTTGTGCTTCAAGCTGAATTACTCCAAAAAAAGGTCCACAAGTAGCATGTTTGCGATTTTAACAAAATAATGACGCTGCTGTGGGAACACCTTTATACGGTTACGTTAGCCAATTTTTTTTTTTCAAATCACTCTTGGTGTGAACTAGTGTTGGGCGAACATCTAGATGTTCGGGTTCGGGCCGAACAGGCCGAACATGGCCGCGATGTTCGGGTGTTCGACCCGAACTCCGAACATAATGGAAGTCAATGGGGACCCGAACTTTTGTGCTTTGTAAAGCCTCCTTACATGCTACATACCCCAAATTTACAGGGTATGTGCACCTTGGGAGTGGGTACAAGAGGAAAAAAAATTTAGCAAAAAGAGCTTATAGTTTTTGAGAAAATCGATTCTAAAGTTTCAAAGGGAAAACTGTCTTTTAAATGCGGGAAATGTCTGTTTTCTTTGCACAGGTAACATGCTTTTTGTCGGCATGCAGTCATAAATGTAATACATATAAGAGGTTCCAGGAAAAGGGACCGGTAACGCTAACCCAGCAGCAGCACACGTGATGGAACAAGAGGAGGGTGGCGCAGGAGGAGAAGGCCACGCTTTGAGACACAACAACCCAGGCCTTGCATGAGGACAAGAAGCGTGCGGATAGCAATTTGCATTTTGTCGCCATGCAGTCATAAATGTAATACAGATGAGAGGTTCAATAAACATGGATCGGAAACGCTAACCCATCACAGATGTTCATTGTTCATGTTACTTGGTTGGGGTCCGGGAGTGTTGCGTAGTCGTTTCCAATCCAGGATTGATTCATTTTAATTTGAGTCAGACGGTCTGCATTTTCTGTGGAGAGGCGGATACGCCGCCGATCTGTGACGATGCCTCCGCCAGCACTGAAACAGCGTTCCGACATAACGCTGGCTGCCGGGCAAGCCAGCACCTCTATTGCGTACATTGCCAGTTAGACTTGGATTCCAAAGATGGGGTCCCTACATCTCTGCAGAGATGTAGGGACCCCATCTTTGGAATCCAAGTCTAACAATATGTCTTCTACCTGCATGAGACATTTCGTGAGATTCAGACTTTGCTAACGGCCATTGCTGCGATTTATGTACGTCACCATCACTACCATTGAAATAGCCCCAATAAACAGGTTTTTGTGACCCTAGGCTATGACCTCTTCGGCCTAGGGGCCCGAAACTCACCAGTCATGTTCCCCCTAAGGGTCCCTAAAATGCTAGAAAATTTGGTACTGCTGAGCCATTGCCCTTTGAAAAGATGTGAGATTTTGGAAAGTGAAATAGGGAGCCAATGAAATCCTATGGGGGATTTTACCAATTTTGGACCCCTGTAACTCTGGTTTGCAGAGATGTAGGGACCCCATCTTTGGAATCCAAGTCTAACAATATGTCTTCTACCTGCATGAGACATTTCGTGAGATTCAGACTTTGCTAACGGCCATTGCTGCGATTTATGTACGTCACCATCACTACCATTGAAATAGCCCCAATAAACAGGTTTTTGTGATCCTAGGCTATGACCTCTTCGGCCTAGGGGCCCGAAACTCACCAGTCATGTTCCCCCTAAGGGTCCCTACAATGCTAGAAAATTTGCCACTGCTGAGTAATTGCCCTTTGAAAAGATGTGAGATTTTGGAACTGTAAATAGGAGGCCCAATGAAAGCCTATGGGGGATTTTACCAAATTTGGAGCCCTGTAACTCTGGTTTGCAGAGATGTAGGGAACCCATCTTTGGAGCCCAAGTCTAACAATATGTCTTCTACCTGCATGAGACATTTCGTGAGATTCAGACGTTGCTAACGGCCATTGCTGCGATTTATGTACGTCAGACTCGCCACCATTGAAATTGCCCAATAAACAGGTTTTGTGACCCTAGGCTATGACCTCTTCGGCCTAGGACTGCATTGAACGCGACCCACGCATTGTGCGCATTCTGGACAACACCAATTACTGGGTTTATACCCTTCTGGATCCACGGTACAAACACAATGTTCCAAAACTGCTTGAAGAAAGAGCCAGACAGGTCAAAATGGAAGAATACCAGCAGGCCCTTGTGGAGACTTTAGAGAGGAGATTGACATCCTCCCCCTCCTCTAGCCAGTTGTACGCCGACAGACTGACTTCCGCAAACCCAGGACGACCAGGAGGGCAGCAAACAACACAAGCCGCAGCTAGTGCCCAAAAGGGAATGGTATCGGCAGTGTCCTTGGAGTGGGAAAATTTTCTGACACCCATGCAGCAGCACACAGAACAGCAAGCGTGCAGATCCACCTCCAACACCGATCGCCTGGAGAAGATGGTCAAGGACTACATGTCAAATGGCGTAGCTGTGTTGAACAATCCATCTGCACCCTTCAACTATTGGGTATCGAAGCTAGACACCTGGCACAAACTGGCAATGTACGCAATAGAGGTGCTGGCTTGCCCGGCAGCCAGCGGTATGTCGGAACGCTGTTTCAGTGCTGCCGGAGGCATCGTCACAGATCGGCGGCGTATCCGCCTCTCCACAGAAAATGCAGACCGTCTGACTCAAATTAAAATGAATCAATCCTGGATTGGAAACGACTACGCAACACTCCCGGACCCCAACCAAGTAACATGAACAATGAACATCTGTGATGGGTTAGCGTTTCCGGTCCCTGTTTATTGAACCTCTCATCTGTATTACATTTATGACTGCATGGCGACAAAATGCAAATTGCTATCCGCACGCTTCTTGTCCTCATGCAAGGCCTGGGTTGTTGTGTCTCAAAGCGTGGCCTTCTCCTCCTGCGCCACCCTCCTCTTGTTCCATCACGTGTGCTGCTGCTGGGTTAGCGTTACCGGTCCCTTTTCCTGGAACCTCTTATATGTATTACATTTATGACTGCATGCCGACAAAAAGCATGTTACCTGTGCAAAGAAAACAGACATTTCCCGCATTTAAAAGACAGTTTTCCCTTTGAAACTTTAGAATCGATTTTCTCAAAAACTATAAGCTCTTTTTGCTAAATTTTTTTTTCCTCTTGTACCCACTCCCAAGGTGCACATACCCTGTAAATTTGGGTTATGTAGCATGTAAGGAGGCTTTACAAAGCACGAAAGTTCGGGTCCCCATTGACTTCCATTATGTTCGGAGTTCGGCCATGTTCGGCCCGAACCCGAACATCTATATGTTCGCCCAACACTACACGTGACCCGTTCGGCCAATCACAGCGCTAGCCGAACGTTCGGGTAACGTTCGGCCATGCGCTCTTAGTTCGGCCATATGGCCGAACAGTTTGGCCGAACACCATCAGGTGTTCGGCCGAACCCGAACATCACCCGAACAGGGTGATGTTCTGCAGAACCCGAACAGTGGCGAACACTGTTCGCCCAACACTAGTGTGAACCAGCTCTTGGGGTCTGTTTCCACTAGGGGCAAATTTGTGCATTTTTTCAGCACACAAATTCCCACAACTAGGAATTGCTATAGAAAAATCACATCGAAATTGCCGCAATCTATTTTGCTACAATTTTAGAAATTCACAATGACTTTGTCAAGATTTTGACTCGATTTTCAAGTCATTGGGAATGTATTTTTTTTTTTTACTGCAATTGCGTCGCAAAATGCTTGGCAGTGTGTCTCAGCTCTTACTTATATTCTTTGTAATCACACAAGGTGATAACAAATGTTACTATCTAAAGAGCAGCATTATTACACAACACAACACAATATTTTATTTTAATTTTTTAATTTGAAATATAATTAGCTAATATACCTATCTTTGCTTAAACGTTAACATTCGTCTACTTAAAAATATATATATCATATATGTAGTTCCACAGAAACACTTTTTAATGTCATATTGTGAAAAAATAACTGTTTTCATCTCAATTTCTAACAAGCGATTTTCAAGAATTGTTTGAACATCCGGTCTTTGCAGTCATGATTACAACACACAATGGTGTACACTGGTATACTGTATACCGCGTACACTGGTGTATAGAACTGACCCAAATTTCTATTTACCTACATGAGTTATTGGGGTAGTTGGCCCCACACGCCAAATACAATCACCTATATGAGGTCCATAAAACCTCTTCTGTTCTGTGTGATCACAGTGCAGTCTAAATTCTGTGGAGGCTTTTTTCTTATTTGTACGTCTTTAATGTTTTCTTTTAGGTTTCCTTTTTCCAATGCTGGTAACAAGCAAATCTCTATTCGTCAATAAAATAAACGAAGTGATTTACTGATATGTTTCTTTCTGTTGCAGGAGAGGTTCCAATGTGTCTCTTACCTTGGACATGAGTGGTTTAGGGATCGTAGAACCCTTCAATGTGGCTCCTACACCACGAGAAAAGGTAGCCATAGAATACCTGCAAACAGCAAGCCGTGTTCTGACCAGACAACAGCTTCATGATGTGGTTAAAAGCTCCCATTTGCTTCACACTGAATTTATGGTATTAGCATTTGCAGTTTGCAGATTTAATACTTGATTATTCTTTCTAAGAAAAGTCATAGGGTTGAAACGTATGGTAGATAAATATAGTACATAATGGTTTGTTAAAAGTGAGTTTTCCTAAAGAAAACTGTGTGCTGTGATGAACACTCAACTCATAAACTGATGGCATTTAGAAACTCCTACAAAGGATGTTAATAGTCCCCTCGGGAACAAAGTGGCACATAAAAGGTACCTCCACCATGCCTAACTGATAGTTATTGCTATGACTTTTATCTGCTATATTAGGACAACACTCTCCTAAAACTAATTGAATGGTCCAGAGATCTAATCTATAAAATAAATTAAAAACACCCCCATGTTCTTTGGCAATCTGCAGAGAGACTTGAATTTGTTCTTAGTGAGCTGTGGGTCCTCTGCTTACATGCAAAATGGATGCCAGAAATAGCCACTAGTAAAATATTGGTAAAATTACAGATATTTTACTACTGGCAATGGTAATTCTGCTAGTAATATATCTGTACATTTTACAAATATTATACTATCGCTAAACCTAACATTATTCTAACATGAGCCCTCACTCTACTGATGCCTCACCCTAAGTGACCCCACCACCACCACCGCCGTTACCTTATTAACACCCTGCCGTTGCCCAGCCCTCTATAACCAAACAACCCCCAATGCTGAACTCTAATCCAACCAATACCATAAATATTAAGCACGAGGGAAGTTTGGTCAATAGCGGATAGAAACAAAGGTACACAGGTAGGGGATGCTGGGGCCACCCGTTATACAAACTGTGACTTCAAATAGCACACACAAATGTTAGTTTATAGGAGCTGTTACCATGGGTGCCTATGGGGCACACAAATTTTCTGTTTCCGGGTCCTAACCCAGCACTCCTCTATACGTTGCATTTTTAAAAGTTATTTCTTATTTTTAAGTTGATTACAGATAGGGGATATTGTAAGAGGTCTGAAGATTTTTCTGAGATATTACAGTAATTGTTAAATTACTTCATGTTTAAAAAAGAGTTGATCGATACTAAATAATAGTTAATATCACTGTTGACTTAAGAGTTTCAAATTGATAAGTACGACTATATCTCCATCCCATCCACCAAAGTGCCAATGGTCTACTTTTTCCTCATCTACTTTATAAGTACAACTATGATAATGATTTGATTTCCATTAATGGCCTAATAAAAATAGTCTTTAAACTGACATTCTTCAGACACGAGTGTGGCCGTATATTAAACAATACAATACTGGGCTGAACAATACTGAAGGTGTGTTGTCAAATAGTTCTCTATATTGATTTAAAGGGATTTTTGACAATACATAGGCACAGTATTATAGGCATTATTGTAATATTTATCTAGGACAGTGCTACATACTAATATGACTATGGGAACCGACATGTATATGCATCAGTAAACAGCATATTTTTGGTGCATCTGCAATGCATCAGGTATGCAGTGAAACCTACAGTAAGACCAATAGCAGTTCTGGATTACAGTCAGTAGTTTAAAGCTCAATATCAGTTTTTTTATTCTAATCTATCCCCTCCTTCAATTTTTTCTAACAGACAAATGGACTCTTGGCCTTCCAAAACTTCCCTAATAAAGATAGGGACACCAAGAGCCAAATATAGTGTAGTATCTACTGGTAACATGGGATGAAGTTGATAGAGTAAATACAAATATACTCACAAAGCAGGGTTACCTCAAAGGCAACCACTGTAACAGCAGGTGGGGAGATTTGACCTGACCCCACTCAAGATTAAGAAATCGCTCTCCGTAGATTAGGAAAACCAAGGGTGGACTTGGTAACATGGGTACAGAGCGCAAGAAGAGTATAAATGTCTAAAAAGTTTAAAATTTGTGGAGGTAATGGTGGACTTACCTCCTCCAAACGAACACAAGATATGCCAACAAAGTTTAGAGGCGCTTGGCCCAGCTACAGACCAGCTACAAACGTATTGCATTTTCCCCTGGAGTATGTAAATACATTTGTTCTGCTAAACGTTGTTGGCATATCTTGTGTCTGTTTGGGGGAGGTAACTCCACCATTGCCTCCACAAATTTTAAACTTTTTAGACATTTTTATTCTTCTGGCGCCTCTGTATCCCTGTTACAAAACTTCCCTAATATTCACCTTTGGTTTCCTTAACGTTAGGGTCTTTTCCAAGTGGACCAATCAGTTTTTCCTCCCACCAAAATAGCTTCCTGCTATGCAAAAACCATCCCCATCCTTAAGCCATGCCTTCTTCCTGGAAGTTGGAGCTTGAGAGAGGTTAAAAGTGTATTTCCATACACACTGGGCACCCACTTCCCAACGTGAGGGCTTTTCACTTGTGTGCATTGCTGCATAGTGGCAGGGAGAGGCTCAGATCCAACTCATGTCTCACTCTCTACAGTAACTGCTGTTTAAAGGTGCTAGTTCCTGCAAACTAAGTCCTTGTTTTGTAGTTCTCCAGTGATGATGAAGACATTTTAATGAGCTAGAGACATTGTTCTTTACATAAAGTGAGTGATTTGAATAAACAATAGTTGCCTACACAAATACAGTATGTCTAGACGTTTTCACCAGTTTACATTATACAATAAGTGGGAAAGGTCAAATTAATCACTTATGGTACAAAGCAATAACAGTGGTCTCACGTGACTTCATTGTTTTGTTGTGTAATCAGGAAATTCCAATGAACTTCATGGATCCCAAAGAAATTGATATACCAAGCCATGGAACCAAAAACCGCTACAAAACTATACTGCCAAGTAAGTCACAGAGTGCATAAACATGCCGGATTCTACACATACAAATGAGGAAAAACATATCTTAGACAATATAATGCATTATTGAATACAGTATCAAAATATGATTACTACTGCCCAGATAGCACGATAAATATTTAGAAAGTAGAACGATAAATATTTAGAATGTATAAGGCTTGCTAATTGAACGTAAAATAGTCAAGGTGGTAAATATCTGTTTGTAGTATGATTAACAGTATTAAAGGGAAATTGTTACCAAAATTACATAAGAACAAAATTGCTTATTTGTTTTACAATATTCTTTTATAAATGATTTAGTCAGTGTTTCCCTCATTGTAAATCTTTCCCTGATTTGCTTCCTGAAATTTATCATAGGCAGCAACATCTTTAGTACTGGCAAATGATCTCTCTGGAACGTTCATTACTGATAATTTTAAAGCCATTACAAAAACATTCCTGGTCTCCCAGAATGCTCTGGAGAGCATGGCTATAAGAAATGCTCTGGCTAGAAGAATTCTGCATAATAAACAGCCTAGGATAAGCCTCAGTGAGAGGGTGGGGCTACATCAATATATAGCTATAGGACAGCGCTGGGCTACAGCCTGCGGGCCAGATAAGGCAAGCGTGCACTGTAAATCCCGCCTACCAATAGGCGGCTGGATTCCTTCCCCCCCCCCCCCTCCCCCTCACTTGCAGAGACGCAAGCAGGTGATAACAGTGGGTTAAAATTCACCTAACTGCCGATTCCAGCATAGCGTCTACATTGCAACAGGGCGTCACATGACACGCGGTCAACACATGCCAGCATATTACACACTGGCTGCCACCAGCCAAAACCCAAGATTTTTTATATGAATCAGATTTATTCGCAAGAACAGAGGGTTTGTACAAGGAATTATTTTTGGCACAGAAAGACAAATTTATACAGTGGTGTGGCACAGACAGGAAAAAGTATTACATAGCACAAGCAAAAGAAAGGAAAGAGAGACAAAAGTGGCTATCCTGAAAATGTTACTGCCATTCTACTTTATTCCTTACAGTTCCTCTTTAAGTGATATGTCAGCACTTTTTTCAGTAAGAAATAATGAACACAGATAATGGTAATACTTAAAAATCTATTTGTCTGTAATATTGCTACACAGTGACAACTTACTTGTGAAACGCAATGAATAGGGATAGCAATTCTTAGGAGAACTCATGGAGAAGCATGTGATCAGTAGTGATGATCGAACACCTAGATGTTCGGGTTCGGTAAGGTTCGGCTGACGTCATCCAGCCCGCCTGCCGCCTCTCCTGCCACCAGGGGACGCCGGTCCTCCTGAGAGCTGGCCTGCCCCCTGCCACCTCCGCCCATCTAGGTGTTCGATCTTCACTAGGGATCAGTTTGATCAGCTGATAGATTTGTAAGGTTCAGATATGTTGTGTTGACTTCCTGGTTTAACACATGATCATGACCCGCAAATCATATCCTTACAAATCTATCAGCTGATCAAACTGATCACATGCTTCTCTATGAGTTCTCCTATGCATTGCCATGCCTAGCAATGTATACTTGTGTGGTGAAATAATATTATTACTAGACACCGATGAGCTTTCCAAAGTCAACGTCTCATCAAGTATGCAATCATCACTGGCAAGTTCTGATTGTTCCAATCGATTAGACAAAAGGATCGGAAATCAAACTGAAAGGATTGTTGAATCAAGTCTTTCAATCAATAGAAATCGATTGAAAGATCATGTTAAAGTCAATAAGATATAACTTACAATCTCTAACACTTTAAATCTTTGGTCTCCCTCAACACGGCCACAAACTTGACTGCCATTCTCCCAAGTTTGAGAATGATTCTCTGTGTGATAGAACTTAAGGATTTTGCTTGCACCACCCTGCCCGGGTCTCCTCTGAGTTTTGCTTTGGACACATTTGTTAAGGCAGAAATGGCAGTGACATAGCTACAGAGCCATGGAAGATAGTTCAACATCACCAGCACCATCATGAAATTTGTATTGCAAAATCATTTTTGAAATGGAATTATGCCATTTTGCCCTTTTTTTTAATTGCCAGTCAGTAATACATGCTACTTGCACAAGTAAAGCTAAATACTATCATTTATATTTTGACATATAAAGTAGGCAGAAGATAGACACGCTGGTGTGTACAGTAAGGTCAACTTATCGAAAAACTTTACAATCATCTAAACCCCAGGTTCTCAACGTTTGGTACGCATACCCAAGGGGGTACTTCTGATTGATCGAAGGGGTAGTAAGGCTTGATATAGTTGATCAAGTACCACAAATTAAATGTTTTTAGAAAAGATAAATGCTACATAAAAAAACGCCAAATTAGTATTTAGCTAATTAAAAGCTATATTAAATACTTGGAAACTGTTAAACAATTAGTAGGTACTGCTATTAAATATATCTGTATCTAACGGTACATGAAATCATTTTATGTCAGTGGTAATTGGCCAGCACAGACTTTTTAAAAGTGATACATATCAATGTAATGAGAAACTGAGTTAAACCAGTCTTGTACTTTGTGTTAGCCCTATGTAACCACAAGAGGTCACTGTTCTACTGGTTTGAACGCCTGCAGTAAGTTAGATGCCTGTAGCCAGTGCACTTGTAGCATCACATGCAGGATTGGCTAATAATGCTTGTGATATTCTAATCTTGTTATAATGTACAAACAATTACAGTTCGCTGTGATCCAATTGAGGGTCGCTAGCATTTGACAACTGGCAATTTTGAAAAACAAAATCCAATCCAGGGTATTTTGTTCTTCATTCTCCTCCAGCTTTAGTCTCTCAGCCATAGAAAAGCAAGCTCCTTCTGCAGAATGTATGCCGGGACCAGGGGTAAAATGCTGACTCTCCGTAGCTGTGATGGTTCTGTAAAGTATTTACATTAGTTAATACAGTTACGGAATTCCCAGGGATGGTTAATCAACAATGACAGCATTAAAACAAGTAAAATGCTGCTCTACATCGCTTTGGTCTTGCCCAGGCATGGGCAAACTTGGCCCTCCAGCTGTTAAAGTGGACCCAAATTAAAAATACAAGATTTCAGAAATAAAATCTATTTTCTAAATTATAATAATAAATAGCAGCCTTTTTTCAGCTGCATGATGACAAATATAAAATATTTTACATTTATTAGAGGAACCCCTCCCTTCCTTTCAAATTGCCGGGATTTTTCCGGCAAACTGGTGGAGTAGATGGTGTCCAGCAATGGAGGAATTGCTAATGGCTGCCCCCAGTATAACCCTAGCTATGAAAAGAGAAGGGTGAAAAGCATGCACTGAAATGATCATAGGTTTGAAGGAGTGTTTATTTATCTTTGTATGTGTCAGAGTGGTGCAACTAAATACTTTTAATTAAAAAAATGTTTGGTTTGGGTCCGCTTTAAGGAACTACAAGTCCCACAATGCATTGCAGGAGTCTGACAGCCACAGTCATGACTCATAAAGGCAAATGTATTGTGGGACTTGTAGTTCCGTAACAGCTGGAGGGCCGAGTTTGCCCATGCCTGGTCTTGCCACACACTTGTCAGATATAAGTAGCAATGCAAACATTCCTTCTAAAAATGGTTTTTACATGTTGAAGTATGCCTGGATGCTCCCCATAAATTAGTTTTATAAGCGCCTTTTCACATATCTTTGTGACATCTCCTGATGATAAAGTACATGCCTCAGTAGCATAAGGAAAATATACTGTGCAGTGATATTTAAGAACAGCAGAAAATATTGACTGCGACTGAAAAATGTGATTAAAAAAAACAAAAACATAACTGTTTATTTAAAGAGACACTGAAGCGAAAAAAATTATCATATAATGAATTGGTTGTGTAGTACGGATAATTACTAGAACATTAGTAGCAAAGAAAATATTCTCATATTTGTATTTTCAGTTATATAGTGTTTTTTATAACATTAAGTCTTGGAGTTTAATGGCTCTTTTGCATAGATAACAACTGGAGTTTCTTAACTCTTCCTGTACTGGAAACAATATTAGACTCATGTCTCTGCTCCTAATGTTTTATTTCTTAGCTGTACTACACATACAAATCATTATATCATCATTTTTTTTCGCTTTAGTGTCTCTTTAAGAATTGTATTAAAGCCTTACTAATGCCAGGGATAAACACAAACATATAGAATCATATGATGCAGTATGATACTCTTACATTTCATTACATATTTGGAACTGCTTATCAAAAAAGAACAATACAGTCTATGCTGGCGAGACAACAGACGACACACGGACACCGGGAGCCCGCTCTGGTGTGATATTGTTTGGATATGGTTAATATATCTTAAGAAGTGAATATACTCACAAGTATGGGTTGCTTCACTCGTATGAGCCAGTGGGGAATAACCGTCCCCACTCGGTCTTTGTCCAGGAGGTTAACCACTTCACGACCGCCCCCAGCCGATGGGCGGCGGCAAAGTCCGGGCCCAAACGACCGCAATACGCCCATCGGCGGGGGCGGCTGCGGGAGTGGCTATGCGGCGATCGCGTCATTCGTGACGCGATCAGCCGCCGGGGACTGGCTCCGCCCCCCGTTCGCTGTAACCCGCCGGCCGTTCGGAAGCGCCGGCGGGTTACTAGCACCCGGATCGCCGCGTGTACTGTGTATAATAGGCTTTGTAATGTATACAAAGCCTATTATACTGGCTGCCTCCTGCCCTGGTGGTCCCAGTGTCCGAGGGACCACCAGGGCAGGCTGCAGCCACCCTAGTCTGCACCCAAGCACACTGATTTCCCCCCCCCTGCCCCCTGATCGCCCACAGCACCCCTCAGACCCCCCCCCCCCCTGCCCACCCCCCAGACCACTGTTTGCACCCAGTCACCCCCCTAATCACCCATCAATCACTCCCTGTCACTATCTGTCAACGCTATTTTTTTTTAGTCCCTAATCTGCCCCCTACTCCCTCCTGATCACCCCCCCACCCCTCAGATTCTCCCCAGACCCCCCCCCAGACCCCCCCCCCCCCCCCGTGTACTGTATGCATCTATCCCCCCTGATCACCTGTCAATCACCTGTCAATCACCTGTCAATCACCCGTCAATCACCCGTCAATCACCCCCTGTCACTGCCACCCATCAATCAGCCCCTAACCTGCCCCTTGCAATCTGATCACCCACCCACTCCAATAGATCGCCCCCGCAGATCCGACATCAGATCACCTCCCAAATCCATTGTTTACATCTATTCTCTCCTCTAAACACCCACTAATTACCCATCAATCACCCCCTATCACCACCTGTCACTGTTACCCATCAGATTAGACCCTAATCTGCCCCTTGCGGGCACCCAATCACCCGCCCACACGCTCAGATTGCCCTCAGACCCCCCCCACCTTATCAATTCGCCCGTGCAATATTTACATCTGTTATTCCCTGTAATAACCCACTTATCACCTGTCAATCACCCATCAATCACCCCCTGTCACTGCCACCCATCAATCACCCCCTGTTACTGCCACCCATCAATCAGCCCCTAACCTGACCCTTGCGGGCAATCTGATCACCCACCCACACCAATAGATCGCCCGCAGATCCGACATTAGATCACCCCCCAAGTGCAATGTTTACATCTCTTCTCTCTTTTAAACACCCACTAATTACCCATCAATCACCCCCTATCACCACCTGTCACTGTTACCCATCAGATTAGACCCTAATCTGGCCCTTGCGGGCACCCAATCACCCGCCTACACGCTCAGATTGCCCTCAGACCCCCCCTTATCAATTCGCCAGTGCAATATTTACATCTGTTATTCCCTGTAATAAGCCACTGATCACCTGTCAATCACCCATCAATCACCCCCTGTCACTGCCACCCACCAATCACTTGTGGGGTTCCTATACTGCCCTGGCATTTTAGGGGCCCTAAACCGTGAGGAGTAGTCTAGAAAACAAATGCCTCAAAATGACCTGTGAATAGGACGTTGGGCCCCTTAGCGCACCTAGGCTGCAAAAAAGTGTCACACATGTGGTATCGCCATACTCAGGAGAAGTAGTATAATGTGTTTTGTGGTGTATTTTTACACATACCCATGCTGGGTGGGAGAAATCTCTCTGTAAATGGACAATTGTGTGTAAAAAAAATCAAATAATTGTCATTTACAGAGATATTTCTCGCACCCAGCATGAGTATGTGTAAAAATACACCCCAAAACACATTATACTACTTCTCCTGAATACGGCGGTACCACATGTGTGGCACTTTTTTGCACCCTAAGTGCGCTAAGGGGCCCAAAGTCCAATGAGTACCTTTAGGATTTCACAGGTCATTTTGCGACATTTGGTTTCAAGACTACTCCTCACAGTTTAGGGCCCCTAAAATGCCAGGGCAGTATAGGAACCCCACAAATGACCCCATTTTAGAAAGAAGACACCCCAAGGTATTCCGTTAGGAGTATGGTGAGTTCATAGAAGATTTTATTTTTTGTCACAAGTTAGCGGAAAATGACACTTTGTGAAAAAAAAACAATTAAAATCAATTTCCGCTAACTTGTGACAAAAAAAAAAAATCTTCTATGAACTCACCATACATCTAACGGAATACCTTGGGGTGTCTTCTTTCTAAAATGGGGTAATTTGTGGGGTTCCTATACTGTCCTGGCATTTTAGGGGCCCTAAACCGTGAGGAGTAGTCTTGAAACGAAATTTCTCAAAATGACCTGTGAAATCCTAAAGGTACTCATTGGACTTTGGGCCCCTTAGCGCAGTTAGGGTGCAAAAAAGTGCCACACATGTGGTATCGCCGTACTCAGGAGAAGTAGTATAATGTGTTTTGGGGTGTATTTTTCCACATACCCATGCTGAGTGGGAGAAATATCTCTATAAATAGACAATTGTGTGTAAACAAAATAAAAAAATTGTCATTTACGGAGATATTTCTCCCACCCAGCATGGGTATGTGTAAAAATACACCCCAAAACACATTATACTACTTTTCCTGAGTACGGCAATACCACATGTGTGGCACTTTTTTGCAGCCTAACTGCGCTAAGGGGCCCAAAGTCCAATGAGCATCTTTAGGTTTACAGGGGTGCTTACAATTAGGCACCCCCCAAAATGCCAGGACAGTGAACACACCCCACAAATGACCCCATTTTGGAAAGTAGACACTTCAAGGTATTCAGAGAGGAGAATAGTGAGTCCGTGGCAGATTTCATTTTTTTTTGTCGCAAGTTAGAAGAAATGGAAACTTTTTTTTTTTTTTTTTTCACAAAGTGTCATTTTCCGCTAACTTGTGACAAAAAATAAAATCTTCTATGAACTCACCATGCCTCTCACTGAATACTTTGGGATGTCTTCTTTCCAAAATGGGGTCATTTGGCGGGTATTTGTACTATCCTGGAATTTTAGCCCCTCATGAAACATGACAGGTGCGCAGAAAAGTCAGAGATGCTTGAAAATGGGAAAATTCACTTTTGGCACCATAGTTTGTAAACGCTATAACTTTTACCCAATCCAATAAATATACACTGAATGGTTTTTGTTTTATCAAAGACATGTAGCAGAATAACTTTCGCGCTCAAATGTATAGGAAATGTTACTTTATTTGAAAAATGTCAGCACAGAAAGTTAAAAAAGTCATTTTTTTGACAAAATTCATGTCTTTTTTGATGAATATAATAAAAAGTAAAACTCGCAGCAGCAATCAAATAGCATCAAAAGAAAGCTGTATTAGTGACAAGAAAAGGAGGTAAAATTCATTTAGGTGGTAGGTTGTATGACCGAGCATTAAACCGTGAAAGCTGCAGTGGTCTGAATGGAGAAAAAGGCTCTGGTCCTTAAGGGGCGAAAAGACTGTGGTCCTCAAGTGGTTAAGGTCGCTCCTAAAATATTTTGATTTGCAAAAACAAAAACAAAATTGCGAGGCGAGAACCCCACAAAGTAGGGTATATAGTATATACTAAAAAGCAGAGCCGGGACAAGGTCCTCCAGCACCCAAGGCTGAGACACCAAAGTGCGCCCCTCCATCCCTGCCATCGCAGGCATCACACACTGATTGCTATTAGACTAAGAGGCGCCACAGGGCCCACAACCTCCCCAACACCTTAATATCTAGTTATCTGGCTTGCAGTCACTGCCATGTATCCCCTTTTCTTATTTCTTTCTGCTTCATACACAATTAGGAATGACAGCTGAATGAATTGTGCGCCCCCTCCTACACTGCGCCCTGAGGCTGGAGCCTCTCCAGCCTATGCCTCGGCCTGGCCCTGCTAGAAAGGTACAGGAGGCGCCCAAGGAGTTCAACTTAGTAAAAGAAAAAGGTTGTCACAGGCGCTTTAGACGATCCAGCATACCTTATTCGGGCACATATTTGACCTGAGGAAGCTGTCACTGTGCACTATATGTTTTTATTATTAATAAATTCGACAACCTTTTTCTTTTACTAAATTTAACTCCTTAAGAGTTTTTTTTATTCTGACACCTACTTTTGGGCGCCTCCTGTACCTGTCTAGTAAATACAGTCTATGCCGCATTATATGCCTTTTATAATTCTACATTTTTTTTTCTTATTGCTTGCTTTATTAGATCCAGCGAGCAGAGTGTGTTTGAAACCAAAGAATGCCAAGGATGCACTAAGCACCTATATAAATGCTAATTTTATCAGGGTGAGTTCTGCATGTTCATACTGTAGTGTTATGTTTGTGCTATATCACTTCTCTTGCTTAAAGGAAGCAACTACCCTCTGTACTGTAGTCCTCCTGGGCCCTCACTGGATTTCTGCAATCTTCCATTCAACAGATGTGCCCCTCTGAAAGCTGCATGCTTGGCCCCAGGCTGTGCACCTCCAGCAGAGCAGGATCATCCACCAGGCAATCTAGGCAGGTGATTGGGGCATAGTGGGTGTCAAGGGGCTCACCTGCCGCCTTCTCTGATCTCTCTCCACTTCAGCTTACCAAAAAGACTACAAGGAGGCCCAAAATCTTCTACCTTACCTAAAGCCCCGTTATATCTTAATCCATCTCTGACCTCCGGAAGCGTTCTGCGGTTGCTCAGTTCCTAAAAATTAGCGGCCAGCTTCCGGAGGGGCACAGCGGCTGAATACAAACAGTGGAATGGAGCAACAGTGATGGACCAGGACAGATAAAAAGAGACTGCAAGAGGCCCCAGGTCAATTTTATTTCACTTTAGGTTCCAGGAATAAAATCTACTCTCGATTTAAAGATTTCATAAGAAAAATAAGTTGTTTAATAATTCAAAGCACACTGGTTCTATCCTAGTCAATTTTCCTTTATATTAACAGTTGAAAATAAGAAATACTCTATATACTTGAATATAAGTCAACCTCGTGTATAAGTCAACAATATTTTACACTCTTAAAGGGACTCCGAGCAGTAAATAAATACAAAATTGGAACTAACCTGGAGCTTTCTCCACCCCGTCGTAGGTCGGGAGATCCCTCAGCGTCCCTCTGGCTCCGCTCCCAGGGCCTGGCCAGAAATGGCTCCCGGCGGCTCCCGGCGACAATGGGACCAAGTGTCGGGCTCCCTCTTCCGGAAAGATGCCGTCAGTTGCCACCACGCCGGCCGCCTCGCGTCATCACGGCGGCCGGCGTGATGACGTGAGGCGGCCGGCGTGGTGACGAATTACGTCATCTTTCCGGAAGAGGGAGCCCGACACTCGGTCCCAGTGTTGCCGGGAGCCATTTCTGGCCAGGCCCTAGGAGCGGAGCCAGAGGAACGCTGAGGGATCTCCTGACCTACAATGGGGTGGAGAAAGCCACAGGTAAGTTCCGATTTTGTATTTATTTACAGGTCAGAGTCCCTTTAAGCTGGAATTTTTGACTGCACTTGGGAACAAGGAAAAGTTAACAGCTGCACTTGGGGACCAGGAGGGGTTAATGACTGCACTGCATAAAGTATTGCAGCCTCCTGTCCCTTCACTGTAGCCAATAACTCCTCCAGGACCCCAAGTGCAGCAATTTTTCACTCCCCTTCCTGCAGCCCAGTATCTTTCTCCCTGCCCCTTTCCTTGTTAATTGTTGTGGCCAGAACTTTTAGACCTGTGTTTTCTTGCATTCCGTTATCAAGAAAGTGTCACTTACCACTGAGTAAATTTCTGCAAAGGGGAATGTCACTATTAGTACACACATTACTCAATGTGCTCAGTGTTGCTGTGACTTGTGTATAAGTCGACCCCTATACTTTTACTTTACTTTTATTTAGTGAGTCAGATCTAAATTTCTAGACTTATAGTCTATGTCAATTTAAAGGATGGGAATAAAGTTAAGACTAGAGTCATTTCAGTAGAAAAATACATATATTTACATAGATCTGTACAAGATTCATGAAAGAGGGACACATGAGAAAGAAAGAGGGACAGAGGGATTGGGATTTCAAAGAGGGACTGTTTGGAGCTATGCTTACAGTTGACTTGTCACTAGCAGTACACTTTGCATGCAATGGCAAGTTACATTATTATTCTGAGTAAAATAGAGGGAGGCAATATACCAAGTGTGAAAAATAACATCGAGTATCTAGACAGGCTATGGAAAACCAGTAGTGGAGTTTTTTTTAGAAGGCAAAAAGGAACAAAAAAGCCCTGCAGATACATTTACTTACACAGCTGTTGCTGATGAGCAGAACATGCCTGAGTGCAGGTTGGAACACACAGCTCTATATACAGTATTTTAAGACCCACTCTCTAAATGTTGAAAAGACCCACTCTCTAAAATGTTGACATTTTACTACCCATATATTCATTTTTTTGCAGCAGAATAAAATTCTCCGTATATCGTCTGTCACAAGGGGTGCTTTTTAATATCTGACAGATCTTTACCTGTAAACAAAGCAGCTGACAAGAGAGGGATTTCCATCTACACAGACTGACATGACTTCTAATTGCCATTACTTCTCTGCAAAAGTAACAGCTCATCATATGAAAGAGGCCTGGTGAAGAGAGAAGCCACTGTTTCTGTCTGATGATGAACAGCATGCCAGATCTTAAAAATTCGCATTTCTGAAATTTTTTGACAGAAAATATATGGAGGATTTTACTATGTTGCCATTGCCTAAATGACTGTAGGTATAGCAACATTTTTGCCGTAGTTGTCCTTTAAGGCTGTGGCTTTTCCACCAGTAATTCTGGATGCAGGCACACTTGGCCAACAACAGCAAACCATTATTTCCATGGCTCTACCTCTACCCACCATCTTGAAGTAATATATGCTTTTTGAATATATGCTGAACTGATAACATACAAGTACCGTCTGTTTCAAAGGGAGTCTGAAGTGAAAAGAAAACAAAACAGATACTTACCTAAGGAAAGGGAAGGCTCTGGGTCCTATAGAGCCTTCCCGATCTCCTCACGGTCCCTGACCCTCCCCCTCCCCCCCTGCAGGCCCTTTCACACCAGAGGGATTTTTCGGCGTTTTAACGCCACGGCCAAAGTTGGCGTTTTGCTAAGTAAAAGAAAGTCTATAGACTTTCATTTTACCTTTCACATCTAACTCGACGTTTTAGAGCGTTGCGTTTCAATGCTCCCAGGAGCTTTTTCAGGGCTGTTTACAGCCAAAGTTGGCTGTTGGCGTTTCAATGATAGTCAATCGAAAACGCCAACTTCAGCGTTTTCAAAGCCTTTTCAAAGCGTTTTACAGCTATCTTGTTCACTTATTTTTATAGAAGAAAAAAAAAAGGACGTTTTCATATGGGCTGTAAAGCTCTTTCAAAACGCTTTGAAAACGCTATGTATTGGCGTTAAGCAAAAGGCTGACTTACAGCCTTTTCTACTGCAGCCTCTAGTGTGAAAGAGCCCTAACAGTCTACGACACATTGGTCGTAGACTGCTCTCTTGCATGTTGGGTGGGCTTTGCGAGTCTTCAGAAGCACTCAGGCTTACAAAGAGGGGCCGCCTCCCCTTGCACATTCGGATATGCGCAGTACAGAGCCGCACATCTTTTGGAGCCCGAGTGCTCCCAAAGACTTGCAAAGCCTTCCATGGTGGGAGATTTGAACTGAGGATCCAGTGCTGGAATGCAGGGACCGTGAGGAGAACAGGAAGGATCTGTAGGACCCAGAGCCTTCCCTCTACTTAGGTACTCATCTATTTTTTATTATTATTTTTTCTTCATACTTGATTTAAGAAGGCAGTACTTTACAATGTTACACATAAGGATAACTTGTGAATGAACCCAAGTTTGCTCTGTGAAACTACACCCAATAGGAGTTATTTTGGGAGTGGTAAGAAAAAACCTATGCCCCCGCCAAACACACACACACACACACACACACACACACTCAAACACACTCACACACACTCTCAAACACACACACAAACACACACGCACACACTCACTCACACACACACTATCTCACACACACACTCACACACACACTCACACAAACACTCACACACACACGCACACACACTCACACACACACACTCACAAACACACACACCCACACACTCACACACACACTCACACTCTCACACACACACACTCACACACACACAAACACTCACACACACAAACACTCACACACACATACTCGCACACACACTCACACACACACTCACACACACACAAACACTCACACACACACACACGCACACACTCGCACACACACTCACACACACACTCTCACACACACACTCTCACACACACACACACACACACACGCACACACTCACACACACTTACACACTCTCTCACACACACACTCACCCACACACACAAACACTCACACACACAATCACTCGCACACACACTCACTCACACTCACACACACACACATACTCACACACACTCACACACTCGCACACACACTCACACACACATATACACCTGAACAGTGATGCCCCACGGTTGATGTCCCTGGGCGGTGACCCTTTGCCTAGGTTTTGTATATCCCTCTGCTAGGATGATGACACAGTGATATCATTATACTAATTATGACTTCTGTGATTTGCTGTAGGGTTACCGTGGAGCAGAGAAGACATACATTGCTACTCAAGGACCGATGATTAACACCGTAAATGACTTTTGGCAGATGGCTTGGCAAGAAGATGTTCCTGTTATTGTTATGATCACTAAACTCAAAGAAAAAAATGAGGTATCCTGAATCAATGGACTTGTTTCTCTCTTTTCAAAAAAAATGCATTCTTTTATCATACAGTGTAGAGTGTCACATGATGAAGCATCTTTATAAAAGTATATAATAATGATAAGAAGAAATTCCCAATCATCTCAGTGATTTCCTGTTGTGGCAGGTCTTAAGCTACATACACATGTGCGATCAATGACTAGCATAGCACCAGGGCCGGAGCTACCATAGGAAAAAATAGGCAATTGCCCCAGGGCCCCAGAGCCTGTAGGGGCCCCCAAGGTGTCCCTCCCCCATCTTAACTGTTGCTCTCCAGGGACTCTGCAGAGTCTGTTAAGTTGGGAGGTAGCTGGGGGAGGGTCAGCAGCCAGCTCAGGGGCCCAGGAGGGAAATTTGGCTACAACAAAGGGCCTCTAATGACGCTTTTTGGTCGGGGGGGGTCTGTTGGGGGCCCCCAGGCTAATTTTTCCCTAGGGCCCAATTGTTACTTGAACCGGCCCTGCATAGCACCAATGAAGAACTAATGCTGCAGTTGAAGAAAGGCCTTCAGTAAGCCCCTCTGGTCCAGGGTCCCTGGAGTGATTGCAACTGTGCATCCCAGACCTCTTTCACATGGGCGGCTGAAGGTGGTGAATCCACTTGCCTGTTGGCTGTTCCCATGTACTGCTCGGGTGCTTGCTAGTACTCAGCATAAACAGTGCAAAGGAAACCACTGCATTGAGTCACATCTGAACACTGCCACAGTCACACTCAGATGTGACCTGATGCTGTTCTTTGTTGCTGGGCAACTGCCCCATGGCCCTTAATCAATTCACTTTTTCTCCTAAGTTTTGTCTTAGGTGATATTTTCACACCTTAACAATAAAATGACTTTTAAACCACCAGCAAGCAAGAAAATACTCAGAATAATATTGATAGTACTTAAAGGGAATCTTAAGCCAGGTTAAAAAATGCAGTTTTACTTACCTGGGGGCTTCTACTGGCCCCCTGCAGTTGGCCTGTGCCCGCGCCACTACTCTAGGATTCACTCTACTGCGCCTGCTCAGAGCGCTCTTGGCGATGAGATCGCGAATGAGGACTCACGAGCAGCCAGGCACCGTGGCCAGCGACAGGCTCAGTTGCCCGAAGCTGAAACTGAGCCGCGGCGGGGGACTTGGACGATCCTGGAGTAGCGGTGCGGGCACAGGCCGACTGCAGGGGGCCAGTAGAAGCCCCAGGGAAAGTCAAACTGCATTTTTAAAGGACCACTACCGCGAATAATTTAATTTTCAGCCATCCCACAGTAGATGTAATAAGTATATAGAAGCTTTCCTGTGTCTTTTTATTTATTTATTTTTTTTGTGATGGCCCTTTAATTTTACATAGATCACTGTAATCTGTGGCCGTCAGTGCCTGACATAGCGCTGACGGACTTTTGTAAAAAAAAAAGAAAAGAAACAGGAAGGCTTCTATATACTTATTATATCTACTGTGGGATGACTGAAAATTAAATGATTCGCGGTAGTGGTCCTTTAATCTGGCTTAAGGATCCCTTTAATCACCTACTTTTTGGTACTTTTTCAATTGCAGAGTGCTGGAAAATAATTTTAAACAGAAAATGAAAAATTATCTCTTAGGGAAGAAAACAAAGACTAGCGACAATCTGCGTGTCTCTAGCCTGGCGGTTTTTATATTGGAGGACAGCAGAGCACAGAGAGAGACTGGGGGCGCACTATAAGGACACAGAGGGTAGGCATTATATGCCGAATGTGCCTCTGTGTCCTAATATTGATGGCAGAAACCCACCTCGGGTTCTCTTTAAGGCTAGGTTCACAGTGGGAGTTGAGTTGCGTTCCCCGTAACAGCAAGAACAGAACGGAACGGGAAAGTCAGGCTGATCATTATCCGCATTTTGTATCATAAGAAGTTAAAGGAATACTGTAGGGGGGTCGGGGAAAATGAGTTGAACTTACTCGGGGCTTCTAATGGTCCCCCGCAGACATCCTGTGCCCGCGCAGCCACTCACTGATGCTCCGGCCCTGCCTCCAGTTCACTTCTGGAATTACCGACTTTAAAGACTGAAAACCACTGCGTTGCCGTGTCCTCGCTCCCGCTGAGGTCACCAGGAGCGCACTGCGCAGGCACAGACCATACTGGACCCCCGTACAGTATTCCTTTAAGCATATAATCAATGAAAAGTATGTTTCACTGTCACTGTTAACTCACACGTTTTCTGGTAATTCACTGCAGGCAGTGCGTCGGGGTGGCGTTAAACTGCACCCATCACAGTGTTAAGATCACATAGGTGGTACATTGCATTACATTGTTACTGCACCGCAACACTGTGAATATAGCCTTACACATGCAAGCAATCATTACTGAGTGTTTCAGGTGATAAATGTCTAGCAGGGGTACTTACTTTTAGTCGTAAATTCGAGAGATCAACACATCATAGACATCAAGGGCTCTTAATTTGCTCCAACACTGATTGCAGGACATACAATGTAACTTCACTTCACATGGAAAAACAACAAAAAAGGTACAATAAAGATTATGTTTGCAGTGTGCATTTTTCACAAAATAGTATATGACTAAAAAGATACAAATGCTGATACATTTATAATCTGGTATTAATTCATGTTCCCTGAAGAGTCTATAAATGGCACAGATCCCTGCACCAGATGATCATGGCACTTGTTGCACCCACACATCATGAATTATATCCCACCTATACTGTCCATACAAGCAAGTGTGTGTCCTTAATGCAAGCCTTTCAGAGAGCTGTGTAGGGATTAGGCTAGTCAGGGTGAAACAGTATTTTTAGTCCTTTGTTTTCTATGTTTATAATTTCCCTTTGATTCATTGGGAGGAGTACGGGCCACAGTCAGATCAGATAATGTGACAATGTGAACATTTCCACAATGGGTGGCAGCTGAACTTTTCAGTATTTTTCTTTCCTCCTAATCATCTATAAGTGAGCTTGAAGCATGTTTTTAGGCAGTGCTCAGATCAAGCCTATTACTGCTCCAAGCTCCAGTGACTCTCCATAGCTCTCCAGGTCAGTGGGAAATGTTGTACTGCTTGCATGAAAATGCATAACAATGATATGGAATGATATAATTCATTCAGCTGGTCATTACAGAGTAATGGTGTGTGAGTTTGAAAGGGGTGATATCAAAACCCTGTGGCAAGCTTAATGTATACCATTCAGTTTGCAGTGCAGACATAGGTGTAGTAATATAATGTTCTTTCTAATAATGAGGATAGATGATGAAGAGAATGTAATGTGCAGTAACATGCAGCAACCAGGTGGAGGAGGTGGAGGTTGTGTTACATTGGATGCACACGGGCACGGCTGAGCTCTTATAGGTCATGGTAAGTGAACATCATTAGCATTCTAAATTAACTCTTTGGACTCTGTTATCAACTACCTAAGAAAATGATCAAATACCTATGTACAGTATGTATCAAATACAAAGATTCTTAGTTTGACACATATGTTAATATTGTAATTTAGGCAGTGGGTGAAGCCACTGGTAGTATATCGGTAAAATTATTGATATTCTACTATTGTGCACTCATTAGTACTGATAATAACATAGCAATACTTTTACTATGACTTTACCTAACCCTCTTCTTACACTAACCCGCCCTCTACCTTCTCCTAACTCTAGCCCCTCCCCCTTCCTCACCGTTATCTGCACCAAAATCTTTGCTGATAAAGCGTCCCTCCGCATGTGCATCCGGTGCACAAATTATCCATTGAAGCCACAGTTAACATTGCATTCTATGCAGCGCCCACAATACCAGTTGGCTGCCGGCACCCAATGGCAGTGGACAGTGCAGAGCTTCAGACTGGCCACTAGACCTGCAAAAAGGTGGCTAATGAGATTAGACTGCTGGAGCTCACATCCAGAAGAAGCATACATCACTGCCATTTGTGCTATGTTGTTAAATAAAAACATATTTGATTTCAATGTTCCTGTTATGCTGATAAATACTTGTGAGCATGATTTCCATAGTGGTCTTCAGTGTACAACTCATGTGGGCTGGTATAAAGCGGACCTGAACTCAGAACTTCCTCTCTGCTCTAAAAGATACACAACAGCATAGCAACCTTTAGGACGCATTTCCACTATTGCGAATTCACATGCGTTTTTTGCATGCAAATTCGCATAGCAATGCAAGTGAATGGGACTGTTTTCACTTGTCAGGATTCCTTTGCATTTTTCTGTGCAGAAAAAATTTGCATGGCAGAGCCATCAGAATTCACATATCGCATACCGCTATGCGAATCGCATACAATGTATTTAATAGGAAATTCGCATGAGGTTTGGCTATGCGAATTTTCATGCGAATTCGCATAGAAACAATGGAAAAGCACACCAGCACTGCCATGGTTAAATTCGCATACATCGTCATCCATGCGAATTTTCATGCGATTTCGCATGGAACGTCGCTTAGACCCGCATGCGAAATTCGCATCTGCATGCGAATTTTTAACGCGGCGATTCGCACCGCACAAGTGGAAATGCAGCCTTAAAGAAAAAACATTTATTTGTTACAGCTGATACACATCATGTAAAAAATCTGCAGTGTGTCTACTTTCTGCTTTCATGGAAGCAGACATATTGCTAACATCCTGTGTTTACCAATTAGCTGCTCTGTAATGGCAGAGGAGATTCCTGAGCTGACACAGCTGAGGGATCAAATTACAGATGTGATTAGTCACAGATGAGTGGGATTAGACGGGCTAAACTCTCTAAATACATACAGGGTGCATGTCTCTATGTTTTCCTTCTGTCCTGTGCAAGAGTTTAGGTCTACTTTAATAAAGGAACTGTGCTGTGCTGTATGTGCTCACTTAACCTCCTTAGCGGTAACCCCGTGCTGGACACGGGGTAAACCGCCGGAGGGTGCCGCTCAGGCCCTGCTGGGCCGATTTTCATAATTTTTTTTTTTGCTGGACGCAGCTAGCACTTTGCTAGCTGCGCCAGCACTCTGAACGCCGACGGCCCCCGCCCGATCGCCGCTATCTGATGCGGCACGCGGCCCCCCCCAGACCCCGTGCGCTGCCTGGCCAATCAGTGCCAGGCAGCGCCGAGGGGTGGTTCGGGACTCCCAATAACGTCCCGACGTACGTCATCCCGCCTCGTCGCCATGGCGACGGGGTAAGCCCTCCAGGAAATCCCGTTCTTTGAACGGGATTTCCTGATCGGAGATCGCCGAAGGCGATCGAAGCGGGCAGGGGGATGCCGCTGAGCAGCGGCTATCATGTAGCGAGCCCTGGGCTCGCTACATGATTTTAAAAAAAAAAAACAACTGCTGCGCTGCCCCCTGGCGGAATTTTTCATACCGCCAGGGGGGTTAAGCTATGTAATCAGATCCAACGGTTCACGGGTACAGATATAAGGACATCACTGCATATGACTCGCTGTATGGAGAGAGCCGCGTGACATTTCAGTGCTCTTCACTATGGGTTATGGGCTAAGTCCACGCTTACAATACCTGGCTGGACATTGAGTACTGTTTTATAGGTTAGCTCATTTGACAATATTTACGGGTATTTTCTTTGCAGAAATGTATGCTGTACTGGCCAGAGAAGAGAGGAATCTATGGAAATGTTGAGGTGCTTGTTAACAGCGTCAGTGAACATGACCACTATACCACCCGAGTTCTCACCCTAAAGGTAATATAGTATTTGTGAAATATTGTTGTGTGGATTTAGTGTAATAATATTGCATGTAACGCCTACCCATTCTTTTGTTTAAATCGCCCACTCCATAGTTATTGGGAACCGCTAAAGTTCCAGTGATAGCATCACATTGGGCTTCTGTCCAGGTCCCCTTTAGCCCCTGGAGTTTAGCTGCTATGTTGTCATAGCAGCCTGTCCTCCCACTTCCTATCCCCCTTGTTCAGCTATTCGAAACACATCAGTATAACAAATACCCTTCCTGATAATTAATCCTAATCACCACTTTTAATGTTGTTAACCTCTTCCTGATGCTTAAACCTAACCATCCCCTTTAACAAGAACTCTAAGGTTTCATACACACATCCAATTTTGATTGGCCAATGATTGGCCAAGTTTTTTACTTGCATGTAGTATGAAAGCTTACCTACACAATCTGGTCATAGTATATAAAATCTGTTGGCCCTCACACTACATGGAGGTGGTAAAATTGGCCAGTGATAAGCCAATGAAAATTAGTGTATATGTGTGTGTATGCACCCTAATGGTTTCCTTCCCTCTTCATATTAACCCTTGTCCTTTCTTGACTCCTAGATAAAACCTCCCCGAATGTTAGCCTTTTCTTCATGCGTAGTATCTTAATTTAAGTATTTAATTTTAATGTATTAACAGAAAGCTAAAAATAACCCTTGAAGGTTGCTAATCTGATGCTGGCATATAACTGAACACTAGTCTCAAAATAAACCCTTAGCACTGGTGTTTTAGTAATTATTATTCATATTAATCCGTTGTCCCCTAAAACTTAAAGGAAACCTTGAGAAGAAGTGAAATAAAAGTTTTACACATACCCTCTTTCCCTGAAAATAAGACCTACCCTGAAAATAAGCCCTAGCTGGAATTTTGAGCATGCTTGAAATATAAGCCCTACCCTGAAAATAAACACGAGGCCGAAGTTAAAGAGGAGGAAAAGGCAGCCAGCAAGCGGGGACACAGCTGTGCAGTGCCGATTGGGCACTAGTGTTGGGCGAACATCTAGATGTTCGGGTTCGGGCCGAACAGGCCGAACATGGCCGCGATGTTCGGGTGTTCGACCCGAACTCCGAACATAATGGAAGTCAATGGGGACCCGAACTTTTGTGCTTTGTAAAGCCTCCTTACATGCTACATACCCCAAATTTACAGGGTATGTGCACCTTGGGAGTGGGTACAAGATGAAAAAAAAATTTAGCAAAAAGAGGTTATAGTTTTTGAGAAAATCGATTTTAAAGTTTCAAAGGGAAAACTGTCTTTTAAATGCGGGAAATGTCTGTTTTCTTTGCACAGGTAACATGCTTTTTGTCGGCAAGCAGTCATAAATGTAATACATATAAGAGGTTCCAGGAAAAGGGACCGGTAACGCTAACCCAGCAGCAGCACACGTGATGGAACAGGAGGAGGGTGGCGCAGGAGGAGAAGGCCACGCTTTGTGAGACACAACAACCCAGGCCTTGCATGAGGACAAGAAGCGTGCGGATAGCATGCTTTGTACCGCCATGCAGTCATAAATGTAATAAAGATAAGTGGTTCAATAAACAGGGACCACGCGGCAACGCTAACCCAGCAGCAGCAGACGTGATGGAACAGGAGGAGGCGCAGGAGGAGAAGGCCACGCTTTGTGAGACACAACAACCCAGGCCTTGCATGAGGACAAGAAGCATGCAGATAGCATGCTTTGTACCGCCATGCAGTCATAAATGTAATAAAGATAAGAGGTTCCATAAACAGGGACCGGCAACGCTAACCCAGCAGCAGCAGCAGCACACGTGATGGAACAGGAGCAGGCGCAGGAGGAGAAGGCCACGCTTTGTGAGACACAACAACCCAGGCCTTGCATGAGGTACCGCCATGCAGTCATAAATGTAATAAAGATAAGTGGTTCAATAAACAGGGACCACGCGGCAACGCTAACCCAGCAGCAGCAGACGTGATGGAACAGGAGGAGGCGCAGGAGGAGAAGGCCACGCTTTGTGAGACACAACAACCCAGGCCTTGCATGAGGTACCGCCATGCAGTCATAAATGTAATAAAGATAAGTGGTTCAATAAACAGGGACCACGCGGCAACGCTAACCCAGCAGCAGCAGACGTGATGGAACAGGAGGAGGCGCAGGAGGAGAAGGCCACGCTTTGTGAGACACAACAACCCAGGCCTTGCATGAGGACAAGAAGCGTGCGGATAGCATGCTTTGTACCGCCATGCAGTCATAAATGTAATAAAGATAAGTGGTTCAATAAACAGGGACCACGCGGCAACGCTAACCCAGCAGCAGCAGACGTGATGGAACAGGAGGAGGCGCAGGAGGAGAAGGCCACGCTTTGTGAGACACAACAACCCAGGCCTTGCATGAGGACAAGAAGCGTGCGGATAGCATGCTTTGTACCGCCATGCAGTCATAAATGTAATAAAGATAAGTGGTTCAATAAACAGGGACCGGCAACGCTAACCCAGCAGCAGCAGCAGCACACGTGATGGAACAGGAGCAGGTGCAGGAGGAGAAGGCTATGCTTTTTGAGACACAACAACCCAGACCTTGCATGAGGACAAAAAGCGTGCGGATATAGCAGCAATGCTTTTTGCCGCCATGCAGTCATAAATGTAATACAGATGAGAGGTTCAATAAACAGGGACCGGAAACGCTACACCATCCCAGATGTTCATTGGTCATGTTACTTGGTTGGGGTCCTGGAGTGTTGCGTAGTCGTTTCCAATCCAGGATTGATTCATTTTAATTTGAGTCAGACGATCTGCATTTTCTGTGGAGAGGCGGATACGCCGATCTGTGACGATGCCTCCGGCAGCACTGAAACAGCGTTCCGACATAACGCTGGCTGCCGGGCAAGCCAGCACCTCTATTGCGTACATTGCCAGTTGGTGCCAGGTGTCTAGCTTCGATACCCAATAGTTGAAGGGTGCAGATGGATTGTTCGACACAGCTACGTCATCTGACATGTAGTCCTTGACCATCTTCTCCAGGCGATCGGTGTTGGAGGTGGATCTGCACGCTTCCTGTTCAGTGGGCTGCTGCTGCATGGGTGTCAGAAAATGTTCCCACTCCAAGGACACTGCCGATACCATTCCCTTTTGGGCACTAGCTGCGGCTTGCGTTGTTTGCTGCCCTCCTGGTCGTCCTGGGTTTGCGGAAGTCAGTCTGTCGGCGTACAACTGGCTAGAGGAGGGGGAGGATGTCAATCTCCTCTCTAAAGTCTCCACAAGGGCCTGCTGGTATTCTTCCATTTTGACCTGTCTGACTCTTTCTTCAAGCAGTTTTGGAACATTGTGTTTGTACCGTGGATCCAGAAGGGTATAAACCCAGTAATTGGTGTTGTCCAGAATGCGCACAATGCGTGGGTCGCGTTCAATGCAGTCTAGCATGAATTGAGCCATGTGTGCAAGAGTCCTACCAGAATCCTCATCATCCTCTTGTGAGCGTTGTGATAGTTGTTGTGATGCATCATAGTCGTCACCTTCCTCCTGGTCTGCTTCTGCTGACCATTCGCGCTGAATTGTGGAAGTCCAACGTGCACCGCTCTGGCCCTCGTCAGTGGTGGCATGAAATTCCTGCTCCAACTCCAGCTGTTCCTCCTCCTCTTCTTCGTCATAGCTGCTGGGGCCAGCGTTCCCTGAGGCGGATGGCCTGATGTTGGTACCATCACGCTGATCGTTTTCTCCTTCAGATTCCCCCAGTTGCATCATGACAGCTGTTTCCTTGATTTTCAACATTGACCTCTTCAGTAAACACAGCAGTGGTATGGTAATGCTGACTGAAGAGTTGTCACTGCTCACAAGCAACGTGGATTGCTCAAAATTTTGGAGGACTTGGCAGAGGTCCAACATGTTGGCCCAATCGGATCCACAGAAGCTTGGCAGCTGTCCGGATGCGCCTCGGTACTGCACCGTCATGTACTGGACCACTGCACTCTTCTGCTCACAAAAGCGTGCTAGCATGTGCAGCGTAGAATTCCAGCGCGTAGGGACATCACACAGCAAGCGATGGTGGGGGAGATTGAAGCGCTCCTGCATCTTGGCGAGTGCCCCCGAAGCAGTACTGGAATTTCTACAATGTTTGGCCACTCGACGCACCTTCAACAGAAGATCGGCCACGCCTGGGTATGTCCTCAGGAACCGCTGAACTACTAGGTTCATCACGTGCGCCAGGCAAGGGATGTGTGTCAGCTTAGCCAACCTTAAAGCGCGAATGAGATTACTCCCATTATCACACACAACCATGCCCGGTTTCAAGTCCAGCGGTGCCAGCCACAAATCCGTCTGTTCCTTTATTCCCTTCCAAATTTCCTTCCCTGTGTGCTGCTTATCCCCAAGGCAGATCAGCTTCAGCAACGCTTGCTGACGCATGCCAACAGCTGTGCTGCACTGCTTCCACGATCCTACTGCTGCTGGGTTAGCGTTTCCGGATGAGGTACAGCTTTGAGATGCGTTGGAGGAGAAGGAGTCAGAGAGGTAGGTGCTGCTGTTGTTATCCAGTGGGAGGGACGGCGGTGCAGCTGTTTGCGGCGTGGGCAACACCCGCGCCGTAGCAGGTGAGGAATCGCTGCCAGGCTCCACAAGGTTCACCCAGTGCGCGGTAAGGGAGATGTATCGACCCTGGCCGAACGCACTCGTCCAAGTGTCAGTGGTGAGGTGAACCTTGCAGGCAACGGCATTCTTCAAGCTTCGGGTTATTTTGCTGACCACGTGCTCATGCAACTCAGGCACTGCAGAGCACGCAAAGTGGTAGCGGCTGGGAACCACGTAACGTGGGATGGCCACTGACATCATGCCCTTGAAGCTGTTTGTCTCCACCACTCGATATGGCAGCATTTCGCAGGCCAGAAGCTTGGCTATGCTGGCTGTTACTGCCACGGCCCGGGGGTCATTTGCTGGCAATTTCCTCTTGCGCTCAAACATCTCCGACACAGACAACTGAACCGTAGCGCTGCACACGGAAGGGCTGTTGGTTGTTGTGTTTGATGAACACTGGGAGACCTCAAGAGCACTACTCCGGAAAGTGACAGTGTCAGCGTCGTCTGATGTTTGTGAATGTTGTGAACCACGCAATGGCTGGGCTACTGCTGCTGCTGAGGCGGGTCTGGTGGTGAGTCTGGTGAACCCAAGGGAGGCAGTGTTGCTGGTACCCTGTCCTGCCGCGTTTGCCCACAGAGTGGGATGTTTGGATAGCATGTGGCGGCTCATGCTGGTGGTGGAGAGGTTGTTAATACTTTTCCCCCTGCTCAGGCGAGTCTTGCACACCTTGCAAATCGCCATGGTAACATCCTCAGTGCAGTCTTCAAAGAAAGCCCAGACTTTGGAGCACCTGCCTCCTTGCTGGCGATTTCTGTTTCCTCCTCTTTTGCCTCTCACTCTAACTTCCACGCTTGTGGTGCCTGAAATTGCGCGCCGCCTACCTTGTGGCACAAGGCGAACTCGTGCAGCAGTGGGTTCTTCAACAGACTCATCTGTGCTGCTGCTACGACAGCGATGTTCTCGTTCACAAATAAAATCTGGGTCTCTGTCCACATTGTCCATACCCTCCTCTTCCATCTCCTCAAACTCGTCATATGTCATTGTGGGGGCCGCCGCCGTGGAGTAGAGCTCCCCAGAACAACCTCTGCGCAGCTCACTCCAACGTCGTCTTCCAGATCTTGTCGGCCGACCTCCTGCAATTGCAACCCCTCCTGCCCAACTTGCTCTGGGATTTGGGTTTCCGAGTCCTCCTCGGACTCGCCTTGTATTTCAGTGCGCGGTGCATTTCCCACAGTTAATGGTTGTGAATCCGGGCACAACATTTCTGGCTGTTCCTCCATTGACCTTTCATAGGTGGAAGTTTGTTGGGCTGGGAATAGCTCCTGCGAATACCCCATTGTGTCCTGAGGTAATTCATAGGACTGGTTATCTGGCAGTTGTGTGCGTGGTGTCGCTGCCGGTTGTGTCAGCTTTGTGCCCACTGGCTCCTTGTAACTGGCTGAGGACTCGGACCTCGTGCGTGATGTGCTGGTGCTGCTTAACCCACTGCTGGACGCTTGAGAGGTCATCCAAGTAATTATCTGGTCCTGTTCTTTTGGATTTGTGAGGGTTGTTGTCCTGGACAACATGGGCGGTATTGAGTGGGTTTTCTTGGGTGCTCCCCTGTGGCCTGTACGTGAACCGTCAGGGGAAACACCTCTTCCCTTGCCCCTTCCTCTTTCACCGGATTTCTTCCTCATTTCACTTATCCTTACAGTACACGCTGACTGGCAGCAGTGACACAGAGTGTCAGTAAACAATGGTATATAGTCTGGCTGAGCTGTGTAAACAGAGTGTCAGTAAACAACGGTATATAGTCTGGCTGAGCGGTGTACACAGAGTGGCAGTAAACACAATGCTATATATAGCGTGGCTGAGCGAGGTGCACAGTGGCATTACACACAATGCTATATTAGTCAGGCTAAGCCGTGTACACAGAGTGTCAGAAAACACAATGCTATATATAGCGTGGCTGAGCGAGGTGCACAGTGGCAGTACACACAATGCTATATAGTCAGGCTAAGCCGTGTACACAGAGTGTCAGAAAACACAATGCTATATATAGCGTGGCTGAGCGAGGTGCACAGTGGCAGTACACACAATGCTATATTAGTCAGGCTAAGCCGTGTACACAGAGTGTCAGAAAACACAATGCTATATATATAGCGTGGCTGAGTGAGGTGCACAGTGGCAGTACACACAATGCTATATATAGCGTGGCTGAGCGAGGTGCACAGTGGCAGTACACACAATGCTATATATAGCGTGGCTGAGCGAGGTGCACAGTGGCAGTACACACAATGCTATATATAGCGTGGCTGAGCGAGGTGCACAGTGGCAGTACACACAATGCTATATTAGTCAGGCTAAGCCGTGTACACAGAGTGTCAGAAAACACAATGCTATATATATAGCGTGGCTGAGCGAGGTGCACAGTGGCAGTACACACAATGCTATATATAGCGTGGCTGAGCGAGGTGCACAGTGGCAGTACACACAATGCTATATATAGCGTGGCTGAGCGAGGTTCACAGTGGCAGTACACACAATGCTATATATAGCGTGGCTGAGCGAGGTGCACAGTGGCAGTACACACAATGCTATATTAGTCAGGCTAAGCCGTGTACACAGAGTGTCAGAAAACACAATGCTATATATATAGCGTGGCTGAGCGAGGTGCACAGTGGCAGTACACACAATGCTATATATAGCGTGGCTGAGCGAGGTGCACAGTGGCAGTACACACAATGCTATATATAGCGTGGCTGAGCGAGGTGCACAGTGGCAGTACACACAATGCTATATATAGCGTGGCTGAGCGAGGTGCACAGTGGCAGTACACACAATGCTATATTAGTCAGGCTAAGCCGTGTACACAGAGTGTCAGAAAACACAATGCTATATATATAGCGTGGCTGAGCGAGGTGCACAGTGGCAGTACACACAATGCTATATATAGCGTGGCTGAGCGAGGTGCACAGTGGCAGTACACACAATGCTATATATAGCGTGGCTGAGCGAGGTGCACAGTGGCAGTACACACAATGCTATATTAGTCAGGCTAAGCCGTGTACACAGAGTGTCAGAAAACACAATGCTATATGTATAGCGTGGCTGAGCGAGGTACACAGTGGCAGTAAACAATGCTATATATAGTGTGGCTGAGCGAGCGGTGTACTACTGTTCCCAGCAGCGACACACAATGACTGGGGGGGACCCTGGCTAGCGTGGCTGGAGAGCGAACTACCCTGCCTGCCTACCCAAAGCTAAACCCACAGACAAATGGCGGAGATATGACGTGGTTCGGGTATTTATTTACCCGAACCATGTGACCGTTCGGCCAATCAGAGCGCGTTCGGGCCCGAACCACGTGACCCGTTCGGCCAATCACAGCGCTAGCCGAACGTTCGGGGAACGTTCGGCCATGCGCTCTTAGTTCGGCCATGTGGCCGAACGGTTTGGCCGAGCACCGTCAGGTGTTCGGCCGAACTCGAACATCACCCGAACAGGGTGATGTTCTGCAGAACCCGAACAGTGGCGAACACTGTTCGCCCAACACTATTGGGCACCAGTCCTGTTATTCCAGCACACAGCAAGGTTATTAGCTGTGTGCAGGGATGACAGGGCAGGTGTTTGATCAGTATAGCAGCATACCTTTAAATCCAGGAACAGCACAGTATAAAGGGACAGGAAATGGTTTGCTGAGAGACACTTCCTGATAGAAATATGAGACATCCCTGAAAATAAGCCCTGAGTACCTGAGGCTTCTTCCAGCCCTCTCCGCATGGATCACTCCCACAACGTCTTCCTCCGCCTCCTCGCTTATTTGGTAGAAGCCCCATGAGCTTGGCCAGGTTGGGGCATATTGCGCATGCACGGCCTGTCTACGTGCTTGCGTCTCGCCACACTCCGTTTCACTCTCATCAGGACTCTGCATAGGGAAGGTGGGAGGGAGGCACTTGGGGAGGGGAGTGAGCCACCTTTCCATCATCAGGTGCCTGTAGGCACGTGCCTACAGTGCCTTACGGTAAATCCAGCCCTGCATATACATACACATTCATTTTCATAGAACGTCAAAAGGCATCAACTATTCAGTCCCTTCAAGACATTTCCCTCTGATCGGACCCTATGCTAACACTAACCCTGTACCAGGTAGAACAATGCTGGCTGGTGTCTTGTACATTATACCACAATAAGAAGAGCATGTATCTGAACTATTGGCCTGTAGGGTGTAGGGAAGCTTAGCATAGGGTTCATTGGGAGGGAAACACTTTGCTGCCTGGCTTAAGAACATTTCTGAACACTTCAGTGAAGTGAGAATCACTATTGTAAATACCGCCAGAAGGGCATTTGTCACTGTGTGTGGAAACATCCACTGTGTGTATAAGTTTTAGTTCGCAATATCAATGTGTGTTGTATTGGCTCAGTACTCTTCAATTTATTTATTAATGACCTAGTAAATTAAGTAGAAAGTAATGTTGCAATTTTTGCAGATGATACAAAATTGTGCAGAATTTTCAACTCTCGGGAGGATAGTGACATATTGCAGAAGAATCTGGATAGGATGGCTATATGGGCACATAAATGGCAGATAAAAATTCAATGTTGAAAAATGTAAAGTCATGCATTTTGGATGTACCAATTATCTAGCACCATACAAAATAAATGGGATACAGAAGGGGACGTCAAACTTGGAGAAGGACTTAGAAGTACTCATTGACAACAAGTCAAATAATCGTATTCAATGCCAAACTGCTACAGCTAAAGCAAATACAATTTTGGGATGCATTAAAAGGGAAATAAAAACGTGGGATGCTAGCATACTACCCCTGTTTAACTCCATAGTAAGGCCTCATCAACAAAATTGATCAGAGGGATGGAAGGTCTCACTTACCAAACAAGGTTAGATCAACTGGGCTTATTTAGTCTGGAGAATAGATGCCTAAGAGGAGAGCTAATTAACATGTATAAATACATCAGAGGGCAATAGAAAAACTTGGCAGATAACCTTTTTGCCCCTAGGCTTGTGCAAGGAACAGGGGGCATGATCTGGGCATAGAGGAAAAAAGTTTTAGCCATTTATTAAGCAAATGTCTCTTTACAGTAAGAGTGATTAAAATGTGGAATGTATTACCACAGGAAGTAGTTGTAGCAAATTCTATATCTGTGTTAAAGGGGGCTTAAATGCTTTTCTTGCATTGAAAGACATCCATAGCTATAATTACTAGGTAATGTCCAGTGGTTTTGATCCAGGGATTTTATCTGAATGCCATCTGGAGTCGGGAAGGATTTCTTTCTCTTTTGGGGCTTATTGGACCATGCCTTGTAAGGGTTTTTTACCTTCCTTTGCATCAACTGGGATATGTGAGGTTGTATGTTAGTGTTGTACCTTATTTTCTGGTTAAACTCATTGGATGTATGTCTTTTTTTAACCTAAATAATAATGTTTTATTGGGTCACAATTTAACCTATTTAACCATTTATGCCTCCAGGACGTAGTACCTAAGTCCAGGAGGCCACGTGCGCGTCCACGCGCTCCCGCGGCCGATCGCGCGCGTGCACGCGCACTCCCGGCCGCGGATTCGGTAGCCCAGGAATCAATGTATCGGGCTATGGTGCCCGATCACTGATTCCTCTCCCCCGCTGAAAAAGCGTCAGCTTCTCTCGAAAGCTACGCTTTTTCTGAAGCTCTGTCGCTCTAAGCGTACATTGTACGCTTAGAGTGACGTCATGTAAACAAACTCAAGATTGCCATCTTGTGGCCAAAAAGTAAAACTACAAGTAACAGTAAAAAAACATTACAATACACAAATATTTCCCCAAATAAAACACTATTTATATCCCACCCTCCCAAAAATGTCCACATAAAATGTTTAATAAAAAAAAACAAAACATTACTATAAAAAAACAACACATAAATATTTACCTAAGGGTCTAACCTTTTTAAATATCTATGTAAAGATGAAATATTTCTCTCTATTTTTTTTTTTATAAGCTTGTAAATAGTGATGGATGCAAAACGGAAAAAATGCTCTTTTATTTCCAAATAAAATATTGTCACGATACATTGTGATAGGGACATAAATTAAATGGTGAAATAACTGTGACATATGGGCAAATACAATACGTGGGTTTTAATTATGGAGGCATGTTTTATTTTAAAGCTATAATGGCCGAAAACTGACAAATAATGAATTTTCTCATTTTTTTTCTTATTCTTACTGTTAAAATGCATTTACAGTAAGGTAGCTCTTAGCAAAATGTACCCCCCAAAGAAAGCCTAATTGGTGGCCGAAAAAACAAGATATAGATCAGTTGATTGTGATAAGTAGTGATAAAGTTATAGGCTAATGAATAGGAGGTGAACATTGCTCGGATGCATAAAGTGAAAACGACTGAAGGCTTAACTGGTTAAGGTCCACAGAGAAATGTGCAAATTTTTGCGGATTTGTTTTCCTAAAGTCAATGCCAAATGCTAATATCAAAATGAATGGCAGTCATCTGAAATGATGTGGCTTACATTAGCCTCTTGCTTTAGTTCCTTTTTAAATATGGTAGCGTAAGATTTCTTTAATTTTAAATGCAGAGTTCTTAGTTATAACAACAATAACATTTCTATAGGACTTTTCTTCCATAGGACTCAAAGCGTTTAGGCTTTCTCAGATTTAGTAGTTGGGAGGAGTAGGATGAAGTATTCACACAACAAAAATTGTATTTCTGCAAATGCCAAACTGAACTATTTCTGCAAAATGCCAAACTAGTTATATGTTCTTTGCCAAAACCATACAACATTTTTCCATAATCAGCTATCTCTCACTACTCTCAGTTATCCTATATGTAGTTAATGTAATAGAACAGGCTGTTCATTATGGCAGCAGGGCTATTTTTAGGCATAGGCAAAAGCATAGGCAAACAAGGCAGACGCCTATCGTGACACCTGTCAGAGGGAGAACCACAGAGCTAATCTTAGCACACTGTGCTTTATGGAATTCTTTTGTAGGGGGGCTCAGTGATTTCTAGTTACGC
Source organism: Hyperolius riggenbachi (assembly GCF_040937935.1). Lineage (NCBI taxonomy): Eukaryota > Metazoa > Chordata > Amphibia > Anura > Hyperoliidae > Hyperolius > Hyperolius riggenbachi. The sequence goes on from NC_090648.1 coordinate 311,845,976, forward strand.
CCCTGATTGAGTGTTAATAATAGCAACCATTTCTTTTTCTTACAGCAAGGAAGTCAGTCCCGCACTGTTAAGCATTACTGGTACACCTCGTGGCCTGATCACAAGACCCCAGACAGTGCGCAGCCTCTGCTTCAACTAATGCTAGATGTGGAAGATGATAGGAAATCATTCACTGGTAGAGGACCCGTGGTAGTGCACTGCAGGTAATGCTTAGTCAGTAATCTCTCCTGTCTTTTGCATCGTCATAGCATCAGCAGTGACTGTACTCATCTACCGACCAAATAGTTACTGCAATTTTATGCTTTGTGCACTTATCTGATTTTGCTTTTTATACACACACACACACACACACACACACACACACACACACACACACACACACACACACACACACACACACACACACACACACACACACACACACACACACACACACACACACACACACACACACACACACATATATATATATACAGTATATGTATGTATTTAAAAAAAAAATCTGGACATAGCACTATGCAGGGGTCACAGCTGAAGCAGCAGGGATTTTCAAGAGGGGGATTCCTGAAAGGTCTCCCTCAGCCACGCACAATACAGTATAATAATATGGTAGGACATCATGCTAGGTACACATAATGCAATTTCCCATCCAACTGACCTACTGACAACGGGATTGATCAGGAGCAGTGAAAACAGATAATAATAAGGACAGCCGACATTGTTAATGAAGGGAAAGTGAAGCATTCACCCAGCAGGGGCACATGGCTGTGCTCATACCTGGCTTTGAGCTCTGTAAAGTTCCCCAGAGCTGCTCCATGCTATGTACACATTCCTGCTCCATCCAAAGTCAACTGTAGCAGGGAAAGAAAAGGGGCAATGCTGTGAGATGCAGGATACGTGCAGATATTCTGGTGTTTCAACTTATGCCTGTCCCCAGACACTGTCCAGGACCTGCTCTGAGGGGGGATTCTGGGCAGCTGTAATCCCCCCTGCATTTGCCTATGAGCATATTAAATCACACCTTAAGTATGTAAAAACTTTAAGTTTGAAAAGCTGGTGGGTCAGAGCACTTACTACTGACCATCCTCCTTGTGCTCATTCCTTCTGTTACCCACTCCTAGAAGTTTCTGCTCCACAACCTTCTGGAAATTCACAGGGCAATGAACAAGAGATTCTAAACTGTACATCTGTGACTTACAACGTGCAAAAGAAAATGCTTGTGCACATCTTCTTTCTTTCATGCACAAGCGCTTCCCTTTACTGGGCATGTGTGGTTTTAAACTCACAAATCCCCTATTCAAAAGTGCTTGTGCAGGGCCATAGGTGCTTCCTGGATAATATTTGCCATAGGCCTCTTGCGCACTACATGCGATTCTGATTTGCGAATTTTAATCAATTTTCACATACAATTTAGATTTCCGATTATTAATCGGTACTGCAAGCTGCGTTTTTTTCTGCGTTTTTTCTTTTGATAATCCGGGGAAAATTGGAATTGCAAATCGGAATCGCAAATTGGATTTGCAGTGTGCAGGGAGCCTTAGAGGTCAGGGTTGGGAGGACCATGAAGAAAATGAGTCGCAGGAGCAGTTTCAGCAGTAAGTTATTTAACTCACCATGGGCTTAATTTAAAAAGTAATTTTTGGCTTAAGGTGTACTTTATAGTATGCCTGAACACAGTGTTACAAAAAGTCGATTTTTTACTTACCTTGGGCCTCTTCCAGTTACCCCATCCCCCTTCACCGTACTTCTTCAGGTTCCTCAGTGTACATGTGCAGTAAGGTAGCAAAAGACTTGACTTTAATGTGCAGGTGTTAAGCATTAAATCATTCAATTTTTTTTTTCATTGTCATTTGCTCGATATTACAATTGATATAATGATCAGTATAGCAATCAATTATTTTACTACTGACTAAAGATCAAGATCCCAGATCGATCTTTCAATAGATTTTAGCCCTTAATATTGATCGAAAGATGTGATTTATCAATCATATTATATCACAAATCTTGAAATCTACTTTTTTATTTCCGATCGATTAGATGTTTTATCTAGTCAAATAACTTATTGGGCAAGAACATTGTACGGTATATGGCTACCTTCAGGATGGCAGGCAACTACACCCAGTCACCTGTCTACAGGAGGCCAGCCTGTAGACCAGGCAAGGGCAACCTTGGCCCTCCAGCTGTTAAGGAACTACAAGTCCCACAATGCATTGCAGGAGTCTTACAGCCACAGTGATGAATCATAAAGGCAAATGCATTGTGGGACTTGTAGTTCCCTAACAGCTGGAGGGCCAAGATTGCCCATGCCTGCTATAGACACACTGCATTGTACTGTTTCCTGGTGTTGTAGAAGGTATTATAGGTTGTAACTTTATTCAGAAACAGAACAAAGAGATGTAAAAGTGTACGTAAAATAAAACATCGCAAACTAATACTACGCATAAGTTCATAAAACCTAAATAGCATGCTGAATTGAAATAGACACACATGCAAAACAAATTTTGTCAGTGTGTCAGTAACTGAGCAAGGTGGACATGATCACCATGGTTGGCCACCATGAAAAAAGATGAATAATTCCTAAAGGAATACATGTGTATGACTTATGATTGCCTTCAAATGTCACATGTGTGTTTCATAGTGTACACACACCGAATGCCATATCCTGACTACACACGTAAAATGTTTTCCTTCACAAGGCCTGCTTCCTGTGCAGGAGGCTGATTGGAATGTGCTAAGGAAGTATGGGGTGGCCAGAGCAAAGTCTTTCTGGGAAAAAGAGAGCAGCATGTGCTTTCTTATATAATGGTTCTTTTTTATGTACAAAACCATATGAATGTGTACAACAAGGTTATATTATTCTACGAGAAGTATTTCTTTGTTTAATAAGACGTCCTCCAAAACAATTTTTTTGCCAGTTGTCTTTTTTTGATTTTAGCTTTGGATGGAGTCAGGCAGCTAATAGCGGTGCCAGATTATTGATGACACATTGGCCCTGATTCAATTCACTTTTTCTCCTGAGTTTTCTCCTAGGAGATCATACTTCATCTCTTTTAAATACCTTTTCAGTACTTTGCAATTGAAAAAGTATCAAAAGGTAGGTGGATAAAGTACTGTCAACGTTATTTTGACAATTTTCTTGCTTGCTTGTGGTTTAAAATATGTTATATAGAGAAGGTTGGAAAATATCACCAAGGAGAAAACCTTAATGTAATTGCATATGAGCCCTATCAATAAAATGCCCTTCAAGCTTCAAGAAAATACTGAGGCCGGCTTCACACTGGGTATTGGTGGCAGTGGTGCGTTGCGGCCTGGCGGCACCGTACCGTCAAAAACAGGCCTTCAGGGATTACCGCGTTAACACTCGGTAATCCCCTTCTGGAGAACAGCCAAACAGGAAGTGACACTCGCTTGCGCTTACTTCCTGTTTCAGAAAAACGGAAATTGTAAAAATACGCTTCCGAGCATGCGTGCTGCAACACCACCCTGTGAGTTTAAAAAAAAAACTGCGTCGCCATTGACTTACATGACTTTAATTCTGCCGCAGGTCACCGCAGAACCGCACAATAACGTAGATCTGTCCTTGCATTGGGGATGCGGCGAAAAATGTCACTTCCGTCGTATCGTGGTATGAACATAGACTTTCATTGGGCTGCGGTAAAATTACCGCACCACACCACGCCAGTGTGAAAGATAATTTTGACAGTACTTTTTTGCCTACTTTCTGGTATCTTTTCAATTCCAGAGTGCTGAAAAGTTATTTTAAACAGAAAAATATGAAAAAATGATCTTCTTGGAAGAAACTTAGGAGAAAGCAAGCTCCCGCTATTTGTAGCCGCATTTTGTATTGTGGGCAGCCCTGTCGCCTACTATTTATCGGGCGCTGTGGACAGTCAAATTTCCACCCATAGCCGCTATTTATACACAGTAGGTGCCTAAGGCGGCACCAAAGCTTCAACGGCTCATGGGCACCCAAATTTCCTGTTACCCATGGTGCTGCTCCCAGCAGCCTCAGAGCCAGTATATACCATGCTATAGAAGAAGAAGGAAATCCCTGCTTCTTTAAAGGATACCCGCGGTAACATGTGACATGATGAGCTAGACATGGGTATGCACAGTGCCTAGCACACAAATAACTATGCTGTGTTCCTTTTTTTTCCTTCTCTGCCTGCAAGAGTTAAATATCAGTTATGTAAGTGGCTGACTCAGTCCTGACTCAGACAGGAAATGACAACAGTGTGACCCTCACTGATAAGAAATGTCAACTATTAAACACTTTCTTAGCAGAAAATGAGCAGGAAAGAGATAAAAGGGATCAATAGTTCATAGATTTTAGCTGTGGCATACTTCAATGAATGTGTCGTTGAGCAAAAACAATAAAACAGTTCAAACTTAAAAAGTAGATTTAAACATAAAATAAAACTGTGAAATATCTTAAAAAGTCATTTTTAGAAGAAAGAAAATAGATCTTATTGTTTATTTCATTAGTTTATTTTCACCTCGGGTGTCCTTTAATAAAAGAAAGAAGACATGCAATAATACAGGGTTATTATCAATTGAAATAATGTATTCTTTAAAGGCTGTAATGCACTTTATTCATCTTTGAAATACACAGAAGAAACAGTCACTGTAGCAAAAGCAATTATGCTCAGAGCAGTGGGAACCTGAGGCCAACAAATAGAGGAGGGCACAGCAGCGGGAACCTGAGGCCAACAGATAGAGGAGAGCACAGCAGCGAGAAACCTAGGCCAACAGATAGATGAGAGCACAGCAGCGGGAAACTGAGGCCAACAGATAGAGGAGAGCACAGCAGCGGGAAACCTAGGCCAACAGATAGATGAGAGCACAACAGCGGGAAACCTAGGCCAACAGATAGATGAGAGCACAACAGCGGGAAACCTAGGCCAACAGATAGATGAGAGCACAACAGCGGGAAACCTAGGCCAACAGATAGATGAGAGCACAACAGCGGGAAACCTAGGCCAACAGATAGATGAGAGCACAACAGCGGGAAACCTAGGCCAACAGATAGATGAGAGCACAGCAGCGGGAAACTGAGGCCAACAGATAGAGGAGAGCACAGCAGCGGGAAACCGAGGCCAACAGATAGAGGAGAGCACAGCAGCGGAAAACTGAGGCCAACAGATAGAGGAGAGCACAGCAGCGGGAAACCTAGGCCAACAGATAGATGAGAGCACAACAGCGGGAAACCTAGGCCAACAGATAGATGAGAGCACAACAGCGGGAAACCTAGGCCAACAGATAGATGAGAGCACAGCAGCGGGAAACTGAGGCCAACAGATAGATGAGAGCACAGCAGCGGGAAACTGAGGCCAACAGATAGAGGAGAGCACAGCAGCGGGAAACTGAGGCCAACAGATAGAGGAGAGCACAGCAGCGGGAAACTGAGGCCAACAGATAAATACGTGCTGCAAGGACATATCAAATTGTATGTTTAGTTAATTGATATTTCTGTTATTTCAGTGCGGGAATCGGAAGAACAGGCTGCTTCATTGCCACATCTATTGGTTGCCGTCAGCTGAAAGATGAAGGCGTTGTTGATGTGTTAAGCATTGTCTGCAAGCTACGAATGAACAGGTAAGGATATGTAAACAAACAATAGGCAGCCTGGATGCAGAAGAATGTAACCTGTGACTTTGTAGCAGATGATATTCTGCAAAGCACAGACAAGTAGTAGTTAGGCATAAAGCTTAATTTTAGACACATGGAGGGTTTAAGTTAATTGTTGAAGGTTGATGATGCCAGCTATGCCATCAGAATGCAGTGTACTACCCTTCCATGTCTTCATGTTATGACATGGTTGTATTATTATTCTACACAGAAGTATAGTAACGTGTAAAATAATCTTATTATGAGTGTTATGAATATAAATATGAACAATTTTATGTTATAATATATTCATAGATCCCAACTGTCCCTCTTTGGGAAGGACAGTCCCTCTTTGGGAACCCAGTCTCTCTGTCCCTCTTATTTCCTCATTTGTCTCTGTTTCAGGACTCATGTACAGATCTATGTAAATATGTGTATTTTATCTACTGAAAGATGTGTTTATTGACTCTAAACTTTATTCCCATTCTTTATATCAATGTTTTTTCTTTTCAAATGTTAATATAAAGGAAAATCAGCCAGAATAGAAAGGATCAGTGTGGTTTGAATTATTTTAAAAAAACAAAACATTTTTATTTTAAAATGTGTATAGTATGCATGACTAGGAGTGTGTCCAGGGGTGATTAGGGGTATGTCAGGGGCATGGCTTAAGTGTCCCTCTTTTTTTCTTATCTCAAAAAGTTGGGAGGTATGTATATTAACAATGTTGCAGTTTGAAGATGTTATATTGTGGCAAAGGGCCTGCCATTTATAGTTACACTATTAAGATTATGAAGTCCATAGAGATCTGATCCACAAGGCAAAAACTAGGAGAGAGGACACCATTATGGCCCAGCGATGGGATTCAAAACCCAAGTTTCTCCCTGTAGCAATTTGTAAATTCAATGAGTGTGTCTCTTCATTCTAAAAGTGGAACCCTTTAATGGCTGCAAAACACAGAGGCCCCCAGAAATGAATCAAATCTGAAAGGATAGGTATACTTTTTATTTTTTAATATTTAACATATTCATATTTCCCCCAGGAACCTGCAAGAAATGAAAACAATGGTGATACCATTTTGAGTGCTTCCTGGGTCATCTAAGGGCTGACAATTTTAATTATAAAAATCAGTTTCTGAACCACTGACCACTAGAGGGAGTACCTCTGTCAGTAGAGTAACTCATTTTCTATTATTCAGAATGCTGAACAGTATCTTTTTCAGCAGAAGAGCTTTCTCTTGTGGTTGAAAGATCAGAAGCTTTTTTTCACAGTCAGTTGCTTCAGTTGCTGCAAATCCTGAGTGGCAGTAGACCCAGAAAGCAGCAGAAAAGGTGAATACTGTCACAGGTTTTTTTTCCTACAGGTACCCAGGACAAGAGGAATAAGGCAAATGTACCTAAATTGTTCCAACTGTTTCATCGTTAAAAGTACCCAATACAATGTTTAACTCCCCACCATTATCCTTTCCAGCAAGTGTTGTAAATAGGTAATTTTACCACTGGCAGGACAACTCTGCATCCGCTTATTGGCAGTCAAGACACGTCACTAGCTTAATTAGGTGCCTCATTGTCATCAATGTAAAATACCAACATGTACTACAAGACTACAAAACTACTTATGTATGATGTGCATGGTATGAAAACATCCAGCAATACTGGTGTATTTTCATTTAAAACAATTGATTCAGTAAAGACACAACTCACTGGAAGTAGGACCATGTCATTATAGGCTTATAATCTAAAGGGAAGTGGGGTAAAGTCACAAGATCAGGTGATGAAGGAGATAGTGGAAGAGACACCACATCTTTTGCCAAGTGGTGCAGATGTGGGCATGTGTCTGAAGGTGATTGTGACAGATTGCTTGCTAGAGTTGGGCCGAACCTCTGATTTTAGGTTCGCGAACCGGGTTCGCGAACTTTCGCGGAACGTTCGGTTCGCGTTAAAGTTCGCGAACCGCAATAGACTTCAATGGGGATGCAAACTTTGAAAAAAAAAATTATGCTGGCCACAAAAGTGATGGAAAAGATGTTTCAAGGAGTCTAACACCTGGAGGGGGGCATGGCGGAGTGGGATAGATGCCAAAAGTCCCCGGGAAAAATCTGGATTTGACGCAAAGCAGCGTTTTAAGGGCAGAAATCACATTGAATGCTAAATGACAGGCCTAAAGTGCTTTAAAACATCTTGCATGTGTATACATCAATCAGGTAGTGTAATTAAGGTACTGCTTCACACTGACACACCAAACTCACCGTGTAACGCACCGCAAACAGCTGTTTGTGTAGTGACGGCCGTGCTGGACTGGTGCGCACCATGGCGAGAGTGCAGGTTTTGGTGGCTTTACAGCCCATATGGTCGCCGGCCTGGCTGATGTAGCTGAATGACAGAACAGTGACTGTCCAGCTGATCAAATTTGGTCTGACCACAATGAAGCAACGACCTTATTATCTTTTGTGTGCCCCCCGAGACACTCATCTAGGTGCCGGTCATTGCTTCATTGTGATACGCAAGCCCCTTCACCACGGCAAGGTAATGATCACGAAGGGGAATGGGCGCATGTACATGCCTTTTCTTTTGTTGTTGCAGCTGCCCGCAGTGCAGCCAGAAAAATTAGGCAGTCATGTACACGCACCCGAAAAATTATTACAGCGGCCGCTGCTAGCAGCGGCCTAAAAAATTCAGCAATCCGCCTGGAGTCCCGGACCCTGTTGGTGGTGGCGGAGAAGGTAGTGAAGCGGCCTGCAGGCAGACATGCTGTGTGGAGGGACTGGGAGCGACTTAGTCTTCTTGGGGCAGGCCAGGCAGCCAGTCACACGGCGTGCAGGCAGAGATGCTGTGTGTGCGGGGACTGACTTAGTCTTGGGGCGGGCAGCAGCCCTCCGGGATCCATGCCTCATTCATTTTGATAAAGGTGAGGTACTTAACACTTTTGTGACTTAGGCGACTTCTCTTCTCTGTGACAATGCCTCCAGCTGCGCTGAAGGTCCTTTCTGAGAGGACGCTTGCGGCAGGGCAGGAGAGAAGTTGGATGGCAAATTGGGACAGCTCTGGCCACAGGTCAAGCCTGCGCACCCAGTAGTTCAAGGGTTCCTCATCGCTGTTCACAGCAGTGTCTACATCCACACTTAAGGCCAGGTAGTCGGCTACCTGCCGGTCGAGGCGTTGGTGGAGGGTGGATCCGGAAGGGCTACGGCGAGGCGTTGGACTAAAGAACGTCCGCATGTCCGACATCACCATGAGATCGCTGGAGCGTCCTGTCTTTGACTGCGTGGACACGGGAGGAGGATTAGTGGCAGTGGTACCTTGCTGGCGTTCTGCTGTCACATCACCCTTAAAGGCATTGTAAAGCATAGTTGACAGCTGATTCTGCATGTGCTGCATCCTTTCCACCTTCCGGTGAGTTGGTAACAGGTCCGCCACTTTGTGCCTGTACTGAGGGTCTAGTAGTGTGGCCACCCAGTACAGCTCATTCCCCTTGAGGTTTTTTATACGGGGGTCCCTCAACAGGCAGGACAGCATAAAAGACGACATCTGCACAAAGTCGGATCCAGTACCCTCCATCTCCTCTTGCTCTTCCTCAGTGACGTCACGTAAGTCAACCTCCTCCCCCCAGCCGCGAACAATACCACGGGAAGGTTGAGCAGCACAAGCCCCCTGCGACGCCTGCTGCGGTGGTTCTCCTGCCGCTGTCCCCTCCTCCTCCTCCTCCCCCAAAGAAACACCTTGCTCATCATCCTCTGAGTCTGACTCGTCTTCTGCACACGACCTCTCTTCTTCCTCCTCCTCCCCCCTCTGTGCTGTCGCAGGTGTTGAGGAAACAGCTGGGTCTGATGAAAATTGGTCCCATGCCTGTTCCTGCCGTAACGGTTCCTGGTCACGCTCATTCGCAGCTTCATCCGCCACTCTACGCACAGCACGCTCCAAGAAGTAAGCGTAGGGAATTAAGTCGCTGATGGTGCCCTCACTGCGGCTCACCAGGTTGGTCACCTCCTCAAACGGCCGCATGAGCCTGCATGCATTTTTCATCAGTGTCCAGTTGTCGGGCCAGAACATCCCCATCTTCCCAGACTGTTTTGTTCTACTCCAGTTGTAGAGGTACTGGGTGACGGCTTTCTTCTGTTCTAGCAGGCGGGAGAACATGAGCAGGGTCGAATTCCAGCGAGTGGGGCTATCGCAAATGAGGCGTCTCACCGGCATGTTGTTTTTCCGCTGAATTTCTGCAAATCATGCCATGGCTGTGTAAGACCGCCTCAAATGCCCACAGAACTTCCTGGCCTGCTTCAGGACATCCGCTAAGCCAGGGTACTTTGCCACAAATCTTTGAACAACTAGATTCATGACATGTGCCATGCAGGGTATGTGTGTCAGCTTCCCCATATGCAAAGCGGCAAGCAGATTGCTGCCGTTGTCGCACACCACGTTGCCTATCTCCAGGTGGTGCGGGGTCAGCCACTCATCCACCTGTTTCTTAAGAGCAGCCAGGAGAGCTGCTCCAGTGTGACTCTCCGCTTTGAGACAAGCCATGTCTAAGATGGCGTGACACCGTCGTACCTGGCATGCAGCATAGGCCCTGCGGAGCTGGGGCTGTGTAGCTGGAGAGGAGAACTGCCACTCAGCCAAGGAGGAGGAGGACAGCGAAGAGCATGTAGCAGGAGGAGAGGAGGTGGCAGGAGGCCTGCCTGCAAGCCGTGGAGGTGTCACAATTTGGTCCGCTGCGCCCTGCTTGCCATGGTTCACCACCAGGTTCACCCAATGGGCTGTGTAGGTAATGTAGCGGCCCTGCCCGTGCTTGGCAGACCAGGCATCCGTGGTCAGGTGTACCCTTGACCCAACGCTCTTCGCAAGAGATGACACCACTTGCCTCTCAACTTCACGGTGCAGTTGGGGTATGGCCTTTCTCGAAAAATAAGTGCGTTCTGGCATCTTCCACTGCGGTGTTCCGATGGCCACAAATTTACGGAAGGCCTCAGAGTCCACCAGCCGGTATGGTAACAGCTGGCGAGCTAACAGTTCCGCCACGCCAGCTGTCAGACGCCGGGCAAGGGGGTGACTGGCCAAAAGTGGCTCCTTCCGCTCAAACATTTCCTTCACGGACACCTGACTGCTGCTGTGGGCAGAGGAGCAGGAACCGCTCAAGGGCAGAGGCGGAGTGGAGGAGGGTGCCTGTGAAGGTGCAAGGGAGAAAGCGGCATAAGCAGATGATGCACCTGAAGGAGGAAGAGGAGAAGGAGGGTGACTTTTCTTTTGTGTGCTGCTGCTGCTTTTGCTCAGGTGGCCATCCCATTGCTGTTTGTGCCTTTTCTGCAGGTGCCTTCGTAAGGCACTTGTCCCTACGTGAGTGTTGGCCTTTCCACGGCTCAATTTTTGTTGGCAGAGCGAACAGATGGCTTTGGTCCGATCTGAGGCACACACATAAAAAAATTTCCACACCGCTGAGCCACCCTGGGATGTGGGCACTATGGGGACCTCAGCAGCTGATGCTGAAGGGCAAGTTGGCTGGCTGTACATAGGTGGCGATACATGGTGCCGGACACTGCCACCAGCTGTTTCTGATGAAGAGCTGCCCCAGCTTCTTTCAGCAACTTCTCTCCTCCTACTACTCTCTGACTCCCCCTCTGAACTGTCCCCCTCTTCATCTCCTCTATTGGGAACATACAGAGGATCCCTATCATCGTCATCATTGTAATCATCCTGCCCAGCTTCGCTTGCCTCAGAAAAATCCAAACGTGTAGGTCCTTCATCCTCCTTACACGTTACATCCATAGTGTTGCCGCGTAACGCAGACATATGAGCTGGTGAAAATTCATCTGGCTGTAACAACAATGGCTGTGCATCAGTGATTTCACCACCACTAAATAATTCTTGCGAAGTGTCAAATGCAGCGGAAGTGGTGCTAGTAGTAGCGCTGGTGGCTGAGCAAGATGAGGTGTTCTGTGTCGCTAAATACTCAACCACGTCCTGACAATCTTGGGACGTGATGGGACGTGCCTTCTTCCGAGCACTGTACTGTGGGCCAGGTCCACACGAAATTACATTTACACGACCTCGCGCAGACCTGCCAGGTGGCCTTCCTCTGCCTCTGGCACTACCTCTTCCTCTACCTGTTTTGTCCATATCGGGTATGCACGGAGTGGTATATCACACTGCGTGCACTCACGTAGGTAGGTGGGTTCACTTAACTGCACAGGTATGCGCACTGATGCGGTGGGTTCACTGAACAGTACAGGTATACAGTGGCGGGTTCACTGAACAGAACAGGTATACAGTGGCGGGTTCACAGAACAGGTATGCAGTGGCAGGTTCACTGAACACAACAGGTATGCAGTGGCGTGTTCACTAAACAGGTATACAGTGGCGGGTCCACTGAACAGAACAGGTATACAGTGGCGGGTTCACAGAACAGGTATGCAGTGGCAAGTTCACTGAACACAACAGGTATGCAGTGGCAGGTTCACTGAACACAACAGGTATGCAGTGGCGTGTTCACTAAACAGGTATACAGTGGCGGGTCCACTGAACAGAACAGGTATACAGTGGCGGGTTCACTGAACAGGTATACAGTGGCGGGTCCACTGAACAGAACAGGTATACAGTGGCGGGTTCACAGAACAGGTATGCAGTGGCAGGTTCACTGAACACAACAGGTATGCAGTGGCAGGTTCACTGAACACAACAGGTATGCAGTGGCGTGTTCACTAAACAGGTATACAGTGGCGGGTCCACTGAATAGAACAGGTATACAGTGGCGGGTTCACAGAACAGGTATACAGTGGCGGGTCCACTGAACAGAACAGGTATACAGTGGCGGGTTCACAGAACAGGTATGCAGTGGCAGGTTCACTGAACACAACAGGTATGCAGTGGCGTGTTCACTAAACAGGTATACAGTGGCGGGTCCACTGAACAGAACAGGTATACAGTGGCGGGTTCACAGAACAGGTATACAGTGGCAGGATCACTGAACAGGTATGCACTGGCAGGATCACTGAACAGGTATGCAGTGGCAGGATCACTGAACAGGTATGCACTGGCAGGATCACTGAACAGGTATGCAGTGGCAGGATCACTGAACAGGTATGCACTGGCAGGATCACTGAACAGGTATGCAGTGGCAGGATCACTGAACAGGTATGCAGTGGCAGGATCACAGTACAGGTATGCAGTGGGCTGAGGGCTCACTGAACAGAACAGGTATGCAGCCAGGAAAAGCTAAGCCTAACTAATCTTTCCCTAGAGACAGACAGCAGCTCGCCCTACTCTCTCTAATGCAGGCACACGAGTGGCCGTAATGGCCGCCGCTGCCTGCCTTATATAAGGGGGGGTGGGGCTCCAGGGGCTAGTGTAGCCTAATTGGCTACACTGGGCCTGCTGACTGTGATGTAGAGGGTCAAAGTTGACCCTCAGGTGCATTATGGGGCGAACCGAACTTCCGCAAAACGTTCGCCACGAACCACATAAGTTCGCGCGAACCACGTTCGCCGGCGAACCGTTCGGCCCAACTCTATTGCTTGCTTACCTAAAGAGGTGCATTTTATGGGACTACTTTGAGGTCTGAAAGATCAAAGCATGGCAGACAGAATGTGGAAATGAGTTCCAAAGGAGGGCTGAAGCTTGTGAGAAGTCCTGTATATGAGAGGAGGTGAACACAGTGGAATCTAGGAAGGCTTCATGTGCAAAGTGAAGAATGGGTATAGAATGATATCCTGAAATTCGAGATCAAATGTATGGAGGAGACAGCTTATGAACGGCTTTCCAATATATTTATAAAAAGTTTTACATTATATCACTCTAATATGAAGCAAGGATACAACTAAAAAAACATCTATGGTCCATCCCATATTAATACAATAACGATACAAAATAACAATCGTCTTCATCTTGCTCAGAAGTATAATACAGACCCCTATGAAATTTTCTTTGAAAAAAAAAATGATCATGATGCTAAAAATATCTCAGTATCACCAAGTAAAGGCTTTATGTGGAGATACTGAGATATTTTTTGCATCAATCATGATCATGTTTTTAGAAAGAACATTTTACCTGTATGTGGGACTGTATTATTCTTTTGGACAAGATAAAGTAAAACTTGTATTTTAATATTTATTGTTATAACAGTGTTAAAAAAAAAAACATGCCACTGTATTGTTGCTTTGATGATCGGTTAATGTATCACCCCACATTCATTTACCTGCATTGCAAGATTTGCATGCTTCACTTTGGAAGCTGTAGAAGGTGGAATCCGCACAATGTCGGTGGAATCAAAAATGGTTTATTTAATCAAAAACATATATTAAGCTAAAACCATCGCCACATGCTGACATGTTTCTGGCGCTATACGCCCTTAATCATAGCGTCACTTTGGAAGGCTGTAATGTAATTCCAAATATAGCCTGATTGTCGTTCTTTTATGTGATGCATGTGTTCAGATCCTTCGCACCCTTTGTGACCATAAGTTCACACATACACTGTGCAGTTTTTCCTGTCATTTCCCAAGCAGGCTGCTGTATATCCTGTCCAAGCAGTAGTCAAAGGACACATTTCTGCAACCACAAGTCATTTCTCCCAGCAGCATTTACACAGGAAAGGTTATTTTTACATACGGTTTGGCATGCTAAACTCACAGGAGACCTAAGAAATGCATTGATCTGTGCATTAAACAGCCTCTTTATTATTCTGTTTACAATAGAAATTAGGATTCCACCACTGTGGGTGAATTCTGCCACCCAAAAAATTACTTTTAAGAATGCTTTTTCACTGCTTTCCTCTAAATTGTACAGGCAACAAAGATGAATGGATGGGGAAATACCATGATATTTTGCAGCACTGGACAAATAAATGTACACAGAAATTGCAAAGATATACCATTGCGGTAGAACTTGAACAGCAAAGACACAATCTATAAGGGATATCTGGCAGATGGTGTAACTGACAGATGGGCCACCAAGATGAGCCTATTTACTGATTCAGAGCCTTATCATTTATAGTACCACTATGGAATTTCATAGCAGATCACTCATTTGGTATGAATGATCACATGTACTCAGTGGAGTAGCTAAGGAGCTTGTGGCTCCGGTGCAAATTGTACATGGGGCCCCAAGCACTCTATTGATACAGAGCGCCAAAATCTACCAAGGACAGCTGCAGTGTCAGAGAGGTGTAATCAGAATAAGGAAATAGCTTGTTAAGGATTACCTCTATTGAGTGCACATATAGAGGTGTTCATGATCAGCATAGCACCAATAAAAAGCTAGGAAGATGTATAAAGGAGAGCCCCTGGTGGGCTCCTCTGGCCCAAGGGCCCCAGTGTGGTCGCAACCTCTGCACCCCCTATTTCTACGCTACTGCGTGTACTTTAAAGCAATATCTGTGTAAAACATTTGTATACATGAGGAATTTTGAGGATGAAAGACCAGACTTTAATGAGTGATAATTAACATGAAAGATAGTCATAAAAGTAAGCAGTGATTTTCACATTGCTAGTTAGATTTTTCTAAGGGTATAGTTTTAATCATTACATTTTCTATAAACAAACAAATAAAGGAATTGCTTTGCAATATCCTGCTATTTTACAGATCTTCAGTATAGGACCCAACCTGCCACCCCCCCCCCCCGCCCCCTCCACCACCACCGCCCCCTCCACCACCACCGCCACCACATACACCTAGGGTCAGATTTATCAAAGCATTACCGACATTTTTTTCTTCTTGAACAGCTCTAACCAGCAGGCGAACTGTTCTGAATGATAATAAGAAGATTCTTAAATCCTACTTAATAGTGACAGTTTAGTGTGAATTTCTCGAACTGCACTACTGTTAAGAAAGGTGCAAATCTTTTCCTAAACTACTGCAGATTAAGAAGTGCTTAGTAGCAGTTCTACAGATAGTGGAGCAGTGCAGGCTAGATATGATTTGTGAAATGCTCCACCCCCTTACTGCCCAGGTGTCAAGTGAAGCTGTTCTGTGCTTAACCCTTCCAGTTCTGGGTATCGATGCAATACAGCAGATGTATTGGTAGCATCAGCAATGGAAATTCCCCTCACACACTGCTTTGTCTGAGAGACCTTACTAACTCCTCCTATTTTACAACAGTTTTAGAAGGAAACTGCACTAGTTATTTCTTAAAGGAGTTATCAGGGAAAATTAATAAAATAAGTGCTACTTACAAGCTCCCAGCATGTCCCTTGCCGCAGCTCTCTCCGCAGCCGTTCGCCTCAGCTCACTCCCGGTCCCCGGCGATGACGTCAGGCCGACCTCCAGGTCGGTCTGTACTGCGCCTGTGCGAGCGGCGCTGTCAATCACCGCCACGTGGGCCGGAGCAGAGCCTGCGCAGTCTGCTCCGGCCCACGTGGCGGTGATTGACAGCACCGCTCGCGCAGGCGCAGTACAGGCCGACCTGGAGGTCGGCCTGACGTCATTGCCGGGGACCGGGAGCAGGCTGCGGCGAACGGCTGCGGGGAGAGCTGTGGCGAGGGACATTCTGGGAGCTTGGAGCTGGAGGAAATCCCCGGTAAGTAGCACTTATTTTATTCATTTTTCCCCTGATAACTGCTTTAAGATGTCTGAGACAGTTCTGCACTGATTTCTAAAATCGTACCAATATTTTGTCTCAGACACTCTTGATAAATATCCCCCTAGTGTTTCTTGTCTCTGTTATAATGTGTCTACTAAACATGTACAGCAAGACCCCCAGTATCCGGAGCATGAATTGTCTGATATATGTGCTTTCTGGTTACTTGAACAGGCATTAAATAGCACAAACCTAACCACCAGGAGCATCAGGAACTTCTCACTGACATCCAGGCGCCATCATCTAAGCATTCTGCAGCTCTCATCGGCTTCTCAGTGTCCTCAGCGGATGGCCATGTCCTCAGTTGTGCATGGATGCCGGAAAGCTGCTGGGACCTGCAGAATGCGTAGAAAACGTCACCTGGATGTCGGTGATTAGTTCCTGCTGCTCCAAAAACCTCCAAAAGCTGAGCCTCGTATTTCCTAATCAGACATGCCAGTTAATTGAGACTTCCGGTTGCCTGAGTTCCGGATAACAGGGACTTTGCTATACTAGTATTGGTGATGTTTACAAATCACAAAGCAACTATGTACAGTGTGTATTGGTACATACAGTATGTATGTACAAAAGATGATGCCACTATATAAATAAATAATATAATTTAAGAGGAGAAACAAAATCTGCTTACTCAAAGCGAGGAGGCATAGCATTTCATAATTCCTAGATTGGGAAGCCAATGCTCCTAGGGATGAGCAGAATCTGCACAAAATCTGCACTAATCTACAAAATGCATGATACTCATTGGGTTATGTGGAGTTAGCAAGTGCTCCAGAGGTTAATAAAGAGCCAGAGTTACTTTCAGCAATTTGTGATGTGTATCAGGTCAGGGAACTATATTGTTGCTCACTGTGTTCATGGCCAGGTGTCTCTATGTCAGACACTAGAAGGCAGCCTGGCAAATATTGTTTTATTTGTTGTTTTTCTTAAAGGGGTTCTGTGGAGTGGTTAAATAAACAAAAACCGACACTTCCCTGGGGCTTCTATCGGCCCCCTGCAGCTGTCATGTCCCGCGCCGTCCTCCTACGATTCTCCATTCCCGGTGTAATCAGGCATCTAATTAGGCGCGGCCGTGCGTGTCATCGGGAGCTTACTGCGCAGGCACAGTACAAGAAAACTCGTACTGCGCCTGCGCAGTAAGCTCCAGATGACGCGCGCGGGAGCAAGCATTATTCGTCTTGTTAGAAAAATATTACAACGGGACTGGCGGCGGGGAACAGAGCGTCGGAGGTGGACGTGCGGGACATTACAGCTGCAGGGGGCTGATAGAAGCCCCAGGGAAGTGTCGGTTTTTGTTTATTTAACCCCTCCACAGAATCCCTTTAACTACGGCTATGATGAGGTTTGAATTTGGGATCCTGCATTCAGAAACCCAAATTATGCCAAACGCTGCAGTTCAGCACTCAAGCTAGTGGACAGGGTCATGGGGTTGTGATCCACATCCCACTTCAAGTGACTCCAATGCATCCTCCTTCCAAGCCAGAAGGGGAAGCATCAGAGACATGTGAAGCGCAGCATGAACCCCAAGTGAGTGAAGTCCCCATGAGTCCACTGCTTTGAGTGCTGAAGTGAAGTGTTCCACATAATTCAGGTTGCCAAATGCAGGCAGGATCCTGAATTTGAACACCAACACTAATAGAGAGTGACCTTTCAGCTTACTTGGTAAATATGTTCTTCTAATTTTTTGTTTGTCTTCACTGGGGACCTGATTATTGGTGGTGTTTCGAATGTTTGAACAAAATGTATGTGTGAAACATGCACAACAAATAAACAAACAGCTTACTTCAACCTTCTCTGGTAAAGTATAGCCAGAGCTGTGAAGTCCAAAAATTCTATGTTTTATGTTTAGCTCATTGAAATAAAAACAGAGAGCCTTGTTTATCTATTGACCTGCATGTCAATGATATCTACCTATCATTTGTATTACCTGCATGTCATTGATATTTGTCTATTATTAGTAATATATATTTGTATGCCATTGGAATTTGCCTGTTTTGCTTGCTTAAAGAGGAACTGCAGTGAAAATAACATACTGAAAAAAGTGCTTATTTTTTTACAAAATTTATTTATAAACAGTGATGCTCAAATCCGAACTTTGGGTCAATCCGGATAGTTGCTAAGTTGCTATCTGGATATCACCCAGATACTTGTGCGGGCCGGGCGGGGGGTCAATCTAACCTCTCTGACGTCTTCTTCGTCCATACCTCGGCGCCTCCTACGATGCGTTCCACGTGCGTCACGTGAGTACAAACACTTCCTCCTTCAACCCTCCTTCAAATCATGTGACCACCGCTTGGACTGCATCGTGGGAGGTGCCGAGGGACGGACGAAGAAGACATCAGACAGGTGAGCTTGGCCCACCCCGCACAGGTATCTGGGTGAAATCCGGATAGCAATTATCCGGATTCACCCAAAGTTCGGATTTGAGCATCACTGTTTATAAATGATTTAGTCAGTGTTTGCCCATTGTAAAATCTTTCCTCTCCCTGATTTACAATCTGACATTTATCACATGGTGACATCTGTACTGCTGTCAGGTGATGTCTGTGGAAGGAGATGCTGCTTTTCTGACAGTTGGAAACAGCTGTTATTTCCCACAATGCAACAAGGCTCCGACAGTTTGATGTCAGTACCTAGGTGCTGACATCAGACTGTGGGATAGGTTTCACCACAATATCAGCCATACAGAGCCCCCTGATGATTAGTTTGAGAAAAGGTAAAGATTTCTTGTGGGAAAGGGGATATCAGCTACTGATTGGTTACAGTTCAATACTTGGTTACAGTTCCTCTTTCATCACTATTTGAAGGTTTTTTTTTCCATTCCAGTTTTTACAATTATGTGTCTTGATAGGTGACACTACTGTGGCATGAGGCGCAGGGATGCTTGCTTGTGGCCCAGCAAAATAGGAGTTAGGATAGTGTGGCACATGAGTATAGTGCCTACTGCCTGTAACCTGGTTTCATGTACTTTTTTGTTATGGCCGGTATTTGGCTCAGACCACAATTGTTGTGGCCAAATTCTGAATAGTTATGCCTTCATCAAACTTTCAAGATAAAGTGCGTTTTTAGGGAAAAGTACTTCTACTATTATAATATTTGTATTTTATTATTTTGATGCATTGTGAATAGTATTCTATCATTTATTTTACTGCATTATATGACATATGAAATGAGAAATACAGAAAACGGCAACAAGGTTTTCTTTTGGAAGGGGGGGGGGGGGGGGTAGGGGGTTAGATCTTCATCTGTAGGTACAACTCTTATCTCTGCCTCCTCACTTAGTATGCATTGCATGTTAGATGTTACATTATGATGTCATGTCCAAACATATCCTATTACTCAAGTGTGCCAAGGGTCAAGACCCCCTCAAAATCTTTTAAAGGACAGCTGAAGTGAATGGGATAGGGAGGGGGGCATATATATTTCCTTTTAAACAATGCAAACTGGCCGGCTGTCTTGCTGATCCTCTACCTCTAATGCTTTTATCCATACAACCTGATCAAGCATGCAGATCAGATGTTTGACTGTCTGGCTGGATTTGCTGCATGCTTCTTTCAGGTGTGTGCAGAGGCGGGACAAGGTCCTCCAGCACCCAAGGCTGAGACACCAAAGTGCGCCCCTCCATCCCTGCCACCCCAGCCGTCACACACTGATTGCTATTAGACTAAGAGGCGCCACAGGGCCCACAACCTCCCCAACACCTTAATATCTAGTTATCTGGCTTGCAGTCACTGCTATGTATCCCCTTTTCTTATTTCGTTCTGCTTCAAACACAATTAGGAATGACAGCTGAATGAATTGTGCGCCCCCTCCTACACTGCGCCCTGAGGCTGGAGCCTCTCCAGCCTATGCCTCGGCCCGGCCCTGGGTGTGTGATCAAGACACTACCGATGAAAAAAAAAAAAAAAAAAAGGAAAAAAAAAAAGCTGAAAAAAAAAAAAAAAAAGACACTACCGATGCAACTGAAAGAACAGGTGGATCCCAGGCAACTGGTGTTGTTTGTTTAAGGGGAAATTGATATGGCAGCCTTCATATCCCTCTCATTTCAGGTGTCTCTTAACCACTTGAGGACTCAGCCTTTACCCCCCCCTCCCCCTTAAGGACCGGCATGTTTTTTTATGATCTGTGCTGGGTGGGCTCTGCAGCCCCCAGCACAGATCAGGTTGCAGGCAGAGCGATCAGATCGCCCCCCTTTTTTCCCCCCTATGGGGATGATGTGCAGGGGGGGTCTGATCGCTCCTGCCTGCCTCGGTGTTGGGGGGGGGGCACCTCAAAGCCCCCCTCCACAGCGAAATTCCCCCCTCCCTCTCCTCCCTCTCACCCCTGGTGATCGGGGCTGCACAGGACGCTATCCGTCCTGTGCAGCCTGTGACAGGTTGTCATCTGTCACATGGCGGCGATCCCCGGCCGCTGATTGGCCGGGGATCACCGATCTGCCTTACGGCGCTGCTGTAGCAGCAGCGGCGTTCAATGTAAACAAAGGAGACAAATGTCTCCTGCGTTTACATGTAGTCTGCGAGCCGCGATCAGCAGGCTATTCACGGAGACCCGCTCCGTGATCTAACAGGAAACGGCCTTTCCTGATTAATTAGGGAGGCATCTGGCGGCGCAGATGTGCGTCCCTAGTCCTCCAGCTACCACTTAGCCGCCGCACGGTATGAGTGTGCGGTCGGCAAGTGGTTAAAGGTTTTGGCCTATAGTTGTCAAAATATGAATTGACTTTCATTTTTTTTTTCTCTTTGAACAGAGGAGGAATGGTACAAACAAGTGAACAGTATCAGTTTGTGCACCATGCTCTAAGCCTTTATGAGAGTCGGCTGTCTGCAGAAACCGTCCAGTGAATATCCGGAAGATAATTTAATAGTGATCATTTTAGGTAATTAACTGAATTACCGACCAGCAGTTTCTTGATGGAGTAAAATAGGCTCCATTGAAAAGATTTTCAAGTGGGGAGATGGGAAGACCTGATGGACTTAATGGAATGTTTGACACAAGCAACTGGACTGTCATGTGTCACTGAATGTAGCTGCACTGCCAATTTCTGCGAAAGGCAATGGACGGTGTGGAAGATGTAAATGGATGTTACATATGTAACCAAATGAATATACTTCTGAAGTACTATTATCTGCCACAAAGAATGTATGTACTCCAGACACAGTGGGTATCTAACAATTATTCAGTGTATAACAAATAAATGTTTGCAAACTGTGTGTCTTGTAAATGGACTGTTAAGTGCTATTACTTATTATGTGGTGAATCTGTTTCTTGCCCACATAAGATTATTGCTGCTAGTGTTACCAGTAAAATATTTAGTTTGTTATTTTTTTTTTCATTAAATCATTTTTTTTTTGTTTTTGTTTTTTTGTTTTGTTTTTTGTTTTGTTTTTCTAATCTGTTTTCAGAAACAGTGACTCTTTTATATGGAGATATGGTCTTGTTCTATTAGCAGTTGTGACTTTCCAACTGTATATTTAAACAGAGCACAATGTACTTTAATCAGTGGATATGCATTTGCTATATACCGTGGGTTGTACTATTTGCTGTGCCTCCTCTCCTATTTTAAATACAGTGTATTTGTAAATTATGTGAATTATTTTATCTGAGAACTTTATAGCCTATATTATTACTGCAAGAAATAAAACTATTGTCTACTGACCAATAATTTTGTTTCTTTGTTATTTTTGCAAGCATTGGAAAGCTGCCTTGTGTTACCTGTGTTGACTGTTATTGACTTATATACCTTGTTTACAGTGATCATTAAATTTCAACTCAAATGTTTTACTTGCCTTCTGTACTGGTGTTTTTATCTATGTATAAGTGTCTTGATTAGCTGGAGCCAAATATTTCACATTTTTCAGCTACTTCCTGTACCACAGACTTCAGAGACCATGGACTGCAATCTTACCAGAGAGTTCAGTCTCTGTTCTGCCTTTTGCATTCTTTACGATACTAAGCCAAGCAGCAGCAGCAGCCAAGAGCTTGTTGTTGTTAAATTGTGCTGCTTCAGGCCAAACAAGCTATTTAGTCATTTGCAGTTGTATCTTCCTAAATATGTAGATCTACCCTCTCTCCTCTTCAGGAATAAAGATGCACATCTTCTGCTCCAAAGAACCACTATAGTTGGATTGTGTTGTGGCTAGTTTATACCTGGATTTAATGTGGCCAATAAACATCAGAGAGAGGACAAAAGTGGACATGAATTCTTGTACAGGACAGCTCAGCAATCTCCTCTGCCATGACAGAACAGCTAATTGGTAAACACAGGATGTTAACAATATGGCTGCTTTCCCCTCATTTGTGTCTAATCACAAGTTGTAATTTGATCTCTCATCTGTGTCACCTGACCTGATAAGCTCATTTAAAAGCACAGGATGTTAACAATATGTCTGCTTCCATAAAAGCAGGAAGTAGAAACACTGCAGATTTATTTCAGGATTTGTATCAGCTGTAACAAAGAAATGTTTTCTTTTTTTTAATGATTATTATGCTGTTGCGTATCTTTTAGAGCAGAGAGGAAATTCTGAGTTCAGGTCCGCTTTAAAGTGGCATGATCTTACAGTCAGGAAATATCTGTGGCTATGTTTTTGATATAAAGGAAAGAGGGAGGGGGGTTGGAGGGGGCCTGCAAAATCTAAAAAACTGAGTTCACCATGAAAATCATATATATTGTGAAAACAAATATCATACGAATACAGATGTCATGCACCATTGACTTAATGTATGCCGTGAAATCCAGTATACAGGAAGTCCCCGACTTACGAATGCCCGACTTACGAAAGACCCGCAGATACGAACAACATGGATTCTGTATTTCCATGGGAAGTCAAAAACATTTTTCAAATTGGACTTGTAGTTTTTGAGAAAATAGATTTTAAAAAATTCAAAGAAAAAATGGCTTATAAACTTGTATATGCCGGTACAGAGGTGACACAGAGGGGGACACTGGAGGCACAGGGGGGCACAGAGGAGATACAGGGGACAGAGATGGCACAGTGATGAGACTTAAGAACAGATTCAGGTTAACTGGTTAAGAAGGAACCTATAGTCCCTATCTCGTTCGTTAACTGGGGACTACTTGTATTAAAAAACAAAAACCTAATATTTGCAAAAATATCAAAAATTTGAAGTACACCCGGACTGAGAGGGATATGAAGGCTGCCATATTTATTTCATTTTAAACAATACCAGTTGCCTGCCAGTCCTGCCGCTCTTCCATGCTGAATCACCCACCTGAAATAAGCATGGGACTAATCCAGCCAGAAACACCTGATCTTCTTCATGTTTGTTCAGGGTCTATGGCTAATGGTGTTATATTATATATATATATATATATATATATATATATATATATATATATATATATATATATATAAGAGACAAATGGTCAGCAGGTCAGCCTGGCAACCTGCACTGTTTAAAAGGAAATAAATATATCCCTCTCAGTTCAGGTGTGATTTAATGAAACTTCTCTTGAATTGAAAATGTTCATATTTGCTCATCACTAGTGCAGACAAAAATGGTAATGATTGAAAAAAGGTTTTTCAAGCTTGTGATCAGTCTTTCCAGTTGACAGAGGTTGGTCAGGCTTCCATAAATTACTTCATCCGTTCTCCAGTTATCTTTGCATCTCTCTTAATAAATCAAGATCAGTGTATTTTATCGGTTGTAACCCAGTTATATTCATGTGTGAAAAGAGAACCATACCTCCACCTTTGTAAAAAATTACACTCGATATGTCATTGATACTTAAACTGTTTTTTCTTAGAATAAATATTATTAAAAATACCTTTGGGGTTTAGTCTGCAGTGAGCTCTGATTTTCTAGGTAAGTTGAATGATGCCACTTACACCTGCAGTACATGTCTGAGCCAGGAGAACTCAATAATGTGTAATTGGGTTGGGCATTGAGTAGTAATAGCATTTTTAATTTATACCTTTAAGAGTAGGAACACACTAGGCAGAATCGCATATGCATTTTCCACTATGTGCTATGGAAAATGCATATGCGATTCTGCCTAGTGTGTTCCTTCCCTCAAGCTGGTTTTACACATAGTTTTTGTGCTGCAATGGGGAAATTTAAAAATTAAAAAGAGAGACTGGGAGCCCAATATAGAGTAGTATTTATGTACCGTAGATCACGTGGAATATTGTGAGAACAATAGGAAATATACTCACAAACGTGGGTTACCATACAGGCAACCACTATCAAAGCAGGTGGGGAGAATTAGAACCTGACCCCACTCATATTTAAAAAGTCGCTCTCTGTAGATAGAAGAAAAACAAAAAGACAGAGGGGCTTGGCTGCGATACAGACTCCTAATAGTTTTCTCCATTATTTGCCTGATGAAGCGGGATTGTAGCCTGCAAAATGTGTTGCACTGTGGAGCATCCAATAAATGTTATTTTTGAATTAAAATAACAGTCTTATGTCTGTTGATCTATGAGGGAGGTAAGTGAGGCAGCTGATAAGATACCTGTGAAATGACAGTGTCTCAAAGAGGCAAGGAAACATAGTACATTAAGAGAACCAGCTGTGGCTCACTGAGGAACTAAAAAATAAAGAGCACATGTTTCTAAATGCTTTTCTGTAATAACATTTCTTTAAAGCAAACCTGAACTGAAAATAAGCTTATTAAATATCTAATTGTATGTATAGCACTAAAGTGGAGGAATCCTTAAAGGAAAAAGTCCCTATAGCAGCTACAACTGAAGTGATTTCTGTTGGCAACTTCTTCTGTCATTTATAAATACTAAATCAGCTTCAGTGAATATGCAGATTTTTGTGGTAAATTAATGCTTAATTTAAGCAAGGCAAAGTAACAGCTTCCAGTTAGAAAGCAAGTTTTAAGTGTGCTTCATTTACCACAATGCATCAAGCACAGATGTACAGTACTTTAAAGTGCTCAGCAAAAATCTAATGGCAGTTAACCATTTCCTCTTGAGCTAAACTCCAGCATTCCCAGTCCTAACATTTGAAGAATAAGGCGCACCCCCTGTAGTGCAGGTTGCTGGGTCATAGTAATGTGCTGACTTTGCACTCTCAGCTCTTCTGCTGTGAGACCTCTGTGGAAGGTCCAGACACAAACATACATACAGATGTTAAATCAATGCTGAAGACCTAGGCGATCTCTAGTCGAGTCCCCCAAACAATTGAATAGAAGGAAGTTCTCGTCACTGACTTTTTCCCTGTGTGAAGGCTCATTTCCTTCCTAGCGTTAGCTTCACTTATCTAGCTTGTTGGACAGAAGCATGGAGTGACTCTATGAGGTGGAAAATGGATGTGTTTGTACGTGTGCTGCTGGTGAGCTGCTTGTCCTATGGAATAACAGGTAAGTGAATGAAATTACTGTGCATCAGGTTTGGGGGGAGCTGAAGGTATCATTGGGAAAGGTGAGAACATCATGTAACAAAGATGGGGAGGAACTTCCTAATCCTGGTTACAGCAACATCCTATTCAATCCTATTGAATATCCAAACTGAGATCATAAACTGAAGAGACACAGAACAACGTGTGATGCAGTATAGCAATAGTATTTATGCTATAACCAGGCAAGGGTTTATATTTTTATAGGCACTCTGGGTAATCTATAGGCCTCAGCATCTTTTTATCAACAGTAGAAGACAGAAGGTTTATCATGTTACCATTTTTCATAGTGTGCTTCTATCTAATGTAGACTAGATTAATTGTGTCAGCATTATTTATGAGTTCTTATTAATTTTACCATTCATGTTAAATATCTGACGCATACAAGTTCACATGATGGCCAGTTTGAAGACATCTGTTAACTGTCTCCAGAAACCATAGGCTTGCATGTCTTCAAACTTCTACAGGTGTTTGTGATTCTCTTGAATTGCTCTTCTGTCTCATTTAATGTGTACTTTAAAGGAAAACTGAAGTGAGAGGGATATGGAGGCTGCTATATTTATGTCCTTTTAAAAAATACCAGTTGCCTGGCCGCCATGCCGATCTGTTTGGCTGCAGTAATGTCTGTATAACACCAGAAACAAGCATGCAGCTAATCTTGTCAGATCTGACAATCATGTCAGAAACACCTGATCTGCTGCATGCTTGTTCCGGGTCTGTGGCTAAACGTATTAGAGGCATAAGCAGTATAGCCAGGCATCTGGTATTGCTGAAAAGGGAATAAATATGGCAGCCGCCATATGCCTCTCAATTCAGTTGTCCTTTAAGTGCATGCATTAAATATATACTAGCTCACCTGATGTATTCTTACCCGTGTGTTATGGGGTCATCACACCTTAACTGAGGCCAGCTGTAGTAATGATACTGCTGCCATGTTTTACTAAGTCAATTACTTGTGCCCAGGTTAAGCACAGTCATGGAAAGTCAACCATAAAAACCAACCACACACACATTGACTTTGATTATTATGCTTGCTTCAACCTATTCAAAGAATTTATGTTTGGTTGCTGGTTATTTATGGTTCTTGTACCAATGGACTAATCTTTCTACAGATTATAAAATAAACTCAGCGGTGGAAAATTGTAAGGAAAGTTTCTATTTTCTATCAAAGACAACTCTGCATAGCCTGGAAAATGATAGAATATGCTCAAATTTTCTCCAATAGTCATGAAGTAACAACTTTACATTGCAGATGCTGCTTTGGGGCCTGTTAACACCTCTGCACTTGTGTATGCGAATTTTCAATGCATGTTACATTCAGATCTATGGGAACTGTTATGGGAACTGTTAACCTCCCTACATGATTAAGCACACTTATTATAAACTGAAGGTGCATTTTAAATGTGCCTTTATAAGCACCTAGGTGTGAATGGCACAATATTATCTACAGCCAAGTCTATTTTTTCCCATTGCCAGCAGTTTATACAACAAAGTAGACAAGAGCACACATTTATTTTATTTTTGAACATATACATGGAAGAAAGTCATCTTATTACTGTCTGTACTATGGGGGGTTTCAGAAGAGGACCTGTATGTGGCTTCACAGAGGAATAGTGTTCCAGCTCATCATAACCATGTTCTACCCTCCTTTTCTTTACAAAGTATTGAATAAACAACATTAGAAAACATCAGTGCTTTCAGTTAGGCTTTAGATATTGCAAGAATTAGCAGAAAACATTATTTATGCTTGATAAGTTTGTTTTTATGTGTGCATAACACACAGTCATTTCACACTGGTATAAAAAGAAACTGCAGGTAGGGTTGTCAGAGGTGGCTGCCAGCAAATAGGTTAGTCCAGATGTTGAAAACAAGTAACAATGGTTCCTGTCCTCTGCAGCTTTATCACTAATGCAACCAGGTGGGAATTTCTGTATAGTCTCATGACAACAGTACTCCAAACACAGCAGACTACTGTTTCCAACAATATAAGAAGTGCTACAAAGAGACTTGTGCAGCTCCCATGTTTATGAATTTCAATTAAAATTATTTTGAAGTTTCCCTGTAACGCCTTGTCATTAAGAAAACACTCTGACTCTGCGGCATAAAAGGAAACTTACGGAGCAACTAACAAATATGCGCCCATAAAATATAGCCATCCACATGTGCACTGTGCATTTCCAGTATTAGATCTGGAGACGGCATGCAAAAGTTTCATCACTCTATTGCAGGCTATATTGACACTATTTTGCCACTTAGGTTTGATCTGCATTGAATTCCATGTAATAGAAGGTAAACAGAACAGCTGTCAGTGCTGTATATTGGTCCTAATGAACTGCAAGTGATAAATGCCTAGCTAATTACACAAGCCTTTAATTTAACGCTCCGCATAGACATTATACTTTTAATGGCCAAAATGATTGTTTGTGACCATGTAGGTCATTTCCATCCTTCACACCCATCAAAAATGGGAAACAAGACGATGGCCAAGGCAGAATTTTGTAGCCAATTGCTTTGCTATACAAAGTCTCCTGCCTCTCCTCCTCCTTCCTTCTCTAAAGCTCAGACCCCCCCCCCCCCTCCCCAACCCATCATGGCATTGAGTATGTGAACTGCTGCTGTGGGCCTGCAGTCTGCCGCCAAAACAAGAGTGAATGATTGCTTCATTCAGAGACACAAGGAATGTCTGTATGGAGATTACACTGTAGACAGAACAATAATAATCTAGTCTGTCTACACATGAGCCACCCCAGTAATCCAAATCAGAATTTTCAGTGCTCTGCGCAGGATCCTTGGGGATCTGGTCTGCCGTGGTGGTCGGTGTTGGCGCACCTCGCTGGGCACCATTTGCGTGGTTGTGCATCCATGCCCACATCGCGGGGTCGCGGTAACGGCCGGTCGTCCGTGTGGTCGTCGGATGAATTGTCCGTGGGTTGGCGTGGTGGCTAAGCCTACGGGCCTTTAGTTTTCTCATCTATAATTCTTTGTTTTCTTCTACTGAGCATTAATATCTTAAAGGGGAACTTCGGCCTAAACAAACATACTGTCATTAAGTTACATTAGTTATTTTAATTAAAATAGATAGCTAGGTAATATAATCTCTTACCCACCCTGTTTTAAAAAAACAGGCAAATGTTTGTGATTTCATGGGGGCGACCATCTTTTTTATTGGGGCAGCCATCTTTTTGGTTAAAAGGAGGTGACAGGGAGCATGAGACACAATTCCAACTGTCCTGTGCCCTGTTCACCCCTCCCAGCTACAACATTAGAAATTCCATCATGCTTTGCACAGCATCAGGGGAAAAATGCCCGGGCAGTTTTCTTCTGTGCAGCTAAAAATGAGGCTTGGGTAAGGAAAACAAGTGCTGCTGAGCAGGTTTTTAGTCTAAAAATACCAGTTGGAGGCAAGCACTTCCAAAAATATAAAGCTCTTTTATTGATTCATCAATAAAAACATGTGGCTAGGCCGTATAGCCACATGTTTTTATTGATGAATCAATAAAAGAGCTTTATATTTTTGGAAGTGCTTGCCTCCAACTGGTATTTTTGCTACAATTGGATCCCAAGGTGTGGGGAACCTTTGAGGCTTGAGCACACCATTCCCCTGTTCAGTGAGTGCCACTCTTTTTACCTGTATACAAGACTACAGGTTTTTAGTCTGGAGGTTCACTTTGAGGTTTCGTAGCAGAGGATTCAGGAAGGTAAGGTTGAGTATGGAGAAGAGCAAGGTAGAGGGATGATCTCTTCTCTCTTTTCTGTACTTCTCTTTATATTTTCAAGAAGAGGGGGGCTGTTTCCTTTCGTTTCCTATATATTTATAGTCTCCCTTTGTCTAAGATAGAGGAATAGATAAGATGAATTAAGATAAATAAAGGATCAAATGGTGATGTAAATGACACTCAACAAAAGAGCATAGTGATGAAGTCAAGTTTAAAAGTCGGGCCTTGTACATGGTAGACTGAGTTTAGGGGAAAAAACATTTCTGGGCCCTGTGCAAGGTAAACTGTAGAGGATTCTTTTAAGGTAAACTTCAAGGCTTCTCCACGCTGGCCTCATATTGATGTACTCCCTGACCTGTACCCCAAGATGGACTCTCTAGCTCAGTATGGGGTGTATTAACTAAACTGCGGTAAGCAGAATAACAAGTGTGATTTCTTAGGGCCCGTTTCCATTAGCTGCGAATTCGCATCTCATCGCATCAAACCTGGAGCCAATGCATGTCAATGGAAAAGTTTCCATTGCATGCGAATTTTCATTTGCGATGCGACCTGGGGAAATTATGGATAGCATGATTCAAATATCCGCAGCATGCATCCGATTCCCTTTGGCAGAGACAGACAGCCACATCCCGCCTTCTGGAATACAACCGGAAGCCCGGATGCTATCGCATCCAGGCAGTGGAAACGTGCCCTTACATGCATGATGAGTAGGACAGAAATGCAACACATCACATGAAAAGCATTATTTTCTATTCATAGCGTATAAGACTTTACACACATAATTCTGCCTACTGCAGAACCTCTTTTTCAGTGAGGACCAGGGCCGATTCTAGACTTTTTGTCACCTGAGGCAAACTTGTGAGGATGCCTCCCCTCCATTAGGTAGTATAATTGCCCCCAGTATAGGCAGCCTAGAGGGGGTAGAAGCCAGCAGAAAGAGGGAGCATCAGGAACAGCGGTGGGGCAGGGACGGATCTAGACCAAGTTGCCCCAAGTTGCGCCTGGGGCTAGGTCAGGTTTTGGCGCCTAAACTGCCATTCCACATCCAAATTTTGCCGCCTTTTTAAGAATTCAACAAACTGCGCCTGGGGCAAGAGACCCGCTTGCCCCCCCCTAGATCCGTCCCTGCGGTGGGGAGCGGGGGTCACACTCCCTATCCAGTTATTTGTGCAGCATTTAAGTCAGCAGCAAGCGGGGAAGCAATGACTCACCTTCTTCCGTGTTACAGCGCTGCGCTCCACCACTCGCATCACTTCCTGCAATCCCGCCAACTGTACTGAGGAAGTGCGAGCAATGGAACGCAACGCCTGGAATGGCCTGGAATGGAAGAAGGTGAGTCATTGCTTCCCCATTCGCTGCTGACTTAAATGCTGCACAAATAGCTGGACGAGGAGCGCAGGCGGGGGAGCCCCAGGTGAGGGGGGGGGAGGTCTGATCCCCCACCGCTGTGCCAGCTGCTTCCCCTTCCTTGCTGCTACCCCTTCCAGCTTGGCGGCCCACCCCACTCACAGCCAGGTGGGCGCCCCCCACTTCTGCCATATGAGGAACCTGCCACACCCCGCCTCATGGGCTGCCCCGGGCTGATCAGGACCTCTGACCTTCTTTAAGCAGGGATCTGGTGGCTATGGGTGTTTTTCAAACATCATCAAACTGACTATTGTGTAAAAAACTAAAAACTAAGACTATTACCATTGTGTAAAAAACAAGTGGACAAATTAGAAAGCCCTGCCCACCAGTTCTAGCATCCCTTATAAGCCACAGCAAAGTAAGATGTGTCCACATGGCTTTCCCTTTACCTGTCTACTGAAATTAATAACTATGCTTGGCAGTGGCACAGGTAAGGCGATATGAACCCCAATGAACCCCAATGCAAGTTTTACATTGGGCCCCTTTAAGCATTCTGTAATATGGATAAGGCGTACCAAATTCTGCCAAGGACAATTAGGGGACAGGGACAGTTTGTTATTGATTTCTTTATTCAAAAGCACATATAGAGATGATCATTATCAGTATAACTAATGAGCAGCTACTGTAGCAGTTGAAGGAGAGCCTCTGTTGGGTCACTGTGGTCCAGGGGCCCCGAGGCAGTTGCAATTTCTGCATCCCCTTTTGCTTTACCACTGATATTTGGTTAAGCTGTGCATTACAACAGACCAAATGCCACTGTGCATTACCAGATACCCTGTGATGACTAAAATCAACCTAAAATGGAGCACCACAAAGGTTGAGCAAATCTGTCTGGGTTATGTTATGGTAAGTGTCACCATTGGGAAATGGTGAAGGAATCTCTCCAATGGGTTTACTGACAGGAAGATAAACATTGCCTATAGTAAAGTAAGGCTTACGCCACTAGTAGCCTATGTGTGAAATGGGTACGGGTGGTTTAGGCACTGACACTGTTTCGGCCAATAAAGTATTTTTTGCTTATGGTAGGTAAACTTCTCCCTAAGATATTGGTAACACTTTGCAACCCTTTAGAGACTTCTCAAAAAAGGATCCAGATTAAATAAATGGGAAAAGATATATTTTGAAAATTGACCGGAGCCTTGCTACACTATTACTGATAAAAGGTATCAGCTTTATAGTGGCGTCCAAGCTTAACATCACCCTAACGGGCTGCTTCAGTGGGGCCTTGCAGATTCATAATCCTCTTGGCTGAAAACCCAAACTGTGTACAGGTGTCCCCTGATGTCTCTGACTTTCAAGCCATCAAGCAGGACAGATCACTATCCTCTGACTGCTATTGTGATTGCTGGAGCACTAAAGGCACTTCTATACAGAGTATGATCATTTCACAGCACAATGTTGCTGAGATGTCGCACCAAGCTATTGTGCTGGGGTGCAACCATAGAAGGGCCCTAAAAGAAATCTTTCTAGCATGATTCCACTCTCTTGGCCTCTCTGCTTATGCTCTATAGAGCAGAAAATGTTGCACGGCGAGAAGTCAAGAGTTTAACCTGTACAGCACACGCTCCTAAATGACTGCCTAAAATGATCAGGGATTTTACATGACAATTCTCTGCAATCTTTACAGTACATACCGTCAGGCCGATTTCAGACTGCAGATTGGCGTGCGCGGTCCATACCACCAAAAACAGGCCTTTAGGGATTACCACGTTAGTATGCGGTAATCCCGTCTGGCAGTCGGCCAAGCAGGAATTGACGCTCACTTCCTGTGGCTGAAGCGATCTCATGTGCTGAAGTGTATTGCTAAAAATACGCTTCCCCGAATGCGCAACACATAAAACTTGTGGCGGGTTTTCAAACACTCGCGCCATAGACTTGTATGACTTCCTGTCCGCTGCACATCGCCACAGAGCCACACAGTAATGTAGATTTGTCCTAGCATCGTGGATGTGGTGAAAACGTCACTTCTGTCACATCGTGCCATACCGCGTCGGTATGAAAGTCCCCATAGACTTTCATTACCCTGCGGTTGGATGCAGTAAAATTACCACACCAGCTCAGTGTGAAAGCACCCTAAAGATCAACACACACCATACAATCTTGGTTGTACAGATTTACCAAATCTATGTAGTAAAAGGGCCAACAGATTGAAAATACCTTGAATGATTGATTGGATAAGCTCTTCTACAACATGAAAGTGGTAAGATTGAACAACCAAGATTGTATGGTGTGTGTTGAGCCTTAGTTTTAGATAACACACACACGTTGATTAGTTAATCACAAACCTTCTTCAGTCTCCATTATTTTATAAAGCACCTTCCTAAGCAGTGCTCAGCCTCAACATCTGGTTTACACCACAACCATCACAACCACAGAGTGCAGTATTTAGCCCTCGACAACACCAATTTTATATTATGCATTTACTTCAGCTGTACAATTTCAGATTCTAATTAACAACTATTCATACTAGGTCAGTCTTGTTGTTTTATATAATTTCAGAACAATCCTCCATCTGACACTAATAAAACATTTTAAATCAGAGAGGTAGGGTTTTTATGGCTGTTCCTATCACTATTAATGATTTCCCCTCACACTGAGTCAGGGTGACAGGAAGTAAGTGGAATTTTTCCCAGCTGTGACATAAATGACAATTAAATCACTTTTAAGTAGAGTGAAGAAATATGGGATTGTCTGTCAGATTTTTATTGCTGTGTTCCTGTTGGTGCTATTCCCTGACTTCCTGTCCCCACTGCACGGCACAGGCATGTAACCAGTGCTGGAACTGCAAGGACAAAGGGGAACGTCTAGGATGTCCTTGCCACAGTATTCATGGTCAAGTATCTATGGGACAACTTCTTAAAGTTTGTTATGTGCATGGCTTTGTAAAGATTCAGAAAATAGGACATTTTACATTTTTATAACAATAAGTTGCTGAGAGCTGAACATAACAGTTTATTGACTTTCCTAAGATATATAAAATGTATATATCACTAATTTTGTGTTAAGCCAGGTTCACACTACACTGCAAATGTGCAGATGGGGTGGTAAGCGTGTTTTTCATGCGGTGGGAAGCCTAGTGGGGTTCCATTTAGTCGTAGTCCAATTCATGTTTGCTGTCCAGCGTTTGCAGTCCGGCTGCAGAAAAATGCAACATGTCGGGTGCAGTCTGGTGATTGCATCATGCATTTTCGTTTCGGTTGACAGTGTAAATGCATCCTATTGATAACATATTATGCATTTACCATCAGTTTTTGCGTTTATCTGTGTTCCAGTAAATGCAGTGTATTTACCTTTAGCGTGAATAGGCCCCTGGGTCTGGGACTGGGACCCACTAGGATGTTTTGGCAGCGTTTTGGGATCGCCCACAATCGGATTCCCAAAAGCACTTTGCCAATGTATTTGAATAGGACTGAACCCACTAGTGTGATTGCGATTAGGGGTAATCGCAATTGCAAGAGATGCAGCATTTTGAGCAGTTTGCGCTCAATGCTAAATACAGAAACGCTGCAAAGTCGCTCTGAAAAGCAATTTTGCAGCAAATTGGGAGACCAAGCAATTACAATTTGAAAAATACTTTATTATACTCACTAGGTGTGCAGATTTCCAGCTTTGCGTCCGTAGTCCTGCCCCCTACGGACGAAAGAGGTCACAGGCGCTTCTCTGATTGGCCCTAGAGAAGCACCTATTACCTTTTCCTTTAGGAGCTACAGACAGAAGCTGGAAATCCAGACACCTGGTGAGTATAATAAAGTTTATTTAAAAAGCAAAAAACCTGAAACACTAATCGGAAGCCCTGTACAATTCTCTAATCGCTGGGAAAAATTGCTGTGGCAATTTTAAAGTGCTGCATCGATTCCTAATGGGTCCTAGTCCTTAGTTTGTTATAAGCCAGTCCTGTCTAGAGATGGTCAATAAGATGCTTGCCTGCAAACTTCATGCAAATTGTATATACCGTAGCTTGGATTTGGATCAATCCAAATCAGCAGGAAGTGCATTTTATTGGTCAGTTCCGAGCCACATACAAGGGACATTTCATTTGAGTGTAAGTTCAAATTATTAGCATTTCATTGTCCATCTGCATCTGTAGTCCTATCAGTAGATGTTACTACTGTACCATTGTAGATATAGGATCAATCTAAATATAGCTTGTCTGGCTAGAGACCTTGTGCACAGAATTTGCCATAGATGAGCCGAAAAAAAAATAAAAACAATTCTACATTTTAGTTTGTTGATCATTGTTCCAGCATTTCTCAAACCAAATTCTCAAACAAAACAAAAAAATTACAAAAGTAAGTTCAGACCGATATTTTCACCCCTTACCAATAAAACAAACTGTGCTTTTGACATAAAAACCCCACATTTTTCTGTCTCCAGTGCTAAAACTAAGCTGGATGGAACTAAAAATAGTTTGGTTACTGGCCACATTTTTTTTTAGAGAATAAGTGTTCATAAAAAGTGTCCTCTCAACTGAGGCTATAGAGAAAGTCTAAACAGCTAGAATCAGTCAGGTACCCAGAAAAATAAAATAGTGAAAAGGATAAAAAGAGAGTGTAAGTATATAAGCATACTTCCTGGAATAATATAAGATTTACTATTAGCCTCCGGTTTTATTAGAGGGTACCTAAACTACCAGGCAACATGATGAGATAAACATGGGTATGCATAGCCTTAATCCTTTTTAGAACTAGCTTATGTTTTTTTCTGTGTTCTCAGTGTAATGGTCATGGTCAAGAATCAAGTGGGTTGATTCACTAAAAGCTATTAAGACTGCTGTACACCAACAGCACACAATTTTAATAATCTGAACACTTGTATAGCGGTTTTCTGTTGTTGGACTCAAAGCGCTCAAGAGATGCATCCACTGGGATGCGCTCAAGAGGCTACCCTGCAGTGGTGTAACTAAGGAGCTTGTGGCCCCGGTGTGAGTTTTACATGGAGCCCCGTGCACTCTATTAATATGGAGCTCCAAAACCTACCAAGGACAGCTGCAGTGTCAAAAAGGTTAAATCAGAGTAAGAAAATAGCTTGTTAAGGGTTACCACTATGCAATACACATATAGAGGTGTTTATTATCAGCATAGCACTAATAACAAGCTAATAAGATGAATGAAGGAGGGCCCCTAGTTGGCCCCTCTGGCCCAAGTGCGGCCACTACCTCTGCACCCCATATTGCCACGCCACTGTCACCCTGCAGTGTTAGGGAGTCTTGCCTAGAACTCATAGGCCTCGATTCATAAAAGTGCCTGCGAGCGGGGAAAGTCGAGCGGGGAAACACCGCTGTCGGTATTTCCGCCTTCAGGGAGGTAATTCATAAAAATTTAGCTAGTTGTGACAGGCGTGCGGAGATACTCCGCTGTAGGCAGGCGTTAGGCTGTCCTACGCATGCGGAAACAGGAGAAGCAGGCGGAATCCCTCCGTGCGGTGTTCTCTCTGCAGCTGCTTGGGAGGTCTGTCCCATTCACTGCAACGGATTCCGCACGCTTCTCGCCACATCAGAGGTAGCGGTAATACCCGTCCGCATACCGCTACCTCTAATCTTTATGAATTGACATTTGTTACTTTTGCTGTGATAATCACCGCGCAAGGCGGTGATTGATCACTCTGCTCGTGGATGTCGGCTTTTCATGCGGAAAAAGCCTTTATGAATACAGATTTGGCTGTGTGCTCGGTAAAGTGAGCAGTTTTCAGCATTTCCTCATGCGGAAATGCTTTATGAATCGAGGCCATAGTGAATAGGTACTGACCCTAGCCTTTGAGCAGAACCCTGCTCACCTATTCAATGGCAGTAAGCTTAACCAGTACACTATCCAGCCACTGTATAGTGTGCATTGTGCAATTAACATAACCTGTGGTACATGAGGAACATGAGTGTTGTTGTGGTACCCAGTGATACTCAAAGGGCTCTCAATTACAATTTCTTTGCAGTAATACAGCAGTTAGACTGTAGCGTAATTCTCTCTGATTGTTAATTAGAGTTCATAAAAGTCCTGAATGGCTGAGGGAACATATTAAAGTAAATCTCCAGACTAAAAATCTACTCAGCAGAACTGAAAAGGCTTGGTGTTTCTTTAACAGTTTCACAGCATCAGAACTTTGTTTTTCTTACCAAAGCATCATTTTTAGCTGCATGTTTAGCTAAGCTCCACCCATCAAAGAAAACTGCCTGGGCTTGTTTTCCCTGATGTTGTGCAAAGCATGATGGGATTTCCTATGTTGTTATTCACATTGTCTAGCAACTGGGAGGGGTGATCAGCACACAGGACAGTTGGAACTGTGTCTCATGCTCCCTGTCACCTCCTTTCAACCAAAAAGATGGCCGCCCTCATGAAATCAAACATTTGCCTGTTCTTTTAAAACAGGGTGGGTAAGAGATTATATTACCTATCTATTTTAATTAACATAACTAATGTAACTTAATGACAGTATGTTTGTTTAGGCTGAAGCTCCCCTTTAAGTTCAATAGTTTTAAGTTTGTCTGAAAGGGAAATAAACATTATAAAATTGTGGTTATTCATCTGAATTCACCATCTGCTCTTGTTTACCAGCCCAGTGTTATCTAGTGCTCATCACAGGGGGTAAAGAGGCAACAAGCACTTCATCGCACCGCAGATATGAGGCTTCACATGACCCTATGCCATGGTGTGGCAACAGGGTCATATGTAGATGCCAGCCCCCAGCTTGTGACATACTTTCTGCTGGGCAGGAGGTATGCCACTGGGATTTCGGTCTGTCTGCGAACGCGCCACGCTGCACTGTGCTACCGCCATGCACACTGCCTGCGTTGCCAGTTGACTTGCATTAATGCATGATCCATGCGGAAAGCGCGGTTCATGGGGTTCATGCTGCAGACTTTGTATCCGATCGGATGATTCCGGTGCATCGCACCACATTAACTCTGCAGGCTCCATTGACTTACATTGCACCCGTGGAACCTTGCGGTAAGAAAGGGTAATGCAGCACAGGTTCACAATGCCAGTGTGCAAGGGGCTTGAAGGTGCTCATGGCCCGGATAGAAGGCTGACCTGCCCAACAAACTTACGGTTCAGCCTTTTGTATGAAAAAGGCCTGCACATGACTGTCACTGCACCATTCACCAGATGGATTTAGTATTATATCCTGGAAAAGTGTTGTCCCAAGATGTTATTTTTGTTATTTTAGGAGGCTTGTTTACACACTTACATTCTTTTTAACTATTTTATCTTTTTCTCCTGCTGTATGGACCATTTAACCAGCTGCTGTGTAGTAGTAAGAGCTCTAGCAGTAATTATTTAGTGTTTTATTCATTATGGTGGCTTTCAATGCTGTGGGCTTGATTATACAATGCAGGGGCGTCTCACCCACCAGGCAAGTATAGGCGGTTGCCTGGTGCGCCATGAGGTGGTGAGGCGCCATGAGGTGGTGAGGCGCATTCCCCCGCCTCTGCTACCGTGACCATGTATTTTGTTTTTTTTTATATTATATTACCTCCCGACCATGTGCTCAGCAGTGTCTCCACCTCCACTTCTCCCCTGCCAATAGAGCAATCAATACTGCTCAATACTGCTCTTCTCTGCCAGGCTCCTTCTTTAAAGCCGTGCCCCTTCTTCTCAGTAGCCACACAGGTAAAGTGTTTACCTCGTGTGGCCCAGCCTTTAACTCCGCCCCACTG
Organism: Hyperolius riggenbachi; assembly: GCF_040937935.1. Classification (NCBI taxonomy): domain Eukaryota; kingdom Metazoa; phylum Chordata; class Amphibia; order Anura; family Hyperoliidae; genus Hyperolius; species Hyperolius riggenbachi. Next base: position 311,884,273 of record NC_090648.1, read on the forward strand.
CCAGGAGGCAGCGGCCAGCCAGCTTATGCCCCCGACAGTCTGACCCCCCACCTGTGTCACTGGCTGCACACAGACACTGGAGCAAGACAGCCAGGGGACAGATGCAGTCACAGAGAGAAGAATGTGATGTGTCCGTGTTGGAGCCCCGCCCTCGCACAAGACAGCAACACAGCTCGGGAGAAGGGAAGTTTCTGCTCCAGAGTAGTGATGGGAATTCCGGCTCTTTTCAGAGAATCGGCTCTTCTGAATCGGCTCCCATTAAAGAGCCGGCTCTTACGGCTCTGAATCGGCTCTTCATTAAATATCACTAAACACCACTCAGAATCGGAGTAAAAGCCCCGCCCCCGTTTCCATGACAATTCCAGACTGCTTCTCTGACTGGGGCAATCCCTCCTTCTACTGCTCTGCTCCGCCCCATACACTCCTACAAGCTGCAAGAGGAGGACTACATCTCCCAACATGCCTCAGCGCCCTTTATTGCAGAGCAAAGCAGAGCTCTGTGGGGCGGCTGAGGCATCGGCTCTTTCAAAACTGAGAACCAGCTCTTGTCGTTCGCAGCGTTCGCGAATGACCCATCACTACTCCAGAGATAATAAGCTGCATGCACAGGCAGAAGAGAAGGTATTCAGGCAGGCTGCTAAGAACACTTCCTGTCCTGTGTGCATACTCCCAGTACTGTTATAACTGCTAGAATGTGCCCTGCTCTTTTGATACAAATTTTTTTTTTGAAAGCTGGTTAGGCTGTAGGCTGGTAAAGCTGTAAACCTGTGCTTTAGTGCTGTGCTGTCTCTCCCTCTCCCCTCTCTGTTCCTCTGCTGTCTCTACCCCTCTCTGTTCCTCTGCACTCTCTTCCATCTTATGCTGTCTCTCCCTCTCCCCTCTGTTTCTCTGCACCCTCTTCCATCTTATGCTGTCTATCCCTCCCCCTCTTTGTTCCTCTACCCCCTCTTACATCTTATGCTGCCTCTCCCTCTCTACTCTTTCCCTCTGCTCGGATTACGTGTATTTTATGGTGAAACGCTTCCATATTACGATTATTTTCTGACAACGCTGCCCCATTACGATTATTTTCTGGTGAAACGCTGCTGCCCTATGATTAATTTCTGGTGAAATGCTGCTGCAATAAGTGTATTTTCTGGTGAAACGCTGCCACCTTACGAATATTTTCGAGTGAACTGCTGCTGCAATAAGTGTATTTTCTGGTGAAACACTGCCACATTACGATTATTTTCTGGTGAATTACGATTCTGAATTACGATAATTACTATTATTTTCTGATGAAACACTGCCGCATTATGATTATTTTCTGGTGAAACGATGCTGCATTATGATTATTTTCCTGGTGGGGAGGGGCTTGGGGGGGCGCCACAGGTTTTCTCGCCTGGAGTGACAAAATGACTAGAGGCACCCCTGATACAATGGGCCTAATTTATGAAGTTTTTCCAAAGATTGAGAGCATTGCAGAACATATTTGTGAAACTGGCCTGTCTCTCTCTCTTTTTTTTTTTTTTTAAGAACGTAAAGAGTTTGCAATATATCGTCGAGGTTATATGAGGGTGAATTAGAGCTTGTGCTTCTGCAGACACATGCAGCACCAATAGTTGGAATTGTTTTTTTTATAAACGTTCTTAATTAGGTGCATGCATGCAACTGCAATCACACAACTGCTTATTAAATCTTTTATAATCCCTATCTATTATCTGATATAGCTCAATGGAGAGGAGCAAACTGCAGGAAGCTTGTATAAATTCAGCCCAGATTTGTGGGACCACTCATGTTTTTCAATCCTCTCCAGCATTTTTTAACTTAAAGCGGATCCGAGATGAAAAACTAACTATAACAAGTAACTTGTCTATATAGCTTATCTAATGTTTAGATAGTTTACACAGCAAATCTAGCTGCAAACAGCTTCAACAGTTTATGATTATTTATTCCTGTGATACAATGAGAGCGGCCATGTTCTGTTTGTCACATTACACACAGGCAAGCTGCACTGCATCTCCAGCCCTCAGCCTGTGAAAACTTCACGCCCCTCTCCTCCTCCTTCCTCCCCTCTGCCTCTGAAATCTCTGGCTAGTAACACCTCCTCCTCCTGCCCAGACTGAGCTCCCATAACCCCCTGCTACTAAGGCTCAGAGTACCAAGGCACTCTGGAGAAGCTGTGGGCGAAGCTTATTTAGTTTATAGGAAATCCAAGTATTAAAACAAAACAAAAAAAGCATTTGGCTTGAGGAATGCCGTATAAACTACTGTATATGAAAGGAACACAATTATGCAATGAGTAAAAGTTTATCTCGGATCCACTTTAAAGGACAACTGAAGTGAAGGAGATAAGGAGATTGCCATATTTATTTCCTTTCAAACAATACACATTGCCTGGTTGTCCTGCTAATCCTCTACCTATAATACTTTTAGGCATAGACCCTGAACAAGCATGCAGATCAGATGTTTGATTCAAGTTTGACTGGATTGCTTGTTTCAGCTGTGTAATTCAGACAGTTCCGATGCATGCAATATCAACAGGATGCCAGGCAACTAGTATTATTTAAAAGGTAATAAGTATGGCAGCCTCCATATCCATCTCACATCATGTGTCCTTTAAGCAAATTGGGCTTGCTAAAGACGGTCCATGAGATGCTAATAAATTTGAGGTGATGCCAATTTTATGCTAATGTTATGCAAATTATGCAGCTGCAAACTAGACTATTAAAATACCTATGATTGCATTGGTTTAATTCTACTGTAAGTTCCATAAACTTGCATTACACTGGAAATTTGTAGCATCATATTAACCATTTCTGGTGCTCGCCTAGAACTTAATCCCTTTTTCCTAATGTGTGTAATAACTATAAACTCATCTATTGCCCTGCCTGTTTCCCTCTTTACTATCCTAATTTCCAAAAATTGACAGAAAGATCCTATTTTTATTATTTAATAGCTACTTTTTACGATTTTGAAATTGCCTTGTCCCTCTATTAGGTTGTGTAACCATGTAATTGGCTTCTACGACTTCCAGTGTCCTCCCCATTAGGTTATATGTAGAAGCCCAATGTCTGCTGTCAGTAGTAATATTTTCTTCATCTTTCCTTCTTCAGCACATACAGAATAAACCTGTCATTAGACAATCAATGCATGCACAGTATTCTACTCCTTGTGCTTATATAATTATTTAAGAGTCTATCATCAGTTTGCAGCAGCAATCTTGACACATTAATAATAGCATTCTGCACAGCTACGGTATCTAGTTTAGTAAGTTCTTTCTGAATAGCTCTTTATTTGTTGCCAAAAGTTTTTGAAACACTGTGTTCTTGTATAATTTATTGAGTTCTAAAGTGGTTGGGCAGTAGCCTTACCACTTCAGCACTCAATCAATTCAACAGATAACAAAGGGGGATAAGATGACTTTTCATCTTGAGGAGAAAACACAGAGACAACAAGAGCCCAGTAATGCAATATGTCACTCAAGTTGAAGAGCAAAAAGGATGAAAGGATACTCATAAAAGTGGGTTGCATGCAGGAACAACCAACCACATCAGGCAGGTGGAGAGTTCTGACCTGTCTCCACTCAGGTGTCCCCAACATGATGCGTTGGAAGTAGTCACTCTCTTCAAAAAGTACTATTTGTGGCCAAAACACTATAGACCATAGCTATGTCCCTATTTAGTCAGCAATAACTTTATCTCTACTTATGATACCTAAATGAGATATATATCATTGGGTTTTTTTGTAAGACAAACTAGACTTTCATTGGATGGCATTTTTCCCTAGAACAAATTTTGTTTTCTTTGCCTTTTAATGGGAAAAAGAGGCAAAAAAATAGAAAAAACACATTACAGCTCAGTTTTATCAATTCTAGTTTAAAAATAAAAAGCGTTACTGTAGATGTTGGACACAAATTTTGTTTGGCTATTTCTACTGTTTATTGCAAAATGTAGATTATTTTTCTGTCCCAATTTATGGGGAGGATATTTGATTCTGAAATAATGCTACAGTGTGAATTTTTCACTATGAACTAAGAAAATAAAAGTATTTTTAATGGTAAAAATCAATCTTATTGGCTCAGGGAACATATATTCCCGTTCTCCAATTAGTGGTGTAGCAGATATTGCCAGGGGTGTGCATAGATGTACTGTAGCTGAGGTTAAGTGTCAACCAGTACACTATACAGCCACTCATTTATACAGACATTGACATTTTATCTTTTTTATCTTTTAGGGAACTTTCTGATCTATCATGAGCAGAAGAGTGTATGCATTATTGGAAGTAAAGTGGTGACAGTTGGAAGATGCAATGTTACACACCGCAGCCAGCAGTGGAAATGGACAGAAGATGGTAAACTACTGCACTTCAAGTCTTCAATGTGTCTAAGCAGCAACTTGAGTTCACCCTTGCATTTTCGTCCTGCAATACTTACAGACTGCTCAAAGGCACCAGAGTGGACATGCCATGAAAATGAAGGCCTTCTAGAGCTTGCAAATAGCTCTTTATTCCTTAGAAAACAGGGACTAAGGGCTGTAGTTAAACTGGGAAGAAAATACCCCAACACCTGGAAAAGACTGGAAGTGGATGAAAGGGGAGATCTGGCCTATGAAAATATATGCATGAGAAAAGGTAAGTCATTTTAATCAGTATTTTCAATACGGAATGTTTCCTGTGATTATGTGTACCATATGCTCCTGGCAGATGCAGCTCCGACTGTAATTAAGTAAGAACGGTTATCTCCTTTGTGGCTTGTGATGAGATTAGGTTACTTTATGATGAATGATTGAAGGGTTGTCATTCCACCTAATTAGAGCTTATGTTATGCAGTGTGATACCAGACAGGCCCTCTCCTCTAGTCATACACCCCAGCCAGAATACATGCTGGATCCTGACCATATCTCTAGCACTAAGCAGATCTGAGTGAATCTGTTGCCATCCATACATCAGAGCTGCTCCATGCAGCAGACATTTGCTGTTCTTCTACCAATATGCATTCCCACAGCCACAGTTGTGATCTTGAAGCTGATTGGGCATTACTGATTTTGGGTAGAGCAGCACATTTTACACAGATTGAATCAGACTGATTTGGACTATCACTATTAGCTACCTATATCGTTTTAATGAGCAATATTTCATGTTATCCTGAAAAAAAAGTGTCAATAAAAAATAAATCAGCATTAAAAATACAAAAAATTGCCATACATTATTTTTTAGCCGGAATCCATGGAACAGATTGGAAGAAACTTAGGACTCCATATCCTCTAGCTCTTATTTCCACACCTGCACTACCTGAGTGACTGGCAATAGTTTGGACATGCAAGTTAAAAAACTGATGTATTGATACTGCTGCGCTCTCCTTTTATGCACTGTCCTATAACAGACAAGAGTAGCCTCACATAGCGTAATTCAGTCTTAATACTTAAAATCAAGTTATTCAGTAACAGGCATGCACTCCCAAGTGAAGATGTGTCACTGTGTGTCTCTGTCAAATGGGAATCCACTGCACACCCCCTTCCAGCAGCAGCTCACCGGATATAGACCACCTCAACTTTACAGGTGGATCATATACTTTATATCACACTCCTCAGATGTTATGCAGATTAAATCAATCAGATCTTCATCCTTCAGTATGCAAAGGTTTTTAATCCATGAAAAACATAAAAGAAGAAAAATGCATTGTGCAACAATCGAAAATTGGGCTCCTATCTGTGCGTATAGATTGCACTCATGTGCTCTGAAGTATCATAAGACACATCAGATAATGCTGTCGGCTGCTGCCCCACCGTTATTGATGGCTCCTCCACGCTCGCTCATTAAATCTCGGTACGGCAGCTCAATATTTCCGACAATCGCTGTATCCAAGTGCTCAGTTCCTCCCTGCCGGTGGGTGTGATGATGTCAGATCTGCTGGCTCCGCCCTACGCGTTTTGTTGTCATCACAAGCAAGTAACATTTCACAGCTTTTTCTGCTAAGTAATTGGTAATCTTAAAGAGAATCTGTAAGAAAAAGAAAACCCTGTGGGGGATACTTACCTCGGGAAGCCTAATGAGGCTTCCCCCATCCTCCTAAGACTCATGGATCCAGCGCTGGCTCCCCTGAAACCACAGCTGATAAGGATGTCGGCTGTGGTGCTGGCGCAGTAGCGCCTGCAATATTTACCTTCCCCGGCTCCAGCGCAGGTGCAGTAGCAGCTTTCCAATTGGCCCCAGGCGGAAATGACTGAACTCGATCAGGTCCGCTTTACTGCGCAGGTGGACGCTGGATGGCGGTAGGTAAATATTTATATTGTAAGTCTAACTACTATTCCTACATGCATCACACAATTCTTATGTACTGGATTCGAGAGATTTGAAAGATTTGAGAATCTTTTTGGATTTGGATTCAAATTTGGGATTCATCCCATCTCTAATTTAATATAACTTTTCGAGATTCTACAATTGAAAACTTGCCAAATTGTAGGTCGTAAAGTACTATCCACATTATTTTGAGTATTTTCTTGCTTGCTGGTGGTTTAAAAAAGGTATTTTAATGACAAAAATATCACCTAGGGGGAAAACCAGGAAAAAATTAATTGCATATGGCCCAAAGTGTGACAAAATGTCTCCCAGAGCACCCTTCCAGAATGGGCCAGAACTGACTATTAACTTGATGAATATATGTGCAATATGTTTATGGCTGTGTAAAATAATTGTGTACATGATTCAGTAGAGTGATCATGAATTTCTTGTGGATTTCATACTGGAAGGCTATGCAATGTTGATGTTATCTGAGGATACTGTAATGCCTTTTGTGAGAAATTGTCCAATCTGTAAACTGTCCTTGTAAAAGAAAATGTTTGTGTACCATGTCAGCCAAGAGCTGGGGCGTAACTAGAAACAACTGCCCCCCCCTGCAAAACTTTGGATGAGCCCCCCCCTTACTGAAGCTAAACGAGTGCAAGCTGGGTGCTGATAGTGTGCTGTGGAATTGGTGGCTGGTTGTGGAAGCATGCACACACACCATGCACGACCCCATACAAATAGTGTGCACACACTACATATACAGTACATACACACACTGTACAAACATTGACTGCACACACTGTCCATACATACACACACACTGTAAATACATTAACTGGACACACTGTACATATATATACACACACACACACATGTATTATTTTACTACATGAGAGCACATGTCATATGGAGGGACAACAATGATATGCTGTAACATAAAAAATAGTATTCACTGTAAGTTAGGCAAAACAACACAACACAAAAATGAGAATGTCACTGATTGATACTGTTATTATAGGATCTTGGACTCAGTATGAGACAGCAAACTCTCAAGGACAAGGACAGTGACAGTCAGACATCAATCTTACCCACTTTACTGTCTCCATAATCAGACACCACAGGGTGACTAGCTTGTGTGTGATAAGAATCTAGGAATGTCTTCAGAGGGATGGCTGAATAATGGCCAGTCTAAAACGTTTTTTCAGCCTGTGACTCCTTTGCTTGTAACATCTAACATGTACATGAAGTCATCAGAACTTTGCTGCAGTCTGAGACAGATGTTTTTTTACGAACCTTAGGGAGCAGGGATAGTGTAAAAATTCCGAAGCGTGTATAATTCTTTATCTGTGTGGTGAGCACATGCAGTCATTAGAACAATGCTACAAAGAGCAGAACATGTTTTCTCTCCATGCCCTTAGTCAGTCTTTTCCCCTTACGGGTCCCCCTGTTGCTTCTGGGCCCCCCTGTACATGCCTCCCTTGCAGGGTCTATTGTTACACCACTGGCCAAGAGAATTATGTAGGCTGGAAACACATTGCTCAAATGATAGCTTTTAATAGGTTACTGATAAAAAGTTTGATATTGCAAGTTTTAAAGAAACTAAGCATCTGAAAATATGCTTGAACAATCTTAAAATATATCAGAAGAATCAGAAAATGTCCCAATAAAGGGAGTGGAGCTCTCAGAAATCTTAAAGCTGGTATACATTTTCAGTTTTGATTGGCCAATCACTGACCAATTTTACCACCTCCATGTAGTATGAGAGTCACCATATATGGAATACTATGAATAGATTGTGCAGGTAAACCTTACACGGAGGTGGTAAAATTGGTCAGTGGTTGTCCAATCATAATTGAAAGTATGTACCAGGCTTTAGGCCACATTCACCGTGGTGCACCACGCAGTGTACTGCACCATCTATGCAACGCTCACATTGCGGCAGGTGCGTTGCAGTACAACAGAGTGCGGCATAGTAAGGCTCTGCATGCAGTGCGTTACCACAAAAGGCAAGCATTAATGGATACAGTGAAGTATACTTGTCTTTGATTGTATGCTTTCCTGTATGCAACACAATGCACAGATAATGACTGGTGCCGCTCTCCAGATCCGTTGCATTCCTACTGCTAAATAGAACACAATGCAACTGTCACTGTGAACGGGTCCTTACACTATGAAACTTGTCTGGAAGACAATAAAGGTGTTGATTTTTTTCTACCTACGTAGACATTTCCTATAGTTTTTACTGAACAACATTATGCCTCCAGGTGCCTCAAAAAAATGCTCCTCGATCTTGCCGTGGAATCAGTGTTGGACTGGGAGGTGGTAAAGTTGAGGAAATCCACCTGCTGCACAAGCAGCAGAAACCATGTGCTATCGCTCCCTATCAGGGCCGGTTTAAGGGGCTCCAGGGCCCTGGGGCAAACTGAAGCGGGGGCCCTCTGGCCAAACACCTTACCCCCACCCCCCAACAACAGCCACACACTACCCTTCAAAACCCTCCCTGCGGCCATTATGTAAATGCTCCCCGGGGCCCTTGTGTGTGACTCTGCAGCAGCAATTACTCACCTCTTCCGGCAGGCGGCACAGTCCGGGCACTCTTGCCATGCAGTCCTCCTCCTTCTCTATGACCCGGCGCGTGTTATGTGTGAACACATGCCGGTTCATAGAGAAGTAGGAGGACTGCGTGTCAAGAGTGCCCGGACTGTCCTGCCCGCCGGAAGAGGTGAGTAATTGCTGCTGCAGACTCACACACAAGAGCCCCGGGGGATCAGAGTGAAGAAAATTTGGCAGGGTCGGTGGCACGGGGCCCCTGTACAGGTCAGGGGCCCTGGGGCAATTGCCCCCTTTGCCTCTATAACAGCGCCGGCCCTGCTTCCTATAGAAACCTGTATTAAGTCTTCACTGTGAGCAGAAACACATGATTACTGATACTTGGCCAGCAAGTGGATTTCCTCAGCTTTACCACCTCCCAGTCTGACACTGTCTGGAAAGTTACATTATTGTAAGTTATACATCACAAACACTATTTTGTCTGCTCCATTTGAGCCTATACTAAAGATTAATATGTTACACTAATTTAAATTATTGGATATAATATTAATATTACGCAATGTTCATGATTAATTTGTAATACAGTCATTTCTTTTCAACCAGCCTACAAAAATGTGTATCCATCTTCCAAACATGGATCTGCCAGATACTCTTCCAACACTTGTCACGTAGCATTTCCTGTGGAAGGAAAGGCAGGTCCTGTCAGCACACTTCGCATTATGCTACTTGTCTGTGATTTGCACTGTTCAAGGACACATATTCATAAGCCAAGCAAGTGCTAAGGGAAAATGTCATGAGAATAGAGCTGATGCATTTTAACTTAAATCGAACATAAGTGATAAAATTATATTTACTTTAAAATAAAAAGCACAATGCTAATTAAGGATAATGATTTATTATTGCATCGGGTCAAGATTTTCTTTAGTTTTAAAATTCATAGCTATAGTTATATTATTATTTTTTTAATTACTGTTATTTCTCATTGCTGTTCTTAGTACTAAAACTTTGTACAGAGCTCAGAGGGTAAAAATCCCATTCTAACCATTCTCTTTCTGTTTGAGTGGCATTTGCCGTACAAATGCATACTTTCACCTCAAACAAATGTGTAAGGCCTCATTCACACCTAAAATCTAAAACGCAAACATTTTGTGTTTTTGTGCACTTCCCCCCTCCCCCCCCCCCCTCCTGGCGCTCCACTGCGCGCAGCGTTTCTGGTAAAATTGTTTTTCTAAGCTCTTTTCCAGAACGGTTTTGTATTTTACAAGTCAGAAAGTGAACTCTTTGACCCGGAAAAGAATAAATACAATGTATTTATTCTCAAAAGCACGAACACAATTGCCACATAAAGCGGTTTTGTGAGCGTTTGTCGCTCTCCCTATACCTTCCATTATAGTAAAAATTCCCCAAAAATGGTACAGGCACCACTTTGCTGAACGCACAGCGCATGAACCATGCTGATATGAATCTTCTCATTGCGATTCATTGTACCACTTTTTTGGGGGGGGCAAATCTCCTGAGCTTGAAAAAAGGCAGAAAACGCCCCTAATGTGAACCTAATTTGTGGCCTTCTATGAAAAAAGTGTGGCCTTCTATGAAAAAAGGGCATCTGGGAAATTTGGCCACAGGGTGAAGCGGTTGGTAGAACATCAGCAATACTGCTGATATTCTACTATTGGGTGCTGAATAATTGTTATATTAGATTGGTCATTTTACCAATATTCTATTATTGCTTTACCTAACCTTCCTCTCACTCTAACTAGGGATGAGCAGTCAAAATTCCCAAACTTGGTTTCACAGCAAATTTGGCTAATTTTTGCTTATCAAACATTTCACAAAATTGTAACTAAAATTCACAATCTTTTTCAAATTTGCATTGAAATCTATGGGGCCAATTTTCATAGTTGATTGCAAAGCTTTCATACATGATTTCAACAATTTCAAAAAAGACCTTAAGGCTCATACACACCTACCAACAAGTTGGGTGTGTGTACAGCTGACAAACAACCAGATGACCAACTGATAATAGGTTGTTTGCCAGATCCAACCGGTGGATCTGACCAACTATCAGGCAGGTTAGAATGTGTGTGCAAGTCTTTTGAACAATTTTATTGTTTTTTAATGGGGACATGTTCAGAGGTGTAGCTATGGGTGGGCAAGGGGGGACACAGGTCCCCAGACGCTGCACTGTAAGGGGGCGCAGAGCATGGCCGCTGCACCTCCAAGTGAGTGAGAGGCAGCTTGTTGGCTGCCAGAAGTGTGTTGGGCGCGCACATGCACGAGTGGCAGGCATACCGGCGCATGCACGAGCGGCAGGCGTGTCGGCGCATGCACGAGCAGCGTGCGGGCGAGTGCATGCGATCCAGGAAGACTGCAGGCAGACCTAGCCCGTCTTTAAACAGGCTAAGGTTACTAGTTTACAATAATTCAGTTTTAAGTGAGCTACTGTGGTTTCCCTATGATGCATTGCAGATGGCAAAATTATATTCATATTCATTATAAAGCTTTTTAGTAAGAATGTTTTTCAGTCTCTTTTAGTCCCTTATACTTTCCTAGTGGTTCTGAGTTGCCATGAGCTACCTGGGTATTCTTTAAAACCAAAGAGTCCAAATGGCATGATGAATGTAGATTTCTCCTGTGCATCAGATGCGTGAATATTTTGTCTTTACCTCCATCTTATTCCTGATAAATGCCATTGTGAATTGGGCGCCAAATGAAAACAAAAAAATATTTACAGTGGTAAGGACAACAGTAAAACATTGGTAAATGTTAACAATATTTTACTACAACTAAACCTAACTCTACTCTCACCCTACTCCAATGCCTAACCTTAAAACCCCCCTTCCTGATGCCTAACCCTGAGACCACCCTCCCTGATACCTAACCCTAAAACCCCCCTTCCTGACAAATAACCCTTACGGACGCCTTACCCTAAAACCTCCCTTCCTAACGCCTAACCCTAAAATCCCCCTTCCTCATGCCTAACCCTGAAAGCCCCCTTACTGACATCTAACCCTAAAACCTTTCTTCCTCAAGCCTAACCCTAAACCCCCCCCCCCCCCACCTTACTGACACCCTACCGTAAAACCCCCCGTCCTTGCGCCTAACCCTAAAACCCCCCTTCCTGATGCCTAATCTTATAACCCCCCTTCCTAACCTTAAAATTTTCACAACTATAATTTAAAAAAATGAAAAATTCGTAAATACAAAAGACAATAATTTTCTAATTTTCAAAATGATAGAAATTTCAAATACTATAATACTGTAATGTTCGTAAAACAAAAGTTTCAAAAACTATATAACGTAACTATAAAAATTTTAGATGCCCAGTAGCCGATATTTGCATTAGCACCTATGGTGCTGACAAACAGTCCATTAGCTGCGGGCACCCAAATTTCCTGCTTCCCAATTCGAGGAATAAGATATGCATCTGTAATTGTGATGACATTCAGTTTCTGTACTCCATACAGATTTAGGCTGTCTTATTCTTTTATGGGACAAGGACTATGGGAGTAATTATGAACAAAATAGTCATTGCCATTTTCGCTAGATTTTCCTAGAATCCCTAAATGTTTAGTGCAAGTTCACAAAATGAATTTACTAAGATTTCATTACTTCTGCCAGGGATATATGTAAAGCTGCAATGCCGTGGTGTAAGAAAGCGTTATATGTGATTAAACTGTATTTAAAACTATTTTTGTTACCATAACTTTAAATTTAATTTTCTCAAAAACTACAGGGTCTTTTTGAAGAAAAAAAATGTGTTGACTTGTTCCCACTGGAGGTTTTTTCTTCCTCTGGAACACATTTGTCTTTGTCTTTAGGTTGATGGGCACTACTGCCATTCTATCATGTAGGCCCTTCTCTGTTAGTGAGAGCAGAAGGAGGTCATCTGCATACAGCAGGACCTATTTGGTGCCCCCTAGACATACAAGTACCACAATTACACATGCCATAACATTTTTTAAGAGCTTATATAATAGTAGATGTTTAACAGAATCTGCTGAAGACAATTAATAAATATACATTTCAGGCATAAATGACCAGTTGGGTGAACGATCACGATACTGCAGCAAAGTCCCTCAGCAACACCTGCATGGAGGGATGGAATTCCTGGTCTACTCACTGGAATTAACAGAAGTCAGGAAGCCAGACACTGTCTAAAGAAGAGGATTTATTGACAAGTCCAGACAAACGGGTTATGCAATTCAGCATAAACAACTGTGTTTCAAGGCAGCTGGTGTGTGGTGTCCAAAGCAGCAAACACAGTTGTTTGTGCTGAATACCATTACCAATTTGTCTGGACTTGACAATAAATCACATGCTTTGGATAGTGACAGCTCCTGTGCTCAATACATTGATTTGCCTGAACTCTTCTTTTGCTGTGAGCCGACCAGTCAACCAGTAATTAAAGAATGTCAGCAGCTGAAGGCAGACCAGGGTACAATGAATCCTGACTGGAGGCACACTAATATGGGCTAGCTGAGGTGGTGGTGGTGGGGTGTTACTTGAGGCAACCATTGGCGACTATGTCCCATAACAACAGGCAGCATCAGTGCATTGATGCTGCACTCTTGCCTGACAATTAAAATGATGATCTCTCTCTGCAAATCATGCCACTTACACAACATGGTGCTCCAGGCCGCTGCCTGTAAAGTGTGTGCCAGGAAACGGCGCTGGTGGAATGGCAGTGTTTTTTAATCAACATAACAAGAATGAAAGATGAAACAAGGTTTACCAGTAAAGTATAAAGCTGACCTAAATAGATAAGTCAAATCGCTGAGTTAAGAGCGTTAGTTTCAGGCTCTGTAGGTGAGGCTGCTGCTGTTGCTTGCATTGCATCACCCTCCTGTATAGCCTGCAATGTGTCAGGTACTATATTGCACCAACTTCAAACTTCTACCAGTTAACTCATACAGAGCAGAAGGAGAGCAGATCATATAAGAAACACAGGGGGACATTTATCAGAGTGTCTGAGACAAAATATTTGTAGGTTTTTTGAAATCCATGCAGAACTATCTCAGACAGCCTAAGAAATCACTAAGTAGTGCAGATTCCTTCTAAAACTGATGTAAACTAGGAGGAGCTAGGAAGGTCTCTCAGACAGTGGAGGATGTGAGGGGAATTCCTGTTGCTGAGGTAACCAACACACCTGCTGTATTGATAGCAGCAGGCTCTGAGGAGGAATTCCTCAGGGGGGAGGAGCACCACACAAATCATGTCTAGCCTGCACTCTGCAATCATGTCTACCCTGCAGTTCTACATCTGTAGAACTGCTATCAAGCACTTCTTAATCTGCACCACTGTAGTGCAGCTCTAGAAATTCATGCTAAATTGCCACTATTACTTAGGATTTAAGAAGGTTCTTATCAGAGCCGGCCTTTGGGGGGGGGGGGCAAGTGGGGCAATCGCTCCAGGCCCCGCGCTTGAAGGGGCCCCGCGCACCGTCCGCCACTCAGAGCCGGCCTAATGCTGCGGGCGGCCACCACCGCCGATCGCTCACTAACCTGCTGGTGCCGTGCACTTCCTGTATGTGGAGCACATCGGCATCCTTTCCCTCCTCTGCCCGGCTGCTGGGTGCGCTCTGCGAGTGACGTCACGATTGAGAGCGACAGAGAGCGCGCTCCCAGCGGCAGCCCGACCTGGAGAGCCGACCACACCACCAGCCCCAGCCTGGACTCTGAGGCTGAGCGAGTCGCCAGACGGTATAGGCCAGCCACAGCCACCGCACCAGGCACTGAGGGCAGCCGCGGAGCAGAGCACAGATACCGCCGGTCTGGTAGGTAGGAGGAGGAGGAGGATTATTTGTGGGGCTGCCGCTGATTAGTAAATTTGGGCGGGGTACTGGGGGAGCATAACTATTTTATACCTATATACTGTCTGTCAGTCTGGGCAGGGCACTATGCTAGCTATATACTGGGCACTAGCTATATACTGGGCAGTGGGCACTATGCTAGCTATATATTGGGCACTATCATGCTAGCTATATACTGGGCACTAGCTATATACTGGGCAGTGAGTGGGCACTATACTAGCTATATACTGGGCACTAGCTATATACTGGTCAGTGGGAACTATACTAGCTATATACTGGGCACTAGCTATATACTGGGCAGTGTACTAGCTATATACTGGGCAGTGGGCACTATGCTAGTTATATACTGGGCACTATGCTAGCTATATACTGGGCACTAGCTATATACTGGGCAGTGGGCACTATACTAGCTATATACTGGGCACTATACTAGCTATATACTGGGTACTAGCTATATACTAGGCACTATACTAGCTATATACTGGCACTATACTAGCTATATACTGGCACTATGCTAGCTATATACTGGGCACTATGCTAGCTATATATTGGGCACTATGCTAGCTATATACTGGGCACTAGCTATATACTGGGCAGTGGGCACTATACTAGCTATATACTGGGCACTATACTAGCTATATACTGGGTACTAGCTATATACTAGGCTTTATACTAGCTATATACTGGCACTATGCTAGTTATATACTGGGCACTATGCTAGCTATATACTGGGCACTATGCTTGCTATATACTAGGCACTAGCTATATACTGGGCAGTGGGCACTATCCTAGCTATATACTGGGCACTATGCTAGCTATATACTGGGCACCATGCTAGCTATATACTGGGCACTAGCTATATACTGGGCAGTGGGCACTATACTAGCTATATACTGGGCACTATATACTGGGTACTAGCTATATACTAGGCACTATACTAGCTATATACTGGGCACTATGCTAGCTATATACTGGGCACTATGCTAGCTATATACTGGGCACTATGCTAGCTATATACTGGGCACTAGCTATATACTGGGCAGTGGGCACTATGCTAGCCATATACTGGGCACTATGCTAGCTATATACTGGGCACTATGCTAGCTATATACTGGGCAGTGGGCACTATTCTAGCTCTATACTGGGCACTATGCTAGCTCTATACTGGGCACTATGCTAGCTATATACTGGGCACTATGCTAGCTATATACTGGGCACTATACTAGCTATATACTGGGCAATAGCTATATACTGGGCACTAGCTATATACTGGGCAGTGGGCACTATGCTAGCTCTATACTGGGCACTATGCTAGCTCTATACTGGGCACTATGCTAGCTATATACTGGGCACTATGCTAGCTATATACTGGGCACTATAGTAGCTCTATACTGGGCACTATACTAGCTCTATACTGGCTCTATACTGGGCACTATACTAGCTCTATACTGGGCACTATACTAGCTCTATACCACATACTATACTAGCTCTATACTGGGCACTATACTAGCTATATACTGGGCACTGTACTAGCTATATACTGGGGCACTATACTAGCTATACTGGGGCACTATACTAGCTTTACTAAGGTAGCTAAACTCCCTATACTGGGGCAACTATGTTAGCAATGCCGCCGCACCCCATTCCACCGCCCCCCCCCCCCCCCCCCCCCCGTAACCCGCTGCGCATGACACTGTCCACTAGGTCGCACGCGCCGGCCCAAATCACCCCGCCCCCCGTGGTCCCTGGGCCGGAAAAGGTTGGGGACACCTGTTTTAAGCAATTTGCCTGATGACTCCTTTAAATCTGTGATACTTCACAGATATAAGTATCACGACAAGCAAAAATCATTGCAAGTCAAAAGTTACTACAACAATGTGAATTTTGTGAAACATGAACCTTACAATTTCCAGGTTGTTAGATGTTTAACAACATAGTTATTTTAAATGGAACCTGAACTGAGAAAAATTATTTAAAATAAACACATGATGTAGCTGAAAATAAATATTACATACTTACCTCACCATCAGTTCCTCTCAGAAGCTCCCCATTTTCTTCTTACAGTGAGCCCTTCCAGTTCTGACAATATTTTATCAGAACAGAAATATACCAGTTGCTGTCAGTTATATATCGGATGCTGTCAGTTACAACTGAATGTGCAAGGTAATGTTCATGTTTACCTATGGCTTAAGTTGGTGATATTACAGTTTAACACTGTGCTGACTAGGAAGCTGTTATGGGGTAAAGGCCATTTTCAAAATGGAGGACAGAGAATCCCATTGATCACAGAAGAGGAGAAATAGATTGATGCGTAGACTACACAGAGATAAGTATGACATGTTTATTTTGACTTTTCATTTTCAGTTAAGGTTCTCTTTAATTTGCAGTATAGTAAGACAACAGCAAGATGTGTGTAAAACGTGATGATAATCTGTATGGGGTTGTCATTTCCTGTATTCATTATTATATATGATCATAGTTATTTGTAAGCTGTATCTATATCTGCATGTGTTTCTTTAGTAAAGACTTCTAACTGGTTCAACTGGGTGCCTATCTGCATGTACACATTACTAAGTTCCAAGAGGGATGGGTAGGTGGCTGGCTGGGGATCTGGGGGTGGGTGCTAAGCTGGCTGGTTGGGGATGGGTGCCTGGCTGCCTGGGGAGCTGGGGATGGGAACTAAGCAGCAAGCTTAGTACCTATCCCCAGCTCTCCAGGCAGCCTAGCACCCATTCCCAGCCAGCCTAGTACCCATCCACAGCTCCCAATCCAGCCTAGTAGCACCTATTATTAGCCAGTCTGGGAGGGGTATCAGACTCACCAGGACTGTCACAAGTGTTGTCTCTAGTGGTACTGGGTGTGTTGAAACTAATGTAATAAAACACACTTTCAGATCATGATGACATCTCATCTTTATTAAACTGGTGTCTTAGTGGTAGTATTTGGTACAGGCTACACAGTGAATGCCATTAGGTAAAATATACACTCACCTAAAGAATTATTAGGAACACCTGTTCAATTTCTCATGAATGCAGTTATCAAATCAACCAATCACATGGCAGTTGCTTCAATGCATTTAGGGGTGTGGTCCTGGGCAAGACAATCTCCTGAACTCCAAACTGAACGTCTGAATGGGAAAGAAAGGTGATTTAAGCAATTTTGAGTGTGGCATGGTTGTTGGTGCCAGATGGGCCAGTCTGAGTATTTCACAATCTGCTTAGTTACTGTGATTTTCACGCACAACCATTTCTAGGGTTTACAAAGAATAGTGTGAAAAGGCAAGTTGGTATAAATCAACTCAGTCCTCAAGTACCCCATAAGTGCACATAGGGACAAAACTAATTTATAATGTGTACTCTTCTTCGTGGCACTAATCAGGCAACTGAATGGTGTGTCTTTTTCCACAGGCCATTCAAACAGCCACCTTAAAATTCCACCTCGAATAGAACCCATCAAGACAGAACTATTCAGCTGAAAGCATCTGGCATCTTTGCTTCTGTTTTTTTGTTTATTGGGAAAAGAATAACAGTGATCACCATGAGTGGCAGAGACAGAGACAGATTCCGTAAATATGACTGTGGGGCGGTGAAAGCTAAGAAACGTAAAGATAAAGAAGCTTTCATTCAGACGCAAAAGGGAGCGCTGGAGAAGTTTATTGTACCAACAAAGTCAGCGCCAAACGCCAAAGACTTGAGAATGAGGATTTGAGCAATCGCCCTGATGACGTGACAGCTGACCAAGTTCTGATACCAAGTTGTACATCCAACGAAAAAAGAAAACTTGCTGGCAACGAAAGCATTTCATCGCCCTCTTGTGATGATGGGCAGTTGCCCACGAGCAACAAGGAAATTGGCGGACCTCTCTGTGGTGACAATGTTATTGAAACAGACACAGCAGAAAGTGAGTACCTTTCTTGTGAAACTGTAAGCGGAGCAGGAAGCATTACTCTGCACACTTCTGACACTCCTCTTGAAACAACAAGCACGCTAGAGGACATTTATGATCCAGGTAATTGGGATTTGGGAACATGTTACCAGTAATGTGCGTGACATGTTAGTGGAAAAGGGTCCAATCAGGTTACCAAATGACTTTGAATACCCAACGCAACAGGAAAGGGATTGTCAGAGGCTCTTCTTGCCGCACTGGAAAACCATGGTCTGGACATTGCCGATTGTCATGGACAGGGGTACGACAATGGTGCGAACATGAAGGGAACATGAAGGGAAAGCACCAAGGAGTTCAAGGGCACATTCTTCGCATGAATAGTCGAGCATTTTACACCCCTTGTGACTGCCATAATCTTAACCTTGTTTTAGGAGACATGGCTAAATGCAACTCCCAAGCAGTGACATTTTTTGGTGCCATACAGAGAATATATAAATGTTTTGCTGGGTCGACTGAAAGGTGGAAAATTTTGGAAGAAGCTGTGCCTTTCATGACCACAAAATCACTGTCAGAAACAAGGTGGGAGTGCCGCCTTGAAAGTGTGAAAGCACTACGTTATCAGATAAGAGAAGTCAGGGAGGCACTGTTGACTGTCACTGATAACGCCAATGATCCGCTAGTGAAAAGTGAATCAGAATGTCTTGCAAACTATGAGCTTGGAAGCTTCGAGTTTATTCTGAGCTTAATCATATGGTACGACATTTTATTTGCTGTGAATACTGTCAGCAAAACTTTGCAATTAGCTGACATGCAGCTTGATGTGGCAATACAGCAAGTCAAAGGCCTTGTTACCTTCCTAAAAAAGTACCGGGAAACCGGATTCTCTGGTGCTATGATCATAGCAAAGGAAATTGCATCCGAAATTAATGTGGAACAGAAATTCAAAGAACGAAGAGTCGCACGGAAGAAAAAACAATTCAATTATGAGAGTAACGATGAATCAACATTTTCGCCGGAGGAGGCCTTCAGAACAGGATACTTCTTATGGATAGTGGATCAAGCACTTACATCAATGGAAAAAAGATTCCAACAGCTGGAAGAGTATGCTTCAATCTTTGGATTTCTGTACAAGTTGAAGAGTTTGCAGGCATTAAACGATGACAATTTGTTAAAGTGCTGCATGAATTTGGACAGCAAGTTATGCACAGAAGATTCACGCGATTTGGACGGAATTGATTTATGTGGAGAATTGAAGATTTTTCGAGAAATGCTTCCTGATAACATTAATACAGCTCAAGAGTGTCTTCGGTACATTTGGCCCATTCGAGATTCATTTCCCAACATTGTTGTTGCGTACAGAGTTATGTTGACAATACCTGTGACCGTTGCTAGCACGGAAAGAAGTTTTTCGAAGTTGAAACTTATCAAAAGTTATCTACGATCAACAATGGCACAAAGCAGACTGTGCAGTTTAGCCATTTTGTCAATTGAAAAGGAAATTGCCTCAACAATGGATTACGAAGATCTCATTAACGATTTTGCTCAGCAAAAAGCCAGAAAAGTGGACTTCCGTCTGTGACTGTCAAAGCAGAAACTCTTTCTGGAAAGTGTTAATTTTATTACATGTGTTTCTGGTTCTCTGTAATTAGTTTGCTGACTCCAGAAGCGGTTTCGGCAGAAGAAGCGAGTGTTATCTAGTTACAACAGCATAATAACCTGTAAAGAAAAATGTTTCTTTGTAACAGCTTATATTAATCCTGAAATAAATCTGCACTGTTTCTACTTCCTGCTTTCATGGAAGCAGACATGTTAACCTCCTGTGCTTTCAAATGAGCTTATCTGCCATGGCAGTCAGGTGACCCAGGGGAGAGATCATATTACAACTAGTGATTAGACACAAATGAGGGGGGATTAAACAAGCTAAACTCTCTAAATACATACAGGGTGTATTTAATTTATGTTTTCCTTCTGTCCTGTGCAAGAGTTCAGCTCCACTTCAATGTTTCTGAACAAGTAATTCAGTTGGTTAAAGGCCACTAAAACAATATAATACTTGGTACTCACAATGAGATTTTCTGGCAGATTTAGAACATATCTGATTTGATTTCCTATTGATTTTTCAATAAAAGTGAACGGAAAAACTATGGGAAATCAGATCAGACTTGTTGGAAATAATCAATCTGACAGTAAATATGCCAGAAGATATCATTGTGTGTACCTAGCATAAGAATAATTAAAATATGTAATGTAATCAAATAGCGAATGGTAGTACCATTGGCTGTTTGACTACATTACATATTTTAATTGTTTTTATATTGGTTTGCTTAGTGGCCTTTACCGAAGGTTATTGCTTTCAAACAATAATAATAAGGAATACTGCATTAAAGGCGGACAAGCCCATGAACGTGGCGATACGGTATATGGCCTACACTTATGGCTCTAGGCCCCGCATGTGACACTCGCCCCAGGCCCCGCATACTCTAAGGTCGCCTCTGGTTCTTATTATCATGCAGAACTGTTCTCCCTGCTGGTTAGAACAGTTTAAGAAGAAAAAACTGTCGGTAATGCTTTGATAAATCTGGCCCAAAGAGCTGCTTCTTCTTATTAAGGGAGAATAGAACAGGAAAGGGGTTTGGAGAGGGCTGGAGCACTAACTGATTGCCAGGAGCTTATTTAGATGAATGGAAGAATCTTTCATTATTGCATAATTCAGCTGTCAAGCTGTTATGATCGCTTCTGCAGCGTTTACTGCTGACTGCAGTGGTATTGCAAACCAAGCAGTTCTAATGTCATTACATGCATTTGCTTGCATAGTTTGGTTTGCACTTAAACTAGTTGCTGATTCCATCTGCAGTCGCTCTGAAGTTAATGACAGTTTAATATGCTTTTGTGTAAACAAACATTGTCTGCTGCAGTGGAGGGGCGGTCCCTTTCCTGCAGGCTGCATATCATTGTCTGCCTTTTCCTGCTATCAGCCTGTGATTAATTACCATTCACTTGTGTGGGAATCTGCAGGTCTGCTCCCATTGGATGACCTCAGTATAAAGAACTGCTTCCTGCAATGCCTCATGGGCTATCATAGTCTCAGACTCTATCTGTTACTCTGCTCGTGCCCCACCTCGTTCCTGGTCCGTGTGGACTGCGCTGACTCCTGCGAAGGGGTCAGCGAGTCCTCCTAGTTCTGCTCTTGTTCTAGAAGTTGTTACTTGCTTGTCTTGTGTCATATATTGGTTCATCGCCAATATATACGCATACTTGCGCATTTTGTTATTTTCCTTGTATCCGTGTTACGTTGATATATCAGTGTTGCTGATATATACGTACACGAACTGTTTATTTCCTGTGTTCAGTTAGTCAGTTTTCCAGCACGTTTTGGTAGTTTGCGCGTATCGTGAACACCCGTGCTGAGCTAGTTATCCTGTTCCTGGTCCTGTTTGTGGATTGCGTTCATCTCTGCGAAGAGATAACGAATCCTTCTGAATCCTGTTCTGTTACTGTTTGTGGATTGCGTTCATCTCTGCGAAGAGATAGCGAATCCTTCTGAGTCCTGTTCCCTGTATTACTCCAGTCCTAGTCAGCGTTCCTGCTTATGTCATATATCGGTTCATTGCCGATATATACATATGTTAGTCAGACCTTACAAATAGTTTCATTGATAGCTGTAATTGTAATACGCTAGGAAAACATACTTATTGTATATTTATCTGTGTTACGTTCATCTATCTCGATCCTGCTATTTCCTGTCTCTCCTGTCCTGTCTTTGTGAGGCACGCCATCGCCGCAACGCATTGGCTGCCTCATTCCAGTCTGTCTGGTTTTGGACGCTTGCTGTCGCTAAGTAATCGCTAGCTAGCAAGCGTTCATTCTGTCTACCTGTCCTGATCTCCTCAGTCCTGGTTTATGCGCTCAGCGCTACTTTGCGCTGAGACGTTATTACGAAAGTGTTGTGGCTGTTCAGATCTGCACCGGCTCTGTGCACCACAATCTCCTATTGGAGTCAGTCCTCTCCTCCACTAAACTGGGGATATCCTGATCCCTTGTGCTGGTGTGTGTACCTCCTTCACGTCAGCTTATGTGTTGTATGCTGACTGTGGAGATTACACCCCCAAGCTTAACATTATGATAGCCCCATTACCAATCCCCATTGTGGGGGGGGGTTCCCAGCAAAAATGACACTGTTTGTTATGGTTCCTGTTCCTTTAAGAAATTTGAGAAGCTCAATTCTGAAACAGAAAATGAGTTTTTTTCTGA
Organism: Hyperolius riggenbachi; assembly: GCF_040937935.1. Classification (NCBI taxonomy): domain Eukaryota; kingdom Metazoa; phylum Chordata; class Amphibia; order Anura; family Hyperoliidae; genus Hyperolius; species Hyperolius riggenbachi. The sequence continues at coordinate 311,907,035 of NC_090648.1, forward strand.
ATGTGCCAGGTTCCTGGCCAATCCTGAGCTCCAGGCTACTCCTGTTTCAACGTGGGCCCCCCAGCTAGTTTATGTTTTATTTAAGGGAAGATTGTTTCAGTGGGCCTACGATGTCTTGGATCATACCAATTTAAAAGAAAGACCACTGGAATTTCTAGCGTTTGTGATCCATAACTGGCTGCGCAAAACCGATTTGCCTAGCCCTTTTGATAAGCTCCTGGCAGCTTGTCAATCAGCTGCTCCTTCTACTGCCTACAAAAATAATCAGCAAGCAGATAATTGTTCTAATAACTTTTCTTCTGCTAAGGCAGCAGGGTCTAAAGCCAAACGTAAACGCTCCAAAAGAAAAGCGTTACAATCAGCGGAGTCGTTGCCCTTGGCGACTGCGCATCAGATCTGTAATGAGACTCCGCCAGTAGCAGATAATGAAATTCAGTCACCATTCAGGGGAGTCAAATGGACCTATGAAACTACTAATGAACTTTCATTGCTAGCCAGGGAAAATAAAAGTTCTTGTTTAAATGAATTATCTGAATATGATTATGAAGATATATTACAGAGTATTGAACAGATCAATTTATTCGTGCAGCAAGGGAAATTTGCATACACTACAGTTCAACACTTGCTACAGGTATTGGAGATCCTTAGGAATAAGAAATCGGCCAATCACCTGCTAAATAACCCAATGTATGTTTCTGCCACTAACACATTTGCAAACTATGATCAGCCGGAATGCTCAGCTGTTAAATATGCATGGGATCCTCCATTTGAGAAAGGAGAGATGGAAGCCCTGGTCTATGAATGGAAGAAAGATGCAAGTTCATTTTGTCAGTTTTACAGTGCAAAGAGTGAATTAGTATTGAATGCATGCATTAAGTCTGCCTATAACCTAATAAAAACCGGTGTGTGTGGGTATGACTTTGTGGCTCCATTGATCGATGTGTGGAGAATGATTCTGGACGATTTTTATGCGATTCAATCAGTTGATACCAGGGAAGACACACTGTCTAGTGGAGATTGTTCCACTTCCTCAGTTCCTGAGGACTCGCCTGCTTCAGCACCTTTGGCTGATTCAGCGAGTGATTCAGAGCTCCTTTTGTGTGAAATTGAAGTTCCTGTAATTCCACCCTGTACCATGGATAACTCAGTGTTACTTCCCAGTAAGACAGAAATTACTAATACTTCCTTAATCTTGCCATGCACAAATTTCTCAGCAGAGGACCCAGAGGTCCTGCTGACTTCTGAGTCCAGCTTAGCCAGTACTCATGAGTCTTTGTTCAGTGAAACAGACACCAGAAAAATCTTGCCTGTCTCTGCAAATACTTCTGCAGAAATTACCTGTGTTAATAAAGTTCAACTCCTGTCTGATCCAGCAGATGCCAATAGATGCACTACATCAGTTTCTGAGTCCCAGCAATCCTGTCCAGAAATCTCAGAACCCCAACATCTGAATTTTCCAATTTCACAATTGAATGGTGATTTAGATGCGCAAACATTGTGTTTTGATCTTCCTGTTTCTACACCTCACTCTAGTCTCATGAATAACTCACAGCGTCTGCTATGTGAGTCCGAAATCGCAGAATTATTACCGTGTTCAGAAAATGTTCCAGTGAACTTGCCCTGTACCATGAATTGTGCAGTAGATCTCTCCAATGAAACTCAGGTCACAGAATCATTATGCTGTCCAGCAGGTGCTTCCATGGTTTTGCCCTGCAGTGTGGACTGTTCGGTGATCCTGTCCAGTGAAGCTGTGGTCACAGAGTCTTATGCTTCACCCAGTACTTGGGATACTTCAAACCCTCTAGCAGAACAGTCTGAGGCACTGCTTACCTCAGTTGGTGTTACAGTAATATTCACTTGTCTAGCAGCTGTTTTGGAATTACAGTCTGCTCTAATAAAACTTGATGAATTTCTGCCCAGCGAAGCAGAAGCCATTGAAATATTGTCCTCGTCAGCAAGTGTGTCAGATACCTTGCCCTGTACACAGTCTGATTTAACCAATGTTGTTGAGTCCCTCTCCAGTGTTGTAACAGCCGAGGAACTCCAGCCCTGTCCTCTGAATGTTTCAAAAGTCTTGCCCTGTAACATGGATAATTCTGACTCGCTGGAAAAAATAATAGAAATCTCAGAATTTCAGTCCGGGTTAATGAGTGTTTCTGAAACCCAGCCCTGTATCCTGGAAAATTATGGTTCTCTGGCCGGTGTGGCAGAAGTTCCTGAGTCCCCTTCCTGTCCAGTGAGTTACTCAGTTTTGCCTAGTTCAGTGGGGATTGCTGCACTACTGACTTGTTTTGCAGCCCTTCATGAGCTCCAATCCAGTGTATTTGATGAGTCTCTGTCTAGTCCAGAAGAAGTTATGGGAACCCTGTCTAGTTCGGTGCATACATCAGAAGATTTGTCCTGTCTTGTAAATGCCCCTGAACATGATTTGTTAATAACTTTGCTGGAATCAGAGACATCTAAGTCTAATCCTGCATTTTTTAGTGACAATCCAGTAACTGTGAAGTCTAGTCATGATGATTTTTTTTTTGCCCAGTCCTGGTTTCGGTCCTACCTTGACTGACTTTGAGGTTTGCAGTTCCTTGACATGCCCAGAAGTCTCTCTTGTGCCAGTGTGCCCAGATGTGCTTCGTATGCCAGAGTGCCCAAGTGTGTCTGTGTTGGCGTGCTCACACGCTTCCCTAGTGGAGACATGTTCTGATGTTGCCGGTTGGCCTGCATGCCCGGAGATGGTTCTGGTCCCTAAAAACCCTGATCTTGATGTTTGTCCTTGTGACCCTGACTCTAGAGTTGCCCTGGGTTCCATAGGGGTTCTTGATGGTTCTCCATGTGAACCTAAGGGGCGTTCTGACCTGTGGGGATCTCTTTGGAGCTTCCAAGTGTTCTGGGAGATCTCTGAGGAAACTTGTCCTGGTACCTTGGACTGGTTCAACGGTGGGTTTTGTGTTGGTGGGGACAGTTCCGGTGGGCATTGTAAAGGCTTTGGCGTTTTTGGACAGTCCCGAGAAGGCGGTGGGTATCGCTCAGAGAGTTTCTGGGGGCTTTTCTCTGGAAGTCGTGGTTCTGATGGGTATCACACTGAGGCTTGTAGTGCTGACGGGCATGGTTCGGTAGGTTCTGGTTCCAATTGGTCTAGTTTTGGTGAGACTGATTCGGGAATTTGGTTTTGTCGGACGGATCCGACCTTCATGAATTTTCAGTCAGATCAGTTTGCTGGATTTCCCACTTCTGATTTTTTGGTTTGGGTGGTTCAGGAGAAATATGTCAGTTTTCATAGGCGTCCAGAGGCCGCGTTTAAGGGAGGGGGTACTGTTATGATCGCTTCTGCAGCGTTTACTGCTGACTGCAGTGGTATTGCAAACCAAGCAGTTCTAATGTCATTACATGCATTTGCTTGCATAGTTTGGTTTGCACTTAAACTAGTTGCTGATTCCATCTGCAGTCGCTCTGAAGTTAATGACAGTTTAATATGCTTTTGTGTAAACAAACATTGTCTGCTGCAGTGGAGGGGCGGTCCCTTTCCTGCAGGCTGCATATCATTGTCTGCCTTTTCCTGCTATCAGCCTGTGATTAATTACCATTCACTTGTGTGGGAATCTGCAGGTCTGCTCCCATTGGATGACCTCAGTATAAAGAACTGCTTCCTGCAATGCCTCATGGGCTATCATAGTCTCAGACTCTATCTGTTACTCTGCTCGTGCCCCACCTCGTTCCTGGTCCGTGTGGACTGCACTGACTCCTGCGAAGGGGTCAGCGAGTCCTCCTAGTTCTGCTCTTGTTCTAGAAGTTGTTACTTGCTTGTCTTGTGTCATATATTGGTTCATCGCCAATATATACGCATACTTGCGCATTTTGTTATTTTCCTTGTATCCGTGTTACGTTGATATATCAGTGTTGCTGATATATACGTACACGAACTGTTTATTTCCTGTGTTCAGTTAGTCAGTTTTCCAGCACGTTTTGGTAGTTTGCGCGTATCGTGAACACCCGTGCTGAGCTAGTTATCCTGTTCCTGGTCCTGTTTGTGGATTGCGTTCATCTCTGCGAAGAGATAACGAATCCTTCTGAATCCTGTTCTGTTACTGTTTGTGGATTGCGTTCATCTCTGCGAAGAGATAGCGAATCCTTCTGAGTCCTGTTCCCTGTATTACTCCAGTCCTAGTCAGCGTTCCTGCTTATGTCATATATCGGTTCATTGCCGATATATACATATGTTAGTCAGACCTTACAAATAGTTTCATTGATAGCTGTAATTGTAATACGCTAGGAAAACATACTTATTGTATATTTATCTGTGTTACGTTCATCTATCTCGATCCTGCTATTTCCTGTCTCTCCTGTCCTGTCTTTGTGAGGCACGCCATCGCCGCAACGCATTGGCTGCCTCATTCCAGTCTGTCTGGTTTTGGACGCTTGCTGTCGCTAAGTAATCGCTAGCTAGCAAGCGTTCATTCTGTCTACCTGTCCTGATCTCCTCAGTCCTGGTTTATGCGCTCAGCGCTACTTTGCGCTGAGACGTTATTACGAAAGTGTTGTGGCTGTTCAGATCTGCACCGGCTCTGTGCACCACAATCTCCTATTGGAGTCAGTCCTCTCCTCCACTAAACTGGGGATATCCTGATCCCTTGTGCTGGTGTGTGTACCTCCTTCACGTCAGCTTATGTGTTGTATGCTGACTGTGGAGATTACACCCCCAAGCTTAACACAAGCAGACATCGATCTACTGAAAGTAATGCCATACATATGGGGGTTGGGGTTGGCGATTACCTCATAGTGACCAACTGTCTGATCACCACATGGTCTGTGTATGATCAGACAGTATTTGATGGTTGTTGCAGACACACAAAGACTGCACACACAACAGATTCCATGCAGTACATCCACTACTGTCAGCTGTTTGTCTGAACTAGGCCTAAGAGCACATTAGCAACTGATCTACAGATGGAAACTTCACACACTGCACACTGTAATTGTTCTAGTTTTAAAAACATATTCCATTGTCTCTGTAATACTACGGATTAGTTGTATTATTAGCACAAATACTTCCCTGCATTGTATTATTTTTCATCAGAAATAATTTTCTTACACAAAGGCACTTTCTTTTTTTCCCCCCAGATCTCAAGTACACCACTGTGAGTCCGACAACTGAAAAAATCCTGCTGACCACCAGTGCTCCTCATTTATTAATTACAAACAGAACTGAGCTGTACCAAACTAACGTCACACAGGTCACCTGGGAGACCAGCACTTCTAGCCGACATCTAAATGAAGATCTCTTATCTACAGAAGGTCAGCCAACCACTGCTACTTCGACTGTTGGGATTGCAACAACAACACCAGCCTATTTAAATTCAATTGAAGAGGTGAGAATTTTTTTAATACAAAATTAGATGTTACTAAATGTATTACAACCTATATAGCATATAAAAATAACAGGGTTTCTAAAGGGGCTCTTTCTTACAGACCTGCATAATTTTGGTGACATAGTAATGAACTTTAGGTCCCAGAAGGGCACAGTGATAAGATATGTGTGCAGTTTGTTAAATGTGAACCAGGGACAAAGAACAGTGTGGAGGTAAAACTACGCAGCACTTGAGGCTGCCTAAGCCTGATGCTGTGTAGTTTCAATGCTGCCCGAAGCCGAGCACGGGACGCAACTACACATCGTTGTCAGCTCGAAACTCAGCTACCTAACGACAGCTGAGCTCCGTAACTCAGTCAGAAGCCGTTTGCATTGGCTCCTGACCTCCTGATCCCTGTGAGCCAATCACAGTGATCAGGAAGTGTAAAAAAGATTGCCTGGCTGTCCTGTTGATCCTCTGCCTTTAACATAGTTAGTAAGACCCTGAACAAGCATGCAGATCAGGACAATTGTGTCCTTTGGAGTTGTCAAGAATCCACCTCGACCACGTCCATGTTTTAAACTTTTTATATAATTTTATCCTATTGCCGCCTCTGTTATCCTGCATCACATATCAGTCCACCCTTGGTGGAAGGGCGGAAAGTTCTACTTTCCTTCTTATCTACAGAGAGCGACTTCTTAATCCTGAGTGGGGACAGGTTTATTCTCCCTACCTGCTGTTACAGTGGTTGCCTATAAGGTAACCCTGGTTTGTGAGTATCTCGTACTTACTTTTACATTTATTTTTCCTCCCATCATCCAGTACTTACTACACTACATTGGGCTCTCTGTGTCCCTACCTTTTTCTCTTTCAAAGCATGCAGATTAGATGTTTGACTTAGTTCTTTTTCTTTTCATTGCATTCTAAAGTGTAGCAATATGACATGTAGCATGATGATAAAAAGTACCTATGGCAAGAGCTAAAATTACACCCTTGTCCAAACTTCTGACACCCATCATTTAGGATACTAAACTAGAATATCAGCTCAAAAATATAAGTCTGCCATGTTAATATTTTAACTAGCAAATTATGACATTGCATAAAAATTATAACAAAACCGCAATGGCTGAGTTCCTTGTTCCCCTCTTTACTTTGCCCTCTGGAAGTAGCTCCTTCACCCACAGCCCCATCTTCCCTCCTTCCACATAGCAACAGTACGCACCAGATCCTCCCCAGGCAGGCAGATTACCACCTTACCTGTTCCATTCCCCCATTAACACACACTTGTTAACAATGTTGTCTAATTTTATCCAGCTAAGTATGTAGATAATTTATGTTTGACAAAAGGTGTTTTATATAAAAGAATAAATAAACATGATGTATTTTTTTTCTATAAGTTTACTCAGTTGGAAATTAGGCATTTTTGATCCAGACAAGAGTCTGACACTTAATATACTGTATATACTGTATACTGTAACGGTTGTGGAATTCTCTCCGTGGTCAGCGCACAGGACGTGCGCTGACACTGCAGAAATCCTCCACAAGCGTATAATTTGAGGGAACCCAGCAAAAGGTGCAATGCACCTATAGAGGGAGATTCCTGTCGGCAGGTGGAGCTGTGGAGTGCAAAGGAACAGCTCCTCTGCCCTGCCACTGACGCCAGACAGAAATTGTACGAAGGGAAGAAACGCAGGGCAAGATAGCCCTGAAAGAGAGAGATCAAAGCGACAGAGGGTATGTGTGTCCACCAATCTAGTCGCCACCCTGCGACGATGAACACACAACCATGAAGATCAAGTGAGAAGGCAATCGCAAGAGATGGCGATTGCTAACAGCGACACAAGACCGAATAAGCACAGATGAGGAATGTATGTATGTCCACCAATCTAGCCGCCAACCTGTGGACACACAACAGAGGAAACCAAGTGAGAACGCAATCGCAAGGGAAGCGATTGCGAATGAGAATGAGCACAGGGACAGAATGTATGTATGTGCACCAATCTAGTCGCCAACCCGAGACGGTGCACACACAACAGCAGAAACAAAGTAGGAACGCAATCGTGAGAGAGGCGATTGCCAGAGGTGACACAAAGCTTAAACAAGACAGGGGACGAGAGTAGCAAAGGCACAGCAAACCATACAATGAGAAAATAAGGAAAACAACAAACGCTAACTAAACGCGAACACCGCACTCATTCGCAACAGCGAACGCGTTACAGCGCGGTCTCCGCGTGTTAAGCACAACAGAGACAAGCACGCCTAACTAACCCCCGCCACCCAAACATGAAACAGAGAACGCGAGCGCTTGCTTAACGGTTACCTCACCGAGGCTACAGCAAGCGTTCGTCTCAGACAAGACAGACAGATGAACGGGAAACAGAATAGGAAAGATTCACTGCTCTTTCCGCCAGAGCGAGTGCGATCCAGGTAAAGTAACAGAGCTAGCAGGATCCACTGCTCTTACCGCCAGAGCGAGTGCGATCCAAGTATCGAAACAGGGCGATGAGATAGCTGGTAGCAACTGCTGCTCCAGCTATACTCCAAGAAGCAGATCAGAAGGATCCACAGCCGCTACCGCTAGAGGCTAGTGCGATCTGAGCATAGCAAGAGAGCTTAGCAGGATCCACTGCTCTTTCCGGCAGAGCGAGTGTGATCCAAGTATAGAAACAGAGCGAGCTGGATCCACTGCTCTTTCCGCCAGAGCAAGTGCGATCCAAGTACGACAGACAGATCAACAGAAGGGCCTACCAGTAACAACCGCTGCTCTGGTTAGCACCCCACAGACAGACAGAACAGGCAATACAAATAATACAATCCTGACTGCTCTAGCAAGGATGCCTAGTGCAGTCCCAGGAATTACTCTAAGCTAATCTTTAAACAATAAGCATGACTGACACTCCAGGAGTGTTTCACAGGACAAACCCTTATGACCAGCGAAGTACTGTGGAATCACATAGTATATATAGAGCCAGCCTACAAAGGATGTGGCTAGGCAATTTGCATGACAAACGTATGCAAATTCCTCAGCAGCAGCAAGCTGCAAAACTGACAAAAGGTCTCTTTTCCAGAGACCTGCAGAATGCAGACCTGAACAGTGGTCAAAAAGCTGCCTGCCTGCGCAGGCAACTGAGCGGATCATTACAATAACTGAGTTGGCTGATGGCTTTAAATTTGCAATGGATATGTTATTCCTTTAATGATAGCAATATTCTTTGTATTGTCCAATTACAGAACAGATATAACATGCTCCATCCGATTCAACAGTTATTATCAAATCAGATGAAAATCGGTGTCGCCAAGAGCATGCCCTTCAGGCCAAAATTGGTGGCATGTATCAGTGGGACATGCTGGAAGATGTCGGGCTGTCGGGGACATTCATGTGTGTGGCAGTTACGGCGAGCGATATGGGGTTGAGTGACGAATGCAACGAAACCCTGACGCTTCCCCTCTAGTATATAAATATGCCCCCCATGTGTGCATTTATACATTACCTGTTCCGTGTCGCCCACCGAGTGATACCCATATGTCTCCAGAATCACCCGCTCTGCCATTAGCGGTATGTATAGCGCTAACAAAAGAGTGGGGGATTCCATAGACAAATAGTAACAATAGTGACAATAGTACAATTGATCTATGAGAAGCAATACCCCCCCCCCTTCCCCCCCCCAAAAAAAACTGACAGACAAAGAACAGCTGCACCATCACAAAGAATTCAGGATCAAATACTCTTACAATAATTAAAACCATAATCAATAATCCAGGACAGACGAATAAATAGTACAATCAGTAATACATAATTATTTTATTCAATATGCATGCCATAAATACAAGCCTGATAATGATTTAGTCCAAATATACGAGGCATATGAAAAATAGATCCCTAAGAAAACATGTCAGTGTATAAACCACAGTGCAATTATCAATCTATGATGCAGAAAAGTGCAAGTGCCAATAAACACTAAAAATACAAAGAAATAATTGCATACGTTCCACAATAAAGTGCACCGCAACACAGTTAATCCATATAAATCACTAGGAGACACAAAAACACAAATTAGCTTATATATAAACTATACTTTTACTGATAGCTAACCCAGTGCAATACTCTACTGCTACTTTTATAACAAAACCACAGAGGGGCTAGATAAAAAAAGGTAACCATAGGGACAAAGGGGTCTCAGACAGTAGGAAAATAAAAACAAAACAAGGTCAAATCTCTTTCCACACTATCAACTTTAAATTAATATAGAAATAAACTTATTGCGTTAGTGGTTCATTAGAAAATACACTTATTGCAGCAGTGGTTCAACAGAAAATACACGTATTGTGGCAGTGGCTCACGATAAAATACACTTATTGGCCAGTAGTTCACCAGAAAATACACTTATTGGGCAGCGGTTCACCATAAAATACACTTATTGACCAGTAGTTTACCAGAAAATGCACTTATTGCGGCAGTGGTTCACCAGAAAATACACTTATTGGGCTGTAGTTCACGAGAAAATACACTTATTGCGGCAGTGGTTCAACAGCCAATACACTTATTGGGCAGTGGTTCACCAGAAAATACACTTATTGGGCAGCGGTTCACCATAAAATACACTTATTGACCAGTAGTTTACCAGAAAATGCACTTATTGCGGCAGTGGTTCACCAGAAAATACACTTATTGGGCTGTAGTTCACGAGAAAATACACTTATTGCGGCAGTGGTTCAACAGCCAATACACTTATTGGGCAGTGGTTCACCAGAAAATACACTTATTGGGCTGTAGTTCACCAGAAAATACACTTATTGCAGCAGTGGTTTACCAGAAAATACACTCATTGGGCAGTAGTTCACCAGAAAATACACTTATTGCGGCAGTGGTTCAACTGAAAATACACTTATTGCGGCAGTGGTTCAACAGAAAATACACTTATTGGGCAGTGGTTCACCAGAAAATACACTTATTGGGCTGTAGTTCACCAGAAAATACACTTATTGCGGCAGTGGTTTACCAGAAAATACACTCATTGGGCAGTAGTTCACCAGTAAATACACTTATTGGGCAATGGGTCACCAGAAAATACACTTATTGGGCAGTAGTTCACCAGAAAATACACTAATTGGGCAGTAGTTCACCAGAAAATACACTTATTGGACATTGTTCATTAGAAAATAATTGTAATGCAGCTGCGTTTGCCCAGAAAAAACATTTACTCAACTGGCAGAAGTCTCCTCTCCAGTGTTGCCAACTCATCCCTTTAATTACTGGCACATATTAATTATACAGGTTTTGTGGCTGGGTAGATGCATTTAAGGCACCAATTATATGCAAATAGCCCCAGAACCTGTATAACTTAGATGTGTCAGTAATTAAAGGGATGAGTTGGCAACACTGCTCCTTTTACCATCCGGCCTCTGGCGCAGAGAGACCAGCATGGCCACAAGCCAGTTCACCATCGGGCTGGGGGTGGCTGCAGTCGTCCGTCCTCATCCCCCCGCACAGTGCTCCAGTTGACCGCCTAGCCAGACTGGTGCACGAAGCGCCCCTGGGATGTTGCATCACAAGAGGAGCGTCAGACTGCAAATAAATTGTTTTTGTGGGAACTTTGAGGGCTGAGCAGCTATCCAATAGCTTGGCTTGTTTGGGTGGGAAAAGAATCGCAAATGAAAAGTGAAGAGAAAGAAGAGCAATTCCTCATTCTTGGGACACATTAAGGAGAAGCTTTTTATGAAGTGGTCAATAGCGATGTACCGAACGGTTCGCCGGCGAACGGTTCCAGGCGATCTTTGGTGGTTTGCGTTCGCCTGCAGCAGGCGAACTTTTGCAGAAGTTCGATTCGCCCCATAATGCACTATGAGGGTCAACTTTGACCCTCTGCATCACAGTCAGCAGGCACATTGTAGCCATTCAGGCTACACTAAGCCCTGGAGCCCCCCCCCCCCCTTATATAAGGCAGGCTGCGGCGGCCATTTGCCTCACTCGTGTGCTTGCTAGAGTCAGACTAGGGACAGCTGCTTCAGACTTGTTCTTCTAGCAACAGATTAGTTAGGTTCTTGGCTGCTTAGCTTGCTCCTGGCTGATTGTTATTGCTTTTATAGCACCCCTCAATAGCTCTTTTCAGAACTCATCCTGTACTTTTTTTTTTTCTGTGTGTCAAACTGACACTTTTGTTGCATGCACAGCCTTGCTAATTGATAGTGTGTGTGCCACTGCCAGCAGCCCAGCACATTCAGTGACTACCTGTGTGTGTGACAGGGAGCTGCACATTGTACTGCCCAGTACTGCATATACCCAGTACCTTAGTAGAAGGAACACCGCTCTACCCCACCAGTGGATAGTTGTTCTGGACCAGGTTAGCAAGACCTCGGAGACACTCCAACAAAAGGAAGGTCCGCACCAATTCACCATGAATCCTCTTTATTGTTAGGACATATCCTGTATTAAAACATCGAATCTCAAGCTGACATGTTTCGGACCTACTGGTCCTTAATCATAGCTCTGAGCTATGTCCAGTAGGTCCGAAACATGTCAGCTTGAGATTCGATGTTTTAATACAGGATATGTCCTAACAATAAAGAGGATTCGTGGTGAATTGGGGCGGACCTTCCTTTTGTTGGAATATACCCAGTACCTGTTGTGTTTACTTAACCCACCTCATCACTGCATATACCTAGCTTTGTGTTGAGTGAACCCAGCTCACTGCATCTAAGTACCTTTACTGTTTAGTGAACCCAGCTCACTGCATCTTACTACCTGTTGTATTAAGTGAACCCAGCTCACTGCATCTAAGTACCTTTATTGTTCAGTGAACTCAGTTCACTGCATCTTACTACCTGTTGTGTTCAGTGAACCCAGCTCACTGCATCTAAGTACCTTTATTGTTCAGTGAACCCAGCTCACTGCATCTTACTACCTGTTGAATTCAATGAACCCACCTCACTGCATCTAAGTACCTTTACTGTTCAGTGAACCCAACTCACTGCATCTTACTACCTGTTGTATTCAGTGAACCCAGCTCACTGCATCTAAGTACCTTTACTGTTCAGTGAACCCAGCTCACTGCATCTAAGTACCTTTACTGTTCAGTGAACCCAGCTCACTGCATCTAAGTACCTTTACTGTTCAGTGAACCCAGCTCACTGCATCTTACTACCTGTTGTATTCAGTGAACCCACCTCACTGCATCTAAGTACCTTTACTGTTCAGTGAACCCAGCTCACTGCATCTTACTACCTGTTGTATTCAGTGAACCCAGCTCACTGCATCTAAGTACCTTTATTGTTCAGTGAACCCAGCTCACTGCATCTTACTACCTGTTGTGTTCAGTGAACCCAGCTCACTGCATCTAAGTACCTTTATTGGTTAGTGAACCCACCTCACTTCATCTTACTACCTGTTGTATTCAGTGAACCCACCTCACTGCATCTAAGTACCTTTACTGTTCAGTGAACCCACCTTACTGCATCTTACTACCTGTTGTATTCAGTAAACCCAGCTCACTGCATCTAAGTACCTTTATTGTTCAGTGAACCCACCTCACTGCATCTAAGTACCTTTATTGTTCAGTGAACCCAGCTCACTGCATCTAAGTACCTTTACTGTTCAGTGAACCCAGCTCACTGCATCTAACTACCTGTTGTGTTGAGTGAACCCAGCTCACTGCATATACCTAGCATCCCTCCGAAATGGACAAAATGGACAAACCAGGTAGAGGAAGAGGTAGAGGCAGACCCAGAAGAAGGCCACCAGGCACCGGCAGGTCTGTGCGAGGTGGTGTTGCTGTGATTTCGTGCGGACCTGGCCCAAAATACAGTGCTCAGAAGAAGGCATGTGTCATCACTTCCCAAGATAAGGACGTGCTTGACTATTTAACACAGAACACCCCATCTCCCGCAGCCACCAGCGCTACAACAAGCACCACATCTGTTGCATTTGACACTTCGCAGGAGTTATTTGGTGGTGGTGGTGAAATCACTGATTCACACCCACTACTGCAACAACAAGAAGAAGGCGCAGGTACACCACCTCATACGTCTCAGTTAGGTGGCGATAGTATGGACGTAATGTGTGAGGAGGGGGATGATGAACCACCTGAAGTTGGTGCAGTTGAGGAGGTGTCTGAGGAAAGCGAAGCTGGCCAGGAGGATTATGATGACGATTATACGGATACCCCATATGTTCCCGGTAGAGGAGATGACCATGGGGACAGTTCAGAGGAGGAGTCAGAGAGGAGTAGGAGGAGACGACTTCATGATAGAAGCAGAGGGAGCTCGTCCTCAGAAACAGCTGGGGGCAGTGTCCGGCGCCATGTGTCGCCAGCTATGGCCAGCCAGCCAACATGCCCTTCAACGTCAGCTGCTGATGCCACCGTAGCCCCATCACCCCAGGGGGGCTCAGCGGTTTGGAGATTTTTTCACGTGTGTGTCTCAGATCGGAGCAAAGCCATCTGTTGTCTCTGCCAGCAAAAATTGAGCCGTGGAAAGGCCAACTCTCACATAGGGACAAGTGCCTTATGAAGGCACCTGGAGAGAAGGCACAAACAGCTATGGCAAGAACACCTGAGGAAAAGCAGCTCCCCTCAAAAGACAAGCCACCCTCCTTCTCCTCTTCCTCCTTCAGGTGCATCGTCTTCATCCACTTTCTCCCTTGCACCTTCACAGCCACCCTCCTCCACACCACCTCTTCCCTTCAGCGGTTCCTTCTCCTCTGCCCACAGCAGTACCCAGCTGTCCGTGAAGGAAGTATTTGAGCATAAGAAGCAAATGTCTGCCAGTCACCCTCTTGCCCGGCGTCTGACAGCTGGCGTGGTGGAACTATTAGCTCGCCAGCTATTACCATACAAGCTGGTGGAGTCGGAGGCTTTCCGTAAGTTTGTGGCCATTGGTACACCGCAGTGAAAGATACCAGGCCGCAATTATTTTTCACAAAAGGCCATACCCAAACTGTACCGTGCATTTGAGAGGCAAGTGGTGTCATCTCTGGCACACAGCGTTGGGTCAAGGGTCCACCTGACCACGGATGCCTGGTCTGCCAAGCACGGGCAGGGCCACTACATTACATACACAGCCCATTGGGTCAACCTGGTGACCGATGGCAACAAGCAGGGAGTACATGGCTGCGCAGCGGACCGACTTGTCACACCTCCACGGCTTGCAGGCAGGCCTCCAGCCACCTCCTCTCCACCTGCTACCACCGCTTCGCTGTCATCATCCTCCTCCTCCTCCTTGGCTGGTGCCGCGATCTCCTCTCCAGCTACACAGCCCCAGCACCCCAGGGCATATGCTGCATGCCAGGTACGACGGTGTCACGCAGTGTTAGACATGTCTTGCCTGAAAGCGGAGAGTCACACTGGAGCAGCTCTCCTGGCTGCTCTTAACAAACAGGTGGAGCAATGGCTGACCCCGCACAAGCTTGAGATCGGCAACGTGGTGTGTGACAAGGGCAGCAATCTCATTGTTGTGTTGAATTTGGGAAAGCTGACACACATACCCTGCATGGCACATGTGCTGAATCTGGTCGTGCAAAGATTTGTGTCCAAGTACCCAGGCTTAGAGGACATCCTGAAGCAGGCCAGGAAGTTGTGTGGGCATTTCAGGCGCTCTTACAAGGCCATGGCCCACTTTGCGGACATTCAGCGTAGAAACAACTTGCCGGTGAGACGCCTGATTTGCGATAGCCTGACTCGCTGGAATTCCACCCGGCTGATGTTCTCTCGCCTGCTAGACCAGGAGAAAGCCGTCACCCAGTACCTGTATCATTACAGTACAAGGACACAATCTGGGAGGATGGGGATGTTGTGGCCCAACAACTGGACACCGATGCGAAATGCATGCTGGGTCATGGAGCCCTTTGAGGAGGTGACCAAACTGGTGAGTCGCGATGAGGGCACCATCAGCGACTTGATCCCCTACGCCTACTTCCTGGAGCGTGCCGTGCGTAGAGTGGTGGATACAGCTGTGGAGGAGCGTGAACGAGAAGAGTTACGGCAGCAGGAGTCGTGGGAGCCATTTACACCCGAACCTGATGTTCCCACAACACCTGCGGCAGCACAGAGGGGGGAGGAGGAGGAGGAGGAAGAAGAGGAGTCGTGTGGGGAAGCAGAGGAGTCAGACTCTGATGATGGTGATAATGAGGAAGGTGTTTCTGTGGAGCAGGAAGAGGCGGCGGAAGAAGAACAACCGCGGCAGCTGTCACAGTGGGCTTCTGCTGCTCCACGTTCCCATGGTATTGTTCGTGGCTGGGGGGAGGAAGAGGAGTTGCATCCCGTCACTGAGGAAGAGCAAGAGGAGATGGAGAGTACGTCTGCATCCAGCTTTGTGCAGATGTCCTCTTTCATGTTGTCCAGCCTGTTGAGGGACCCCCGTATCAAAAAACTCAAGGCGAATGACCTGTACTGGGTGGCCACGCTACTAGACCCTCGGTACAGGCACAAAGTGGCGGACCTGTTACCAACTCAACACAAGGCGGAAAGGATGCAGCACTTGCAGAACAAGCTGTCGATGATGCTTTACAATGCATTTAAGGGTGATGTGGCTGCACAACGCAATCAAGGTACCACTGGCAGTAACCCTCCTCCTCCCAAGTCCACGCAGGCAAGGACAGGACGCTCCAGCGATCTCAGGGTGATGTCGGACATGCGGATGTTCTTTAGTCCAACTCCTCGCCATAGTCCTTCCGGATCCACCCTCCACCAACGCCTGGACCGGCAGGTAGCCGACTACCTGGCCTTGAGTGTGGATGTAGACACTGCAAAAAGCGACGATGAACCCTTGGACTACTGGTTGCGCAGGCTTGACCTGTGGCCAGAGCTGTCCCAATTTGCCATACAACTTCTCTCTTGCCCTGCCGCAAGCGTCCTGTCAGAAAGGACCTTCAGTGCATCTGGAGGCATAGTTACTGAGAAGAGAAGTCACCTAAGTCACGACAGTGTTCAGTACCTGACCTTTATCAAAATGAATGAGGAATGGATCACGGAGGGCTACTGCACGACTGAAGACTAAGTCAGTCCCCACACACAGCATCTCTGCCTGCAGGACGCTTGCCTTCTCCGCCACCACCAACAGGGTCCAGGACTCTAGGCGGATTCCTGAATTTTTAAGGCCGCTGCTAGCAGCGGCCGCTACACTAATTTTTCTGGTGCGTGTACATGCCTGACTAATTTTTCTGGCTGCACTGCAGGCGGCTGCAACAAAAAAACAAAAGGCATGTACATGTGCCCATCCCCCTTCGTGATCATTACCTTGCCGCGGTGAAGGGGCTTGCGTATCACAATGAAGCAATGACCGCCGGCTATTTGAGTGTCTCGGGTGGGGGTGGGACACAAAAGATAATAAGGTCGTTGCTTCATTGTGGTCAGACCAAATTTGATCAGCTGGACAGTCACTGTTGTTCTATCATTGAGCTACCACAGCCCGGCGACCATACGAGCTTGAAAAACGCCACGGCCTACACTCTGGCCACGGTGCGCACCAGTCCAGCACGGCCGTCACTACGCAAACAGCTGTTTGCGGTGCGTTACACAGTGACTTTGGCGTGTCAGTGTGAAGCAGAACTCTAATTACACTCCCTGTTTGATGTATACCCATGCAAGATGTTTTAAAGCACTTTAGGCCTGCAATTTAGCATTCAATGTGATTTCTGCCCTTAAAACGCTGCTTTGCGTCAAATCCAGATTTTTCCCCGGGACTTTGGGCATGTATCCCACTCATCCATGCCCCCCTCCAGGTGTTAGACCCCTTGAAACATCTTTTCCATCACTTTTGTGGCCAGCATAATTTTTTCTATTTTTCAAAGTTCGCCTCCCCCTTGAAGTCTATTGTGGTTCGTAAACTTTTACGCGAACCGAACCTTCCACCAAGGTTCGCGAACGGGGTTCTCGAACCGAAAATCTGAGGTTCGCGACATCTCTAGTGGTCAATTGTGAGATTCTACAGTCACATACATATGCTCATCTGAAACAAAGAGGGACACTGCTAAATGTTACATACTTTGCATCCATTATAAGACTGTCTGAAACCCACTAATTATATGTTTTGTGTTAAGTGTTAAGTGAAACTGTGGCATTAAGATCCATGCTGGACATAACACAAAAAAAGAGTCCAAACTCTACACAGAGAATTTAATGTGTGCATCAAACCACGTTAAACCTGACAAATTTGGCTTTGCAAATTTGGCCTAATTGGCTTCTCACGAGACATTGCTCATGCAAATATGCATTTTATTTCGCATGCCAAATTATGCAGGGTCAAAAACCAATACCGCAATGCGGTTGCCCTGTGGAAATTCGTTCATGCTACATTAGCACTATCCAGGAGCGCCTGTTTTTAATTTTGAGAGGTGGGTGCGGGCGGCTCTTCCCGCCACTGGCCATGCTGGAGGAGAGGGGGGGGTCGCCTGCACCTCCCAGCCTCCACCTCCGGGGTGCCGCAATGTGGGTTCCAGGCAGTGAGAGAGCATGGGGGCATTGGGAAGCTTCCCCGTGGCGCTCCTGGATAGTGCTAATGTAGCATGAACTAATTCCCGTAGGGCAACCGCTTTGCAGTATTAGTTTTAGACCTTGCATATTTTGGCATGGGAAAGCAAATGCATATTTGCATGAGCTATGTCTCGTGATTAGCCAATTAGGCCAAATTTGCAAAGCCATATTTATCAGGTTCTACTTGGTTGATGCACACATTTTTTCTTTGTTGAAATCAGAAAAATAAAGTCAACAACCAAGAAATTCCAAAAACGCATCTGTGTTGTCTCAGCCACTTCCACCTGTTTATATACAAGAATAAAAATACAATAGAGAAGCAGACAGATACCCATGGTCCTGACAATACATTACTCTGAGGAGTAATTATAGGAGAGGAACCCGTCACTTGGAGGCTTAGAGCAAGAGGAACCATAAAATTAGTGTTTCCAGTGCTCGCTAAACAGAAGATGTGGAAAATCCGGGAAACAGAAAATTAGGGCTGCTGCCAAAAAGCAAAAACATCAGGTTGTTTCCTTCATCCTCTGCTTTGCAGTACAAAATGTAACATGAAGTCCAGTAGATTGAACTACAAAACATTTCCGTTCTTCTTAATTAGGAACCAAAAGTTGTGTAGATTTCATTATGCTCAATACGTTTACTATATAATAGTTACTTATACATCTATTTTTAGTAGCTAAAGAAGGTCATCTGATGTTCGCTGTTACAAGGTGTAGAATAGCAGCATAGATGCTGTTGTTATTACACAACCTTACAAATGGCTCTGCATCCTTTAGGTGTAAGAAAAAAAAAAGTTTAATAGGTTGAAGACAACCCTACTGCTACTGGTACACTTCCTTTTCCATAGCAGAATAGGATTATCCACAAAACAACTTAGGCAGGTGTCTTGAGCCTAGTAAAAGATGTGTGACGTTAAATAACAATATCAATAACAATAAAGGTAAATAACAATTTAGCCGCAACGTTAAATAACAATAACATAACAAAAACAGTAAAAAACAATTTAAGTGCGGTATTATAGTATCGGTAAATTTACCAATAGTCTACAACCTGACTATGGCTCCCTGCACACTGCAAATCCGTTTTCCGATTCCGATTCCGATTCCGATTCCGTTTCCGATTTTCCTTGAATACATTCAACAGAAAAACGGATCAAAAAACGCAGCATGCAGTTAAGATTAAAAATCTGAATCGGAATCGGATGTAAAAACAGATTAAAAAGCGGAATCGGAATCTGAAATGCATGCAGTGTGCAAGAGGCCTATAACCTAACCTTTCCCTACTCTCACACAGAACTCTCCTCTGGTGGTGTCTAACCCTAAGACCCCTCTGGTGGTGTCTAACCCTAAGACTTCCCCCCTGATGGTTCCTAACCTTAAGACCCCCCCCCCCATTCTCACCAACAATAATACGATAAATAACAATTTAATCCAAGACGCCCGCTAAATATCGTAATGACAATCAATATTATGCTTTTGTTAACTGCTCCTGGTGTCAAGGGGCCTGGTTACCACTTTTTTTTTTTTTTTTTTTTTTACCCCACTCCCACATCAGTTTACCTGAAAGACTATTATGGGGAAGCTAAAGCTACTAGTGGACACTGTGTCATCTTAATCCTACTCTGTTCCACAGTATTTAGTTTTCATAGATAAATGAAACATTTTAAGGTATCAAGGCAAATAATTTACAATGCAAGGCCCTTAAATTAAATTTCCCCTTTCTCTTGAGTATTGTCCTAGGTGATATTTTCACACCTAAAAATTTACTTTTAACCACTTGAGGACCGCAGTGTTAAACCCCCCTAAAGACCAGGCCTATTTATTGTTAATTGGCCACTGCAGCTTTAAAGCCAAGCTGCAAGGCCGCACAACACAGCACACAAGTGATTCCCCCCCCCCTTTTCTCCCCACCAACAGAGCTCTCTGGTGGTGGGGTCTGATCTGCCTATGAGAGCCCATCGCTCTCTTGTCCCCCAAGGGGACAGCTGTGTCACACGGCTGTCCCCAGTACAGCGCTGCTGCTGATCGCAGCGCTGTACTAACAGAAAAGACGGCGGTTTCGACATCTAAGAGTCTTCCGAGCGGCAATTGCCGCTCTGAGACTGAAGGCGCCCCCCCCCGAGCAGGAGACGCGCGCGCAATCTCCTGCAAAATGCGGCCCCAGGACTTGACGCCAATTGGAGTTAGGCGGTCCTGGGGCTGCCGCCGCGACCACGCCCATTGGCGGTTTTTAAGTAGTTAAGCCACCAACAAGTAAGAGAATAATTTTGACAGTATTTTTTCACCTTTGTGGTACTTTTCAATTGCAGAGTGCTGATATGTTATGTTAAAGAGAAGTTGAAAAATTATCTCCTTGGAGAAAACTTAGGAGAAAAAAGTAAACTGAATAAGGTGTCCTAAGCGACTGTAAGAATTATGGTAATATCAATAACGACTAATGAAAAAAAAAGTTTTTTTATAAATATCCTCAGTTTTAATAAGTACTTTGTCATTAAACCTGTAAGGCAATAAAATAAAAACCTTAGATTTTTTTCCACTTAGGCCTTAGCTTGCACAGGAAATATAGACCCTAGACCTATATATTATATTCTTATTAAACTGAAAAAACATCTCATATATAAGTATGTCTGGGTGAATCGAGATTACACATAAACATTTTGATTGTTGCACCTTTGAGATAACAACCAGCAATTCAGAAGTTTACTTAAAAGATTTAAGCCCCATCTGCATCAATAATAGGTGACTAACGATTCACTGAGTAATTCTTTACTTTTTTGCATGTGCTTATATTCAAAATAGCAAAAATCTGAAATCCCCACAAAACTATTCACAGAAATTTACATAATTCTGTGCTTTTTGTTGTTTGCATAATTGTCAGAAAACCAGTGGATGAGGGGGGAAAAAAACCTTTTCAGAGTAGTACAATAAATACAAATGGCAAAAAAATAGTTATGCTGTAATTGTAATTTAACACTAGAGGGCACCAAAAACCATGACTTTGGCATTCGGGCAGTAAAATGTATAGAAAGTAAAAAAGAAAAAGCTGTTGAACTTTAAATCCCATATAGCCATCAACATGTGGTATGCATATCCCATGGGGTACATATGGATCGGTTCAGGGGGGTACTCGGGCTTTATATAGTGAATTAAATATAACAAATACAGAGTTTTAGAACAGTATCTCATATATAATACATCACAATTCAATTGAAATTTTAGCCTATTGCATGCAATACTAAATGCTTGAATTCAATTGACAGACAGAATATGTTGCACTAAATGTATCTGTGTAAAGTATTGTACAAACCACCCAACGGGTCCAGCGACGGCCCCTCGACAACAAGCGCGCAGCGATTCCTCTTACTGCTCACGACCTCAAGCAGCGTTACACGGTGGGTACGAATAGGAAGTCAAGCGATCGCGGTACTCTGCAGAGAGTTGTCTTAAAGATATAATCCACCGTGACGGTCGTTATTGATGTGCATCGATAAACGTTGTTCACATGATCGCACGCTTGCACACACACCGGGAATGATCATGGAAACGACCGCTTGTCACTCAAAAAAACGCCAGTCGTTTGGAAATCGCATGGTGGGTACAGGTCTTTACTAAGATTACTATTACTACTATACAGTACATGATGGTCACAGGCTTTCATAGAGGTTCATTAAAATATTGTTGAGAAGCACTTCCTTATAAGACAGTTTTCTAGACATGGATAAATACACCGTTTTTGATGACCCAGGCCCAGATTCACCTGCATTTACAGAGAGGTGATGGCATTTGTCAGTCTAGCTGGTGAAAATTGCAGTTTGAGTGATCATCACTGACAGTTAAAAAGGTGAATGTACAGCAGATACTCTACGGAGACCTACAATAACATTTTTACCTAGGCTCTAGGGGTATGATTAGCCTTATAAAGATCCATAGATTCTCCATTCAGGAAAGCACCCTCTTGGACTAGAGAATAATCCAGTGCCTGGTGCTTGATGAACATGCAAGAAAGGTACTTACTCACCATGTTGCAAATGGAAAATGGTGCTCATTGAAGCTGTAGTGCTAATGACAAACAGACACATCTGCTTGTCCACAGGCTACATGGACCACCTGACCTTAAATAGGAACTCCAGTGAAAATAATATGATAAAAAAGTGGTTCATTTTTACAATAATTATGTGTAAATGATTTAGTCAGTGTTTGCTCATTGTAAAAGCTTCCCTCTCCTTGATTTACATTCTGATATTTATCACATGGTGACAGTTTTACTACTGGCAGGTGATGTCAGTGGAAGTAGCTGTTTCTTGCTTTTTAAGCAGTTGGAAACAGCTGTAAACAGCTATTTCCCACAATGCAACGAGGTTCACAGACAGTAAACTGCCACGACCATGGTCCTCACAGTTTCCTGTGGGATGGGTTTCACCACAATATCAGTCATACAGCGCACCCCGATGATCTGTTCGTAAAAAGGAATAGATTTCTCATATAAAAGGGGGTGTCAGCTACTGATTGGGATGAAGTTCAATTCTTGGTTACAGTTTCTCTTTAAGCTTCCACTACCTCATGGTCAGTCCCTCTTATTAGTTGTGGCATGCTATTAAGTTTTTATAGAAGATCAAGCATATATTTACAAAATCAAGAGAACAATCAGGGGTGCTGGTGTCCACTGGTACCTTCATATTCTTCTCAATACAGCTTCTGATCAATGGTCTGATTAACAAATAAATAATGGTTCTAAGCAGGCCACCAATCCCAGTGCTAACCACTGCATAAAATAGCCCCTCCTCCACACTACTATAAACCTTTTTCTGTCTTTTATTCTTTATCAATAGAAAATTGTTCCTCAGTCATTTGCCTACCACTGCTGGGTATCATTTGAAAAGGGTGCCAGTGCCATCTGTGTAGAAAGGATGCCACCATAGACTTCAATGTTATTTGCCTGATTAGCGGCTATAGGAAGAGAAAAGGACGCCCGTTATTTTATATCGGCTATATCATGTTTATATGGGCTATATCATGGATATGTGTATGGTGATTACAATAAAGGACCTGTATTTCATTACACTTACACTATATGACCTTAAAGGACATAGGAGGTGACGCATTAAATCAATCTTTACTTACCTGGGGCTTCTTCCAGCCCCTGGAAGACTTCTGGGCCTCTCTCCACAGCTTCGGTGCTGCCCGTAGGGCTCGCCGACCCATCAGCACTTCTGGGCATGTGGGCCCACATCACCGTGCATGTACTGCACCTGCACAAAATACTGCGCAGGCACAGTGCACACTCGATGACGCGGCTATTCGAGTGCGAGTGGCAGCATACACACTAGCTCCAGCCCGCCGATGGGTCAGTGAGCTTTATGGGCGACCAGCAGGACATCAGGGAGCACCAAAGCTGCGGCGAGGGACCCAGAAGACTTCCAGGTGCTGAAAGAAAAGTAAAAATAGATTTGTGTCACCTTGTATGTCCATTAACCACTTGAGGACCACAGTGGTAAACCCCCCTAAAGACCAGGCACATTTTAACTAAAATGGCCACTGCAGCTTTAAGGCCAAGCTGCAGGGCCGCACAACACAGCACACGAGTGATCTTCCCCCCCCCGCCCCCTTTTCCCCCCACCAACAGAGCTCTCTGTTGGTATTTATTTGTGTGTTTTTTACACAAAATATGCATTTTTTTTGTTATTCCCCTTCCTCCCTCCCTCCCTGCATCCAGCCAATCACGCGATCAGCTGTCATAGGTTCACCGCTGTCCCCAGTACACCCCAGGTCACACGGCTGTCCCCAGGTCACACGGCTGTCCCCAGTACACCGCTGCTGCTGATCGCAGCGCTGTACTATGTGTTTAGACGGCGGTTTCGCCGTTTAACAGTCTCCCAAGCTGCAATTGCCGCTCGGAGACTAAAGAGGGGCTGGAGAACCACCCCCGAGCAGGAGATGTGCGCGCAGCCTGCGAACAATCTCCTGCAAAACAGAGCCCCAGGACTTGACGCCAGTCGGCAAGAAGTTAATATAATAATGGCTATATTTTAACTACATTTTGACTGCATATTTGTTTAGTTTTATTAGTGGCTACTACAATCCACACAAAATACCAGTTATTTTGAATAAGTCAAATATCAGTAATATCTTTACAGATTCTATATTATCAATTATGCACCTTGGTATTGGTATGCACATATTGGTATGCACATTGTGAATACCAATGATATCTTTGTCATTAAGTGAGGTTACAGCAATCACAGAGAATACTGGTTATATATTTCAAAGATTTCAGCAACAACGATCTCATTGAATACCATGGTTAAGGTTATGCACCACCATGGGGGGGTTAAGGTTAGGCGCAAGGTACGGTTTACTTTAGGCACCGTCATGGCAAGTTAAGGCTAGAAACCACCATGGGGGGGGGGGGGGGGGGGAGGGGAGGTTAAGGCGTCTTTTATAAACTGAATCACACTCATTGGCTACAACAGGTACCCTTTTAAAAACTAAATCATGATTATCGACTATATCTGGCCCCAATCTATAAACTAAATCACATTTATTGGTTATATGCGGCACCCTTTTATAAAACAAAATCACATTTATTGGCTACATCGAGTGCCCTTTTTACACAAAGACACATTTTTCAGCTACATCCGGTGCCCTTTTATAAACAAGATCACATTCATCCACTATATCCAGCACACTTTCATAACCAAAGTCACATTTATCGGCTACATCAGTCCTTTTTTACAGGCACCCATTTTATATGTACGTCTCCAGAGGCCCTAACAAACCATTAGAATTGTTGAGTTCAATAAGGTTCAATGAGGTTTCAATCTAAGACTTTCCACATTCAAATGTAGAAATTAAGAATTTAGTAGGATGCCAAATCAGAAGCCCTATTACAAAATATTCTAGCAGCAAGGGGGTGAGGGGTAACATGAAAATGTCCAGGAATGGCCCTGAGAAGGAATGCCATAAAACTGCTGAGCCTTTTACATACCCCAGATGGTTTTCAGTCGTGGTGTCCATTGTAGGCAGCCTGATCCCCTTAAAAGTGCCAGCAAGTGATCCACCTTGCAACTCGTCCCAGTCCAGGGCATTGTTCTCCTACTCCCCTAGCCCACTATGTTCTACTGTATCTTGCACCTCCTCCTCACCCCCCCACCCCCATAGCAACTAAACGCATAGCTAGCCTGGACTATTAGCGACATGTCTGTACAGGATTTGGCCCAAAACTGTTGCCCCAGGTGTTCAAGTCCAGGTCTCTGTGGGCAACAGATATTGAATGTTTTTTCAAGCCTTTAAATTGGTCTCTGATTGACCAGACGTGGTGCAGAGGTTTAAATGTTTAAAAAAAATTGACCAAAATATGATGTTACAGCAAAGTATTGTATTATTTTACAGCAAGGAAAGGGTGGAGCCATACACAAACATCACTAAAACCCACTTACAATAGAAGAAACAGTAATGACCAGGCTAGGACTTCTAATCTAGTGCGCTTATTGTCCAACATTGTAGATACCAACAGTTCTGATGACTGCCTGCAGAGCGCTCATGGATTTAAAAATAAATAAACAGCTGTACATTGACAGCAAGGCTACGCTACTACATCTGTTTTAGAGGAGGTTAGGGTATTTACATTATTCTTTTTTCGAGATTGGTCCTATTTAAAATCAACACACTCCACTGTATAGTATGGGAATGTTTGAAAAAAATCAACAACCCTTTCTTCAGCGCAAATGTTCTTTCTTTGCATCAGGAGATTGCTACCCCTCAAAACATCCTAATTCCAAATTCCTTAATACCGCCTCTAAAGGAACGTCCTCATTTTGTAGCCTGTGATCAAAGCAAGGCTTTCAGTGTCCACAAACAACATACATGTTATGGTTTACAGCAGAAGGACAAATTCCTTCATCTTTACATTCTGAAAAGCAATGTTTAGTTTATCAGGCAAAATTCAGCTGTGAGCGAACTCACAGATTATGCTTTGAAAGCTATGCAGACAAAGGTTGTTCAAAGCCCATTTCCTCTTGATAAAGAGGGAGTGAAGTTGGTATTTAAAAAAAAAATGTCAGGAAACCTTGGGAAAGTGTCTGCAGCTAGAGACCCTGGAGCCTGCTATTAGACACGTATCCGGGCACTCCCTAAACTTCCGCAGCCACTACAGTAAAATAATTGAGCTCAGGAAGCCATGTTAACTAATGGAGTACCTGCTGTATGCAATTCATACAGGGCCATATTTAACACATTCTTCATACAAAAGTGAGAATCTTTATTCATTTTCGAACAATGCAGGCAACAATGAAGCCTTTCACAAAACAGCTGTACGTATTTTTATTTTTAGTCTTACAGGAAGTAGAAGATTTAATGATTTCCCAGGGTCACGGACTTATACAAGTTAAGATAATGGGTGTAAAAGTCGCAGGTCTTCAGCCACCTGCAGAATATGGATATTTTTCATGTCAGAAGTTGCGATGTTGACTTGTGTCATTGTTAAACCTGCAGATGTGTGAACATTGACACTACAGAGTGAACACGATCGTGAATGTATCTATTACCAGCTCGACTAAATCCTGCAACAACTAAACAAAATCAATAGCAATGTTTTAATTTAAATGTTGCATTCACATTCACTTCTGCTGAGAATCAAACATCCAGATCATGGGCGTCCGCACATACGGCAAAACCGGGCATCTGCCCGAGCCTGGTCGCCCGTTGCCCCCCCCTGGCCGTGTGCCCGTGCAGCCAGAAGGAGGGGAGCAGCGCAGAGAAGAGAGAGAGCTATGGGCACAGTGGGGAAGGGCGGATGTCTCCCCCCCCTTCCCTCACCTTAGGGGGCTCTCCCTCGCTGTCCCCTCCGGAATGAAGTGTGCAGCGGCTGGGCAGCGGGCAGAACTTACCTCGTCTCGCTCCTGCGCCGGAAGTTCTGGTGCCACACTCTGGTCTGGATCAGACCAGAGTAGCGGCTAATCCATCCAGCGCGTGCGACGAGAGGAGGTAAGTTCTGCCCGCTGCCCAGCTGCTGCACACTTCATTACAGACTCCGGAGGGGAGAGCGAGAGAGGGAGGGAGAGCCCCCTAAGGTGAGTGCCCATAGCTCTCCCTCTTCTCTGCGCTGCTCCCCTCCTGCTGGGGCACACATGGCCACTTTTTCTGCCTACATATACTGGGGACATATACCCCTGCCTACATATACTGGGCACATATACCCCTGCCTACATATACTGGGCACATATACCCCTGACTACATATACTGGGCACATATACCCCTGGCTACCTGTTCTGGGGACATCTCTACCCCTGGCTACCAGTTCTGGGGACATCTATACCACTGGCCACCTATTCTGGGGACACCTATAGACCTGGGGCTACCTATTTTTGGGGAACCACTGCTGTCAGATTGAGTGTATTTTGGGGAACTGCTGCCAGGTGAGAGGTGTCTACATATTAAGGGGGCATTCTGCCTATTTATGTGAAAAGCTGTCTATTTATGTGCCTCATGACTGCTGAATTTGTCTTGTTGCGGGCCTCATAGTTACTGACTTTGTCTTGTTGGGGGCCTCATGATTTGTTGGGGGCCTCAAGATTGCTGAATTTGTCTTGTTGGGGGCCTCATGATTGCTGAACTTGTCTTGTTGGGGGCCTCATGATTGCTGAATTTGTCTTGTTGGGGGCCTCATGATTGCTAACTGCGAGACTATGGAAAAAGCTGAATCATCATCATATGAGACAATAGCATTAAACCTACTTTTTCCGCTTTTTAAAACAGAAAATGAAACTGGGAGGTTCTAAAATAAAATGAATAATTTTTTCAGGAGTACGATGGATGAAAATGTTTCTCTTCACAGTTTATTTTCAACTTAATTTTGCATAATGTTCATGTATGAGTTAAAACGTTTGCATTTAGTTTAAATTGCTGTTGGCACTTTGTGATAGTAAAGTGACTTTGCAGTTTGGACACTCGACCTCCAAAAGGTTCGCCACCACTGTCCTAATCTAATGTCCCACCATTGCTTAGTTCATGTAAACTTGTCTCCACCCACGACCACACCCACATTCTGGTTCATGACCACACCCATTTTTCGGCGCGGCGCGCGTAGCTCCATTTTTAGCGCGCCACACAACACCAGCCCAGATTTGTGGTGCGGCGCGGTATGCGCGCCGCACTGCTTTTTGCCCCCCCCCTGGAAAATTTTCTGCGACGCCCATGATCCAGATATATGTGTGTGGAGTCAATGTGGAACCATTTCATGCAGTATAATTAGAGCACTTAGGCCTCGATTCATCATTGTCTTTGCGATAACTTTTTCCAGTTCGTTAAATTACCGAATTCGAAGTTTATAGATTTCTAGTTGTATTCATAAAGGTTTTTCCACATTCGGTGTGAAATCGATAACAATGCGGTAACCATTTGGTAACATGTCGATATTTCCATTTTACACCGGTAATTTAACACAAGGCCATAAGATTCCTGTGGAATTGTGGGTAAAAAGGCAGTCCTTTGAACACCACATAGCAAAATTCCGAATAGGGCTTAACACTTGGACCAAGATTCTGGAAGTGGCTTGGGACAATCCCACAATTTGATAGAAGTCTTTTCTGAAAAAAATGTTGTGCAGCTAGCAATTTAGTTGTCCCTTTGTTCAAGTGCCAGGGTCCCCCAAAGTGCGGTGAGGTAAATATTTACCTACTGCGATCCAGTGCAGGTGCACTAGCTGCCCTTTATTCGGGTTAAGGTGGAAATAGCTGAACTTGATTTGCTCTACTGCACAGGTGCGAGTCCTTTTGCACCTGCGCAGATGAGCGAATATGATCGGGCTCGGCTATTTTTGCCCAGCCAGAATGAAGAGCCGCTACTGCGACCTGCGCTGGATCCCGGAGAGGTAAATAAATCAAGCCTTGTCAAGCTTATCGGGGGAGGATTCGGGGGAGCCAGCGCTGGATTTCCTGAAACTATGGGGGAGGGGAAGGCTCATTGGGACCCTGAGGCTTCCCCCTTTCCGAGGTGAGTGTCCCCCAGGGTTTTTTTTAAATCTTTACAGTGTCTCTTTAACATTTCTTGTGGGAAAAGGAGTATCAATTACTGATTGGGATGAAGTTCAAACCTTGGTTAAAGTTGCTTTTTAAAGCCCAAGTGTCAAACTCCAGTCTTCGAAGGCCATATCCATGCCAGTGTTTATAATGAACTGAGAAAAGGAGAAATGTGTTGTACTTGATGGACCACACCTTTCCTGATTCAGTCCCATCAATTAATTTCAGCTGTGCCAAAAACGTGTGAGAATCCCAGCCCTGGAGGACTGGAGTTTGACCTCGCCGAAAGAGCACTTACAGACTTTTCAGAAAAAAAAACACACAAAAAATAAATTCTGTCTTAACACAAAAGATCAGCGAACCTAGTCTGGGAGGACTATGTGCCGGAATGGTAGTCCTGAAAGGGCCTTTTGTCAGTGGAATAGAAGATTTGTTAATTTATTTGAATTATTCAGAATGTGAATACGGTAATCTATTATAAGCAGTCACATTGGAAGGCATTAATCTGCAAGAATATAACAATACATTCAGATGCTCAAACTTTTAGTAAGACCATTAAGTGTCTCCAGCGCCCAAATTACTGCAACACCCTTTTTACATATATGCATTTATACAGCTTGAGGCCTGCACTTTCCTGGGCTTTGTTTGCACTTTGATTTTCTTGTTGAGCAGCCAATCCCAGCCAACACTAATGTGTTCTGTTTGAGGACAGAAAACAAGATTCATCCTCTGATGTCTTCCAACAGCAGCATCTAGTGGTGATCTTCTGGATATACTATTTGGTCTTCTATTTAGAGTCATTGGGATCTGAGTAAATGAATAGCAACTCATTTTAAACTGTTCATTCGGATACAGCTAAGAATAAGGGCTTGTGCACACTTTTATATTTTAAGTTCACCTGAAGCAATAAGTTGTAATAGTTTTCGGCATCTTCCAAAGTGTGTACAGGGCCGGCCCGTCACTTTTTGCCGCCTGAGGCAAATTTGGCAGAGCTGCTGCCGCCGCCCCCCCGGGGGGGGCCGGCCGCCGAGCCGGAGGGGTAGCGGGCAGGTCGGGGGTATTGTGCCTAGCGGTGGGGAGGGGGGTCGGACCCCCCCTCCCTCGCCTGGGTCCCCCGATCTGCGCTCCCCTCCAGCCTGTAATTAGTAAGCTGCTGCCAGATCGTAAGAGGCACGGGCGGGGAGGACTCACCTTTTCCGCGTTCCATCGTGCGCTCCATTGACGTCACTTCCTGCATCGCCGTCCACTTACAATACAGTGGGCGGCGATGCAGGAAGTGACGTCAGTGGAGCGCTCGCTGGAACGCGGAAAAGGTGAGTCCTCCCCGCCCGTGCCTCTTACGATCTGGCAGCAGCTTACTAATTACAGGCTGGAGGGGAGCGCAGATCGGGGGACCCAGGCGAGGGAGGGGGGGGTCCGACCCCCCTCCCCACCGCTAGGCACAATACCCCCGACCTGCCCGCTACCCCTCCGGCTCGGCGGCCGGCCCCCCCGGGCGGGTGCCGCCCTTTGAAGTTTGCCGCCTGAGGCAAATGTTTCACCCCGCCTCATGAGCGGGCCGGCCCTGAGTGTGTATAGATGTCCTGCTAACACCTGTCAGCTGTCTCTTATCAATCAGTTACACAAAAATCCTTGCCAAATTGCTATTGTTGTTTTCCTCGTTTTCATAGAGCAGAATGTGCTGCTCAGAAAATACTGTGCAGTGTGTTTCTGCAGTAAAAGGCCACCTAAAATGATCAAGAAGAATAACTTTAGATGACCATTATGTAAAGTGTGTACCAAGCAGTCTTCAGTGTAATCAACAATAGCCATAACTAATATACCAAGTCTAGATGGTCACTTAGGAGTTGATGCAGAAAATGTGTTTACATCCTTTTTACAACAGTAGAAAGCTCAGCGTACATCATTGTTGTCATGCACTTTAACAAGCCATATTCAATATTCTGACTTTATCTGTGAGGCAGGATCATTTCAGAGTAATGAAATAGCCCAGCTCACTCTTGCCATGCCATTACAGACATTTAGTCCACTCTACAGCCGCTGAACGTTGACGTTGTCCATATAGGGTACTTAAGGTGCCCATACACTCGTCAGATTGGCAGCAGATAGATAAGAAATGCATCTGATGATCTATCTGATGCGTTTTTAGAACATTTTTTACCAGGATAGAATTCCAATAGATTTCAGTTTGAAATCTATTGAAATTCGATCTGATGGCATTTTTTTGCCATCAGATTTCCATTAAGGCCAATGCAAACTGATAAGCAATCTCATCAGATCGACCTAAATTTTCCACCCTGCCAGTTCGATGGAAATCCATAGAAATCGATCGAAATCGGCCATCGATCGGTCGATTGGTCAACCCATTTGCAATCAATCGGTCGATCGATCGATCGGGATCGATCGGTCGGCCAGAAAATCGGCTGAGTGTATGGGCCCCTTTAATCATACAGACCATATGACTCATTAACTACCATTCCAGTGACTGTCCTGGCTATTGTATGCAAATTGCTAATCAGTTTGACCAAATGATAGGGATGCCTGGAGCAATGGTGACTTTGGATGTACAGTACTGCACACTATGTTTTTAACAGCCGTTTATAATAACTTTTGAATTGTACCGTTCTGCCTCCGAAGAAGCTGCTATGTAAGCCGCAAAACATGTGTTAGGCCATGTCTTACTAACATCCCATGACTCGCGGACTTTTACTATGTTCATTATATCTGTCTTATCAGAAGATTGTAATTAAAAGCTGTGTTTTATAATACTTTATAATACTTACATGTCATATGGGCTGCCAAACCCTCATGTTGTTTTTTGTTTGCCTATTTATGTTCAACAGTGAGGATTACTTGTCATTGGTTGATGTGAGATGTTAATGCTCACTCAATGAACTATTAGTCCAAATTCCTCACTTTGCTTGTTGGCGTTGTACCACCAAATCAGTGTCAGCTTAGCAATGATTATGCCACAAAGCAGAGCTCATAAGTGTATTATACTTTTGACTGTACGTTTTCAATTACTTTTTGGTACTTTTTCAATAGCAAGTTATTTTAAACAGAAAAAAATGTATTTCCTAGGAGAAAACGTAGAAGAAAAAGTAAATTGGATTGGGCCCAGCGTGTCTAAAATAAAATACATTTAATGTTTCCTTAAAGTGGATTCGAGGTGAACTTTTACTCATTGCATAATTGTGTTCCTTTCCTATTGTTTATAGGGCATTCCTCAAGCCAAATACTTTTTTGTTTTTGTTTTAATACTCTAATTCCCTATAAACTAAATAAACCACGCCCACAGGTTTTCAGAGAGCATTGGCAGTAGCAAGGGCTCATGGGAGCTCAGTCTGGGTAGGAGGAGGGGGAGGTGTTACTAGCCATTGATTTCAGAGGCAGAGGGGAGGAGGGAAGAGGGGGGATTAGGTTTTTTTTCACAGGCTGAGTGCTCAAGATAAAGATAAGCATACCTCTGTGTAATGTTTACAAACAACATGGCTGCTCTCATTGTATCACAGGAAGAAATAATCATTTTCTATTAATTAAAGCTGTTTGCAGCTAGATTTGCTGTGTACAATATCTAAACTTTAGATAAGATATATAGACAAGTTACTTGTTAGTTAGTTTTTCATCTCGGATCCGCTTTAAATACTTAAATTTAAATAGCCGTGGCTTTACAGATGACACTTGTACACTTGCAGCTTTGTCTTACTTATGCAGCAACCTCTCTTCCATGTCCAGCTGTCCCTTTGAGTAGCAGCTATC
Source organism: Hyperolius riggenbachi (assembly GCF_040937935.1). NCBI lineage: Eukaryota > Metazoa > Chordata > Amphibia > Anura > Hyperoliidae > Hyperolius > Hyperolius riggenbachi. Next base: position 311,939,615 of record NC_090648.1, read on the forward strand.
CTAAACCACAGCCAGCCTATGTGGCCTTTGCAGAAATTCAGCCCTGCTACAAGTACATATGATAAATGTGTCCTCTACCACTCCAACATTCAAATGGAGCCAGTCTCTGTATAGTTTGATCGTATAATGGGTGAACAAAAGCTTAGGATATGATGCCTTCTCAGGACATCAGAGGCAGTCTATCTCTAAGCACATTGATCTCCCATTCAATAGGATTGTGGACAAACTTGTTAAATCCATTGGCCACTCCTCAAACATTAAATGTAACATCTAAGCTTGTCCACAAGTCTGTGCTTACAGAGAGACTGTCTCTGATGCCCCAAGAAGTCAGCACACCCTTAGCTTGTGCTCATCTATTATGTGGTCAAACCATAGTGCGAGTGGCTTTATATATGGGTATTCATATGGAGGAGTATTCATCCCATGCACCCCTTGAGCACTTAACTACATGCACTGGAGTGAGTATGACATGTTGGCACATGACATACTAGTTTGTTTTCTTAGAGTTACCTAGGTAACACCTACTTGTGCAACGCATGCTATGTAACTAGCATAGGTGACGGTAAATGTAGGTTATGTGAATGTGTTAATAGGTATTTAACGTGGAATATAACCCAGTATTTCTTCTTTGCTCTAAAAGATTATTTACAGCATATAATATAATAACACAATGTTTTTTTTAGTAAAACAGCATTTAACCACTTTACCCCCCGCGGTACGGATTTCTCCATACCTTTTTCCACCCTTATAAAACCAAGGGATGGAGAAATCCGTACCTCCCACGCTACCGCCGCTGTCCGTGCTTTCGCCGATGTCTGTGCTTCCGCTGCTCGTGCGCGCGCTCCCGCCGCTCGTGCATGCCGCCGCCCGCTCGGCCGGAGATCAATGAACGGGAAAACCCATTCCCGTTCGTTGATCTAAGCCCTCACAATGATCTGCTGCTTCTATGAGAAACAGCGCGATCATTGTGATTTTCCCAGCCTCGTGGTGCTTCCTGTAAGCGTCCTTCCACACGCTTACAGGTCGCACGAACACAAACTCACTGTGGCCATCTTGTGGCCAAATAGTAAAACTACACCCTAAAGCATTTTACATATACAAATTAATTAGTTTTATACAATAAATTAACTCATTACCTCCCACACTCCCCAATTTAATTTTTTTTGTAATTAAAAAATATATATATATATATATATATACAATAAAAAAAACATAAATAGTTACCTTTGGGACTGAACGTTTTAAATATTTATGTCAAGAGGGTATAACACTGTTACTTTATAAACTACGGGCTTGTAATTAGGGATGGATGCAAAACTGAAAAAAATGCACCTTTATTTCCAAATAAAATATTGGTGCCAAACATTGTGATAAGGACATAATTTAAATGGTTTTATAACCGGGACAAATGGGCAAATACATTTCATGGGTTTTAATTACAGTCGCATGCATTATTTAAAAACTATAATGGCCGAAAACTGAAAAATAATAATTTTTTCCCACATTTTTTCCTATTTTCCCATTAAAACACATTTAGAATAAAATAATTCTTGGCATAATGTCCCACCTAAAGAAAGCCTAATTGGTGGTGAAAAAAACAAGATATAGTTCATTTCATTGCGATAAGTAATAATAAAGTTATAGACGAATTAATGGAAGGAGCGCTGAAAGGTGAAAATTGCTCTGGTGTTCAAGGGGTAAAACCCCTCAGTGGTGAAGTGGTTAAAGGGTTACATCACAGGACTGACTTTTTCTCCTGCAGGGGCTGCTGCATCCGAACTGGTGATTAGTTTATCTTCTGTATACATTCTTTACTTGATACAATTAAGTAAACATTCTCTGGCTGTGCAGAAAGTTATGCTAATGAGTCCTGGAGTGAAACACAGGTCAGAAATCACTGATGGCTGCATTTAAAACAGAATTACAACAGTTATGCATAAAATGCACCAGCAGCTTTCAAAGTAAATAAACTGAACTTTGGGAAGTTATAATTTATAAATGAATTATAGTACTTGTGCACAAAAGCAAATATGATAATTGTATGGGTTATAAAAAGTAGGAAAACACATTGTTGTTGAATATTTTGTCAGAGTTCTAAACCGCTTTAAGAAAGAGCTCGATTAAGCCCTAGACAAACTTGTGTTATAAAACTTCCCTTAAATTAATTGATGGATGCTACTTTTGGAAACTTCAGCTGTGACAACCTGTGATCTTGGAATTATGTGTAGTTGTGTGGTAGTTATTTCACTATCAGACCTGTGGCTGTTATGGTGTGCTGTCTCCACATAAGAAAAAGAAACTGCACTTTTCAGTTTGTTGTATAGTGTATTCTTTGTATTGAACTATATATTGGTGTGGTGGATCACCTGAAGGATAACTTGTACTGCTGTTTGTTTTTCAGTTACCTCCATTTTCCATAGACATCAGTTTTCCATAAACATTGTCCCTTGACCATTAAGTAAACCAGTCATAACAGTCAAGGGATTCAGACATTTCTAACTTTTATTTTTAATATAAGATATGTATTCCTGTATTCCACGGCTGTCATGCTTATCCGATGCCTTTACTGCTTTTTGAGTCATGGAAGCACAAGGTGATTGCAAGTCAGGACTTTGCTTGCTGCATGTTTTTCCATTTTCAGTGCATAAATAAGTAGTGCAACCATAGCATGAACATAACAACTGTTCATATGATGGATCAACAATGACTCTGCCCATATTGTGCCATCATGCCAGAAAACCTTCATATGAAAGCAAGCCGAGGCATTGTCTTTTTCTTTTGTCATTTAATGCTATAACATGTTATATAAGTATGATTATTATTATTAAGTAGTAGTACTGTAGCAGTAGTCATCATAGTATCAAGTATTGGGAATATTGGTAGTGGTAATGGTGTTAGAAGTTGTACTGATAGCCATGGCAGCAGTATCAGCGGTAGTAGCAGTCTTATCAGTAGTAGTAGTAGCAAAATAGTATTAGTAGCAACAGAAGTACTGACATCCATATAGAAGTATTAGGGATACTGGTTCAAATAGTAATCCTAGTTATCAGTGGTAGTAGCAGTAGTAGTAAAAATTAATAGCAGCTTCAGGAAAGTAGCAGCAGTAGCAGCAGCAGTTCTAGTAGTGTTAGCAGCAGTAGGTTACAGTAGAATCAATAATAGCAGTAGAAGTAGTAGTAGTAGTAGTAGTAGTAGTAGTAGTAGTAGTAGTAGTAGTAATAATAGTAGTAGTAGTGGCAGTAGCAGCAATTAAAGCAGTTTTAACAGTACCAAAATAAGTATGTAGTAGTAGTACTAGCAGTAGCAGAAGTAATAGTAGTAGCAACTGTTGGAAGTATAGGTAGTAATAGCAATGAGGTTAATAACAACAACAGTAGTCATTAGTAGCTGTTGTAGCTATAGTAGCAGCAGTAACATTATTATTATTATCATTATTATTATTATTATTAGTAGTAGTAGTAGTAGTAGTAGTAGTAGTAGTAGTGAGTAGTAGCAGCAGTAACTTTATTTTTTTTATTATTATTATTATTATTATTATTATTATTATTAGTAGTAGTAGTAGTAGTAGTAGTAGTAGTAGTAGTAGTAGTAGTAGTAGTAGTAGTAGTAGTAGTAGCTGTAGTAGTAGCTGTAGTAGCAGCAGTAACATTATTATTAGTAGTAGTAGTAATAGTAGTAGCTGTAGTAGTAGTAGTAGTAACAGCAGTAGTAGTAATAGTAGTAGCAGCTGTAGTAGTAGCAGTAGTAGTAGTAGTAGTAGTAGTAGTAGTAGTAGTGGCAGCAGCAGTGGCAGCGTGACAATAGTAATAATAGTGGCACATATTGCAGTTCCTATGGCATTGATATATTGTTATAGTAAAAATAAAGAGGTACTATTCAAAGTTCTGCAGCCCTCGTTGTCATGGGTTTATAGTTCCCTTTGTTTTGGGCTGTTGGCATCTCAGAGTAAACGCTAGATGTGATCCTACAATTATTTGCTGTTCAGAAATGCCCAAAGTGGTCTTATGAACAGAACCTGACAGAATGTAACCTAACTTTTACTGTCCAAGACTAATAGTGACCTGGTGAAACAGTAACCAGACCTTTTGGGTGAGGCAGCTTGAGTGAAATTATAGTAGCCAAACATTTTATTAAAAGAAAACAAAAAGTTCCAAAAATAACCTCGGGAAACTAGGCTGAGAGAGAAATGAGGAGATAGGAGGAAGGAAGGCAGGGGTGGGGGAGAGGAAAGTTAGAGGGAGAAAGAAACAAGATTTCAAGCTAAAATGATCAGAGCAGAAAAGTGAAAGTGCTGTCACAGGACAGTAGTGTTCAAAGGACAGGCACATCAGAGGGCAGCGAGACCGGTGACTTGTCTCCCCAAGCAGCAAGCAGCAGCAGGAAAGGTTAATGAAGGGTGAACAGCCAGAGGAAGTTGGCGGGGTTGGTATCTAAGAGGTACTGCCAAGGCGACAGCCTGCATCATTCTGCAGCTTCACAAGGAGGGGAGGCGCTGGACATTGCTCTGCCTGGGCTGGATTCTGCTGGGGTTCAACTCATTATTGTTACTTCAGATTAAGGCAAGGAAATTGACTCTTGATTACGGAAGTGGATGGAAAGCACTGAACAGGATTAGACTGGGTCAGAATGGCAATGTGGAAACTGCAAGATGTTGCCTTCTACACGCTTTCCTTAAACTCTAGCACTGATCAAACCCTTCTAGCACCCTCATGTCTCACCGCACCACCTTTCAGGAAAAAATTGCAAAGATTTGTCTGTTAAGCTTGTCATTGCACTGGAATATCACCGATTGCAGGGAAAAGATCTACACTCATTCACTTGGGAATATCTCTCGTTTTCCCTTCCTTTGGAATTGCTTGAAACATTTATTTATATCTGGATACTTGGATCTGTGCTGGTGTTGGGGATTGGAAATGTAAATGACTATCCAATAAGGATTATTTTAAATTATTTTTCTCGCAATGCTGAGATATGTGTTAGGATTAGCGCTGTGGATTACAATTGTAAAGGTAAGTGATCAACAAAGGCCAAGGTGCTACCTTGAATTTTCATGGTAAATGATGCTGACGCTGTAACTTGCTATTTACTATGCTATATCCTTCTATTCTATTAGGTAATTTTGTAACTGCAATGCACTGGCTGCAAAGCTTACACTGACAGTTTTATGGAATTAGTTTTACTATGGCTTAATAATTTGCTTTTTTTTTTCAGGAAGTGAAGCCAGTAAAATGCAACATCAGCATCACCGAGAAGAAGGTGTTCTCACAGTCTCTTTATGTGAAGTGGACTAGTCCTGGCAGCAACTGTAATTTTAGCCTGACTTCCAGGACAAGTAATTTTTGGGAGACCACATGTAGTCCCATCCAAAAGACCAATGATACCTATGAATGTACCCAGACCGGACTGGAGGCAGGAACTGTATATGAAATAAGCATTGTAGCTCTACAAGATGGAGAGACAGCTAATCTTACTGTACAAACAGGTATAATAACAAATCACATTTTAGCTGCACTGCTGCTGGGGAATGTTTGTTGTTTATGGATGTGTGACTCTTATAACTTGTGATGTGCAGTAAATTCTCCCATAACCCAGTTGGAGAAAGAAAAGTAGCTTATATGAGCAATAGCTTCTCATCAGCTGGCAGCTAGTTAATCCATCACAGCTGAAGGTTACACTGCTTCACTTCCCTGGGTTGGTGGAGATCTACTTGATAGAAGTTTTTGCTCGGGACTATATATAACTCAGTAGTTATAGCCTCTAGCTCAGTAGTAGCCTCGAGCTAAAGCTGCCAGAGATTGTTTTGCTATGGCTCGGTGCATTTTAGCGTAGTTATTGCACTTTGCATTGTGTTTTACCTGTAACTTTAATCGGTGGTTTTGGTCTTGTTTTTAAGTCTGGGCACCTGATTCAAAAGGTGACCTATACAGAAATCATGAAAGCTTCTATTGCAGATTACTGTTAAAGAAAATGCTTTGTTCATATTGTTTTCTGATAGTAAATTAAACTAAATATAAAGGGTGTTTTACAGTTCCAGACAGCTAAAAATATCCAATGGCATCTTACATCTCTCAGGAGGTCTGTTTTAAGATGGGTGACACTTGAACAGTTAAATAGATACTGTAGTGAGAGGGATATGGAGGCTGGCATAATTATTAATTTTTAAAGAATGATAGTTGCCGGTCTTGCTGATCCATTCTGCTTCAGTAGTGTCTGAATCGCACACCTGAAAAAAGCATGCGGCTAATATGGCCAGACTTTAATCACAACACCTGATGTTCATACTTCAGTCAGTGGCTGAAAGTACTAGAGGCAGAGGATCAGCAAGACAGCCAGGCATGGTATAAAAGGAAATCAATATGGCAGCCTTCATATTCCTCTCACTACACAGTTACTTTAAGTTAATAGGAGGCAAGCAAAAGGTTTATAATTTAAAGGCACTGGTAAGTTTTCTCTAGGGTTTATAGACGCTAAAGAAAATTCAAAAGCACAGAGAGAAACAAGATAAATGTTAAGTTGTTACACTACAGCAAGGTTAGTTAGCAAGATCAATGGTTAATATTTCATTTAATGATTTAAATGTATGGATTATTACGATAGTGATCAAGTTTTTCTTATATATTATTAAAAATATTGGCAAGCATTCACTCCTATATTCAGCATGAATCCTGGGACAGATGTACAAAATCAGCCTGTAGTTTACGACTTTATACCAGAGTTTAATGAAAACAAATGTATATGAGCAGCATAGTAGACAGCGTTGGTTGCCAATGCTTTCCTTTGCCGTGTATTGACAAACACAATCCCTCACTTATTGCAGAAGAAAGTTGCAGGTTTTGGCTGTGAGGTTGCTCTGAATAATGGTGGATTGCTTTTTGCTCATTAGTACAGAGATGTATGGCCGGCCTGAATTGCAATATATCTCATACATTTCAAAGCTGAACACATCAATTATTTTCTCTGTAGCAGAGTCTAATTCAGAAGAAGTAGTGGGCAGAGATAGATTTATCAGTACTCACTAAGATTATGTATTAAGAAATAGTCTGACAATAATGATTAACATTCCTTTAAGTAGATTTCATATATTTTAAGAGCAATATTAATCAAAATGTTCCACCTGGAGTAGGATTTCTGCTAGACTGGGCTTATGCATTGTAACATTGGTGTACATCTCCAATTATTTGGTTGGTTAGTGGTATTGATAAACTGTTTATGGCCCTTTAGACCTCTTAATAGTTCATCCATGCCCTATCCAATTCATTCTAATGTTTGAGCATATGCTATCTCCCCAGCACTTAGTCTAATGTATTTTAGTTTTTACTTTGTGCAGTTTGTGAACTAGTAAAGGAGACCATTGCAAGCTTTATCAGTTTACAGCACACTATGTTCACTCCATTTTTTAGTGCGGGCACAATTTCCCTGCTTTGTTATTGTTGATAACTTGGTGAATGGAAGATGGAGTTGATGGAAATCTCCACACTGATCACCCATTGATACTGATAAATTATGGCTTACCCCATTTATAAGTAAAGTAATATAAACTTGCCCCCCTCAAAAAGCAAAGCAGCTCTTTTCTGTGTTGAAGTAATTACAAGATACTTGGATTTTATGCTGGCAAAGATTGCCGTTCATTTCTGTTGTAATGTCTGGAACAAACCTTAGGTTTTAACCCAGTAGAGAGGATTCTCAGCTTTGTGTTACAGTTGATTCTCCATCCAGTGGAAAAGGTGTTTTAATGTTTTTTTTCTTCCTGTACACAGTGCAAATGATGTAGAAAGCCTGTAAAGTACAGATAAAGTTTGTGTTTTGGTGAAATGCAAAGATTGTTTCCAGACTTGCTTTTCACTGTGCCCGTCCCGGAAGCCAAAAACACCGGCCACAACCCCCCTCTGTTACAGTATGCATAGGTGATAGATGCAGAAGCATATTTACAGACACATGCAGATGCTAGAATCCTGTTTCCTAAAATCATTGTTTCAGGTGACAATATAATGTCTGTTGAGGCACCGCCTGTCTTCCAGCCCAATTCACCTTGGGGAAGAAAGCAGTCAGCTGTGTCTGAGAAATTCCCCCAGGGATTGATGCATGTATTACGGCACTGTCACTTTAAATAACCACATAAATAGTCTTAATGTGTGTACACGCTTAACACCTGTATAGCTGTGCTGCTTAATAAAACACAGTATGTTTAGGTGCAGGAGCACATAGCTGAAGGTGGTGCACTTAGGAATTAGTGCCAAGATAAGCTATATAACATAGTCAGTGCTGCTGCTTAGAGGAAGGTTTGGATGCCAGATCTTGGTTGTAACATAGTTGATACTGACACCCAGATGTTTTACCAGCAGGCTTAGTGTGGGTGCAACCTTTGACTATTAAATAGCTGAAGCACCAGCTGTGAAGATGTTGGCCTCTAGTGCTTTGAAATTATGCTAAGAGTGAAGATCAAAAGACTAGAGTTGGTTAGGGTTATAAGTCAGGGCTAGGCATAATTTTGGAGAGATATTGTTAGTAAATAGTACTGCATGGGAAATGGTTAGTTAACAGGTTAGGAATAAAAGGTTAGGCATCAAGAAGACATTAATTCGAGGAAGGCATGTTTAGGTTATGCACAGGGCCGGCCCTAGACTTTTTGCCGCCTGAGGCAAATTTAAAAAAAAATTATTGCTGCTGCCGCCCCCGCCCCCCCCCCCCCCCCCCCCGTGGAGGGGTGCCGCCGCCGCCGAGCTGGAGGGGTAGCGGGCAGGGCGGGGGTATTGGGCCTAGCGGCGGGGTGGGGGGTCGGACCCCCCCCTCCCTCGCCTGGGACCCCGTCCTCCGCTCCCCTCCAGCCTTAAATACATCAGAACTAGCGCAACTCGTAAGAGGCAGTGGGCGGGGAGGACTCACCTCTTCCTCGCTCGATCCAGCGTGCGCTCCACTGATGTTTCTTCCTGCAGCGCCGTCCATTTACAATACAGTGGGCGGCGTGCAGGAAGTGACGTCAGTGGAGCGCACGCTGGATCGAGCGAGGAAGAGGTGAGTCCTCCCCGCCCACTGCCTCTTACGAGTTGCGCTAGTTCTGATGTATTTAAGGCTGGAGGGGAGCGGAGGATGGGGACCCAGGCGAGGGAGGGGGGGGTCCGACCCCCCTCCCCGCCGCTAGGCCCAATACCCCCGTCCTGCCCGCTACCCCTCCAGCTGGGCGGCCGGCTCCCCGCACCCTCCGACGGGTGGATGCCGCCCCTAGAAATTTGCCGCCTGAGGCAAAAGTTTCACCCCGCCTCATGAGCCCTGGTTATGCATCAAAAAGAGGTTAACAAGGGAATGGGGAGATTAGGCATTTGGAAAGGGTTAATATTGGAGGGAGAGGTTAGGGTTAGGCATCAGGAAGGAGTTAACATTAGGAGGGGGTGGATAATTTGTAACAGGAAAGAGAATAAGTTATAAGGGGATCATTTAGAGTTAGGAAATTAACATGGGAGATGCACAGCAACAGTGATGGAAACTCCAATACAAACTGTAAGAGCAGACTTGTTTTGCCTATGTCTCTTATAAGCACCCAAACCTACTGCACCAAATTCTTACATACCCTTTGTGTGGTTCCAGCTGGCTTGCTGATACTCTTCAGGGAAGGAGTACAATTAGTGGAGCCCTTCTTATTCCACAGGGCAAGCATATAAGACCTTGTTTACATGCTGCATGAGACTGTCCATTAAAGTGTACCTGAGGCAACATGTGACAGGATGAGATAAACATATGTATGTACAGTACAAAACATATTACTAACCAGGCTGTTTTACTTGTTTCAATTTGCTGCCTGAAAGAGTTAACTTCTAGGCATGGAAGTGACAGCTTCTGTCTTGTTGCTACCTTGTTGAGAATATTGTAAACATCACTAATAAGCTAATTACAGCCATAAAAGTTTTCCTGGCAGAATACAACTTCTAAACTCAGGGAAGAGATATAAAAAGGTCAATAGTTAGTGTATTTTAAGTCTGGGACAATTAATAGGCTGCCACTGATTAGAGACAGTAAAAGATTCAACCTACTTTGTAAATGTTTACACATAAAAAAAAAACATGGGATACTTAAAAAAGTCATTTTTAGGAGTAGGAGGATAAATATCATTGTTTATCTCATCAGTTTATTTTCACCCCGGGTTCACTTTAAGGAGTGCAGCACTAGTGAGACATTTAGATCACATCACATTTGGAGCAAGTGAAGTATGTTCCTGTGTTAGTTGTGGAGCATATATGCTGACATTAAAACAACAAATGCTGATTCGGGTATTACCTTCAATGACTAACTGTACTTGGTTTATTGCAAGCTTTTAAAACATTAGGATTCTTCTTCATGCATTATATAAAAATGGATCAGAACCATATGGTCATATGATCCAGTTCTGTATAATGCCTGAAGAAGAAACTTAAAGGTACTCAGAGCTCAGCGAACTAAAAAGATTTATACATACCTGCAGCTTCCTCCAGCATCATAAGCTCGGATTGCTCCCACGCTGTCGTCCTCAGTCTTCCTGCAGCGCCGGTACCGGGTCCCTGCATTTCCGTCAGTCTGTGCAAGTCTACGCAGGAGAAGTGTGCTCTTTGTGTATCTCTTCAGCAGCTGCTGGAGAGATACGTAGAGGGTTCATTTCTTTTACACCAGACTGGCTCCGACTGACGGAAGTGCTGGGACCCGGTACCGGCACTGCAGGAAGACTGAGGACGGTAGCGTGGGAGCGTATGGGGATGGAGGAAGCCCTAGTCTGTATAAATCTTTTTCGTTTCCTGAGCTCTGAGAACACTTTAAGATTTTGAAAGCTTGCAATAAACCATGTACGGGCCCGTTCACACTTAAAACCGCAGAACGCCGGCGATTACCGCCGGCGTTCTGCGGGAGTGATTTTCCCGCGATCAGCGCGGAAAAATCACTGGACACTGCGGCGGGTTTGGAGCGATCGCGATTAGCGTGCTATGCACGCTAATCACGATCGCAAATCGCGGAACGCTCGTCGCCGGCAAACCGCTGCATGCAGCGCGGTTGCGGTTATCGCTAACCGCAACCGCGGCAGTGAGAACACTGCCACTCGCTACATTGTGTAGCGGTTCTTGCAGAACCGCTAGCGGTTTGCCGTGAGCGAGAATCGTGCGATTCCCGCTCAGGTGTGAATGGGCCCTTAGTCATTCAAGATATTACACTAATCAACATTTGTTGTTTTGATGTCAGCATATCACATTTATTGGGAATCCTCTGACCAGAACAAATATAGGTCCATAATGTCCATAATGCAAAATATCTCTGTAAGATCTAATTTACGTCATGTACACCTGAGTATAAACCATAGCTCCAGATTACTTCATGTGGCCTGGTATAAAGGATGCATTAATTGCGATGTTAGATGAAATGAATAATACATCTAGTAATGTTAGTCCCAGTGATGTGATATGATGTTTGAAATAAATCATTAGCAATGAATATTGCTGCTTTGGTATTTCACACAATGAGGCTTCAAGGGATTTGGCTTCATACCTAGAAATAGTTCTTAGTTCATGATGGACATGTATCTTAATGATGTGTTAAGAATAACATTTGTTCTAATGAAGCTGATTAAAATGTTGCATTATTTCCATTGCAAATACCCTGCTGCCTATCAGATAGTATTGTAGAGCTAGGCATACATTTATCAATGTATGGTAGATCAGGCAGATATCAATAATTTATCCATCCTACAACCTTGTACCAGTGCATATTAGATTAGACAACTGCAGTGCATAAATCAGACGCCTGAGAGATATATTTGACTTTGAACTCCTTTAAAGAAAACCTGAACTGAAAATTAAAAGTCAAAATAAACATACACAAGTCATACTTACCTCCTGTGTAGTCTACTCCTCAATCTCTTTCTCCTCTCCCGCATCCTGTTTGTCCACTGTGATCAAGGGAATTCTCCGTCCTCCATTTTGAAAATGGCCATTACCCCATAACAGCTTCCTGGTCAGCACGCTGTTAAACTGTAACATCGCCCAGTTGAGCCACAGGGAAACATGGACATTACCGGGCACTTCAGTTGTCCACTCAACTATAACTGACAGCAACTGATAGTTGGCTGATGGTGTAATGGTTAAGGGCTCTGCCTCTGACACAGGAGACCAGGGTTCGAATCTCGGCTCTGCCTGTTCAGTAAGCCAGCACTAATTCAGTAGGAGACCTTTGGCAAGTCTCCCTTACACTGCTACTGCCAACAGAGCGCGCCCTAGTGGCTGCTGCTCTGCTCTGGCGCTTTGAGTCCGCAAGGAGAAAAGCGCAATATAAATGTTATTTGTCTTGTCTTGTCTTGTCTTGATATATAACTGAGAGCAACTGATATATTTCAGTTCTGACAAAATGTTGTCAGAACTGCAAGGGATCATTGTCAGAAGAAAATGGTGAGCTTCTGAGAGGAACTGATGGCAAGGTAACTATTTAATGTTCATTTGAAGTTACCTCTTGGGCTTGATTCACAAAAGAGTGCTAACTGTTAGCACGGCCGTTTTCGCGTGAATTTTCGCATTGCGCGCGATCGCGAATTTTCACGCTAAACGATAACGGTTTCGCGCGCAAACGTGAATTTTCACGCGAAAACGATATCGATTTTGCGGTAAAATTCGCATTTGCGCGTGAAAACGCGAAAATTCGCGCGAAAACGGCCGTGCTAACAGTTAGCACCCTTTTGTGAATCAAGCCCTTTTGTGAATCAAGCCCCATGTGTTTATTTTAAATAATTTTACTCAGTACAGGTTCCCTTTAAGATTCACATTAACTTATTAGCCGCCTCCTGGCGCCTATGTCTCAGACTTACTGTATATCGCAAATTCACTATTGTCGCCCTCAAGATGCTACCAAAATGCATGTGTACTCCTTGGTCATATCCCATTTTGATTACTGCTACCTTCACCTCTCATCTTCAAGCGGCTAACGTTCTTTCTGAATAACCAAAACCTGTCCACTTTAGACATCCCTCCCCCCACACCCCCCTTTTTCAGACATCACTTGAACTGCATCTGCTATGGTCACCTCCTCGCATTCTCGATTTCTCATGGTCTTCACCCACCCTATTGAACTTTCCTTCAATTCAGGTCCATTATCCTCTGAGATTTAAACATACCCTTAAAATACACCTGAAGTGAGAGGAATATGGAGGCCCCCATATTTAATGTTCTTTAAACAATGCAAATTGTCTGGCTGTCATGCTGATCCTCTGCCTCTAATGCTTTAAGGTATAGACCCTGAACAAACATGCAGATCAGATGTTATAATTAAATTTGACAGGATTTGCCATATGCTTGTTTCAGGTGTCTGATTCAGACACTACTGATGCATGAAACATCAGCAGGACACTAGGCAACTGGTATTAAAAGGAAATGAATATGGCAGCCTACATGTCCCTCTCAATTCAGGTATCCACCGTCTCTTCAGACGCTGCGACTTTTCTGAGCTAAAAAAGTTCCTGGTCTTCTTTCTTCTTCCTGGGAGCGAGAGCGATCTCTCCCAGGACTTTTTGACTTGTGGACAAATAGTAAAACTACACCCCAAACCACATTTTATTAAATAAATGCATGTTTAAACACTTAAAATCCCCTGTTTACCTCCCACACCAAAAAATACCCACATAAAAGTTTTAGTAAAAAATAAAAAAAAAATTACAATAATAAAACAAAAACAAAAACATAAATAGTTACCTAAGGGTCTGAACGTTTTAAATATTCATGTCAAAGGAATATATAAATATGATTTATTAAATTATGGGCTTCTAAATAGTGATGGATGCAAATTGAAAAAATGTACCTTTATTTCCAAATTAAATATCGGCGCCACACATTGTGATAGGGACATCATTTAAATGGTGTAATAAGTGGGAGAAATTGGTAAATAAAGTACATAGGTTTTAATTATGGTGGCATGTATTAATTTCAAACTAGAGGCACAGACTAACCAGCAAGCTCATGGTGACCCAGAACTCATTGGGGTGTGTAAGGGACTACAATGGTCCTAAAAGCCCCCTTACTAAGATGTTAAGAAAAACAAAAGTTTGCTTTCCTAAAACAGAAAGAATTTGCGATAATTCAGGTTGGAGTGAGCTCGAGATGTCTCCCAGGCACCACTGCTGAATATATGCAAATTAACCATTGTACCCTTAGAAGCTAAACACACCTCCAGAACCGCTGGAATGCAATGATGTGTCAGCTTGTTAATATGTACAGAGCCATAATAATCCAACATGCATACAGACTGTTTCGGATTGTTTGATCGTCATCAGTGCATGGCATGGATTAATTTGGCTCTATGGAGTAGGGCTTGTAAATCCGAGAGGCACAGACTAACCAGCAAGCTCATGGTGACCCAGAACTCATTGGGGTGTGTAAGGGACTACAATGGTCCTAAAAGCCCCCTTACTAAGATGTTAAGAAAAACAAAAGTTTGCTTTCCTAAAACAGAAAGAATTTGCGATAATTCAGGTTGGAGTGAGCTCGAGATGTCTCCCAGGCACCACTGCTGAATATATGCAAATTAAAGATTGTACCCTTAGAAGCTAAACACACCTCCAGAACCGCTGGAATGCAATGATGTGTCAGCTTGTTAATATAATAATTTCAAACTATAATAGCCAAAAGCTGAGCAATAATTGCAATTTTTTTCCATTTCTTTCTTAATATTCCTGTTAAAATGGATTTAGAATAAATTAATTCTCAGCAAACTGTATCATCCACAGAAAGCCTAATTGGTGGCAGAAAAACAAGATATACAGTAGATCAATTCATTGTGATGAGTAGTGATAAAGTTATTGGCAAATGAATGGGAGGTGAAAGTTGCTCAGATGTGAAAAAAATCTCAACCCTGTAGGCTGAAGTGGTTAAACCCCACCTCTTCAAACAAACATACAGCTTGCCACATGCATCACCTTCCCTAGTGTTTCCAAGGCCCTTTCCCTAGACCTGTCCATTCTGGTGCCAGCTCAGTCCAACAGTTGGAATATTGTCAAGCTTCAGTTATTGATACTCTATCAGCTTAGCAGCAACATGTTTGTAAGGTTTGTGAAGTCTGACCATAACCTCCATTGCTCCCCCTCCCCCATCCACACAGAACCCTTACCTAATGCCTAACTCGAACCTTCTAACCCTGATTGTTGAGTCTATGTTCCACTTACTTTATCCCTGTGAGAAAACGCGGAAAAGCCGCCGCGTGTGCTAAAAGCAAGGCGGCTGATTCCGCGTCCAACGCGGAGATTTGCACGCGTAGGCACGCGTCTGGTAGGCTTACATCCGAGAATGGCGCAGGGAGAAAAATGGCGCACCGCTCTGCCGATAAATAAAACGCTATTTACCGTTTTGCAGAGCGGTGCACCATGAAAAACCATGCAGGGGGCTGGGGTCGGTAGTACAGGCAGCGGGGGCTGTTAGTGTAGGCAGCGGGGGGGGGGGGGGGGGGCTGGAGGAGAGAGGCAGCGGGACACTGGAGGGCATAGGTATCGGATGTATGCAGAGGCATACGTTACCTTGTCCTGGGCCGGCGATCGCTCCTTCCCTCCGCTCCTTCCATTCGTTTGCTGTATTCCTGCAGCCGGCCAATCACCATGCGGAGACTGAAGCCACATGGTGATTGGCCGGCTGCAGGACTACAGTAAACGAATGGAGGAAGTGAAGGAGCGGAGGGAAGGAGCGATCGGCGGCCGGGACAAGGTAACGTATGGCTCTGCACATCCTCCCCCGATGCCTATGCCCTCCAGGGTCCCGCTGCCTCTCTCTCTCTCCTACCCCGACCCCCGCTGCATTTTTGACCACTTATAACGCTATTTAGCGTTATAAGTGTAAGGCACACTGCCTGCGCCATTTTTTAACACTTATAACGCTAAATAGCGTTATATAATGTAAGTCTATGGGGCGCCCTTTTTATCCCCCTGGCGCTGTGCGCCATTTTTAACTGACACCGTCTGGTAGTGTGACAGAACGCGGAAAAGCCGCCGCATGTTCTAACAGCAAAGCGGCTGTTTCCGCGTCCAAGGTGGCGGTTTGTACGCAGCAGCATGCCTTTGGAGTGGCTGGGTCTGTTAGTCCACATAGATGGATGGAGAGCTACGCGCGCGCGGGCCAGTAGTCAGGACCTTTATGCCAGCAGGGGAAGTGTCAGCTGATTCCTGCTGGACTCATGATTGGCTGAGTGGCTCGGGCGGGGCAGCAGTGTTCAGCAACTATGTGTTCTGCTTGCTTGTCAGTTGCTGGTTGTCTGCCATTGCAAACACTTTTTGTGGAAGCAGTTAGACCATAGTCAGATCCTTACAGTGTGTCTGAACCAGGGTGACCTGGGAATTCACACTTAGCCAGATTCTGTTGATAGCTTAAAGTACTAATTGTATTGTATTATTTGTTAGACCCGTTCCAGGGTGTTGAGATCAAGGCCCTCACACCCCAGACTAGGAATACTGTGTATCTTCTGTGTATTCTCTAGCATAGTTCCAGGGTGTTGAGATCAAGGCCCTCACACCCAAGACTAGGGAACTGTATTGTCTTTGTGTTATGTTCCAGACTAGTTCCAGGGTGTTGATGATCACGGACCTCACAACAAAGTCTAGGGAATTGTATTATCATTTATGTTATATTCCAGACTAGTTTCAGGGTGTTGATGATCACGGACCTCACACCCAAGACTAGGGAATTGGATTATCATTTATGTTATGTTCCAGACTAGTTCCAGGGTGTTGTGACTACGGACCTCACACCCCAGACTAGGATTGTGCTATTACTGTATTACGTTAGCCCAGTTCAGGGCAAAACCTTTCATATTAGCAGCAGGGCTTCCTGCAACCCAGCCTCGGTCCCTCGCCCAGGGGTCCACAGGCTACAGGAATATCACCCACAGTCAGGGGTGAATTCCTCAGGAGTCTTAGGCCGCCAGCCCTCTCTGGTGGTCTCCACTCAGAGTTGTTACTGTTACAAAACACTCACCCACTCAGGTGTCTAGAGGTTAAACATATCTGATTATTGACGATACTGCAGATCCTCAATAATCGGGTATATCTGTATTCTTGGGAATACTGCAGATCGCCAAGGATCAGATTCTCTCTCTGGTTGCTGACACCGATCGTTACAATCCCCAAGGCAAAATGTGTATAGTATGCATAACTGTTTGCAAATTGAATTGGAAAGGTCACTTTGAATAACATTACCTTTCAAAAACATTTCTGCAGACCTTATACAGGTTTATAGCAAATGTGTTAAATTTGCTATGTGTACTATTAAATGGCAGTGTGAACTCTTCTGTGTTGGGAGTCAACACAGAGGGCAAACACAGGATTTCTGCCATTAGAATTAGTTACATAGTTCGCCTGCACTCTCCCTCTTTATTAGGAAGGGTCCCTTTATGGTACATATATTAAAAGTTAGTAATGATCCACTTTATCTGGCTGGCTGGGTAGGAGTGGCTATTTGGTCAACCCCTCATTAAAGGGGTAACAAGATAGCACTATAAGTCCCCACCTAACAATCTAATACTCCTACTTTTTGGGAGAGGGGTCCAGCACAAGTTGAGACACCAGAATGTCTGCAGGCATGTGGTAGCTCACGGCACCGTGCTGCTGCATGCACTATGTGCCACCCCGTCCCCTCTCTTTCCTAGCTACAGTAGACTTTGGATGTAGCAGCAGCATGTATATAGGGCTTGGAGCACCTCTGGGGAACTTGGCAGAGCACAGAGCCAGGTATGAGCACAGCCCTGTGCCCCTGCTGTGTGCTAGTAAAGAAGTAAGTCGGAAGCTCGCAGAAGGTTTCACTTCCCTCTTCATTACAGAAGTCAGCTGTTCTCATTATTATCTGTATTTACTGGCTCCTTTAATACTGACTGAATATGCTGCAGAGGCCAGTGGATACACATAATGATGTTAAGAATCAGCCAACTTCTGTAGTGATAGAAAAAGAAGAAGCACTGAGGGAGGTTTAGATGGATAAGCACGTGGAGACTGGGCTGCTTTGTAGGTGGATGGAAGATTTGCAAGCCCATTCT
This sequence comes from Hyperolius riggenbachi, assembly GCF_040937935.1. Classification (NCBI taxonomy): domain Eukaryota; kingdom Metazoa; phylum Chordata; class Amphibia; order Anura; family Hyperoliidae; genus Hyperolius; species Hyperolius riggenbachi. The sequence goes on from NC_090648.1 coordinate 311,957,621, forward strand.
TGAAAGGTCAAGTGGGTTTCTATGGGGCAGGTGGGATCCTGATGCTTACTAGTTCAGCCTTTTCTGCCCACTCAACCTGCTTGGTGGGTTAATAAGGCTTGGAATGGGGGATACGATACTTTTTAAAATAACATAGAATTTTATTTTTCATTCTTTCAATTTTTCACACACTGTAAATGCGTATACATGTGTACAGTTCTTTAAAACATTTTCGCTAGGCAGAACGCTGTAGAGACACAGTTCACTGATTCCCTTTAAATTTCAAGGGAGCCATCTGCAGCTCCTCATGTGCAAAAACAGTGTGGGTATCTGCACTTTTATGGCTGCACCGTCACCCAGGAAGGATCCCATCCAAATGGCTGATCATTTTGAACAATGATAGTGTTGCTGTTCCATTCGTTCCAAATATAGGTCATTTGATTTGTACCAATCAGAACTAAATTGTATTGATATTTAATGGAGAAGAAACTTGATGAGGTGAGCTATCCCCTAATGGTGGTGATGAACAAGGGAAGCTGGCAACCATCTTTCTTATGGTGGATGTCCTTTTCAATGTCCTTGAGCACCTAGTATTTGGCCTCACCTGAGAACTAACAACTGACCTGAGAGGGTTATGGAGGTTGCCATATTAATTTCCTTTTAAATAACGCAGGTACCCAGGCTGTCCTGCTGTTCCTCTACCTCAAATACCTTTAGCCATAGACCCTGAACAAGTATGCAGCTCAGATGTTTAGTTAAGTTTGACTGCATTTGCCACACACTTGTTTCAGGTTTCATCAGACACTACTGATGCATGATAGATCAGCAGAGCTGCCAAGCAACTGGTATTGTTTAAAAGATAATAAATAAGGCAGCCTTCATGACCCTCTCAGGTCAGTTGTCCCTTAAAGACAAGCTACTTTAGCGCAGCGGTCATTTCAGTGTCTTCATAGCTAGTCCAGTAGTGCTATAGCTAGCTAGCAGATCAGTGTTTTTGGTGGGACGAAATTATTTCTAGTATAGACCAGCATTTGCAAGATGTTTGAACTTTACCGCAGAGAGATATCAATGTTAGCGTGTAGTTTTGCTGGAAAGCAGTCATTATCCTGAATGGCACTGCTTGATAATATCTCTCCCTGGGGCTTGTACTACATTATTTTGTGCAGCATGTTTTACACCAAGCACTGAAGGTAGCACTCTTGGTGGTATGTTTTGCTCATTTTACCACACTACTTTAAAAGGAGCCTTAAAGAGAATCTGTACTCTAAAATGTTTACACCAAAAAGCATACCATTCTATTCATTATGTTCTCCTGGGCCCCTCTGTGCTGTTTCTGCCACTCCCTGCTGCAATCCTGGCTTGTAATTGCCAGTTTTAGGCAGTGTTTACAAACAAACTAACCAGCCTGTGATAGGCTCACATAAGCAGAGTGTGTGAGTCATACAGAGCCTGCAGGGGGCCTGGAGGGGGTGTGTATAGCTTCTACCAATCACAAGCAGCCCTGCACATTCCACACATTCCAGCCTTAGCCCGACTGTGCCGACAGAAGAAAACAGATTAGATCATATAACAGAGATAACACAGCCACTGTGCAATTAGGAAAGGCTGCAGTAAGCCAGAGCACATTAGAACAGGCAAAGGAACTTATAGGATAGAAGAACTAAGGCTGAAAATTTTGTTACAGAGTCTGTTTAAGCCTGGAATAAAAAAATCAGTTTTACTCACCTGGGCCTTCTACCAGACCCTTGCAGCCGTCCCGTGCCCTTGCAGTCACTCATGGATCCTCCTGTCCTACACTGCCAGCTAGTTTCGTTTTCGGCCGACAGGATCACTGCGCCTGCGCAGGCCTGGCCACATGTCTCCTTCTATGCGTTCCCATTCTAATAGCGTCCTGCGCAGGTGCAGGACACTATTGCGGAGAGGAACGCCAAAAAGGCTACGTGTGGCCAAGCCTGTGTCGGGCCTGTCGGCGAAACAAAGCTAGCTGGTAGCAGGGGACCGGAGGATCTGTGAGTGACTGCGAGGGCATGGGACGGCTGTAGGGGGCTGGTAGAAGGCCCAAATGAGTAAAATGCATTCTTTTCCTGTCTGTCAGTGGAAATGATACACATTATTAAGTGCAGCATATATTACACCATGTATTCAGCATCAGCAGTACTGTTGATGGCCTATTTTACACATTGTACAGCTACTACTTTAATTTCAATGTGATCTGGTGCAAAAAAAATGAGGCTTGTAATACATCATTAAGAGGGGCATATATTATGCAAAGCAATGCACTGCTGTATGTGTATACATTATATAGTCCTAACTTCTTTTATCTGTTGTTAGTGAGGCTTTTTTCATACATTTTCAGTATAAACTTATGCTGCTGTTTCAAGCAAAAAAAACACAGCATAAAACTTTGTGTGTGTGTAATAGTTGTCACAAGAGCCATCGCTGTTATAAAGGGAGATAGTATTTTATTTTATTTGTCACCTGTCCCAGCAAATGACTGTAACCATTTGAAATAAACAAGAATTACTTAACTTATTTCACATATATTTGCTATCAGTCACAGATGCTTTCCCAGCGGTTTGGGACATCTGAAAAAAAAAGACAAACCTTCATTAGGAGTACATATATTTGTAGTTACAATTCTTTTTTTTGTGTAATTCTAAAATGGGACTGTCATTTCTTTATTGGATCACTTGCTGTCACAACCAGTTTGAGTTGCCACTTTTAAAAACCAAACAATAAATCACTCAACCTAAAGAGGGTCTATGCAGTTATATAGTTTATACAATTGCAAAAAAGCACTGTCATTTATGTACTGTGCCACATGTTGTCACAACCACTTTGTGTCACTGTCAAAGTAATTGCTCAGGTTAGTGTGCATATGATGATTGAAGATATACAGTTTATCTGAAGTAGACTGTCGTTTCTTTACTATTTTATTTCTCCCAGGGCAAATAGAATTACACTCGACCCCTCCCACCCTGGCAATCACTTTTTCAGTCCCCTACGCTCAGGTCGCCGCTACAGGTCCATCTACACCAAAACCACCAGGCGTAGGAATACTTTCTTCCCTCAAGCGATCACTCTCCTTAACTCAGACCCTCTCCCAAATGTCATCTCCTAAGCCCCTTCAGCACCTAGGGGCACTAGTGCACTAACTAGTATTCTTTGGTCATGTTTGCATAATACTGTATACACCATTGCATCATATGGTGACAACCCCTAGATGTGTCATTGCTCTGGTGCAATGTTTCTTTATAAATTGTTATATGTGTAGGGTACTTGCACTGTTGTCACTTGCCAATATGCTATAATGTTTCTTTATAAATTGTACTATGTGTAGCGTTATTCGCACTGTTTGTCATTGCCAATATGCCTTGTGTCCACAAATAATTCCGGGTGCGGCGCCTGTCGCACTTGGCGAATAAAGTGATTCTGATTCTGATTCTGAACCACTTTGTATGTGTTAAAAAATGAAAGAGCACAATGTTGTGTGCATACATTTGTAATCCAACAGTCCTTCCAGTTATAAAGGGGTCTGTTATTTATTCCATCTCTCACTTGTCGCAACAACCTGTGACAGCAGTCAGCCCTCTACAGTGCACGTGTGAAAAATGACAGACTATACAGTGCTGTAACCTCCTAGCATCTATGGTGAGATTGAGTCTGTTCAGGAGGAGATGGTGGTGGTAGATGATGAGTTGGTTGACTTACCATGGGGTGAAGTCACGAACCAGTCCAAGGACAAGAAGTAGGAAACTGCATAGCAGCAAAATAATTGGCAAAGAAAAGGGTGCTCTAAATCAACAGGGTCCCATCATAGATGTCATAAGTTAGCATCTCCATGGGTCGTCATCATCATCTGTCAGCAGAGGTATGTAGGAACAGGTCTAGCCCACAGCTAGGTCTATTCATGGGATCTTTGTTGTCTGGGTGTACGTTGAGGCCTTGGCTTCATCTGCAGAAACTGTGCTCAGCACTTGAATCTAGGGGACATCTTTCACAACCTGGACTCCAGGTGCATGAGTAATCATTTGGAGATTCACCAATCTAGCTTGTTTAATCTTTTATTAGAGTTAGTGGGCAGAGAGCGTATCTTTAGAGGACAGGAAGGAAGGAACTCTGTTATCCTTTTACTCTTGTTAAAGTAAGTCTGTCTTATCAAGACAGGTGCAAAGAAAACCGAAGGGCAACTCACACAGTTGCCTAGAGGAACAATTAGAATCTTTGATACATGTATGAGCTGAAACCTGACTGGGAAGTGTATAACATTTTACTGTTGTGGTGTTCAATGTTCAGTTCATGAACTGAACTGGATTCACATTTTACACAGTACATATGTAATAAGGTTCATGGTGTGTGTCACAGATTTATAAAGCAATATTACACAGGACTGTGCATGAGCAAACCACATGCTAATGAGGTATAAAGCTTATGAAACCAAGTCATACTCACACCATAATGATTGACACAAACAGGATGTTACACCCATAACCCTAACTAAGGAAAGCCATTACTCTGCCAGAAATGAAAGAGTGAGAACAAAATGATGTATGAGGACAAACTAGCAACGAGATTAAACAGGAAAAAAATAAGTTAAAGGAGTACTGTATGGGTGTAGGGGGAAAAAGAGTTGAACTTACCCGGGGCTTCTAATGGTTCTCGCAGGCATCCTGTACCCGCGCAGCTACTCACCAATGCTCCGGCCCTACCTCCTGTTCACTTCTGGAATTTCTGACTTTAAAGTCGGAAAACCATGCCCTCGCTTCCCCTGAAGTCACCAGGAGTGTATTGTGCAGTCCCAGTACGGTTTACGCCTGCACAGTACGCTCCTGGTTACGTCAGTGGGAGCGAGAACATGGCTCTGCAGACACAGTGGTTTTCAGACTTTAAAGTCGGAAATTCCAGAAGTGAACAGGAGGTGGGGACAGGAGCATCGGTAAGTGGCTGCGCGGACACAGGACGTCTGTGGGGGACCATTAGAAGCCCCAGGTAAACTCAACTCTTCTTCCCCCGACCCCCTACAGTAGCCCTGTAAAGGACCACTGTCGCAAAAATCTTAAAACTTTATAATTTTTTAAATTATTTATAAACACATACAAATAAGTACGTTTCTTCAGAGACCAAAATTAATAAAATTGCTTATTTGTTACATTATCGCTTTAGATATAATTTAGTCATTGCTTGCCTGTTGTAAAATATGTCCTCACCTTATTATTGTCTTGGTTTGGTTTGTTTATTGTTCCGAACTGAATACAAACAACACGTGGTCTCCCCAAATGCACTGGGAGAAGTCCTGCATAGTAAACAGCCTATACTAAACATCACTGGGAGAGTTGGTTTGCATATATAATAATATATATAATAAGTGTACCTACGTAAAAGTGGGTATACTGAATAATTAATTGCATTCTACTATATGGCACTAAGTTCTTCTTTAGGCTGAGCAAGCAGAAAATGTTTTCCTCATCTGACCTTATCAGTGACAAATAAAGAACTGAAGCAGGTAGTTTTGGCACATGGCGCTCAGCCCTGAGTGCCAAAATGAACCGCCCCATAGCAGTAATGCTATACTGCACAGGGCATGTAAAGGTAATTCGGTGTTACGGTGATCACCAGACCACAAATTACATCTCCCTCCGAGTTGAGCGGTAGACGGGGGAGCCGTCATTTGGCTCACCGTGCGCTCAGCTCACCGGCGGCGAACATATACATACACTAAAAAACACCTCCCACAAAAACACTAATCAAGCGAAAAGAATGTTAGGCCAGTAAAAAAGATCTTGCCTGGGGAGGGCATGGCACAATCTGATCAACTGAATCCTGCAGTTATATTTCTGCATGCATTAGACCAGGGGTAGGGAACCTTTTTGACTGACAGAGCCATAAACACAACATATTTTAAAATGTAATTCCGTGAGAGCCATACAATAACTAAATACAAGGAAATGTGTGCATTTTATGCAAAGCCAACACTTTAAAGTACAATACGTGTCTGAATTATTTTTAATAACGTTGTTATGCTGTTGCTAACGGTTAGCATTTCATCATAAAATAATCGTAAAGTGGGAAGCATTTCACCATAAAATAATCATAAAGTGGGCAGCATTTCACCAGAAATTAATCGTAAAGTGGGCAGCATTTCACCATAAAATAATCGTAAAGTGGGGAGCATTTCATAATAAAATAATCGTAAAGTGGGCAGCAGTGACCAGAAAATAATTGCAATGTGGGCAGAATTCACCAGAAAATAATGGGAGCGGCAGGTCAGTTTATGGAGAGGTAGGTCAAGGTGCTGGGTGGGCAGGTGATATTGCTTGTTGTGGGGGGGGATGGTGTGAGGTGCTGGGTGGGCAGGTAATATTGCTTGGTGGGGGGGGGGGGGAGGTTGGGTGCTGGGTGGGTAGGTGATATTGCTTGGTGGGTGGTGGGTGTTAAACCGGTGAGGTGCTGGGTGGGGAGGTGATATTGCTTGGTGGGTGGTGGGGGGGAAACAGGTGAGGTGCTGGGTGGGTGGGTGATATTGCTTGGTGGGTGGGTGGGGGAAACAGGGGAGGTGCTGGGTGGGTAGGTGATATTGCTTGGTGGGTCGTGGGGGGGAAACAGGTGAGGTGCTGGGTGGGTAGGTGATATTGCTTGGTGAGTGGGTGGGTGGGGGAAACAGGGGAGGTGCTGGGTGGGTAGGTGATTTTGCTTGGTGGGTAGGTGATATTGCTGGGTGGGTGGGGTGGGGTGGGGGGAAACAGGTGAGGTGCTGGACAGGCAGCTGATATTGCTTGGTGGGTGGGGGGGACAGGTGAGGTGCTGGGCAGGCAGGTGATTTTGCTTGGTGGGTGGGTGGGTGGGGGGAAACAGGTGACGTGCTGGAGGGGTAGGTGATATTGCTTGGTGTGGGGGTGGGGGGAAACAGGTGAGGTGCTGGGTGGGTAGGTGATATTGCTTAGATATTGCTCTCGGCTCTGCCTGTTCAGTAAGCCAGCACTAATTCAGTAGGAGACCTTTAGCAAGTCTCCCTTACACTGCTACTGCCAATAGAGCGCGTCCTAGTGGCTGCTCCTCTGCTCTGGCGCTTTGAGTCCGCAAGGAGAAAAGCGCAATATAAATGTTATTTGTCTTGTCTTGTCTTGTCTAGTGGGTAGGTGGGGGGGAAACAGGTGAGGTGCTGGATGGGTAGGTGATATTGCTTGGTGGGTGGGTGGGGGAGAAACAGGTGAGGTGCTCGACAGGAAGCTGATATTGCTTGGTGGGTGGGGGGGAAGGCAGGTGAGGTGCTGGGCAGGCAGGCAATATTGCTTGGTGGCTGGGTGGGGGGAAACAGGTAAGGCGCTGGGTGGCAGGCTTTATAATGCTAATAGCGCACACTCACCAGGCCAGGCAGCTTCCAGTCAGCTTCACCGCGGAGTTCCACAGCGCAGGCTCGGCTGACATAATCACTGGCCGCAACACTCACTCAGGCCTCAGTGCACGCCGCGTCACCATGGGGGCGGAGCTACAGTACGCTGGCTGTGTCGGCTGGAGGAGGCGGCACTCAGCACGGGCAATGTGAGGGGAGGCGGTGCCGATGAAGGAGGTGGACATGTAAATATGAAGGCCGGGCAGGGAGGAGGCTGCGGCGCACTGATTTTAAAAGTAAACACAGTCTTTCTGGCCGCTCTGTCACACGTCTTTTAGCGAGCCAGAGAGCCATATGCGGGGATGAAAAGAGCCATATATGGCTCGTGAGCCATAGGTTCCCGGCCCCTGCATTAGACTATAACTAGCTCTTAATACTGGTGATAATTGTGATGGAATCAGACATATTTAGTTGCTTGCTCTTGAAAGTACGAGACAGATAAACACAGAAAGGAAATGCGTAAAAAGATTTATCAAGTATTAAGAGAAAAACGATTGATAGTAAACATACAGTTCATCATTTTTGGTTTGCGAGTTAAGGTGTCTGATAGGATTGGTGCATAATTTTTACTTTAATTTGGTGGAACTTGTGTAATATTGCAGGGATGGCAGCGTCCCAGCAAAGAATTTCTGAAACAATATAAACGGCTTAAGTGTTTGTTTCCAGACAAGACTCTCTCAGCCCAGGCACTTCCCAATTTCATTGTTCCTTTGTTCTAACGGATGTTAAAGGGACTAAGTGTTTTGTTTTCTGGGCCAGATAGATTAGATAAAGTCTGAATTTTTAAACTTCACCTTCTAGGCACGCAAACCATTCTGTACCGTACTGCTGCGCATTGACATAATGTTCAAAGTGCTAGGACTCTGAACTCTGGAATTTATCTTCTAGGAAACACACAAATATTTCTCCTGGTGACATTTGCTCAGCGGAAAATGTTTTACAAAGTGCATTTTTAAAAAAAAAATACCAGCAAGGAATCTTGAAGGAGTCATTTCTAATATATTTAAAATGTACCTGCTGACTGCACATCCCAGAGGAGGTAGACACTTGAAGGACCACTATTGCGAAAAATGTAAAATGTAAAGTATAGGTGTACAAATACTTCTGAGAAGTGCATTACTTCCAGAGTAAAATGTAGTATAAATTAATTTTCTCCTATGCTCCTGTCACTTACAGTAGGCAGTACAAATCTCACAGATCTGACAGGTTTTGGAGTAGTCCATCTCCTCTTCTGGGATTTTCCGTGTTTATTTTGTTCTTTACAAAAGCACGCTATGAAAGGGAGCTATACAAAGACCTCAACCAGCCTCCCTACTCGTTAGCACACTAGTTTGGCAGTTGAACTAAGCAACATGCCATACAGCATCTGATTTTTAAAATAAAGAAAAACATGAGAATCCTGCATGAGTAGATAGACTAGTCCAAAACCTGTCAGAGCTGTCAGATTTTCTGAACGTATTGTAAGTGACAGAAACATAGGATAAAATAACTTTGTAGTGCATTTTACTCTAGAACAAATGTACATTTTGTTAATATGCATTTTAAGCTTTACAATTTGTAGCGAAAGTGGTCCTTTAAGTGTGTATAACATTTCTATGAAATGATATAATAGCTAAGCAAATACATTTCAGGCAGTACATCAAGTGTATTAACCATATCTTAAATGTACAGTTTTGAATTGCTCTAAATTCAAAGAGGATGCATTCGCTCTACAGACTAGATTCTATCTAGAAAGTGGCTGCATGCTGTGATAAATGCAATTCATCACCCAACATGATCCTTTGTCTCCAAAGGTCAAATTCTTCAGTTCATGCATTGATTGCAGTGGGAGTGATATCCACCATAGGCACTCTCACTCTGTATTTAACCCTTTCACAAGGTTATGTAACAGTGGTACTCAAAAGGGAATTCTGTTGTATTTTTTTTTATTTTGTTCTATGATAAAAAGCATGTTCCCAGTTGTCTATAAAATTAGTATTCTATATTCATTAACTGTCAAGAATCATCAGAAAAGTATTGTTTTTTGCAACCACAAATCTCTGCTCAAGTCATCATACGTACAGTTGCACAAGACTGACTGATATTGGCCTTCATGGTTCACCTGCATTAATACATTTGACATCGGCAAATTCAGCCATTTTGATTACTTGATTTTGAAATCTACACACTCCTTATATCTCAACTTACAACTGATTTCAGTCATTTTTTGTATAAAGGCTGTTCAGAAGCAGTAGTGGAAATCAGATATATGTCTGATTCTTTCTCAACAGTATACTGATCGAGGAATGTCACCAGTGGTCAGCCTGGGCTATCACGACCTTTGTATGAGAGCTTCAAGTGTTAGTGTGATAAATTAACATAATCAGTAATGAAGTGTACATGTACTACTGATTTTGCTAAAATACAAGCGGGTCCCTGCAAAAGTTTGCATTACAGAAATGAGACAAGAGCAGCTTATAAACAAGTACTTAGTGTTGAAAGCAGAGACGGATTTCTGGGAAGGCCACAAAGCCCCAGGCCTTGTGCAGCTGCAGCCCAAGGGGCGGCTGGATATTGAAGAGTGGTTGCTGCATATGGAGGAGGAGGCTGCAAATTGAAAAAGAATGTTGCAAATGGGGAACAACACATAGAAGAGGGGAGCTGCTGCACAAGAGAGCTGTGCTTAAAAGAGAGGGGATGCTGTGCATGGGTGTTTCATATGGATGAGGGGACTGCACATGGAATGGGATGACACTGCTGCTCATGGAAGGGTGGCAACAAGAACGTTGGTATAGGGCAGTGATGGCTAACCTTGGCACGCCAGCTGTGGTGGAACTACAAGTCCCATGAGGCATTGCAATGCTCTGACAGCTCTAAGCATAACTCGGGGAGGCAGAGGCATGATAGGATTTGTAGTTTTGTCACAGCTGGAGTGCCAAAGTTAGCCATCACTGGTATAGGGGCACTAAAAATATAAATCCAGCTTGGTTGACAGAGGTTATCTGCACTAAATCAAAGATATTCTAACATGTTTTAAGAGTAAGATTTACCCTCTAGAAACAATTGGTTAGGTCTCAAAGCGCATATTTCAAGATGGGACCAGCACAGGCTATAGCTTGTTTAAAATCAGTACAGTATGCAGTTTACCGTTTTAGTACACTTACTAGGATTGACATGTATGTGTCTTGATATTATAAAATAATGCTAATACGTGGCATTAGTGATCAATGTTCATGGTTGAATTATACAGTAGCAGTCAGCAATATACAATATATACCAAAGTAAAGGAGTCATACACAGAAAAGAAGGTAACCCTATTATTGCATGAACACATAGGCCCATATGCAATTAACTTTTCTCCTAAGTTTTCTCTTAGGTGATATTTTCACATCTTGACAATAAAACGCCTTGTAAACCACCAGCAAGCCAAAAAATACTTTAAATAGTTTTGATAGTACTTTTCATCTACTTTTTGTTACTTTTTCAATTGTAAAGAACTGAAAGGTTATTTTGAACATAAGTTGAAAAATTAAGCCATAGGCCCTTATTGAATTCACTTTTTCTCCTAATTTTTTTCTTAAGAGATAATTTTTCATCTTCTGTTTAAAATAACTTTGCAGCACTTTGCAATTGAAAAGGTACCAAAAAGTAGATAAAAAAAGTACCATCAAAATTATTTTCAAAAGTGTTTTCTTGCTTGCTAGTGACTTGAAATGCATTTTATTGACAAGGTGTTAAGATATCACCTAGGAGAAAACTATGGGAAAAAAGTTAATTTGATAGAGGCCTAAGAGTACTAATAATCAAATGTATGCCTAATAAAATCTAAGTTAATATTCATTCCAGTCAAAGGACATGATGTAAAATGGAAACTAAAATATTTCAAAACAACAATCTTATTTTTTTTTATTCTTTTATTACTATGTTTACCTTCTAGACCCCCTCCCACCCTCGCAGTTGGAAGTCAGAAGAGGCACAGTCACATCAACAAGTTTCCAGGTCTCCTGGACACCATCGCCAGGATGGGTAGATCATTATGAACTTAATTTACTTAATAATAAAATGGAAACTGTTCAAAAACTTGATATTCCTGGGAATGTTCATAAAAAAGAGGCAATATTTGCTAACCTGGACCCAGGCACAAGATATACTGTATCTATAAAAGCTATATCTGGGAGTAAGAGTACCACTGAAACCGTCATTAATGCCTCCACAGGTGAGAAGGACCTGCTATATACTATCCATGCATTTTCTCTTTACAGATGAAGAGGACTACACTAAACTTTAACTTCATTTATCTATCTGATCAACTACTCTCAGTGTAATATAACAACATTTAGGCACACTTTTACATACAACATTTGGTCAAAAGCAGAGGGATACAAGTACAGGCCTGGATGTTTTATATCTATAGATCCTGCAGTCTTACTCAGGGAGTTAATAAGAACATCTAAACAAGACATGTTTATTAGTACGTATTTGGATGTTCAGCAAGTAAAATATGTATTGAGAGACAAGCGCATTATTGTATAAGTTTGCCCTTTTCTGCAGATTTTGAATTTTCTCTGATGACATAGTTACATAGTTAGTTTGGTTTCAAAAAGACATCTGTCCACAGGGACGGATCTAGGGGGGGCAAGCGGGTATTTTGCCCCAGGCGCAGTTTATTGAATTCTTAAAAAGGCAGCAAAATGAATGGCAGTTTAGCCGCCAAAACCTGACCTTTAGGCGCCAAAACCTGAACTTGCCCCAGGCGCAACTTGGTCTTGGTCCGGACTGTCCATCAAGTCCAACCAGAATAACAAAAACAAATAAATAAAACAAAAACAAATGAGTAAACATGACATTTAAATAGCTTTCATAAATTAATTTTTGATTGTACTCAAAACATAAATACAGTTATCTGTACATCTGTACATGAACGCAGTTATCTGTTTGCACAATGCATCAAAAAATTCCTAACTGGGATGTATGGAGAGATCTGGCCACTGCAGCCTAGTGCCCCTCCAGCCCACACTGGCAGTTGTAAAAACAATTACATCATTTCCTCTACCCAAAGGAGTAGTAAACTAGGAAGTAGACAGAAGGTGAGGCTTCTGCTAGTCAGGGGGCTTGTCATTCACAGTCTATGGCTGGTATGTTGTCATCCCTGCACTGACGAGCAGAAGACCAGCTTCCTGTCTTGCTCCTATCTGCGTTTGGGCAGACAGGAGATGGCGTCACTGTTGTTTCCATGGGTCAGCATGGATTATAATGCTGCTATGCTACAGGTAGGAGATCAAGTTTAGTGTTTTTGATGCATGTTGCAGTGCTTTTATAACTATGGTTTAAATGCAAGAATGAGAAGTTTATATGCTGGTGTTTTTAAAGGACCACTATTGCAAAAATCAGAAAATGTAAAATACATGTAAATATATACTAATAAGAAGTATGTTTCTTCCAGAGTAAAATGAACCATAAATTACTTTTCTCCTATGTTCCTGTCACGTACAGTAGGTAGTACAAATCTGACCGAAACGAAAGGTTTTCGAACTAGTCCTTCTCTTCAAGGGGGATTCTCAGCCAGGCTTTTATTCTTTATAAAGACATTCCCTGAAGAGGATTTATACAATGATGCCGGCCAGCCTTTGTGCTTGCTGCACACTTTTTTTGGCAGTTGGACAGTGCAACTGCCATTCGCTAAGTGCCTTTGAAACTAAACAAATCCATGAGAATCCCCCATGAGGAGATGGGCTAGTCCAAAACCTGTCAGTAATGTCGAATTTATACTACTTCCTGTAAGTGACAGCAACATAGAAAAAAAGTAATTTATTACTCATTTTTCTCCGAAATAAATGAACTTCTTATTTTTGTGTATTTACATGCATTTTAAATTTTACAATTTTTGGGATAGTGGTCCTTTAATGGTTATATTATTTGCATGTATTTTTTAACTGTAAATTATGATGTTATAACAATATTATTGATTTAAAAATGTAGAGCCGGCACCATCCAGTACCATATTTTATCGTAAGTACATAGCAATCACAATGTTTTTGTGATTGCTATGTACTTACAATAAAAGAGCATGATACTACTGGATGGTGCCGACTCTACATTTTTACATTGAGCATCCGATTGGTTACCGGATAGCCTTGGCACATCCTTCCTGTTTCCATTGACGGTGTGCTTCCTTCTGTTCATTATATTATTGATTTACATTTCACTTCAAGTGTCTTTTATTGTATAATTTTACCAATTACATTTGTGTGTTCAGAAGAACAAGTATTTTTTTGTTGAAGAGTCACTGGCTAATTTAATGACCCCTTACGCCTCTTTCTTTCTAGTGCCACTGCCTGTGCAGAGTGTTGATGTTGTGAGTAAGTCAGACAGCATCCGTGTATCATGGACGCCTGCTTCTGGAAACATAGAACACTATAAACTGAGCTTATTCAGTCAGGAAAAAGCCATTGCTGAAGTAACTCTGGAGGCACACATAACTGGGCATACTTTTAATGGTCTTCTTCCTGGACATATCTATAATATCACAGTTATCACCAAAGCAGCAGGCTTGGAGAATGGCAACTCGAAATCAATACGAACAGGTACTATATGAGAGGTGCTAGGGAACAGAAATTAGCATTTCCTTTGTGATTTACAACGTGTGTGAGCAATTATTCAAATCTGTGTTATTAGTTTTGCTTTACAGTCTTGATACAAGAGAATTTTTGTTATACAGTATTATTGCTTTAAGCCTTCCTGGTAACCCTAACCCGAGCTATACCCTAACCTTAACTCTTTAACTGTCACCCTTGAAGGTAAGCCACTAATTTCTTATTTTATTTTGTTCTTAACTCAGTTTTATCCTACCTTGGGTGCCTCTTTCCTCCTTACCCTTTATCATGAGTTCACAAGCAGAGAAAGAGTTGCACACTCAATTAACGTAAGTTTATTTACATAATACACCAGACATCCATTCCAGCCACCAACGACCATTTCGGGGCCTTGGTGGGTCCCCTTTGTCGAGGTGTTAACAGAATGGTTTTTCATGAGTTATCCTTGATAGGAATTTCTGTAGAATTAATGTATCATCTTTAATCATCACTAATACTGAGTGATAATACTGTATATGTTCCATTTGGAAACAATTAATGATAGTAATATGTGGGGAAAAAAGTAAGAAAAGATTGCATACTTTAAAGGACCACTATCGCGACAAAAGTAGGCAGTTGTGACAGATGACAGGTTTTGGGCCAGTCCATCTTTTTAAGGGGGATTCACAGGGCTTTCTTTGTTGTCAACAGCATTTCCTGAACAGCAGTTGCAAAATCTAACTGACATAATAGTGTGCAAGTGATTAGGGAGGCCGGCTGGTATCTTGCTATTTTGGCAGTTAAACTGCTGTTCAGGAAATGCTGTTGAAAACAAAGAAAGCCCTGAGAATCCCCCTTAAAAAGATGGACTGGCCCAAAACCTGTCATCTGTCACATTTTTTAACTGCCTACTTTTTTCGCGATAGTGGTCCTTTAAGGCCATCAACAGCAGTCATGGAGGGAAACCAAAACAGCATTCTTCAAGTCAAGAACTCAATGACTTTTCTTTGTTTCTGCTTCATATCCATAGCTTGGCAATACCTAGAAATACAGAAACGATCTTTAATTGTAACGGTTACTCTGCGTCGTGATGTGAAAGCCTAACAATTAGGTGAATAGTTTTGGAGAAAATGGCACTACTTTCGGCACAGCCCTTGTAGACTGCAAAAGTTTCATGACAAACTGAGCCTTACTTGAACAAATGATTAAAACGCTGTTAATTTCCTTTGTTAGCTCCTGCCGAAGTGTCTGATATCACTGTGCAGAATGAAGGAAGCACTAACACTTTAAAAGTCCGATGGAAAGCACCCCGAGGCAAGCTAGATTCTTACAACATCACATTGTCTGAAAGTGGTTTGACAAAGTACAGCAGAACTCTCAGTGCTGATGCTACAGAGGTCACCTTCAATGACTTAAGACCAGGGACTGTATATATGGTTAATGTCACTTGTATTGCTGGTGATTTAAGCTCTGACAAGATGGCAACTGGCAGGACTGGTGAGTGCTCATTCTTGTGTGTCATTTTTCATCCATTCGTATGTGATGCTATACAGCTATTCCTATATTCCTATTTAGATATGTGTTCTTGTAATTAGTACAATAATATGTGTAGCATTTTGTACCCCTAAAAAGTCCCGCATCGTTGCTGATGCATAATCTGCTTTGTTTATAGAAATGTTTATTATAATTGTTGCATTTCATTTTGGAGTAAATGTCATCAAAATCCAATAAATGCCTTTAAAATGTTCTACAGCAAGCTGTGGCAGCCAGAGATCAGCATTCCCCTGATGATTGTGGGCAGAGAGCAGGTTTATGATAGACTACATTTAATCCTTTATTGCAAGCTGTTTTTACTCTGTAATGATAAAGCATTTACATTGGAACTGCACTGAGCACACATTTTAGTACATCTTGCGACGTAAGAAAGCCTTTTCTTTCTGGTCTATTTAGGTTTATTAATGAGGAATGATTACCAACTTGTGACCTAAGCCCGTTTAAAAACGGGCTCTAGGTCTGTCACCACCACGCGCACTCGCAACCGCTGGCGCGCACCCACCTGTGTCCTAGTTGCCTGCAGGGCCCACATTCAAATCTCCTACTGGCTACATCTTTGGATCTCCTAGGAAATAGTGGGATACTACTTTGCATTTTAACAGGGGCACTGCGTGTAAGCCTCCCATGCTCCTACCCTAACTTCTCTCGAGGAAACAGGGGGCAGTGCTGACACCCCAAGCACCGGTTCTTTCAAATGTGTTTCAAATAGCCTGGCTGTCCTGCTGATCCTTTGCCTCCAATACTTTTAAGGCCCATACACACGGCAGATTTTTCCGAACGACGGGTCGTTTGAACGTCCCATCGTTCCGTCGTCCGCACGCCAAATCGGGCGTGTGTACAGTCCGTCCTTCGGGTGATAAGACTGATTTTGAGCGATCCGATCGCTCAAAATCAGTCTTATCACCCGAACGATGGACTGTACACACGCCCGATTTGGCATGCGGACGACGGAACGATGGGACGTTCAAACGACCCGTCGTTCTGAAAAATCCGACGTGTGTATGGGCCTTTAGCCATAGACCCTGAACAAGCATGCAGATCAGGTGCTTTGATAAAAACACTATTGATACTATAAATGTGTGTGATACACACACTATTGGATACTAGAAAGGGCAGCAGGACTGCCAGGCAACTGCTATTTTTTTTAAAGGAAATAAATATGGCAGTCCCTCTCACTTCAAGTGCCCATTAAATTTTCATGCATGCTAATTTAACCACTTGAGGACCTAGGGCTTTCTACCCCTTAAGGACCGGCCACTTTTTTTCCATTCAGACCACTGCAGCTTTCACAGTTTATTGCTCGCTCATACAGCCTACCACCTAAATGAATTTTGGCTCCTTTTCTTGTCACTAATAAAGCTTTCTTTTGGTGCTATTTGATTGCTCCTGCGATTTTTACTTTTTATTATATTCATCAAAAAAGACATGAATTTTGGCAAAAAATGATTTTTTTAACTTTCTGTGCTGACATTTTTCAAATAAAGTAAAATTTCTGTATACATGCAGCGCGAAAAATGTGGACAAACATGTTTTTCATTAAAAAAACCCATTCAGTGTATATTTATTGGTTTGGGTAAAAGTTATAGCGTTTACAAACTATGGTGCAAAAAGTGAATTTTCCCATTTTCAAGCATCTCTGACTTTTCTGACCCCCTGTCATGTTTCATGAGGGGCTAAATTTCCAGGATAGTATAAATACCCCCCAAATGACCCCATTTTGGAAAGAAGACATCCCAAAGTATTCACTGAGAGGCATAGTGAGTTCATAGAAGATATTATTTTTTGTCACAAGTAAGCGGAAAATGACACTTTGTGAGAAAAAAAAAAAAAAAGTTTCCATTTCTTCTAACTTGCGACAAAAAAAAATGAAATCTGCCACGGACTCACCATGCCCCTCTCTGAATACCTTGAAGGGTCTACTTTCCAAAATGGGATCATTTGTGGGGTGTGTTTACTGTCCTGACATTTTGGGGGGTGCTAAATTGTAAGCACCCCTGTAAAGCCTAAAGGTG
This sequence comes from Hyperolius riggenbachi, assembly GCF_040937935.1. NCBI lineage: Eukaryota > Metazoa > Chordata > Amphibia > Anura > Hyperoliidae > Hyperolius > Hyperolius riggenbachi. The sequence goes on from NC_090648.1 coordinate 311,975,107, forward strand.
CTCATTGGACTTTGGACCCCTTAGCGCAGTTAGGCTGCAAAAAAGTGCCACACATGTGGTATTGCCGTACTCAGGAGAAGTAGTATAATGTGTTTTGGGGTGTATTTTTACACATACCCATGCTGGGTGGGAGAAATATCTCTGTAAATGACAATTTGTTAATTTTTTTTACACACAATTGTCCATTTACAGAGATATTTCTCCCACTCAGCATGGGTATGTGTAAAAATACACCACAAAACACATTATACTACTTCTCCTGAGTACGGCGATACCACATGTGTGGCACTTTTTTGCACCCTAACTGCGCTAAAGGGCCCAAAGTCCAATGAGTACCTTTAGGATTTCACAGGTCATTTTGAGAAATTTCGTTTCAAGACTACTCCTCACGGTTTAGGGCCCCTAAAATGCCAGGGCAGTATAGGAACCCCACAAATGACCCCATTTTAGAAAGAAGACACCCCAAGGTATTCCGTTAGGAGTATGGTGAGTTCATAGAAGATTTTATTTTTTGTCAAAAGTTAGCGGAAAATGACACTTTGTGAAAAAACACAATTAAAATCAATTTCCGCTAACTTCTGACAAAAAATAAAATCTTCTATGAACTCACCATACTCCTAACGGAATACCTTGGGGTGTCTTCTTTCTAAAATGGGGTCATTTGTGGGGTTCCTATACTTCCCTGGCATTTTAGGGGCCCTAAACCGTGAGGAGTAGTCTTGAAACGAAATTTCTCAAAATGACCTGTGAAATCCTAAAGGTACTCATTGGACTTTGGGCCCTTTAGCGCAGTTAGGGTGCAAAAAAGTGCCACACATGTGGTATCGCCATACTCGGGAGAAGTAGTACAATGTGTTTTGGGGTGTATTTTTACACATACCCATGCTGGGTGGGAGAAATACCTCTGTAAATGGACAATTGTGTGTAAAAAAATCAAAAGATTGTCATTTACAGAGGTATTTCTCCCACCCAGCATGGGTATGTGTAAAAATACACCCCAAAACACATTGTACTACTTCTCCCGAGTACGGCGATACCACATGTGTGGCACTTTTTTGCACCCTAACTGCACTAAGGGGCCCAAAGTCCAATGAGTACCTTTAGGATTTCACAGGTCATTTTTGTTTCAAGACTACTCCTCACGGTTTAGGGCCCCTAAAATGCCAGGGCAGTATAGGAACCCCACTAATGACCCCATTTTAGAAAGAAGACACCCCAAGGTATTCCGTTAGGAGTATGGTGAGTTCATAGAAGTTTTTATTTTTTTGTCACAAGTTAGCGGAAATTGATTTTAATAGTTTTTTTTCACAAAGTGTCATTTTCCGCTAACTTGTGACAAAAAATAAAATCTTCTATGAACTCACCATACTCCGTACGGAATACCTTTGGGTGTCTTCTTTCTAGAATGGGGTCATTTGTGGGGTTCCTATACTGCCCTGGCATTTTAGGGGCCCTAAACCGTGAGGAGTAGTCTTGAAACCAAATGTCGCAAAATGACCTGTGAAATCCTAAAGGTACTCATTGGACTTTGGGCCCCTTAGCGTACTTGGGGTGTAAAAAAGTGCCACACATGTGGTACCGCTGTACTCAGGAGAAGTAGTATAATGCGTTTTGGGGTGTATTTTTACACATACCCATGCTAAGTGGGAGAAATATCTCTGTAAATGACAATTGTTTGATTTTTTTACACACAATTGTCCATTTACATAGAAATTTCTCCCACCCAGCATGGGTATGTGTAAAAATACACCCCAAAACACATTATACTACTTTTCCTGAGTACGGCGGTACCACATGTGTGACACTTTTTTGCAGCCTAGGTGCGCTAAGGGGCCCAACGTCCTATTCACAGGTCATTTTGAAGCATTTGTTTTCTAGACTACTCCTCGCGGTTTAGGGCCCCTAAAATGCCAGGGCAGTATAGGAACCCCACAAGTGACCCCATTTTAGAAAGAAGACACCCCAAGGTATTCCGTTAGGTGTATGGCGAGTTCATAGAAGATTTTATTTTTTGTCACAAGTTAGTGAAAAATGACACTTTGTGAAAAAAAAACCAATAAAAATTAATTTCCGCTAACTTTTGACAAAAAATAAAATCTTCTATGAACTCGTCATACACCTAACAGAATACCTTGGGGTGTCTTTTTTTCTAAAATGGGGTCACTTGTGGGGTTCCTATACTGCCCTGGCATTTTACAGGCCCAAAACCGTGAGTAGTCTGGAAACCAAATGTCTCAAAATGACTGTTCAGGGATATAAGCATCTGCAAATTTTGATGACAGGTGGTCTATGAGGGGGCGAATTTTGTGGAACCGGTCATAAGCAGGGTGGCCTTTTAGATGACAGGTTGTATTGGGCCTGATCTGATGGATAGGAGTGCTAGGGGGGTGACAGGAGGTGATTGATGGGTGTCTCAGGGGGTGGTTAGAGGGGAAAATAGATGCAATCAATGCACTGGGGAGGTGATCGGAAGGGGGTCTGAGGGTTTGGCCGAGTGATCAGGAGCCCACACGGGGCAAATTGGGGCCTGATCTGATGGGTAGGTGTGCTAGGGGGTGACAGGAGGTGATTGATGGGTGTCTCAAGGTGTGATTAGAGGGGGGAATAGATGCAAGCAATGCACTGGCGAGGTGATCAGGGCTGGGGTCTGAGGGTATTCTGAGGGTGTGGGCGGGTGATTGAGTGCCCTAGGGGCAGATAGGGGTCTAATCTGATAGGTAGCAGTGACAGGGGGTGATTGATGGGTAATTAGTGGGTGTTTAGGGTAGAGAATAGATGGAAACACTGCGCTTGGGTGGTGATCTGATGTCGGATCTGCGGGCGATCTATTGGTGTGGGTGGGTGATCAGTTTGCCCGCAAGGGGCAGGTTAGGGGCTGATTGATGGGTGGCAGTGACAGCGGGTGATTGATGGGTGGCAGTGACAGGGGGTGATTGATGGGTGGCAGTGACAGGGGGTGATTGATGGGTGATTGATAGGTGATTGACAGGTAATCAGTGGGTTATTACAGGGGAGAACAGATGTAAATATTGCACTGGCGAATTGATAAGGGGGGGGTCTGAGGGCAATCTGAGCGTGTAGGCGGGCGAATGGGTGCCCGCAAGGGGCAGATTAGGGTCTGATCTGATGGGTAACAGTGACAGGTGGTGATAGGGGGTGATTGATGGGTGATTGATGGGTAATTAGTGGGTGTTTAGAGGAGAGAATAGATGGAAACACTGCGCTTGGGTGGTGATCTGATGTCGGATCTGCGGGCGATCTATTGGTGTGGGTGGGTGATCAGTTTGCCCGCAAGGGGCAGGTTAGGGGCTGATTGTTGGGTGGCAGTGACAGGGGGTGATTGATGGGTGATAGGTGATTGGCAGGTGATTGACAGGTGATCAGTGGGTTATTACAGGGAAGAACAGATGTAATTAATGCACTGGTGAATTGATAAGGGGGGGTCAGAGGGCAATCTGAGCGTGTGGGCGGGTGATTGGGTGCCCGCAAGGGGCAGATTAGGGTCTGATCTGATAGGTAAAAGTGACAGGTGGTGATAGGGGGTGATTGATGGGTGATTGATGGGTAATTAGTGGGTGTTTAGAGGAGAGAATAGATGTAAACAATGGATTTGGGAGGTGATCTGATGTCGGATCTGTGGGCGATCTATTGGTGTGGGGGGGTGATCAGATTGCCCGCAAGGGGCAGGTTAGGGGCTGATTGATGGGTGGCAGTGACAGGGGGTTATTGACGGGTGATTGACGGGTGATTGACAGGTGATTGACAGGTGATTGACAGGTGATCAGGGGGATAGATGCATACAGTAAACAGGGGGGGTGGTCTAGGGGGGGGGGTCTGGGGAGAATCTGAGGGGTGGGGGGTGATCAGGAGGGGGCAGGGAGCAGGGGGGGGGGATAAAAAAAAATAGCGTTGACAGATAGTGACAGGGAGTGATTGATGGGTGATTAGGGGGGTGATTGGGTGCAAACAGGGGTCTGGGGGGTGGGCAGGGGGGGGTCTGATGGGTGCTGTGGGCGATCTGGGGCAGGGGGGGGAGAAATCAGTGTGCTTGGGTGCAGACTAGGGTGGCTGCAGCCTGCCCTGGTGGTCCCTCGGACACTGGGACCACCAGGGCAGGAGGCAGCCTGTATAATACACTTTGTAAACATTACAAAGTGTATTATACACTTTGTATGCGGCGATCGCGGGGTTAACATCCCGCCGGCGCTTCCGTATAGCCGGCGGGATGTTGCGGCGAGCGAGCAGTGACAGGCGCCGGCCGAGGATCGCGTCACGGATGACGCGATCGCTCCGCCCATGCCCTTAGAAGGACTGCCGCCTCTGTGGGTGAGCCGGTCCTTCAGGGCTCCACTTCCCGGCCGCCTCTGTGCGTTAGGCGGTCGGGAAGTGGTTAAATAACAAACTTGTTTTTATAATTTCCCAATGCTGCCCTTCTGCTCCCCCCCCCCCAACCCAACCCAAAGTGCAGAGTTTGCGCAATAATGTGCACTGGATTGCTCCTGCTCCTTTGGACCTGGGGTCTGTCAATCTCTCCACTCTTTTGCCCATAACCTTTGTGGTGCTTCTGTATCACATGACAGGAAGAGAACAGACATGACAACAGTCAACAGAATTGCTATAGAAGGCCACCCAGTGCAGCAGCAGGGAAATATGCGGAGTACGTCTCTGCCCACAGTCCACTTGTTATTGGGGGACATGAGATAATGGTTGCTCTTGTTATTGGTGGACAAACGATGGCTGAATTGTTATGGGAGAAGTTCTCGTTAATAAATAAAGTTCTCGTTCTCGTAAATAAATATGGCAGTCCCTCTCACTTCAAGTGCCCATTAAATTTTCATGCATGCTAATTTAAATAACAAACTTGTTTTTGTAATTTCCCAATGCTGCCCTTCTGCTCCCCCCCAACCCAACCCAAAGTGCAGAGTTTGCGCAATAATGTGCACTGGATTGCTCCTGCTCCTTTGGACCTGGGGTCTGTCAATCTCTCCGCTCTTTTGCCCATCACCTTTGTGGTGCTTCTGTATCACATGACAGGAAGAGAACAGACATGACAACAGTCAACAGAATTGCTATAGAAGGCCACCCAGTGCAGCAGCAGGGAAATATGCGGAGTACGTCTCTGCCCACAGTCCACTTGTTATTGGGGGACATGAGATAATGGTTGCTCTTGTTATTGGTGGACAAACGATGGCTGAATTGTTATGGGAGAAGTTCTCGTTATAAGAGGACATATGAGATATGGGGACATATACTGTATATCTTATCTAAAGTTTAGATAGTTTAGTTTAGTTTACACGCCATTTTTAGCTGCAAAAGTTTATGATTATTTAATCCTGTTATACAATGAGGGAAGCCATGTTCTGTTTGTCACATTGTCACAGGCTAAGGGCTGGAGATGCTATCAGCTTGCATGTGTGTAAATTCAGTCCCCTCTCCTCCTCCCTCCTCCCCTCTGCCTCTGAAATCAATGGCTAGTAACACCTCCCCCTCCTCCTGCCCAGACTGAGCTCCTGTAAGCCCTTGCTACTGTCTGAAAATGCCAAGGCACTCTGAAAAGCTGTGGGCAAGGCTTGTTTAGTTTATAGGGAATTTGAGTATTAAAACAAAAACAAAAAAGTATTTGGCTTGAGGAATGCCCTATAAACTATATGAAAGGAACACAATTATGCAATGAGTAAAAGTTTATCTCGGATCCACTTTAACATCCTGTGTTTATAAATCAGCTGCTCTGTCAAGGACTGCTGAGATTCCTGAGCTGACACAGCTAAGAAATCAAATTACAGTGGTGATTAGTCACAGATAAGGGGGGATTAGACAGGCTAAACTCTCTAAATACATACAGGGTGCATTTCTGTATAATTTCCTCCTGTCCTGTGCAAGATTTGGTCCACTTTAAGAGGAGGAATAATACACCAGGTCCTTGAGTGAGGAATCAAGCTAAAACCAAAAAATGTAACTTTCTCTAATTATTTATTCTTTTCTTTTTCAGTCCCAGAGAAGGTTTCCGAATTGAAGGTGACCAGCAATGGCATGAGGTCTCTACAAGTGAGCTGGCTGCCACCTGCTGGAGACTGGGACAAATACTATGTTGTGCTCTTCAATGGTTCTGTCGTTCTCTCCAACACCACTCTGGCAAGGCATTTTCAGGAATACATCATTCAGGATGCATCTCTTATACCTGGGAAACAGTATGATATTGCACTTGTCGTGGAGAGTGGAGGTTTAACAAGCCAAGCTTACTGCAAGGGCAGAACAGGTCAGTTATATACATTAAGTGATAAACTGTAGCAGTGGAAAAACTTTATTAAAGTTCTTTATGGGTGACTATTTAAAACTAATCAACTTTCAGATGTAACTAGTTCTGAATATGTATAACAATGAAAAGGTAATGTAAGATTGCTGTTGTGGTGTTATGGTACTTTGCATTTGTCTTATTAAAGGAGAACTATATGAAGCGTCATTGGATTGGGAATGCAGTAGCAATAACAATAAGTTACTTGCTGTTTAGGAGGCAGTGGCCCTCATGCAATTCACCCTTTCTCCAGCGGGGTCCATAGTGGTCCCAGGTGCGTTACATCGCAACGCAAGGGAGCGCCTCCTGCTTTGTGAAAAGTAACGTGAAAGTCAATTGACCATGTTTGTTGCACACAATGTATGGTGCTTCATAACTGACAGCACTGCATGTACTGTGAAGGAGCTCTTATAAAACAGCCTGTGTTGGTTAGGATGGGGGAGAGATAGTAGTTAGATTTGTCAAAGTTAGGATGGGATCACCTTCAGAAAACAGCTTCTTCTGATCAGGGCTGGTTCTATTAACAATGGGGCCCCCAGGCAAAATAAATCGGGGTCCCTTCCTGACAGACACCTCCAAACCAGAATGCTACATGAGGGGCCCTTTGTTGCAGCCAAATTTCATCCAAGGGTCCCTGAGCTGGCTGCAGTGCCCCCCGACCACCACCCCCCAACTTAACTGTGCAGAGTCTTTGGCAGAGTAGCGTCTCACCTGATCTGGCGGTGGTGCTTATCTGTGAGTCCATCGCTTTATGCTCCTTGGCTTCATCCTCACAGGGGTGCCTCTCCTTCGTGACCCGTCGCATGTTATGACGTGATATCATGCTGCAGGTCACAGAGAAGATCCAGCTGGTAGTGGATGAAGATAGGAATGCACAGATCTACAGATTGATAGAGGTGTGCGCCTGCCAGGACAAGTGAGACACTACTCGGCCAAAGACTCTGAAGAGGCCCACAGAACACAGTTAAATAGGGGGCAATTGGGGCAATTTCCCTCTTTGCCTCTATGATAGCGTCAGCCCTGCTACTGATGAGAAAGGAGCTGCCAGTTACTTTGACTACTGCATACCGTTATAAAAGAGCAGCATGGTTTGTGCTCACGACCAAGCAGCACCTGACTTATAATGGCTGCAGAAAAGCCTCTTGGCAAATTTAAAGGCTCAGCATGTGCAAATTGCATCTGCAGTGCTACAATATGCAGGACCGAAACTAGCTACACTGCCTCTTCCTGCCACTTAGCGGAGCTAGTCCATGTAAAAATGTTTAAATAGACATGGGCACCGAGAGCCAGCTTCCTATGCTCACAGGAGAGGGGAGCAGCACACGCAGCACCGCAAGCGCACTCATTGCCCAGAAGTGCTGCAAGTGCTCCCCCAGTCCAGTGTGTAAAGGCAGAGTATAGCACACCGGAAGCTGTGCTGTAACCTCTCCTCCGGAGTCCAGTGCTGTGCCTGTGCAACTATCCAGTCTGTTTTCTGCTTATGGCCATTCTCCTCCAGCTCCTGCAATGTGTGGTTCCCGTGTTTGAAAATTGGATGAGTGGTTATACCTGGCTTCATGTTGTCCAGATGTTTATTAAGAACATGTGTTAACTATCAGATTTGTCTCTATTTGTGGAGGCCTGATGAAGGGTCTATCCCAAAACAAGTTGACGTTGTCGCCTCAATGTGTACAACTGCACTAATCTTGATGTTAATAACTGATGCATTTTTGCCATTCTTTACTATGGAAAATGTTTCCTGATGGATACTTTTTATAAATATTTTTGCACAAGTGTTGTCTTCAATAAAAATCTTTTGTATTTTTGCATATACATTCTTCAAGTTTCTTCAGTTGTTTGCTATATATATGTTGGCACCTCACTCTACTCAAGTAACACACTATGGGCTTGATTCACTGAACTGTGATAACTCATATCACGGGAACGCTAGCGGTTTTGACACGTTTTTGCGCGCAATCGCAAACTTACGTGCATTTGCCGTCGAAAATTTGTGATTGCGTGTGAAAATGCACGCAAAAACGTTAGCATGGCTGTGATATGAGCTATCACGGTTTAGTGAATCAAGCACTACATGCGGTTGGAGATGCTAGGCACTAGGGCGGACAGGTGGAAGCACAGCACTGGACTCCCTCAGAGATGTGAGAGCACAGCTTCTGCTGTGCTATACTCTGCACTCACACATTAAGCTGGGGTAGTGCAGGAAGGGGGTAGTGCAACAAAATGTGACAGGATTGGTGGGTTGTTTGTATTTCAGGACCTCCCTGTATTATGCATCCACCCTATATGGCACATGGTTTATATTCTCTAATGTATGGGGTTTTTTTTGGGGGTGGGGTAGGACTTCTTACCTGGAGAGACAAAAACGCTAAAAACGCCCCTGCTGACAATTGTTGGAACTAAGTCCTTAGGCTTGGTGATGGCTAGATGTGAAATAACAGGCTGCTAGGCTGGTTCTTTTGCTATGAGGCTGGTACGGTGGTACCTTGTACTTTTCCTCTGGTGATATATTCCCCTTGAATGAAATGAATAACAAGTGAGCATAGTACTGTGTCATGTATTTTACTTATGATCTGTAGCTTGACAGAACTTTTTTCCAGAGCTACTTCTAATTTTGCGATCTTTAACTATTGATGATATTATTTCATTAATAATCATATTTAATTTATTATTATCACAAATTAAACAAATTTCTTGTAAAATCCTCTTAAAATTTGCCAGAGCCATCTTAATTATGGTGGTTTGCCTTTCTCTCTCACACAGCTCCTCAGGCCGTCTTGCAGCTCCGAGTTAAGCATGCTAATGAGTCTTCATTCACTGTATCATGGCTGACCCCACTTGCAGAATGGGACAGTTACGTGGTCTCACTTGCAGACAGAGATCTTACACTCATCAACAAAGGTCTTGCTAAGGAAGCCAAGGAGTTCACCTTTACAGATCTAGTGCCTGGAAGGAAGTATACAGCCAAAGTTACCAGCATCAGCGGCGATCTGAACAACTGGACATCTGTTGAAGGAAGGACAGGTGAGAACTATGCCTAATAGTTTTTCTACGACCAAGAACTGCCATGCAGACAAGCTTATGTGATTGCTGGTTGCAGCACAACAGATCAGATTGTTGTGTAGTTAAAGGTGCATTATGACGAAAAATTGTAAAATGTAAAATATGTGCAAACATAAACAAATAAGAAGTATGTTTTTTCCAGAGTAAAATGAGCCATAAATTACTTTTCTCCTATGTTGCTGTCACTTACAGTAGGTAGTAGAAATCTGACAGAAGCGACAGGTTTTGGACTAGTCCATCTCTTCATAGGGCATTCTCAGCAAGACTTTTATTCTTTATAAAGATATTCCCTAAAAAGGATTTAAACAATGATGCTGGCCAGCTTCCCTGCTTGCTACACAGTTTTTTGTCAGTTGGTCAGAGCAACTGCCATTCACTAAGTGCTTTTGAAAATAAATAAATCCCATAGAATCCCCTATGAAGAGATGAACTAGTCCAAAACCTATTGCTTCTGTCAGATTTCTACTACCTACTGTAAGTGACAGCAACATAGGAGAAAAGTAATTAACCACTTTGTCCTCCTTGACGTATAAAAACGTCAAGGAGGACAGGCGCGCTCCCGCGCGCTCCCGCGGCCGATCGCGCGCGTGCACGCGCACTCCCGGCCGCGGAGTCGGTAGCCACGGAATCAATGTATCGGGCTGGGGAGCCCGATCATTGATTCCTCTCCCCCGCTGAAAAAGCGACAGCTTCTCTCGGAAGCTTCGCTCTTTCTGAAGCTGTGTCCCTCTAAGCGTACATTGTACGCTTAGAGTGACGTCATGTAAAAAAAATCGAGATTGCCATCTTGTGGCCAAAAAGTAAAACTACAAGCAAATACCCAAAAACATTACACTACACCAATATTTCCCCAAATAAAACACTTTTATATCCCACCCTCCCAAAAATGCCCACATAAAATGTTTAATAAAAAAAAACAAAAAAAACATTACTATAAAAAAAAAAAAAACATAAATATTTACCTAAGGGTCTAAACTTTTTAAATATCTATATAAAGATGAAATATTTCTCTCTATTTTTTTTTTATAAGCTTGTAAATAGTGATGTATGCAAAACGGAAAAAATGCTCTTTTATTTCCAAATAAAATATTGTCGCGATACATTGTGATAGGGACATAATTTAAATGGTGAAATAACCGTGACAAATGGGCAATAACAATACGTGGGTTTTAATTATGGAGGCATGTATTATTTTAAAACTATAATGGCCGAAAACTGACAAATAATGAATTTTTTCATTTTTTTTCTTATTCTTCCTGTTAAAATGCATTTACAGTAAATTGGCTCTTAGCAAAATGTACCCCCCAAAGAAAGCCTAATTGGTGGCGGAAAAAACAAGATATAGATCAGTTCATTGTGATTAGTAGTGATAAAGTTATAGGCTAATGAATGGGAGGTGAACATTGCTCGGATGCATAAGCTGAAAACGACTGAGATGTTAAGTGGTTAATGGCTCATTTTACTCTGGGAAAAAAATGTACTTCTTATTTGTATATGTTTGCACATATTTCAAATTTTAAAATTTTTCGCCATAGTGCCACTTTAAGTAATTACTGAGCAAACAAAGTAGCAAATGTTCACTGCTTCCCCCTGGATACAGAAGATCTTCTGCATTATTTACACATGTTAGTATTGCCTAAACACAATCTGATAATTTCAGAATGCAAAAGCTTGCATTCTGAAATTGGTTGAGTATTAACCCTTTCAGTAGCTTAAAAACCATGTATATGTTCCTATTCGTTTTATGCGGTGCATACTTTAAACAGTATTTTATTGATAAGGTGTGAAAACATCTCCTGTGAAAAAAAAAACTCAGGAGAAAAATTAATTGAAGAAGAGCCTTTGAATCTCTTTTTATGATTAACATAAATATATTTTTATATGCACTGTGAATCCACATATCACTTTTGGTCACAGTAGGTACTGATGTTCCATTATAGTAATACAATCTACCACCAATCACTTCTGACATGAAATCCTACTACTACAGGTAACCATATGGATGCAATATCAAGTTCCTTGCCTAAGAACTAGCATTGCTTGAAAACAACACACAGGGGATGAAACAGTGCAGTCAGTATTTTCTGTTTGTAGATTGATGAAATTGGTATAATGAGCCATGTGCTATAGTTAGGCTCTGTTGGTTCATCATGCCACCACTGACATTAGTGAGCGATGGGACTGGTGACAGAATGGTATCTCAATATCTACACAGTCCCGTGAGTCACAGTATGTCAACACATATACATACAAATTAGTAAGGCAGACTAAGCAAAGGAAGGGTGGGATGGAAAACTCCAGGGAATTGGGTTAGGGGAAGCAGGAAGGAAAAGGCTGATAACATTTTATGCTCCCTTTTCAACATGATACCAAATAGGGCAGTAGAACATTTTGCTACCATGTTATATGATATTATAGAATTATGTAAAGAATTAAGGATGGATTGGTATCACTTATTATTTCTGGACACAAGAGACCTGTGCTATTATATTTGTGTAATGACATAGAATAACAACGTTTTCTTGCAGCGAATCACGGATTGCAGATTCAAGTTTGTTATGTTTGCATTGAGAATATATTTCTTTATCAGTAACCTTCTGTACAGTTCCTTCCCAGGTCATTAACTTAAACATCACAAATCTGGGGACAACCACCAGCCTGTATACGGAATGGACTAGAGGTCGTGGAGATGTGGATACTTTCCAGGTTCTGCTGATCCATGACAACACAGTGATAAAGAATGAGAGTGTTTCAAGCGACACCAGCAAATATCAGTTCCATTCCTTAAAGCCAGGAGGCCTGTACTCAGTGGTGGTGACAACTGTCAGCGGTGGGATTTCATCTAGACAGACCCTGGCAGAAGGCAGGACAGGTAAGATGATGACTCGGCATAGTATAACTAAAAAAACGATATCATGACTCACCTTACATTGTATTAGTGAATAGTGACATAAGTACGACACAAGACAAGACACATAACATTTACTTTGTACTTTTCTCCTGGTAGACTCAAAGCACTTGAGTTGCAGTAAGTAGAGCACTCTCAGTAGACACTACTGTTAGGGAGCCTTGCCCATGGTCTCCTCACTGAATAGGTGCTGGCTCACTGAACAAGAAGAGCCAAGATTCAAACCCAGGTCTCCTGTGTCAGAGATAGAGCCCTTAACTCTTACTCTGTCCAGCCACTGCTATGGCATGATAGATGAACAATGCATATTGGAATACTCGAAAAACTCATGCACCACCATCACCCTCGTATTGCCATTACAGCTGGGGGTGCAAAGGCAGAGGATGTTTCCTCAATTAGGGATTTGATATGAAATTACACTAGGTATCTTCAGTGAGTGGAATTCACATTGGCTTAACCAGAACTTGGCACAGGACTTATGAGATTCTGAAGGATATTGACTAATACTTAATTACTATTACATTTTCATATTCTAAAGGCTAATCAGCTATTAACCATTAGAATATGATTAACCCTAAGCAAAGTTCTGGTTCCGCTCATATGAATTCCATTTCCTTCTGGGAAAAACGTACACCTAAAGTTGTATTGCATGCTCATCATAACTCAATTTATGCAGAGAGAAGGGAAGAGATTCCCTCTCTCTTTTACCAACCACATACTTGAGGAATTAAATATGGTGTGTGTAATACACACACACACACACACACACACACACACACCCCTGTTGCTAGGGCGAATTGGTCTATAGTCTCCTATGGGGAACCCCATGCCCCTACCAGCCCCTGGGCTGTGTAACGAGGGACTGAGCAGCGGCATCCGCTCAAGTGTGAACCAGCCCTAAGTATAAAGGCTATGTACAGGAAATTAGACTCATGTCAAAAATGAATGTTTAATTACACAAGATCAGCAAGTTTCTGAGAGTTATAGTTATGTGAACTTAATCAAGCGGTTTCCTTCCCATAAGTGATTATCTCCTGTACTTAAGGGACATAGCTAAATACTTTCAAACAATGGACAGGACAAGTAACAGCGTGTGCTTGGCAAAGAAGTGATAACGTGCATTATTGCTCACAATCACACTTGTAGCAGATTTCTCCTGCGGCCAGCAGAGGGCAACAGAGATTTCTGTTTATTTGAAGTGAACTAAATTCTAGGTGAAATATTACAAAAAACAGACACAGTTATATATTGCAAAAAACAGTGATTATTTGTATAAACAGTTAATAATTGTAAGTAAATCTAATCTGCGTAGTATTAACTTCGGTTCCTCAATCTTGTGGTCTAGGGATAACATTTGACGTGGCAGTCACATGCAAAAAGCAAATTTATGTTGATATTGAAATATAACAACTAAATCTATCCCAATTTATTTCACTTCCTTTTAGTTCCATCCAGTGTGAGCAGAGTTACTGTTAATAACTTTGGTAAGAGTGATTCCCTCGGCATCTCTTGGCTTCAAGCTGTTGGCTATGTTGATACCTATGTGGTCGCATTATCTCACCATGACAACATCCTGCCTCCACTTGTCCTCTCGAAGTCTGTAACGGAGTGTTCCTTCAGCTCCCTCGTTCCTGGACGTCTGTACAATGTGACTATCACCACACGCAGCGGAAGGTTTGAGAATTACTCCTTCAGTCAAGAATGGACAGGTAAGATAATAAAAACTTAGGTTACAGATTAATAATTTACAGCATGTTGCTCGTCATTTCGAAATATACATAGTAACCAAAGATGACAGTCAAGATAATTCAGGCTGTAATAGGTATGTTTCAGCTTATTTATAAAACAGTGATGAGAGCAAATTAATTTCATACTTCCTATTCTGATTCAAGAAAAATAAAATATTAAAACTTAATTACTTTAAGTGCTATTAAGGAAACTGGAGGACCCTGTAGCCATACTGTAAATCTGGGTACCAGGAGAAAGAGAAAGAAAATCCCTTCTCAGAAATCAGACCAATCAGGGTGAAGGGAAATCTGTGATGTGGTGTTAGCATACCCACTAATGCCCACTTTTTCACAAATAAAAAGAAATTCACATTCATGTGACATATACAGTATATATGCATTTATAATATATTTTTTAAAATGTTTCAATGTGCATAGCTACTGATGAAAAGGGTGGTTAAGACACTTCAAATGCTGAGATTTCAGGAGTTGTATTAGAAATACCTAAATAAAATTGCAATATCGTCCCTTTTATGATGTGTGTATTATACCACATTTTCTTCCAGTTCCATCAGCCGTTCGAGGTCTCACTGTGACCAGTGCAGCCAGGAGTGACTATTTAAAAGCATCTTGGCTACGAGCTATTGGAGATTTCGATCAATACAGAGTGACCATTAAGAACAACAATGATTTAATTCAAGAGGCCAAGATGGTTTCCAAATCCGAAAATGAATGTGTGTTCTCAAACCTTGTTCCAGGCCGGCTCTATAGCATCATCGTTAGTACTGAGAGTGGGAAATATGAGAAGAGTGACATGGCAAATGGCAGAACCTGTAAGTATCCAAAATAGGAGGCAGTGGCACCATATCAGTTGGACATGTATTCTATCAGTGCACTGACATGTTAACTGTATATTGAACATATTTGTATGTTTTTAGTCCCAGAAGCTGTAAAAAAGCTGACGCTGACCAGCAGGAGCAGTGAGGAGCTCCATGTGACCTGGTCAAGAGCTGATGGAGATGTGGATCGCTACGAGATTCAACTACTGTACAATGACATGAAGGTCCTTCCATCCTTTACGCTGAGTAACACAGCTTCTGAATACCACTTCACCTCTCTCATGCCTGGTCGCCTATATAAGATAGTTGTGCTCACATTCAGTGGTGATAAACAGAGATCAACATTTGTAGAGGGATTAACAGGTACGAAACTCATCCAATACTGTTTATATGGTCCTATAATGCACAGTGGCCCATATGCAATTCACCTTTTCTCCTAAGTTTTCTCTCTGTTTAAAATAAACCTTTCAGCACTTTCTAATCATAAAAAATACCAGAAATAGGTGAAAGGTACTGTCAAAATAATTCAGTGTGTTTTGTTGCTTCATGGTGGCTTCAAAGGCATTTTATTGACGAGGTGTAAAAATATCAATTTGGAGAAAACTAAGGAGAAAACTGCATGTGTGTCCCCGTGGCCCTTATTCTATTAACTTTTAAGTTTTCACCTAGGAAATGTTTCATGTTTGGTTTAAAATTACTTTTCAGCAGTCTGCAATTGAAAAAGTACCAAAAAGTAGGTAAAAACATATTCTGAGTATTTTCTTACTTACTGGTGGCTTAAACAGCATTTTGTTGATGAGGTGTGAAAATTTCAGCTAGGAGAAAACTTAGGAGAAAATGTGAATTTAATAAGGGGCAGTGTAAAATGAAAGCCAGATTGAAACAAGGTTACTGAAAGAAAGAATGTTTGTTCTATACTTAAAAAGTAATGCTGAATCACATAAAAACAAAATATTTGAGCAATAGATTAAAATCAAGAGCTTGCGGCAACCATTGTAATCATTTATTGTTTGTTGTTGCCAGCTCCTATTTCTTTTTAAAAGTTTTGATTAATAAAGCCTATTATCTTTAAAGCTTTACTCATGGAGATATTAAAACTCCATTTAATTCAGTTATTCACCTAATACATAAACATCAAATGTGGCTTAAGATACAATTAGTGTAAGAATCTCAACCAGTAATCCTCTGCCTATGAGCTCTCTGATCTGACAATCAGGAGACACCACTGTACAATAACACAACTTACGGTGAATCTGAATTAAAAAAAAAAAGATAATAAATAACTACAACAAGGTAGTCACTGGGATTTGTAGCAGGCCGGCTACATAAGTTGTTGGCTGCCACTGTCACTTACAGGGGTGTAACTAGAGGGGAGCAGAGCCCAGAGCTGATTTATGGCCTCAACTGCTAACCTTCCCTTCCTATAGGACTATACCTCAGATGATCAGATGATTTGGTGGCCACACTTGTTATGGGTGTGAAGATCATGAAGGCCACACTTGTTTTATGTTTCTTGTGAGATGGGCCCCAAGGCTGTGAAGAGTGCCAAGGCGAGGCAAGGGAAGGGTGTGAACATTGAAGGGAGGGGGGCTCATCAACGTTTCACTGAGGGGCCCCATGGATTGTAGTTTCCCCCCTGGTCACTTACCTAAAACACAGTACCCTGATGCAGCTTTAGCTCTCACAAATTCCAAAGAATTTAATTTGCATCCCCCTCTTCCACTTTCCATTTACATATTTGTGTTCACATCTTGTAACTGGCAAGACAATTCACAGAGGAGCTCAAATGAAACCCTTATTGCAACATTGTGCGCAATCTGCCCACACTAATGCTACCCACCCTGCATGCGTGATCCAACTGTAGTAATGAAAAGGTAGTTCACCACAGGCTTTAAAATTTGTTTCTTATTTGGCAATGGGCAATACACTACATGTTGCGGACAAGCTAGTGCTTCATCTGAGAGCCTGACACACCACTTCCTGATTGACTACGACAAACCAGAATGATGGGCAGTGACAGTGAAAGTTGGATAAGGCAAGTGACAGCCTTATGGTATGGACTGCCAGTTCTAAAAGCTATGAAAGAGGTCATAAACACCAATATAATAATGTGGGATTTTATCTGTCTTTTCTTTGTTCTTCTTAGTTCCTAGTGCAGTCAAGAACATTAATGTTTCACCCCATGGAACAACGAACAGTTTAAAAGTGAACTGGACTCCTGGAAGTGGTGATGTAGATTCGTATACAGTGACCATCTTCTCCCAAAGTCACCAGATAGACTCTCAGACCATATCCAAGCATGTCTCTGAACACACCTTTATCAATCTGAACCCAGGAGAGCAATACAGGATTGTGGTTCAGACAAACAGTGGAAGTTTACATAGAAACCTCACAGCATTTGGACGAACAAGTAAGACAAAATGATTAACTATCTTGGTGTGTATCACTAACATGCATAAAATTTACAAAATCACTTTCCAATCATCTCAATCCCATCCAGAGTTGTATCTAGGGAAAACAGCGCCTATGGCTAACACTGGTAGAAAAGAAAGGGGAGGGGTCACCATCCAGAAAATTTTAAGGTGTAGTCTTAGTTTGAATTGGTTGTGTCCAACTTGAAGTGAAGCAGGACCTGGAAGAATGAAGTATTGCAATAGTGTCAGCCTGTACATATTAGAAATAACAGCTGGACAGCTTGTCCCCTTAATGTAACCATGCAGAAGAATGCTCCCTGGATAACAACTAGAATCTATTTGGAGAATGTCAGGGATGCTATGGAGCAGTGCCCCCAGTACAAGATGCCCATAGCACATGCCATACCTATATGGCCCTGGGGATACACCCTGATCCCAGTATATCCTTAGCCATTCAGTCCATATGGACCTCTTGTATTTTTGCACTCTTGAAGTTAAGTGTGATGATCCAATTGCAATCTTTGGCTGATGCACTAATAGTTGAGCTAAGAGTTAAGTACGTTTTCTCTTTGTTTTCCAGTACCCGCCACAGTTCAGAGGTTGACAGTGGACAATGTATACAACAGTTACATGCTGCCGGTCAGCTGGCAAAGTGCCCCAGGCATTGCAGACAGATACGACCTCCTTCTCCTTACAGAAAAAGGAGCCTTAATAAGCAATAAATCTGTAGCAGCAACCAGCATATCACACAAGTTTGAAGAGCTGATCCCAGGAAAGAATTACAAGATCCGAGTGATTACAGTCAGTGGTGGCCTTTTCAGCAGAGCAGAAGAAGCTACAGGAAGAACAGGTAAAATATGCCCAGCAAGGAGGAGTTCCATTTCCACTCATGACCTAGGACAATTCACAGCAGCACAAATCAGTGGACTATTTATGAGTTTAATAACTCCTCACGTCATTGCAATTAGGAATGCCAAAGGCTGTCTTCACTATTTATAAAAGAAACTTAATGTGCAGCGACCCGTTGCAATTAATCATCATACAACATAAAACAAATGGTAATTCTTTGCAAAATAATGAAATCACTTTATTTTAAGGCAAGTAATACAAAGTGACATATAGCAGCTAAACAGAAGTGGTGCAATTCACATATTATTTATCATTGGCCATTCAGGCATTAGGCACAAATGTTCTGGTGACAGTCATAATTCTAGACAATATTACTTTGATTGAAGATTGCTACCCTCACTTTCCTGAGCGTCATTTATTTCTGATTGTGTTTTTCAGTCCCAGCTGCAGTGACCAATCTAAAGATCACAGGGAACAGCACGGACAGCTTGTCATTCACATGGGTGACTGCAGAGGGAGAGCTGGACGCTTATGACATTTTCCTGTACAACCCAGACAACTCGCTGTATGACAGGAAGTCTGGAAACCAACTTCTCCAGGACTGCGAATTCCAGGGACTTCTGCCAGGCCGTCTCTACAAAATGGTCATTGTTACTCGAAGTGGCTCACTGACAAATGAGTCTTCAGTGCATGGGAGGACAGGTAATGACTAACCATTGGGATACAACTGGACATCCTTTGTCATCCAGCCATGACATAGCCTCTTAACTACTAACATGACAATACCGGGAAGAAATAAAGGACTAATGTACTAAAGGAGTGGTTTTCAGTGATCACATTTAATATTCAAATAAGTCAAGAGGAATTCAAAAAATAAAATTAGCTCTCGGGTTATGTGGCTGAAGAAAGCCTGATTTACATAAGTAGGTGTATTCTGGTAATCATTACCCAATACACCCAGGATAAAAGGCCAGTAATTATGTTTTTACTTGCAATTCTTTTTCATGAGGTGATGAAGTACCAGCCCTGAATGCAAAGCCAACTGAACAGCACATTTTCTGTGGACCTCCTTTAAAAACGTTTATAGTTAAGTTAATTTGACTTCTATATCAATGTTGCATGGTCAGAGCGACCTATGTGAAAAGAGCAGAAGTGTAGAGAAATAATCACCATTCTTCTGACTAGTGCATATTGCAGAGAAGAGGTTATGATAAGCCAATGTCCAAATCAGCAGTGCTCACTGTGGCTGTCTCTCACAGCTCTCAGTTAGCTATTACAGATGGTCTTTGAAGTGCAGACGCATACAATTGTGAACCCCTAGAAGGACAGTTAATTGCAAGCATTAGAAAATGTTGATGAGTTGTTAAAGGGAACCTGAACTGAGTAAAACTATTTAGAATAAACACACGCCGTAGCTGCAAATAAATATTACATACTAACCTCGCCGCCAGTGCCTCTCAGAAGCTCACAATTTGCTTCTTACAGTGATCCCTTCCAGTTCTGACAATATTTTTTCAGAACTGAAATATACCAGTTGCTGTCAGTTATATATCAGCTGCTGTCAGTTACAACTGAATGTGCAAGGTAATGTCTGTTCCCTATGGCTCAAGTGGGCGATATTACAGTTTAACAGTGTGCTGTCCAGGAAGCTGTTATGGGGTAGTGGCCATTTTCAAAATGGAGGACAGAGAATTCCAATGATCACAGTGGACAAACAGGACGCAGGAGAGGAGAAAGAGATTGATGAGTAGACTACACAGAAGGTAAGTATGACGTGTTTATGTTTATTTTGACTTTTAATTTTCAGTTCAGGTTCTCTTTAAGGCCAGTTATTGCAGACTTGCTGATGTTGCGTCATATCTTAGTGCATGTAATATACCTTATCAGAGTCAACATGCCTTCTCAGAGTTAGTGTGCCTTGTCAGAGTAGCATAGCGAGTGCTACAAACTTTTGCCTGCTAATTGGCAATGACAACAGCTCCACTCATCCTGCCCTGAGCCCTGCGGGTCCAATCACTTTTAAGGACATTATCACCACACTTTGATTGGCCCAATGGGCTGCCTGTCAAGTTTCCTTTCAAGTGACAGGCAGCCTATTGGGCCAACCAAAGTGCGGGGATAATGTCCTTAAAAGTGATTGGACCCGCAGGAGCTCAGGGCAGGACGAGTGGAGCTCTCATCATTGTCTATTTGGTATAGTGAAACCTCTTTATCTTTTAAATATTTCTGTATTTCACAAGATCCATTTTACCCTCTGAATTAGTGTCACAATTTTGCTATTAATAATTTAATACAGATGTTCCTGTATGATTAAATTAGCATGGAGAAGTCCCTTGATCAGCTAATTTGTGTGAAGAATCACTTATTACTGCAAACTTAGCTGTTGTACATTTCTATATAAATACAGTAAAATTGTAATCAATCCAGGCAAGATTAGAAGATCTTCCATGCCTACTGTTATACTGAATTTACAACAATACGTTCTGTTTACAGTTCCGGCATCTGTAAGTTCTCTACAGGGATCAAACAGAAATACATCTGACAGCCTTTGGTACACGTGGGTCCCCGCTTTAGGAGATGTGGATGTCTATGAACTGATTCTGTATAACCCTAATGGTACAGAGAAAGAGAGGTTACAAGATAATGGCCTCAGGGAATACCATTTCCAGAAACTTATTCCTGGAAGGATTTACAAACTGGTGATTGTAACTCACAGTGGTGACTTGACCAATACGGCCACAGCAGATGCCAGAACAGGTACGTGTGTCACCGATTTACTTGCCTTTTAACAAGTTTTCCTTTATAAGGCTGGAACTAGGAGTTGATGCGTTCTACCATTGCTCATAGCAGAACTGTGTTTTCCACAATTTCCAGGAAAATTTAAATATTGGCAGAATATTACATACGACATGATTTTGTCCTGATTATGGCAAGTAAGTCAATAATAGTATCATTTAAATAAATGCATTGTTATACATACATTTACAGTGGTGGTATAATAGAAATAATTAACAGAGTAACACATATACTGGGGTATAGCACAAACCCGCTCTCCTGATTTTTAGTGCATCATGCAGGGCCACCATCAGAATCCATAAAAATGTTGTTTGTCCATACGAGATAATTAGGCCCGGATTTACATCTCTGGAGCTTATAGGCACAGATGTCCTGGCATCTAAGACTTCACCCTCCATGGACCTACAAACACCCACCGAACCACACCACAAGTGTGCTGGCTGTCCCAGCTGTCACTTCTACCTTTCTTCCCTTGCTCATCATAGGTAGCTACAGGTGTCCCTTAGCATTAGGTAGCCAGAGGTACCCTCAGAATTAAGGCGCTAGTGGTGTCTCTGAGTGAAGGGAGATCTCGTCAATGGAATGCAGAGAGCTGGGTGAGTGACCTCTCATTTACGCTCTGCTAGGATTCTGCATAGGTAAGGAGGTAGGGAGGCACTAGGGGACAAGCGTGAGCCATCTTTTCATCAAGAGGCGCCTGTAGGCACGTGCCTACAGTGCCTTATGGTAAATCCGGCCCTGGAGATAACTTCAGGGCTGAACTTGGGTCCCTATTACCAATTCTGGGCCTCTTACCTTGGCCTGACACCTGAATACTCCCTGCACTACCTTCGTAGCAGCCCTGCCCCATCATCATCTCTTCTTGCCCTAATGTCATGTAGCCTAAGGGCCCTTTTACACTTAATGAGTTGGTATATACGTTAGTGTGCGTTAGTACGCGTTGGTACACGTTTTCTCCATAGCAGTGCGTTGTGAAAAAGATTTCAGTTAAAACGCATATAGTGGCAACTGTGCCATAGAAAAACATGGGCATTACTTTGAAAATTAATTTTCTTTCAATTTTAACTGAGAGCAACTGATTAAGTTTAAAAGGAGCCTAAATCTAAGGTCAGTCCCTGCAATATGTCTAACAGTAATCTCCCCTCTATTTTTTACCTGCAACTAAACACAACCCCTTCTCAACCACTGCTTCACTCCCCCCAATGGCCTTACGTTTCACCTTGACCATATTCTTAACTTCCCCTATACATATAACCACAGCTTAAGATTTCATCTATGCCAAACCCTACAACAAATCACAAATGATGCTGAACCCTAACCTCCCAGAATGTCAGTAAAACTAACTTCACTCAATTCTTCCTCTAACCTTTACAATATACTCTAGTTAACATTGACATCACCTAAATGGCCCTAGGCTCTAACACTAATCACCCTAATCCTAAACTTCCTCTGCCCTCATAGCAGATAGTTTTACCCATTACAATAGGAAAGGCTTGATAATTGCCCTGGCACACAAAATGCACCAAAAAGCTGCCTCTTCTCATTGTTTTAGTGCTGACACTGACACCACTGACACTGCTTCACACCAGACCATATGCTGTTGTGTGCCATAAATTCTTTAATGGTCTAAAACCACAATATTCTGCACTTGCTCCTGAACACATTTTTCATGAGAGAACTTTCTGCCCTACTCATACGCTCAGCTATCGGAATTTAATAGCTGAGTTAGTCATGATCTCTTTTACATTTTCTTTATACAGTATAGTTATTCTGAGAAGTTACAGAATTGAATTTTTATTGAATATTTAATGCATAATCTGAACTTTTTCCAGATACAAAATTAAAGGTGAGGTATTATACACTGTTTGATCTCTGATAAGGTCAAAGTACAGCAAGAGAACTGAGTACCCAGAAGGGACATTTTAATGAGACTCTGCAGTAGTTGTTCGACTTCTGTGTTCAAACGACTGCGTCTGTTAACTGTTCACTGAATCGCTGACTAAAAGACCTGCATACATTCTTAACTCAAATCAATAATATGAATTAAATGCTATTTATACATACAAATACCTTCATGATCATTACAAAAGCCAGCATTGATGAGATCTCCTAAAACAGAAATCAATAGATAACCATTTATTTTCTTTTTCTTGCTCTTCACAGCTCCCCAGCCTCCGAATTCAGTGTCATTTACCGATGTAAAGAACACCTCTGTGTCCATAACTTGGCTGGGACCCCCAGATTGGACAGACTATGATGATTTTGAAATTCAGTGGACACCTTCTGACCTACTGGTGGTGTTTAACCCCTACCCCATTGGAAAGTCTAACGGACGAATCATTACAGGCCTTACCCCAGGACGGCTATACAGATTCACTGTGAGGACTGTCAGTGAAAATGTGAGGAAGACTTTTAGTCAGCCCATCACTGGCACTGTGAGAACCAGTAAGTCATACAAAATAAGTGATAAATGATGCTATGTGACCTTCATTGGGATACTGATTCAGACAGGAAAATTTAAATTTACATAAGCAAGTTTGCTTTCTGCATTCAAATGATGAAGAACATGGAATATGCAGAAAGGATTATAGAGCCTCACAGGGCTAAGATACAGTGTTGATTTTACATTTAGTGGATACAGTGGGATGCAAACGTTTGGGCAACCTTGTTAATCGTCATGATTTTCCTGTATAAATCGTTGGCTGTTACTATAAAAAATGTCAGTTAAATATATCATATAGGAGACACACACAGTGATATTTGAGAAGTGAAATTAAGTTTATTGGATTTACAGAAAGTGTTCAATAATTGTTTAAACAAAATTAGGCAGGTGCATAAATTTGGGCTACACAAAAAAGAAATGAAATCAATATTTAGTAGATACTCCTTTTGCAGAAATTACAGCCTCTAAATGCTTCCTGTAGGTTCCAATGAGAGTCTAGATTCTGGTTGAAGTTATTTTGGGCCATTCCTCTTTACAAAACATCCCTAGTTTATTCAGGTTTGATGGCTTCCAAGCATGGGCTTTAACTCACACCACAGATTTTCCATTATATTTAGGTCTGGGGACTGAGATGGCCATTCCAGAATGTTGTACTTGTTCCTCTACATGAATGCCTTAGTGGATTTTGAGCAGTGTTTAGGGTCATTGTCTTGTTGAAAGATCCAGCCCTGGGGCAGGGTCAGCTTTGTCACTGATTCCTGGACATTAGTCTCCAGAATCTGCTGATACTGAGTGGTATCCATGTGTCCCTCAACTTTGACAAGATTCCCAGTCCCTGCACTGGCCTCACAGCCCCACAGCATGATGGAATCACCACCATATTTTACTGTAGGTAGCAGGTGTTGTTCTTGGAATGCTGTGTTGTTTTTCCTCCATGCGTAACATCCCTTGTTATGCCTAAACAACTCAATTTTAGTTTCATCAGTCCACAGCACCTTATTCCAAAATGAAGCTGGCTTGTCCAAATGTGCTTTGGCAAACCTCAAGCGACTCTGTTTGTGCTGTGGGCAGAGAAAAGACTTCCTCTTCATGACTCTCGCATACAGCATCTCCTTGTGTAAAGTGTGTTGAATGGTTGAACGATGCACAGTGACTCCATCTGCAGCAAGATGATGTTGTAGGTCTTTGGTGGTGGTCGGTGGGTTGACTCTGACTGTTCTCACTATTCGTCGCTTCTGTTTATCCAATATTTTTCTTGGTCTGCCACTTCGAGCCTTAACTTGTACTGAGCCTGTGGTCTTCCATTTTCTCAAAATGTTCCTAACTGTGGAAACGGACAGCTGAAATCTCTGAGACAGCATTCTGTATCCTTCCCCTAAACCATGATGGTGAACAATGTTTGTCTTCAGGTCATTTGAGAGTTGTTTTGAGACCCCCATGTTGCTTCTCTTCAGAGGAAATTAAAAGAGGAGGGAAACTTACAATTGACCTGCTTAACTACTCTTTCTCATAATTGGATTCACCTCTGTATGTAGGTCAGGGGTCACTGAGCTTACCAAGCCAATTTGAGTTCCAATAAGTAGTTCTAAAGGTTTTGGAATCAATAAAATGAAAATCAATAAAATGGAATCATTAAAATAAAATGTATGCACCTGCCTAATTTTATTTAAACAATTATTGCACACTTTCTGTAAATCCAATAAACTTAATTTCACTTCTCAAATATCACTGTGTGTGTCTCCTACATGATATATTTAGCTGACATTTTTTTTCATAGCAACCAACGAGTTATACAGGAAAATCATGACGATTAACAAGGTTGCCCAAACTTTCGCATCCCACTGTCTATGATGTATTGGTCAGTTTCATGTATAATTTTCGACTGTTGACCGCACACAGTAAAATCGAACTGTATGATAAAGTAATCAATTTCATAAAGCATTTGTAGTTACTGACAACTGAACAAAAAATTATGTAAAGTCAGTGTACTGCAATTGTTTTTCTTATTAAAACAAACCTAAAGCCCATCTCTGCCATGATCTATTTGTCTATATAAAATAATTTCGTAAATACACAGTGTCATCTCACCTTACTGCCCAGAGCTGCAGCATCTGCTGTTTGTAACTCAACGAGGCTGCCATTTTATTGCTGATCTTGCCTAAAGAGCTGATACTTCTAAGTGGCATCAGACACTAAAGAGAAGAAGTGCTAAAGAATCATCTCTCCTTCTGAGTTCCCCTGACAGCGGTTTGTTTACACCAAAGAGGTCAAACATACAGGCAGGGCAGTCAGCAGCTCTTCACAGTTCTTCACAAATATACTTACACATTTTTTTCTAAAGTTAGGTACCTATGTCCATCAAAAGGTTTATGTGGAATTGTTTTTGTGGAGAGGAACTCACTCAGCACCTTTTGTTTGCAAAATACTTCCTGAGTTAATGTACATTTTCTTCTTATGAAAATCTGACAGGAATCTCAGATGTGTGACTCACTAGGGAAATATTTTCAATAGATTACATAATCAAATCTATTAAAAATATATCAAACCCCAGCATTGCACTGTTTGATCCAGTGCACCGCTATGGGCCATCATTGATCTGCCGCCGCCAATTGACCTGGATTTTATGGCTGGTCCAATCTCGATCTATTTTGGACAAAAATCGATTGAACGTTCAATCGGACCACCTGCTGCATCTATTTCTAGCCAATTCAATCAGAGTAATTGAATTGTCTGGATATCGATGGGAGAAATCGATGAGTGTATGGCCACCTGAAGATTGCTGAGACAATCCTGAAACAATGTTTGTGCAAATATAGAGCATAATTTACTGCAATCACACTTTTTTATTTAATGAGTACACTACAGCTACAGCCATATTACTTACATACTAATAGTAATAAGTTTAAAATTGATCACATAAAAGTCATGGTAACAAAGTCACTCTCTACAATTTAAAATTAAAAAACCCAACCATCCCTTCCCCACCCCACCATTACTACCATGCACATCCCTCCCTCCTCCCATTTTTTCCAGTAGAAGGCACTGTCCCTGCACTGCCTACGGAATAATAGAAGGGTTGGTGGACATTTTAAAATTTTAGGAATTTAAAGTTCATCAGCAAGCCTTCCTTTCATACAGAGATCTGAATGTACAACACACTTGTTAGTCTTTTAGTTTGCTCTCCTGATTTCAGCAATACATGGTTGTTTTACATAAAGATTGTGTCTTTAATTTACAATCTCCAAAACGCAGACTACACTAAAGGCCAAAAAATTCAAAACGTAATTATTCATAGAGATGACATATATGGGCAGTCTGAATCTGTTGTAGAAATGTCTTGTTACACACCACAGACTTCTATCTATCAAAATTAAATGATCCATGGTGTAAAATGTATAAATAAACTGAGTTGCATTTCGTTTTTTCTATATTTTTCATTACAAATGTGATTAGGTAACCTGCAGAGAAATGATCTTACCAATAAAAAGTAATAGAGCTTGGTGTTACGTGACTGTACTTCCATTGGAAGAACATTGGCATAAACAAGCGTACAACAATTTAGAAGAATATTAAATTAAACATTGGCTCAGCCTTTTTCATGTATTTGTTTTTTCAGCTGAAGAAATATTGTGAAAATTGCATCTGGACCAAAACAAATGCACTTAAAGTGTAACTGAACAATGTTTAATTGTATGTTCTCTTATGAGGCATGATTAGATACATATCTTTACATTGTCTTTGTTATGTCCCATTCCTCAGATATTTCCTGGTAGCAGACTGGCTAGCAGTGTGCAAGCAGGAAGTAAGAATGTCTATGGAATGGAACTTCACAGAGACAAAGTAAATGTATTTATATGCCTTCCTCTGATGTATGATTGGTTATACTTGATATATGTAAATTCCCATTCTTTAGATACTCCCACAATATTGCATGCCGACTTTCTGCCAGTCTTTAGGCAGAAAGGGGGAATATCTGAGGAGTGGGAATTTGTAGAGGCAAATGAAAGGTAATTGTATGTTTTCCTGTTTCCCCATAATACATGATTAGCTATGTACATTTGTATCTGCAAAGTTCCATCTTGTAGATATTCACTCTTGTCTGTAGACTGGCAGCAAGTCTGCAGGCCGGAAGTGGTAAAATCCCAGGAATGGGACTTCACAGACAAAAAGTAAAGGTTGTAACTACTTATATTTTCTGAGGAGAACATAGAAATATCTTAAAAAAAAAAAAAAAAGCCTGCAACCACAAAATAAAGTGAGTACTGCTAAAAAGTGTTGTGGTGAATACATTGAGGTCTGGCTCTAGATATGCTTGATTAGTAACAATTTAAGGTTTTAAAGTGGTCATAAAGTAGAAACCTTTTGTGTGCTTGCCTTGCCTAATCACTTTGTTTTATAGAACCAGACAAGATACAACATCTTCATTGCCGGCCTCAGAATTCAACAGCCATATCCTGCTCATGGACACCCCCAAATTCTGATTTTGATGCCTATAGTATTGAGTACAAGAAGAATGGCAGTGATGTTGTGGAGTACTCCAAAAGATTTGGAAAGGCCAGGTCAACCCTCACAATCACACACCTTGAACCGCACAAAAGATATGTAGTGTCTATCAAGGTGCACTCACAAGATATGATAAGCCAGGTTGTAGAAGACAGCACCATAACCATGATTGACCGTAAGTATTGGGGGCTATTGAGTAAGCATAGTGGAAACTTAATGTATATAGGTAGTTTCCCCAGACTTTTATAGCTCTGCTTCCTTCCCTTACTGCATAAAGCAAATAGAATATATCTTATATAACAAAAAATAAAAAGGTAAACTTTGTTCAGGGCTGTGGAGTTGGAGTCGGAGTCGAGGAGTCAGATTAATTTTGGGCACCCGGAGTCGGAGTTGGAGTCGTTAATTTCATAAACTGAGGAGTCGGAGTCGGGAGTCGAAGTCGGATGATTTTTGTACAAAATCCACAGGCCTGTTAAGTATTAGGCTAAGGAGTCGGAGTCGAGGAGTCGGAGTCAGAGCCATTTTGGGTACCCGGAGTCAGAGTTGGAGTCGTGGTTTCATAAACTGAGGAGTCGGAGTTGGAGTCGGAAGATTTTTGTCCCGACTCCACAGCCCTGACTTTGTTTGAATGTCCAAAAATGGGTGCCCAAACCAGAATTACAAAATATCCAAGTTTAGAAAATGACTATGAAGGTGTGTTCCCTTTCCTAGACCTCACAATTGTTTGCAGTTCTGTCTATTTCGTGTAAGGACTAAAGCCTAGACTAGCATGTTCGTACACATGCTAGTCTAGTCGGCAGAGGGAGCTGGTTTGGGCTTTCTCTGTCCAGGATCTAATCAATACAGAAGGGTGAGGAGTGAAAGCAGACAGAGTGGACACCCATTAAGCAATCTGAGAATCAAAATTTCCAGACACAGTGGAAAACAATTTGTAGTAAGAATAGGCTGTAGAAACTTAACTTTGGGGGGAAAAAAGCTATAAACTAGAATGTTTTGATGAACTTTGTTTTCATTCAGTTTCAATGACCTATAAATCAAATGTAGAGTATCTAAATAGTGTCACTAGGTATAAAACTGGCATCCCCACACACAGTCCTGTTATTCATGTGATACTGTCATTCAAAAAATGTATTTTCCTTAAGTAAATGCCAAAGTCTTTGCAGAGAATATATGCACCCATAAAACTTTACACCAGCTCTGAATTAGTTGTAGTAAAATCTGTATATATGCTAAACTATTAAAATCCAGGCATGTATATAATTCATGGCACAACCAATATTTCTATGCTTGGTTATAGTTATATATTTAGAATCCGTGTTTAATATATGAATGTAAATCTGCAGTGGCACTTCTGGCTCTATAAAATCCCTGCACAGGGCAAAGCTCTGTAAGCCTTTTCAAGCATAAAAAAGCACTTACTATATATGCTTCAAAACTGTAATTATGCATACAGAATATTTGGAAATCTATTATGTCTGGGTCTGTTTGTTTAGATTTACTTGATTACTCCTTTAACATATTTTGTCTATCTTTTCTCTTTTTCTTGCAAAGGCCCTCCCACACCACCCCTCCATATCAGAGTGAATAAAAAAGATACTTTCATTAGCAAGTCCTCAATTCACTTCAGTTTTAATTGCAGCTGGTTCAGTGACACCAATGGAGCTGTCAAATACTTCACAGTGATTGTGTCAGAAGCAGATGGTAAGCCTTTGCCATATACATGAGTTTATTTCTCCTTCCTTTCCACAGCACTGCGCTCATGAAGTTTTCTAGTAAAGTTAACTTTTGTTTTTTTTTCACATCTTATGTAAGAAAACATTTCAAAGTTATCTGGTAATGTAATGTTGCAGAGTATCTTGGTAAACTAGGTCACACTTTATTTGGGTGCCCGGTATTACTATTATGGGTCTTCTCTCTATGCTAGTATAGAAATAATAAATGTCTTTGGGGTTAGGAGAGTAAGGGTTAAGGTGTAAGCATTGCTGTTCGGGTCTTTGGGTGTGTTGGGTTCCGATTTAACTTAGTATAGGTTTATTTGTTAAGGTCATGGAATGGTACTAGTGAGGATAGGTTTAAGGACAGGAGATATGTTAAAGTTGGGCAATATTTTAAAAGATGGCTGTTAGAATAACACTTAGGAAAAGATCATAATTAAAGTTGGGTAACATTTAGTGAATGAGTCAATTTTAAGTAGTAGTTGAACATGGAACTGTAGTAAAAAAAAATAAAAAAAATAAAAACTTTCGCCCCAATAGGTTTGCCAAACCTTAAGAGCTTCTATAAACAAATATTTGCTAGATAGTTACTGACAATACTGTGTTCACTTTACTTACTTATTGCAGTTGATAATGGTAAGCAGCATACAGAAAGGATTTTTTGAAATATGCAGGGTGACTGTGTCCAAAGAAGAGGATGTTTTCCTCACTGTAAGAATATGTTTTTTGAACTTATTTATACATAAGTTGTAATGTCAGTTCCCAGCCCTGCTGCTCTCTGTTCAGGGGGGCACTTGTGATTTTTATAAAATGACATTACATTTGGATAAAAGTAAGAAGAAGAATTATATGAGCAACAAACAGTAGGTAAACAAGTTTTAAAGACTGTCATGCCAAGCTGCAATTCCGCTTCAAGTTTAAGGCTATCCAGAGATAGTGGCTAGGGTCTACTAGAAAAGAGGAGTAAGGTTAGTGTTAGGCACAGGGCAGAGGGTGAAGATAGTGTTAGGCAAAGCGCAAGGGCTGGTGACATGGTTGAAACAGGGCAAGGGGTGAGGATATGGTTAAACACAGGGTAATGGGCAAGAAGTGACTTCTGTAACTTTGGTGAATTGTGCAGTCAGTAGACACATATAAAAGATACAGACCTTCAATACCAAGTTTACTGTCAGGCTTTTCTGGATTTGGACTCTGATACACACTGTATGAGGATGTGGCCGACTAGCTAACACTTCCAAAGAGTGACCTAACACACACACTAACTCTTTGTAAGCAGATACCGCATACAATGTGAAGCACAGAGACTATACCAGCAACCTTCTGTGGAGGGCAGGGCACAAAAAGTAATAAGCAAGAAGTAGTAATAATCACCTGAGTCCCAGAAGCATCAGCAATCCAGCCGAATGAGCAGATGGTGCAATTAGCACGGAATTCCAGAGATGATTGTTTAAGTATATGCTGGTTCCAGGGCCAGTTGGTAGGGCAGGGTCCAGAAGGTATTAGATCCGGTGATGATGAACTTATGGGTATGCAGGTTCCAGGGCAAGATGAGGTAAATCCAGGAGATATAGAACTCAATGACGGTGTGCTTGTGGGTATGTAGATTCCAGCGAAGTCCAGAAGGCAAGCCGGGTCATACACAAGAGACAAAGTTCCAACGTGATGCAGACAAGGACGAAGACGAAGTTAAGAAGTTAAGACGAAGTGGTATTAACAAGCCTAGGTCATACACAGAAGTCCAGCAAGAGCCGATCATGGTACAGACAAGGGTGAGACAGAGCCGTGGTCACTTAACAAGCTGAGGTCAGCAGGAGAATCAAATAGGGTTCCAAAGAGAGGTACAGGAAAGGGCTAGACAAATCGAAGTTAGTGAACAAGCAGGTATGGCAACAGAGATCAATATAACTTAGTCAAACAGACAAATGGTGAGCACACCCAGTAACAGACTTAGCAGTTACTATCACGGGCACTGACTGAGAGAACTCACCCATATTTAAACCAGAGGACCAATAACAAGCAGCGCAGCAGCACACTGCGCTTGTCACAATTTCCTACGGCGCAGGGCGTACTGAGAGTGCGTCCTGAACCTGGCCAGACCGCTCTCAGACGCCTGCTCCGCTCCAGTGACCTCATTCGCCTCCCAGGACGTGGAAGTACTCGTTCCCAGCCGACTCTCGGCAGACCCCGCAGGATCAGAGGTGAAAGACTTCACATTTACTTACTGGAAGCAGTAGGGTATTGTACCGTGTTAGCCATCAGTAAAAGCAAGAAGTTTAAATGGTATCATCCTGGTTTAAAACTTCTTGCTTTTACTTACTGGAGTGATACTACTGTAATGGGATACATAGATTGTGTGGATTAACCATTGTTCCATCTGTTACAGACAATGAAAATCTGAAGCCAGAACCAACTCACCCTCTTCCAACCTATGTCGATTATAAAAGCAACAGTTCCATTAAAATGTATCAGACAAACTACTTTTCAAGCAAATGTGCTGAAACTCCAGACTACATCAGCCAACCTGTGAGAATTACATTGGGTGATGAAATGGAAGTCCTAGGAGGAAAGTGTGAGGAGAATTCAGTAAAATACTGTGATGGTCCACTGAAGCCAAGGACCTCTTACAGGTTAGAGAAAAAGACCATCAAGCTACTTATGTTCTTGTGCTATGCGTTGTATCTCTTACAGTTCTTCAGAAACCCACTGGTACAGAGACCAATGCTCAGGATACATGAAACCAGAGTAAAGTGGCATCATTGGGTTAAGTAGGGTGGTTTTTTTTTTAGGATTTTCTATCACAAAAAGGATGAGAATAAGGTAGTTCTTGTACCGTTTCTGAATTTGCAAAACACTGCAGCTCGTATACTCTACAATATAAAACAAAAACCTGTCACAGTGACCATTTAACAAAGAAAGAAAAACAGTTTAAAAGCATTCTCCTTATAACACAAAATCATAACCCCTACTAAGCCATTTATGTCTCCCACATGCACCATAATAGCGCAGCAATGAGAGGTATTGCCGCTTTTAGGCTGCTATGTCAGTTTCACTTGTACCATTATTGTAAGCTATATGTAAAAATAACAAGATCTGGCAAGGAACCAAAGCAAGCCTTTTTTATAGTGAAAAATGCCTTTAGAATGAAAAATCCCTTCATCTAAGTACAACAAATGTCAAGGACTCCTACTTCCACAGACATATCTTGGTATCTGGCATTATTCCTATAACCAAAGACAGTTTTTATTCCTAACAAGTGAGATGACGATCGCCCTGCTACAGCATTTCCTTCTAATCTCAACAGCTGAAAAGAAGACTCGAGCTAAACTCTATCTTTACTCACTTGTGAAATAAACAGCAAAACGGATATATTATTTTTTGGAATGTTTGGCAAAACCCTCATTGTAATAAGAACAATGAATTAACTCAAAAATGATTGTTTGGCAGTCTTCAGTGCAGAAAAAGGCTGGGCCCAATTTGTACATTTTACTGCCCAAGGCCCACTGTCACAAACCCCACTGGCCACCTGCTCTGTTCTGTGTTTCCCATGTCTTGTTCTCCTCCTGCCCTGTGCTCCTCCTGTCCTGTGAGCTCCCCTTGTCCTATGCTTCCCATGTCCTGTGCTGTCCTCCCTGCTGTCCTGTGCACCCCATCCTGTGCTGTTCTCTTTCCTGTACTGTGCTGCGCTGCTCAAACCTGCTGAAGCAGGGTGGCCGTGAACTGGATCTATGACCACTGTGGTTTACATGTTTGGTAGTATAACTACCTGAATGTGCCAGCCAACTGCCCGCCCCTTGCTTCCTGGTGCCCTGGGCCATGGCCTTTGTGGCCAGACCTCAAATCTGACCATGAAAAAAGGACCTGCAAAAGATGTATTTAATGTGTTTATAATGTCACACACTGCTAAAGATCTTCTACCATAATGAACCACTGCATGATACTTGATCAACTTTTGTCCATCATTGAATAATTACCCTGCTGTAAAGTAGGGCACAATTGAAACCTACCCAGTGTCTTTATAAAATGGAAAGGGCATCTATTGCAAGCAGGACAGAGTAATGAAAGGTATATTTTACTTTTACAAACCCACGCTCCTGGTAACAAGAAGCTATGGGACCAAGTCACAATGATTGCAAATAGAACAGACATGCTATTCACAAAACTTTGTACATTGATAGTTAATGCAAATTTAGCATTATAGTCTGTGCATAAATGGGAAGCTGATTTAGAGCTCTAACTGGGTACTCTATCACAATCATAGTTCTACCTATTATTATGTAAAATCACAGGCCATAGCTTGCATTGGAAAAAGCCTAAATAAGTGACCACAAGTTTGTTCATATGACTTTGTTAAATGAATATGCTTAGCCATGCTATGGCAATGTGGTAAACCTGTGTCTCTGGAGGTAAGCTTAGTTTTTCAAGGACAAAAATAAATAATGCATATACACTCACAGATAGCATACAGCAATATTACCATTACTACTGGCAGCATGGTACTCAAGTACCATGAGCGTTGCTATGGTAACACTCATTAAGTAACACCATTGCGGTCGTGCTAATAACTTAACTCGTGGTACACTGCTGCCAGTAGTAATGGTAATATTGCTGTATGCTGGTCTGTGCATAGCAATATTACCGCAGCTTTATTTATCAATTCCAAAGAGTCTTGGCCTTGGAATTCCATTATATTTTAGGATCAGGTCAGAAATCAGTGCAGAGATTTCATTTCATTAACAAGTGTGAAAATCCTCTAAGGGTTGCATGAAACACAACCACAATGTCACTGTTGTATAATAATGACATATGTTTTACATAATGAAGACAAGGAGCTATTATTTTAACCTTGCAAAGCAAATCAGAACCACTTAGGACCTTGTAGCACCTGAGAACACTTGCTGTATGCAGTTTGGACCTGTGCATGAATAAAGCAGTTATGTCAGCATCTCTGACTACACACTGGGGAACATTTACCAAGGCAACAGAAATAAAAACTGAAACAAATGTATGGCCCAGAGGCACAAGTCAGAATCCATATTTACTAGTTGTGTGTAAACTGTTCGAACTGGGCAACTTCTTCAATTTTGTACAAGTTTTGTTTACACTTGTCTTGGTATTGTCTCTATGGATCAAACCCTCACTGCATTACACCACATCGAGCAATATAATGCTTGCGGTGTGATCGATCCTCAGTAGATTTCTACTGAAACCTATTGAAATTGAGTTTTCCGGTAAGCTTGTTCTCTTGCATAAAATTTTATTTTCTTACTTTTGTAGTTAGCAGCACTTGTTCCAAATCATTTATTCTTAGATGCCAAAGGAAGTCTTAATTTAGCCATTTAAATAGTTTTCTTTTTTTCTTACTATAGAATTAGCATTCGAGCCTTTACACAGTTGTATTCCGAGGATCTAAAAGACTTCTCAGAGCCACTCTTTGCTGACACTTTCTTCTCACTACCCATCACAACAGAAGCAGGTGAGACATTGATGCTTTAACCTATACATAGAGTACAACAGCCTACTAGCTCAAAATAGTTACTTGTATTGCTAGTTTATATATTTTGAATTTGTTCAATTTTGGCCTTGGCCTCAGAGTAGTATGTTTGTGTGATTCAAATGCTCTGTCTATATTCTCACCAAATTGGAATCTGTGAAGTGCCAATTGCTGATCTATGACTGTCCGTGCCTCCACAATTTATGTACTGTATAGAAAGCCTCAAAATATGATATGTAATTGAGAGGTACATTTTTTCAAACTCTTAAATATACTTGCTTTGCAGATTTCAGTGTACAAACATAGAAGATATATATTAACCACTTTGTCCACTGCTACAGCATATCTACGTCATCTGTGGCACCCTCCAAGCCACAATGACGTAGATATACTGACTTAATTGCAGCCCTGCTGTGCACGATCGAGTGCACTTCAGAGCGCACCCTCCGACACTGTCAGCTGCATTACTAATTGGTGGAAGGGAACATGTTCCCTTTTGGCCAATTAGTCCACACCCCTCCCATGAACGATCGCTGCAGTAGTGAACTGCAGCGATCCTTCATCTGTCCCCCTCGGTGCAGAAATAATTTAAAAAAAAAACCTCCAGCAAGCAGCCTCACTCACCTTACCTCGTTCCTGCGACTATCCTGAAGCCCAAGCCTCCAATCCTCGCTCTGCATTCAGCCGCGTATTGCCGGTAACCCGGGTCCCAGCTTGATGACGTCATCAAGCCGGGACCCGGGTTACCGGCATTACGCGGCTGACTGCAGAGTGGGGATCGGAGGCTCGGACTTTAGGATAGTCGCAGGAATGAGGTAAGGGGAGTGAGGCTGCTTGCTGGAGGTTTTTTTTTATTATTTCTGCATGGAGGGGGCTGCCTGATGGGGGGGGGGGGCATCTGGCTATCAATAATAGGGGGCGGAGGGTAGCATATGTAAAAGGGGGGTGTACATATTTACTGGGGGGCATCTAATTAACTAAGGGGAGGGGGATTTAATAATTTGCCACATCTGGGCACCTGGGGGGGGGGCCATAATCATATACTGGGGGCACATTTGGCTATAATAGGGGGCAGCACTAATCCTGGGGGTACATCTGGCTATAATGGGGTAATCCTGATCCCGGGGACACAT
This sequence comes from Hyperolius riggenbachi, assembly GCF_040937935.1. Lineage (NCBI taxonomy): Eukaryota > Metazoa > Chordata > Amphibia > Anura > Hyperoliidae > Hyperolius > Hyperolius riggenbachi. Next base: position 312,011,277 of record NC_090648.1, read on the forward strand.
ATAGCTATAAAGAGGGGCACTATTCCTGGGGGTGCGTCTGTCAATCTATTCTGGGGCTGGCAAACACAGGGAACACATGTGGCTATGCTGGGGGGCTGATATTGGGGACACATCTGGCTATACTGGGGGAGGGGGTGATACTGGGGACACATCTGGATATCTATACTGGGGCAACTTTAACTGTTTTTATGTCAATAGCACTTTTTATTTCTAAACAGAAATTGGTCAAAATTGAGAAATAATGCATTTTTTTAATTTTTTCCCACTTTTTCCCATTAAAATGCCTAGAGAGGAACATTTTACTTGGTACCAAAAACCCCCCAATGAAAGCTTAGTTTGTCTTGAAAAAAACAATATATAGATCATTGAAGTGGCACGAGTACAGATGAAGTTATTACTGATTAAAAAGGGACACCGCTAAAGCGTCAAAACTGCTCTGGTCCATTAGGGGAAAACAAGGACTGGATGCGAAGTGGTTAAGCAATGTTGAGACCAGGGCAGTTTCTAGGCTACATAGCTCCCAAGGTTGGGGTGTAAAAATCAACCTCCCTATACACTCAGGCAGTCTACTGCAATTCAGTAGCCAGAGGTGCCCCACAGTATTAGGTCGCCCACAGTATTAGTTGCTAGATGTAACACCCTGTATAGGTAGCCAGAGGAGACCACAGTATTAGTTGCCAGATGTAACACCCTGTATAGGTAGCCAGAGGAGACCACAGTATTAGTTAGCTAGACATATCCCTCCAGTTTAGGTGGCCAGACTGGACTCCCAGTATTGTTAGCAAGAGAGTCCCCAGTATTAGATAGCCAGATGCAGCCCACCAGTATAGGTAGCCACATGAGCCTTTGGTATTAGGTAGCCAGATGAAGCCTTTCCCAAAGATAGGTAGCTAGACACAACCCTTAGTATAGGTAGCCAGATGTAGCAACCCTCTAGTATAGATGGGGGTTGCTAGATGCCCCCAGTATAGATTTCCAGATGACATTTGCAGTATAGCTAGCCAGGTGTATCCCTCCACCCAAGTACCCACAATGGGCCCCAGTATAGGTAGCCAGATGACCGCACAGTATAGGTAGAACTACTGTATATGTACCAAGCCCTTCTCAGTACAGCTTTCCTGGTGCCTAGTTCTTCCCCCACTCTCTCCCCAATATAACAATAACAGTTAACTGTTGAGAGGTGAATGGAAGGATGCACATCAATGAAGGTGCCTGGCCAGAAGAGGCAAGAAAAGAACTACTACTGCTGCGCATGTATACTCTGCCTACTGTGCATCCGCCCAGATGATGTTCCTGGGAACTGATGTCTCCCCTAGCTACACCTCTGTTCTCTTCCCTCTGCACCTGTGCTGCTCCTCCTGCCAACATTGCACCCCAGTTGGCAACCTGCCTCACCTACGCCTAGAAATGGGCCTGGTTGAGACATTAATGGGGGTATTAGTGGAATATCATGACTTTCAAATTATTCATCTGTCTTTGCAGAACCTCTGGTTGGAGTTATAGAAGGTGTGAGTGCCGGTTTATTCCTCATTGTTGTCCTTGTTGGTGTCACTGCGTTACTGATTTGCCGTCAGAGATGCAGGCGGGTGTAAGTATAGAAATAGATGAGCCCAAATTATATCAGAAGAAAACATTGCTGTAATCATTTCACTTTGTTGACTAATGGATATTTAATGTATATGGAAATTGAATAAAGGAATGTGGTCATGGATCTCATAGTTGAGAATTCCAACCCTGCATAGATTTAGGAATGGATCACACTTGTGAAAACTGGGGTTTTCTGCGGATGATTTCCCATTTATAATGTGAGTTGTAACATGCTGGCAGCTGATCTTTGTCTATGGGATTGAAAATTGTTTCTCCCAGGTAAATGGTATTGTTTAAAAGGAAATAAATATGGCAGCCTCCACATACCTCTGGCTACAGTTGTCCTTTAAGAAAATGTAGAACCATGAGCAGGTCTAAGTTGCTGGTTGCATCACTGATGGGTACATTTACCTTTATTTCCTGTTGTTGATCATATCCAGGACTTACTTAACAGTTATCTGAACTCTCCTCTTTCAAGAGATCTTTCACCATATTTGGAGAATTCACAAGGTAGTCAGTGTAATTATCACCCCCCCCCCCCCAAAAAAAAAAAATATGGAGAATGCACTCCAGAGGACAACAGGCTGTTGACTAAAGCAATCCAACAGTTGGATTGACTTCTTATCAGTCTTATCAGCTCTTTGAACAATAGCAAAATACTTTTTTTAGGTGCTTCAACTTGTTTCACAACAACAGTTGTGAAAGCATAAAAGACCGCCGTTGAGCGTGTGTATGGGGCTTTACAGCATTGGCCCATTTGACTCCAGATCAGGAATTTCTGGGAAGGTTATAATTAAGCTGACCCCCCAACGTACTTAAAGCTCAAAACTAAAAAAATAAAATAAATAAAACAAAATCCTAATTTACATAGTCAAAACCCTCCTTTGCATTGAATGAAGGCAATCTAAATTAATTGCTAGCTGTTTTTCAAAAGCCTTTTCATCCATGTTCATAGCTCTGTTCAGAAAGAAAGAGCGAGGTATTGAATTCTGTTTCACACATTACGAGGACATGCCTTAACCATTAGCATATGCTACAACATATCTGTGATGAGAAATAGTGAGAGTGTTATGCCCGAAAACAGAAAGTCAGTGCTTGTATCTGTGTTATATTTAATGAATAACAGAGGTACGGTAGTATTCACAAAGAAAGCATGTGGTTTTCAGACAAACCATATGGGATTTCCAAAGAATCAACATGAAATGTAAGGCAGGAAAGATAATTTGCAGGGTCTGCATGTAAAGAGGTTTATTGTATAACCCACATATTATACAAGTGCTGTAAGTGCACTGCATGCAATGATGTCTTTTTTTCTAATACAGCTATGACCAAGATCAAATGAATGCACATCTGAACTTACGGAGAGAAAGGAGGATATCATCCGTGCATCTGAATGTAGGACATAAAGGGTAAGCTCTTAGCATTCCAGTTGTATTATGTTTCCAAGAAGTGAAGAAAGTTATCAATAAGCGCCATGGCAGTTATAGCCTGCCTAGTTGTCTGAGGCAGAGAGAAACACCAGAAGTTACATATGTTTTAATTTAAGTCCTTTTACCAGATATATTTTAATAACATTGGTGGCACAGGGGTGGCCCTTTGGCCTTGCAGTGCTAGAGTCACTGATTGAAACCTGGGCCAGGACACTATCTGCATGGAGTCTATATATCGCCCCTATCATGTCTTTAAAAAATACAATTAAGTTAACCAGTTGCCTCCAAAATTGGTTTAGTCTATGATAGGGACATAAGACTATGGCCCATATACAGTAGTTATTATTATTAATATTTATTGTATTTATAAATGCCAACATATTACGCAGTGCTGCACTATAGATAAATGGGTTAACATACAAGGTAGGACGTACAAGGAGCTCACAACAAAACAAGATCATGCAAATGATTTGATAACAGTAGTTCAGTGTCTTTGCAACAGAGACTGCTTTAGTCCACAAGGGGTGTCAGACAGTGAGATTACATAATCAAGCTGGAAACATTAAGGAGGAGGGCCCTGCCAGAGGCTTACAATCTAAAGGGTGAGGTTAGAGACAATAGGTGCATCTGTTGAGAGGGTGCCCAGTATTATGGTGCTGATGTAGGGGGTAAGCGAACATAAAAAGGTAAATCTTGAGGGGTCGTTTGAAGGTATTAAACATGGCGGCAAGTCTGATGGCTGGTGGGAGTAAGTTCCAGAGAGTGGGGGCAGCTCTAGTGAAGTCCTGAAATCGTGATTGGGAGTGAGATGTGCGCAGTGCAGCCAGGGGCAGGTCATCGGAGGATCAGAGGGGGTGGGCATGTATGTGCCTGTGGACAAAATCGGAGATGTAGGGCAGGCAGGTCCTGTGCACCGATTTGTAGGCCAAGCACAACATTTTTACATTGATCCTGAAACAGATAGGGAGCCAGTGGAGTTTTCTCCTAGATGACAAAAACACAGGGAAAACATACAAAATCCATGCATAGTGACCAGAGTCAGATGCAAACCAGGGACTCAGACTGTGCTATTCACTAGACCACCGTGCCACCCAATTTTGCTTGAGACTGAAGCCTAGTTCACAGTGTTCAGTTGCATTGCAGAATAATTCCGCATGTCAACTCTCTGTCCATATAATTCTATGGGCCTGTTTACAGTACTACATTGTAACTGATCGCGTTATTCTAACTCACTGCATGCAGGTTTTGTACCAAAGTCCATGTCCAGTCTCCATTGCAGTTCACACTCATTATAACCCATTATACCATGTGAATTGTGCAACGGACTATTGTGTGCCTAGCCTCCAAGCAAGTTTCAAGGTTTTTTTTTTAGATTTTGCCAAATTTGCATCTTATGAAAGAAAAATCCAGGAAAGGGGGATTGCCATAGTTTCATGATTATTCTCAGCAGGTACCGTAGGATAATGAACATCAGGAACTTAGCAGTCAAACTAACATTTTAACAAAAGGTTCACCTTTGTAAAGGCTCACCTTTGTAATTTTTTTTTTTATTTGCAGGAACAAGCGAACTTCAAGGTATGATCTCAATGTAACATTCAAGCGATTGTTAATGTATACACAGTACCATCGGTTTTTTTATAACTTCTTTTTTTTATTAGTCCAATCAAGGCGAATCAGTTTGAGGCCCACTTCAGCAAGCTCCAGGCAGACTCTAACTACTTGCTGTCCCAGGAATATGAGGTAAGCCCTTCTCACTTCTCAGTAAAGAAATGCTGTTTTTTTGTTTTGTTATGTTTTTTTTTTTTTTTTTTTTTTTTTTTTTACATGCACTGTGCACATCACAGTTATTTGCAATAGATATTTCTGATAGACAATTTTACTAATTTGTGCACTTTGAGTCTACTCAATAGACATTTTTGGATAACATTCAGAATTTACTGAAAGTCGGAATTTCTATACTCCGACTTTGAACTCGAAATTGCAAAATTCTGATGCTAAAGTGAGAATTTGTAATTCCTCAAAATCCCTGCACTTATCCCAGTTTCCCAGCACATAATCCTAATCAACACTCACCTTCCATTTCAGCTTTAGCTCTGACATCCAGACTTTTCTCCTGTAGCCAGTCTTCCATGTAGCCAGCAAAAATCTTTTCCTGCAGCCAATGTTTGCCATGTATACCAGTAAGATCTTATGAGTAAAGTGCACCAAATCCAGCATATACATATGCTAGCTAGGTATAACACATTATTCATAAGCAAGAAAGGAAAGCCCTCTAATAAAGTTTAAGTTAATTACTTTCAGCTGCTCTGTGCAATTAATTTCATGTTTACTCAATAAATTAACCAAGTTGGTATTACTAATGGCGGAATACTTTTCTTCTGAAAATAACATCCATTAAAATGAATTAGAAGACAGCACGCTGTAGACTTGTCTAACAAATCTTTTTTTTTTCTCTCTTTTTATGCTTTTGCCTATTCAGGACCTTAAAGACGTTGGTCGAAACCAATCATTTGACACAGCACTTCTACCAGAGAACAGAGGAAAAAATCGATACAACAATATACTGCCTTGTGAGTGTGTTTGGAGAACCCATGGTCAAGTGCTATTCACAAACACATGTCCTTCACTATCAGAAAAATTTCTGCTTACTGAACTACTCTGCCTCTTTCCTGCTGCTCTGACAGCTTACTCATTCCTCTAACCAGTTCTTTGCAAGCCACAACCACCCCTCCTGGCCCCGATGGACCACCGCTATATGTGACTGTTATTCACACATCGGTGATATCATTAATCTGGTGTGAACATTCTTTGTTACATATTCATCCTGTTTTTGCTTGAGTCCAAGGGAGGATGGGAATTAGATTGAAGTGAAGATGGCACTTATTAGAGAGTCCTTTCACAGTACGTCTGTTGCATTGTGATGCAACAGAAAATATAATTGCATCGCAATGCAATTTATATTCCAGTGGCACTTTGACACTGGTGGGTTTGCAGTGCAGTTCAACAATTTCTGTTGGAATAACGTGCATGCTGGGAATTATCATCTGCCTTGGTGTTAATAGTTGCATCAATGGACTTTAAGCTCCACCGTATGCATTGCACTGGCAATGTGCAATGCGACTTTTCAATACCATTGTGTTGCAATCCTATTTTTTCTTATGTACAAATCACAGATATTTTAGTAACTATCATACATAGAGACAAGCTGTGGAAACCAAGGAAAGTATGGAAAAGCTGTCAGGACAATATGATACAGGCACAGCGGTGCAGTATGTGGAGTACAATAGCTGTTAAAGGGACAATCAACATTGTTATAAATGTATAACCAAGCAAGGACAATATGGAGTTTATTTTTGTTTTTACAAACCTACAAGACTATGTCTTCATGATATTGATTTCAGTGGATTACGTACATCAAAATATAATAACAACATCCGAAAAAGATCAAAGTTCTTGGAAACCCTGTTGGGTCGGGGTCTCTGTTGAGTAACAGCATTCACCCTGGCATAAACCCTCCTCTCTGTCTCCGCTCACCGTGATAAAAAGAACCTATTCTAATTCCATCATAAATTGTGCTGAATAAGGTTTATATTTATCAGATATGCAGAATTTTGGCTGTATTTTTCTGATTTACAGTTTTTCCTTGAATGGAATAGCTATTGCAAACTGCAATGTCTAATGGTGGCCATACACTGGTCGATAATCCAAGCAGATAGATCACTCCCGATCAATATTTGATCAGAGAGGGATCTTGCTGCTCGATTCCCTCCTCACACCACAAACAGATTTTCAATGGAATTCAGTAATCCTTGAAAATCTGTGTGTTCTTTTTCTAAGGAAAGTGATCAATCAATCGATTGATCAGACCAAATGTTGCACCGATTTGTCGCTAATTCGGTCAGAGCAAGCGAATTGGCCATCTTTAGAGTGAATTATACTTAGACCACGGACAGTAACCATAGTCTGATTTATATCTCTTAAAGAAAACAAGAAGACAGAAAGTTAATTTAACCGCCCTATAATAAAACAAAAAAAAGGAAAGAAATAACAAAAAAAGAAAGAAAGAAAGACAGACATGTTGGGGTGGGAGAGAGGAGAGTTTAAAGGGACTCCGAGCAGTGCAGAAACTATGGAACGATGCACATCATTTTAAAGCTCTCTTTCTCCTCTTTCCAATGATATATAAACCGCCACCCTACGCCTTTTAGTTTTCGCTATTTTCGTGATTGAAATTGCCGCGGCCGTGATTTCGATCGCGAAAATAAAGAAAACTAAAAGGCGTAGGGCAACGATTTAGGTGTCGTCAGAAAGAGGAGAAAGAGAGCTTTAAAATGATATCCATCTTTCCATAGTTATATTGTATTACACAGGGCGACTTTTTGTCAAAGTCAGCAGCTGCATTCAGCAAAATGGAGCTGCTGACACTGGGGAAAGTGTCGTCCTGTGTAATACAATATAACTATGGCTTGATGGATATCATTTTAAAGCTCTCTTTCTCCTCTTTCTGACGACACCTAAATCGTTGCCCTACGCCTTTTAGTTTTCTTTATTTTCGCGATCGAAATCGCGGCCGCGGCAATTTCAATCGCGAAAATAGCGAAAATTAAAAGACGTAGGGTGGTGGTTTATATATCATTGGAAAGAGGAGAAAGAGAGCTTTAAAATGATATGCATCTTTCCATAGTTTCTGCACTGCTCGGAGTCCCTTTAAATCTGGGCAGAAGCTGTAAATCCCTCTTATATGAAAGTTTAATTTTTGAATGATATTTAACTGTAATAAAAGAGATTACTAACATACTGATCCTGTGTATATTCATGACCTTAGCCAGCTATAAATAACCAGTTTCTATTTTTTTCCTTAGATGATTTCACCAGAGTGAAGCTGTCCAATGTTGATGATGATCCGTGCTCAGACTACATCAACGCCAGCTATACCCCTGTAAGCAGCATTGCCAGTTTAGCTAGACTGCTGTAATTACCTCAGTTGACTTTGCCGTTGCTTACAATTATTTAGTCTACTGAAGCTGAAGTTTGATTTCTTCCGGTAATATTTCTCATGTTCTCTTTCAGTTTTCTTAGTTGACCCAAAGCTAATCTCCTTGTGATTTAATCAGTGTACAAAGTAGAGTATCTGTGTATGTAGGCAGACTCATTGTTTGGGCACAGAGAGCCAAGTGCCAAATAGGCAAAGAGCTGCAGGATCAGATGTCATGGGAAGTTGCTGCTACCCAAAGAAATCATCAGAAAGTGCACAAATTGCAAAGAAATATCAGATTCCTTTGAAGACTGAACCTGAGTAAAAACCTTACCAATAGAAAATAGCACATAGCTGGGGATAAGCTTCCTGTGATTTGTGCCACCCCAGCCTGTCTGCAGATAGAGCTGAGTGTCTAAGAGAATCCATTTTTGATTGCTGCTTTTTTGCACAGGATTTGCTCAAATCTATCTTAAGGTGTCCATTAACGGTACAATTTTTTTTATCATATGCAATCTTTTGATGCACAATTTTCATGATGAAGTAACTGGAAGGTAACTCTCGATTGCTCCCATAAACAGGTCCATTAGGGCATTTTCTCTCTTCAGATACGATCGTAAAAACTTAAAATCCAATCAACCAACGAATTGTTTCACATTAATTTTCACCAAACACTTCGCTGTTTTTTGTACAATGAGATAAACATTGTGTCAAAAGATCGCACCTGATGAAAATATTGTACCATTCATGGGCACCTTTAGTCTGCCATAGAGTAAACAGGAAGCAGTAATAAAAACATATTAGCTTGTTACGTAAGAACTTGCAGCTGTATAGTGTACTGAGCTGCATTTGACGTAGGGTTTGAGCCTTTGACCAGGGTTTGAATCCCAGTTAAAGCCAGCACATAAAACAGTAAGGCAGGGGACACACTTAACTGTTTTCATGTGTGGTTTCTGCACAGAAAAACTGTTAATCAATGGGTTAACTCACACTTATTGCGTTTTTCGCGCAGAAAAAAAAACCCGACATTCTGCATAATAATTCTGCACATTTTGTCAGTTTTCTCTATCTACAGTATTACATTAGCTGCTGCAAAAACGCCCATGTTTCTGCATACAAATGCACATGGTGTACAGAAAATGTTTGCAGAAAAACGCGCTAAGAAAACTGAAAGACAAGTGTGTCCCCTGTCTAAGGAATAAGGCTCCTTAATGTTCCTGTTTGCCCATGGAGAGTGTCCTAAGTGGATGCAACTGTTAGGGCCCTTTCCACTAGCAAGTGTGATCGCAAGCGCAAATCACCTGCGCTTGCAATTGCACAAGCTGTTTTTTCCACTAGACCCGATTGCCCATATAGCCGTTGGGAAGAAAGTGTGATCACAATGAGAATCGCGCCGGCCGACTATTGCAATTCGGCAAAAAACAAATCGTGTTAGTAGAAAATGAGCACCTCGATTTACATGTTATCGCGGTGCTCTAGCGATTGGCAAAACAGCTGCGATCCGCTTTTTGAAGCAGATTGCAGCCAGTGGAAAAGGGCCCTTAAGGGCTTTAAGTCCACCAGGAGAAAAGCATGATATAAATGGTATATGTTTTGTCTAATAGATATAAAGATAATGGGTGTATATTCAGTTTTATGGTTGCTCATTCAGATTTCACAGAATCGAAATTTTTGAATTTCCGATTGGAAATTGGATTTCCGCGGAAATACTGCATTACCGCCATTCAGTCATTTTAGCCCAATCACAGAACTCGTAAGCATTGGACCATTCAGAGAATGCAGAGTCAACTTGGAACTATTTGGCCAAACGGAAAATGCCAAAAATAAGCAAAGAAAGACTCCCCAAAAACCGCAAAACAGAAATATGCGGAATCGGTAATTAGCATTGGCGGAAATCGGATATTCTGTGGAATCGGCATTTCTGACCATCCCTATTCATTATACTGTGTCTTTGTGTGTGTGGGTGGGGGGGAGGAGGAGGAGAGGGGTGCAAATTTACTTTAAAATGTAGCTGCTGCTTTATTTGTAAGGAGTGAAGTGAACTGTGTGATAATATAAAAAATGTTGTAATGCAGATTCATGTGTATTGTGTATTTAACACGGTAATATTTATTGCATTATGTACATTACACATTATGCAGCACTCAGGGTTTACTGGTCAGTGAAATGTTTAATGATCTGCAAAGCAGCTAGCTCATAAAAGCTGCCAGGATGTTGGCACAATACGTAGGTTTATTATAAGGCCTTGTGTTTCATGTAGTTGTAATAATGGAAATTTTACTGTGCCTCTTTTCTAGGGCAATAACTTCCGCCGAGAATATATCGCTACGCAAGGGCCCCTCCCCGGTACCAAGGACGACTTCTGGAAAATGGTATGGGAACAAAACGTTCACAATATCGTCATGGTGACTCAGTGTGTAGAGAAAGGACGGGTAAGTGAAACATGATATATCTATCTACATTTAAGTCCAAGACTTGTAATTATGTGGCAGTTAATTACTAAATGGCAGGCTCGTAAAAGAATGCAGAATCCTTTATGGATGCCTAAAGAACATTTTATTTAGTAGAAAGCTGTATAGTTTTTTTAATCGCAAAATATATCTGTATTTCAAATGTCCGTGTTAGGATGTATGCAACGCTCCTGCTGCATCTCTTCCCTATGCCTGACTGATGACGTCCTCTAATATTATTCAGACCAAGTACAGACTGTCAGAACAAAAGTTTTCCTATACGACAGTATATTAACTGTAATTCCCAGTATGTTATTTATGTTGTCTCCTGCTCCTCATTTCATGTGCAGTACGAAGGCTGCACGACCAGGCCCTTGAGGGTTAGAATTTCCTGCACTACAGGAGATTGCTCAAAATCAATGACAATATCAATGACAATATGTTGATTTTTTTCAAACATGCGATCTTTCTTGTATAACCAGTTCCCCACCGCTGTATCGTGTATCTACGCCCCTGTGAACTTCACTTCAGCAACACTGGCGTAGATACACGTACCTCAGCGTTTACAGCAACGAGTGCCCCCCTGTGGCCCGCCGCGGCTACTGCGACCCCTCGCGTGTATCGTAACTCCCCGTGGCAGATTACTGATCAGTGTTCACTGATCACTGTCCCAGCCAGGGCCGTGCAGAGGGTCCTTAAGTGAGGGGGTGTTCAAATTTAAAAAAGGGGCTTTCACCCCCGTTATCCCAAAATGCACAGTAGTACCCACAAGTGGTGGAGGACCTTCCCCACAACCCCCTTTTCCTGCAGTGACATGTGACCTTCACCGCTTTCCCCTTCCTACTCTCCAACTTTCCCTAACCAGCCCCCTGAGCCCCTCAGCTTGACACATACATTTAGTCACAGGAGTGCTGACTGCATTCAATGTTGTGGAGACAGTTGGACCTGTCACCGGTGGCCTCAAGGTCCCTCCTCCTTGTTTCTGGCTAGTGGGTATTAGTTGCCATGTGGGTTCTGGGTGCAGGTACAGGGTGTCATGTGGGTTCTGGCTATGGGTGGGTATCGAGTGCCATGCGGGTGTTGATTGCAGGTACTTAGTGCCATGTGAGATCTGGGTGCATGTACTGGATGTCATGTGGGTGTTGGGTGCAGGTACTGGATGTGACATGGGTGCGAATACTTAGTGACATGCCTGTACTGGGTGCTGGCTATGGGTGGGCATTGGGTGTCATGTAGGTTTTAAGTGCAGGTACTTTGGGTGTGTGTACTGGTTGAATGTGTGCTTGGTGCAGATAGTGGGTGCCATGTGGAGGTTGTGTGCAGGTGTGCGTACTGGATGCAATGTCAGGCCTGGGTGCAGGTACTTGGTGTCATGTGAGTGTGAGTACTGGGTGCCAGCTTTGGGAGAAAGGGGTGTGGGTGGATGTTGGGAGAAGTAGAGGTCAGTGTGGGTGCTCCAGGATGGGGAAGTCATTGGGGTGCTGGGGAAGGAAGAGGTCACTATGAGTGCTGCTGGGGACAGGAAGGGTGCCGGTGGGGGAGGGAAAGGTCAATGTGGGTGCTGGGAGAGGGAGAGGTCAGTGTGGGCGGGGCTTCCTTTTTTGCAGCCAAAAGGGCCTTTTTATGGGAGCTTAAAAAGGGGGGGGTGCTTTGGCACCCAGAGCCCCCCCTCTGAATGTTCCTGGTCCTAGCAGTGAATCATCTTCTGACATCAATGAGATGCCATTGTTCACATCTCTTCGTCATTACTTTCTGTGTGCCGTTCAGCACACAAGATAGTATGGGAACATCTAGTGGGCAAAAATAAAAATACACCTACAGATGTTAATTAATAAAAATAATTCCCAATTTTAACCCCTTATTTCCATCTCCTGTTTGTATAACTATAGTTATTGGTATTGCTATTGTTAAAAAAAAAAAAGTGACAGCATAAAAAAAAAATCATAAATAGTTACCTTAGAGACTCAGCTTTTTGAATATGTATGTCATTAGGTTATATCACTATTACTTTTGCTAATGATGGCTAATAAATGATGATCTCGTATAAAGAAACGCAAATGGAAAAAATACACCTTTATTTACAGATAAAATATTGTCGTGATACATTGTACTAGGGACACAATTTAAACGTAATAAAATGGATATTTTATTTTAACCCTCCTGGCGGTATGAAAAATTCCGCCAGGAGGCAGCGCGACAGTTTTTTTTTTTTTTTTAAATCATGTAGCGAGCCCAGGGCTCGCTACATGATAGCCGCTGCTCAGCGGCATCCCCCCGCCCTCTTCGATCGCCTTCGGCGATCTCCGATCAGGAAATCCCGTTTAAAGAAGCCATGGCGACGGGGCGGGATGACGTCATCGATGTCAGCGACGTCGTGACGTCATTGGGAGTCCCGATCCACCCCTCGGCGCTGCCTGGCACTGATTGGCCAGGCAGCGCACGGGGTCTGGGGGGGGGGGGGCGCGCGCCGCAACGGATAGCGGCGATCGGGGCGGGGCGGCAGCGATCAGTGGTTACCGCCAGGAAGGTTAAAACTATAATGGCTGAAAACTGAGAAATATATTTTTTTTTTATTACTCCCTTTAAAATGCAGCTAAAATAAAATAATTCTTAGCAAAAAGTACCACCCAAAGAAAGCCTACTTTGTGGCAATAAAAATGATGTATAGCTAATGTCAGTGTCATAAGTGGCGAATTAATGTGAGGTGAGTGATATGTGAAAATAGTTCTGGTTTTTAAGTGGAAATTACCTGTGGTGGCCTGTGGTGGGGAAGTGGTTAAACATGTAGGGGCATGTTTATCTCCTAGGTAATATTTTTAAACTTGTCAATAAAATGCATTTTAACCTGTCAGCAAGCAAGAAAATACTCAAAATAATTTTGATAGTACTTTTTAACCTACTTTTTGGTACTTTTTTAGTTGAAAAGTGCTGAAAAGTTATTTTAAATTGAAGATGAAAACTTATCTCCTAGGAGAAAACTCAGGTGAAAAAGGCAATTGCATATTGGCCCTAGAGAGAATTAAACGTCCAATTCCTGGGGGTGATTTATATCACAAATTACCTGTCTGTGAAGTGCCTTGGCTTTTCCATTCCATAAAATGAGCTTTATTGTGCTCGGCTCATTGATATACAAAAATCTTCATGCAAAGTTTTTTATATAAAATGCACATACCCATTTGGAGCATGGATTAGATTGTGGAGCATAGTGGTGGCCGCGGCCTGCCTAACGACCGTTTCACTAGGTTTAGCATCTTCAGAGGCGTGTGCGGCCACACACGCCTCTGAAGACACCAAACCTAGCAAAACGGTCGTTAGGCAGGCCGCAGCCACCACTATGCCCCACAACCTAATCCACGCTCCAAATGGGTATGTGCGTTTTATATAAGGAACTTTGTATGAAGAGATTTGTATATCAAATGTGAATGCAGTGCCAGACTTTATGTTCTTCACATTTTGCTTATGGACATTGATCTACTATTTCTAGTCTAGAGCACGCATTCATCTTTCCATACCAATACCCAAGGAATCGAAGTACGGAGGTTGTATTTATACTTTGCACGCTGCTGTAGTGCCTGCCACTGTTGTTTCTCCTTCGTTGCTATGCCTTCCTTGACTTTTCCACCTAGGTACCCGTATGTCCAATGGTTTATGCTTGTATTTATATTTCCTTCCCCCTCTCTTACATATTTTTTTGTTTGGAATGTTAACTGCTTTCCCTTGCTTAGTTTGGGAAGGGCTCATTTCCTGTGGGTGGGGTTTTTACGTTTGTATATACAGTATACCTTCTCTGTTCATACCTGTGTAGCCTATGAGTAAGGACACATTGTTGTCTGCAATGCATCAGCCACTTTGTCTATTCTGTTTTGCTTACAAATAAAAGTAGAAGTTTTATTGGAGCCTTTGGAGAGTTGTGGATTTGTTCTGACAGTCTGTGATGATTTTGCAAATTGCTGGACAGTGTGTGAGCAGGCAATAGATCCTTCTCTGATCAGATTTGATCAGAGAGGGATCTATCTAATTGTTGATCTGGCCATACATTGACTGAGGCGGTGAGGGACTGAACGGCATGTAGGGGGCTGGAGGAAGCCCCAGGTAAGTATAAATGCTGGGATAGTATCATCTCAGGTTTCCTTTAAGTGTGTGAATTCTAAACAGCAACTGTGACAGTCTGACGCAATCTGAAAAATTAAGCCATTTAAAACATAAGACTTCGTATCATGTTACTAACCCATACTACACAAAGAATTATTTATATCATATCTATATCAAGTTTATTTTCACTTCATTTGCACTTTAAGTGGAATGAATGGCATTTTTTTAATAAAGGTACTATCTGCAGTACAAAAATACATTTTATTTTAGTTATTTATTTTTCCATTTCTGTAAACATGAAATATTTCCTATACATATTTTGTGTGCTAAGTGGCCCCAGCAGATGGAGATGCAACAAATGAAGACCGACGAGCCCAGCAGCATTGACTTCCTTCTCTCTTCCCTTCTGATTTCAGCTCAGTCAGCTGACAGACAGACCTGCTTATGTCAGAACAGCTTTATAATTTTATAAGCTTTTGAATAAGACTTAAATGCCTTTGGCTCTTATTTGATCGATTAATGCTTGCTAGGCTAAGTTACAAATGAGAGGTGAATCTGGGCCATTTAAGGATGAATCTCAATATGTACGTAGTTTAATGATTACATAAGCTGAGTTTCCACGATTAACACTAGTATAAATGACTTCATTGTACCTGTTTGCTTTTAAGGAACACACGGCCTCTATTAAGAGCTGACTACATGTTATTCAGAAAAACCTAATTATTTCAGTTACAGAACTACAGTCAATTATCTGTGCTGCAGATATAACAGCAAACAAAGAAGAAGAAAAGGGATAAAAACAACTTATGAAAGCGATAATGCTTTACTTCCCCCTCAAGTCTAATATGATGTGCATCATTTCATAAACGTTAACATGCCCTTTAAAATAGTTATTTTTTTTTTTTTTACGTTTCCTTCTCTTTTGTCAGTTAAAGATAGATGAGAAGAGTTTTTAAAGTGGATACTTTAAAAACTCTTCTCATCTATCTTTAACTGACAAAAGAGAAGGAAACGTAAAATAAAAATAACTATTTTAAAGGGCATGTTAACGTTTATGAAATGATGCACATCATATTAGATTAGAGATAAACTTTTACTCATTGCATAATTGTGTTCCTTTCATATAGTTTATAGGGCATTCCTCAAGCCAAATACTTTTTTGTTTTGTTTTAATACTCTAATTCCCTATAAACTAAACAAGCCTCGCCCACAGCTTTTCAGAGTGCCTTGGCATTTTCAGACAGTAGCAAGGGCGTATGGGAGCTCAGTCTGGGCAAGAGGAGGGGGAGGTGTTACTAACCAGAGATTTCAGAGGCAGAGGGGAGGAGGGAGGAGGAGAGGGGACTGAATGTACACACAGGCAAGCTGATACCATCTCCAGCCCTCAACCTGTGACAATGTGACAAACAGAACATGGCTGACCTTATTGTATCACAGGAATAAATAATCATAAAATGTTGAAGCTGTTTGCAGCTAGATATGCTGTGTAAACTTTAGATAAGATATATAGACAAGTTACTTGTTATAGTTTTCCATCTCATATCCGCTTTAAGCTGAAATATTTGTATGCTGTAGAAGTAAAGTCTTATTTATCATGATCCTGTACAAGCTATTTTCTTATCTAGTGCTTCTATATCTCATTAAAACCAGAATCATAAGTGACTTTGCCTCCCATGGCTGGGATATGTACTGATACAATGTGAAGCAGAAATAGGATCCACCGGTCTCAAAGGGCTCTTTTGACTTTTTATTATTTTAATGAAAGCATCTTGTTTATCCATGCTGCATTACTCTGACAGCTGCTAAGTTGAATACTTTTCCTTTGCTGAGCTGCTTTTTTTTTACCTCCTTTCTTATTTTTCCATGCTGGTGATACTAATATTTATGTTTTCAATTCTTTCCCTCCTCTTTGGAGCCTTTGGTATCTCTCCCTCTTACTGGCTGAAGCTCTCCCCAGCCTCTTGACCCTGGTGGTACATTATAGCGCCATAGCCCAGTATTATGAATGCATTAAATCAGCCTCCAGTTTAGTGATAGGTCATGTGATCCATAACGGTGTTCTCTACATCTCAATGCAGCTGTATACTGTGTGCAAAATGCTGCTTACAGGAAGGAATCCAGCAAACAAAGGAGAACAGGAACATTATACACAGTTTTACAGTATAATTAGAATGAAATATATAGGGCCATATTTATAAAGCTGATGAAGAGCTCTTTGGCAGAAATGGGTCATTATTTTAGCAGAAATAATGCCAGTTTTCAGACACCTACATTTCTAAGGTGTTCAGATCACTTAATATGACTGGCACTTTTACAAGGGATCAACACTACACATTAGTCCAAATTCTGCTTTATGATCACTACTAGTGATGATTAGTGTTGGGCGAACATCTAGATGTTCGGGTTCGGGCCGAACAGGCCGAACATGGCCGCGATGTTCGGGTGTTCGACCCGAACTTCGAACATAATGGAAGTCAATGGGGACCCGAACTTTCGTGCTTTGTAAAGCTTCCTTACATGCTACATACCCCAAATTAGCAGGGTATGTGCACCTTGGGAGTGGGTACAAGAGGAAAAAAAATATTTGAAAAAGAGCTTATAGTGTTTGAGAAAATTGATTGTAAAGTTTCAAAGGAAAAACTGTCTTTTAAATGTGGAAAATGTCATGTTTCTTTGGACAGGTAACATGCTTTTTGTCGCCATGCAGTCATAAATGTAATACAGAGAAGAGGTTCCAGGAAAAGGGACCGGTAACGGTAACCCAGCAGCAGCAGCACACGTGATGGAACAGGAGCAGGCGCAGGAGGAGAAGGCCATGCTTTTTGAGACACAACAACCCAGGCCTTGCATGAGGACAAGAAGCGTGCGGATAGCATGCTTTTTACCGCCATGCAGTCATAAATGTAATAAAGATAAGAGGTTCAATAAACAGGGACCGGGCGTCAACGCTAACCCAGCAGCAGCAGACGTGATGGAACAGGAGGAGGCGCAGGAGGAGAAGGCCACGCTTTCAGGTGCAACTCAGGCCTTGCATGAGGACAAAAAAATGTGTGCGCAAAGCAATGCAATGAGTAGTTTTCAGGACACAATGGGCTATTCGGAGGAGCTATTCCCACCCCCACAATCTTCTACCTGTGAAAGGTCAATGGAACAGCCACAAATGTTGTGCCCGGATTCACAACCTTTTTCTGTGGAAAATGCACCTCGCACTGAAATGCAAGGCGAGGCCGAGGATGAACATGACGTCAACAACTCAACATGACGCAAAATGGGGGCGGAACAGAAAGCTGCTTTCAATGTTTTGAAGGCCTTAATTGCCTCCGGTGGCCAGTTAGATGCATCATTCATCACACCCAAATCCCAGAGCAATGTGTGCAGGAATTTGAATCTCAGGAGGTGTACCGAGATCATCTGGACAAGTGACCAAGTGACAAAGTGACCAGTGACAAAGTGACAAAGTGACAAAATGACAAAGTGACAAAATGACAAAGTGAGAAGTGACAAGTGACAAAGTGACAAGTGACAAAATGACAAAGTGACAAGTGACAAAGTGAGAAGTGACAAGTGACAAAATGACAAAGTGACAAGTGACAAAGTGAGAAGTGACAAGTGACAAAGTGACAAGTGACAAAATGACAAAGTGACAAGTGACAAAGTGACCAGTGACAAAGTGACAACTGACAAAGTGACAAAATGACAAAGTGACAAAGTGACCAGTGACAAAGTGACAACTGAGAGGTTGTTCTGGGGAGCTCCACTGCACTCAGTCGCATATGAGGAGAGGTCTCGTCGGGACTGCTGATCCTCCTCAGCTTGCTCAAAGCCTTGAGGGTTCCTGAAGATCCTCTGCTTGGAGTTCGCCGGGGTTCAGCTTGGTGTCGGGGTCGGCGGCGTCCTCCTCACTCCAACGTGGCAGATCTTCTGTTGAAGGAAAAAAAAACAAACATTGTTAAAAGTCCAGTACCGCTTCTGAAGGACTCACCAAGAGATGCAGGAGCGCTTCAATCTAGCGCACCATCGCTCGCTGGGTGATGTCCCTGCCTACGCGCTGGAATTCTACGCTGCACATGCTAGCACGCTTTTGCGCAGTGCCGAGGCGCATTCCAGCAGCTAGTAGCTACCAAGCTTCTGTGGATCTGATTGGGCCACCATGTTGGATCTCTGCCAAGTCCTCCAAAATTTTGAGCAATCCACGTTGCGTGACTGAGCAGTGACAACTCTACAGTCAGCATTACAATACCACTGCTGTGTTTACTGAAGAAATCAATGTTGAAGATGGAAACCGCTGGCATGATGCAAGTGGGGGATTCTGAAGATGAAAACGATCAGCGTGATGATACCAACATCAGGCAACCTGCCTCAGGAAACGCTGGTCCCAGCTATGACAAAGAACAGGACGAGGAACAGCTGGAGTTGGAGCAGGAATTGGATGCCCCCACTGCCGAGGGACAGAGCGGTGCACGTTGGACTTCCACAATTTAGCGGGAAAGGACAGCAGAAGAGGAAGAAAGTGATGCTGGTGACGAATATGGTGCATCACAACAATCACAACGCTTACAAGAACATGAAGATAGAGGAGTCTGGCAGGACTCTCTGGCACACATGGCTCAATTCATGCTAGACTGCATTGAACGCGGCCCGCGCATTATTCACTATTCATTATTATTCATTATTCTGGAATCTGGACAACACCAATTACTGGGTTTATACCCAGTTTATACAAACACAATGTTAAAAAACTGATTGAAGAAAGTGTCAGACAGGTCAAAAATGGAACAATTCCAGCAGGCCCTTGAGGATGGAGACTTTAGAGAGGAGATTGACATCCTCCTCCTTCTCTAGCCAGTTGTACGCCGACAGACTGACTTCAGCAAACCCAGGAGGACCAGGAGGGCAGCAAAGAACACAAGCTGCTGCTAGTGCCCAAAAGGGAATGGTATTGGCAGTGTCCTTGGAGTGGGAACATTTTCTGACACCCATGCAGCAGCCCACAGAACAGCAATCGGGCAGTTCCACGTCCTCCAACACCAATCGCCTAGAGAAGATGGTCAAGGTCCAGGACTACATGTCAGATGGCGTAGCTGTGTTGAACAATCCATCTGCAGACAGAAGGTGAGTGTGACAGGCAGCACAGAAGGACCATGGCAACTCACTCATAGTACCACAGTTTGATAGTGCTGCCCAAAAAATTATATGGATCCGTGGACCCGGGCACTGCAGGCAGTACTGGGAAGTGGGAACGCAGATTTTAGTACCTAAACACACGATACAACATGTTTTCCGGGGTCGGACTCTGAGGCACATACAGATGGTCCCGATCATCATCCTCATCATACAACTCTTCTCCTGAGTCTGACCCACCCACCACCTCTGCCACCCCAACATCCCCAGACACAGACCCCTCATCGTCCTCAACATTAACTTGGGATGCTGGCCTGAGCCCGACCTCCTCCTCCACATCAGGCCCCATCATCTCCTCAATGGCAGCCCTCATTAATCGTTCTGGCGACGGACCGATGGACACAACATTCTCCTCCGGGGAGGGCTGCTGCTGACCACTGGCTGCTGTAGTGGATGTCATAGCTTGCGTGGGGCGTTGGCTGTTGCTGTTGTTGGGAGTGCTGCTCACAGCGGAGGTCTCTGAGGAACTCATGGTGAGCTCATATAGTGGTTGGCGGTGAGTGGAGTATTACTGATCCCAGCAATATACACACTGACTGGCAGAGTACGCAATGCTATATAGTCTGGCTGAGCGGTGTACACAGAGTGGCAGTACACACAATGCTATATAGTCTGGCTGAGCCGTGTACACAGAGTGGCAGTAAACACAATGCTATATATAGCGTGGCTGAGCGAGGTACACAGTGGCAGTACACACAATGCTATATAGTCAGGCTAAGCCGTGTACACAGAGTGTCAGAAAACACAATGCTATATATAGCGTGGCTGAGCGAGGTGCACAGTGGCAGTACACACAATGCTATATAGCCAGGCTAAGCCGTGTACACAGAGTGTCAGAAAACACAATGCTATATATAGCGTGGCTGAGCAAGGTGCACAGTGGCAGTACACACAATGCTATATATAGCGTGGCTGAGCGAGGTGCACAGTGGCAGTACACACAATGCTATATATAGCGTGGCTGAGCGAGGTGCACAGTGGCAGTACACACAATGCTATATTAGTCAGGCTAAGCCGTGTACACAGAGTGTCAGAAAACACAATGCTATATATATAGCGTGGCTGAGCGAGGTGCACAGTGGCAGTACACACAATGCTATATATAGCGTGGCTGAGCGAGGTGCACAGTGGCAGTACACACAATGCTATATATAGCATGGCTGAGCGAGGTGCACAGTGGCAGTACACACAATGCTATATATAGCGTGGCTGAGCGAGGTGCACAGTGGCAGTACACACAATGCTATATTAGTCAGGCTAAGCCGTGTACACAGAGTGTCAGAAAACACAATGCTATATATATAGCGTGGCTGAGCGAGGTGCACAGTGGCAGTACACACAATGCTATATATAGCGTGGCTGAGCGAGGTGCACAGTGGCAGTACACACAATGCTATATATAGCGTGGCTGAGCGAGGTGCACAGTGGCAGTACACACAATGCTATATTAGTCAGGCTAAGCCGTGTACACAGAGTGTCAGAAAACACAATGCTATATATGTAGCGTGGCTGAGCGAGGTACACAGTGGCAGTAAACAATGCTATATATAGTGTGGCTGAGCGAGCGGTGTACTACTGTTCCCAGCAGCGACACACAATGACTGGGGGGGACCCTGGCTAGCGTGGCTGGAGAGCGAACTACCCTGCCTGCCTACCCAAAGCTAAACCCACAGACAAATGGCGGAGATATGACGTGGTTCGGGTATTTATTTACCCGAACCACGTGACCGTTCGGCCAATCAGAGCGCGTTCGGGCCCGAACCAAGTGACCCGTTCGGCCAATCACAGCGCTAGCCGAACGTTCGGGGAACGTTCGGCCATGCGCTCTTAGTTCGGCCATGTGGCCGAACGGTTTGGCCGAGCACCGTCAGGTGTTCGGCCGAACTCGAACATCACCCGAACAGGGTGATGTTCTGCAGAACCCGAACAGTGGCGAACACTGTTCGCCCAACACTAGTGATGATGAGAAAATATGGCCAATTACCTTCTGCCATAATTTCCCTACAGATGAGAATATTCACCAAAATCTATGGGCACGAGCAAACGTGAGATAACATACAGGCATGAGAAAACACATTTTCACACAGATGACAATAGTGTATGCACAAACAATTTTGGGCATGTATTTAATAACATGTTTTCACAAACACATTTAAGTTCTCATTTTTGCAAAAATCTTATCTAAATTTTAATGGTAAATCACTTTGGTAAAAATTCAAGCTCACTCCTGATCACCACTTTTGTGCCCATCAACATATTTATCAAGAGGTGATTCTCAAGAGTTGATCCGTTTGATCACTTCCTTATCATTTGCAAATAGATTCTGGCACTAAAAAATAGAGGAAAGTGGTGTTTGAGTCAAAACACCAATCTAACTTCAACAAGTAAAAAGTAGGGGTTAGTGTGAGAGATCGCGGAAAAGCCGCCGCATGTGCTACTGAGGAGGCCGCTGATTCCGCATCCAGTGCGGCGGTTTGCACGCGGAAGCGTGTGTCTGGTAGCAGGGCAGAACGCGGAAAAGCCGCCGCATGCAACAACAGTAAGGCGGCTGGTTCCGCGTCCAGCGCGGCGGTTTGCACGCAGCAGCGTGTGTCTGGTGTTGCTGAGTCTGTTAGTGCACATAGGCTTAGGAATACACGCGCGCGCGCTGAGAGGCAGAATTCTTATACTAAGCAGGAAGAGTCAGCTGACCACGCCGATCAGCTGACTCCAGAGCAGGATACTATTGGTTGAGCAATTAGGGGTGGTGCTGGAGAGCACTACTCCATATATAGTTTCTGCTGGTCACTTGCAAGTTGTCTGCCGTTACGATCACTACGTGGAAGCACTCAGACCTAGTCAGATCCTTCAGTGTGTTTGAACCAGGTGGACCTGGGAATTCACACTTAGCCAGATTATTTGAATTGTATTCTGTTTATGCTAAAGCTAGTTCCAGGGTGTAGAGACCAAGGACCTCACACCCAGCTTAGGGAACTGTGTTATCATCTGTGTTATACCTTCAGACTAGTTCCAGGGTGTAGAGACCAAGGACCTCACACCCAGCTTAGGGAACTGTACTACCATCTGTGTTATATTTCAGACTAGTTCCAGGGTGCTGAGACCACGGACCTCGCACCCAGTCTAGGGAACTGTATTTTCATATGTGTATACTTCAGACTAATTCCGGGGTGCTGAGACCAAGGACCTCGCACCCAGAATAGGCATTGTTTGTTATATGTTATGACTTACAGCTTTTCCAACTACTCCTCTGTCTTCTGATTCGGTACCTCGCATATCTGATATTCCGTTTCCAGACCCTGCTTGCCTTGGATACCGAATCAGCCTTCTGTCTTTGTACTTTATCTGTCAGTGTGTTGCCGACCAGGCGAGGCCGACCTTGAGAGCTATCTCTCCTGTTAAGAGATAGTCTCCAGACCAGATAGTGACATCCACCGTTAGGTGTCACTCACTCTCTGGCCTTCCCTATCCTTAGCCTGACTCCTCCCCTTGAGGAGCTCCAGGCTGCTCGAAGGTTCCTGTGCTCTCAGAGCAGTGTCTCTTTACTGTCAATGGTCACCTGCTCGGCAGGTGCATTACTCAAAGTATTACTGCTACACCAAACACTCACTTACCTATAGGTGTCCAGAGGTTAGCAATATATCTGTATTATCGGTGATTCTGCAGATCATCAATAATCAGGTATATATCTGCAGTCTTGGTGATACTGCAGATCACCAATAATCAGATTTTCTCTGTGTGCTGACACCAATCGTTACAGTTAGCAGCTGCAAGTCATGAAGTGAAATGTAAAGGTGTGACGTAAATGGAATTTCGTATCAGAACTTTACGGTAGATGACCAAGCTAGAGATCATCTGAGATCATCAGAGGTGAAGTGGTTAAAGTTAAAACAGCTGCTGTTTTGTTTGTTTTGCAGCTGAATGAAGCATTTTACATCACACTTCCATGGCTGCTGTTTAGAATTCAGTATTTAAATTCATCCCATAAATTGACTGAATATAAGACTCCAGGAAAGTTCTATTTACTATTAGTACTACATATTCCATTATCTCATAAGTTTATTTTCAGCTCAGGTTTGTGTTAAATATAAAAAATTATTTGTAAAAAAGTACAGAGAAAGAACTTGCGATTTAATAGCTGATTGGTAGTTCTTTATGAATAGGTCCCATAGTGGTTCTTATTTCAATTTGCAATTTTAAAAAGTACCACATTTTAAATATTTAGGGTCTTGTTTCAAAAAAAAAAAGTCTCCACTTTTTGGTCTCCATTTTGAAATGCAAAACTACACCTTCAGGTTTTGTTCCCTGGCAATCAGCTTTTCAGAAGCAGAGGATTGCAGTAGAGTAATTCCCATCAAGTGGTGATCAGAAGTCCCATTCACTTGCATTAGAAGGTGGCAAATTATTACTTTTGAAACCACTACTTCTTCCCATGTACCATTATTAGCAAAGTGACAAACAAATACGGCTGCACTCCACTTTTTTCCTAGTGGTGATCTCCATGAGTTTGATAGCGGTGACCTCAGTGGTGTCATTATTTGAAGTCACTTTTAGGTACAGAGCCCAGAAGATTACTAAAGTTCATTGAACTACAAGATAAAAATGCCTGTTCACAGAATGAGGATTAAAGAAAAATTATTATTATTATTATTATTATTATTATTATTATATGACAGTTGCCTGTTTTAGTCCTTTTAGTTAGCCAAAAATGGTGTTATCCTTATTCAAAATTTTGTACATTAACTGATGGCTAGCACGGTCCATTGCTCTAAATAACTTGCTCAGTGCTGAAGATTTTCTTTTAGTTTGAGAACTGAATCCCCTAGAGGAAAAAGAAAGAGAAAAAGGCTAAAAAAAAAAAAAAGCGTGAAACTGCATTGCAGTACCTTGATTATATTGGCATTTCTGTGTTCTGCTAGAAAGCTATGAATCTATCTCATGCATTGTTTTCAGACATTTTAGAGACGATATTAAAGCCAAATGCCTACTATATGGAAATGATCAGCACTGTGTATATCTTGGAAAATAAATCTGCGATTTACTATGCACACTTTGGGGTTAGAACACTTGAGAGCTTATGCAATTCAGTAAATATGGGCTGAATTATTACAACGTGTCTGTTTGGCAGCTACAGCTCTTGCCTGGGTATTCTAATAACTTCATATGCATGCTGAAAGGCTAGTGACAGTTGCTAGTGACAGTGGCAGCTGGCATATGAAAGTTACAAGTTCACTTATATTGACAAGCTTATGAATTAGTTGACGTACCTGAATGTCATTACACGGGAGTATAAATAAACAGATGTGTCACCAAGAATGGTAAATGGTATGACCATTGTGTGCCATTCACCGGGGACAAGACTGCAGATCAGGAAAGTCTGGAGCACCTGATGTGCATACTTGCTCCAGGTGAGTAATAAATACTATAACCAAAAACTATAAAAATTAAAGCAAGGCAGATCTCCATATTTCATTCTTTCATTAAATGTATACTCTTATAATTACCAGTTTATCTGTATAGTTGTGGTTACAGCTTCAGGAAGGACCTTGTCCGAAACAGCGTTTGTCGCTGCTATGGCTATCCCTTTGTTATTTTAATCAATAAAAGAGCTATACATCATTGACGTGGTGCTGTGGATTCTTCGTGTTGAATGTGTACAAGCAGCAAATGTAGCAAGGATAGTTCCTCCATGTGCAGCAACTTCCAGTTAATTGGAATTAGGGCAACCGGAAGTCTTATCTAACTGGCATGCCTGAGGGATACTGGGGACTTTGTTTTTGGCGGATTTGAATACTTACCAAGCCTCCAGTGATGTCTAGCAGACTGCTTGCAGCTCCTAGTGGCTCCCGGCACCCATGCATGCAAGTTGGCGTGTGTGATGATTTGCTCAGCTGCCTGTGCAGGCAGGCAGCCTTTTGACCATTGTGTAGGTTTGCATGCTGCAGGACTCTGGAAAGAAGAGCTTCTGTCAGTTTTGCAGCTTGTGCTTGCAGAGGAATTTGCATACGTTGTCATGCAAATTGCCTGGCCACATTCATTGGAGGCGTGTACTATAAGTACTATGTCTTTCCCACAATGCTTGGCTGGTCATAAGGAGTCTTCCTGTGAAACACTCGGGAGAGTGTCAGCCATGCTCTTGGTTTGAAGATCAGCTTAGAGTAATTCCTGGAAACTGTGCTAGGCAGATTCCCTAAGTACAGTTAGGATTGTTTATCTGTTTGTTTGTTCTGTTGCTGTTGTCCTGTCCCAGCGGTGGTCGACAGGAAATGGTTCTGATCTCTGTTCTTAGAGTATAGCTGGTGCAGCGGTTGCTACCAGCTATCTCTTCTGTTCTGTCTCCTGGGATCGCGCTAGCCACATTTTGCTAGCGCTGTGGATCCTTCTGTTCTGTCTCCTCGGATCGCGCTAGCTACTTTTCGCTAGCGCTGTGGATCCTTCTGTCCTGTCTCCTGGGATCGCGCTAGCCACTTTTTGCTAGTGCTGTGGATCCTTCTGTTCTGCTACTCTGTACCTGGATTGCACTCGCTTCTCGCTAGTGCTGTGGATCCTATCTCTCGCTTGTCCCTGTTTTCATGTGTCTGTCTTGTCTGCTACGGACGCTTGCTGGAGGCTCGGTGAGGAAACCGTTAAGCAAGCGTTCGCGTCCTCTGTTTCATGTTTGTTTGTCGATGGTTAGTTAGGCGTGCTTGTCTCTATTGTGCTTATCACGTGGAGACTGCGCATAACCGCGTGCACTGTTGCGAATGAGTGCGGTGTTCGCGGTTAGCTAGCGTTTGTTATTTTCCGTATCTCCTCATTGTATGATTTACTGTGCCTTTGCTACTCTCGTGCTCCACCTTGCTGTAGCCCTGTGTCACGTCTGGCGATCGCACCTCTCGCGATCGCGTTTCTGCTTCGTATCTGCTGTGGTGTGTGCACAGTCGCGGGTTGGCGACTAGTTTTATGCACACACAATCTGTCTCTGTGCTCACTCTCAATCGCTTCTCTTGCGATTACGGTTCTTCCCTTCGTACAATTCCTGTCTGGCGTGTGTGGTAGAGCAGAGGAGCTGTTCCTCTGCACTCCACAGCTCCACCTGCCGTCAGGAATTTCCCTCTGCAGGTGCATTGCACCTACTGCTGGGTTCCTGCAAATTTATACGCGTGTGGAGGAAATCCGCCGTGTCAGCGCACGTCTGGTGCGCTGACCACGGAGACGATTCCACATTCGTTACAGTATGACCAGCCCAACCAAAATTCCCAGGGCAGAGGGAACCTTCGATTTGTTTCAGATGTCATTGCCTGAGACAAAAGCGTATGTGGATCCCATTATAGGTAGGATCGCACGCTATATTAAAGCAGTTAAAAAATCTGTACTCGTTCCTGATCCCCACCCATATGGAGATTATTTAGACACCGGGTTGTTTGAACCACCATTCGCCTCATGGGAAATCAGGGCCTTGGTGGAAGAATTTGATTTTGATTGGAAAACCTTTTGCGATTTTTATATCGCAAAAAGCGCGGATGTCCTGAACGATTGTCTTGACTCTATGTACCTTTTGATTGATTCTGATGAATGTGATGAGTGTGTTGTGGATCTGGTGATGTTTGTATGGCAGACGATTTTGGATGAATTACACACACACCAATCAATTGATCCCAATAAAGAGGTAAAAGTTTCCCGTTCTGTTCCTGCTCCAGTTCCATCTGTAGACTGTGCGCACTATGATTGTTCATCCTTTGTTAAGTGTGCATGGGAACCCCCGTTTGAGAAATGGGAGATCGAGCTCCTGGTCTATGAATTGGAAGGTGATTGGAGATCGTTTTGCAATCATTACCTTTCTAAAAATGAAGCAGTTTTGTATGCGTGCATTGAGTCTGCGTGCACTTTAATCAAGACTGGTGAATGTATCTCTGACTTTGTGACTCCGCTGTTTGACGTGTGGAGAATGATTTTGGATGAACTACATGCGCTTCAATCTGCTAATTCTTGTAAAAACACATTGTCAACGGACGATTGTTCCAATCCTCTGGATTTAAAGAAAGTGAGTTCTGAATGCATTTCCTTTCCCAAAGCTACTGAGTGTTTGAAGCCTGAGTGCAAGTCGTTCAGAGCAGTTGCTTGTGTGGAAGTTGAACCAGTGCGGTCTGATGTCGCCACCGCACGTATGGCTGCTAAAGGTCTGTGTGGTCCTTTGTCTAAGAAAGACAGATATTTTCCCTCAGGTTCTCTGAGATCGTCCATTTATGAACCTACTATGGGGAAAATTCCTAAGTTATGCAACTTTACGAAAATTATTGATGTGTCTAATAAAATTTCTTCTGTTGTTGTCGCTATTTCTTCTGCAAATGAGTCTCTGTCTCACCCTGTGCACACCTGTAAGGGCCCGTTGCCTGATGATAGTTGCTCCAGTGTTTTGGTCCTAGATGCCTTGCAGTCTGCTCCGCAGATTGCGGAGGTTTGCGCTATGGAAGCGTCAGTTTCACAACCTAAAGTGAATTTTGATTCGCAGGTTTTGCGTTCTGACTCCTCGGATTCCACATTGTTAGCCGAATCTAAGAGTGAGACAGCGCTTCGGTTTTGCGAATCTGATGCTGAACCTTCTTTGCCTTATTCAGAGACGCTTTCTCTGAGCCTGCCCTGTACCATGAATAACAATGATGTCCAATCACACTGACATTTGGGAATCCCTTTCTTGCTTTGAAGAAAGTTCTGACTCTCCACCCTGTACTCTGGATGAGTCAATATTGCCTTGTACAATATCTCCTGCCCTGCCCCTAGAGGCTCGTCTAGGTATTGCTGCTATTTTTACCTGTCTTTCTGCAGTTTTGGAGTTGCAAGCTAGTTTGACTGCTACGCAGAATTCTGGGTGCAGCGAGATTAAAGTTAGGGAGTCAGTGTGTGGTCCAGTGAATATTCCTGTACGTTCCACTCATGATGATGAAATTCAGTCTCAGTTTATGGTGGAACCTTCCCTGGGACATCTGCCCTGTTCACAAAATAAAGTTCCAGTTTTGCCCTGTAACATGGATAGTACAGAATCCTTCTTAGAAAACTTGAAAAATTATGTTCCTGAGGTCTTGTTTGATGTTCTGGAGGTCTCCGAGTTCCTCCCAAAGGGTGCAGAACTTGTAGCAGATGTCTCCTGCCCCCCAAGTCCTTCTGAGGTGTTGCCCTCTTCCGTAGGCATTGCTGCCTTGCTGGCTACCTTTTCAGCTCTGGTGGAACTTCAGTCATATGTAGTCAATGATGATATTGCAGTCACAGAAATTTCCGAATTTGAATCCGAGTCTTCTTTTGAAAGTCCAGTGCTTGAGACCATTGCTCGTGATGATTATCTGCCCGGTCCTGGTTTTGGTTTCCTCGTGTCGGACTCTGAGGTTGGCAGTTCCCCAACATGTCCTGGGGTTTCTCCTGTGCTGGTGTACCCAAATGTGCTCTGTGACCCAGAAAGCCCAAGTGTGCCTCGGTTACCAGCATACTCAGATTCTTCCTCGGTGGAGACATGTTCTGATTTAGCCTGCCTGCTTGCATGCCCAGAAGTGGTCCCTGAAAGTGTTGATCTTGATGGGTGTCCTCGTAATTCTGAGTCTGGAATTGTCATTGGTTCCATAGGGGTTCTTGATAGTTTGCCATGTGAGCCTGGTGATTGTTCTGCCCTTTTAGGATCTCTGTGGAGGTTCAAAAGGTTCTGGGAGATTCCGGGAGAAGTTTTGCTTGGTACCCTGAATACAATCAACAGCGGCTTTTGTTTTGAAAGAGACACTTCGAACAGGTTTTGTGGCAGATTTGGTATTTTCGGACGCTCCTTGGAAGGTGGTGGGTATTGTCTGGAGGGTGTCGATGGCTTCTTCTCTGGTATCCACAGTCCTGATGGGTGTTACGCTGAGACTTGTAGTGCTGATGGGCATGTTTCGGTGGCTTCTGTTTCCGATTAGGTCGGTTTCGGGTGGACTGACTCTGGAATTGGACCTTGTCGGGCTGCCCCGACCTTCATGAGTCTTCAGTTTGAGTCTGTTGCTAATAGCAGTTTTGAGGGTCGTCTGGAATTCAACCCTGGAGGGGGGGGGGGGGGGTACTGTGATGATTTGCTCAGCTGCCTGTGCAGGCAGGCAGCCTTTTGACCATTGTGTAGGTTTGCATGCTGCAGGACTCTGGAAAGAAGAGCTTCTGTCAGTTTTGCAGCTTGTGCTTGCAGAGGAATTTGCATACGTTGTCATGCAAATTGCCTGGCCACATTCATTGGAGGCGTGTACTATAAGTACTATGTCTTTCCCACAATGCTTGGCTGGTCATAAGGAGTCTTCCTGTGAAACACTCGGGAGAGTGTCAGCCATGCTCTTGGTTTGAAGATCAGCTTAGAGTAATTTTCTGGAAACTGTGCTAGGCAGATTCCCTAAGTACAGTTAGGATTGTTTATCTGTTTGTTTGTTCTGTTGCTGTTGTCCTGTCCCAGCGGTGGTCGACAGGAAATGGTTCTGATCTCTGTTCTTGGAGTATAGCTGGTGCAGCGGTTGCTACCAGCTATCTCTTCTGTCCTGTCTCCTGGGATCGCGCTAGCCACTTTTTGCTAGTGCTGTGGATCCTTCTGTTCTGCTACTCTGTACCTGGATCGCACTCGCTTCTCGCTAGTGCTGTGGATCCTATCTCTCGCGTGTCCCTGTTTTCATGTGTCTGTCTTGTCTGCTACGGACGCTTGCTGGAGGCTCGGTGAGGTAACCATTAAGCAAGCGTTCGCGTCCTCTGTTTCATGTTTGTCTGTCGATGGTTAGTTAGGCGTGCTTGTCTCTATTGTGCTTATCACGTGGAGACCGTGCATAACCGCGTGCACTGTTGCGAATGAGTGCGGTGTTCGCAGTTAGCTAGCGTTTGTTATTTTCCGTATCTCCTCATTGTATGATTTACTGTGCCTTTGCTACTCTCGTGCTCCACCTTGCTGTAGCCTTGTGTCATGTCTGGCGATCGCACCTCTCGCGATCGCGTTCCTGCTTCGTATCTGCTGTGGTGTGTGCACAGTCGCGGGTTGGTGACTAGTTTTATGCACACACACACAATCCGTCTCTGTGCTCACTCTCAATCGCTTCTCTTGCGATTACGGTTCTTCCCTTCGTACAATTCCTGTCTGGCGTGTGTGGTAGAGCAGAGGAGCTGTTCCTCTGCACTCCACCTGCCGTCAGGAATTTTCCTCTGCAGGTGCATTGCACCTACTGCTGGGTTCCTGCAAATTTATACGCTTGTGGAGGAAATCCGCCGTGTCAGCGCACGTCTGGTGCGCTGACCATGGAGACGATTCCACATTCGTTACAGCGTGTCACCTGACCCAATGCATGCATGGGGAAAGCTGGAAAGCCGCTAGGTGCTGCTAGGAGCTGCAAGAAGGCTGCTAGATGTGGCTGGAGGCTTGGTAAGTATTTAGGGGTGGAGATTTGTGCTTTTTAGGGTGGTTGTTCAAGCAACCGGCAAGCGCATGTATCCGGCATCAGGCGATCCCTGCTGATGCCAAATTCTAAGGACTGTGCTGTATAAATAGAAATTTTATTCATGTAGTGCTAGTACTACACTACTGTTACTTTTGCTATACTGTGTTTTGCAGTGACCCTTTTTTTGAGTGATGTTAGTACGTTATAGAACAAACATTTGTGATTAATCATTGTTTATCCTTATTCATTCTTCTCTTTACAGGTAAAATGTGACCATTACTGGCCTTTCGACCAAGACTCTTTATATTATGGGGACCTCATCGTCCAGATGCTGTCAGAGTCTGTGCTACCTGAATGGACCATAAGAGAATTCAAGATCTGCAGTGTAAGAAGTTTCTGAGATTAAATAGGGTGCAAGTTTCCACTGCTTCTTCTCAGTCTCATTAATCAAGCACACAAAATCAATGCCAGAATATACGATATATAATTCTTATTTTTCAATACCTTTCAGTCATCTATCAAGATGATGTGTGCATTTGGCTCTTGGAAAGGAGGGCCCAATATTTAGTAAAAGGTCAGAACACTTCTTTTCTGAAATTTGGAATCCTCTCTAGGACTCACTAAAAAGGCTGAGCGATGGGGCGGCTGCCATGTCTGTGCTGTGACATTTATATATGACAGCACAAATTGCAGCTAAAAGAAAATGATGGCTGAGAAGTACACAGCTGCTCTATGAAGTGATAAAAAGCAGTATTCAAAGATAAGCAGTTGTGCAAGGATGTCATTTTTACTGTTCATGGAGAATGTTTTAAGTAATGTAGACTATCATACAGTGATTTGTTATTTACTTGGAGCAGAACTCTAGATCCAAAAATTAAATGCCCACCTTCCCAGGACTGCCAATATTGCCCGGTCCTCTACTTCTTTACTAACCAGATGTCTACATGTTAAAGTGACTGAATCTTTAAAGACAGCCACTACATCTGACCTCTTTTGATAATAGGCAGTATGGGAAGGTAAAGGGTGCATCTTTCAATTAACAGAACCTTCTTACTGTTTGCATTATTCCGGTGATCAGAAGCAGTGGGAGGGGAAATTGTTACAATGCAGCACACACTAGACCCATACACTGGCAAAGTAAATAAAATAAGGGCTGGGGACCATTGTGAACCTATTGGGGAGGTACCTATTTTGTTCCTTGCAGGTGCAGAGTTGTGCATCATAGCAGAATTTTCCTTAATGATGCTATACATAATACGCTGACATTCTGAAACTATACAGGTTTTTTAGTGTAAGAATTATTACTTTAGGCCCTGCAGTTTTAAGTTGAAACATCTGTTTTAGAGCTGCAGATATGTAGGAATCCATAACAATATAACAACACCTCTGCACTGACTTCCTGTTCAGGAAGTGAGTTCGTGAAGTTCCACTTCCTGTGAAGTACAGGTCTGTGGTAGGTTGTCTACAGCAGCATAGTAACTGACACAAGCTTATCCCTTGTTCACAAAAGAGAATATAAATGAGGTGTGAAGCTAAAGAAACAGGTGTATCTCTCGCTTGTCACTCCACTTTACCACCACTTTCAGCTGGGAAATATAGTGTGCACACTATTGTTCTTTCTACTTTGAGAGTCACGTGGTCACTCCTGATTGACCAACCCACCAACTAAATCTACAGCGTACAGGAAGCTAGCAGTTCTGCAGTTCCATGTTAGCAAAAGCAGACATACAGTACAAAAATACATACAGTACTACGGTTAAATGAGCAATTCAAGTTAAATCTAATATATCATATTGGACAGTACCAATAAAAAAAAAGCTATTAAAACCTTTTCTGGAAATGGCATTTGCAAAACATTAGTAACTATGTTCAAAACATAATAATGCAAATGTTATGCATATTCACTAACAAATAGTTTGTAAGAGATTTTCCCTCGTAGTAGTGTTACCATTAACAGGAAGTGAGTGAATCTCTCCAATGGTAGCACAAGCAGCAATAAAAACCTGATAAGGTTATAATGTCTTATTCACAGAACTGAAAATGATTTTTATTACTGTGTTGCCATTATAAAGGTGTACTAACTTCCTTTCATGTTACCGGCAAAAGGTAATGAAGGTTATCAGTAAAGTAAACAGCGAAACACACAAGAAAAAGCTTTTATGTGCAACATAAACATTTGTAATATTGTAGTGCGTGAAATCTGATACCAGAATAATTTCATATAACTCTGCTTCAATATTACTGCATGTCAGACTGCAGAGATTCACCTATGCCAGTGATCTGCAAACTTGAGTCTCCAGCTGTTAAGAAACTATAAGTCCCACAATGCATTGCAGGAGTCTGACAGCCACAGTCATAATTCATAAAGGCAAATGCATTGTGGAACTTGTAGTTTCTTAACAGCTGAAGAGCCAAGTTTGCAGATCACTGACCTAAGCAAATCCTATCCAAAGACATTACAAATGTAGCTAAAATCTACACACAATGAATTACAGCTTTTGCCTCTGATATGTAAAATAAAAAGTAGGAAAATGTTTACGCAGCTGCTTAGACATTATTTGTACATTGTCATTTTAGAACACTTGGTTTGATAATGTTCCTTTAACAAACAGTTCTGGCTGCCAGTTCTGCTTTAATCATCATTTTGCTAGGTATTCAGGTATAGTAAAAAAAAAAACAGGGTGTTAAATCTGAAAATAATCTAATAAAAAAAGTTTATTTTGTAAGCATTTCAATACAGCTCATTTGTGAGAGTACCTGAATTGATTCTTTTAAATTATATTTTTATGCCTATATCTATATCTATCAAAACAGTATTTATGATTACTAGTCTTTTACATTTTGTTTTTTTTGCATAAGAAACCCTCTAAAGTACAGAAGTCATTCATTGACATATGTTACAAAGTTCTCTCTGTACCTGCAGGAAGATCAGCTGGATGCTGCCAGACTGGTCCGTCATTTCCATTACACAGTTTGGCCTGATCACGGAGTCCCGGAAACCACTCAGTCTTTGATTCAGTTTGTGAGAACAGTCAGAGACTATATAAACAGGACGCCAGGAACTGGTCCTACCGCTGTTCATTGCAGGTATGGCTGAAACTTTTTAAATTATTAAACAACTGTTGCTTTATTTGGTTATTTTTTATTTATACAATGCTGACCTTTTCCGCAGCACTTTACAGAATATTATGTTTTGTCACTAACTGTCCCTTACAGTCGCTCATAATTTATAACTGCCATAGTCATATGTCCCTCATACACTTAAAGGACCACTATCGTGAAAAACTGTAAACTTTAAAATACATGTAAACACATAAAAATAAGAATCCTTTTTATTCCAAATTAACTACTTGCTGCATGCAGTATATTCACGGCCCTGCAAAATTGACAGGATGCACCAGGGCCGTGAATACAAGTCTGCAGCAGCATGCAGCCGATGCTCGCTCCCGTTAGCCCGTGCGCGCCGCCGCTACCACCGCTTAGAGGGGAAGTTATTGAACGGAACCACAGGTACGTTACTTTTGGTACTGAACTTTTTAAAAATGTATGTCAAGGCGGTATATTACTATTAATTTTTAATTTATGGGCTTGTAATTAATGATGGACGCAAACTTGAGAAAATGCACCTTTATTTCCAAATAAAATATTGGCACCATACATTGTACTAGGGAACTTTCTTAAAAGTTGCAATAACCAGGACAAACGGGCAAATAAAATGTGTGGCTTTTATCCACAGTAGGACGTTTTATTTTAACACTATAATGGCCAAAAACTGAAAAATAATGCATTTTTTGAATTTTTTTCTTATTATTCATGTTAAAATGCATTTAGGATAAAATAATTCTTGGCATACTGTACCTCCCAAAAAAAGGCTAATTGGTGGCGAGAAAAACAAGATATAGATCATTACGCTGTGATTAGTAGTAACTAAGTTATAGGCGAAAGAAAGAGAGGAGCGCTGACAGGTGAAAATTGCTCTGGTCCACAAGGGGAAAAAAATCAAGTGGTTAAAATGTGCCGTAAATGACTTTTCTACCATATTGCTGTCACTTACTGTAGGTAAGAGAAATTTGACAGAACCAACAGGTTTAGGATTACCCCATCTCCTCATAGGGGATTCTCAGCATGGTCTTTGATCTTCATGTCACATGACAGCTGAGTTCACTTCCTCCAGGTACAGCGATCGGCTCGGGACCGTGGTACACTGCGGCCCATCATAGTTACAGGGCCACAGATGCAACATAGATTCTATTTACTGTGGCTGGTTAAAGGAAAGTCAGAAATGTATGTTGCCAATATACTAAGAGCCTGACGTTCCTCTCCTTAAATCATCTGCAGTGTGCGCTATGGCCTGCAGAGCCTTTACTGCACAATGGCAACTTCTCCCAGAACCACACTGGCAGGGATCTTACTTGGTGCCTGAGTGTCAGTGATGTCTTTAGAACTGAACTTCAAACTGAACATAGGTACTTTCAACAAAAAATAGAAATCAATCCCAAACTGAAGCAACAATAAAGTATATATTGCTTAACATTATTGATCACATCCTCATTTAAAGACATTTAACCTTACTTAAATATAGGTATGCTAACAATTTAATATCCTGAAAGCAACATACATGGTATTGAAGTATGGTAAATAGTGAATGCCAGTTGCTGGAGGCGTCAGACTGGAGGACAATCACATAGCAGTTGATTTGTCTGTGAGTGTCATTGTGTCTTCATCAATATACTGTGTCTGACATCTGTCATTAAAACGGTGGCCTGACATATAAATGAACTGTACAAAGATGAAAGGAGCTGACAAGGAATCTTCAAGAGAAATGACTTGCAGGTTTCTCAGCTCAGCCTCCTTATTGAAACTTCTGTTAACACTTACTACACAGAACACATA
Organism: Hyperolius riggenbachi; assembly: GCF_040937935.1. NCBI lineage: Eukaryota > Metazoa > Chordata > Amphibia > Anura > Hyperoliidae > Hyperolius > Hyperolius riggenbachi. The sequence goes on from NC_090648.1 coordinate 312,047,281, forward strand.
CGAAATCAACTTTTGTTGAAAGAAAACAATTCAGGGCCACTATATGAATTTTGCAATAGTGCTCATATTGGTTAGAATCACTTTTGGGGTTCTACTGCATTGAGTCCCCACTAAAACTGAACAAAGCAATTCCCTCCTCTTCCTGCCAAATTCTGCTATGAAAGTGTTACTTACATGGGGCTACTCCCAGCCCCTACAAGTGTTTGTGTCATTTGCTGCAGTTCTGCTGTGGTTCAGTTTCTGCTTTTCCCCTGCGTAATGTTGAGCAACCCATCCTGCTTCTGCGCATGCAACAAATTGATTTTTTCGTGCATTTACTAATAAATTTATGAAATCAAAGGTTAACTAGGACTTTAAAGCAGTATTGTCACCATAAAAATCAAATTTCAACAGCAACTGGTCTGAGTGTATTAAGTGATAAAGATGCTAGTCCTGCATTCAAAACTTGCAAAACTGTTTCTGCTGTTATGATTTGTAGTTATCACATACTTTAGAAGCACTGGCCCTAGTGCCAAAGAGTTGAATGCTGGGAGTTCTTTTTATCTATAATATATTCCTCCTCTTCCATTTATTTCTCTGCCTAGCTGCTTATCAGAAACACGCTCTGATTACTTGTGTTTACAAGCAAGCCTGAGGTGACTCAGTGATTGAATGTGTAAATAAAAAGACAGTTCAGTTGTTAGTATACACCTCAGTGGGAGTGTCCGAAAACTCTGGGAGGAGGGCAGCTAATGAATACACAATTAGCAAGAGAAGGGAGGGGGGAAAACAAGAGTCAGGGAGGATATGATGTCAGCATTAGCTTGGCAATATGGCCACTGCCTAGAATAGGATTTTCTGCTTTTCCTTTATAAAATTCACAGGAATCATTACGTGGATAGCACAATACATCTGTTATGTAAGTAGAAGTAGTATTTATTTACTTATATATGTGTTTTTTTATTTCTAGGTTAGCATGGGTGTCGCTTGTTCTTTAAGCATTGTCCTGTTCTGCAAAGTAAAACATCTCATAGCATGTTGCATAGAGGTGCATTGCATGTATACTATAAGAGCTTATTATACTACACAAATGTAATTGATTCCAGAGTTTCTTGCATCCATAAGTACTATTCTAAGTGAGGTCTCATGTTTATTCCTATGTTTACAGTGCTGGTGTTGGCAGAACAGGGACATTTATTGCTCTGGACAGGCTTCTTCAGCAAGTGGATACAAAAGATTCAGTGGACATTTATGGAGCAGTGTATGATCTCCGGCTTCACCGTGTTCATATGGTGCAGACAGAGGTAAGCACAACAGATCATAGGAAGGCGTCATGTGCAAAATATATACAAACTGTAGAAAGAGCTTCCTCTATTATTTCTTATCTCCCAGTGCACTCTGGGACACCAACCGTTGTTTCTGTTCACTTGGGAACCACACAACAAAACATTCCATAGTGATGCACCTTGCCAGCACTGAAGATGTTGCTACATGTAATAAACTTAAAGAGAAACTTCAGCCTAAACAAACATACTGTCATTAAGTTACGTTAGTTATGTTAATTGAAATAGCTAAGTAATATGATCTCTTACCTACCCTGTTTTAAAAGAAAAGGCAAATGTTTGTGATTTCATGGGGGCAGCCATCTTTTTGGTTGAAAGGAAGTGACAGGGAGCACAAGACACGGTTCAGTCTGTCTTGTGTCTTCCTGATAACCCGTCCCAGCTGCACACGCTAGGCTTCAAATCTCAAATTCAAAATAAATTTTCAAAAATTGCGCCAAAACCGCAGAACGAGAACCACATCTTCAATAATCCCATTATGCTTTGCAAAGCATTAGGGGAATAATGCCCAGGCAGTTTTCTTCTGTGCAGATAAAAATGAGGTTTGGGTAAGAAAAATAAAGTTCTGATGCTGTGAAACTGTTATAGAAACACCAAGCCTTTTCAGTGCTGCTGAGTAGATTTTTAGTCTGGAGGTTCACTTTGAGAATGTAAATCAGATTTAAGCTCAGCACACACCATACAATCTTGGTTGTACAGATTTACCAAATCTATGTAGTATAAGGGCCAACAGATTGAAAATACCTTGAATGATTGATTGGATAAGCTCTTATACTACATGAAAGTGGTAAGATTGAACAACCAAGATTGAATGGTGTGTGTTGAGCCTGAGAGCTGTGGCCCAGTAAGAGGGCATTTGAGCATGTTTGCCGATCGCTGGTGATCAGCAAAGCGCTACGGCAGTGGAAACCAGTGTTGGTGATTCCACTACATAAGTGGCAAACGCGCTGCATGCAGAATTTTTGGGCAAATTCAATTGAGGGAAGGCAGGCAATTCTTCAAATCACTCAGAAAATTGCTACTCCAATTGCAAATGCTAGCCAGGCCTAAGGAAAGATCTTACAGTGGGCAAACAGTGACTAAATAAGTTATAAAGTGTTATTGAAAAAAAAAACAAGCAATTGTATTCATAAAGTTATATTGAGTAAAGTTCTGCTGTACAGGAAGTATGTCTCTAAGATTCCCATTGGTCTATGCATGTGTGCCGTGATGCACCGCACTCCGTCGTCTAGACTTTCATTACCCTAAAGCACCGTGCCTTAAGTGCAATGTTTGTGGTAACACACTACAGCCCTGGCAGGAGATCAGATACTTCCGGCGCACCGCAATAAGATTGCAATAGGTGTGAAAGTCTTCATAGACTTTGCTTTTGCGGGCCCTTGCAGCAAAATAGGGTAACATACTGCAGGTTTCACCTGCTGGTGTAAAAGTGCCCTTAGCGTTTTAAGGAAGTAGATAACTGTTATCCTAGTTCTCTTCATCACACTTCCAGAATGCTATGCTATTGCCCTATATTACAGAAATAATATACACCATTTTGTAGCAGTATACAGTATTACCTTTTCGTAATCCATGTTGTCTGCATAATTGCTGAGCAGCCTAGTCATGTGCTATTGGCAGATTTATAGCACAAAGAATTCTGTATCAACACTTGGCATTTAGCTGTTCCTTCATTTTTTTCCTCTGCATAAACATCCATCTTTACCCATAGGATCATTTCCTAGAAAAATGGATAGACACTCTGTACTTATCACCATACACTGCAGTTTTCTGAAATAGCAGATGTCTTACCTGAACTATCACAAGATTTCATCCTGCCCAGTCTACAAACACCCCCAATCCAGCCTCACTCTAAAACTCAGACACTATTTATTGGTGTGACGTCTTGTCACTTCCTGAAAATTCTCCCTAATTGAATCACAAACATCAATTAAACCTTGGAAGAGTGTCTAAATCCTTATCGCACAATTCAAATATTTTTTTCCTTGGCTTAAAAGTAAATCTGTGAGGAAAAAAAGTTAGATAACTACCCAGGGCTGGCTCTAGACTTTTTTTGCTGCCAGAGGCAAACTTGTCAGGATGTGCCCCCCCGCAAATGGAATGATCGCACAGCAATTTGCACCGCACGTTATAGCTGCGGTGCGCCCCACAAAAAGACACCCTCAGTATAGGTAGGTAGACAGGTATAGGTGCCCCCAGTATTGGTAGCCAGGTACAGTTGCCCCAGTATATGTTAGCTAGGTACAGTTGCCCCCAGCATAGGTTGGCCAGGCACTTCCTGTTTCTTCCTGGTGCTGTCCCCAGACTTCTGCCGCCTGAGGAAGCCGCCTCAATTGGCATCATGGGCGGACCGGGCCTGTAACTACCTCAGTAGAGGGAAGCCTCTGGATGATGCAGAGGCTTCTCGGATTCTCCTGCACAACACTGCTGCTCTCCAGGACCCTCTACTTCTTCTCCGATGCCCTCCCATCCGTGCAGGGGCGTAACTACAAATCATGGGGTACCCCAGCAAAACATTGATGGGGCCCATTAATGTTTACAACCCTTCCCTTGCTTCTTCTTGGTGACCCTCACAACCTGGGGGCCCATCTTACAAGGTCATAAAACAAGTGTGGTCATCAGGATCTTCACACCTATAACATGTGTTGTCACAAAAACACCCAATCTGAGTATCAGAGAAAAGGAAGGTTAGTAGTTGGGGCTCCTCACACCTCTGCCCCCCCCCCCGCAGGGGCTGTCCCACTCTAGTTACGCCCCTGTGTCCGTGCATGGGTGGGACCGCACTGTGCAGGCACAATCATGGCCTATGCAGTACCATAGAGTTGCCTGTGCATGGAGTAAAAGGCCATGCGTGAGTGTCTCCGTGCAGCTGCATGTACAAGGCTTCAATAAGCCCTTGTGGAATATGTACGGAGGGTCTCAACCCTGGAAAGGTAGGGATGACGAGGATGGGGGAAGCCTTTGGATTACTCAGAGGCTACCGTCTACTGAGGTAAGTATGTAACTTTTGCTTGTTTTGGTTTACTCACTGGTACACTTTAATAATGATAGACAATGTCATTAGACTCACAGATATATTGATAATAATCATTAAGGTAAGTTGTATCTAAGCATGAAAGCATTCATGTTAAAAGTATTGGAATTGGTTTATGATGTAACCCAAGTGTTTGTGCTTTATTTTCTGCATACTGAAACACTGGTTTACTGGTAAAGTCTTACATGAATTGTGGCAGAGACAACATTTAATGGGCTCAGTTAACCTCCTTAGCGGTATGGCTGACACTGTGTCGGGCATACCGCTGCAGAGGTTTTACTGCCCATCGGGACCCGCCGGAATGAATTTATTTCTTTTAGTATGTCATTTAGATAATAGCTAGCACTAGGCTAGCTAGTATTGTGTGCCGGCACCCCCGATCGCCCGCTGGAAACATTACCATGCCGGGATCCAGCGATCGAGCAGTCTCCAGCTCAGCTCCAGTCCTCACTATGGGGAGGATCGGGACTGCGCATGATGTCAGTGACATCATGACGTCATGTACGATCCTCCCCATAGTGAAGACTGGAACTGAGCGGGTAGGCTGCTCGATCGCTGGATCCCGGCATGGTAATGTATCCAGCAGGCAATCGGGGGGCTTTGTGAGGTGCCGGCAAACAATACTAGCTAACCTAGTGGTAGCTAGTATGAAAATGACACATTTAAATTAATAAATAAGGGCGGGGGAGCACGGACAATGCAAAATCTTCTGAGCATCGTAACGCTGAGGAGGTTACAAGCACAACTAAAATGAACAGCTCTCTCCATTCTGTTTACCTGCATGTTACAGGAAAGTCCCAGGTGTCACAATGTATTTCAGTAGCTGCAGAACAGAGACACAGCTGTACACATGCCTGGGGGACATTAGCAGTCCGGGTCAGCAGCAGCTTCTGCATGCTGCCAAAACAGAAGGAAACAAATCATTCTACCTACTGCACTGTGTAAGCTTTCTGTATGATCTTTATGTTTATATAGGCACACACAAACACACACACACGTACAAACTCATACATACTGTACATGCACACACATGTGCACACTTATACACACAAACACATACACCACACACACAAAAACATAAACACAGATGTACACAGATACATGCATACACACTCACACATACGCACACATGTATGACATGTATGACATGAAAACACACACATGCTCATATATATATATATATATATATATATATATATATATATATATATATATATATATATATATATATATATATATATATATATTGAATGTTATTTTCAAATTATTATGAATTAAAAGCATCTATCAATGTAGTCAGTGTACATCAGAACACTCTTATACTTTCTGCGATTCTCACACTACTAGAACAGAATATTTTGCATATAATCAAAAACTGATCATATAATTGCATATACTCAAAAGCTATTGTAGATTTGAACTCAAAATTGATTGTAACAGAAAACTGAAATGACAGCCATCATGAGTTCTTCCCTTATTTCTCTAAATTGCCCAAGAGACTAGTGCCTCATACACCCGCACGGGGACTGTTACCCAGGAGGGAGCAAGACATGACCCTTTGGGCCACAGTGTGGGTCCGGGGCTGTTACAGATGCATTCTGTTGCTATGGAGGGATCAGGTCGAGCAGGCACCACCAATGTAATTAAAGCTTCTTTATTGATCACATCAGGTTAAAAGCAGCAATACAACGACAGACTGCTGTTTCGAGCATCCTAGCTCTTTGTCCAGTTGAAAAGACTGAGTCTTTTCAACTTGACAAAGAGCTAGGATGCTCGAAACAGCCGTCTGTTGTTGTATTGTTGCTTTTAACCTGATGTGATCAATAAAGAAGCTTTAATTACATTGGTGGTGCCTGCTCGACCTGATTCCTGAACGTAACAGCTCCAGTGGTGTGGAATGCTGTTGGCCTGGGCACACCTTCTCCTGTTCATGGGTGCTGTCCCACGCTCCCTTATTGTTCTTTATTGCTATAGAGGGGTGAGGAGGGCTGGCAGAGCAGCACAGAGCAGGTGGGGTGAGTGTGAAGAACAATGCCCTTGGCCAGAGCTCAGCCGAGTCAATCCACCAGACAACACATAACTTTCTGTACTGGGGCCCAGAGAGATTTCAATAAACATTTTTCTTAAAGAATCCCTGAACTGAGAGGGATATTGAAGCTGCCATATTTTTTCCATTTAAAAAAGTTGCCTGGCATTTCTGCTGGTCTCTTTGGCTGCAGTAGTGTCTAAATCACCCACCTGAAACAAGCATACAGCTAATCCTGTCAGAATTCAGTCAGAAACATCTGAGATACTGTATATGTCTGTTATGGTTAAAAGTTTTAGAGGCAGAAGATCAACAGAACAGCCCTGGTAAAGTGAAAGAAATATGAAAAAGAAAAAGTAAAAGGAAAGAAATATGTCAGCTCAAAGTCCCCAACAGTCCCAATTTCGTCGGGACTGTCCCTTTTTGGGGGGGCCCTCCCGCCATCCCGCGCTGCCCCCCTTCTGTCCCGGCCGCTGGGCAGAGAGGGGAAAAAACCTGATCGAGGCACCAGCCCTGGGGATGCATATGCGGGATGGACGACCGCCGCCATTTCTCCCTCCATTCTAATGTGCCCCCCAGTGTCATCCCCCCCCCCGCCTGGAGAGTTAAATGCGCAGCGGAGCGGGCTGTCATTTAATCTTACTATCGCCGTGCGTTTCAGCTGGTCTTCTCGGCTTCCTGCTTCCTGTGACGTCACAGGAAGCAGGAAGCCGAGAAGACCAGCTGAAACGCATGGCAATGGTAAGATTAAATGACAGCCCACTCCGCTGCGCATTTAACTCTGCAGGCGGGGGGGGGGGGGGGGCGACACTGGGGGGCACATTAGAATGGAGGGAGGGAGAAATGGCGGCGGTCGTCCATCCCGCATATGCATCCCCAGGGCTGGTGCCTTGATCAGGTTTTTTCTCGCCTCCTCCCCACCCACAGACACCCTCAGGCTCCCCTCCCCCCTCCTTTCGGGAGTAAAAGGGAGTCATATTAATATTAATAATATTAATTAAAATAAAAATATAAAAAAATGTGGTGGGCGTGACTAGGAGGTGTTGGGGGGGTGGTTAGGGGTGTGGCCTAAGTGTCCCGTTTTCTGTAGTTAAAATGTTGGGAGGTATGTCCATATCACTCTCGCTTCAGGTGTGCTTTAAACAAATCTGTAGCAAAAAAAAAATTCTAATACATACTCATGGAGAGGGATGGCTCTGAGTCCTATTGAGCCTTCCCTGTCCCCTCTCTACCCCCTTGTCCCAGTGCTGTCTCCTGGTGAAGTTCTGGTGCCTCTGGGAGCCCTTGGAAGTTCCCAAGCTGCTGTCTTCAGGAGCACTCTGAGGGCCATATGCAATTCACTTTTTCACCTGAGTTTTCTCCTAGGTGATATCTTTAAACGTGTCAATAAAACACTTTTAAGCCACCAGAAAGCAAGAAAATGCTCAAAATAATAAATATAGTACTATTTCACCTACTTTTTGGTACTTTTTTAGTTGAAAAGAGCTGAAAAGTAATTTCAAATCAAAGATCAAATATTATCTCCTGGGAGAAAAGTCAGATGAAAAAGTGAATTGCATATGGCTCTGGGTCTCAACTGCTCCCAAAGCCTTCCCACGGTCTGCAAAGGTGTATTTGACCTGTTGATCAAATATGCAGAACAAGGTTGACCACGCTGGAATAAGGGGACTGGGAGGGTGCAGGGAATGCTCAATAGCATCCAGAGCCTTCCCTCTCTATAGGTAAGTAACAGATTTTCTTGTTTTCAGATTTACTCTAACTTCTAACCCAAAAGGAATAACAATCACCCCTGCGACCCCTGCCATTGCAGGGGGGCTCAGAGGCTTAGGGGGTCCCTGCTTCTCCCTATCCCTAACCGGCCAATTAGCAAAAAAAAAAAAAAAACTCCCCGTTTGCTCCCAAAAACCACCCCTGCCACCTCCTCCCGCCATGCAGAGTGGCGAGTAGCAGAAGTGTCTGTGATTTTTTTTCCTGCTTCCAGACGCTGCTTCACAGCAGAACACTCTCTACTGCCATTTGCTGGCTTCCAATCATGTGACCCTCATGGGGTTTGGGGACCAAGGGGGCCGCATACTATCATTTTTGCAGGGGGGGGGGGGGCCCTATGCAGTCTAGTTACGCCACTGTTCTAACCCCATCTGGAATTCATTCCCTTATAGGACAAATATTAGCAGTGTAAAGTACTGTGATAAACATTGCATGTACATTGTCTGGGAAATAAAGATGCCTACCAGAGACGTTGTGCAGCCTGTGTACTAGACCACAATTAATTGGGCTGTGTAACTCCTGAGCCAAGAGTAATTATCCGCTAGATTTCTTTCACAATGAGAAAAACACCACCGTTGTTCAATTTATTTCTGTAAGTTTTCTGATTCTCTTTCTTCCTGTGAAACTCCGTAAAACTTTCCTAATATCGCTTTCCCTTCTGCAATTCTTCTGTAGAACATTACAAATGTCAGCTGTCAGTGGTGGAGATGAGTTAGGACCAAGTGATAGAACGTTAGCCTAACCTTATTTACCAAAACGCATACCGCCGCTCCATCTTACATGTAAACCTCGCTTCAATGTATTTGTTTCTTCCCCAGTCATGAAGGGAGCATTTATCAGACGCTGGGCTAAAGAAACACAAAACAGATAAGAAAATATAATAAATGTTAGCTGCAGGAATCAAATCTATTTTGACATTTTGTATTTTAACCACAAGCGACAACAAAACGTCACTTTCATGCAAAATCAATCTCACAGCAAGAATTTTAAAGAAAACTAGCATTCCTCAAGTATTTTTTATAATAAGCTTAGCTGTCAGTGGCTCTCTATCATGTGCATAATTAGCATAGATTTTTAGTGAGGGGGATTTTTAGTCCCTACAAAATCTGTGGGATTCTGGCTCATTGTGGCCTAACTAAGAATGCTGTAAAACTCCTGTAAAAAAAACAATCCTTATTAAATTATTTGTATATGTTTCAAGTATTTTAAAAAGGAACTGTAACCAAGGGTTGAGCATCATCCCAATCAGTAGCTGATACCCCCTTTCCCATGAAAAATCTTTTCCTTTTCTCAAACGGATTATTAGGGGGCTCTGTATGGCAGATTTTGTGGTGAAACCCCTCCCACAGTGTGATGTCAGCACCAGGGTGCTGACATCACACTGTGGGAGTCTTATTGCATTGTGGGAAAAATAACAGCTGTTTCCAACTGACAAAAATGCATCCTCTCTTTCCATAGACTTCACCTGCTAGCAGTAAAGATGACAACATGTGATACATTTCAGAATGTAAATCATAGAGAGGAAAGATTTTACAATGGACAAACACTGACTAAATCATTTATAAAATAATTATTGTAACAATTAAGCACTTTTTTTCATGATGTTAGTTTCACTGCAGTTCCTTTTTAACAACCTGCATTACACTGAAATACCTGTGTTTACCTAATCTCACTTCTGACCTCTCCATATCATTTATTCATAAAACTATCTTGCATGGTGTGTCAGCTGTTACTAAGAAAAACAAAAGTTTGCTTTCTTAAAACAGAAAGAATTTATGATAATTCAGGTTGGAGTGAGCTCTGAGATGTCTCCCAGTGCAACACTGCTGAATATATGCAAATTAACCATTGTTACCCTTAGAAGCTAAACACCCCTCCAGAACCGCTGGAATGGAATGATGTGTCAGTTTGTTAATTTGTACAGAGCCAGAATAATCCAACATGCATACAGACTGTTTCGGATTGTTTGATCCTCATCAGTGCATGGCATGGATTAATTTGGCTGTATTGAGTAGGGCTTGTAACACCGAGAGGTACAGACTAACCAGCAAGCTCATGGTGAACCAGAACTCTAAGAAGAGAGTGATCTCTTCCAATTGCTGCATATATATAGCAAGCAATGTCAGGCTGGGAACACACTTAGCAGAAACGCTAGCGTTGCGGAAAATGCAGCATTTTTGCCTGCAATGGTAGTCAATGGGTCGCATAAAAAACGCATATAAAAAACAGATATGCGTTTTGTATGCGTTTTATAATATGTGTTTTTAAAAATGCTGGTTTTGTTGCATATTTTTCAAAAACACATCAAAAGCGCACATAATGAAAGTCAATGGTGACGCAATGTAATGCGTTTTGTATGCATATTTCATGCATTTTATATGCGTTTTTTAAAATGTTTTCTGATGTATTTCTGCTTCCTGTTGTCTTCCTAGTGATTTGCATAAAACGGAATAGAAAAACGCATGGAAAGCGCATACATATATGCAGAGGCGTATCTAGAGGGGTGCAGGCATGGCTTATGCCATGGGCGCCATACCACCATGGGCGCCATACCTGCTTCTGTACTGGGCTGCAATGCCTGCTTTTGTGCTGCGCTGCCATGCTTGCCTCCGTGCCTCCCCGTCACTTAGATCTCATATCAGATTCATTCCGTTATCCGGGGTACATGGCAGTAGTAGAAAAGAGGACAGAGAGGGAAGAAGAGATATTTCTAGAAAAGTTACTTCAGCAATGTCACGAGTCAAAAAAAACAAACACAGGCAGCCATAACACATGTATGTGAGAAAGTATGCTGTTTTTAGACGAAAAGGGGGCTCTAACGGGAGGGAGCGGGGAGGAGGGGTGCAATTTCTGTGTTTGCCATAGGCTCTATATTACCCAGGTACGCCCCTGCATATATGCAAACAGCAGATGCATTAAAATGCACGCAAAACGCAAGAAAAACATAAAAACGTTATGTCAGAAAACCTTTCATGCACTGACAAGTGTGCACCCAGCCTTATGGATGTGAGGATCTCTCCTCCTTGTGGAATGAATGCATCATTGTAGTTAACCCGCCATTGAAGCTGTAAATGTGTGAAGAAAACAATAAAAGCTATTTCATGGTTTGTGCAGTTATAAAACAATGAAACAAATAGTAAAAATCAAGCTTTGAGTATCTTTAACACAAGCTATATACTGGTACTGTAGCTTCCAGCAAGTTTCCTAAAGTAACTTCAGATTAACAATAAAATATAGTATGCAAAGGACCACAATTGTGAAAACTGTAAAATGTAAAACATATCCATAAGATGTACGTCTCCCAGAGTAAAGCCGCATCTACACGAGTAGATGCGGCCGCGATGCTCCTTATCAATCGAGCCGCATCAGCGGCTCGATTGATAAGATCCAACAGGACGGATCTCTGCACCGCCGATTCCCTGCTCGCTCCCCGCGAGGGGACAATGGCAGGGAATCGAGCGGAAGATAAGCGGCGCCGGCGGGGACGAGCGGGGAATCGAATGCAGCGCACGCGCAGCGAGCGGGGACTTGGCGGGCACGCGGAAGAGGCGATCCGGCGGCTAATCGAGCCGCCGGATCGCTGCAATGTCCCATAGTGTAGATGGGGCTTTAGATGCACTATAAATCACCTTTTTTCTATGTTGCTGTCGCTTACAGTAGGTAGTAAAAATCTGACAGGTTTTGGACTAGCCCATCTCCACATTGGGGATTCTCATTATTTCCCTTATTCTTTACAAAAGCACTCCATGGTAAGGATCGGTACAATGATAGTGGCTGGCCACCCTATTTTGACAGCTGATTTGAGCAACTGGCATTCAGTAAGGGTACGTACAGACATACGATAACGATCGTTCGTTCTGAACGACGAACGATGTTAAAGGAGGTATCGGCCGATGATCGTTTGAAGAAAGGCTACTTTGAACATCGTTCGTGTACGAACGATCTTGGAACGAGCGTTGCGTGCGCAACATGATTTATAAACTGATTTCAAACACAAGTGTGAAAAATAACTGTTTGAGCATGTGCAAAGCTTTGAGAACGAACGATCAACGACCGATCGTTGTACAGACATTACTTTTTGAACGATGGTCGTTGGAAAAGATCTGGCAGAATGGATCATTCTTTACCAACGACATATCTCGTTGGTCGGTCGTTTTAACGATCGTTCGTGCACTTTTTATGAACGATCGTCGGGCAATGCCGTCGGTAACGATCGTTTTAAACGACTATAGTCGCATGTCAGTACGCACCCTAAGTGGCACTGTTAAAAATAAAGAAAGCTATGAGATTCCCCCATGAGGAGAACTTACTTATTGGCACTTTTTCATCTGCAGAGTGCTGACAAGTTTGGCTTTAGGAGAGAACTTGAGAGAAAAAGTGAATTGAATAAGGGCCCTGATCTCTTTTAGTCCATTGATACTCAAGTACTATTAAAAATACCAGTCCAATTTTATTTAGTATTATGGCTTATGGGCAGATTAAATTAGGAGCCTTTTGAACAAAAAGCACAGAACATTTCACAGATATGGCCTCACTGGTGCAAGTCTGTTCACTAACATTATATGTTGGCATACTTTTATTTTTCCAGTGTCAGTATTTGTATCTACATCAGTGTGTCCGAGATGTCTTGAGAGCCAGAAAGCTACGCAATGAGCAGGACAACCCTTTGTTTCCGATATATGAGAATGTGAATCCAGAATACCATAGAGGTAAGGACTTCAAAAGCAAAATTAAAAAACACAGTAAACTGCTTTGACATTTGCATTTGAACATACATTACTGTCTTTTCTCTTACAGAAAATGTATACGCCAGACATTAAATTCCTCAATGTCACCTGCCACAGTCCAACCCAAGCTACAAGTCCTAGAGCACTAAGTACCGCTAGCCATGTTGTCTGTCTTTGTAATTTATTAGCTTGGCCATTTTGTAAGGTATATGTAATTTAACTGTATAATACTTTTTCATGGTATATGTAAATATATTGTACATATATTTGTTTATGGATAATTTGCCTATGTACTGTTCCAGAATGTTTTTTTTTCCAGTTTAAATTGAATTTGGGAAGAAACATTATGACATTGTAATGTATGACCTCTTACATTGTGTCAATGTGTCTGACACAATTGCATTATTGCATTGACACTTCTGTGACATATTAGGCAGTCACATCTTTGCCAGGAATGTTCTGTCAGCCTGTGCTTGGCTGAGAATGTTATTGTTTTATATGAGTGAACCGTATGTCAGATTGATCAGTAGTTCCAGCTATATAGAGATATTGGAATAATATAAAAAAAAAGTGGTAGTGTTCCTGTATTAGCTGGTTTATTCCTGGCCTAGTGCCTTCCTATAAGACATGTAATGTGACTAATCAATTCACTAACCAACAAGGAGTCAGAGCAGTCCGCTCAGTTCTTACAGTCCATCGTTGCTGAAGATTTGCTGTAAATTGAGAAGCATTTAAAGCAATTTTCAGAGATATAGGCAGGACCTCGGATATTTGACATGAAAGTAGCATGTGGCTGAAATATTTTCCAATCCTTTGCACACTTGTTAGCGTAAAGGGAACCCAAGGTGAGAGGGATACGGCGCATGCCATGTTTATTTCCTTTTAAACAATACCAGTTGCCTGGCAGTCCTCCTGATCCTGTGCCTCTAATACATTTAGCCATAGACCCTGAACAAGTATGCAGCAGATCAGGTACTTTGACCCAGCTTACTCAGGGTTTACTGGATTAGCCATACGCTTGTTCCAGGGTTTTGACTCAGACGCTACTTATGCCAGAAGATCAACAGGGCTGCCAGGCAACTGGCATGGTTTACAAGGAAATAAAGATGACAGCCTCCATATCCCCCTCACCTCGGGCTGCCCTAGCCGACTGTCTGCAGTCAGGTCAGGGACTAACTTTCTGTATAAGCCAGCCCTTAGGACCAAACATAAGCAGACAACTAGCCACCTGCCAGGTCAGAATTTCAGGCTGACTGCTATTGAACTGCAACTGAAGGTCCCCTGCTTCTCCCCCCTACTCTACACATGTCCTCCTCTCCAGCAGTCTACATTTCCATGCAGATATTAAATACTTGTTGACCAATGCGATAATTTACAATTGCTTCAGGTGACAGCTTGATGTCTGTATAGGCATCCCCACTCCTCTGCACTCAACCCAGTCTGGGGCATAGCAGTCAACTGTGTTTTATTTATTCTGCTGATTACTGTTGTATTCCCCCACACATCTTCCACCTCTCCTTTTCCCTATTTTACAGTACAGTAGATGGCAATCAGCTAAGCCAAGTGTGTATGTCTGTGCTGAGATAGTTGCTTACGGAAACTAAAAATAATAGGTGGATTGTGCGTTTCACTGCTCAGCTAGAATTTAAAACCTGTTCATAGCTGTAAATCGAATACATGTACAGATGACTGCCACCACTAAATGTGCCTTATCCTAACTGGCAGACAGTCTACATCCACAGGCTGTGAAAAGCACAGTTATGGTCTCCAATGCTACATAGCTCAGTCTCTGAAAAGGCAAACACATATTTGTAATTGTCATCAACTTCTCTTTTTTTTCGCTATCTTTTGTATTTTGGGTTAACAAATTCTTAAAGAGAACCTGAAGTGAGAGTATATGGAGGCTGCCAAATTTGTTTCCTTTTAAACAATACCAGTTGCCAGGCTGTCCTGCTGGCTGGCATCAGTAGTGTCTGAATCACACGCCTGAAACACGCACACAACTAATCTTGTCAGATACATCTAACCTGCATGCTTGTTCAGGGTCTATGTATTAGAACGTATCAGAGGCAGAGGAGCAGCAGGAGTGCTAGTCAACTGGTATTATTTAAAATGAAATAAACACCTCAGCTTCCATATCCCTCTCACATAAAGTTCTCTTTAAATGGAAAATTAGTACAGTCTGATTGTGCTGCAGAACTGAATTCTTAAAGTAATTGCTAGAGATGCTTGTTTTGACTAACATGGATAATACAGCTATAATAGAAGCTAAATAGGAAGACTGACAAGGGAGACAAGTTATATAATGCTGGCATGTAACTAATGGTGCTTCTATGTATTACTGACTGAACATGCCTATTAGATCACTGAGCCTTTACATTTTACTGCATGTAGCCAACAGGCTAAAAAGTATGAAGATTTTGTAATGTACACTGTAACAGGTAGATATTAAGTATGTGCTTAATAAATGTTATGGCATTTTGTCCACAGGATACTGTAAATGATAGCACTTTGACCTTTCTGCTTATTTCATTGACAACTGCGTTCTTGCAGGAAGTGAATGCAGTGATAACTGTATATATTTATATTGACAGCTTTATAAAGAGCTTTATATCCGATATACAGATTTATACTGAAGATATTTTTGTATAAAAGTTAGCCTAATAAAGCGATGTACTGGATTACGAAAGGTTTTATTTCATGGCCTAATATTCACTCATCCTGACACATTCAATGGCATAGAGAGCACTGGAGTTTGCATCTGGGTCACCCATATGAGCCATTTCCAGCAAAGGTTTGTTAAATGTGATGGAGATTTGGTTACCATGGTAATTAGAATGTTCTTTGCTAAGTGGTCAGTGCATGATGTGCTAGTTAAATGAGCATCCTGGTTCAGTGAGTTGTAATACAGGATTGTACTAGTTCTTTTCACATTCTGTAGATGCTCAGAAGACTTTCATCTTTAGGCTTGTGGCATTGTGATACCTAGTGCTGAAATCACATCACATCGCTTTAACGTCATTAAAGGCAGATTTGATTGTTTTTATCATTTGGTTTCAGAGGGATGTCAGAGGAATGAGGCGTATTAATTCCCAAACCAGAAACTAATCCAAATGAAACACACAGGAACAATGCAGTAAATGATTTCCTACAAACATCATTTAAATATGCAGACGTGATTTATAGGTTAATTACTGTAGCATCCAACACTCAGTGTCCATTCTGTGAATTCCTGATTTTTTAATGAGCATTGATCTTACTTTAATGAGTCCATTTAACACGAAGAACAGTTACATTCAATTTAACGGTGTAAGCAGTCCTCAAAACTACATCTGTAAAAGATTGACTTCATCTAAACTTCAGCGCTGTATAAGCAATGAAAATTATGGTGGGATTGGAGTTTGTAAGGTTGTATACATCACCCACCAAAGGCCTAAACCTGCTGACTTACTAGCATTGACAAGCCAGCAAAATACTTTTTGTTTAATATAAAGCCCACTTATATATACTGACCTTTGTAAAGTCCACAATACAAACAAAATTCTGTCCTTTCAGACTTTATTAAGCATTTCAGGGCATTTTTCACCTTATGGACGAGAGGAAATTTCACCTGTCAGCGCTTCTTCCATTCATTCCCCAATAACTTTATTACTACTTATCACAGCGAAATGATCTAAACCTTGTTTTTTCCGCCACCAATTAGGCTTTCTTTGAGTGGTAAATTGTGCTAAGAATTAGTTTCTTATAAATGCATTATAATGGGAATAACAAGAAAAAAATGGGAAAAAAAATCATTATTTTTCAGTTTATTTTTATTTCCCAAAGTCAGTAGGTGTGTTTTACTATTTGGCCACAATATGTCCCTAGTGAGCAATGTACGCTAATTGGGATACAATGTATCACTACATTGTAACCAGGGAAGTGACGTAGGCTTCCATCGGAAGCCTCCGATCACAGCGGCGGCGAGGAGGTTATGAATGGAAACATTGTTTCCATTCATAAATGTAACAACCGGGCGGCGGAAACGACGGCGGGAGATAGCGCGGTGGCTCCATTACAGAATAAACAATTGAACAAAAACAGTGTTTATTCTCGGCGGACATGCTTGGATTGGCACAGGGGACTGCCAATCCCCTCTGCTAGCACCCGTCCCTGAGGCTCTAGCTCACGTCCGCACGGCTGAAATGGTTAATAAGACATACTTCTTAATTTAATATCAGCCAGTGTGTAGCTGTTTCTGAATGGATAATCTGCTATCATCAGTAGGGCTAACTGAGTGAATATACTTTGAATGTATTCTTTATGTAGTCGCTCATACTAAATAGAAACTGTAAGATTGTACAATCAAGATTGTATCATTAGCGGGCACCTTCAAGCCCCCCCCCCCCCCCCACCCCCAACCTCAGAGAAGCAACAAGCTGATCATGTGACTTGTCATATGCAGCAGGTTTCCCTAACAACATGACAACAGAAACTGCTGAAAGCCCACTACAAAGGAAAAGTATCAGTAAAAACGTTGTTAATAATAAGATATATATATACAGTGGCTTGCAAAAGTATTCGGCCCCCTTGAAGTTTTCCACATTTTGTCACATTACTGCCACAAACATGAATCAATTTTATTGGAATTCCACGTGAAAGACCAATACAAAGTGGTATACACTTGAGAAGTCGAACGAAAATCATACATGATTCCAAACATTTTTTACAAATAAATAACTGCAAAAAGGGGTGTGCGTAATTATTCAGCCCCCCTGAGTCAATACTTTGTAGAACCACCTTTTGCTGCAATTACAGCTGCCAGTGTTTTAGGGTATGTCTCTACCAGCTTTGCAAATCTAGAGACTGAAATCCTTGCCCATTCTTCTCTGCAAAACAGCTCCAGCTCAGTCAGAATAGATGAACAGTGTTTGTGAACAGCAGTTTTCAGATCTTGCCACAGATTTTCAATTGGATTTAGATCTGGACTTTGACTGGGCCATTCTAACACATGGATATGTTTTGTTTTAAACCATTCCATTGTTGCCCTGTTTTTATGTTTAGGATCGTTGTCCTGCTGGAAGGTGAACCTCCGCCACAGTCTCAAGTCTTTTGCAGACTCCAAGAGGTTTTCTTCCAAGATTGCCCTGTATTTGGCTCCATCCATCTTCCCATCAACTCTGACCAGCTTCCCTATCCCTGCTGGAGAGAAGCACCCCCAGAGCATGATACTGCCACCACCACCATATTTGACAGTGGGGATGGTGTATTCAGAGTGATGTGCAGTGTTAGTTTTCCGCCACACATACATTTGCAATTTTGGCCAAAAAGTTCCGTTTTGGTCTCATCTGACCAGAGCACCTTCTTCCACATGTTTGCTGTGTCCCCCACATGGCTTGTGGCAAACTGCAAACGGGACTTCTTATGCTTTTCTGTTAACAATGGCTTTCTTCTTGCCACTCTTCCATAAAGGCCAACTTTGTACAGTGCATGACTAATAGTTGTACACACAGGTGCACTCTATTTAGTCATTAGCACTCATCAGGCAATGTCTATGGGCAACTGACTGCACTCAGACCAAAGGGGGCTGAATAATTACCCACACCCCACTTTGCAGTTATTGATTTGTAAAAAATGTTTGGAATCATGTATGATATTTGTTTCACTTCTCACGTGTACACCACTTTGTGTTGGTCTTTCATGTGAAATTCCAATAAAATTGATTCACGTTTGTGGCAGTAATATGACAAAATGTGGAAAACTTCAAGGGGGCCGAATACTTTTGCAAGCCACCGTATATATATATATATATATATATATATATATATATATATATATATATTCCCCAATTTAACCCAGCATTTACCAGTTTAATCCAATGTAGTAGTGCTGTACAATACAGCCTCTCCCCCACTTGATGATGGTTGGTGCATTCAGGGCATTCAGAAGCCAATGATCACCTGGCAACACAAATATGTGGTTACTGCTCTCTTGAGTTGAATTTATCAGCCTGCCTCGCTTCCCTAAGGATGTAAGAAACCCCTGTAATAGGGACAGGTAATTACGCTTAACTCTTCAGGCTGAGTAGTCTGCCTGTTGCTGCCAGCTGGCATCACTTACTGTTCTGGCAGATTTATACCACTGTATCAGTCTTGCCTGGTGATAAGGACTGCAGTCACAGGAGAGGATTGAGAGACACACTTATTTTCTGCTCTCTGAGATGATCAGTGGCTTCTGAATGGCAATTCAACGCCAACAGACAAGAGAGTCTCTTTGCAAAGGTCCCAAAATCCATCATTTGCAGAGTACAGTGAACCGTTCCTCCAGGATACTGTCTTTCATCAGATTCTACTTTATAGAGATATTCAAACTAAAGGTGGCCGCACACAGTTTAATAAAAGCCATACGTTTTCAGCGGATTCAATCAGTTTGATTAAATCTGCCTGAAATCTGTTACTGCACTAAAACTTGTTCATTTACTGCTGTTTGAGTATCAGGGTCTGGTCAATCAAAAATGCATTCAGGCAGGCCAGACAAATTTGACTGACTTTTCACTAAACCGGTTGTTTTGGACAGTATTGGCTTTAATTCATCACTGAGACATGGAAGTGGGATCTGAGGACAGGAGTGGGAGTCAAGGCAGGTTCTCTCCTCTGAGGTTATACTGTATTTCTAACTTGAAAATGGATAAAGAGTCAATTTCCTGCCCATATGATCAATTCAGATACAGAATATAACTAACTGGCCTTCCATTTCATTCCATTCCACGTGAGGACAGCATAAGGTAGACTTTATATGATAAATGATAATCCATGAGTCAAATGTTGACCAATGCACAAGTATTAGTACACGGGACATACACATGCACTGTTTGGAGCATGATGCAGGGCTACTGCCATGAATGTTGCCCTTTCCCCGCACTCATGCACAGAGCATGGAAGATGCAGTCAATATTTCCAACCCAACAGTTTTTATATTTTGATGAGGCTGTTGCCATATCTAATGATGCTAAAATAAATATGCAGCAAGGGTATAAACTGCACATCATGAGGCCCCCAGCAAAACTTTGGTGGAGCTCCCCCCTGTTAACACCCCTTTCCCTGGTGAACCTCACTGCCTGGAGGCCCAACTTGCAGGGTTTCATAAAATAAGTGTGGACTTTATGATCTTCACACCCATAACAAGTGTAGCTACAAAAACAACCAATGTGGTGGATGGACCCCTATAACAGAGAGAGGGAAGGTTAGTAGTTGGGAGGCTCCTCATAGTTTTGGGAACTCTGCAGTTTCAGGGCCTGCCCCCCATAGATACACCCCTGATCTGCGGTTCTTACAAATATATTAAAAAAAATAAGTGATTGTAAGAAATGCAGACACAAATGACTATGTCCAGAAGGCCCCAAAATATGAATTCTTAAAACCCTCTACATAATGCAGCATAATTTATGTAGACCTGCCCTAGCCTCTAGTCATTGCAGCACTGGATATGAGGGCAATGGGTGTGGCACTAGATTCTGCAAGGGTCCACTCTAACATGGACTGTGTGATATAGTGTGGTTGGGGGGCTGTACAGCAGTGACCAGCAATGAAATTACTGCAGCTAGTGTCGTTGAATCAGCAAACTTCAGATCTGTATGTCAGTTGATGTTTCATTGTATTTCTAAAGGATGAGAGACATAACTTTCATACCCTATTTAGAATAAGATAAGAGCTGTAGCTTGAAATAATTTACTAAAGCAACCATCTGTTTGTAATTTATGTTTACCCATATTTATTTAAGTATTACTTGTATTGTTGTCAAGTATTCATAATATAATTATAAAAAATGTATTTTATAATTAGGCTGGACATTTTCTACTTTACCAATAAGCTTTATGGTATATAACATTAGGACACAATGTGTACACCGGTTGCCCTTTACAAAAGCCCACTCTCCACCCCTCCTCCCCGGTCAGTGACTTGTACTCGTGACATGGTGCTTTTCTGTAAATTACAGTTCTTAAATAAAGAGAGAAAGAGAATCCATAGGACCTTCCATTATGGACTAATGTGACACATGAAACGAAGACCTAAAATAGATGTTTTTTTTTTACAAAGATAAAAAAAAGTTCTACACTACATAGCACATACCTCCCGCATTCTATGGGTGTGCTTCTTCATTTAATATGAAGCCCTGATTCAAATAACTTTTTCCGCAGGTGATATCTATAAAATTAAGCTAAAAATTACTTTACTTTTAGCTTAAAAAAAAATAATCAGACTTTTTTAATGTATTTTCTTGCTTACTGGGTGCTTAAATTGCATTTACTTGGTAAAGTGTGAAAACAGCACCTGTGAGAAAAATCAGCAGTAAAGTTCACTTACCCCCAGCTAAGTGACACTTTTTGTTTTTAAAAAACCATATAGAACCCCTTTAAGATATTTGTGGATTTTTGCTCCAGCTTTCTGAGGTGATGATCCCTTAATGAACTTATGTTTAGAGGCACTTTAACAGCACAAATGTATTTAATATGATGCCAGACCAGTTATGATTTGTGTAAAAATAAAACGTTTAAAGTATTGTATTTGCCCCATATTAGTGCCTCTCCAAGTACTATAGTCTGCAGATTGCAAAATCAGGTTTTAGATATATACTTTATAACACCCATCCCTGTCTTTATCTGTAAAATAATATCCCGTTAATGGTCAATGAATACTGATATGGAAATTTCACATTTTTTTAAATAAAAATTAGCAAAACATATATTTTGTTCTGCACAGTGTTTGTGTTAATAGAGTAAACAAAACATGTCTGACTTGTGTCACCAGTGCAGCAGTGGTCCCCAGAGCCCCAATAATTTCAATTATACTTTCAGTGCAAAATCTACTTGGATGCAATCACCTGAACTAGTGTTACTTTTGGTCACTTAAAAAAAAGGCATTGTGAATAATGCCCTCTAGTAAACATTTGTTCATTAATTAGCATTGTACTGCTTTGGTAGTCTAAGATGAATAATCCAGAACTGTAATTTTTCTCATCTTGTTTTGAATGTAGCAATAACCTTTCTTTCTAGAACAAGGGTGGAAACACTATGAAACTGTAAGCTTTGTCACATAGTCGTGTTAACTCTTGTTACAAGATTTCTAATTTGTACATAACACAATAGTTCAATACTGCGTTATTGGACAGTTTTTCTATCTCAATTACAATGTAATAAGAAGTATGATATATTTTTACTCCATGTGTAAGACTTACATAACTGTCTGGCAGCCTGTAACTTTCACTACCAATAAAAGCAATATAAACCCTACTTTCCTTTCTTGACAGTGTTTTTCAGTGCAATCAATACATTTATTTTATAGTAAATTAGACAGTTATTATTATTATTACCAATAAAACACCAACAGTTGAATAAAATGATAGCAACATTTATTTGGTATTATGCAATCAATGTGATTGATGTATGTGCTTATTTCTAATTGCAATTACAGTATATTGACTGCAAGTTAAATGGAATTTATCTTCATATTTATGTAATTATAGACATTTTGATTGAAATTACCCTTGTAAGGGCTCCTTTTCGTGAATGGCTGACACTAGTACTCTGCCTCTTAGCTGCTACTATTTATTGGCTGTCTGCAAGCATCCAACACACTGGTGGTCATCTTGTGCAGCAAGTGGCAGCTGCATGAGGCATATTTTTTATTGGACAGTAACCGCACTGAGGTGTGTGGTGTGGTGACAAAGACTCCATTTCAGTTGCATTACTTTTCAGCTGGCCGGCACTCACTCCCAGCCATTGGGTGGGTAAAAACCACAACCCATCTAAAAGTTGTCCATTTACACTATACAGTGTGCTACTCACTGCATTCCAAAAATGTGGCCAAGGAAAAGGATGCATAGATCCTCCAAGGTTTACTTTAAAGTTGTGTGAAATTACATTTCTAATGGTGTTATTATTATTATTATCATTATTTAGTATTTATATAGCGCCGGCATCTACCACAGCACTGTACAGAGTATATATAGTCTTGTCACTAACTGTCCCTCGAAGGAGCTCACAATCTAGTCCCTACCATAGTCATATGTCTATATTGTGTAGTGTATGTATTGTAGTCTAGGGCCTATTTTTAGGGGGGAAGCCAATTAACTTATCTGTATGATTTTGGGGTGTGTGAGGAAACCAGAGTGCCCGGAGGAAACCCACACCGACATGGGGAGAACATACAAACTCCTTGCAGATGTTGACCTGGCTGGGATTCCAACTGGTGACCCAGCGATGCAAGGTGAGAGCCACAATGCCACCGTGCTGCCCTAGTGTTAATGTCCTTATCTAAATAAACATGCTTTCTTAAACTCATATATGTGATAAAGAAAGGAAGTCAAAAAGCTGTACAAAAAAATGGGGCACAAAAGTCTCCTTGCCATTTGACACTGGAGGTGAGGAAGAGCCCCTTGAGCATGGATATTGGACAAGGGCTCTGGGAGAGAGGGGAATGCTTGGCCGCCCCCTCCTCCAGAGCCCACCCATACCATGCACCATGCAGGCTGGTATAGCTAAGGGTGTGAAGCCCCATGCGGCCGGGGCTCTGCATTTTGGATAAGGGGTTAAAGAGGCACGGAAGGGGGGGCCTTACATCTTTTTTTTTCCATTTCCCCCACTCTGAACATAACACATACATTTATGTACAAAACTGCATTTCTTCAGTTATGAGCCCATTCGGAATTACAAGTCAAATTCGAATGCAACTACAGCTGCATTCAAAATCGCCATTCATGATCGCGGTCAATCACAAATGATGATTACCAGGTTGAAAATGCAGAATTTGGTTGTAATTATGACCGATTTGTTTTTACAAGGTCGTAATGAGCATCCCTGATGGAAGGCAGGTAAGAACTCACCTAATTAGACCTGAATGCAACAAGCTTAGATCACACAAACCCATTAAGCATTAGGGAGGGGGATGAGTGGGAAGACTGTGCTTCTAACAGATGACATTAGTCACACTTGATGAATTTCACACCAACCCAGGATAATGGCGGTGAAAAGGAAGGTGGGGGTCAAATTCTAAAACATGGCAGCCCTTTCAGCTATTTGAAACCAGAAGCTGCTAAGACCCCCCCCCCCCCCAAAAAAAAAAAACTACAGAAATTTAAATGTCCCCTCCTTACTGATAATTCAGTGTGCCCTATGGTGATGCCCAAAATTCCACCACCAGCAGGTGCCCAGATTACCTGATTCCACATAATCACCAGAAGGTACAGCACAAATGAACGCCCTGATTCAGTTTACTTGTTTTTAAAACCCATTTCAAGAGACAGCTCTAAAATCAACCATTTCATAGTGCTCCAATGTCACCCATGTGTTAAATTAGCCTCCTGCAGGAAAAATTTGGTTTTAAAAATGTGGTCAGGTGACCTAAACTACTCAGGTGAATGAATTAAGAGCAGGTTCTGTGGGTAAGCTACTACTTTCCATAACATAACAGCTTAACTTGTACCCCTGCCCTAACACCCAGCCCACTGCTTAAAAATCTTACTAAAGGCAGGAACAAAACACAAACAGCAGGGATAGCGCTGCATTAGCGCTGCACTGCCCTGCACATTTTTCTGATTTTTCCATAGGGTAGGGTGTGTGCAGCCTCCACTCCCTCCAAAGTGTCCATCTGTCATAAGAACAGAACACTTAAACTGAAGTAATTACTGCTCTTACTTCCACTAGTCTTTGCTTCCATCAACTAAGTCAATGCAGCACAAGTGCACATGTCTGCCACCTAGTATTATTCACTGGAGAGCTTGGAGTGACAGGTAGCACAGCAGTGATCTGAGCTCCATCATTAGATATGGTTGCTCAAGAGGAAGAAAGAGGGTGGGGAACTTGGGTGGAGGAGAACTCTACACCCTACATAATGGAAAGCAACAGTGGAGAGTGGTACACAAAAACACAAACCTTTCCAAACCTTTCCGATAAGACTAGCCTTCCCCTACTCTGTCCACTAACCCTCCTTACCATCACCTTCGATTAATTGCTTGTATAATTACCCTTCACTTTCCCTAACAGTTATCCTTTACTGTACCTATTCCTAACCTTCATCAGCAAATTACTCGAATGTTCCGATAACTGAAAATATGACTAACTTTCCTCTATCATATCCCCTAACCATTCTTATCAGCGCATGAAATTTGAAAAGCAAAGCTGAAGTCCACACCAAGATTTTCCCTTGCACCTGAATTATCCCACACAGTGTGTCCCAAAAGACAAATTAAACTGCCAATCAAGACATGACCTCCATGTTGGAGGAGAGTCAGATTTTGGATTCCTCGTGATAGATGAATATGTTTTAAATGTAAAAACACTGTAATGGATGACCTGGTGGAAGGTTAGAGTTGCCTCATAGGTCCCGAAGAGACAGAAAATGGGGTTTTATGAACTTTCTTTTCAAAGTTTTAGCTGTGACGGTGTAAATACTTCCTGAGCCAATGACCTTGAAGATCAGGTGCTTTGATTCCACTGGCCACATGCTTGTTCCAAGCCTGTAACTCAGACTGCCGAAGCCAAAATAGCAGCTTCATAGACAGACAATTGGTGTATTTTCAGATATGATAGACATTAGACACAGCAGGCTTTGCATTCCTTTTACTTCAGATTTTCTTTAAGCAGGCAATTACTGTACCTTTCATTTTATTTCTTATGAGCTTCATTTCCAGACATGATTTATTTATCTGCGAGTGTCAGATTTCAAGGTATTCAAAGGTAATCTGAGCAGCCTGGCATCATATTAAGGGCCGGTTCACACGGACGGCAGGCGGCGTTGGGGCGGCCAGGAAGTCGCGTCGTCCTGTGACGTCCCGTTCGGTGGCGGCGGTACAGAGATCGTCGCGATCGGCGTTTCTCGTCCCCGCAGGGGGACATGAAGACGCGCCGGCTAGCCGTCCCTAGACGTTGCATGCGGCTTCTAGGGACGGCCGAAACGATGCGTTAAATCGGGATCAGAACGCCGCGTTTATGCAATCGACGGTAATCGACGGTAACCGCGCAATGCTAAACGCTCCTATTCACTTGAATAGGAGAGTTTAGCCGATGGGTCCCGAACGCTTGACGGTAGACGCCGCCAAGCGTCCGTGTGAACCGGCCCTAAACTGTGCCCACTGAAGCATGGAGCATGCTTGCTTAAATATATGGCAAATCTTCTCAAGGTCAAGTGAAAAGTAGGAGAAACTTGGTTTTAGCCAATCAGATAGTATCATAAATTAAATTCAGTGATAACCTCAAACAGCTTTTAAGTAATGGAAAACAAAAGGAAAAAGTTTGTCTAAAAAATAATTGTAATTTTTGTAAAAAAATAAAAATAAAAAATAAATCTCTGATGGGGTCACAAAAGCATTAACAATGGTGTAGGCAAAATTTTATTTGGGTCAGGAGTGAATTTATAGCTCTGACATAAGGGGTCAGTGGGCATGAATGGACCATACTATGCTTTCTCCATGTACTGGTAAATCATGCAGACACACTGCTGTTACAGTAGCTCCATGGGACTAAGACTGCATGGTACACACACCTACATTTAGGGCCCATTCACACTAGAAGCACTTTTCTGATCGTTTTGCGATTGATTGTCGTTTTATAAAATTGCTCCCATTCACTTTCATAAAAATCATGGTAGAAAATCGCCACAATTTCACAATCGCGTACGCGAAAATTGCGCCGATGTTTCCTGCAATTTAAATGAAAGTGAGCAGGAGCGATTTTTTTTAAAGCGCTAATCAATCACAAAGAGCTCAGAAAAGCACTTCTAGCGTGAATGGGCCCTTAGGGCCATGTTAGATTTAGATTGTACGTTCTCAAGAGCAGCTCTCTTTGTTCTCATTCTTGGAAGCCGTTGCACTTTGTAAACCACCGTATATTGGTCACGACTCACGATAACTGTTATCTAACAACACTGTATTATGGGCCAATAATAATGGCTGTATTTTTATATACCTATGTTTGTATCTCACTCTGTACAACACCACAGAGGATGTTGGCACAATAGTAACCATTACAAATAATGTTACACAAGTGACTGAATCATTAACAACTGGACTTTGATGGATTTTGATGGAGTTGTCAGCAGCAACTAGTCATAGCATCTAGTTGCTATGATTAGGAGCTGGTTGTTAGTGACTCAGCAACCCATATGACTTGACTCTAAAATATATGGCTACGCATAAAAATGCAAAGTACGTCTCCATGTAGTAAGAAAAATGAATTTCAAAATGGAAGCTGATTCAGTTTACTTGTTTTTAAAACCCAGTTATTATTATTAATATTATTATTTAGTATTTATATAGCACTGACATCTTCCACAGTGCTGTACAGACTAGATTGTCTTGTCACTTAAATGTCCCTCAGAGAGGCTCACAATCTAATTACTACCATAGTCATATGTCTATGTATGTATTGTGTAGTGTATGTATTGTAGTCTAGGGCCAATTTAGGGGAAGCCAATTAACTTACAGGTAATTGAATGTTTTTGGGATGTGGGATGAAACTCATGCAGATACCTGGAGAACGTGGTACAGATAGTGCCCTGGCTGGTATTCGAAATTGGGGACCCAGTGCTGCAAGGCGAGAGTGTTTTCAAGACAAGGATCTAAATACACCATTTAATAGTGCTCCAATGCCCCCCCTTGGTGTTAAATTAGCTTACTGCACAAAGAATGTGGTTTTAAAAATGTAGTCATATGACCTAAACTAACTAGGCAAAAGAGTTAAGAGCAGGTTCTGTGGGTAGGCTACTGCTTCATTCCATAACATCATAGTATTGTAGCTGCCAGATTGCTTTTTTGAGAAGGTTGCAACTTGCAGCTCTGGAAGCCCGTATTGCAGGATATGATTGGGAAATAGCGTATGACCTGCTTATCATTAATCTTATACACCGGTAATGAAAAGATTCTGCCACTAATTACCAATGTAGGGCTTGGGAAACATGTCACCCTGGTGCTAAGCTTTAATATACCCTATTATTTAGGCTGATTTCACATTTACAGCTTTGCCATTTTTCAGCAAATTCTACAACATACAGAAGAAATGCCACTTATTACAAAAACAATGCTTAAAGGTTATCATAATAATTACCTGACACATTTCTTAACCCAGCTGTGTCTAGACAAGGACATATAAATACCTCAATTATTCTGGTTCATGTTTCTTTTCAGATACATGATATTTTGATGGCAAGTGATATTTAGTGAAATGGATGGTAGGTTATCATCACTGATTTATGTAACATCCAATGACATCCCGTCTCCGGGGGAGAAAGTTCACATGCTATCACATTGGCTTAAATACCATTGAGCTTCACCTGTCATTTTTTTGAAGATGTCCCTGTGGAGGTCTTAAGTGGAGCTGAAAATCACCTCATCTGACACTGTAAAAGTGCACCTTTCAGAATTCTGAATGCCTGTAAACTAGGTCCTACAGGGTAGCTGAAAAGACATTTATTACACTCAAATTCCTTCCCTGTATAGACACAAAATGATTCCTAACTCCTATATCTTGCAGTTCTGCCCCACCCATCCTCCCTTTTTTTCCGCTTACCATTAACCAATGAGAAAATAAAAAACACCCCAATATCAGTTCTCTGAATGGCTCTCTCAGCAGTAGGAGGAGATTGGCTGGGTTAGGAAGTTAGTTTTGTACCCCGGAGGCCACTCCCACTCTACTACCAAAAAGCAACTGAATGATGCAGCCAGCCAGGCAATTTCAATATACCGTATTTATGGCAAAAATATGAAAGTGCAATGCACAAAACTTTGTATATTGCTAATTAATGCACATTTATTTTCATGTGCATTAAAAATGAGGGAAGATCAAACTAGGGCTTTAGGTTTCGAATCAGGAGTCTTTGAATAAGATGGAAACCCCACAGAAGGTGGTATTGGTGTTACAGCACATGTACATGTACAGTATATGGTTATCAGTACCGCAAAAGCATCCTTGGCCCATATGCAATTAACTTTTTCACTTGCATTTTCACCTAGAAGATAATTTTTAAATGCTTTTTTTAAATTACTTTGCAATGGAAATAATACCAAAAAGTAGGTGAAAAAGTAATTATTTTGAGTATTTTCTTGCTTGCTTGCTAGTAGCTTGAAAGGCATTTTGATGATAAATGCAGTGGCATAGTTAAAAAGCTCTAGGCCCCGGTGCAAGTTTTACATTGGGCCCCCCAAGCACTCTTTACATAACAATTGATATGCCGCACCAAAACCTGCTAATGGCAACTACAGTGTCAGAGATGCAAGAAGGGAATGGGAAACAGCTTGTTAATGATTACTACCATTCAAAGCATCTACAGAAGTGATTATTACACGCACACAACCAAGAAAAAGCTAAAACTGCAGTTGAGGGAGGGCCCTACAGGGCCCCGGTGCGGTCGAGACCTCTGCAACCCCTATTGCTTCGCCACTGACAATATGTGAAAGTATTATGTAGGAGAAAACTCAGGAAAAAAAAGTTAATTGCATGGCTTCTATTTCCTGTTGTACCTGATTCCCTGGAGGGAGCTCTGTTCAGCTGCATAGAAGCTGCCTCCACATCCAGTTACACACCAGTCAAGTATTGCCATTCTGCTTTTAAAAAGGACTGCCGGGCGTCTTGATAATTTAATTTGGCATTCATGTTCTGCAGTTATTTTGGGTGTCTACATTAAGAATAAA
Organism: Hyperolius riggenbachi; assembly: GCF_040937935.1. Classification (NCBI taxonomy): domain Eukaryota; kingdom Metazoa; phylum Chordata; class Amphibia; order Anura; family Hyperoliidae; genus Hyperolius; species Hyperolius riggenbachi. Next base: position 312,076,816 of record NC_090648.1, read on the forward strand.
CATTTTACTGGCTACGTTAACCTTTAATGTCAGAAATGAATGCACCTGTATAATTATATACAGTATATTGCATATTCCAAAAGAGATGGATGAGCATAGCTTGCCAAAAGAAAACTATATTAAGCTAGCAATGACCTTGTTGAGATGGTTTAAAAATACGTAAAAGAAAATGAAAATATTGCCAACAATAAAAATGTAATGTATTGAGTAATAACCCGCAAATCAAGCAAGTGACATGTTCTGTACATCTGTAATTCATTGCGTAGAGTGAATGAGGAATATATTTTCAAGGTGGAAAATGGGACATAAAATACATTCTAGGTGTGCAAGGACTGACTATACATATATATATATGCTCAGATTGACTTTACAGCAATTTCTAAGTTAGAGAATATAGGAACACACTCATACGAATTTTAACAGAACATCTAAATAGGGGGCTGTGAAACTGTCAGTCATGGAAAGGTGGGCTGGTTGGTAGATTGCAGGCCAGCGGCCCTCCAACAAACCTTGGTAACCCAGGTCTGCATTGAGCATGCTTAGTAAGTACCATATTAACATGTTTGACAACTCTGAAGATGGCTTTTTCTATTGCTGCCCTCCCATTCTGAATTCCAGCTTTCCTTGTCCTTGTTCCTCCAGCATGATGGTCATGTGAGAAGTGCATCGCGTGACACGTGACAATCAGACAGGAAAATAGGCAGGAAACCAGGACTCAAGATGCAGAAGAAGAAAGACAGCTGAGCTAGTAACTACTAAACTTACTTAACAAGCTCTACCAATCTCAGTAGGGTGGATTGGGTGGAATAGTGGTCATAAATAGGGGCAACTATAGGGACACTTTAGTGAGGGCACCATAGTGGAGAAAACTATAATGGAGTACTCTAGAATGGAGATGCTGTAATGTGGGTATGCTACTCAGAACAACAACAGTCACAATGAAATGCCAGTCCATGGAGAACCCAGCGCTGTAGTATTATGCCATGCATATGTAAGGACAGCAGAGGCCTGACATTACCTGCCAAGAGACAAATATAATATTCTGGGCAGTGGCTAATCCATGTGCTTGATTCACTAAAGCGTGCTAAAAGTTAGCACGCTGGTGAAAAGCCCATTATCATGCCTAAACTCAGTTCAGACATGATAAAATAAACTCGTGTGCAAAGTCCTGAAACCGCTCCCATCAAACCCTATGCGACGTTGCACACGCACCGGACTTTGCGCGCGCAAAACTTTGCACGCGGGACTTTGCGCGCGAGTTTATTCCTCAGGTCAAAACGGTGCTAATCTACTTAGTGCAATGGTTATCACGCCCAAAAGTCTTTAGGCGTGCTAAGTAGGTTAGCACCGCTTTGTGAATCAAGCCCCATGTGTTTCCACAAATTTTTTAATTGACTCGTTGCCTGAATGAGGACTCCACAACTCATTACAAGTCACAGTCGAGGTTAAGATATCCAGAATCCTCTCTGACATCTGAAGAGTGTCTTTGCACATCTTCTCGTCTTATTGCATCTGCTGTTCTGTAAAGTTGAAATTTTGCATAAACAGACCCTTCTGCCTTGTCAACAGCTCATTAGCCTTGGCACTGCTGACATTTGTAACCATGGTGAGTGGCCAACCCTAATACTGTATATTCCAATTTACTCACATGTTCTTGACCTTTAAGAGCGTCCTACATCAAAACACAGCAGCACTGCTAGTAGTATAATTTCTGTAAACTTTCAGTAATATTTAAAGAGTTTGATTACTGCTCTTTACAAGGTTAACACAAAATCATATTATACACCTCACATGTGCTCTCACTGGAGTGTGGAGGACCTATAATGTGGGAAGGGGGCACTATAATCACTATAGCACTACAGTGGAGAGAACCATCATGAATGACACTATATTGGATGCAGGATAATGGGGGTCATGATGATAGTGAGCACTAATCAGAACTACAGTAGTGTGAGCATTATAATGAGAAGACACAGAACATTTATATTGTGCTTTTCTCCTTGCAGACTCAAAGCGAAGAAGCTGCAGCCACTAGGGCGCGCTCTATAGGCATTAGCAGTGTTATGGAGTCTTGCCCAAGGTCTTCTTACTGAGCAGATGCAGGCTTACTGAACTGGGATTTGAACCCTCGTCTCCTGTATCAGAAGCAGAGCCCTTAGACAGCACATTATCCAGCCACTATGACACCAACTTAAATGAGAGGCACCATAATGGCAAGAACTATAATTAACCATTATAATGGTTTACCATTGTAAGAAGAGCATATAATTAATCATTATAATGGTTGACCGTTGTAAGAAGAGCTGTAACTGGATTTGGAGTATGCTGACAACCGATTGCTTGTATGGTCTTTGTTTGATTGATAAACAACAATAACAGAGGTTTTGGGGTCCATATCTCTCTTTGATGGTATTACTGTATAGTCACTAACCATGCTTACTTTAATTTTACAACCCTCTGCTTCTCCAATTTCCACGGTGGTGCTGCAATACGCTCTCCTTTCTTTGCCTTTGAGTGTAATTATTGCTGTGTAAATTGGGTACAAATTTACCACTTCTATGTACAATGCATTGCTGACCTGTTCAGTTATCTATCTGTAGCACATTGCCCTGTAACTGTCTGTCTATAGAGTCTACATAAATCCAAAATAATATTAATGCCCAATAGTGACCACTGGAGTGGACTGGTTCTGTTAATTGCATTTTGTGCAGATTTGATCAGTTGCTACATGTATGGTCATCACTGAGAGGTAATACAGAATGCTGGATAGCTTACAGCCTATTATAGAATAACAGAGTAATACTGTACAAAAGGCGGAAGAGCTACCAGTTTTAATTGAGGGCGGAAGATTGTACAGATTTACCTGGACATCTGAGAGCAAAACTGCAGCAGGTGGAGAAGCTAGTATATGTAGAAAGTGGTTTATGGTGGCCTGGTGCCTAGTTTACTTAGGGCCTATTTAAATCCTGCCCTTAACTATACCTACAGTGGCTTCCAAAAGTATTCGGCCCCCTTGAAGTTTTCCACATTTTGTCACATTACTACCACAAACATGCATCAATTTTATTGAAATTCCACGTGAAAGACCAATACAAAGTGGTGTACATGTGATAAGTGGATCGAAAATCATACATCATTCCAGACATTTTTTACAAATAAATAACTGCAAAGTGGGGTGTGCCTAATTATTCGGCCCCCTAAGTCAATACTTTGTAGAACCACCTTTTGCTGCAATTACAGCTGCCAGTCTTTTAGGGTATGTCTCTACCAGCTTTGCACATCTACAGACTGAAATCCTTGCCCATTCTTCTTTGCAAAACAGCTCCAGCTCAGTCAGATTAGATGGACAGCGTTTGTGAACAGCAGTTTTCAGATCTTGCCACAGATTCTCGATTGGATTTAGATCTGGACTTTGACTGGGCCATTGTAACACATAGATATGTTTTGTTTTAAACCATTCCATTGTTGCCCTGGCTTTATGTTTAGGGTCATTGTCCTGCTGGAAGGTGAACCTCCGCTCCATTCTCAAGTCTTTTGCAGTCTCCAAGAGGTTTTCTTCCAAGTTTGCCCTGTGTTTGGCTCCATCCATCTTCCCATCAACTCTGACCAGCTTCCCTGTCCCTGCTGAAGAAATGCACCCCCAGAGCATGATGCTGTCACCACCATATTTGACAGTGGGGATGGTGTGTTCAGAGTGATGTGCAGTGTTAGTTTTCTGCCACACATAGCATTTTGCATTTTGGCCAAAAAGTTCAGTTTTGGTCTCATCTGACCAGAGCACCTTCTTCACATGGTTGCTGTGTCCCCCACATGGCTTGTGGCAAACTGAAAACGGGACTTCTTATGCTTTTCTGTTAACAATGCCTTTCTTCTTGCCACTCTTCCATAAAGGCCAACTTTGTACAGTGCATGACTAATAGTTGTCCTATGGACAGAGTCTCCCACCTGAGCTGTAGATCTCTGCAGCTCGTCCAGAGTCACCATAGGCCTCTTGACTGCATTTCTGATCAGCGCTCTCCTTGATCGGCCTGTAAGTTTAGGTGGATGGCCTTTTCTTGGTAGGTGTACAGTTGTGCCATACTCCTTCCATTTCTGAATGATCGCTTGAACAGTGCTCCGTGGGATGTTCAAGGCTTTGGAAATCTTTTTGTAGCCTAAGCCTGCTTTAAATTTCTCAATAACTTGATCCCTGACCTGTCTTGTGTGTTCTTTGGACTTCACAGTGTTGTTGCTCCCAATATTCTCTTAGACAACCTCTGAGGCCCTCACGGAGCAGCTGTATTTGTACCGACATTAGATTACACACAGGTGCACTCTATTTAGTCATTAGCACTCATCAGGCAATGTCTATAGGCAACTGACAGCACTCAGATCAAAGGGGGCCGAATAATTATGCACACACCACTTTGCAGTTATTTATTGTAAAAAAATGTTTGGAATCATGTATGATTTCCGTTCCACTTCTCATGTGTACACCACTTTGTGTTGGTCTTTCATGTGGAATTCCAATAAAATTGATTCATGTTTGTGGCAGTAATGTGACAAAATGTGGAAAACTTCAAGGGGGCCGAACACTTTTGCAACCCACTGTAAATAAAAAGTAATACTTTATATCAAAATAAACTTACATAAAAGGTATTTGTCTCATGTCAGATCTTATCCTAATAACAGGTCCACCTTTAGAATAATAGAGTGAGTCTTCATGGTGCATGTTATCATTTTGCTAACTTTAGTAGCACAAAAGGTTAATACTGAATATGAACCTTCAAATATCAGTTTTATGCAGAATAAAAACATTTCAAGAGAAGCCAGAGATCAGAAATTGAAATTCATCTTTAAATTACTCGTACGTCATAGTCCTAACTGGTTAATTGAGACCGTTATCACTCAGTGCCACAACTCGGATAATCAGAATGCAAATTGTAAAAGTTGGCATAACTACGATGTGTTCTCAAGTTCACACTACAAACCTTGGCAGTAACTCCGTGGGTTATGATAATTTAAAGATATTATTTTTAGAAGACTGCCTGGTACACAGTGTAGTGCAATGAATAATTATGGTGTCCATCTCTTTGGAGAGGAGCCTTTATAATTCCTGGTATCGATATACATAGTAAGTTGTTTGAGTGCTTAAGTTGACAAGGACATATATGGCAGGTTATAATTTAAACAAATCCCTACACATCTCATTAAGTTATAACCAGTGGTATGTGTAACATTGCAAATATAATGCCATGAAAAACTTTATTTTACATCAAAAACAGTCTTGTACAAAGAAGCAAGTGATGTATTTATTGAGCCCCTATGCTTAGCTAAGCACATCCTCAACCCACCTTTAGCATCGTTACTACACTTTAACCACTTCAGTAACAGTAGTCTCTGGCCGCACGGACTCATCTCTCTTGACGCTCGCGCCACTCTCCTGCTGCTGCAGCCACCTCACTCCGGTGCTAGTATAACAGCAGAGCTCCGTGAGCTGGTCAAAAGCAGATTTCATTGGCTCCTGACCTTGAGATCAGTGTGAGCCAATGTGATTGACTCACAGTGATCAAAGGTCAGGAGCCAATAAAATTGGCTCCTGACTGGCTTATGGAGTTCTGCTGCCATGCCTACAGCAGAGCGAGTGGGCGAGTGGTGCAGTAATTGAAATATACTTCTTGGCAGGGATAACAGGTCCCAAACAGGGTTTATATTTCAATCAGCAAGATCCGGAAGTGGTTAAGCAAAAACACATACCATCAGTTACAGTCTGACATAACTAAAGAGTATAGAAAGCAGTGAATAAGAGCCGCCCCAGTGGTCACTCCAATTCCACAAACACACAGCTGCTGTAGTAGGACCAATCCTTTGTCCGCAAGCATACAGTACAAGTGTGCTACGGCGCTGGTATCTCTCAAATCAGCACAATATTAAATGATGTTCTCCTTCTGCAGTCTCTCATGTTCACAACCATGACATATGTACACTCCCAGTGAAGTAAAAGATCAGAGAGAGCACTCTCAGTGGGTTGATAAAAGAAAACCGGTTTATTCAAACAGAAATAAATAAGAAGAGCATAGGAGTGCACTCACATAGTGAGGGTCCTATCCCAACAGCTTAGCCCACTCTCGTCCCGACTAGTTTCGGCTTCCTGCCGTCATCAGGGGTGACCAAAACTAGTGGGGACGAGAGCGGGCTAAGCGACACCTGATCTTGTGCTGAGTGACGGGAGTTACCCCTGATGACAGCAGGAAGCCGAAACTGGTCCGGACAAGAGTGGGCTAAGCAACACCTGATCCTATGCTGAGCGGAGGGAGTTAATACCAGAAGCCAGAGAGGGTCCTCTGGGAAGCCAGAGAGGGTCCTGTTGGGATAGGACCCTCACTATGTGAGTGCACCCCTATGCTCTTTTTATTTATTTCAGTTTGAATAAAAAGATTTTTTTTTATCAACCCACTGAGAGTGCTCTCTCTGATCTTTTACTGCATTGGGAGTGTGCATATGTCATGGTTGTGAAGAGAGACCGCAGAAGGAGAACTTTCTCTAAAATTGTGCTGATTTGAGAGATACCAGTGCTGTAGCACACTTATAACTAAAGAGGATGTTCTATACTGAATTATTAAAAACTTCCAGCCCCTTTCTATCCTTGTCACTTATTACATAAGTTATCTTTATGAAAAACATGATTTATTCTACATGGAACACCAACTCTGTACTGCCCTTAGCACCACAGGCCTCAAGATTGTTTCTACATTGTTATAGGATTATATTTTATGCTTCCCCAAGGACTGCTAGAATGAAAATCTGAATATTTATAACAAAAAGGCTTATTTCCAAGTATACTTCTGTAAAACCTTACCTCCTATCATCCTGTTTACAAAATGTATGAAACTTATATATGTGGCTGAATCTTAATTAAAATTGTCTACGTCGGGACTCTGAGGAAGCTGCTATGAAACATGTTGATGGCAACAAAAGATGAGGCACTTACTTGGATAACTAGCCAAAATTATGTAATGTATACATTGTATGAATCAATCTGTGATCGAAGTGTTTAAGTTTAAAAGGGATACATCTAATTTTTTTTATGTATTGAAGCTTTGTAATAAAATGAAGATTTGTAACACATGACTCTTTATTATTGCTGAGGTATGCTAAAAGTCTCTGAGTACTATCCAAAGGCCTAAAGCAGAAAGCTAAATGTCTGTTTCCTTGCATTCCTTGTATGATTTATTGATATCTTGATATAATCTATCCCCTGACACCGGCTGTGTGGCACGTGTCCCTTGTCATCGTGTGTGCACAACTGCCATATTGCTGTTTTAAAATGAACTCAGGAACCATTATTTTGTAAGAACTTACCAAAGTTCCTGAAACGTTTGGAAGGTCATTGACTTTAAAGAGGAACTGAAGTAAGAGGTATACGGAGGCTGCCATTTTTATTTCCTTTTAATCAATACCAGTTGCCTGGCAGCCCTGCTGGTCTATTTCTCTGCAGTAGTATCTGAATAACACCAGAAACAAGCATGCAGCTAGTCTTGTCAGATCTGACTTTAAGGTCTGAAACACCTGATCTGCTGCATGCTTGTTCAGGGGCTATGGCTAATAGTATTAAAGGCAGAGGATCAGCAGGGCTGCCAGGCAACTGGCATTGCTTAAAAGGAAATAAACATGGCAGCCTCCATATACCCCTCTCTTCAGTTCCCCTTTAAGTTATGTGAATGTTACTTTTACATGTACAATCTACCTTAACACCACATACACTACTTTATGTTAATGGTATTCACTATTCTTCCCTTCTCCTAATACAGAGATTTAGATTTGCCAATCAAAGTGTAATAAACCACTAAAGTTTACAGCTGAACTTCAGATAAATGTATAAAAAGTTACCTATTAATGTGGTCAATAAAGAATCATCGTAAGCATTTGTACAGTACCTGAATGCCTATATAAAATATTTACTGCCCATAAAATACAAATTGCCTACATAAAAGTGACTGTTTTGGTGTAAGGCACAGTGCAGTTCAGGCGGTTCTACACTATGAACCAATCAGCCTCTACTCTGCTTTCTTGGCAGGACAGTAGAATGAATATCTCATCAGTTTTCTGCTGACAACAGATTAGGAAATGTTCCTAAATTTCAAGGTAAAAGTAATTTTCAATCAACTTACAATGATAAAAGAGTTAAACATGAACAAAAAAAATACACTGAATGCACAAACTTTTAACTAAAAACAAAACAAAAACAAAAACAGAAAGAAACGCTTCAGAGTATCTTCAGAGTTCAATTCTTCTCTTTGCTGCCTAGTGTTTTTCCCATTTATCTGTAATCTTCATCTGTTATTTTGTATCTTCTTTCAGTAAATTTCTCGATTCTTTCTGCTTTCTTCAAACTCCTTCTCGTCATCATCAGCAATTCAAGCTCCAGGCAATTTGAAGCACACAACAGGGTTCTTGTGAGTGATATCACTAAACATTTCTAGCTAGTCATGGGACCCCAAGATGCATCTTGCCAGATAAGAGATTCCACATATACTCTATCTGAACTGCAAATCAAGCTGTTTGCCAGAAGTTTGATACAGTGGATGACTGATGTGGCATTGTTGTCAAAACAGTAGCATTGCCCAGGATCAGAATAACCCAGCAACCATACTTATTCATTCTCTTCTGAAGTTATCACGTTATAAGGGTTTTACTAATTTGTACACCATGCTAATGAAGAGAACCACAGCACAAACTCATATACCAATGTACGCTGACATCCTGTTCTTCCACTTGCCTTATGTCATTTCATCTACAACAGATGCAAAGTATTTGTACAGAATATTGCCTGCAGCCTCCCTCCTCTCCACTGCTACTCTGCATAATGGCCCTATTGTGCAGCCACCATCACAATTACTCCTTACAAAAGAACAGAAGCCCCTATGGGTTTATCATCTCTTGACGCACTGTTATATTTAAAACATGCTACTGCTGTAACTGGACACTTATTCACACAAGTAGATTAGTCTTTTATTTTGTATTCCATTGATTCTGGCAGTTTATTTTATGGAAGTATATGCGTGCCAGGTGTGTGTGTGTGTGTGTGTGTGTGTGTGTGTGTGTGTGTCTGTGTGTGTGTGTGTCTGTGTGTCTGTGTGTCTGTGTGTTTTATGGGGTTGCTACGATACAGACAGTCATGATTTAGCAATGTCCTAACATGGGCTTTAAGAAATAAAAAATAAAAAAATGAGCACATAACAATATCTGTATATTCAATTGACTGTGAAAATGTAGGAAAGGAAAGGCATGAAAAGATAGCCATTAGACTACATTCATAGTGGTGCGGTGTAACGACTATATTGTATTGCGGCTTTCTGCACTGCAATCCACCACCAATGTGATATTCACAGTGCAGCTGGTGTGGTTTAACGGCTTGTGGCATCCCAACACAATGCATGCATACTTTTCATTGACTGTATGCTTTACTGTACAGATAACGTGTGGTGGCGATTCCCGTTCCAATTCAATCAGGCTGCTACAGGAAATGCCACACTGTGAACCTAGCCTTAGTCCACACTAGTGGGAGATAGCTTGTTATGGAATAGCTACTTAGAAAAATACACATGCAATGATATGTACAGTATTTTTATGTTTTTCTAACTCTATCAAGCATTACAGGGTTAAATAGACACGTCACCAATGTGCTTGTTAAGTTAAATATTATATGTTCTATATGTTCCTTCCTTCTTCCCCTTTCCTATCCTCTTCTTCTCTCTCTATTTTTGCTATTTTTTTCTTCTTTTTACTTTGCCCCCCCCCCTCTATGGAGTTCATACTCCAGACTATACACAGATCGAATACTTCTTTTGACGTTTCCTCCTTACTTACTAGAAATGTCCAATTCCATCAATATCTGCATACCTGTCGCCTGTCCGGGGATGCATCGGCCCCTTTTCTTACTCTCTCTCTCACCCACTTATCCCACTTATCACAGCCTCTCCACCTGAGCTACAACAGGGACGCTCAACATCCTCGTCTGCTATTTCAAACATGGGTGCTATCCCACACAATGAAACTTTGGTCTCTTACTCTATCCTCTCCTTTCCCCTACCTTGCTTCTCATGGGTGTTCAAATAAGAAGTCTCCCCTATAAGAGAATATTTAGCTAGCTGGGGGAATATCCAGGCTGCACTGATGTGACATCATCGATTGTGCATGCCGGGCGGTGTTAAGCTTTTATGCATATCAACTGATCAATGTTTGTTTTTAGTTATTCCGATTCTTATGCATCATGTATTTATCATAATAACATGTGAATCCTGATGCCCTAGTTGCAGGGGGTATGCCTATGATGTGGAAGTGGATGTACTTCCACTGTGCAGGCCGTTGAACCTGTGTTAAAGAGGGATACCCCCTTGTCAGATCTCAATCATGAACAAGCACCAGCGGCACTCTGTCCCCAGTGCACACGTTGCCGCTTATAGCTGTTCCATGGATGACACTGTACGTGAACCTTAATTTGTTTAGAAATGAAATGTGAAATAGCAGAGCCAGTCTATCAGAAGTTGTAACAGATATCATCTTCCTGGGATCAAAGATATCTGTAGATGGTGACTGCAGCCATGAGATTAGGAGATGCTTGTTACTTAGGAGGAAAGCTAATGAAAATTTGGACAAGATACTAAAGGACAGAGAGGTCACCTTATCAATAAAGATCAGGAGAGTTACAGCTATAGTCTTCCCAGTAGTAACATATGGCTGTGAAAGTTGGACTATAAATATGGTCATATGTAGAAAAAAGTTTGCTTTAGAACTGTGGGTGTGGAAAAAGCTACTGAGAATTTCCTGGACTGCAAGAAGATGTAACCAGTCAATCCTTAAAGAAATAAGGCCAGATTAATTCACTACAAAGGTTGATACTACCATTATAATTTAAATACTTTGGACACATATTGAAAAGGCCAGATTCTTTGAAAATGTCCTTGATGCTTGGAAAAATTGAGGGCACAAAGAAGGAGAGAGCGGCAGAGGTTAAGATGGAAAGACAGTATATGTGAAGCTATGAACATGCCTATGCAACAGGTGAAAGAAGCCGTGATTGACATACAGACCTGGCATTCAGAAGTACATATTATCCGTAGAGTCAGAGTTGAGCAAACAAATGAGGAGGAGGAGGGTGTAAAAAGTGATCATTCGTAGTTGTCCATTCTTTGTTTTCTTTTTTAATTTTTTTTAAGTACATAAAATCTGTGCTGTGCTTTTAACTGCAGTGTATGTGACAATAACTGTTACTGTGACAGGACACACACATTTAGCTTGACTCATAATACACATATATTCACAGCAGCAATTTAGCGTTTACTAGTTGCAGCAGAGAAAGGAAGCCATATATCCAGCATCACTCTTGCCCCTCTAGCAGGTACCCATAACTGCACAAACTTCAGAAGTTCTGAGAAGTGCTAGTGTTGGTCAGGGCTGCCAAAACTCTGAATAGTCTAGGCTAAGATACTCTTGCTAGGGCTCACACTACAGTCGGTATGGAAAGGTATGACTGCAGCTCATTTAATCGTGCTGTTATTTGAGATTTATTTCTGGACAGTTTACATTTGGCTCAAGGGTGATGACAGCAAACAGATTCTAGTCACCGTAAACACTCTGCTGCAGACAAGACTCACAGCAGGTATCGAACTCCGCATAACCACAGGGTCTCGGGATCCAGTCCAAACCCAATCATGATAGATAACTTTGGGAAGCTGGGAAAGTTTTGTTACAAATCTTCATCTTTCTACATCAAAGTCAAACTTTGTTATACTCAAGAGTGTTGAGATTTCACTGTGCAGACTTCTCCCAAAAAAATGTATTTTGTCCACTTGGAATATGGCAGTAGTCCAACAGAAAATGCACAAAAAGTTATAAAGAAAGTAGTAAAAACAGGCAAAAAGGTACTACATTATAAAACAGTAAAACGAGATGTGCAAATAGATACTTCTGAATTTAAAACTGTGTTGTTATTCTTACCTTTGCCACCCATTAAATCTAGTATAAAATGTATTTAAGAGTAAGCTTGAAAAAATAAAAAGGAAACACTGGTTGATCTAATGCCAACAGCATTAACCCTTTTTATAGTGTATAAATTCATTATAAAGAACCTAAAATCTTATTGAAAAGGAAGAGTGGTTTGTGTGCCTATAGACTCCTGAGATGTACAGTAACTCGCTACAACTGTGATGCATGTCAATCAATGCAGCAAGGTTTTCCTAATCAATTAAAAATAACTGCTGTAATCTCAATTAGCATTATATGTCCAGTATTAGGTTCCACCTGAATGTGAGCAATAGAGAGCGTAAGTAAACTTACATTTCTGTATTGTTTAGGATTTTACAAACAGTGAGAGCAGAAATTAAAGTACTATATTTAAACCAAACACTTATTAAACCCAAAATTAAGCAAGATAAGTTCTGAAAGTAGTCATTATTGATTAGTTTAAGTTTAGGCAGTAAGCACTACCTTCCCTACCGTAAATAGTATCTATCCATTCAACCTCTCAAGCCATTTATTTCTTTTTGGACGAGTTGAGTTCTTCTAAATGTTCACATCAACCTTATGTGAACTACAAAGTCCCACCTCTTCATGTAAGACACATAGGCCTGTATGCAATTCTGCTTTCTCTTAGGTGAGATATTTCAAACTTGTCAATAAAATGGCCCTTTAACCCTCCTGGCGGTCTATTAAAAACCGCCAGGGGGCAGCGCAGCAGTTTTTTTTAATTAATTTTTTTAAAATCATGGCTCGCTACATGATAGCCGCTGTGCAGCGGCATCCCCCCACCCTCTTCGATCGCTACCAGCGATCAAGCCCGTCCGGAAATCCCGTTCTGAACGGGATTTCCATTAGGGCTTCCCCCGTCGCCATGACGTCGTGATGTCAAAGGGAGTCCCGATACACCCCTCAGCGCTGCCTGGCACTGATTGTCCAGGCAGCGCATGGGGTCTGGGGGGAGGGGGCGCGGCGTGGCAGGTAGCGGCGAATCGGCAGGTAGCGGCGGCGATCGGTGTGCACACGCAGCTAGCAAAGTGCTAGCTGCGTGTAGCAAAAAAAAATTATGCAAATCGGCCCAGCAGGGCCTGAGAAATCCTCCTGCGCGGCTTACCCCGAACTACCGCCAGGAGGGTTAAGCCACCAGTAAGTAAGAAAATACTCAAAATAATTTTGACAGTACTTTTTCACCTACTTTTTGGTACTTTTTCAGTTGCAGAGTAGTGAAAAGTTATTTTAACAGAAGATGAAAAATTATCTCTTAGGAGAAAACCGAGGAGAAAAATGTAATTGCATATGGGCCATAGGACCATATTCAACTCACTTTTTCTCCTGACCTATCTCCTATGAGATCATTTTTCATCTTCTCTTTAAAATAACTTTTCAGCAAATTGCAATTGAAAAAGTACAAAAAAAAGTAGGTGAAAAAGTACTATTAAAATTAAAAATATCGCCTAGAAGAAAACTAAGGCTAGGTTCACAGTGAGACATTGCATTTCCTTGTTCCCTGTATAACATGATCGCAATGTAACAGAATGTAAAAGCTTGCACCGCACATTATGGGACCTTTAGGTGGCATACAGTGAGTGAAGCATACAGTCAATCCCAATGCACCCCATGCCCTGTGAATGTTCCATAAATTGCCTATTGTAGTACGACTTTTTGTGCTGAAATGCCCCCATAAAGTTGCACCACAACTTCCCATCGTGAATCTAGCCTAAGGAGAAAAAGTGTATTGCACATGGTCCCTGGGCCTTATACAATCCACTTTTTCTCCTAGGAGATTTTTTTTATTTTCTGACTAACATAACTTTTCGGCACTCTGTAAATGATACCAAAAAGTAAGTGAAGAATTACTGAACATTATTCTGAGCATTTTCTTGCTTGCTGGTGGCTTAGAAGCATTTTATTGATAAGGTGTAAAAATATCGCCTAGAAGAAAACTTAGGAGAAAAAGTGAATTGAATAAGGGACAAGGTTTCTTCTGTAATATGTGGGATCTGGGAAATGTAGTATGACTTCCAAAAGTCATACTAAAATGTTCAAACTGTTCTTACATTAAAGGAGTTATCAGGGAAAACAGTCCAAATGAGCTTTACTCACCTGGGGCTTTCTCCAGCCCCTTGCAGCCGACTGTCTCACGCTGTCACCTCCGCTCCGCTGTCCCGCTCTCGCCGCTTGGTATTCAGGCCAACCGCGGGGTCGGCCTTACTGCGGCTGCGCGAAGCACCGCTGTCAATCATGGGCATGCCGTGGCCCACGTGGCCATGATTGACAGCGGCGCTACCAAGCGGCGAGAGCGGTAGAGCGGACTGTCCCACGCTGTCACCTCCGCTCCCTGCCGCTGTCCCTCTCTCGCCGCTTGGTATTCAGGCCAACCACGGGTCGGTCTTACTGCGGCTGCTCGAAGCCCAAGGTGCCCTTCCATACCATTGTCACCCTTATGAGGCAGTCAGGGAGGAGCATGGTGAACCAAACTCCTCCCTCAATACCATCGTCACCCTTATGAGGCAGTCAGGGAAGAGTATGGGGGACCAGTCAGTGCTTAATTGTGGCCATCGCTACAGCTCTGTAGCGTCTAATCATTTATTCCTGTCTAGTTCCTTCCTGCTCTCTAAGTAATAAAACATTTACTCTTCCCAGTACATTCACCCTCCACGTTGTAAATGAAAAGAGATAAATGAAGAGCAGTGCTAAATGGCTTCTTACTGCAGGCAGAGCAGGGTTGTGAGAGGTAAATATAGCTTTTATAAAATGTGCAGCGTTGGGTACATAGATTTATTCTCTCTTAGCAGTGGGAGGGGGTGGGCTGGGTCAGGTGATCAGTTTTGTGCTGGGGAAAGAACTCCCATTCTCCTGGAATTAAGGAGCTATTGGTTACAGCCTGCCCAAAACCAAAGAAGTGCTTTCAGTATTTTTATCAGAACAGATGTACAATGCCCAAAAACTGTCATATGCATTCAAAAATGAGAGGCTGAACTGGGAATTTAATTGTGTTTACCACCAAAGCCATCGTTAACTGAGTGATTTCACCATGTTAGCGTTCTTACATAGTTACATAGTTACATAGTTATTTTGGTTGAAAAAAGACATACGTCCATCGAGTTCAACCAGTATAAAGTACAACACCAGCCTGCTCCCTCACATATCCCTGTTGATCCAGAGGAAGGCGAAAAAACCCTTACAAGGCATGGTCCAATTAGCCCCTAAAGGGAAAAATTCCTTCCCGACTCCAGATGGCAATCAGATAAAATCCCTGGATCAACATCATTAGGCATTACCTAGTAATTGTAGCCATGGATGTCTTTCAATGCAAGGAAAGCATCTAAGCCCCCTTTAAATGCAGGTATAGAGTTTGCCATAACGACTTCCTGTGGCAATGCATTCCACATCTTAATCACTCTTACTGTAAAGAACCCTTTCCTAAATAAATGGCTAAAACGTTTTTCCTCCATGCGCAGATCATGTCCTCTAGTCCTTTGAGAAGGCCTAGGGACAAAAAGCTCATCCGCCAAGCTATTATATTGCCCTCTGATGTATTTATACATGTTAATTAGATCCCCTCTAAGGCGTCTTTTCCCTAGACTAAATAAACCCAGTTTATCTAACCTTTCTTGGTAAGTGAGACCTTCCATCCCACGTATCAATTTTGTTGCTTGTCTCTGCACCTGTAAAACTGCAATATCTTTTTTGTAATGTGGTGCCCAGAGCTAAATTCCATATTCCAGATGTGGCCTTACTAGAGAGTTAAACAGGGGCAATATTATGCTAGCATCTCGAGTTTTTATTTCCCTTTTTGCATCCCAAAATTTTGTTAGCTTTAGCTGCAGCGGCTTGGCATTGAGTACGATTATTTAACTTGTTGTCGATGAGTACTCTAAGTCCTTCTCCAAGTTTGATGTCCCCAACTGTATCCCATTTATTTTGTATGGTGCTAGACCATTAGTACGTCCAAAATGCATGACTTTACATTTTTCAACATTGAATTTCATCAGCCATGTATGTGCCCATATAGCCATCCTATCCAGATCCTGTTGCAATATGACACTATCTTCCTGAGAGTTGATGATTCTGCACAATTTTGTATCATCTGCAAAAATAGCAACATTGCTCACTACTGCACCTACTAGGTCATTAATAAATAAATTGAAGAGCACTGGACCCAGAACAGACCCCTGTGGTACCCCACTGCTAACAGTCTCCCATTTTGAGAATGATCCATTGACCACAACTCTTTGTTTTCTGTCCATTAGCCAGTTCTCTATCCATGTACACAGACTCTTCCCCAGTCCTTGCATCCTCAACTTTTGCACCAGACTTTTGTGGGGAACAGTGTCAAAGGCCTTTGCAAAGTCCAAGTATATCACATCTACAGCATTCCCAATATCCATATTAGCATTCACTACCTCATAAAAGCTGAGCATGTTAGTCAAACAGGCCCTGTCTTTAGTAAACCCATGTTGATGCTGAGAAATAAGATTATTTTCTAGTATGAAGTCATGTATAGTATCTCTTAGTAACCCCTCAAATAGTTTGCATACAACTGATGTTAAGCTTACAGGTCTATAATTTCCTGGATCTGATTTTTTGCCCTTCTTAAATAATGGGAAAACGTGGGCTGTACGCCAATCCACTGGGACTCTGCCAGTTGAAAGAGAGTCACAAAAGATAAGATAAAGGGGTTTATCTATAACTGAACTTAATTCCCTTAGGACCCGAGGATGCATGCCATCCGGGCCAGGTGCCTTGTCTATTTTTAATTTATTTAGTCTTGCCTTCACTTCTTCCTGCGTTAAGTATTTAGTATTACAGTTAGAAGATTGAGACTCTTCTGCCTCTGTAATTTTCAACAGTGCTGTTTCCTTTGTGAAGACAGAAGCAAAGAAAGCATTTAATAACTCTGCCTTACCTTGGTCACCCACCATTGAGTTCCCACCCTCATCCTTTAGGAGTCCCATACAGTCAACCTTTCTTTTTTTAGAGTTAATGTACTTGTAAAACTTTTTTGGGTTATATTTGATATCCCTAGCGATTTGTTTTTCAGCTTCAATCTTTGCCTGCCTAATTTCTTTTTTACAATTTTTATTGCACTCCTTATAATTGCTTAGTGCAGCCTCGGTCCCCTCCTGTTTTAGGACCTTATAGGCATTCTTTTTCCTCTTCATTTTATCTTTAACCTTTCAATTCATCCATAGGGGCCATTTTTTACTCCTAGATATTTTGTTTCCATATGGGATATACATACTACAATATTGATTGAGTATAAGTTTAAAAGCTTGCCATTTCCCTTCAGTGTCTTCCCCTTGTAGTACATTATCCCAGTTCACCAAACTTAGTGCCTGCCTAATTTGATTAAACTTTGCCTTTCTAAAATTCATAGTTTTAGTGGTCCCGCTGCCCCGTGGCCTATCAGTCACCAGATCAAATGTTATCATGTTGTGATCACTATTTCCCAAATGTTCTTGAACCTGCACATTTGCTACATTATCTGGTCTATTAGAAATGATCAGATCCAGTAACATATTCCCCCTAGTTGGTTACCATTTGAGTCAAGTAATTGTCCTGTAGTGCTGCCAGAAATCTGCTGCTTTTACCAGAATGGGTAGCCTCAATGCTCCAGTCAATGTCTGGAAAGTTGAAGTCGCCCATAATTATGACCTCATTTTTACTTGCAGCTTTTTCAATCTGCTGTAGTAATCGCAGTTCTGCAGCTTCATTAATAAGAGGTGGCCTGTAGCATAACCCAATAAGCAATTGGCAACTTTTATTTCCACCATGAATATTTACCCAAACGGACTCCACATCTTCGCAATCTTCCTCCATCTCATCGTTGAGGACAGCTGTAAAAGAATTCTTAACAAAGAGAAAAACCCCTCCATCTTTTTTCCCTGTTCTATCCTTCCTAAACACATTGTATCCTTTTAAATTAGCTATCCAGTCATGGCTTTCATCCATCCATGTCTCGGTTACTCCCACAATGCCATAGCCTTTGTCATTCAGAATGAACTCTAGTTCGTCTATTTTATTTGCAAGGCTCCGAGCATTGGTTACCATGCACTTTATATTTTTACCACCACATTTACCAATTTTGTTTACATGAAATGGGCTACTTGAATTTTTACCAACCTCCTTAATCTTTACACTGTCCCCACCCCCTCTCCACCCCCCATAATGTTAGGTTCCCACTGTCTTTTTTACCTTATCTTGTCTACGTATTGAGACTTTATCCTCCCGCCTCCCCCCAGATCCTAGTTTAAAATCTCCTCCAACCGTTTAGCCATCTTCTCCCCCAATGCAGCTGCACCCTCCCCATTAAGGTGCAGCCCATCCCTGCTGTAGAACCTGTAGCCGACTGCAAAGTCTGCCCAGTTCTCCAGGAACCCAAACCCTTCCTTCCTACACCAATTTATCAGCCACTTATTTAACTCCCTAAGCTCCCTCTGTCTCTCAGATGTAGCACGTGGCGCTGGCAGTATTTCAGAAAACACCACCTTGGAGGTCCTTGCTTTAAGTTTATCTCCAAGTACCTGAAAATCATTTTTGAGGACCTTCCATCTCCCACTAACTTTGTCATTGGTGCCAATGTGTACCATGACAGCCGGGTCTTTCCCAGCCCAACCCAGTAATCTGGCAATTCTTTCTGCTACATGCCGAACCCGAGCACACGGGAGGCAACAGACTGTACGGCATTCACGGTTTCTTCGACAGATTACCCTATCTGGGTAAGGTGATCAGGTGATTCTTTGCAATGCAGAAATTATTTTGTTTATGTGAAGCCTGTATTAACCTTGATGCATCATGTAGTAGCTCTGGGTGAGCAGCAATGATGCATTACTGTTTTACCCACAATATATCACATCTTATTGCCTGAAATAGTTGTCAGTGATAAATACCGGTATGCTCCTGTTATTCAGCATTATCATGCACTCAAACAATATATTTTGCTAAACTATTCTAAAATGCCTTTCAGAAGTTAATGTGAAATTCCATTTTTGTTGAGATAAAAAGCATTCCTCTCAGCCTATACAGTATGTATTTTTGCAAACATTTTTATTTAACATGACCCTGAGCTGAACTTGTGCAATATAAACTGAGCAACTGATGATAACTAAACAATCTGAGGCTACCTAATAAAAAAGTATTTTTGCTAAGCAGGCTATCTGCAGATCATCCAACAAGTCCCTTAAAGAATCATAACTTTCCATGATCACCTCTTATGCTATTAAAAACTGGAGCCAGCCTCCATAGAAGCAGCCGCACTCTGCGAACGCGCATGGCGTCCCCCTCCTTCTCCCCAGCAGCAGCCTTATTCACACGGGTAAGCACTGGACACTTTTGTGATATATATATATATATATATATATATATATATATATTTTTAAGCATCTGCACTTTGTATTTTTATATGTTACAGGTTTTTTTTTGTATTTAGAGTTATTCCATACATTGACAGCACGTGGCACTTTTGTTTTGCACACCAGAATTTTGCAGTTTTTTTTTTTTTTTTTTGCAGTATACATTTTTTTTATGCATTTTTTCACCTTAAAGAGACTCTGAAGCGAGAATAAATCTTGCTTCAGAGCTCAAAGTTTGGTCGTACATTTGGTCGCTCCAGGAGGCAGGGCTAACCGCCGCAGCCCTGCCTCCAGTCGCGTCTATCAGCGGCGCATCGCCGCCTCTCCCCTGCCCCTCTCAGTGAAGGAAGACTGAGAGGGGCGGGGGAGAGGCGGAGATACGCGCTGACAGACGCGCGTGGGGCAGGGCTGCGGCGGTTAGCCCTGCCCCAACCAGGAAGCGCTCCCCCGCTTTACGGAGGGGATTTGTGGGATCAGGGACCCCCGTTAAGCCGCGGGATAGCGGCGGTTTGGCAGGGGCACACATGCCCCTGCTATTTATGAGGTCTGAAGCGAGATTTATTCTCGCTTCAGACTCTCTTTAATACCTATATTGCGGGCTGTGCAATATATGGATTATGCACTTTATATATGCTTTTGAGGATATTTATTCACATTGTGACAAATTGCTACTCCTGTGGATTTCCAATTACATTTGGATTTAGAAGGTGGCTTTTAATTCATTGTTTTTAACCTATTTTTTGTGCTTGGTTAAGACCTAATAAAATTGATTATTGCTTTCACTTTACATGGAATGTGATGAGTATTTAGTATTATATTATACGTCTTTAAATTGGGCATCTTTTCTTATGATATTGGTTGATTTACAGCCCTTTGTAGACAGTTATTGGATTTTGGCTCGGTTTTATATGGTACTCATCTATGGATGTTTCTATGGAGAAAAGAGTCTGTTTAATTTTTTTTATCCGGGACATTAAAAGAAAAAGTTAATCTGTATTTTTGGGTTTCCTGTTTTTTGTGAGATATATCCCTCTTTATGCAATACTAATATTTTAATTAGCCCAACTTCAAGGGAGGATTTGGAATTCTGTAAATAAGTACTGGTAATCCAACAAACTATTGTTAGTACAATACTCCTCACATAGAACACTGAAAATGATGAATTCATAAATAAAGTATTATAGCAGTAATGCAATCCATTTTTAGGCTAGGGTTATTTCCAGAAATTCATATACATTGTACTGGTAGAGTTGGGCCGAACCTCCGATTTTCGGTTCGCGAACCGGGTTCGCGAACTTTCGCGAAAGGTTCGGTTCGCGTTAAAGTTCGCGAACCGCAATAGACTTCAATGGGGATGCGAACTTTGAAAAAAAAAAAAATTATGCTGGCCACAAAAGTGATGGAAAAGATGTTTCAAGGGGTCTAACACCTGGAGGGGGGGATGGCGGAGTGGGATACATGCCAAAAGTCCCCGGGAAAAATCTGGATTTGACGCAAAGCAGCGTTTTAAGGGCAGAAATCACATTGAATGCTAAATGACAGGCCTAAAGTGCTTTCAAACATCTTGCATGTGTATACATCAATCAGGTAGTGTAATTAAGGTACTGCTTCACACTGACACACCAAACTCATCGTGTAACGCACCGCAAACAGCTGTTTGTGTAGTGACGGCCGTGCTTTACTGGTGCGCACCATGGCGAGAGTGCAGGTTTTGGTGGCTTTACAGCCCATATGGTCACCTGGCTGATGTAACTGAATGACAGAACAGTGACTGTCCAGCTGATCAAATTTGGTCTGACCACAATGAGGCAACGACCTTATTATCGTGGGTGTGCCCCCCGAGACACTCATCTAGGCGCCGGTCATTGCTCCATTGTGATACGCAAGCCCCTTCACCACGGCAAGGTAATGATCACGAAGGGGAATGGGCGCATGTACATGCCTTTTCTTTTGTTGTTGCAGCTGCCCGCAGTGCAGCCAGAAAAATTAGGCAGTCATGTACACGCACCCGAAAAATTATTACAGCGGCCGCTGCTAGCAGCGGCCTAAAAAATTCAGCAATCCGCCTGGAGTCCCGGACCCTGTTGGTGGTGGTGGAGAAGGTAGTCAAGCGGCCTGCAGGCAGACATGCTGTGTGGAGGGACTGGGAGCGACTTAGTCTTCTTGGGGCAGGCCAGGCAGCCAGTCACACGGCGTGCAGGCAGAGATGCTGTATGTGCGGGGACTGACTTAGTCTTGGGGCGGGCAGCAGCCCTCCGGGATCCATGCCTCATTCATTTTGATAAAGGTGAGGTACTTAACACTTTTGTGACTTAGGCGACTTCTCTTCTCTGTGACAATGCCTCCAGCTGCGCTGAAGGTCCTTTCTGAGAGGACGCTTGCGGCAGGGCAGGAGAGAAGTTGGATGGCAAATTGGGACAGCTCTGGCCACAGGTCAAGCCTGCGCACCCAGTAGTTCAAGGGTTCCTCATCGCTGTTCACAGCAGTGTCTACATCCACACTTAAGGCCAGGTAGTCGGCTACCTGCCGTTCCAGGCGTTGGTGGAGGGTGGATCCGGAAGGGCTACGGCGAGGCGTTGGACTAAAGAACGTCCGCATGTCCGACATCACCATGAGATCGCTGGAGCGTCCTGTCTTTGACTGCGTGGACACGGGAGGAGGATTAGTGGCAGTGGTACCTTGCTGGCGTTGTGCCGTCACATCACCCTTAAAGGCATTGTAAAGCATAGTTGACAGCTGGTTCTGCATGTGCTGCATCCTTTCCACCTTCCGGTGAGTTGGTAACAGGTCCGCCACTTTGTGCCTGTACCGAGGGTCTAGTAGTGTGGCCACCCAGTACAGCTCATTCCCCTTGAGGTTTTTTATACGGGGGTCCCTCAACAGGCAGGACAGCATAAAAGACGACATCTGCACAAAGTCGGATCCAGTACCCTCCATCTCCTCTTGCTCTTCCACAGTGACGTCAGGTAAGTCAACCTCCTCCCCCCAGCCGCGAACAATACCACGGGAAGGTTGAGCAGCACAAGCCCCTTGCGATGCCTGCTGAGGTTGTTCTCCTGCCGCTGTCCCCTCCTCCTCCTCCTCCTCCCCCAAAGAAACACCTTGCTCATCATCCTCTGAGTCTGATTCGTCTTCTGCACACGACTTCTCTTCTTCCTCCTCCTCCCCCCTCTGTGCTGCCGCAGGTGTTGAGGAAACAGCTGGGTCTGATGAAAATTGGTCCCATGCCTGTTCCTGCCGTAACGGTTCCTGGTCACGCTCATTCGCAGCTTCATCCGCCACTCTACGCACAGCACGCTCCAAGAAGTAAGCGTAGGGAATTAAGTCGCTGATGGTGCCCTCACTGCGGCTCACCAGGTTGGTCACCTCCTCAAACGGCCGCATGAGCCTGCATGCATTCTCCATCAGTGTCCAGTTGTCGGGCCAGAACATCCCCATCTTCCCAGACTGTTTCATTCTACTCCAGTTGTAGAGGTAGTGGGTCACGGCTTTCTTCTGTTCTAGCAGGCGGGAGAACATGAGCAGGGTCGAGTTCCAGCGAGTCGGGCTATCGCAAATGAGGCGTCTCACCGGCATGTTGTTTTTGCGCTGAATTTCCGCAAAGCGTGCCATGGCTGTGTAAGACCGCCTCAAATGCCCACAGAACTTCCTGGCCTGCTTCAGGACATTCGCTAAGCCAGGGTACTTTGCCACAAATCTTTGAACCACTAGATTCATGACATGTGCCATGCAGGGTATGTGTGTCAGCTTCCCCATATGCAAAGCGGCAAGCAGATTGCTGCCGTTGTCGCACACCACGTTGCCTATCTCCAGGTGGTGCGGGGTCAGCCACTCATCCACCTGTTTCTTAAGAGCAGCCAGGAGAGCTGCTCCAGTGTGACTCTCCGCTTTGAGACAAGCCATGTCTAAGATGGCGTGACACCGTCGTACCTGGCATGCAGCATAGGCCCTGCGGAGGTGGGGCTGTGTAGCTGGAGAGGAGAACTGCCACTCAGCCAAGGAGGAGGAGGACAGCGAAGAGCATGTAGCAGGAGGAGAGGAGGTGGCAGGAGGCCTGCCTGCAAGCCGTGGAGGTGTCACAATTTGGTCCGCTGCGCCCTGCTTGCCATCGTTCACCACCAGGTTCACCCAATGGGCTGTGTAGGTAATGTAGCGGCCCTGCCCGTGCTTGGCAGACCAGGCATCCGTGGTCAGGTGTACCCTTGACCCAACGCTCTTCGCAAGAGATGACACCACTTGCCTCTCAACTTCACGGTGCAGTTGGGGTATGGCCTTTCTCGAAAAATAAGTGCGGCCTGGCATCTTCCACTGCGGTGTTCCAATGGCCACAAATTTACGGAAGGCCTCAGAGTCCACCAGCCGGTATGGTAACAGCTGCCGAGCTAACAGTTCCGCCACGCCAGCTGTCAGACGGCGGGCAAGGGGGTGACTGGCCGAAATTGGCTTCTTCCGCTCAAACATTTCCTTCACGGACACCTGACTGCTGCTGTGGGCAGAGGAGCAGGAAGCGCTCAAGGGCAGAGGCGGAGTGGAGGAGGGTGCCTGTGAAGGTGGAAGGGAGAAAGCGGCAGAAGCAGATAATGCACCTGATGGAGGAGGAAGAGGAGAAGGAGGGTGGCTTTGCTTTTGTGTGCTGCTGCTGCTTTTGCTCAGGTGGCCATCCCATTGCTGTTTGTGCCTTTTCTCCAGGTGCCTTCGTAAGGCACTTGTCCCTACGTGAGTGTTGGCCTTTCCACGGCTCAATTTTTGTTGGCAGAGCGAGCAGATGGCTTTGGTCCGATCTGAGGCACACACATTAAAAAATTTCCACACCGCTGAGCCACCCTGGGATGTGGGCACTATGGGGACCTCAGCAGCTGATGCTGAAGGGCAAGTTGGCTGGCTGTACATAGGTGGCAATACATGGTGCCGGACACTGCCACCAGCTGTTTCTGACGAAGAGCTGCCCCAGCTTCTTTCAGCAACTTCTCTCCTCCTCCTACTCTCTGACTCCCCCTCTGAACTGTCCCCCTCTTCATCTCCTCTATTGGGTACATACAGTGGATCCCTATCATCGTCATCATCGTAATCATCCTGCCCAGCTTCGCTTGCCTCAGACAAATCCAAACATGCACCAACATCAGTAGGTCCTTCATCCTCCTTACACGTTACATCCATAATGTTGCCGCGTAACTCAGACATATGAGCTGGTGAAAATTCATCTGGCTGTAACAACAATGGCTGTGCATCAGTGATTTCACCACTAAATAATTCTTGCGAAGTGTCAAATGCAGCGGAAGTGGTGCTAGTAGTAGCACTGGTGGCTGAGCAAGATGAGGTGTTCTGTGTCGCTAAATACTCAACCACGTCCTGACAATCTTGGGAGGTGATGGGACGTGCCTTCTTCCGAGCACTGTACTGTGGGCCAGGTCCACACGAAATTACATTTACACGACCTCGCGCAGACCTGCCGGGTGGCCTTCCTCTGGCTCTGCCACTACCTCTTCCTCTACCTGTTTTGTCCATATCGGGTATGCACGGAGTGGTATATCACACTGCGTGCACTCACGTAGGTAGGTGGGTTAACTTAACTGCACAGGTATGCGCACTGATGCGGTGGGTTCACTGAACAGAACAGGTATACAGTGGCGGGTTCACAGAACAGGTATGCAGTGGCGGGTCCACTGAACAGAACAGGTATGCAGTGGCGGGTTCACTTAACTGCACAGGTATGCGCACTGATGCGGTGGGTTCACTGAACAGAACAGGTATGCAGTGGCGGGTTCACTTAACTGCACAGGTATGCGCACTGATGCGGTGGGTTCACTGAACAGAACAGGTATGCAGTGGCGGGTTCACTTAACTGCACAGGTATGCGCACTGATGCGGTGGGTTCACTGAACAGAACAGGTATGCAGTGGCGGGTTCACTAAACAGAACAGGTATACAGTGGCGGTTCACTAAACAGAACAGGTAAGCAGTGGCGGGTCCACTGAACAGAACAGGTATGCAGTGGCGGGTTCACTAAACAGAACAGGTATGCAGTGGCGGGTTCACTAAACAGAACAGGTATACAGTGGCGGTTCACTAAACAGAACAGGTATGCAGTGGCGGGTCCACTGAACAGAACAGGTATGCAGTGGCGGGTTCACTTAACTGCACAGGTATGCGCACTGATGCGGTGGGTTCACTGAACAGAACAGGTATGCAGTGGCGGGTTCACTAAACAGAACAGGTATACAGTGGCGGTTCACTAAACAGAACAGGTAAGCAGTGGCGGGTCCACTGAACAGAACAGGTATGCAGTGGCGGGTTCACTAAACAGAACAGGTATGCAGTGGCGGGTTCACTAAACAGAACAGGTATACAGTGGCGGTTCACTAAAAAGAACAGGTATGCAGTGGCGGGTCCACTGAACAGAACAGGTATGCAGTGGCGGGTTCACTTAACTGCACAGGTATGCGCACTGATGCGGTGGGTTCACTGAACAGAACAGGTATGCAGTGGCGGGTTCACTTAACTGCACAGGTATGCGCACTGATGCGGTGGGTTCACTGAACAGAACAGGTATGCAGTGGCGGGTTCACTAAACAGAACAGGTATACAGTGGCGGGTCCACTGAACAGAACAGGTATGCAGTGGCGGGTTCACTAAACAGAACAGGTATGCAGTGGCGGGTCCACTGAACAGAACAGGTATGCAGTGGCGGGTTCACTAAACAGAACAGGTATACAGTGGCGGTTCACTAAACAGAACAGGTATACAGTGGCGGTTCACTAAACAGAACAGGTATACAGTGGCGGTTCACTAAACAGAACAGGTATGCAGTGGCGGGTCCACTGAACAGAACAGGTATGCGCACTGATGCGGTGGGTTCACTGAACAGAACAGGTATGCAGTGGCGGGTTCACTAAACAGAACAGGTATACAGTGGCGGTTCACTAAACAGAACAGGTATACAGTGGCGGTTCACTAAACAGAACAGGTATGCAGTGGCGGGTCCACTGAACAGAACAGGTATGCGCACTGATGCGGTGGGTTCACTGAACAGAACAGGTATGCAGTGGCGGGTTCACTAAACAGAACAGGTATACAGTGGCGGGTCCACTGAACAGAACAGGTATGCAGTGGTGGGTTCACAGCACAGGTATGCAGTGGTGGGTTCACAGCACAGGTATGCAGTGGTGGGTTCACAGCACAGGTATGCAGTGGTGGGTTCAATGAACAGGTATACAGTGGCGGGTCCACTGAACAGAACAGGTATGCAGTGGTGGGTTCACAGCACAGGTATGCAGTGGTGGGTTCACAGCACAGGTATGCAGTGGTGGGTTCACAGAACAGGTATGCAGCCAGACAGAAACAAGCTAAGCCTAACTAATCTTTCCCTGAGAGACAGTCTGCAGCAGCTCGCCCTACTCTGACTAATGCAGGCACACGAGTGGCCGTAATGGCCGCCGCTGCCTGCCTTATATAAGGGGGGGTGGGGCTCCAGGGGCTAGTGTAGCCTAATTGGCTACACTGGGCCTGCTGACTGTGATGTAGAGGGTCAAAGTTGACCCTCCATGTGCATTATGGGGCGAACCGAACTTCCGCAAAGGTTCGCCTGCGGGACGCGAACGCGAACCACTGAAGTTCGCATGGAACCGTTCGCAGGCGAACCGTTCGGCCCAACTCTATGTACTGGGTAATTTGAACTTCATGTCTTTATGTTTATGTGAAACTAAACTTTTGCTACAAGTGATCACATTCTAAAAGTATTTTCCCAAGCCACTATGTAATTCATTCTTTCAGTACTTTCCAATTCTCCTGGTCTGGCATTTGTCATTTAAGCCTTTAGCAGGGGCCAGGGCAATTACATTTACTGAAAAAAAGAAGAAAAAAAAAAGAAATGCTCCCATCTTCTTTTTTAATGTTGCCCACAAGGTGAAGAAGACTAGCAGGGCTGTTACAGTGTAACTGTCAGGTATAAAATACAAAATCAATTCTTTATTTTTATCTGGTAAACAAGTAATAAGGATGCTAACCAGGCAATCCAAAAGTTAAAAATCACTTAAAAAAGTACTTTTCTTGTTGATAAAAGATCCTTTCCCAGTTTACCTGACTCTTATTTGGTAAATTGCCACACAAAGGAAGTTGCAGGGTATGCTGGGTTGTCTTTTTTGCTTCTTTACTTTCCTCTCAGACTTAACTAATGCTGAAGCCTCTTTCCCCTTGGTTTTCCCCTGCCACACCTCTGTTCCTCTCCAGGGATGCTCAAATTCGGATTCGGGAGATACCCGGATAGTTGCAATCCGGATATCTCCCAGAAATGCTGTGCAGGCTGGGCGGGGGGGTCAAGCTTACCTCTCTGACATCTTCTTCGCTCGTCCCTCGGCGCCTCCCACCATGCGGTCCACGCACATCACGTGACTACAAACACTTCCTCCTTCAACCCAGAAGGAGGAAGTGTTTGTAGTCACGTGACCGCCTCGTGGACCGCATCGTGGGAGGCGCCGAGGGACGAGCGAAGAAGATGTCAGAGAGGTAAGCTTGACCCCCCCCGCCCAGCCCGCACAGCATTTCTGGGAGATATCCAGATTGCAACTATCCGGGTATCTCCCGAATCCGAATTTGAGCATCCCTGTTCCTCTCTGATTGGCTAATATTTCTCATGCTGAGACAATGCACTTTCTATTGCAGAGCTGGGTGGGAGTGTCTGAAGACTGGGAGAAGGGCGGGCAATGCACACACAATCAGGCAGAGGAGATTAAGGGAGGAAATTACATCAGGATTGGCTTCCAGATAGACAGTTAATATAGAGAATCCTAAGAAGAATTTTCTCTTTTTTTATTATAGAAAAATCACTAAAATTAAAACGTGGACAGTGCAATACATGTGTTATGTAAGTAGAGCAAGTCTTTATCTACTTATATATGTGTTTGTTTTTTTCTGAGATAGTATGGCTGACAGCTCCTCTTTAATAGAGCTACCACAAAGCCTGTTCAGATGTTCAGCCATGGCCCTGTAGATATTAGTTCCACCTTTCATTGCCAATTCATTTATTCTTTTGCAGGTTAAAGCACTAGCAAGCAAAATTAAAGGATATCTAAATGTATTTTAAATGATAATACATTTGCGTAATGAATTTTATTTTATTTAAAAATAATTTATATAGGAATTAAAAAATACACTTTCATGAAGGTTCCCTGGTGAGAATCTGAATCCCTACTCTAAAGCGTCATACAAACTAGAGACTATAATCACTCAAGAGGGATCGGGACATGATCCCTTGGTGGACAGTAAGTGGTCAAAACTGTACAGACACGTCGCTAGCCTGACACTATGGAGGGGGCAGAGAGACAATGTTACATAGTTACATAGTTAGTTTGGTTGAAAAAAAGACATGAATCCATCAAGTCCAACCAGAAAAACAAACAAACATCCTGGACCTGCACATATCCCAGTTGAAAAAAAAACCTTACACGGCCAGGGCCACTTAGCCTTAAAAGGAAAAAACTCCTTCCCGTCTCCAGATGGCAGTCAGATAAATCCCTGGATCAACTCTTTCAGGAATTACCTAAAAATAATAGCCGTGGATGCCCAGGGACGGATCAAGACCAAGTTGCGCCTGGGGCAAGGTCAGGTTTTGGCACCTGAAGGTCAGGTTTTGGCGCCTAAACTGCAATTCATTTTGCCGCCTTTTTAAGAATTCAACAAACTGCGCCTGGGGCAAGATACCCGCTTGCCCTAGATCCGTCCCTGTGGATTCCCTTCATTGCAAGGAAAACATCCAAGCCC
Source organism: Hyperolius riggenbachi (assembly GCF_040937935.1). Classification (NCBI taxonomy): domain Eukaryota; kingdom Metazoa; phylum Chordata; class Amphibia; order Anura; family Hyperoliidae; genus Hyperolius; species Hyperolius riggenbachi. The sequence goes on from NC_090648.1 coordinate 312,105,924, forward strand.
TCTTTAAATGCAGATATAGAGTTTGCCATAACTACTTCCTGAGGTAAGATGTTCCAGATTTTAACCACTCTCAGTGTGAAGGACCCCTTTCTAAATAGATGGCAAAACTTTTTTCCTACACACGCAAATCATGTCCCCTTGTCCGTCATACAACCCTAGGGACAAAAAGCTCATCTGCCAAGCTTCAGTATTGCCCTCTGATGTATTTATACAGATTATTAAAGGGACTCTGAAGCCACCAAAAAATGAGTTTTTACCTCTTATTAAGTTTAAGGATGATCGTCAGTGCTAAAACACCGCTATCTAGCGGCAGAACGAGGATTTTATCACCCCCAAATCTTAGGGCAAAAATCAACAACTTTTCTGGTCGTGGATTTTGCTGCACGGGGAGACAGAGCTTTTTACAGTAGCTCTGCCTCTCCTTGTGTCAATGCACAGTGGGTCTCTGCCTCTCCCCGCCCCTCTCAGTGAAAGAAGACTAAGAGGGGCGGAGAGAGGTGGCGATCACTGCCTGGATTGATGCAAGGAGAGGTAGAGCTACTGCAGAAAGCTCTGCCTCTACCAGTAAATGTTCCGCCGGTTTTTGCCCAGGGGATTTGGGGGTGATAAAACCTTCATTCTGCTGTGGGATAGCGGCGTTTTAGAGCAGACGGTCATCCTTAACCTTAATAAGAGGTAAAAACTCTGTCTGTGGCTTCAGACTCTCTTTAACCAATTAAGCCAATCTGGACGGATATATTTGTCCAAAAATCGCCACTCAAAGGCAATCTGTACAAATATTTCCGTCCAGCAGTGTTGCTGCCCTTGTCTGCCTGCAGGCGGCTCCTTCCCTGACGCTATTACAGGGGATTGATTGCTGAAGAGGAACGAGTGTTCCCCTGAGGCAAACAATTCTCTGCAACTGAATCAAGATGCCTCCAATCAGGATGTATTTAATTCATGAACCCAAATGTAAAAAAAAGATCTTGCACTCCCTGGTATCTTCCAGGAGAGTACTTTGCACCACCTAGTGGCCAAAAAGTAAAATTAAGGTAGAAATGGGGGGGAAAAAAACAATACACACTAAATAAAAACTGATTGACTCCCCACCCTGCCCATAAACTTTTAATATGTATGTTGTGAAGGTATATTACTATATACCTTATTACCTTTAGCCTATATGGGCTTGTAATTAGTGATGGACGGAAAACTGAAAAAAATGCACCTTTATTTCTAAATAAAATATTTGCGCCATACATTGTACTAGGGAAATATTTTGAACATTGCAATAACCGGGACAAATGGGCTAATAAAATGTGTGGATATCCACATCAGAATGTTTTATTTTAAAACTATAATGGCCGAAAACTGAGAAATAATGATTTTTTTCCCTTTTTTTATTCCTTATTATTCCTGTAAAAATGCATTTAGAATAAAATAATGCTTAGCAAAATGTAGCACCCAAAGAAAGCCCAATTGGTGGCAAAAAACAAAATAAAGATCATATAGGTGTGATAAGTAGTGATAAAATTATTGGCGAATGAATGGAAGGAGCGCTGACAGGGGAAAATTGCCTTCGTCCTGAAGGTGAAAACACCTGCGGGCTGAAGTGGTTAAAGGAAACCAGAGACAAGATTAACTAAAAGTTTTATACATACCTGGGGCTTTCTTCAGCTCCATGCGCACACGGATCGCTTCCACGCCGCCATCCTCAGTCTTCTCCCTCTTTGGTACCAGTAAAACTTTTAGTTAATCTCGTCTGGTAAACTTTAAGGTCACCTCTCAGTTGCCTTTTTTCCCAAGCTAAATAAGCCCAGTTTGTCCAACCTTTCTTGGTAAGTGAGATCTTCCATCCCTCTGATTAATTTAATTACCCGTCTTTGTACCCGTTCCAGAAGGTCAATGTCCTTTCTATAGTGCAGTGCCCAAAACTGTATTCCATACTCCAGATGTGGCCTCACAAGTGATATATAAAGAGGAAGTAGTATAATAGCATCTTGAGATATTATTTCCTTTTATGCATCCCAGAATTTTATTTGCTGTAGCTACCGCTGCTTGGCATTGTATACGAATACCTAACTTGTTATCAACCAGTATTCCTCAGTCCTTCTCCAAGTCTGACGTTCCCAGCTGTATGCTATTTATTTTATATGATGATCTACCATTGGTATGTCCAAGGTGCATGACTTTACATTTATCAACATTAAATTTGATCTACCACGTGCCTGCCCATATGGCCATATTGTCAAGGTCCTATTGTAATATGTCACTATCAGTCTTAGTGTTGATAATTCTGCATAATTTTGTATCATCTGCAAAGATGGCTACATTAGTCTGTATTCCATCTACTAGATCATTAATAAATAATTTAAAAATAATAGGACCAAGTACTGACCCCTGTGGTACCCCACTGCTAACAGTTTCCCATTTTGAGTATGTTCCATTTACCACCAGTTTTTGCCTTCTATGCCTTAACCAGTTTTCTACCCACATACACACATTTCCTCCTAGTCCCTGTATCTTCAGCTTTTGTACCAGGCTATTGTGGGGAACAGTATCAAGAGCCTTTGCAAAGTCCAAGTACACTACATCTATAGCTTTTCCAAGATCTAAATATTCATTCACCACTTCATAAAAGCTGAGTATGTTGGTGAGACAGAACCTGTCTTTAGTAAAACCATACTGCGTATGGTGATGAAGGGGGTGAAGAAGGGAGAGAACAGTAGTGTCGGGCTGCACTCATGCGAGATAATACAACATGTTGGATCTCTTGCCGACCGATCAGGGCCACTGTACACACATACACACACTAGTTTCTCACTTGGGGCAGTCTTTGCAGAGTTTAATCTGGTGTGTGTACAAGCCTTAAAGCAGACCCAAACTTTTGCACAGCAACCAATGAAAGGTCTTAATTCCACATATAGTTGCTAAGAAATTCAATGCTGTGTGTTTTAGGCAAATCAGCCTGTCTAATAAGCTCTCAGCAGCTGTGAATCAGAGCTGAGAGCTGTGTTCTGGGGTTTTTTGCTTTTAAGTAAACACTGAGGCTTAACCCTTTCTGTGCTCCAAGGAATGTAAAGGATGCAAAAACTTCAGACTGGATTCACAGTAGTCAGTTGCACAATGCAGGTGTTAAAATGCATTAAAATGAGTTTGAACTGTAATGGAGACTAGACATAAACTTTAATGCAAAGCCTCTATGCAACGAGTTAGAATAACCTGATCCGTTAAAACACAGTCCTGAGAACGGGCTCACAGAATTGTTTGAGCAGTGAGCTGACAACCAGAATTATTCTGCAATACACCTAGTCACTGTGAACAGGGCCTCAGGTTTTTTTTTTGTTTGTTTTGTTTTTTTACACAAGTTGTTTATAAAATGTTTTAAATAATACTAAAAATGCTCAATATATCTGCATAAAATTACTCCGAGGCTAGGTTCACAGTGGTCAGTTGCATAGTACACGAGTTATAATGACTGTGAACTGCAATAGAAACCGGACAGAGACTTTAATCCAAAGCTTGCATGCAGCGAGTTAGAATAATGTTGGGCAGTTAGAATTGTATGGGCAGTGAGTTGACGTGCTGAATCATTCTGCAATGCAACTGACCACTGTGAACAGGGCCTGAAACTAAATAAACACAAACATGGTTTTGATAGAACAAATGTCAGGAGCTTTAGTAATTCCAAATGGTATGGCAAATCTTTTCATAGGAAACTGAACATTCAAGTAAACAAGTTAGTAAAACAAAAAAGTTATTATCCTGCTAGTAAAAATTCAGTATGACTGAAGTATACTTAATAAGCAAAGTAACTTTATGACCGTCATCCATCCAACCCTCCTAATTGATTCTTGAACAAGTTAGCTAAAGCCAGTGTAAGTCAAACGATTAGCCAGTACAAACTGTTCTTAGGTGCTCAAAATGATCCCTTATGGTACCCATCTATGGTACAATAAAAACGTTCGATTTAGCCGTTTTTTGACCAAGACGATCAAATCGAATGAAAGTTGAAAAGAATCCTTTTTTTCGATCAAGAAAAACGAACGATTATCCTGTTTTTTCTATAAAAATCTAATTGGACATGTTGGAAAAATCTTTATATTCAATCTAATGGAATAATCGAACTAAAGGATCTAATCGAAAAAAAATGAAAAATTGTACCATGTATGGGCCTTAAGTGTATTCGCTGATTCAATTTATCTTGTAACAATGCAAAACACGTCCAGCATTTTCTTGGCATTTGATGAGCTTTGTGCCATTCATCTGGTGTTTGCTGCAGCTGTGGGGGAAAGACAGTTATGCAAATCAATAGAGATGTATGGTGTTCTACATTGCGAACAACTGCCAAATGCTTAAAATGTGCCTAGAGTGTTTTGAATTTGTTAGATGCATTATTTGATTTGGCAGATATTTCGATAGGCTTTATGGGGGAAGCACCAATCCAGCTAACAGTCAACAGAATACAGGGTTTTTTTTAACAGTTATGTAATCTGCCCCATTCCTGCTCAGATTTATACATCCTGAGAAACTCCAGCTGCTTTTTCAAGCCTTTCCCTCTTCTTTGTCACACATAGCCTTACCCCCACCCCAGTCAGTCTGAAGCTATGACTTATAACAGTCTTTAGGGTCGCTTGAGGAGGGGGAAGTTCATTTTAACAAGTTTAGTATAAAGTTGCAACATAACAAATGAAGGGATTGGAGGGGGTCTGAATACCTTGTTTTCACTTTCCCTGATTCTTAAGGTGGCCGTACACTGGTTGATTTGCCATCAGGTCGACCAACAGATAGATCCCTCTCTGATCGAATCTGATCAGAGATGGATCGTATGGCTGCCTTTACTGCAAACAGATTGTGAATCGATTTCAGCATGAAACCGATCACAATCTGTGGTGGTGCTGCCGTCCCCCCCCCCCCACATACATTACCTGCTCCGGCCGGCGCAAGCCCCCGCTGTCACCGCTGTCTTCTTCTCTTTCTGGTGGGCTCCAGGTTCCGGCTGGCTTCACTTCTTTCTGTCTGGGGAAGTTTAAACAGTAGAGGGCGCTCTACTGTTTAAACTTCCTGCCGGGACAGGAAGTGAAGCCAGCCGGTCCGGAACCCAGCGGAGAAGAAGACAGCGGTGACAGCGGGGACTCGCGCTGGCCGGAGCAGGTAATTTATTGCCACTGTATTGTGTCGGTCGTCAGGCATTCGAACGCTGCTATCGACGCACTCCCGACCCGCCGGCGATCAAGCAAAATCTTCCGCAGGGACGGATCGATGGGAACGATTGATTTTGGACGGAAATCGATCGTTCTGTCAGCGTTTGCGCAACTATTTCACAGCAGATTCAATCACAGTGATATTGGCGGGAAAATCGTTAGGTGTATGGGCCCCTTTAGGAAATAACACTCAGCAATGACTACATCAAGTTGAGAGGGCTCTTATCAGCTACCTGGAGTCATTAAGCAGAATATTATCCTGGGATAATGATAATGTAAACCTCCACTCACCTAGAAAAGGAAGGAAATGTAGCAAACCAAAGCCACTGCTAATCTATTAGCTGGCAGCTGGTTCAGTATTTTCTTAATTGTTTTTAACACTAAGTTGTGTATGTCAGATTCCCTTATTAACTTTGCAGAATAACTGAGAAGACAAAATCAATTACTGGATAAGCCATATAATTGTTAATTGTTTGCAACAGCCTGATCAGAGTGGTAGATAAGCAATGAGAGAGATAGAGAGGAACTGAACACTGTCACTGTACTGTATTACCAGCCACTTCTCTGTGTAAGCAGGTGCGTGTGCACAGATGTGTGTGTATAAATATATTATCTCATATTAATAAAATTAATTTGTATTCATATATAGTATATATCTAAAGAAAAGAGAAAAATAATCAGTGATGCAACATGGCTGCCCTATCAATCTGTCAATTGATTTCTGTCCAAAATCAGTAAAATGGATGAATTGGGATTGGCAGAAAATTTCGGTTGCAATGGCTAGATCGTGTGTTCACCCTCCCAAGTGTATAAGTGTCCCCCTGTTCCATGTTAAAGGCCACCGCCATGACCCGTGCATGGGCAAACGACACTAATACACTTGAGGTGTCGGGGCAAGGACAATTTCCAATAGATCGCTGTGCAGTGAACAGGTGCAGCTGACAGTGACAAGCAGTGAATTCACCGCCGTCAGCTGCTCACGTAAAACAGGCCTTAACTCTGGCACTTTCGGCAAATACGCTATCACCAAGGACCAGGTGGGGTCAGAAAATTGTCAGTTTGCACGCTGCTATGCTTTATTGCTAATTTTTGACAGATGATTTAATAAATATGTGGATTTTATTGGATGGAAGGAGTGCAGAGTTTTTTTGAACTTTCAGCAAATAGTTCTGAGCATTTCTGTACACAGAGAAATCACCCTCACTTTGAATGCCTTTTGAAAGACTGACAGGTCACGATCAAACATTGTGGCCATCACGGTACAAGTAAGAGAGTAATGTATAGGAGCTCGCAGCTGCTATCCTCAACATGACCTTTACAAATGTCACAGCCTTGGGGCACTGGAAAAAAAAGGCATTTATAAACGACCTGACAAAATAACAAAGTGCTAACTGATTAAGGCTAGGTTTCCATATATGCGAAAACGGGCCAATTCCTCATCCACGAATTTAAATGGAATTTGGCAGCCTATAGAACTCTATGCAGAGCATCCGAAAAATCTGAGGCCCTGCAGCATAATCAACGTGTCACCCGTCCAAATCCCATAGCCGTGCATTGTGCGGCTAGAGGGATTCGGCTGCGAGACACCTCACAGCTGTGCCGGCAAGACGCATGCCGCGCACAAGTGGAAACGAGGCCTTAAGAAAAGTAATAACGAAGAGTCTTTCCAATGCCATCTAGAATGCTAGGTGCAAGTAATGTGGTTGCAAAGGCACCACAACGTTTACAACTGAGTGTTTTCAAATAGGCAAATCTTTGTCAATGTAAGGCTAGGTTCACGGTGGTTGTTGCATTGCATTTCCTGTAACAACAGGAAAGCAATGCAATGGATCTGGAAAGTGTTGACGCATGCTGCGTCGTATACAGTGAAGCATTACTGTCAATGAAAAGTGTGCTTCACTGTTAACATACGCATTTTGCATTAGCGCACTGCATTACAATGCCGAAACCCATTAGTACGTACCGCACCCACAGCACTGTCGCATATGTGGTGCATTGCAATGCAGCAAGCCACGTTACAAAGCGGCCATTATCCCGCACTGGAACGCATTACTGTGGACGTAGCCTAACATGCTAAACCAGGAAACACACAGCATCTGTGGGAGATTTTGACAAGTATTTCCTGTTAATGTATCTTACGCACAGACATAGAGCCTTTCTGGCCTCCAGTCAGAGCTCCATTTGTCTTAGTCTGTGTTTGACGAACTCACATAGAAATCTGGGCAGCTGCCTCTTATAACCAATGTGTACAAAAACAATAAAAGACATCATTTACACAATATGGAATACATGCATTGTCTTGCTTCAGAAGTAGGAAGGGTTTCTCTCATATGGGCTTTAGCTCATGCACAGCAAATAAAGGATCCAGCCTCACCAAAACCCACTTAATCTGCTTCATGTCCAAAAGACTTGACTTCCTGTGTGCTCGGGTAACATCTGGCAGTGAAAAAGTTAACCTAATTCATTTTACTGAAAAAACAGCTGAAAGCCTAGAAAGGATTTAGTTAATCAGGCTTTAGGAGAAAACTCCCGTTATATGCATATTAGCGTTTCTGTGAAAAATGGAAGATAAAGGCAAGGATTCACAGTGTTCTACCTCAAAGCCAGCTTTTCATGCTAGGGTGCCAGGGTTGTGACCAAGCCGCTGAAATATCATTTTCACTCCATCCAGACAATGAAGCCCAGAGGTGACAATTTCCTCTACATTTGCCGAGACAACAAAGCGACACAAAATGTTTCCGATGGTTGCTTGGCAACTGGCTCCTAACTGTAAGATGCAGCTAAACATTTGGAAAATACACAAAAGCAAAATGATGTTTTATAGTGACCTTTGAACTAAGACAGTTTAAAAGGTAGAAAAAAGGGAATGGGAGCAAACTAGGATATAATTGTATGTTATGAAATAGGATAACTGGTATGAAATCCTCTCCTATACAATATAAAACAGCTCTTTTTGTGGAGTGCATGTTCAATTATCATCTAGATAACCCTGACCCCAGCTCAGTCCACACAACAGATGGTCAACAACATGCAAATAATTCCCAGTTGCATGCAAATTTAATACAAATAGTATGCAGCATGGAATTAGGCCAATGGATGTTTGACTGACCAAGCAAAGTTCTTGCCATTCCTCCAATTGTGATTTTCTCACAAATGGATTAACTTTTGTTTAAAGGGAACCTGAGGGGAGAGTGATATGAAGGCATCCATATTTATTTTCCTTTTAACCTCTTGAGGACTGCAGGGCTAAATCCCCCTAGTGGCCAGGCCATTTTTAGTAAAAAAGGCCACTGCAGCTTTAAGGCCAAGCTGCAGGGCCGCACAACATAGCACACAAGTGATTCCTCCCCCCCCCCTTTTCTCCCCACCAACAGAGCTCTCTGTTGGTGGGGTCTGATCGCTCCCCCCATGTTTATTTTTTTTTTTTATAAATATTTTTGTTTGTGTCTTTAAAAAAAAAAGCTGTTTCTTTAAACCCCTTCCCTCCCTCCCTCCCCCCAGCAAGCCAATCATGGCGATCAGCTCTCAAAGGCTTCACCCTATATGAGCCGATCGCTCTCTTGTCCCCCAGGGGGACAGCCGTGTCACACGGCTGTCCCCAGTGCAGCGCTGCTGCTGATCGCAGCGGTGCACCATGCAAATAGACGGCGATCACGCCGTCTTACAGTCTCCGAGCGGCAATAGCCGCTCGGAGACTGAAGGTGGGGCGGAACTCCACCCCCCAAGCAGGAGATGCGCGCGCAGCCTGCGTGCGATATCCTGCAAAACAGAGCCCCAGGACTTTACGCCAATCCGCGCTAGGCGGTCCTGGGGCTGCCGCCGCGGCCACGCCCATCGGCGTGACGTGGTCGGCAAGAGGTTAAACAATACAAGTTGCCTGGCTGTCTCCCTGATTCTGTGTCTCCAATACTTTTAACCATAGACCGTGGACAAGCATGCAGATCAGGATCTGCGACTCAAGTCTGAGGGCTGGAAACCATTAGAGCTTTTTTTTTATAGCATTTAGGGAGCACTTTAAAATGCTAGCGATTTCCCTAAATGCTCTAGCAATGTAAATGGATGGGACAGATTCCACTAGAGCGACTGTGATTAGGGAAATCGCAATCGCAGGACATGCATGCAAAATCGCTTGCAAAACGCTATCACAAATCACAAGCGATTGCAATAGCGCTTTGCGCTTTCTAATGGATTCCAGGCCTGGCTCAAGGTTGGGACTCAGACACTACTGATGCCAGAAAATCAACAGGGCTGCCAGTTAACTGGTATTGTTTAAAAGAAAATAAATATGGCAACCCCCATAAGTAATTGCTATTATCTTCAAAACAAAAGCAGCACAAATCTTAATTTTTGCAGCACAAATAGTCACAAACGTAGCACTAACCAAACATAATCAACCATTTCCGCCGCCCGGACGTGAAGCTCACGTCCGGGCGTCAGCTCTGCAACGCTCCCGCCCGCGATCGCGTCCCCGTTGTGTCCACCGGTAGCCCTGGGATCAGTGAAAGGGAACATGGTTCCCGATCACCGATCCCTTTCCCCCGCAGAAAAACCGAAGCGCTCACCTGTGAGGCTTCAGTTCTTCTGCCTGGACAGATTTCTGCATCCCCCTTGTACTTCCGCTTAGCGAGAAGTACAAGGAGGGTAAACAAAAATGAAGGTGGCCATCTTGTGGCCAAATAGTGAAACTACAGCTACACATTTTTTACAATACAATTTACACATATAACAACATTAAAAATAAACTGTTAAAGTCCCACACCAAAATATTACACAAATACATTTTTTAATTGGGAAAAAAAATTACAATAAAAAAAAAAAAAAGACATAAATAGTTACCTAAGGGTCTGAACTTTTTAAATATACATTTTAAGGGGGTATACTACAAACATTTTTTAAATTATAAGCTTGTAAATAGTGATGGACGCAAAACAGAAACAATGCACCTTTATTTCTAAATAAAATATTGGCGCCATACATTGTGATAGGGACAAAATTTAAAAGGTATAATAATCGAGACAAACGGGTAAATAAAATACATAGGTTTTAATTATGGTAGCGTGGATTATTTTAAAGCTATAATGGCCGAAAACTGAGAAATAATGAATTTTTCCATTTTTTTCTTATTAATCCTGTTAAAATGCATTTACGGTAAAGTGGCTCTTAGCAAAATGTACCACCCACAGAAAGCCTAATTAGTGGCGGAAAAAACAAGATATAGATCAATAAATTGTGATAAGTTGTGAAAAAGTTATTTGCGAATGAATAGGAGGTGAAAATTGCTCCGATGCATAAGGTGAAAAATGCCAGCGGGCTGAAATGGTTAAATGTTTCTTTGTGCTGATTGTAGGGGGGCAGCTTCATGGAGCCATCACTCTCACCCTGGGTTCACTTTACCATCCCAGTTATTTATATACATTTAACATAAGTTACCATAAGTGTACCTGAATGGAATAAAAAAAAGTATCCCGGGGGCAGGGGGGGATTTGAAAAAGCTCTTGCTAATGCAATGCTATGGGGGATTTTTATAAAATCACTTCGCTCAAGTGGTATCACACCCTGCAGGAATGCTGACGAATCCCATAAGCCGTGCCAACTGATGGCAATGTCAGCCGAATCGCTAAGGTAAGCGATTTGGCCGGTGGCGCCATTGTTTCCTATGGCAGAGTTTCCCTGCGCGATTTGTCTGCGGGGAAACTCTGCGGATTCGGCCCGGTTTCCGCACTAGTGGACACGGGCCCTTACACTAGCAAGAACTTTTCAAATCACAAAGCGCTCAGAAACGTGCTCCTAGTGGCCTCCAGGCCTAACACCTCTCAGCAAATGATACTAGAGGCCAGGAATGTAAAGGGAACCTAAACTGAGGATATGGATTTTTCCTTTTAAAATAGTACCAGTTGCCTGACTTTCCTGCTGATCCTGTGTCTCTAATGTAAACTTTTAGCCACAGCCACTCAACAAGCATGCAGATTAGGCGCTCTGACTGAAGTAAGACTGGATTAGCTGCATGGTTCTATCAGCAGGATACTCAGGCAGCTGGTATTGCTTAAAAGGAAACATCCATATCCCTCTCAGTTAAGGTTCCCTTTAAATCCTATATCTCTCTTCCACATTGCAGTGCATTGTGTGTGGATGCAATGTGAGGTAATTTTTGCCACCGGGTAACGCCAGTGTGTGTGAAATGCCACACACAAGTGTTAACAAATGCTACCATTCAGCTGCCTGTAACTGCAACAAAAAGGTGCTTGTATCCGGCAGCTGGTAGACTGAACTGTCAGACAAGTAAGCAGTGCAGCCGTCATTGGAAAAGAGGTCTAATTCTCTCAGCTGAAATCACGCCTTCCTGCTGACTTCAGCCTATCATGGCTTCAGACTTACTAGCAGGGAAGGGCATGAGCTGTCAGCTGGAGAGTGAGGTTTTTTTTTTTAATTTTTTATGCTTAGTTTATATATAAAATAATGTAATTAAAAGTGCATAAAAAACTGTCTCAACCTGTACTTTAATGGAATACTATGCAAAAAAAGCATATCAATTAAATATCACCTTTAATGACATACAAGTAAAAAGTAAATCTGTACAAAGTTGCCATTAAACATTTAAGAGATTTATGCACTTGGCAGCCACAGGGATATTAATGGCACAGCAGGACACCTCATCTGAAGGTCTTGTGAATAGGACAAGAAAGTGTTCACACTGAAGCTGCACTGTACTTCCAGCACCAGTAAAAATGAAAGCTAATAGTTCTCTCATAAAGTATTCATGAGGTAAATTGCTGCCCATGCTTCTCTGTTACACTAGTATCTTCCATTGTTACATGACAAGTTGGCTAAACTAGACATTATTACAGCTGTGAGGAAATGCCCATAACAACCAAGTGTGTTTGTAACTAAAATGACAAGCAGAGTACAATGATAAAGTGGCTTTTATCGTTTTGTGTTTGGATCCTCCCCCGATAGTGCTGGTTTCACAATGCCCCATGCTGTGCAGAAATGATTCAGCTGGGTTTGTGGGACTGTGCAACCCTGCACTTTGTGAACTGGCCAGTGCTGACTAAAATAGGATTTTCTTTTACAAAAAAATAGAGTTTAGTTTTGACCCTGCAATCAGGGTTTATTATGTATTATAACCAGGCAATAAACAGGAAGTGAGTTCAGCACTGACTGAATATGAAACAAGTTCAAAGCATGCTTTTTTGAGGGTACCACTGATGTGCAAGATGTTGGCCAGCACTGGGTTAAGGGCTCTTAGACATGAAAATGTGCAAAAGTGGTAGTGGGTACAATATAAAATATTTAGCAGTATTTGGGCCTGATGGTCAAACTGGGAGGTAGCATGCGCTACGCAATTATTGCAACTCACTTTAACTGTGGCGCAAGTTGTGCTAATTGCGTAACGTGCACTACTCCCCTGCCACTGGTAACGGTAAAGTTGACGTGTGCTCCTGTCTGTACACAGCATATTTACCAACAGTTCGTCCATCAGGGGCCTTGGTTTCTAATACTACACTCTGGCAGTTTGAGGTTTTTATCACTGATTGTGGTAATGTGGTGTTAGGATAGGAGCAAGTGTGAGTTAAAAGACGTAGTTTATCTGGAAGGGGAGAGGCCTTGTGGTGAGTGATTGCAGAAGGTGGAGTTATTGGAAGGAAATTCAGTGCTAATAATAGTGGAAGGGCAGCATTGCTAGACTACAATCGAGGGTGGAAGCTTGTCTCCCCCCCCCCCCCCCCAAAAAAAAAAAAAAAAAATTGGTACGCGAAAGATGTGCACATATGTTAGAAACATATAAACAACTTGTGTTCTTAAAGTGGACCTGAACTCTTGCACAGGACAGAAGGAAAATATAGAGAAATGCACCTTGTATGTATTTAGAGAGTTTAGCCTGGCTAATTCCCCCTCATCTGTGCCTAATCACCACCATCATTTGATCTCCCAGCTGTGTCAGCTCAGCAATCTTGTCTGCCAGCTAAATTGTAAACACATGTTAACAATATGACCATTTCTATAAAAGCACTAAATAGAAACACTGCAGATTGATTGCAGGGTTTGTTTCAGCTGTAACAAAGAAATGTTTTTCTTTAAAGGTTATTATGCTGTTGTGTATCTATTAGAGCAGAAAGGAAGTTTTCAGGTTCAGGTCCGCTTTAAACAGGATACCAGCAAAATATGTAATTTAGTCATGTAAAACTGAGTAGGCACGCCATAACTTCTTAGCAATTGGGAAATGTTATGTTTTTATTTTTTGCTATTACAAATGGTAACAACAAATAAATAAATAATGGTGGTGGAGGGAAAAGTGTAAGGCCCCTTACCTTGATAGCCCATTTAGATCAAAGTGTTGGACGGCACATTTAGGCTCTCCACTAGGTGCACCAATGCCAGATCTAGTTTGGCATGGCCTCAGCTTATGTGGATCAAATTGTCGACCGAGATCACACAAATCTTCAACCGAATCAGACACTTTGATCCCCCCCTCCAGCACAATGCTGCAGCAAATAATCACGCAATAATCCTGGCGCGCATGCAGTGAGGGCAGAGCTTCTGCATGCGCCCCTTCACCCCTGATGAAAAGTCACCTACTCGCTCTAGTGCGAAGTGGTAGAGACCCCACCACCGCCTACAGCTGTAGGTATCAATCCGCCCCCCCCCCCCTTCCCATCCCCCAGCACCAAGGGGAAAGAAAAAAGTTACTGAGCTTTTAGATATCTCCATCATAGCCTGAGTTGGTTAAGCATAACGTTCTAGCAGTGAGAATGCACTAACATCCTATACAATGAAATGCAAGTGTCCCTGCGTCATCAACTGAATGGTTGTGTGTCCCTGGGTTTTTGTACTGAGCATGTGCGCAGCCAGGGCAGTTAGGACACAGGGCCGGATCTGACAGTTTGCTGTGTGCGATTCCCAGAGGTCCTCATTGCATTGTGTATACTTCAGTGGTGCGGAACGAGCAAGCAGGACCCGTATGTGCGCGCACTGCAGCGGGGGATGTACTTTTTACTAGTCTCTAATAAGATGCTAATTTGTGCTGCCTAAAAGCAAACAATTTGATGATCAACATGGAAGTTCAGACAAAGCTGTTCCCATCACATAAAAGGTCCCCCATTGTCTCCTCCATGACAGGCTGACAGATGCCGGCAGTGAATCCATATAAGACATTGCCATCACAAGTTCTCCATTCTGTTACTGCTCTTCCCACTTTGTAGCCCAAGATATGGTGTCAACATTCCCACTGTTATGGAGAACATAAACATGGGCCTTGCGCTTTTCATTGATTATTTTCTTCTAGTGTTCCGCTGCAAGACAGCATAATAATTAGAAGCATTGGACAACATTCACTAAGCCGTATAGCATGAGATATTTACAGTTTTCATAATTGCCAGCGTTTATATTGTCCATTCACAAAGCCAGTTACTATGGAAACACCATATATCAGTATTTTTGGTAGGTAAATTAACGTTAATGCTGTAAATGGGAAGTTTAGTCAATTCATTAAACTGTTGCACGCTCCCTTTACCTCACTGCAGCCACTTTGAGCTGCCATTAATATGTAAACAAGTGTAGTTCTAATCTCTCACATGACAGAAAGGCTCTTTTCCACATGCGTTCATGGCATCCCATCACAATGGAGTATATAAACGAATAATGTGATTAAATTCTATATCTATAGGGGGTGTAACTATTTATCACAGGGCACCACTGTGAATATTTTAGGGGGAGCCTTTTCTTATAGTCAGACCCAGGGGCGTAACAATAGCCCCTGCAAGGGATGCAGCTGCAGGGAGACCCTTAGGGGGAAAAGCCTGTGGGGGGGGCCTATGCTCTGGGGCCCTCCAGGGCCATTTTTAGGGGCAGGAGGGAGCACAGTGCAGGAAGGGGAAGCAGCAGGCACAAACAGAAGTGGGGAGGGGGGACCAACTCCCCCTGTGAGGATATACATGATGATGATGATGATATGTACGGTAATATGCAGAACATAGCAGCCATATTGTAACGCATGGAGGCCATATGTTTCATTTTTCTGCCTGTGTCACATGGATATGTCTGCTAAAAGGGAGCTGTTGCCTTGAGTTGCTAGCTTGGGGCAAGGAAATGGCTCATTAGGGCACTAGCCAGTCACCTTTGATCTGCTGTCTCAGGTGTGATTGTCTGTGAAACTACGTTTGCATTAAGTTCCTGGGGTAGCAGGGAACTGCTAATTAGCAGCCACTTGAGGAAGAATAGGCTGGTCTGCATGGCTTTTGAACTCTGTGTCCATGTAGACAGCCCATTGTCCCAATATACAAAGCAAGACTACCAGAGTTGGGGGACAGTGGAAGCTAACACAGGAATGTTTGTAATTTACATATGACTGCCTACTGGAAGTGGGTGAAGGGGTTTGAAGTCCTTTTGATACAATTTTTACCTGTCGAAATTAGAGCTATGGAAGTGTTTTGAATTTTCAGAAAGATCAAAAACTAACACAAGAAAGCTTTGAAGTTTGCATATTACAGAAAGGATATGACCAGCTGGACCATCTGGGAGATTGCATTAGTTCTGGGACTGAACATTAAATGCCCCCGGGCCCCACTTGGGACTATATAAGTGGCCTGGGATCGTCACAACTGGTAGCTCTCTGGAGATAGCAAAGACGCTAGGGCTAACCTGGTTTCTGACCAGACCGCATGCTCCACGCAAACAACGCCCAGATCTATACGCCGGTAACGTTTTTTATTTCCCTTTTATTTTTGCAACTTGTCTTGTTGTGCATCCTTGTAACTTTTATTTTGTAACTTTTTACTTTGTTTTTGTAAATCTTTTGTATATATTATTTTCTGCATTGTTCCACTTTTTTTCCTGAAATATGAAATCGTTATTTAATAAGTTTGACTTCTGCTGTACTAAACTAAAACTTATAGCCTAGAAGGAGAGACTGCAGTGTAGCTTGCATTACAAGTCAGAGCCCGATTGTGCCGTGGTACTGTACGATTGTACTGTGTGTGTGTGTGTGTGCGTGGCGTTCCCGTATTCGGCGTAAAGCGCAAAGCTGACCCGAATACGAAAACGCGGATTGCGTGCAGATTACTCGACAGCAGAGTGGAAGTGTCTAGCGCCAGCTAGTGGTGGCAGTGAGAAGTGTTTGAGGGTAACAGCCTTGTTGTAGCTTGACTAAGGCTGCTCCCCTCTCGATCTGGTCAAACCCGCAGTCGGGAACCGTATCTGCAGGCGTGCCGCGGGGTCGGTTCCTGACACCCCCCTTCCTTTACATCGGGCTAACATCAATGCTACCCCCTTTCAGAAACGACAGCGTGGGAGGGACGCCCATCAAAAGTTTTGCAGGGGGGCCCAGTGATTTCTAGTTACGCCCCTGGTCAGTCCCCACACCTCCCGTCCTTCCTAGTACGGAGGAGGGGCCCAGACCTTTTCTTTCCTCTTCCTTCACCAGGGTCCCCCTCCTATACTCCCCTGGCTGTGTCAGACCCACAGCGGCAGCCATTGTTACCTATTCCATAATTGGGTCTCTCGGGCGCTCCAGCTGCAGCCACTAGATGTCCTATGGCCTCTGCCTTCCTCTAAATTTAACTTTCTCTGCATGTTGCACATGATGTGTGGAAGACAAAGAGAAAGGCAGAGACCAGAGACGACTGTGTTAGTGGCTGCAGGGGGAGCACTGGAGAGGCCCAACATTGTAAGAGGTAACTCCCAGCCGTCACTGCTGCCGCACTGATCAGTGGGTCTGACACAGCCAGGGGAGCACAGGAGGGGGGCCCTAATGGAGGAGAAGGGAGGAAGAAGTCTGGCTCCTCCCCACTGGGGCTGCCACCCTGTAGTTACGCCACTTGTACGTTCCCATTGGGTGCGGTGCACAGGGTTTCATCAGAGTAAAGCACAGCATGTTGTGCGTTTACTGTGCATCTACAATGGCAGTGAAGCATACTTTCATTGTACTGTATGCTTCACATCACCCTTCTAATGTGCGATGCGATTTTTCATAACAGTTGTTTTGCAATCTTATCACAATGCAATGTGTATAGTGTGAAAGGATCCAATGTGCCACCTTGCTTACCTTCCTAGTTACCACAAGCCAAAAAAGGGAACCCAAGGTGAGAGGGATATGGAGGCTGCCATATTTATTTTCTTTTAAACAATACCAGTTGCCTGGCAGTCTTCCTGATCCTGTGTCTCTAATACTTATAGCCATAGACCCTGAACAAGCATATGCAGATTGGGTACTTGGGACTCAGCTGACTCAGGCCAAATGCTTGTTCCAGGGTTTTGACTCAAATGCTACTTATGCCAAGTACTTATGCCAAGATCAACAGAACTACCAGGCAACTGGTATTGCTTAAAAGGAAATATATATATAGCAGCCTCCATATAACTCTCACCTTGGGTTCACTTTAAAGGAACAATATCAAACCAAGGGTTCTAAAATTACAATGTACAAATAATGTCTAAGTAGCTGTGTAAACATTTTCCTACGTTTCATGAAATATCAGAGGCAAAAGCTTTAATTCATTGTGTGTAGATTTTAGCTACGTTTGGAATGTCTCATTTGCAAAGGTATGACTCTCTGCAGTCTGACATGCTAAGAACAGTGAAATAATGAAGCAGAGTTATATGAAAAGCCTGTCAGGTGTCATTTTTCACACACACAATTACAAATGTTTATGTTGCACATAAGATACATTTCCTCTGCTCTCTGCAGACAGCTCAGTCAGAGACAGGCAGAGCTTTTTCTCACACACACAGGGTTAACAGATGAAGTGTGAGGGAATCCTCCTCCTCCCCCCCATGGTTCACTCTGCGATCAGATTGTCAGAAAAATGTGAAAGGAATTTGAATACTTATCTCTTTGTTTACTGTTATCTAATGTATACACCAGTACTTAGCAGCACTTCCCAAACATATCCTATATGAATTGAAAAAAAATCGATAGTGTTCCTTTAAGTAAGTAATGCTGCCTGAATGCACAGATACTGCAGTTTCATCATTTATTGCAGATACTTCATAAAGGAGCACAAAGCAGAGGAAACATCATGAATAATCTATAGCTCAATGATGCCCATTCTTAGCCTGGGTTACAAAGGTTGTCCAAGGCTGCAAAACACCAAAGACATAATCCTGCAAACCTGGCCTGGACTTTTTAAATATGTCTATGTGATGTCAGCAGTTTTAAAAACCTTGCCTGTGCCATTTTGGAGTAATACTAAGGACTTCTACAGCATATGCAAACGGAACTGTGTGAATTTACCTTTTTTCTTTTAAAAAGGAGTTATGTGAGGGCTGTAAACAGCTGCTAATGTACATTATCTTTTTTTTTTTTTTTTATCCAGTCAGGATTGCAGAATTACTTGTGTTCTTGGGTTCATCATCCTGGGGGGATCTTAGGGGTGGTGTCGACACATGGTTCTGAATGCTTCTGATCAGAACCTGAATCTTTATACATGTTGACTTGTGCATGAGATGTTAACAGCTGGCCAGAGGCTGTGACAAGGGTTAGTTAAGGTGGAAGTATTTGAGAGCTGGTAAGAGATTTGGGTGGCGAGGACAATTTTATCCCCTCTCCTTTAGGGTTTGTATGGTCGATCCCCACCCCTTTAGGATATGTACAATACTTCCCCCCTCCCCTTTAAAGCATCTATAGCCCTTTTTCCTCCCCCTTAAGATATACTGTATATTCTGGCGTATAAGACTACTTTTTAACCCTTGAAAATCTTCTGAATAGTCAGGGGTCGTCTTATACGCCGGGTGTCATTGATGCCGACTGTAGTTAAAGAGAACCCGAGGTGGGATTTACTTATGCTAGTGGGGCACAGAGACTGGTTGTGCACACTAACACCAGCCTCTGTTGCCCCATGGTGTGCCTCCAAGACCCCCCTGCGTGCCGCTATACCCCCCGCAGTGCTGGCGACATGCAGCGCCGCTCCCCCGCCTCCTCCATATCGGCGCTACCCACCCGCGTCACTTCCCTCCAATCTGCGAAGGGTAGCGCCGATACGGAGGAGGCGGGGGTGCAGCGCTAACAGACAGGCGAGAGGTAAACATTGTGCTGGCGACACGCTGCGTGTCGCCAGCACTGCGGGGGGTATAGCGGCGCGCAGGGGGGTTTTGGAGGCACACCATGGGGCAACAGAGGCTGGTGTTAGTGTGCACAACCAGCCTCTGTGCCCCACTAGCATAAGTAAATCCCACCTCGGGTTCTCTTTAAGCAGTGCAGGTGCACATGTGCGAGATCTGAGAGGCAGAGAAAGGGCTAAATAGGATATAAGGGTGAGCCAGAGAGGTTAAAGAGGTGTGCTTTATGGGCACAGTGCGATCTATTCTTCCATACCGCTCTGATAAACAGGTAGACAGGAAGAAGAAGAAGAACAACAACAAATAACATTTGTAGAGCGCTTTTCTCCCATAGCACTCAAAGCACATAAGCATGGCTCAGACCATCGTGGTACAGAGGAAGAATTTTATAAGTCCGGAAATGCCAGGCTAAACAGGTGGCTTTTCAGTCTGGATTTGAATAGCTCCAGGGATGGTGCTGTCTTTACTGGGTGTGGCAGGGAGTTCCAAAGAGTAGGGGCAGCATGACAGAAGGCTCTATCTCCAGATTTTTTGAGGTGCACTCTGGGAGTGACCAAGTTTATAGAACTTGCTGATCTGAGGTTGTGAGAGGTGTGGTGCAGCTTCAGCAAGTCCTTCATGTATCCAGGGCCCAGATTGTGCAAGGATTTGAATGTCAGCAGTCCAATCTTGAAGAGTATTCTCTATTCTACTGGTAGCCAGTGCAGTGAGCGAAGGATCGGTGTAATGTGACAGTGGCGAGGCTGGTTTGTTAGCAATCTGGCAGCAGCATTCTGCACTAATTGCAGGCGACGCAGGTCCTTTTTGGGGAGGCCAGCATAAAGGGCATTGCAGTAATCCAGCCGTGATGTGGTGAAGGCGTGAACTAGGGTTGGAAGATACTCTGGGGGAATCAGATGTTTAATCTTTGCAATGTTCTTCAGATGAAAGTAGGAAGATTTAACTACAGATGAAATTTGGTTTCTGAAACTTAAATCCCCATCGATTAGTACGCCAAGGCTGCGCACAAGGTTGGAGCTGTTTATGTCTGAATTCCCAATCCTGATTGGTGTTGCTTTAGGATAGAGCTGTTTTGATGGCGAGCACTGACTTTGGACAAAGAGGACCTCAGTTTTGTCAGCATTCAGTTTCAACCAGTTATCATTCATCCATGCCTGTAGCTCAGCTAAGCAAGAGTTTATTTTTGGAGTAGGGTCTGTTCCACCAGGTTTGAAGGATAGGTATAGCTGTGTGTCATCGGCGTAGCAGTGGTACGTCAGGCCATGTCGTTGGATAAGTGTACCGAGTGGCAACATGTAGATTGCAAACAGCAGAGGGGATAGGATTGATCCTTGTGGCACTCCGAATTGTAGAGGTGCAGGTTTGGACATTAAAGGTCCTAGGGATACTCTCTGTGTTCTGTCAGTCAGGAATGATCTGAACCACTGAAGGACTGATCCACTGATGCCACAGTACTCCTGCAGTCTGTTAAGCAGGATTTCATGGTCAACTGTATCAAAAGCCGCTGAGAGATCCAACAGGATTAGGATGGAACATTCCCCTCTGTCTCTTGCCATGAGCAGATCGTTGCAGACTTGCATGAGGGCTGTTTCACAGCTGTGGTGTTTCTTAAAGCCAGATTGTAGAGGGTCCAGGATGTTGTTTACTGACAGCCTGGTTTCAAGTAGCAGATAGACAGCCTTTTCAATAACTTTACCTAAGAAGGGGAGGTTGGAGACAGGTCTGTAGCTGCTCATTGCATCTGGATCCATGGAAGGTTTTTTAAGAAGGGGCTTGATGATTCCTTCTTTTAAAGAGGTAGGAAACCTCCCTGCTTGCAGAGAGCAATTTACTATTTTGTGAAATGCTGGACCAAGCAGGTCAGGACATTTCAGCATATGTTTAGTTGGTCCAGGTCGCAGGTTGTCTGGCGGAGGCGGCGGAGGATGTCTGAGATCTCTTCCTCACTAATACTTTTGAAGTCAGTCCAGGGTGTTAGCTTGTTTTTTCAGCTATATCCAGGAGTTGCATGAGTCTTGGGTGCTGTGGACTGAATGAGAGACCGAATAGAGGATACTTTGTCAGCAAAGTAGCAAGCAAATTTCTCACATAGCTCCTTTGAGAGAGTTATAGTAGGCTTTAGGCAGGATGGGTTACATAGTCTATCAACTGTGCGGAATAGTTGGGCTGGTCTGTTGGCAGCCTTTGCGATCTCCTGTGATAGGTAGGAGGATATTTTCTTGGTGATCGCATTTTGGTAGCTTTCCAGGTGAGAGACAAGGGTGTGTTTATCTTATGAATTCTGAGATTTTCGCCACTTCCTTTCTAGTCTGCGCACTTCTTTCTTTAGGTCCTTTAGTGACCTGTCAAACCACCGTGCATGGTGAAGTGGTGTAGACCGTTTAATGCGAACTGGAGCAAGGGCGTCATAGGCAGATGACACTGCATGGTTGTACATCAGGACCATGGAGTCTGGGTCTGCGCAATGATTGGTTAATGCGTCGAAGTTGAGGATATTCTGAACGTGCTGTTGTGAGACATCTTTCAGAGAACGGTATTTTATGAGTGTTTTCCCTCAGTGTTTTATCGCTGGTGCTGTCAGAGAGAAGTGGATGGTGTGGTGGTCTGACCATACCACTGGGTTTATATCCATGTGTGATATTAAAAGTTCACAATGAAATATAAGATCCAGGGTGTGCCCTTTGTTGTGGGTGGGGAGGTAGACAGCCTGAGAGAAACCCAGTTCACTCATTATGAGAAGTAGTTCACTTCCTAGGTGTGAGGCGTGATCATCCACCCATGCATTAAAATCTCCCAGAATGATCCATCTAGGGTGTTCCACTGTAAGGCAGGATAAGAGTTAAGAGATTTCTTTAAGAAAGGCTGGACCATTTTCTGGGGGGCGGTATATGAGCAATATGTTGATGTTTACTTCTGCTGACAGTTGGGCTGCAAGACATTCAAAGGTTTCAGTGGGGCCTATGGCCAGGGGCCTTATGTTCAAAGAGGATCTGAAGCATATGGCAACACCCCCACCCTTGCGGACTTGTCTCTCACAGTGCAAGACTGAATAATTGGTCGGCACCGTTGCTTCAAGAGTTGGGCCTGCATGTTTCCCAAGCCAGGTCTCTGTCAAAAAGGTCAAATCAGAGAGCTCTATTAGGTCATGTATAGTTGCAGTTTTATTATTTATCGACCTGGCATTGCAGAGTGTGGCTGTGGCAGAGGAAGAACTGACTAATCCGCTTAGGGAGTTGACCAATCCAAACAGTCAATACCCTGTATAGAGTTATATACTGGGTACCACATATAGCACAGCACCAGTATCTGTTCATACATAGCACCAGTATATGATTTATTTTTTTTATTTGGTGCGTGTTGGAAGAGGGGTAGTCTTATACGGTGAGTGTATCCCAAACTCTATATTTTAACCACTTCTCAACCACAGGGTTTTTCACCTAAAAACCAAAGCAATTTTCACATTTCAGGGAGGCAAGGGTTAATGGGCTTAATGGGGGTATCATTTATTTAAAGAAAACCTCACTGATGCTGATCACTCACTAATGCTGTGTTAGTTATCTGAGATCCTCTCACGAGTGATCTCAGTAACTGTAACAGCATAGTGACTGATTCAATGTTTACACACATTCTGAATGAATGAGCACTGTCATTGGCTTTGGCAGTGCTCATTCAAACTTGCAAGCACTTTGATTGGCTTTGTGAACACGTGTTCACATCAGCCAATCCCGGACCAGCGGGTGCCCGACGCGTACGCACATCCGCGTGCACACGAACGCGATCGTGCACTGCAGGAAAATGAACAGGAGTTGCTTATCTACACCCCTGTGACTCAGGTTAATTTTAAAGGGGCGTAGATAAGCGTGGCAGAGGTTGCCAAGTGGTTAACTGGAAAAGTTGGGGGATAGTCTGATACGCCCAGTCGTCTCATACACCGGAATATACGGTATATGGTACTTCCCCAGCCCTTTAAATATGTATGGTACTTTTCCCCTTCCCATTAGGATATATATATATATATATATATATATATTTTAGGATACGGATGCTGAGCCAATTTTAGTCGATTTTTATATGTCCAATACCAGACATTTCCCAGTAAGCTAGAAATATTGGGTCTCACTGGCCCTCAGCTGATACCACTTATAAATAGGAGGGGATACATGGCTTATTAGCCTTCATTTCAGCTGCATGCTGCTATTGTTGAAGTGATTATATGTAGAAAAGTGCTGAACAGGGTGCTGGAAATGAATACCTTTGCTCTCCATTCTTCCCTATGACATCTGGAGTTTTCCTTAGGAGAGGAATGAATCGGGATTATCTGATAGGAACAAATCAGGATGTTGGATTAATCTATACAGAGGGAAGTGACTATAGAGAAAAATGGCAAATCTTCCAGTTCCAAATGTAAAGCTCCATACACACACTAGACCGTGGTTGTTGGCCAATGAGCGATCCTTGATGGTTAGCAAGTAGGAGCAATCGGAATCAGAACAGTTCAGATTTTCGCATTGGATTTTGGCCATTCCAGTAAAATCATAAAAATTGGAAATTACACCTGTTCAAGTACTTCTGTGTTCTGTTCTGCAGATGCGAAACAAGAATTTTCAGCAAACATGGTATTAACATGGTGAAAACTAGATTCACAATTCGGAAACAAGAATTTTCAGCAAACACAGTGTTATGCTTAGGAAAGTGAAAATTGGCTCTAAAACAAGAATTTTCGGCCCATAGTGATGTCAACAAAATGGCCAACAACTTTTGAGGCCACAATGAAGTGGCAGAATTAGCATTTTTTCCCCCACATGAATAGAGGATCCAGTGGATTCCCCAGGAGCCATCTTGTTGGTGTCACTGTTTCCCACACATTTGTTTCAGAAGCAAATTTTCACTTTCCTAGCCATTGTGTGAAAGCTGTGTTTGCTGAAAATTCTTGTTTCCGAAGCCAATTTTCGCATCTGCAGAATTATTGACCACACTGACTTTAATAGAAAATGCCTTCTTAACATGAAAATCAGAACACAAAATTTGGTTTTTGGCTGCGGAACGCTGAATTTCGACTAAATCGCAATTTCGGCTGTCCCAATCAACCGTAATGGTTGGTTAGTGATGACCAAATGATGCCGATGCACATTTGAATTCAGTGATGGCATAACAATGGTCTTCAGATCGCACTGTTATCGGTAGCGCTAAAATGAGGACCTGGAAGTGCAAAAATTAGCCACACATACGTACTTTGAATGGATGAATCATTTCTTATAGTTCGGTACAAATGACTAACAGTGATTATTGTCCGAACCGATCTGCCAGGACAGATCAGCCTACATGGGCGATAACCACGGTCTTTTACAGTCATTGGGACACTTTTTTAAAACGATACTTGGCCGACCCATCATTTATCATTTGTTTTGACTGCAGTCTAGTATGTGTACAGAGCTATGTGATAATTGACTATTTAATAAACAAAACCTCTCAAAAATGGGGGGGGGGGGGGAATCAACGCTATAACAACTAATTGCAAGGGCATAAAAAAAAACACTTTAATATTTTAGAATTACATGATACAAAATAAACTGAAATCTTCCAATTGATATTTTACATATTAAATAAAAAAATGTATCGCAAAGATGAAATGAGACTTCCAGCCGGCTTTACTTTACACTTGGTCAGAGATGAGCTGTGAACACGGCCGTATCGCCGCTGCTGGCGGGAGCCTTTCTGGGCATCCGTCCTACAGGAAGCAGCAGTCTAGCCCCAAGTCTGAGAATCCATCCTGTCTCCATCCTCACATACCCAGTTCAGTATAACAATGATGAAGAGGCAACAAGAGGACTATAGGTATCTGGGGTTTTGGTTTTGATTGAAGCTTTCACTTAAAGTTTATTTTTTTATTTTTAAACCTATGAAAATTTCCTTTTCTGTATAGCTTCTGCTTTGACAGCCAGACTTCTTGCGCAAATGGTGAGAAGCACAATCAGTACGCCAACCAGGAACGTGATGAGCGGCCAGAGGAAGCAGTGCATCAGGACGTTCGCATCATGTGACCTTCTCAGCAGCACATCTTCAGGCCTGCAAGACAACAGCCAAAGATTTGACACAGGGAACAGACAGTCACCCAGGAGTTCAGGAATCAGTTTGTAATACACAATACAATTCACTACAAGCATAAATTAAGGGTTATTGACTATGACATCAAGGACAGTTTTAGAAATGAACTACTTCACCACTAAGGGGTTTTCCTCCTAATGGACCAGAGCAATTTTCACATTCCAGCACTTCATCCATTCATTCACCAACAACTTTATCACTACTAATCACACCTAAATGATCTATAGATTTTTTTTTTGCCACCAATTAGGCTTTCTTTGGGTGGTACATTTTGCTCAGAAATATCTTATTTTATAGGCATTTTAACGAGAAATAGAAGAAAAACACTAAAAAAAAACCCAAACTCATTATTTCTCAGTTTTCAGCCATTACAGTTTTAAAATAAAACGTGCGACTGTAGATAAAACCCTCACATTTTATTTGCCCATTTGTTCCAGTTGTTACAACGTTTAAATGATGTCCCTAGTACAATGTATGGTGACAATATTTTATTTGGATATAAAGGTGTATTTTTTTTTGCTCTTTCACTGTACCCTCACAATAAAAAAGAAAGAAAGCTGAAGAACAGATTTCTATATGAAACAAAAGGTTTTTTTTACAGACTTTACTGAATAATCTCTGCTGTAATGAACAGCAAAGGTTATTCAATGATCGGCACTTAGATTGGGTTTTACCAATCCGCCCTGCAACTCCCGGGCCACGGTTGCGCTCACGCGTACGTATACCGTGCAACTGCGGCAGAAGATTAGTATCTATGTCCCCGGGACTTCAGATGAAGTCCTGCGGGGCGTAGATAAACCCGCCCTGAAAACAGTAACTAGTAATAAAAGGAACTTTGGGTAAAAGGCAAAAAAAGACATGGAGCCATATATGTGGAAAATTAAATTAGGATACTGCAGTAATTAAAAACATTTACTTGTTATATTTCCCAGCAGGAGTTGCTGAAAGATAAATATGACTGCACTTCCTTTGGATGATAACAGGAGCAGAGATGGTCAATGAGATGCTAATCATTTTGGCTTGCATGAAAATTTACTGCACATTGTATACAGCTGGACACTGGACCCAATCACAACTGGCAAACAGTGATTTTGATTTGCCAACTTATACCCTGCATACAACTTGCATTACATGTGCATGCAAGTCAGAATTATAAACATCTCTCTGCCCATCTCTGAACAGGAGTCAATTACTAGGATTGTAGAATCCCAGTAATTGACTCCTGTTTAGATCTGGTTAGAGAGATGCTAATGATTCTGGTTTGCATGCACATTTAATGAAAGTTGTATGCAGGTTAGAACTTGGCAAATCAAAACCACCTGATTGCTGGCAGAACTATAAACTAGCATGAGCCATCAAGTCAGGAGTCTGTGCTTTTGCAGAATGTTACCAGCTAACAGCCAGGATTATGGGAAGTGAAATCCTATGTACAGCAGGTAGATTGGTAGAGAAAGCAACATTGACCCCTCCTAATAGCCCTGTTGCTAGAACAACCAGAGGAGCTAGATTGATGATGACATGAGAATATTTAAAATGATTTGAGCATGTCAGCAAACTTTTCATTCAATTATTTATTTTTGGTTAGGTTTTTCAATGGATCTAATTGGGAGAGTGTTAGGAATGTATATGGGAGATTTTATAGAGTACATTTAATATCGGCGCCGGTAGACTTGGGCGCAGGATACAGCGGTATATGGCTGATGCTGCTTCTGCACAAGTCCGGGCCGATTTAATTACTATTCCCCCTCCAGGCCGCCATGGATAGTGGGGGAATGAAATAATTCGGCTTCCAGCGATTCTGGATATTATACTATGCTGGATTGTTCTGGATATTATACTATGCTGGATTGTTCTGGATATTATACTATGCTGGATTGTTCTAAATATTATAGTATGCTGGATTGTTCTGGATATTATACTACACTGAACTGTTTTGAATATTATACTACGCTGGATAGAAACTGCTTAGACAACAGTCCACTAATGCAATGTAGCCCAGAGCATTATAATCCTTCAGATACATACAGTATGTTTTGAGTATTATTTTTCACCAGGGCATTGGATTAAAGTGAAATCTAACCCTGCATTTCATCTTTGCACTAAAACATTATTTACAGCATGTTATATGCAACCAGCATTTTTTTTTTACTAGATCAGCATTGGAAGGGTTACACTCAGAGCTTGAAAGTTGAGTGCAGTGAAATGCTGCCACAGCGGAACTTCAGATATTGTTATATTGTGTTTACTTAAATGTATCAAGTGAGGAATGTGACACATTCTCTGATTGCAGAGAAGCTGCTGGAGACAGAGAGACACTGAAAGCATGTCTGCCTGCAATACAGCAATTAATAAAACCAGTTATTAATAAAATGCAAAGTCAGCTCACAAAGCAAAAAATTGTATTTTTGGAAACCTATAACGTCTAAATCAGGCATGGGCAAACTTGGCCCTCCAGCTGTTAGGGAACTACAACTCCCACAATGCATTTGCCTTTATGAGTCATGACTGTGGCTGTAAGACTCCTGCAATGCATTGTGGGACTTTTAGTTCCTTAACAGCTGGAGGGCCAAGTCTGCCCATGCCTGGTCAAAATGAATAATAATACTTATGAACAAATGCAAATATGATAACCGTATGGCATATAAAAAGTAGGTAAACATGGTTTTTATTGAAAATTATGTCAGGGTTTTAAACCGCTTTTATGTCCTTGTTGGTTCTGTGGCTTATGTAATTTATTCCTTTTCAGAAAATCAACACTTCTGCTTAATCTAAATGGGGCAGACAGTCGAATCAAATGCAAAAGTGACCTATGGCTCATTTTTTATTATTTTTTAGAAACTGAGTGTAGCTTTCATCTCCACTACCATAATAAAAACATGTAAAAAAAAAACATGTTTACAGTACATATATAGTACTTATAAGAAGTACAATTCTCCCAGATTAAAAAGAACTTTAACGCTCATGGAGGTTCCATTGTAGCTTATAGGTTGTCAATATTCTATAAAGTTGCCAGAGCTATACTTTGTGAGGTTATTCTTTTGTTCCCACTTTCCTCCTTATTTTATGTGATGGATGTGCACAAAATAGTCTTAAGTTGGTGAAGTGAAATAAGAAAAATATAAAATCGATTTAAAAACAAACTGAAAATTGGCATGTACATATGTATTCACCCCATTTGCTATGAAGCTTCTAAAAAGTCCCGGTGCAACAAATTTCCTTCAAAAAGCACATAATTAGTAAAATGAAGTCATCTGTGTGCAATCTAATTGTCACATGATCTGTCAGTATAAACACACCTTTTTTGAAAGGCCCAAAAGGCTTCAACACCACTAAGCAAGAGGCATCACACCATGAAGACCAAGGAGCTCTCCAAACAAGTCACGGACAAAGTTGTTGAGAAGTACAAGTCAGTGTTGGGTTGTAAAAAAAAATTATCCAAAGCTCTGAATATCCCCCTGAGCACCTTCACTTCTTATCTTTAAGTGGAAAAATATGATAACCACAACAAACCTGCCAAGAGAGGGCTGCCCACCAAAACTCACAGACCTGGCAAGGAGGGCGTTAATAAGAGAGACAACACAGAGCTCAAAGGTAACCCCGCAGGAGTTGCAGAGTTCCACATGAGAGACTGGAGTATCTGTCCATAGGACCACAATAAACCGTACACTCCATAGAGCCAAGCTTTATGGAAGAATGGCCAGAAAAAAAGTCATTACTCAGCGTTAAAAATAAGGAGGCATGTTGGAGTTTGCCAAAATGTATGGAGGAAGGTGTTCTGGGTAGATGAGACTAAAATTGAACTATTTGCCCACCAAGTAAAATGCTATGTCTAATGCAAACCCAACACATCCCATCACCCCAAGAACACCATGGCCACAGTGAAACATGATGGTGGCAGCATCATGCTGTGTTTTTCAGCAGCAGAGACTGGGAAACTGGATCAAGTCAAGGCAAATATGGTGCTAAATACAGGATTATTCTAGAGCAAAACTGTGTCAGTCTGCCAGGGATTTGAGACTGGGAATGGAGGTTCACCTTCCAGCAGAACAATGACCTGAAGCATACTGCTAAATCAACACTCGAGTGGTTTAAGGGAAAATATTTGAATGTGTGGGAATGACCTAGTCAAAGTTCAGGCCTCAATCCAATAGAGAATCTGTGATTAGACTTGAATGGTTTTTGCTTGTGAATATGCTTAATATGAAGCCTTCAAGAGACCCAGAGACGAGATGATACAAAATTTATACATACCTGGGGCTTCCTCCAGCCCCATAAGCCTGGATCGCTCCCACGCCGCCGTCCTCCGCTGCTTCTGTCCGCCGGTACCGGGTCCCGTAATTTCAGGCAGTCGACACAACTCCCTCCGTACTGCGCATTCGCATGCGTACAAAGCCGGAGGGAGCCCCTGTGCATGCATACAACTGGTCGCGTCCGGCGGAAGTGGCGGGACCCGGTACCAGCGATAGAGGCAGTCGAGGATGGCGGCGTGGGAGCGATCCAGGCTTATGGGGCTGGAGGAAGCACTAGGGATGCATAACATCTTTTTTCATTTTTCAACTAGCCTTCGTCTCTGGTTCCCTTTAACCTCCTTGCCGGTTTTCCCGACCTGAGCTCGGGGTAGAAAAAAGCAGCTGCTATCGGTGATCCCGAGCTCAGGTCGGGGTAGGCATTGCAGAGCTTTACCTGCAGTTGTGGAGTCCCGCGCGCGATCTCGCTGCGCAGCAGGACTCCAGCCTCTCTCCCCGGCAGTGTGGGGTCTTTCCCTGGCCGCCGGGATCCCCCATGTCCCCGCTATTCTTCCGGGGACCCGGCAGCCAGTTGGAGCAGCGCAGCCGTGGTGGTGGCAGCAGAGCGGTGGTGGCAGCGTGACGTCATCGGGGGCGGGGCTAACATTGAAAAAGAACTTCTCTATATTAGAGAAATATAGAGAAGTTCGTTTATATGTATATTAGCGCCATCTTGTGGGCAAAGAGAAAACTGCAGCCCAGGAGCCCAGGAAGGTAAATTTTTTTTTTATTTTGCTGCAGATCTCCCTGCCAGAATGATTTTTTTCAGGTTTTAGGGTCTGAAAGAGTGAAAAAAAATTGCACCACTTTTAGACCCTAAAATCTGGAAAGAATCAGACCGCCAAGGAGGTTAACAGTGTTCACACATTCAACAATCTGACTGAACTACCTTTGGGTAATCTTATCTCCACTGTGCAGTAAGGCTACTTTCACACCAAGACGTTGCGTTTTAGGGGACGTTATGGTCGCATAACGTGCCCCTAACGCAACGTATGGTGGTGTTGAAGTTGGACGTCAGATTGAGCTGCGTTATGCAGCTCTCAAAGCAGACGCTCCAGGTTAGTGATAGGCAGTCCGGATCTTTTTAAGGATTCGGATGATTTGAATCGGATCATTGAAAAGATCCGGATCTTTGAACCAAATCATTTGAATCATTTTACTAGGGAAGCAGACGGGGTGAAATGACTAGCAGGACAGGACTTTCCCTGCACTGTACATTCTGTATGTTCTTGTTTCTTCCAGACAGACATCTACTGTGAACCGAATCTTTCATTGTGATGATCCGGATGATTCGACTCACAAAAAAGATCCGGATCAAATGAACAATTCGTTCATGATCCGGACAACACTACAGTCCTACTACGAGTCTCTGCAGTGCAGTGAATATTAATTAGCCATGTGGCTGACTGCGGAGGAGGAGGGGAGACCTCCTCCTCCAACTTTACTGAGCATGTGCAAGCAGTCTAACGCTGCTTAGCCCAGTATAACGTACAGCATGCTGCACTTTGTTTAAACGTGCTGCGTTACTATGTAATGCAACGTGGGCACTGTGAACAGCACAATTGATTTTACAGTGCTGTGAGTTAGGCTGCGTTACTGGCTGCTGTAACGTGGGACTTTAACGTCCCACTGTGAAACCAGCCTTAATCCTGGCACACACATCCAGTTTTGATTGGCCAAATTTACCACCTCCATGTAGTATAGCTTACCTATACAATCTGTTCATAATACTAAAGAATCTATTGGCCCTCATATTACATGGAGGTGGTAAAATTGCTCAGTGATTGGTTAGGAAGGTAGTACTGGGAGGCTACAGTTATCCTTCATAATACCTTCTTCCATGAGAAGGACCACATGGACTGAGAATTACAGCTTACTCAGGGCTATCACTATATAAATAGAACACATTCTTGAATTGGTTTACATGGATTGTAACCACAATGAAAGAGAAAGAAGAAACGTGACTGATGAAGACTTGCAGTTCATTCTTAGGAGAAAAAAAACTCACGTATGAATTTGATAATATCACACCTTCAACACTTATGAAGTGGAACGGTTCTGTAATTTCATTTTCACTTAAGCCAAAGTACTGACAGGAGGTATGCAAGTCACACATTTCCATATGTTTCACTCATTCAGTATTCATAAAAGCATTTATGTTGCTTTGAAGGGAATATTCTGTAATTTTCTATAAACATGACATTTTCTCCTAGTGTGGTGTGTAAGTGGAGGAAAATTGCGCTGAAACATTTTGCAGAGTAACACCTTTATTTATAATGATAAAATGAATAGCAGGCAGGGATATTTCACCATTTAAATTACTGTAATATTATGGGTTTTTTTTTCACAAGAAAATGTACAACAAAAATCAGCATTGCAATTCTCATACTTGTGTTTTCTTTCTGTGCCAGTATTAGTCAAGTGTAGGGATGGCATTCGTTGCGGCATAGGTTGGCCGTGGCAAATTTCCATCCCATAATGGCCAGTATGACCTCTGACCTGAAGTCAGCCAGCCAGTAGGGACGGAGTTTGCCGCATGTGCAGTGCGGCCACACTCATGCATGGACTTGTCAAATGTATTTCACAAGCCCTTGTTGAATAGGTACAGTGGGTCCCAGTGCTGGAACGGCAAGTTCAAGGGATATTGGGGAAGCCTCTGGATTATAAAGAGGCTTTCCTCTGCTCAAGTACTGTATCTAATTTTTTTCTTTTTAAAAGTCACAAGTACACTTTGAGGCTAGGTCATACCAGTAGGCAAATGGGACCTTTTTCCTCAATGAACAAACAGATATGCTAATAGATTCTATGTTCACTATAGGATCTGTTCACTCATGTCAGTTATGGCTGTGTCTGTTGAGTGACCAGATACTGCACAGAATACGAACATGCCGTTGTTAGCATAGTATCTATGGCATGTCCAGTACAACAGAAACACCACAAAATCATGGATGGACACAGTGAGTCATACACCAGATATACTGTGATCGCCCACATCGGGAACCCAATTTGGCTTAAAGCGGAATATAACCCTGAATTTCAACTTTGCTCTAAAACATTATTTACAGCATATTATATGCAACCAGCATTTTTTTTTACTAGACCAGCATTGGAAGGGTTACACACAGAGCTTTAAAGTTCTGTGGAGAGAACTGCTCCCTGCAGCCGAAGTTTAGATAGATACATTTAAGTAAACAGAATGTAACAAGTGTGGAATGTGACACACACTCTGACTGTGCAGGAGCTGGAGGACAGCCAGAGAGTGTGTAACATTCCTCACTTGTTACATTCTGTTTATTTAAATGTATCTAACAAGTGAGGAATGTTACACACTCTCTGGCTGTCCTCCAGCTCCTGCACAGTCAGAGTGTGTGTCACATTCCACACTTGTTACATTCTGTTTACTTAAATGTATCTATCTAAACTTCGGCTGCAGGGAGCAGTTCTCTCCACGGAACTTTAAAGCTCTGTGTGTAACCCTTCCAATGCTGGTCTAGTAAAAAAAAAAATGTATTAAGTTTTTATTATGGTAGTGGAGATGAAAGCTACACTCATTTTCCAAAAAAGAATTAAAAATGAGCCATAGGTCACTTTTGCATTTGATTCGGCTGTCTGCCCCATTTAGATTAAGCAGAAGTGTTGATTTTCTGAAAAGGAATAAATTACATAAGCCACAGAACCAACAAGGACATAAAAGCGGTTAAAAACCCTGACATAATTTTCAATAAAAACATGTTTACCTACTTTTTATATGCCATACGGTTATCATATTTGCATTTGTTCATAAGTATTATTATTCATTTAGACCAGGCATGGGCAAACTTGGCCCTCCAGCTGTTAAGGAACTACAAGTCCCACAATGCATTGCAGGAGTCTTACAGCCACAGTCATGACTCATAAAGGCAAATGCATTGTGGTACTTGTAGTTCCCTAACAGCTGGAGGGCCAAGTTTGCCCATGCCTGATCTAGACGTTATAGGTTTCCAAAAATAAAATTTTTTGCTTTGTGAGCTGACTTTGCATTTTATTAATAACTGGTTTTATTAATTGCTGTATTGCAGGCAGACAAGCTTTCAGTGTCTCTCTGTCTCCAGCAGCTTCTCTGCAGTCAGAGAATGTGTCACATTCCTCACTTGATACATTTAAGTAAACACAATATAACAATATCTGAAGTTCCGCTGTGGCAGTATTTCACTGCACTCAACTTTCAAGCTCTGTGTGTAACCCTTCCAATGCTGGTCTAGTAAAAAAAAAAATGCTGGTTGCATATAACATGCTGTAAATAATGTTTTAGAGCCAAGTTGAAATGCAGGGTTATATTCCGCTTTAAACTTACCCTTAGAATCCTGGGTTGGAATCACAGAGAGGACTATGCCTGCATGGAGCTATGTTCTCCCTGAGATGCCACCGTAGGCTTCCTACCACTACACCTAGGTCCTACAACCCCAAAACGTTTTGGTAAGTTTATTTTCTGCCTAAAATTGGTGCGAGTATATAGAAGGTACAACAGATCATGCTTCACACTGAGGGATGGTTCATGGTGTGAAGTATTCATTGTACTCTGTAAAGCACCACAGAAAATTTAGCAGCACTACAGAAATATAACAAGAAAATAACTGAGTATTTGTGGGAAAAAAATCTGCAACTATTCTTAATGGACAACCGAGGTATCATGTGACATGATGAGATAGACATGTTTATATATAGTGCCAAGCACACAAATAACTATGCTGTGTTCCTTTTTTTCTTTCTCTGCCTGAAAGAGTTAAACATCAGGTATGAAAGTAACGGTTTCTGTCTGGGTCGGGACTGGGTCAGACTATAGCATAACCCTCACTGATAAGTAATTAAAGCCATAAAATACTTTCCTGTCAGTAAACAGCTTCTGGGAGCAGGAAAGACATGAAAAGAGTAAATAATTTATAGATTTGAGCTCTAGCATACTTCAGTGAAGGTGTCATTGAGACAATGAAACAGTAAAAACTAAATTTAAATATAAAATAAGTATGTGGGATATCTAAAAAAAAAAAATCATTTTTAGGAAAAGGAGGATAGATACAGTTGTTTTTCTAATTAGTTTATTTTCACCTTGGATGTCCTTTAAGGTGTCCAATGAAGATACAGCCATGAGCAGGGGCGTAGCAATAGAGGTGCAGCGGTAGCGACCGCATCGGGGCCCTTGGGCCAGAGGGGCCCCGAATGGCCCTCCCTCAACTACAGTATTAGCTCTATATTGGTCCTGTGCTCATAATAATCATTTATATATATACTTTGAATAGTGGTAATCATTAACAAACTATTGACCATCCCCTTCTTGCACCTCTGACATTGTAGTTGCCATTGGCAGCTTTTAGTGCGCCGTTTCAATTGCTATGTATAGAGTGCATGGGGGGCCCCATTGTAAAACTTGCATCGGGGCCCACAGCTCCTTAGCTACGCCACTGGCCATGAGTGTACAATCTATGTACTAGAAGGGCAAAGAAAGTGAATATACTCTAGACAACAACATTTTACTCTTATTACGAGTGAGATTGATGGGGTAAGATTGTTCAATCAAGATTGTATCATAGATGGGCACCTATACTGTAGTGTTTCTCCATAAATACACCAAACAGATCACATATTTTCATGATTTGGTTCATCTAACTCAGTTATAGCTACATCGATTTCATTTACAGGACACCTGTAGTGAGAGGTATATGGAGGCTGCCATATGTATTTCCTTTTAAGCAATTCCAGTTGCCTGGCTATCCTGCTGATCATCTGTCACTAATAATTTCAGCCATAGACCCTGAACAAGCATGCAGCAGATCAGGTGTTTCTGACATTATTGTCAGATCTGACAAGATTAGCTGCATGCTGGTTTCTGGTGTTATTCAGACATTACTGCAGCCAAATAGATCAGCAGGGCTGCCAGGCAACTGGTATTGTGTAAAAGGAAATAAATATGGCAGCCTCCATATACTTCTCACTTCAGGTTCCATTTCAGGGGTATTATCAAAACATAACCTGTTGGGGGTGTTTGAGAACAAAGGTTAATAAACACAGTCATTTTTAATTGGTGTAGTCCCTATCCCTATTTATTTTCTAGAAAATGACAAGGTTGTGTCCTAACATAATTTCCCACATGAGGTGAACTGATAAAGGGATATTTTGCACTCCTTACCAGTGCAATACTGGACTGGTCAGTGAGGGGCCCACACATACCATAAAGGGATATACCAAATCCTCACTATACCATTGCCTTAACAAGGATGTATGCACTATTTTATAAGAAAGCACTTCTAGTTATACTATGTTCATATGTTGAAAACTTAAATAAAACATTTTGAATTGAAGAAAGCACTTCTTCATGAGTCTGTAATGTACTGCTAATGTGCGTTCATTAATACTAAGCACTGCGTCAGTCATGTAAACAGGACATCTTCATTTGCTCCCTCGTAACAAGCCGTTCTCCTCTTTCTTATGCAGTGAGTAAATTAGATGAGCAAGACAGATGTGTCCTCAATCAGTCACTAAAGCAAACAGGTCTCCAAGATAAAAAATGAAGAAAGGTGTAGAATACAGGAACTTAGAAAGAAGTAGAGATTAGCCTGTCAAGCATGTAGTCTAGTTTGCTAACAACGGGGCCGGGCTCATGACCTAGTAATAGTTAGAAACAGGTATAAAACATATCTAGCAGTAAACAAACGCATGTTACTGAGCTAAAAATCCCAGAGAATGTCAATTTTACAGATCCGGGAAGTCAAGGTTTTTCCTGGATTTTAGCACGAAATAAGACCTTTAGTAAAGTAATGGACAGAATGAAGTGTTGCTGTGAAAGTGTTATTGCTTTTTCCATTTGAGATGTGGGTTGAACTGCCCCGCTTCTATAAAAGGAAAATGATAAAGTTTTAATTAACTGCTCTTCATGGAAGAATTGTGTAGAAATGCAATATGGACAGATCAAAATGCACATCACACAAGCTCTGAAGAGTTTCTAAAGTTCAGAAGATTGGAAAAGGTTATAAAATGTTTTCTAAAGGTTTCAAAACCTCTACCAGGCTACATTCAGGCACACCGGACACAAAAGGATGGATTTCAGCATGAAAGGATACCCAGGAGTAGGTGACCTGCAAGAATCAGTGCAAGGACATGCTGTGCAATAATCAAACAGCTGACGTGAGAAAGAAAAAAAGTCCCTGCTATTAATTTGCAGGCATCTTTAGCACGAGGTTCACATCTGGGATCATAAGTTTACTATTTGAAAAACACAGAAAAAGGGTTCTATTTATAGAGTATTAGTAAGAAAACCACAGCTCTTCAAAAGTAAAAATTCTTCACATCGCAAGCTTGCGTCAGACTACATGTATTTTACAAAACACTACTGGATAGTGGACTTGAGAAAAATAAGACAATTTAAAAGTTTAGAAATAAAGTACCACGTAGCAAGACCTTGGGGCAACTGTGAAGCATGGTGGAGGGAAGAATTGTTGGAACTGCTTTGTGGCCTCATGGTCTTGGGCAGAATTAAATCACTGAGCAAAGAAATAAGATAATAAAATAAAATAAAAAAACATATCTCATGCCATTCCAAATTTATCATCTATCTCATTTCCTGTTCTTGCTGTCTCCAGTATATCGGCAGAACCACACAAGAAGCCCGTAGTAGGATAGGACAACAGAAAAGGAATATCCTCAAACGCTTCCCCTTGCACAGTGTCTCACGTCACTTTCACCACACACACAACGGCACACCTGACACCTTCACCATCACTCTCATTGATCAGATCAACGACAGTGCCCCGGCGGCCTCTGTTACCCTAAAAAAACTGGAAATGTATTGGATACAGACCCTCAGGACTTTGGTTCCTGAGGGTCTTAATGAAGTACTAGAAAAAATACATTAAGCACTTTACCTAATCCGTTCAGTCTTTTAATAGTCCTCTCTTTTATCCTTCTAAAAATGTATAGGTTTATTATAATTTTATGATATACAACTTTTATTTAGATTTTTATACATTTTACATGTCTTTCTACCATTTTTATTTTGAATACTTGCATATTTGTTTGTATTTATCATTGGTCTTACTCTGTTCAGTACAATGCAACTTTTTACATCCCCCCTTATCCATTCTAAAGCGGTCAAGCATACTTTTGAGACTACTATCAGTTCGAAACTAATTTTCCTAACCTTTTCCTTCCCCCCCCCCCCCCCCAACTTTATTTACAAAGTATACACACATGATGGCCCCGCCCCTCTATGACACACTTCCGCCCCGGAAGTACTCTCACATTCCTCATACTAATCCATGCTACTTAATGATCTCAGGTGTCCTCTGGCATTACAGAGGCGTCGAGCTCGCTGATATAATACAGATGGTAAGTGTGCCTTCTCCGTATACCCTTGTTTACTTGCTGCCAAAAACACCCCACCTGTTTTTTAGCCATTCCAACACCCTCCCTCCTTCCTCCTCCTCTGGACCACGTCAACCCTTTCTCCCAATTTCACCCACTATTCATTGTTGTTCTGCATGATGTCCGCAACAACCGGCAGCAAACCCAGCCAATTTTTACTTTGAGTATTTGCATATTTGTTTGTATTTATCATTGGTCTTACTTTGTTCAGCACAATGCACCTTTAACATTCCCCCTACCCATTCTAAAGCTGTCAAGCATACCTTTGAGACTACTATCAGTTCGAAACTAATATTTATAACCCGCACACAACTTGTCACTAAAATGTAATGCAAAATGTAAATTTACGTATTCATATCAGCACTTTGACGATTTTATGCCTCTGGTTGTCTGTGTATTTTCTGCAGCTGTGACTCCTACTGTATTTTGCCTGAGAAAGCGGGATTTATGGCCCGTGAAACGCGTTGCATTGTTTTTTGGAGTTCCGAATAAATTGTTGACTGTCTGAATCGCAGTCCTTGCCTGTGTCTGTTTGGAGGGGGTAAGACCACCGCTCCCTTCTCTGTTTAACCAGTTGGTTTTTTAAGTTCATTTAATTACCTTTTATTCTTTTGGCGCCTCTGTATCTTGTACACTACATTGAGTCCACCCTGGGTGGAGGGTTGTTACCCTATTTTCCTATCTACAGAGAGCGACTTTTTATTCCTGAGTGGGGTCAGGATTGTTCTCCCCACCTGCCTATACAGTGGTTGCCTATTGGTAATTTTAACTTCTCATTTATTCTGTTGTCCCCAAGACGAATTACACTATTGGGGCTCTTGGTGTCCCAATGCTTTAAAGAAATAAGAAAGTTCCACTTGTTAATATCGCTGCTTGTGTACTTTTCCCATCAACAACATTAGTCAGCTTGTGCAAAAAAGGTGCATACACTACACAATATTTTTAAAGATTTGATGTTTGATTTGACAACATGAATGTAACAAACTATTAGAATTAAGGTCCTCCTTTAGCAAACCTAGCCCCCCTGGATAGCCCTCTTACCACTAGGCCAGCAAGCCACTGTTTAGGCATTCCATTGGTTCTGAAACAAATAAACTGTTAGAAGTTGTATTCGTGTGTAGATTTCCCACATGGTACAAACATCTCCGACCCCGAAGTCAACTTTGCATATATTTAAAAAAAATCTGGGCCCCCTCAATAGCCCACTTCCTGCCAGGCCAGCAGAGCCCCTGTTTAGGCGTTCCATTAGTTAAATTAGATAAGCTGCTAGAAGTTGTATTAGTGTGGTATATGTTTAAAACATATTTATGCAGTGTATATAGATTCTTTTCTCTTTATGGACACTGGTACATTCTGCAATGTTGGCACTGTATATCCTTGTCATTGTCCACACTTGTTTGTATTGGACTGAAAAACAACTTTGATAAAAAGCCCTCTTGATCAATGTTTGATCATGTTGCTCATACATTGATCAGGAAAGGCTGCTCTTATCTCTATTGAGTGTGGTGAGTGTGCAGGTGGTCACAGGTGTGAGAAGTGCATGGTCAATGGCTTCATAACTTTGTACTGTATTGAGCAATATAAAGCTAGCGACAGGGGAACAATCTATATTAGATCAGATTCCAACTGGAATCTGATGTTGTGCAAAGCGCTATACCAGGGAGGCAATAGACATCATGTGGCATTCAACAGTTTCCCTGATCTACTACAATGGGCTTGATTCACAAAGCGGTGCTAACTGTTTAGCACGGGTGTGCTAAAAAGATAGCACGTGCAAAGTGCCGCGGACTTTTGCACGCGCAAAGTGCCGCGATTCGTGCGATAGCGGACTTTTGCGATTGGCGGCAAATTCCGCGTGCAAAAGTCTGCGAACGGCACTTCACGTGCTAACTGTTTAGCACACCCGTGCTAAACCGTTAGCACCGCTTTGTGAATCAAGCCCATAGTGTTTAGTGTATAGAGAAACTTAAAGTGAACCTGAAGCGAGCAGTATATGGAGGCTGCCATATTTTGTTCTCTTTACACCTATAAGTTGCCTAGCAGCCCTGCTGATCATTCTTGCATTGATGGTATCTGAATCACACACCTGAAATAAGCAGGTAGCTAATCTTGTCAGATGTTTTTCAGTGACATCTGATCTGCATGCTTAATCAGGGTTTTTGGCTGAAAGCATTAGATGCAGTGGATAAGCAGGATAGCCAGGCAACGTGCATTGTTTAAAATTAAGTTAATATGTTAGCTTCCATATCCCTCTCACTTCAGGTTCCCTTTAAAGTACGATAAACCTGTAACTTTCGGGGAGCATCCTCCGGAGACTTCCCACATCCTCCTGCAGACCACCACTGGATGCTGGGACCCCCTGGAAGCTCACACTCGCACTGTGCAGGATGGCCTACGCCTGAGCAGCGGCACAACAGTTGGGCTCAGCAGGAAAAGCCAAACCAACTGGCTCTGTGCTGCTGTGCAGGTGCGAGACGTGCTGTATCGACAAGCTATTGATGAAAGGCTTTGAAGGATCCCATCACTGGAAAAGCAAGGAGGAGGGGGACGGCAGAAGCCTATGAATTATCTAGACTAGAGGCTTCCCTTTATTGAAGTAATTATCCCAATTGGGCACTTTTTCGCTTCAAGTTTATTTTAAGATGGCTTCTCTTTATTATAAACAGCTTACATATAAGCACATATCGTGAAGCTATCCAGACAACAGTCACAGCTCCACAATCTTTTTATTAAAAACTGTAGTGGGATCAGTTGCAAAACACTTCTTAACTGTACAGAATTGTTAGTATTTCTGGTTAGTAAACATGGCTGGCACATTACTGCATATACTGCAAGCCCTTCCTTATCATTGGATACCCACTGGATGAAGAAAGCATTGTCTGCAGTGTAAAATATATCGGCAGCCAGGATCAGTTGAGAGGAGCAGACACTAACTTATGTATCTTTCATATTGGAGTACTATTATCTATGTAAATAAGATAACTGCTCTAAATAAGGTAACAATAATTACATTCTGAATGAAAATGCTAACATTTAATGGGGGAGGGGGGCTCTTGGACAAATGAGAGGACTATTGCTGCATACACTGCCAATTACCATCACCCGCAAGGATCTAGACTTCGGGTGACCCTTCAGGGCTGACCTGTATATAAACATGTCATGAGCCTAGATGCTAGCAACGCATTTGTCATTATGGAGTGGGGAGCAAGTAAGAAATGAGACGTATGACGGAGCAGCTTCCGGTGGGTGGGGTCAGTAGAGAAAACAATGCGCTCAAGGGTCACTGGGGCATCACACGTCACTAAAAATCCAGCATGCCAGATTTTTAGGCGATGTCAGGGGGCTCCTGTACACTTGCTAGATTTCCCCCGAGACAGCTATTATTCCCCCCTTGGCTGAGTTTAATCCATGGTGTGTACACAGCTTAACAACCTTCCTGAAAATAAGCTTTGCAGTATTTTGAAGTAGTTGGTGTTGTATGTTTTCTTATTTTGACCCTGGAAATTTCTGTAATTAACTCTGATTCTTAAGTTGATTCATGGCAAGGTACTCCTTAATATATTTAACTCAGCGTGCACATTTCAGTGTTACCTCTGCAAAGTATCTGTTTTGATCTGTGAAAAATGAGGTAGGTCATCCCAATGGCTGTCACAGGAGATGTATTTCATTTGGCTGGAGGGTAGTACTTGTGTTCCATACTGCTGCACTCTCCCGAATATGACTTTGAAAAGTGAACGTTATAGAGCTGAGAAGTGGTGTCTTTCTTAGATGTCTGCAATTCATGATGCTGCTGACAAGCCCCATGCATTTTTAAAATATCAGCAGCTTTCGAAGACTGGTGACCTGAGCTCTACACTTCCAGCGCAGAGAAAACAGCTTTGTACTTACATCTAACCGGATTACAAGAATATAAGTCAGTTGTATGGACCCTCATCTTCAGCATCACTCATTCAGCATCTGTGCAATCAATAAAAACTCTGTCACTATGAATAGTACAAAGCTGCTTGCCAGACAACAATTGCACAGACTATATTTTCTAAAGCCTGTATTCTTACTACAGTATCTCATAGAGACTTTCATCAGTTATTCTATACAGAACACATATACAAAGATACTGAATTCAATAAAATGATGTTAACAAGTTCAACTTGTTATGATAATGGTAAGACCGTTGCTTTGTGTGTCCAGGTACAGATTAGACAGAAAGTACAATTCAGAGATAGAGACCATCTCCAGGTATCAATATAAAAATAACATCTAATAGTTTAGTATTCAGAGATGTCCAAGGCTACTTTGTGTAAGTCTTCTGCTGCTATAAATTAGTTGTGCTTTTTTTTCCCTCAAAGCAAGCACTGAGTTCAGTGAGTCTGTTTTTGACTGCTGCTGCTGCCGATGCCTGAATCATGCCATGCCCACTGTTTAGCCAACAAGGGGATAGGCACAAGCTAAATTTCTCTGACTGAAAGGGAAACATTTGTGATCGACAAAGGCCAGAGTAAAAATCATATGTCAATATCCAAATATGTGCTATACATAGGTGGATTGGTAGCCTAGCATGTCAGTCTAGAGGGAAAATGTATACACAACACCAAGGATAAGGTGCAACTGAAATAAGTTTAGATGTGTCCAATCTGCCTCTACGGCAAGAGCAGAGCTGTGGGGGGCAGGCCTGAAGTTAGGTGCCACCTTCAGTCATTATTGTAGCAGCAGTCCCTTTCCTTGTGAGGTGGCAGGAGGATGATCAGGGGGTTGAATGGTTGAACTATTTCACAGGCTGTGCTTTGTTTGTAGTTAACCTATTGGGGACCGCTGCAGGTTGAATCAATGTCCAGCAGGGGGTGGTACAGTTCAGACCGGACGTTGATTCAACATCCGCGCTAAAGAACCGCTCCCGACGCGATCGTGCACACCCGGAGGGGGAGTTTAAGCTGTCATATGACAGCTGGCATCTCCCCTCAGTGATCAGCAGCCATCGCGTATGGCTGCTGATCACGTGATCACTACGATCGCCGTCGGATCGTAGTGATCACTTTGACAGCGGCGGCGGCAGGGGGGAAAAGAAGAGGATCCACTCACCTCCCTGCCGTTCCAGCGACGATCGGCGCCCCCCTCTGCTCTGGTCGGCATCTCTGCTCCGTCTGACGTCAGGGCCGGGTCCCGGTGTAATGAAAAATTTTGCAACCCATCATATTTTGCATCTTGCCATAGAGGACAGTGTATGCCTGTGTAGGCGTGGCTCCTCTCTGTTAACACGCCTGTAATTTTTTGAACCACACATCTCATTGAGCTAGAAGGGGTATTGTTTCCTCCAGGGGGTAGTTAGTTGAGCAAGAGGGGGGGATTGTTCCCTCGGGGGGGGGGGGGGTTATTAGTTGAGCAAGAGGGGGGATTGTTCCCTCCAGGGAGGGGGGGGGGGGGGTAGTTGAGCAAAAGGGGGGATTGTTCCTTCCTGGGGGGTTATTAGTTGAGCAAGAGGGGAGGGTTCTGTGTGAGAATAGGATTTGGTTGGGTTGCATTTTCTGATAGAGATAGGTTGAAGTCAATGGTTAGGTTGCACTTTCTGATAAATAAGTGCAACCGGTTGCAAAATCTGATAAAGTTGCAAAAAATTTCACCACACCGGCTTGATGACGTCATCAAGCCGCGACCTCATTTGGAGCGGAGATGCCGGCCGGAGAAGAAGGGGGATACTGAGGCTCATCGCTGGAGCCTAGAAGGTAAGTGATGGCTGCTGCGCACAGGGGGGACACTTGGCCACACAGGGGGGAGACAGTACAGCCAGCCACAGACAGGATCCGGCCGCCCGACCCCCCAAACGCGTGCACCCCCCTCCACCGCAAAATGCCCTGGTCCCTAAGGGGAGGTTAGGCGGCCGGTCCCGAAGTGGTTAAGGTATCATTTGTTTATTGTTATTAGACGCATGGCATGTGTCCTAACAGCATGAGGGGACTCCCAAGTCCTCCTTGAGGTTGTGATTCCTATAAAGATGGAAGTGCAGATTGTATGCCCAGATATCACAAAACATTGC
Source organism: Hyperolius riggenbachi (assembly GCF_040937935.1). Taxonomy (NCBI): domain Eukaryota; kingdom Metazoa; phylum Chordata; class Amphibia; order Anura; family Hyperoliidae; genus Hyperolius; species Hyperolius riggenbachi. The sequence goes on from NC_090648.1 coordinate 312,149,969, forward strand.
CTAGGCTCCTCATGAGACATTACCTAGATGGAAGGGGAGAGAGAGCAACCCAGCTTGACTAATTGGATTGGTATGGTGAATGGAGTGCTACCTTTGCATCAAATTACATACCAAAATAGGAACTGCCCCAAAAGTCCCAGTATGTATTAAACCCATAGCTGATGACATTTTCTTTTTGAGTACTGGGAGCCTGTGACAATACAATAATTTCTCAATTAAAAAAATGGAAGTGGGCAGCCCCTCCATCACCCCAAACATATACGATAAAATATTCTTGATTTTCCGTGAAATAATAATTAAGTTGACATCTTTGCAAGTTAAATTCTATATTCTTTTTGTGTATTGTAGCTCTTATTTTGGTTACAGCTCATATGAACTATAATTCCAACAGAAAGGTAGTAATTGTTACGTAAAGGAAAGAGAAGCTGCTTGCATTGTGCAGACTTCTGTTCTTCCCTAATAGGAAACAGGTGCACAAGGAGAAAATGTCAATAATATGATATGTTACCAGTCCTACTTATTTGTCATCAAATATTATAATTAAACACTATATTATCACCTTCAACTTTCCAGTCAAGAAAAATTTATTAGCTACTATTGCTGTAAATAGATTTTCTCCTCTGTTCTCATATATAAGGAAATTATCTGTTGGAAGGAAATAGTCTATAATCCAATCAGCTCTTCATGTGTACTCTGGATGACTCTGGAGAACTGGAGACAGTATCCTGACCCCACACACTGCAATTATTGCAGTTCAGATCTGGGTTAATGACTACATATTCCAACCAGAAAAGTACAAGCGAATCTTTTCTTCAAAGCATTTCCAAGCAAAATAACTTTAGAACTAGACACGCCTCCAATCAGTGTGAAATGCAAATGGATATATTTGTGTGTGCCATATAAGAGGGTTTTTTCACAGTTTGCCCATTGTGGCAAATGCTGGGCTTAAAGTGAATCTGAGGTGAGGATATTTCTTAAAAAGACAAAAAAAAAAAAACCCAAAAAACCACATGCTACCTGATCCATGGAGCTGTCCAGATAAGGTAGCCACAATCTCCGTCGCTCCCGTGTCCTGCAGTCTATAACTTTCTGTTTCCGTGACCCCTGGGGGCACTGTGCTGGAAGCGCTGCACTATGTGTCTCACACAGAGCAGCGTGCAGGAAGGCGGGGGGCAGCAGTAGGAGCAGGCAGGTGGGGAGAGACAAAGCTGCCCAATGGCAGCCGGGGAAGGTGCGTTAGGAACGCCTCGGCGGGCGTTTTGCAGTAAAACTTCTCCTGCTAGGGACACCCCTACCCCTTGAGATTGGTGACAATCTGAAAGTTGGCAATTTGGGGGGCGGGGGGGGGGGGGGGGGGGTGCCTGTCACAGTGCAGCGCAGGGGGGGCAGAGAACGGCACATAATAAGGGACACAGAGGCATGTCATGGACCAGGGAATATCCCATCTGCCCCCTTCTGTGCTGCATCGGGTTCATTTTAAGGTGCCCATACATAAGAGAGACAGATCTCTCTCTCTCTTTCATGCTGAAAGCAATCCGGAATTGGCCTTGTGACACGGTATCCGCCACTTTGCCGACCCAACGATGTAAAATGACCCCCCCCTCCCCCCCCCCCCCCCCCCGAAGCAGAATATTTTACTGTGTGTCCACTGCTGGCTCCTGGCTCTGTCCACAATCTGCTAACATGCACCCCACGTGATTGTCGGCATATAACTGAGCGTGTGACGTCACACACATGCCCACATTACTCCAGCAACCATGTGGTTGATGTTCAGGAGATAATGTGAAAGTATGTAAGTAGCCATACATCTAGCGATGATGGGCAGATTCAACCAAGAGGCAAATCTCCCTCTTAATTGAACCTGTCCGATGCAGTCCAGTTATCTAAAGCACTTGAACAGCAGAAAAATAGTGAGAGACAGTTTGAGATTTTCAGGAGAGTTCAAAGGAGCATTATTTCTGCTTTGTTTTATAGTTTAACCACTTAAGTTCCAGCGGTCTCTGCCCCCTTAAGGACCAGAGACCACTGGTATAATAAGGACGGAATCCCCACGAATCGCCGCGCATACCCGTCGCAAGCCAGGATCCTCCTGACATAGACTCTGCTGTCTCTACGACGGCTTTCATTGGCTCCAGACTGTGTCCATCAATGTAAGCCTATGGGAGCGGCTCACGATAGACACGGCCAGGAGCCAATGAAATTGGCTCCTGACTGGCTCACATGGCTTTGCCGTCATAGAGACAGGCAGAGCCAGTGAGTTGCATTGAGAGACGTCGGGTTTGAGCGGTGCGATCAGTGGGGAGCGACGGAAACGGCGGATGTGCGCTGCGGGCGGTGATTGAAATCTACACCGTGAGAGCCAGGAGCCCACCAAAACAGGGCGTAGATTTCAATCACCGCAGTCCTTAAATAGTTAATAGTTGCCTTCTAAACTGCAAATATTACATAATATTACATAATGATGCAATGTTATAAAAAAAGCTATATAACTGAAAATAAAAAATATGAGACGTTTCTTTGCTGCTAATGCTTTATTTGTTATCCATACTACACATACAATTCATTATATCATACTTTTTTTTGCGCTTCAGGTTTTCTTTAACCACTTGCCGACCGCGCGCTTATACCGTGCGTCGGCAAAGTGGCAGCTGCAGGACCAGCGACGCAGTATTGCGTCGCCAGCTGCAGGCTGATTAATCAGGAAGCAGCCGCTCGCGCGAGCGGCTGCTTCCTGTCAATTCATGGCGGGGGGCTCCGTGAATAGCCTGCGGGCCGCCGATTGTGGCTCGCAGGCTAAATGTAAACACAAGCGGAAATAATCCGCTTTGTTTACATTGTACGGCGCTGCTGCGCAGCAGCGCCGTAAGGCAGATCGGCGATCCCCGGCCAATCAGCGGCCGGGGATCGCCGCCATGTGACAGGGGACAGCCTGTCACTGGCTGCACAGGACGGATAGCGTCCTGTGCAGCCCGGTCACCAGGGGGGGCCAGGTAGGAGAGGGAGGGGGAGGATTTCGCCGCGGAGGGGGGCTTTGAGGTGCCCCCCCGCAATACCCGGCAGGCAGGAGCGATCAGACCCCCCCAGCACATCATCCCCCTAGTGGGGAAAAAAGGGGGGAGATCTGGTCGCTCTGCCTGCACCCTGATCTGTGCTGGGGGCTGCAGAGCCCACCCAGCACAGATCAGCTAAAACAGCGCTGGTCCTTAAGGGGGGGTAAAGGGTGGGTCCTCAAGTGGTTAAAGGGATTTCGAGCAGTGCAGAAACTATGGAAAGATGCATATCGCGGCCTCCGCGATTTCGATCGCGAAAATATCGAAAACTAAAAGGCATAGGGCAGCGGTTTATGTGTCATGGGAAAGAGGAGAAAGAGAGCTTCAAAATGATATGCATCTTTCCATAGTTTCTGCACTGCTCGGAGTCCCTTTAAATGTAATGTTTATAATGTTTATAATTTTACATAGTGTTTATAAGCTTATATTTAAGTTTTGAAAACTTTTGGAGGATTGTATGCAGTGTTTGCAGGCATTCATCCATGTGTTTTTAAAGAGAACCCGAGGTGGGTTCTAAGAATCCAATTAGCATACAGAGGTTGGGTCTGCATATAATACCCAGCCTGTTGATATACTGTTTGCCCCAGTCCCCCCCCCCCCCCCCCCCCTGCGCTCTGCTGTGCCCCCATAAATCAATCGCCGTGCTAGCGACACGCAGCGTGTCGCCAGCCGACTGTTTACATCTGAAGTGTCAGTCTCTGCCGCTCCCCTGCCTTCTCCATAGCGCCGCTCCCCGCCTGCGTCCCTTCCCTCCCAACTGATTGGAGGGAAGGGACGCGGGCGGGGACTGGCGCTATGGAGGAGGCGGGGGAGCGTCAGAGACTGACACCTCAGATGTAAACAGTCGGCTGGCGACACGCTGCGTGTCGCCAGCACGACGATTGATTTATGGGGGCACAGCAGAGTGCGGGGGGGGGGGGGGGGGCTGGGGCAAACAGTATAGCAACAGGGGCTGGGTATTATATGCAGACCCAGCCTCTGTATGCTAAACTGGATTCTTAGAACCTACCTCAGGTTCTCTATAAGCATGGACAATATGAATGAACATGCTGCACTTGGCCAGGTTCGCTTGTGATTTACAGTGTTTTGACATATTACAGTGCATATGGCCGCGATTCCTTTCCCTCGTAAATGGTCTCTGAGCACATCACATTACATTTATGCCTCTAAGTTCCCACCTATGTAAACACTATGAATGGGGATTTCACACAAGAGCATTTTAATGACTTTAAACTGCAGCTTTTTAAAGGGAATCTGAAGTGAAAATAAACTTATGATATAATAATTTGTATGTGTAGTACAGCTAAGAAATAGAACATTAGTAGCAAAGAAAATAGTCTCATATTTTGCGATCTGGAAATCATTATACATTTTATTCATCATGTTACTTTTATTACTGTCATGACCTATTCTGTATCTTGTATTTTGTATCGTTTTTGTATTTTGTCACCAATTACGTATTTTGTATATTGGTGTACACCATTGTCTGTATTATTATGTACCCCATGCTTGTTTCTTACTTTGTACAGCGCCACGGAATATGTTGGCGCTTTATAAATCAATAATAATAATAATATTGTTTCCAGTACAGGAAGAGTTAAGAAACTTCAGTTATCTATGCAAAAGAGCTTCTCTGAACTCTCCGACCAAACTTGGGGTCAAAGACAGTCCAGTTTTCTGAAGCACTTATACATCAAAGAAACAGTGAAAGACAACTTCAGATAAGGTTTTACAGCAGGGAAGTCCAAAGGTTCATTAGCTCTACTTTGTTTCATAGTTTAACTATAGAGTGTGGTTTGTAAACTGCAAATATTAGAGACTGCAATGTTATTAAAATGTTATAAAAAAAAAATCTATATAACTGAAAATAAAAATATGAGACTTTTCTTTGCTACTAATGTTCCATTAATTATCTGTACTGCACATACAATTCATTATATCATAAGTTTTTTTCCACTTCATTGTCACATTAAATGTCTGGACAAGATTATGCAGAACCACAACATTTTTCTATTTTAGGTGGAGTACAGCTTAGATCGCTTGTTTACTGGGTCTTTTGTAATTGTAATATGCCAGCTTTGTTCAACGGTCCCAAACTAAATATTATTTTAGAGAGAATGCATGTAATTTAAATATTGCCTGTATGTTAGCCATTTTAGATATTTTTTCATTGTATTGCCATTAAACACACTAAAATCATGATTAGCCTACATACAATTTTCATAGTCTTAATATTCACACTGCATAAAAGAGATGAGGCTGCAGTGAGCTAATAAACTTAATATATGTCCATATTTAAAATGGTACATTTTTCTTCATCACAAAAACGGACGAGTCTCCAAACTGCAACAATCGCCTACTAAATGAAATAATGCCCCTAAAATAATTAGCCAGGCTCTGGGCTCATAGGAGAGACCACCTAAATCACATCTACAGACAAAGACAGCCTGTGCTTTGTAATTAAAACAAGCTCTTAGTTGCTAGTCCTCCAGTTATCTTTGCATTGGCCTTATGGAGCCAAAAGGCATAAATCTGCCCCATAAACCTCCAGTAAAGGGGAGTCGTTTCAATTATAAAGTCCCTATTATATTCCAAATACAGTATGCTAGCAGCAGTTATTTAAAGTACACCTATTATTAAAACCTCAGTTCTAGCACAGTAGTTTAGATCCGTTGCATTTAACACCTTATTATTTTAAAAACATTATGCATAAAAAGTCTTGTAAAAGAAAAAAAAAAAGAAAAACTATAAATATCTTTAGCACCAATTGAAGACCAACAAAACCCAAAATAAGTAGTAGATTTTATGGAATCCAGAATAAATTCTTCTTAAAGGAGTTCTTTCGCGAAAAAAGTAGGCAGTTAAAAATGTGACAGATGACAGGTTTTGGGCCAGTCCATCTTTTTAAGGGGGATTCTCAGGGCTTTCTTTGTTTTCAACAGCATTTCCTGAACAACAGTTGCAAAAATCTAACTGACATAATAGTGTGCAAGTGATTAGGGAGGCCGGCTGGTATCTTGCTATTTTGGCAGTTAAACTGCTGTTCAGGAAATGCTGTTGAAAACAAAGAAAGCCCTGAGAATCCCCCTTAAAAAGATGGACTGGCCCAAAACCTGTCATCTGTCACATTTTTTAACTGCCTACTTTTTTCGCAAAAGAACCCCTTTAAAGAAGACAGTAGTGTAGATCGTAAGTATTACTTTTGGTACTGAAATGTTTAAGTAAAGGATCTGTTTTAAAGCTGTGTAGTTGCCTGCAGTTGTACAACTATCCATACAAATACAAGACCCCTGCGCTGGCTGGCTTCCTATTCAGAAGCTGGAGTCTGAAATTACACTTCCTGTGATGTAGGAGCCAGTAGTAGGCTCTGCCAGCACAGTGCGGACAAGATCCTGCATACCGTACTATTTGGACTATAAGGTGCTCCGGGCTATAAGACGCACTTAGGTTTAGAGGACAAAATTCAGGAGAAAGAAAACATACTAAACCTGGTGCGTCTAAAGTGCAAGGGTGTCTTATGGACCTATTCCCCCTAAGCTGTCTCTAAGCTACTCTACCCAGCTACACTACACTACTCCCTCCTGGATCCACCAGTTACAAAACACTACACTACTCCCCCCTGGACCCACCAGTTACAAAACACTACACTAACCCCTTCTGTCCCACTAGCTAAGCTACACAACACTACACTAACACTATAACCATATTGCATCTTCACGCTAGCGCTGGGTCACTCCTGCACATGCGCAATAGAATGTTTAGTCTCTGAAACAGCGGATTATCAGCTGGTTTCGGAGACGTTCACTGCTGCCCAGCCTGGATGCAGTGCTGTAAGCTCACAAAAGTATTGCCCTATTCTCTGTACCGACTGCACCATTATTTTAGTACTGCAGCAAACAATCGCAGAGACAGGAGGAGGTGGGACATCACTCACCTCCTCCTGTCTCTGCTATTGCTTCCTGCAGTCCGTACAGAAAATTGTGCATCCCCATATGAAGAATGGTGCAGTCCTAATCGTGGGCTTTCTGGCAGGGCAGTGCACTATTATAGACCAAATGCGCATGTCTCCGAAACAGATAATCAGCGGTTTCAGAAAATGAAAGCTGATTTTTTTAAAGATTCTTTATTTATAACAAACAGAATATGGAGAAAAGAAAATCTCAGCAAAATACATCAGAACTAAACATCTAGGCAAACTATATCATGGCCTAACACCTAAAGCCCCATCTACCCGATATGATTCTTTGTCCGATTCGACTACGATTCTATTTACGTTCCGAATAAATCCGACATGTGCGATCAGGATTCGATTCGATTCAATTCGATTTGCCATTGTTTTGCAATGGCAAATCGAATTGAAACGAATCGAATCCCGATCGGACATGTCGGATTTAATCGGATCGTAAATAGAATCGAAATCGAATCGCACAAAGAATCTTATCGTGTAGATTGAGCTTTAGACCAAGAGTGTTAGTAAAGATTGATCAATGTACAAACAGGACGCTCAGCTACCGAGAACTTCAACAGTCAGCACCATAATGACCTAGGGAATTTCAAAATAGCTACATGTTCCTAAGTATGGCTGTAGGCAGGGTGTCGAGCATGGGGGAAAAGTAAATTCCTTCTCTCCATACTTTCAACACTCCACGACCACATGAACACTTTGAAGATCATCCAATTTTAATCAGGATGAAGATAAGAAGAGCGAGATGAAGGACTAAATATAATATCCCTGAGACTTGAAGGCCCAGAAGGAGGAGAGAAAGAAAAAGGAAGAGAGCTTAGAGAGAGATCCTGTACTTGACATCCAACCAACCGACCCCACTAGAGGCAAATGCAGGAATGTAGGAGACCAAAGGAAGTACGCTGAGGCGTCAGGGTTTGTGTGTTGAGTGGACAGAAACTCTAATTAGCAATAGTTATTTTTATATTCTTCTGACTCTAGAAAATATGCCGGTGAATCCATGTTTGGGAGCATATTTCATCTTTGCCATATACTGTATGGAATGAGTCAAAGTCTCCATCTCATATATACATTTAAGTACCCCAATTTATTTTATTTATTTATTTATGTATTTATATAGCGCAGACAGAGTGTATTGTCTTGTCACTAACTGTCCCTCAGAGGGGTTCACAATCTGATCCCTACCATAGGCATACTGTATGTCTATGTACGTATATGTATCATAATCTAGGGCCAATTTAGGGGGAAGCCAATTAACTTATCTGTATTTTTTGGGATGTGCGAGGAAACCGGAGTGCCCGGAGGAAACCCACACAGACACACACCTTGCAGATGTTGACCTGGCTGGGATTCGAACCGGGAATGCAAGGCGAGAGTGCTAATCTCTATACCACTCACGTTCTCACATTAGGCCACTTGGTCCCCATCTGTCTCCATTTGTTTCTATTCGTATTTTCCTTTATTGTGTTCCAGGACCCCACTCTTTATATTCTGCGGCTGCCTGAATCTTACATCCAATACCTGTGGGTGTAGGTCTGCTTTAATTGGTCACAACACACAATACTTTGTACTGCGCTGCTTGCTCTTGGTTACACTTTGCAAATATTCACTACAGAGACCACAAGTAAACTTTGCTAGCGGTTTAGTCATCAATAATAAATGCTAAATGGAATCAAATGTCAGAATAAAATAAAATGTTGTGAAAACAAAGAAAGACATTGCAGCAGATACAGGAAGCTGTTTTACTTGTTGTTCTAGTTAACTAATTGGATGAGGAGGAAATGACTTGTAGTCCTGAGAAGTGAATCGCGTAACACTGGCAACAGATCATTTGCTGACTTTCATGCTGCGCAATGAGCACATCAGGCAAAGCTCCTGGAGACTAAATGATGTGAACAGAAATAAACCTGTAAGCAATCTCAGCAGAGCATATTCATGTAAAATCACCCTGCAATGGATGGTTTGCTTTGCAGTTGAGATAATTGTTAAATGTTTCAGTTATTTGTTTAAGGGATGTATATATCATTTCTTATACATTGCAGTCTATGCCTGTTATTTTTACCCAGCCAATAACTGATGTATTATTTATTAAAATGACCTACTGATGCTCCATAATTAAGCCGTGCTTACAAGAATATCATTACACAGGGACATTTTGGCCCAAGAAAATGTATTTGAGTTATTCTGTTTACAGTGGGGAAGGCAGAAGTGAAAGCATTTTGTAAACGATTGATATAGATTTTTACCAAAGCAGGTTCAGCACCCAATAAATGTTGCAGCACCCAATGTATGTTGGGTGCTGGCATCTATGTAGCAGAATCTGTTGCTAATGTCAGATGCAGTGAGCAGTGGACTGTGGAATCATGGGGTCAGTGCAATTTTGGGTACCTGGAGTGGGAGGTTTCAAGAACTTAAGGCGTTTGATTTTTGCACCATCTTCACAGCCTTGGTAAGTATAAGAATAAGGAGTCAGAGTCGAATCGAGTCCGAGTCGAAATTTTGGGTACCTGGAGTCAGAGTTGGTGGTTTCATAAACTGAGGAGTTGGAATCAGATGATTTTTGTACCGACTCCTCAGCCCTGGGTAGAAATGCCAGTGTTGACATTATCAGCTGACAGGAGGCAGACTGGGAGCTGAATGGAAGAGTAATAGGGTTAATTTTTTTTATCAGTAGACACCCCTAAAGGGGGTTATGGAAAGGGGAAATAGTTGCGGGAAGACAGACCTAAATGTCAGTGCTACATACTTAAAGGATACTTTAGCGCTAACAGAAATGTAGAAACAGGGGGAGCAGGCATGTGTAGTATGCTCTCCTAATGCCCACCGCTCCCCCTGTTGCCTTCCATCCCCCTCCGTTACTTTTTATTAGGCCTCCAAAGCTTCTTCCGGGTCTGGAGGTTTGGTGGCAAGTGCACAGGCGCTGCCCAGTGATGAGCATATATATGATCGCGCACCCGTTTCTGGTAGCGCTCTGCGCATGCGCACTACACAGTTGTGATGTAGTGCATATGCAGAGCACTTCCGGTCATGGGCACGCGATTATGCCGGGCAGCGCCTGTGCACTTGCCACCGACTCTCCCGACCTGGAAGAAGATTTGGAGGCCTATTACAAAGTAATGGAGGGGGATGCAAGACAACTCGGGGGAGCGGTGGACAGGAGGTGAACATACTACACATGCCTGCTCCCCCCCATTTCTACATTTCTGTCAGCGCTAAAGTATCCTTTAAAGCAAACTCAAAGTAACAATAACCTAATGAGATAAATAAGGGCTTTCCTAGAATCCAATGTTGGTGTTAAAGAGAACCCGAGGTGGGTTTGAAGAATTTTATCTGCATACAGAGGCTGGATCTGCCTATACAGCCCAGCCTCTGTTGCTATCCCAAACCGCCCTAAGGTCCCCCTGCACTCTGCAATCCCTTATAAACCACAGCCACGCTGCTGACAAACAGCTTGTCAGAGCTGGCTGTGTTTATCTCTATAGTGTCAGTCTGCTGCTCTCCCCGCCTCCTGCAGAACTCCAGTCCCCGCCTGCATCCCTTCCCTCCCTGCTGATTGGAGGGAAGGGACGGGGGCAGGGACCGGAGCTATGCAGGAGGCGGGGGAGCAGCTGAGACTGACACTACAGATGTAAACACAGCCTCACAGCATGGCTGTGATTTATGAGGGATTGCAGAGTGCAGGGGGACCTTAGTGGGGTTTGGGATAGCAACAGAGGCTGGGCTGTATAGGCATATCCAGCCTCTGTATGCAGATAACATTCTTTAAACACACCTCGGGTTCTCTTTAAAGGTTGAAAAGTTACCATAATGTACCTTATACAGTGAAAAACTTTACATTTAGATTTTTAATATTTGTTAACCTCCCGTGCAGACAAATCTTCAACTACTTTACTTTTTTCCTGTCCCCTATACTCAGATGCCTTACCCATAATTATCAGTGAGAATTACCCTGTTTTGACCACAGTCCAACTTCAGAGAAACAGTCATTTAGATTGATGAATTATTAACCTTTTCCGGTGAAAAAAGTCAGGCCAGTTCTAAGCAGGATTGGGGGCTCCAATTTGGGTCTGTACATACACTTTAATCTCCCCATGTCACATGTGACTTCAGGAACCCTTTAAGGTTTGGTGTTATGATGGGGTTAAAGCTAAGGGGGAGGTTAAGGTTAGACATCAGAAATGGTTTAGCAAACAGGTCTTCTGTGTATCTGGAGTCTGGGCATGCAGCACCTTTAACAACCCATCTGTGTATGACTTATTTGCAGAGTAATTCACACAATTCCTATATGGCTCATTTTCACAAATGTGGCCACACTTAATTTACTAAGACATCTCTGGAGAGGATATTATAGTGATACAGCAATCCTGGACTTGGATTGATTAGCAGTTGTCTGCTGTTATGTGGTTAGGGTTTGCCACTCTCATCAGTATAATATCACATCATTACTGAGCGGCTTATACAGTAGTGGTGGTTTGACTGCAGCTGGATGCAGCACACAAAGCAACAATTCTTTTTTAAACAAATCCAGAACAACCCGTGGATGGTAGAAAAATCTTCTTACTGTGGGAACCTACATGGGACTGAATCACACAACAGTTCATTTACTAACCTTTCAGCTATCCCTCCTGTGTCAATACTCCTGGTAGGGATCGCTACTTAGCAGCATTTTTTTTAAATCCAGTTAAAGAGGAACTCCAGTGAAAATAACATAATAAAAACATGCTTAATTTTTACAATAATTAAGTATAAATAATTTAGTCAGGGTTTGCCCACTGTAAAATCTTTCCTCTCCCTGATTTACTATGTGAAATGTATCACATGGCGACATTTTTACTGCTGGCTGGTGATGTCAGTGGAAGCAGATGCTGCTTGCTTTTTTTCTACCAACCACGGGTTGGAAACAGCTGTTATTTCCCACAATGCAACAAGGCTCTCACAGTGTGATGTCACGACCATGGTCATGACATCACACTGTGGGAGGGGCTTCTCCACAATAGCAGCCATACAGAGCCCCCTGATGATCTGTTTGATAAATGGTAAAGATTTCTGGTGGGAAAGGGGGTATCAGCTACTGATTGGGATGAAGTTCAATCCTAGGTTACGGTTTCTCTTTAAAGTTTGCTGAATCACTTGTGACTTCTGGGGATCAATAGGGATGCTTGGAGATGCCCTCATAAATCAAGACCACTATGCTCAGTGCTAAAATCAGAATTCATATAAGTTATTGTCTATGAAAATGTATTATTAACCAGGTCCCACCAGCAGGAGGAGCAACAAGAAATAAGAAGGATCGTTGCAAGTTGCATACATCCTGCTTTTATAGTAACTGTAGTTCTGAAGTAAGATTAAACCACACTGCAAGTCATATCCCCCAGCCATACAAATAAAACAGACTTTTATACTTTTACTTCAATGATACAAAAGGAGCCAATTATTATTATTTGCTAACTTGTGATACAGTAAAGTACATTTAACGCAAACTATTGGTAAAATGTAAAGATATACACTATTTCGGTCTTTTAGTCCCCCATACTTTCCTTGTGGTTTTGGGTCACCCCGAGCTGCTTGATTACTCTGTTATATCAATATGGCGTGAGTATTAACAGCTAACAGTTGCTACTAATTATTAACCACAGCGTAATTTTGTTCAAATGGGAATTGGTGTAGGAGGAGCATCAACAATGCTAGAATATTGATTTAATCCTAGTATTTAAATGCTTTTAGGAATCAGGAATTGGTATGAGAGATTTCCTAGGAGATTGGCATTCCTAGTAGTTTGGGTCACCCTGAGCTGCTTGGTTACTCAGTTGTACTCGTCCAAGCCCTATTTCATACAGCCTTATCAATCCCTGCCATGTACTGATGAGGACCAAAAGTCCGAAACAGGCTGTCTACATGTGGGTTTGATATGGCTGTGTAAAACTTTTAGCTATAGGCTTGCTATACACCAGCGGTTCTGGATGCTTGCTTGGCTTAACAAGGGCGAAAAGGGATAATTTGCATATTTAGTAGTAGTGCATTGTGGGTAACCACAAATGTTCATTTATAACTGAATTATTGCAAATTTCCTTCTGTTTTAAGAAGGCAATTACACCAAGCTTTGCTTTTTTAGTAGGAGGGCTTTTTGGTTCCTTTTATCCCTCTATACATTCCTAGTAGTTTGGGTCACCCTAAGCTGCTTGGTTACTCTGTTGTACTCGTCCAAGCCCTATTTCATACAGCCTTATCAATCCCTGCCATGTACTGATGAGGACCAAAAGTCCGAAACAGGCTGTCTACATGTGGGTTTGATATGGCTGTGTAAAACTTTTAGCTATAGGCTTGCTATACACCAGCGGTTCTGGATGCTTGTTTGGCTTAACAAGGGCAAAAAGGGATAATTTGCATATTTAGTAGTGCATTGTGGGTATCCACAAATGTTCATTTATAACTGAATTATTGCAAATTTCCTTCTGTTTTAAGAAGGCAATTACACCAAGCTCATCAATTAAGGGCAGTAAATAAATTTAAGTAGAGGTCAAAAGGTTAGGCCTGCTTTCATGTAGCAGAACTTATGGTGAGACATGTGATTAACTTGATCAGGTGACGTGGTTGCACCCGTCCATAGTCTTTCATGTTACCATTCCCATTACAGCTGTGCGTTCCCATGCGTTGCTATGCAACACATTAGAGAACATTTTAGTGCACAACACACATGTTTCCCAATGGGTTCTAATGCCATAGGGCTGCCAACGTCTGCGCTTTAACGCATCACAACGTGCATTCTATGCGATGGAAACACATGCACAAAATTGCGTTCGTGCATGCTTTCTGTAGTGTGAATAAGCACCCCCCCCCCAAAAAAAAAACAAACAGGCAACATAAAGCAGCTTTGAGGAAGATGTAACAGTGGACAAAAAGGAATATATTTACAAAATGCAAGAAAACACTAGCAACACCCGCATTACATTAGCAACGCATGTGTTGCCTAGGTAATGAGAGTTGCACCGTGTGCAACACGCACTAAGGTAGTTGCAAAAATACTCGTAAAATTCCCGCATGCTGTATTCACACAGTAAATTTACCAGAGCTTCCTGAATATGCCCCGACTGTGGTATGCATGTCTGATACTGCAAGACGCAGATAATGAAAGATGTATATGAAGTCTGCAATAAGATAATAGCTCTATGCTGGGCGATGTCTGCAGACCCAGAACAAGAGAAACTTGCCTGGAGTTCAGCTGTAAAGTTTTACAAGCGTCTTATAAAGTACTCTCCTGTCTGTTAACAATAAAATTAAAATTAAGAAAATAATGATTTCACTGTTGTGGGGTTTCATTAGCTGCAAAGCATTTTCCTAATGAAAGGAAAGTGGCCATTTCAGGCAGAATCATCTGCATTAAAACATTCTATACAAACAACAATCATCTGCATACTTCAGCCTCTGCAATTTTCATCTCTCTCTTTTGTTCTTCAATAAGAGGGTTAGAAAGAAGGAAGCCAAGAGTTCACATCTGTGCTGATTCACATGAAAGGCAGCAGTAACAGTTTAGCTTTTTCCAAACACTCCATATTTTTATGGGTAGACTAACAAAGGCCTTTCTAGTCTGTGCAGCTAGGCGGAATGTAAGGGGAGTCACACTTTCTATACAAGTCCTTGTGCAGCTAGCATAGAAAGTGTGGCTCCACTAACATCCCGTACGGGGAGCCACACTTTCTATGCAAGTCTTTGTGCAGCTAGGCGGGATGTAAGGGGAGCCACACTTTCTATACAAGTCCTTGTGCAGCCATGCAGGATGTATGGGGAGCCACACTTTCTATACAAGTCCTTGTGCAGCTAGGCAGGATGTATGGGGAGCCACACTTTTTATACAGGTCCTTGTGCAGCTAGGCGGGATGTATGGGGAGCCACACTTTCTATACAAGTCCTTGTGCAGCTAGGCGGGATGTATGGGGAGCCACACTTTCTATGCAGGTCCTTGTGCAGCTAGGCGGGATTACCTGTCCAGGGTCGGCAGCTGGCACATACGGATGCTGGCAGGTCTCCGGGGGCGTCGGCGTTCTGCGTGACGTGTTGCGCGGCGTAACCGTTGGTGGCGAAAGCTGCTGGCGTAGCGCTGTGCGCGCGCTCGTAGGAGATTCTGCTTTATGCATGTTTACTGTGTGTTGCGTTTGCGCGTACACATGCGTGCAGACGCGCTGCGCACTGGCGCCAAATGGCCTATTTAAGCCTGGAGAGTGCCACTCTCCAGTGCTGTAGTATTGCAGCTAGTTTGTGAGTTGTACTCCCGTGACCTGGCCTAGTGTCTGCCTGTTTGTCTTCTGAATGCTGATCTCTGCCTGTCTGACTACCCGCTCCGTTGCCGACCTCTGCTTTGTACGACTGCCCGCTCTGTTACCAACCCATGCCCGTCTGAGAACCCGCTCTACTGCCGACTTCAAGCATGTACAAGGACCTGACCTGTTGCCGAACTCTGCTTACCTAAGGATCTGTTCCAATGCCCAGCCATCACCTGTCATCCACTGTGCTGGGCTTCTGAGTCATTGCAATACTCGACTCAGCCTGTGGGAGCGCTGCTTTACCAATCCGGTCTCACCTTCGGTTCTGCAAGCGCTCCTGCCCCTTGGTTACTGTTGGCTCCTGTTCCAACCTCAGGGACCTCAGTTGGCAAGTCGCAGGAGTTGCTGTCCTCAGCAAACCGGTCCCCATCCACCAAGGTACGTAACACTTTTCCACTTACCGTATATTAAGAACCATTATATTCCCATCTTTTTTTTAAATACACAAAACACAATGGCGTTTCTCTCAGTAAAACAAAAATCCTTTTGTATTTAAACCTTTCTGGACTTTGAGTCAGCCATGTAGAGCTGGAAAATGGTGCTAGAAGCTAATTCTCCACAATCAGCAAAGCGCAGAAAAGCTTCCGAGTATGAACTAGCCCTGAGAGTAAGAAACATTTGCTTAGTTTAATAAGAGCATAGGTTACAAGACACAAGACTTGGACATATGAAGCTGTTTGGTGAAGAATCACTTCGATTAGCTCTACAGCTTGTCAGAGATTGATAATTGAACACTAAGCACAAGACAGAGTAATTCACAAGGTCTTTGTTAATCGTCAGAGTATGCCCTGGATCACAATGCTTGTTCCCTATGGCTTATTGCGAGCCACGAGAAAGTAGATATATGTTCTTTGCCAGGCAGCCGGGGTAAGTCCTTCTGGAAATCTAGCAGCAGTGTAATATATGACTGCAGTACGACAGCTAGACAAGTGACTTGATCATTGCAGTTTTACTCACAGTAATCAATCACTGAGGACTGCATGTGTGCACAGTCAATACAACTTGTCTTTCGTCATTTATTAAACTACCTCATGAGAAAAAAAGACAGAAGATTTACGAAAGTGCTGAGTCTGTATACCGGTGACCATGGCTAGAAAGCAGTTTAGCATCTTACAGACACAAAAGCTAAAGTGACTTATGAGTGGCCTTTTAATGTCAACCCCAAAATCACACCTCTGTGCTCACAGAGGAAGCTAATCAAAAACATATGCTCCCCTTATGCACTGTGCCAGGCTAGGGGGAGCCTTTGTTTCATTTGTGAGACAATAAGTCCACGTTGAAATATTTTCAGCAAAAAACACAGGTTTCTTGACTGATATAAGTGGTAGTACAGCATATTCAATATTGTAATTTTCCAGTGATTCTTCAGTGTAATAGTGGCCCTAATTCAATTCAAGTTTTCTCCCAGGAGATAATATTTCATCTTCTCTTTAATACAACTTTTTAGCACTCTGCAATTGAAAAAGTACTAAAACCAGAGGGCCCAACTGTCCCGATCTCGTCGGGACTGTCACGATTTGGGGGGGCTCTCCCGCTGTCACGGTATGAACCCCCCAAGTCCCGGCGGCAGTGGGCAGCAGTAAAAAAAAAATGATCGAGGCGCCAGCCGCGCGTGGTATGCAGGATGCGGCCATATCATTACTACCTCCCTCCCTTGAGATCTGCCCCCCCTGTGTCCCCGTTAGCAGAGTGCGCAGCGAGCGGAGCGGGCTGTCATTACCTGTGTCCATGCACGGGTACCGATGTCCGGCTTCACTCTGCTTCCTGTGACGTCACAGGAAGCAGGATGAAGACATCGGTACCCGTGCATGGACACAGGTAATGACAGCCCGCTCCGCTCGCTGCGCACTCTGCTAACGGGGACACAGGGGGGGCAGATCTCAAGGGAAGGAGGGAGGGAGGTAGTAATGATATGGCCGCATCCCGCATACCACGCGCGGCTGGCGCCTCGATCATTTTTTTTTGTGCAGTGGCACCCATCCTCCCCACCCACGGGCACCCTTACCCTCTTCCCCACCCACGGGCAGGGTGAGGGTATATTAATTAAAACAAAATAAGGGCATAAATATTATTTAAAAAAACATTTCAAAAAACGATGGTGGGTGTGTGTAGGGGGTGTGGTTAGGGGTGTGGCCAGTGTCCCGGTTTCATAGTTTAAAATGTTGGGAGGTATGCTAAAACATTGGTGAAAAAGTACTGTAAAAATGAATGTAAATATTTTCTAGCTTGCCAGTGGCTTAAGGCATTTTTATTGATCAGGTATGAAATATCACCTAGGAGAAAACTAAAGGTGACCACTAACAGTCCAATTTCTAGTGAAAAATCGTTTGAGCGATCAGAAATTCTGTTCGGATTGGTTGAAAATAATATCAGTTGATGGGCACAATCAATTATGAACGATTATAAAAAATAGTCGTCTGATTGGATTTTTGTCAAACCAAAATTTGGATTTTCTCGATTGGTTGTTTTAGATAAGAAGCAAAGATTGGTTCGTTGATGGTGTAGTGAACGATTTTTCTTCCGATCAGAATTTCTGATCGCTCTAACGATTTTTCACTACAAATTGGAACATAAGTGGATACATTTAGGAAAAGTGAATTGCATATGGGGCCGGTGTGTCCAAATTTTTTATAATCATGGGGAAGACGTCTTAAAGTGGTCTGAAACGCAGCATTTGTTCTTTGCTCTAAAAGATTCCCTACAGGCTTAAACCTACTAGCACAAATAAAAATTGTAGCAGAACCGCATTCAAACAGTTAAACACAGCCCTTTGCCCTGCCATGGAAAGCCCTTTCAGCTTAGGATCCAATTCAAAGTGGAGTTAACAGTATATTTTGTTTACATTCCTCAGTTGTTCCATTTTGGCCCTATACAAGTACTAAATAATAATAATACCCGTATATACTAGAGCATAAGCCGACCCGAATATAAGCCGACCCCCCAACTTTTACCTCAATTTTTTTTTGAAAAAGTGATTGACTCAAATATAAGCCGAGGGTAGAACTGTAGGAGTGGTACAGGAGGAATTTCAGGGGGCATTTTATTGATGGCTCTTTGTGTGTCTTTTAATAATGAAAACAGTCGGGGACGAATCAGTAAATAAAGGAAGCCTGCACAACACTGACAGCGCATTACATGCAGGGTGAGAGACAAAGGACACCACCTACGGTGCCATCCATTCCACTCAGGCAGCACGTGGGAGGCAGGAGTGTAACAAGTCTGTTAATTGTGCATGAAGCACTATGTGCATAGCGGAGGGAGGGGTGCACATGGCCGTCAGCGGGCTGCTTTTTTCTTCATCTTGTGGTGGGGGAAAACTCGTTGCTCGAGTATAAGCCGAGACCCCCACTTTTGGGCCACCTTTTTGTTCTCGAAATCTCGGCTTATACTCGAGTATATACGGTATATTAGAGAGCAAGTTCAGTAAAAATATGGCAGTCATTTAAAGGGAACTCGAGGTGAGAGGGATATGGGGCTGTCATATTTATTTCCTTTTAAACAATACCAACGATTTTAATCCAGAATGTCACTTTGCATTTTTCTTTTTCTGCATGGGGTCATAACTACTGCAGGAACTGCGCGCGGCAAATGAAATCAGCTACTTCCAAATGCACCACAACTGGCAATTTATAATGTGGAAGCTGTAAGGCTCATAGCACAAGGAACTGCTCCGAAAATCCCTCAGCCAGCAGAAGGCGCCACTTATGACCTCATGCAGAAAAAGAAAAATGCAAAGTGACATTCTGGATTAAAATCGTTGGAAACTTAATGCAGCTAGATCTTTGGCTGGTTGATTTACATGAGAGACCCACCTGAAAACTGAGGTGGATTGCATCTGGTGAGCCTTTTATCTCAAAGGGATTGTGTGGATAATCGCACTGGGTGTGATGCACGAGTGGAACACTGTTTTTTCACTGTGGTGGTATTCATCCTTATAAGTCCAGCAGTAATGCACTATGTTGAGATCTGTCTAATCCTGCAGGTTTTATTCTAAAGAAGAGGAGCGCTGTCTTCATATTAATAACAAAAATCAGGTACTCTGACTCAGCTGACAGGTTTTACTGGACTAGTCATATGCTTGTTCCAGCATTTTGACTCAGACACTTCTTATGCCAGAAGATCAACAGGGCTGCCAGGTCAAAACCTGATCACAGTGTGATTTACAAAGGATAATCTTCTAATATGCCATCATGAAGATGACTGATGTCTCATGTAAATGCAACTTGACTTCAACCTTATATCAAATCACCTCCTTGGTTACTTTTTCTAGTTTTTCACTATTGTTATTAGGTTTCCTTTTATCACAGGAGCCAGACTTTCTGTCAGAAAATCAGAGCATTAACAGAAGGTACTTAGGAGCTTCAAGCACCTGCTTTATCTGTGTGGCAAGGCACACTCCACCATCCACTACAGCTGCAATATAAAATGACGCAGGAAAAAAAAATATCCATGAAAGTGCAGTGATCAGCAATGAATAGGCACTCATCCTAGTTCATTTCAGTGGCGCTGCTCATGGCTTATGATGAGCAGAAAGCTGTGCATGAGAAAATCCACATTTCTATGCACATCAAGGTCTAAGCAGGATGTGACTAATTGCTTTTCGTAAATCTTTAATGTATTATATCAGGCCCATGATGTCAGAGCAAGTTTCCCCAACAGGAACACAGGCTGTGGTAACAAACTGACAACTATTATAACCCTTCTTCACTCCATCCAAAACTAAAAATGTGTAGCAGGCCCTCAGCATTATACTGCTGATACATCCCATCTCAGGCGTACGTGGAAAGGCGATGTTAATATGGATGTGAGGTGTACCTGATAGTGGAATTTCGGTAAAGTTACCAATATTCTACCACTGCGTTATCTTTTCCTGTTCTCACACAAACTACAAATCCTCTGGGAAATGAATATACAACATGTCTGGTAGCCAGCGATCATGTCACCCTAGGCCAGGCTGAAGGTTACATGAGGGACATAAGGTATCAAAAGTGTTTGCCTATTACACCTCTTCAGGAGGTTGTTAGCCTTCAGTGTGGCGCCATCCACAGCTAGAAAGTAGAAGTGCGACCATCCAGTTCCGGCAGGACCTGGAATACTGAGCAGGGATGGTAATTTCCCCGGAGGCAAGAGACGGTGGGAATGCAACCCACATTTTTGAGTATAAGCCCTCTCTGAATTCTGAGCAATATCTTATACCCAACAATACTGCACAATTTGGCTCCTGGTCTCTCCTTGTCATACAGGTAACCGTGGTCCCTCCTTTTGGAAAGACAACCACAGTGACCTCTACTATCCCGTCTTCCATATCTTCTTTTAAAGGCAAAATTATATTCACACGTGAATCGGTTGACAGAAGTGTTCTCTTGCTATTCCATACAGAAAGAGATTTATAATGGGGCACAGCTTCAGCTTCTAGCATGCACACATTACTGTTCTGCAGTGTCTCACCTGAGACCTTCATGTATTTATTGAGCGCTAATCACCAGTGTTATAAAAATGGGCTCTGGGAAAATCTATGTGCACTTTCCTTTTGGCAACACGTAAATCTGCAGACACTATGAAGCCTCCACTGAAATTAGTATTAAACAATTTTTGACTCACTTTTAACACCATTACTAATTCCCACAATAACAGCACTACTGTAATGATTTGTATGCCTGTCTACCATAATGTCAGTTGTGTAGGAAAGATTAGGCATGATTTGCCCCCCAGAGATTCCAAGCATCTTCACTGGGGATATCATGAATGCAAAAAGTCAGTGAGATGCTCATTTTCCTGGTTTGCATGCAGATGGAATGGTGGTTACATGCAGCCTGAAATGGAGCCAGTCTTATTGTTTCATTTCTAATCATAAGTGATCCAGAAAATCTGGGTTGGATTCATTAAAACTGTCCGCTGCCAATGAGTTGGAATTTGCCACCCTCATCTAGGTCAAATCAGGTCATATTTAAAGCAAACACACCTCATGCTATGGCCAATTTTGCATACTTACCTCCAGACAGGGAATCCTCCTCAGCCAGGATGACCCAGCGCTGAGACTCCCAAAGCACGGCTGCACTGAGCCTACGTAGTAGCACGGACCCGCTTTGGTTGCAACGGAAAAAGCCAAGCCCAATTGGGTCCGTGCTACTGCACAGGTGGCTCACACATGGGCAGTAGCATGGACCAAATTGGGCTTGGTTTTTCTGCTGGAGTGGGTCTGTTCTTCGAGCTGCGAGCTGTCAACAAGCGATTGGCTCAGAGGTCTCAACGCTGGAATGGGCCAGTGGAAGAAGTAATGGGCAGCCTTTCCAGGATCCAGACACTTACCTCTCCCAAGGCGAGTGCACCATAGGGACACTTTTTTTCCCCTACAGGTACACGTTAATGTCACTGAGCAGTTGTGCACACAGCATTCACAGCAAGAGTTTTTTTTCTACTAGAACCAGAACATTCCAGGTTTTCTTTTCTCATCGTATCAAGTTTATTGAGGAATAAGCACATACTTTGGCATAATGAAAAGTAACAAAGTGAAAGATACAATGATGTCAATCATACTGATACAAAAAATACTTGATGCCCCTAAGGAGCAGACATATGCTTACACAGAAAGAAATATACTTGATGTGAATGACAACTAATTACAAAACACAGAACTAGCTTACATCTTGCACTGAGGATACAATCACAAAAGAAAATGTATTACAGATAAACCATATTCAATTCATAAAGTATGAATAAATGTGTAACCAGGTATGACACTTTCATGCCTCTAAGATGGAGAGCAGTGATTATCGTAATCAGCTAACTAAGATTATGCGAAATTAAGCGTACATTTACGCCTGTACGCAATTACAAATTGTATATCCAATTGACTTTATATAAGCATTCGTAAGTATGCATGAATTTACGCGTAATTTTGTACCGACTTTGGCGGTGAAAAACAAAGCTCCCATACATGCTATTGCTACCAAAGTTTAAAAAACATTAAAGATGTTAAGGGAGGATAGTGGGTACAAGTCAAAATATTATTTTTCAAAAAGCCCTTGTGGTTTTTGAAAAAATCGATTTTAAAAATGCTAAGGAAAATGTTTTTTAAACAAACAAAATGACAGTTTAAAAACCATTTTTCTTTATATTTTTAAAATCAATTTTTTTTATTTGTACCCACTATCCTCAACATATGTAGCAATTTTGGTAGCAATAGCATGTATAGGGGCTTTGCTATTCATTGCTAAAGTTGGCACGGAATTACGTATAAATTACGCGTAAATACAAATGCTCACAATTGCATACAAAATCAATTACGCTTTTCCCCGAAATTTCCCATTACGATTACGATGCAGAAATGCAAATTACGATGCATAATTACGCATAGGCATAATTTCTGCTCATCCCTAGTAGAGAGGTTAAAGGGGGGAATTGGTTAAAACATTCCAAGTTTATTCAAATAAAAAACTGATAGTGGATGCCTGCAAGAGAATACAATTAAGTAACTGGTAGTTTACTATGCTTTCTGCAGCCCCTACCATGCTTTAATACAAACCAAATGTGGCCTGCAAACCTTTAAAGGAGTTATCAGGCAATCTCTCAAATTGAAAACATGCATGCCTGCGTGTAACTAACCTTTTTTGTGGCCGGATCACCCAATCCCCGTCCAAACGTACCAGTTTCCTTCGGCAAGCCCCGGTCGGGGACCCGACCTCGAGGTCGGGCTCCCCAGCGACCCGGAACTAATGTGGCAACGCAGGCGCAATATACTGCTGGATGCTGGCGCAGTGACTTGAGAAGCGTGCAGCCGTACGTTCCCTTACGGCTGCGCACGCGTACTGGAACTGCCGGAGGAGGGTTTGAACTTGCTACGTCACTCGCAAGCCAAACCCTCCGCTTCTGCCACCACCCGTCAGGCCCGCCCACTCCTCCTAGCCCACTCCGACAGCCACCGCTGAATTACATTTTTTCCAAAATAATTCTCAGCCAGCCTCCGCTTGCCTGCACCTCTCATGCACGGATGATCTGTGCTTGGAGCGCGCATAGAAGCAAGGCGGCGGCTGGGAGGAGTGGGCTGGGAGGAGTGGGAGGGCATGACGGGCGGTGGCAGAAGCGGAGGGTTTGGCTTGCGATTGACGTAGGCAAGCTCAGACCCTCCTCCTGCGCTCTACTACGCGTGCGCAGCCGTACCGAACTGTACGGCTGCACGCAAAGCTAAGTAACTTCCCCCTGCATTCCAAGCACAGGAACAGGGAAGTTACACATTACTCCTCACTATCTACTTCCAGGGCACCCAATACAAACGGCCCGAATTGCGGAGCCAGGGAATACCGGAGGGGGGAAAAAAAACAATGCGACCCTACTGACATTGGCCTACTGAACAGCGGCAGGTAGGCCACTTATATTGTAAAACATTTGCCTGATAACTCCTTTAAAGAGTAACTGTCGGGCATAAAATCAAAAATCAATTCTGGTAAACAAGTAATAAGGATGCTAACCAGGCAATCCAAAAGTTAAAATCACTATTAGGCTTCTTGCACACTGCAAGCGATTCCGATTCCGCTTTTTAATCAGTTTTTACATCAGATTCAGATTCCGATTTGCAGTGTGCAGGGAGAAAACTGCAAATCTGAATCTGAATCTGAAGTAAAAACAGATTAACTTGTTGATAAATGATCATTCTCCAGTTTACCCGACTCTTATTTGGTACACACAAAATCCCCTCAGACTTAACTAATGCAGCCTGATTGGCTGAAGCCTCTTTCCCTCCTGTTTCCCTTTCCACACCTCTGTTCCTCTCAGATTGGCCAATATTTATCATGCTGAGACAATGCACTTTCTATAGTGAAGGGTGGGCAAATCAGGTAGATGAGACTAAGAGGAAATGACATCAGAATTGGCTTCAAAATAGCCACACTTAAAATGTGAAATGCTAAGAAGGATTTTCTCTTTTTTTACTGTAGAAAAATCACTACAATCAAAACGTGGACAGTGCAATAAATATGTTATGTAAGTAGAGAAAGTATTTATCTACTTATATGTGTGTTTTTTTCTGAGATCGAATGTCTGACAGCTCCTCTTTAACACCTAATAGCAGACAATTATTAATGAATCCAGTCCAGGCTTTCTGCATCACTATCCTTACTAGACAATCCTGGAGATCTCCATTGAAGCCTTTATACATTAGGCTACAGTGGGTTTGGAAACACACTTTAGATGTACACAAAGACAAAGCATACTGTACCGTCTATGCTGGTTAAAGTAGCAGGTAAATGGCTGGTAGCCGACCTCCTTATTCCAATATGCCTCAAAGCGCAGAACACTTTCAGAATTCTTCTGGTTCTCTCTCTCACATGGAGGGATATATGAACACTGTTAAAATAGATTATGATAGTTACTTACTCGTATTTCAGTAAATATGTTTTTTCTTTTTAACATTTCGACACTGCTAACATATGTTAAATTTAAAAAAATATGTCATAAAAGAGCAAGTGAGAAAAAAAGCAAAACAGACCATTCCCCTTAAGTTGGAAAAATTGGAAGCCAAAATCCATATCATTTCAAATGAATGTTTTAATTATTTTAGTTCTATTTTTTTGGAAATGAACCGGCTACTTTGCTGTCTAGGAAAAAAAACAGCTCATTGTTTCCACTAGGGGTCATTCGGAACAATTTCCCACACACAGAACAAAATGGACAGTCGGCAGCATTTTTCGGCATTATGTCTCGGGGATGTCTAAAGTATGCAAGAGGCTTAGAGAGGAACTGTAAGGTGAAAATGAACTCCTCACCAGTGTGAAGCTGATGGCCGGTTTGTCAGGGGAAACCCAGTTCTCAGAGTGGAAAAAGTCCAGCAGCCAATGAAAATCCAGCTGAAAAGAGGAAATCCCTCCCACAGTGTAGGGCTAAATAAAATTCGGCCTACTGATGCACAGCCCTGTGTAATGACATCAAATGCAGCTTCTTCCTGATTTGCATAATGCTGATTATAAAGGCTCCATATTTTAGCACTCATAGCTTCTACACACTTCAAATTTTGAGGGCAGGAAGGGGACGCCCTGTACTATCTCTGTTCCACATTACAGTTTCATACTGAAGGGCAGCAAGGCAACTGGTATCGTTTATAAGGAAATAAATGTCATCCTCCATTTGTCTCTCACCTCATATTCCCTTTAAAATAAGAAAATATCTCCAGCAAAGTAATATGATATCGATTTATGTGTGTTTTCTCCTACTTTTCTACTGTTAGCTGCATACAATGTAAATTCCTTCATCTTGGTAGATTAGTTTCTTCTAAAGGTAAGCTTGGATTGAGACCGTCTCCTTGTAGGATGTACTGTGCACAATGATCTGTCTGGTGACTGAACCTCACAAAAGTAGCTGCCAGACATCAGCTTCATTTCCTTCTACGTAAAATGTTATGGAACATTATTTCTTCAATCAAACACCGGATACAAAAGCAAACTGAAGACTGGTAAAAGCTATTCACTTTACACATTTATTACTGTGCTTTGCCAGCAGTTTCATCAAGATTACAGCAAAAAAACCACCACATTGACCTCAACTACTGCGTTCTATTATGACTCTGCAGTAACACATAATGAAATCTGCAACACAACCTGTATGAAGATCATTTTACAAGCAATAGGAGACTTATAGTGATTTTGCCTTCCAAATACTATAAACTAAGAAAGGACACTGCCACCAACTCACTTTTGAGGGCAGATAGTTTTCACCCCACACATACTGTGAGGGGCATTGCTATTGGCCAATATCTTGCGTGAGACGTAACTGCTCTGAGGATACAGTTTTTAAGCATGAAGCAGATAATTTAAGAAGGAGGTTTAGAGAGAGGGGATACCCAGAGGGTGCCCTTAAAGGGACACTTAAGTCAAACAAAAAAAAAGAGTTTTACTCACCTGGGGCTTCCAATAGCCCGCTGCAGCTGTCCGGTGCCCTCGCCATCTCCCTCCGATCCTCCTGGCCCCGCCGGCAGCCACTTCCTGTTTCGGTGACAGGAGCTGACAGGCTGGGGACGCGAGTGATTCTTCGCGTTCCTGGCCACAATAGCGCCATCTATGCTGCTATAGCATATATCATATACCATATAGCAGCATAGAGGGTGCTAATGTGTCTGGGAACGCGAAGAATCACTCGCATCCCCAGCCTGTCAGCTCCTGTCACGAAACAGGAAGTGGCTGCTGGCGGGGCCAGGAGGCTCAGAGGGAGACAGCGAGGGCACCGGACAGCTGCAGGGGGCTATTGGAAGCCCTAGGTGAGTAAAACTCATTTTTTTGGTTTGACTTAAGTGTCCCTTTAAGAAGGCTTTCAAAAGGGCAGATGCCAGCGTACGAGCATCTTTGCTCTCGACTGGCCCTCGATCTGCACGTGATACGGAACCTGCTGTGCGTTTCTGCACTAGATACTCGGCTCAACAATCTAAGATCACGCACATAATCGAGAAGCATTGGCACATTTTAGCCAATGATTCGAAGTTGAATGAAGTAATCCCCACAAGACCCCAATTTTCCTTTAGACGGGCACCCTCTCTGAGAGATAAGGTGGTGAGCAGCCACTTTGTTGATCCCTCATTTAGTGGTAAACATTGCAAGTTGACGGGTACTTACACGTGTGGTGGGTGCACTATGTGCAGGTACATACAGGTGGGGAGGTCAGTTAAACTACCCGATGGTAAAGATTGGGAGTTGGCACATTATGTTAACTGCAATACCATCTTAGTGGTTTACCTTCTTTTATGCCCTTGTGGGGCATTTTACATTGGCAAGACAAAACGCGAGCTGCGGGCTCGTATTTCTGATCATGTTACCAGTATCAAGAGTAAAAACCTCTCCAACCTGACCCCTGTAACAAGACATTTCAAAACAGCACATGCTGGCATCCCTACGAAAATGCGGTTCGTTGGCTTGGACCAGTTCCATGTCTCCATCAGGGATGGAGACATGGACCGTTTATTATTACAAAGTCCCGATGGATTTTTGAATTAGAGGCCACCAGGCCCCCTGGCTTGAATGAACATACAAGTTATGTTTCTTTCTTGCCTTTATGAGGATATGCTGGCACCTGGGCTACCTGAGTCTTGGGGGCACTCTGGCTGACCTGTTGCTGTTTTTGGGGGGGTGCTTTGCCATACATTGCCAAGTACAGATTTTGTTTGTTTGTATAGTTATGTATTATATTATGAACATTTATTGTCCTTGTTTCCTAGGGGCATTTGGCACGTGACCCATTTTACGGGTCGGGTTCTATACAAGTCCCCTGGGCTTTGGAAGATTTATAAACCTATCGTTTTTTCTACCTACCAAGAACTTTCCTTTTGAAAATAATTCAATTGAATTTATCATATAATGATTGTAATCGTTCTTAGTGGCTTACTTGGTTGTTGAATTATGTGGGAATTGGTTCATTCCTGGCGACCTCTGTTTGTTTTTCCTAGCGAGGTGGCGGGTTCTTGCTCTTTGTCCTCACCCGCCCCCTCCGGCGGCTGCCCGGGCGGGGCTTGGCGGACGCCCCGGGATGGTTGCTTTGGTGCCTTCCCGTGGTGTCTGCCTGCCCCGCCCCCTCGCTCGGCGTGTGTTCGGGCGGGTGGGCGTGGTTGTGCTGACGCATCGGTTGGTTGCGTATTGCGCTTCCCCGCTGTGTCGGCTGGCCTCGCCCTCCTGCCCGGCATAGGCCGCTGGTGGGGGTGGGCGTGGCCAGCGCTCGACTCGCTATCCGCTGGAGGAATAAATTCGAGGTAGCACAGGATAGTGACGTACCTCCAGAGGAAGCCGGAAGTCCGGCGAAACCGGTCGAGGATACGCATGTGCTGCTTCCCGACCTGCGTGTACCTCTCCACTGTGGACCTGTCTGGCCTTTGGCCTCCATCGAGGCACCTCACGCATCCAGCGGCTCCATGT
This sequence comes from Hyperolius riggenbachi, assembly GCF_040937935.1. Taxonomy (NCBI): domain Eukaryota; kingdom Metazoa; phylum Chordata; class Amphibia; order Anura; family Hyperoliidae; genus Hyperolius; species Hyperolius riggenbachi. The sequence continues at coordinate 312,178,188 of NC_090648.1, forward strand.
GGCCATCAACTACCACCAGCTTCTTATAGCAGCCAGCGTTGCCAGCCACCAGTTCTAACCTAAGACGTAAGCAGCCCAGTGGGCTATACCTGGGAGTGACATGATATATTGCATGTGTGCCATGCCTCGTATGGGAACTGTGTAGTGGGTCTAATCTCACTGCTGACTATGCAGGAATCTGTGCTGTATTGAACTAGGCATGCTGCTGTCAATTAACTGAATCACGCTTGAGCTATAAGCTTACTCTGCTCCAGATGGCTGAATAAGACGCTATACAAAGCACTTTCTTAAGCGCTTTGCGATTTCCCTATACCTTCCTTTGAGCAAAAACGTTCAGAAAATGGTACAGGCAGCGCTTTCGTGAGAGAATCAGAATCGAACCGCTCAGATGTGAACTCTCTCATAGGGAATTATTGCACAAGCGCTTTCAGGGCGATTTAGAAAATCGCCAGCGCTTAACAAAAAAAACGAAATCGCCCTAGGTGTGAACAAGCCCTTCAGGATTCCACAACGTAGTGGCACTTATTCAATTCCCTTTTTCTCCTAAATTTTCTCTAAGGCCGGGTTCACAGTGGTGCAATGGCCGCTTTTGTACCTCTTAAAAAGTTAAAAGGTATCTTGTGTAATAGAGCAGGATTGCATTCCAGCAATGCTGAAAACTGCTATGAAACGTGTATGGAGACTAGAAATTGCCAGGGGAATTTAGCTTGCTAGCTGGATCTTTAGTGTATAAAATATACAAAAATGGAACAGGAGTACAACACATACAGTATTTGATATTGGGAGGACTTGGCATAAAAGTAAAAGTACTAAAAGCTGCTGAATTATTCTGGGCAAGGATTTTACTTTTCAATAAAAATGCTTTAGGAGATCCAAAGTGAGAGAAATATTCAGACTGTCATCTTTATTTCCTTTTGTAAAATGCAAGTAGTCTACAGTAGTTGTCATTCTTATTGCCGAGCTGTTGGCTTTAGTATCTGGTTTCAGCTACATTCAGTATCTGGAACAAGTATGCAGCCAGTGAACACTTCATCCACATACTCATACTGAGTCAATGATTCACATGGTAGTAAAGTTGAAAGATTGCCATGGGCAGTGCCTGTTTAACCACTTGAGGACCTAGGGCTTTCTACCCCTTAAAGAGAAACTCCGACCAAGAATTGAACTTTATCCCAATCAGTAGCTGATACCCACTTTTACATGAAAAATATAATGATTTTCACAAACAGACCATCAGGGGGCGCTGTATGACTGATTTTGTGCTGAAACCCCTCCCACAAGAGGCTCTGGTACCGTACGGTACTCTGGGCAAACTGCCACAATGTAACAATGACACACACAGGAAATGGCTGTTTATAGCTGTCTGTTAAAGCCAGAACAGCTACATAATCTGCCCACAGTAACAATGTCACCATGTAATACATGTCAGAATGTGAATCTAGGAGAGGAAAGATTTTACAATGAGCAAACTCTGACTAAATCATGTATACATAATTATTGTAAAAATTAAGCAACTTTTTATATTAAATTATTTTCACTGGAGTTCCTCTTTAAGGACCGGCCACTATTTTTCCATTCAGACCACTGCAGCTTTCACGGTTTATTGCTCGCTCATACAACCTACCACCTAAATGAATTTTGGCTCCTTTTCTTGTCACTAATAAAGCTTTCTTTTGGTGCTATTTGATTGCTCCTGCGATTTTTACTTTTTATTATATTCATCAAAAAAGACATGAATTTTGGCAAAAAAATGATTTTTTTAACTTTCTGTGCTGACATTTTTCAAATAAAGTAAAATTTCAGTATACATGCAGCGCGAAAAATGTGGACAAACATGTTTTTGATTAAAAAAAAACCCATTCAGTGTATATTTATTGGGTTGGGTAAAAGTTATAGCGTTTACAAACTATGGTGCAAAAAGTGAATTTTCACATTTTCAAGCATCTCTGACTTTTCTGACCCCCTGTCATGTTTCATGAGGGGCTAGAATTCCAGGATAGTATAAATACCCCCCAAATGACCCCATTTTGGAAAGAAGACATCCCAAAGTATTCACTGAGAGGCATAGTGAGTTCATAGAAGATATTATTTTTTGTCACAAGTAAGCGGAAAATGACACTTTGTGAGGAAAAAAAAAAAAAAAAAAAAAAGTTTCCATTTCTTCTAACTTGCGACAAAAAAAAAATGAAATCTGCCACGGACTCACCATGCCCCTCTCTGAATACCTTGAAGGGTCTACTTTCCAAAATGGGGTCATTTGTGGGGTGTGTTTACTGTCCTGACATTTTGGGGGGTGCTAAATTGTAAGCACCCCTGTAAAGCCTAAAGGTGCTCATTGGACTTTGGACCCCTTAGCGCAGTTAGGCTGCAAAAAAGTGCCACACATGTGGTATTGCCGTACTCAGGAGAAGTAGTATAATGTGTTTTGGGGTGTATTTTTACACATACCCATGCTGGGTGGGAGAAATATCTCTGTAAATGACAATTTGTTAATTTTTTTTACACACAATTGTCCATTTACAGAGATCTTTCTCCCACTCAGCATGGGTATGTGTAAAAATACACCACAAAACACATTATACTACTTCTCCTGAGTACGGCGATACCATATGTGTGGCACTTTTTTGCACCCTAACTGCGCTAAAGGGCCCAAAGTCCAATGAGTACCTTTAGGATTTCACAGGTCATTTTGAGAAATTTCGTTTCAAGACTACTCTTCACGGTTTAGGGCCCCTAAAATGCCAGGGCAGTATAGGAACCCCACAAATGACCCCATTTTAGAAAGAAGACACCCCAAGGTATTCCGTTAGGAGTATGGTGAGTTCATAGAAGATTTTATTTTTTGTCAAAAGTTAGCGGAAAATGACACTTTGTGAAAAAACACAATTAAAATCAATTTCCGCTAACTTGTGACAAAAAATAAAATCTTCTATGAACTCGCCATACTACTAACGGAATACCTTGGGGTGTCTTCTTTCTAAAATGGGGTCATTTGTGGGGTTCCTATACTGCCCTGGCATTTAAGGGGCCCTAAACCGTGAGGAGTAGTCTTGAAACGAAATTTCTCAAAATGACCTGTGAAATCCTAAAGGTACTCATTGGACTTTGGGCCCTTTAGCGCAGTTAGGGTGCAAAAAAGTGCCACACATGTGGTATCGCCGTACTCGGGAGAAGTAGTACAATGTGTTTTGGGGTGTATTTTTACACATACCCATGCTGGGTGGGAGAAATAACTCTGTAAATGGACAATTGTGTGTAAAAAAATCAAAAGATTGTCATTTACAGAGGTATTTCTCCCACCCAGCATGGGTATGTGTAAAAATACACCCCAAAACACATTATACTACTTCTCCCGAGTACGGCAATACCACATGTGTGGCACTTTTTTGCACCCTAACTGCGCTAAAGGGCCCAAAGTCCAATGAGTACCTTTAGGATTTCACAGGTCATTTTTGTTTCAAGACTACTCCTCACGGTTTAGGGCCCCTAAAATGCCAGGGCAGTATAGGAACCCCACTAATGACCCCATTTTACAAAGAAGACACCCTAAGGTATTCCGTTAGGAGTATGGTGAGTTCATAGAAGATTTTATTTTTTGCCACAAGTTAGCGGAAATTGATTTGAATTGTTTTTCTTCACAAAGTCTCATATTCCGCTAACTTGTGACAAAAAATAAAATCTTCTATGAACTCACCATACTCCTAACGGAATACCTTTGGGTGTCTCCTTTCTAGAATGGGGTCATTTGTGGGGTTCCTATACTGCCCTGGCATTTTAGGGGCCCTAAACCGCGAGGAGTAGTCTTGAAACTAAATGTCGCAAAATGACCTGTGAAATCCTAAAGGTACTCATTGGACTTTGGGCCCCTTAGCGCACTTAGGGTGTAAAAAAGTGCCACACATGTGGTACCGCCGTACTCAGGAGAAGTAGTATAATGTGTTTTGTGGTGTATTTTTACACATACCCATGCTGGGTGGTAGAAATATCTCTGTACATGACAATTGTTTGATTTTTTTTTACACACAATTGTCCATTTACAGAGAGATTTCTCCCACCCAGCATGGGTATGTGTAAAAATACACCCCAAAACACATTATACTACTTCTCCTGAGTACGGCGATACCACATGTGTGACACTTTTTTTGCAGCCTAGGTGCGCTAAGGGGCCCAACGTCCTATTCACAGGTCATTTTGAGGCATTTGTTTTCTAGACTACTCCTCACGGTTTAGGGCCCCTAAAATGCCAGGGCAGTATAGGAACCCCACAAGTGACCCCATTTTAGAAAGAAGACACCCCAAGGTATTCCATTAGGTGTATGGCGAGGTCATCGAAGATTTTATTTTTAGTCACAAGTTAGTGAAAAATGACACTTTGTGAAAAAAAAAACCAATAAAAATCAATTTCCGCTAACTTTTGACAAAAAATAAAATCTTCTATGAACTCGTCATACACCTAACAGAATACCTTGGGGTGTCTTTTTTCTAAAATGGGGTCACTTGTGGGGTTCCTATACCGCCCTGGCATTTTACGGGCCCAAAACCGTGAGTAGTCTGGAAACCAAATGTCTCAAAATGACTGTTCAGGGGTATAAGCATCTGCAAATTTTGATGACAGGTGGTCTATGAGGGGCCGAATTTTGTGGAACCGGTCATAAGCAGGGTGGCCTTTTAGATGACAGGTTGTATTGGGCCTGATCTGATGGATAGGAGTGCTAGGGGGGTGACAGGAGGTGATTGATGGGTGTCTCAGGGGGTGATTAGAGGGGAAAATAGATGCACTCAATGCACTGGGGAGGTGATCAGAAGGGGGTCTGAGGGGGATCTGAGGGTTTGGCCGAGTGATCAGGAGCCCACACGGGGCAAATTGGGCCTGATCTGATGGGTAGGTGTGCTAGGGGGTGACAGGTAGTGACAGGAGGTGATTGATGGGTGTCTCAAGGTGTGAATAGTGGGGGGAATAGATGCAAGTAATGCAATGGCGAGGTGATCAGGGCTGGGGTCTGAGGGTGTGGGCGGGTGATTGGGTGCCCTAGGGGCAGATGGGGGTCTAATCTGATGGGTAGCAGTGACAGGGGGTGATTGATGGGTAATTAGTGGGTGTTTAGAGGAGAGAACAGATGCAATGCACTTGGGAGGTGATCTGACTGCAGGTCTGCAGGCGATCGGATGGTGTGGGTGGGTGATCAGATTGCCCGCAAGGGGCAGGTTAGGGGCTGATTGATGGGTGGCAGTGACAGGGGGTGACAGGGGGTGATTGATGGGTGATAGGTGATTGGCAGGTGATTGACAGGTGATCAGTGGGTTATTACAGGGAAGAACAGATGTAATTAATGCACTGGCGAATTGATAAGGGGGGGTCAGAGGGCAATCTGAGCGTGTTGGCGGGTGATTGGGTGCCCGCAAGGGGCAGATTAGGGTCTGATCTGATAGGTAAAAGTGACAGGTGGTGATAGGGGGTGATTGATGGGTAATTAGTGGGTGTTTAGAGGAGAGAATAGATGTAAACAATGGATTTGGGAGGTGATCTGATGTCGGATCTGCGGGCGATCTATTGGTGTGAGTGGGTGATCAAATTGCCCGCAAGGGGCAGGTTAGGGGCTGATTGATGGGTGGCAGTGACAGGGGGTGACAGGGGGTGATTGATGGGTGATAGGTGATTGGCAGGTGATTGACAGGTGATCAGTGGGTTATTACAGGGAAGAACAGATGTAATTAATGCACTGGCGAATTGATAAGGGGGGGTCAGAGGGCAATCTGAGCGTGTTGGCGGGTGATTGGGTGCCCGCAAGGGGCAGATTAGGGTCTGATCTGATAGGTAAAAGTGACAGGTGGTGATAGGGGGTGATTGATGGGTAATTAGTGGGTGTTTAGAGGAGAGAATAGATGTAAACAATGGATTTGGGAGGTGATCTGATGTCGGATCTGCGGGCGATCTATTGGTGTGGGTGGGTGATCAAATTGCCCGCAAGGGGCAGGTTAGGGGCTGATTGATGGGTGGCAGTGACAGGGGGTGACAGGGGGTGATTGATGGGTGATAGGTGATTGGCAGGTGATTGACAGGTGATCAGTGGATTATTACAGGGAAGACCAGATGTAATTAATGCACTGGCGAATTGATAAGGGGGGGAGGGGGGGTCTGAGGGCAATCTGAGCGTGTGGGCGGGTGATTGGTTGCCCGCAAGGGGCAGATTAGGGTCTGATCTGATAGGTAAAAGTGACAGGTGGTGATAGGGGGTGATTGATGGGTGATTGATGGGTAATTAGTGGGTGTTTAGAGGAGAGAATAGATGTAAACAATGGATTTGGGAAGTGATCTGATGTCGGATCTGCGGGCGATCTATTGGTGTGGATGGGTGATCAGATTGCCCGCAAGGGGCAGGTTAGGGGCTGATTGTTGGGTGGCAGTGACAGGGGGTGATTGATGGGTGATTGATGGGTGATTGACAGGTGATTGACAGGTTATCAGGGGGGATACATGCATACAGTACACAGGGGGGGGGGGTCTGGGGGGGGGGGGGTCCTGGGGAGAATCTGAGGGGTGGTGGGGTGATCAGGAGGGGGCAGGGGGCAGGGGGGGAGATAAAAAAAAAATAGCGTTGATAGATAGTGACAGGGAGTGATTGATGGGTTATTAGGGGGGTGATTGGGTGCAAACAGGGGTCTGGGGGGTGGGCAGGGGGGGTCTGAGGGGTGCTGTGGGCGATCAGTGGGCGGGGGGGGCAGATCAGTGTGTTTGGGTGCAGACTAGGGTGGCTGCAGCCTGCCCTGGTGGTCCCTCCGACACTGGGACCACCAGGGCAGGAGGCAGCCTGTATAATACACTTTGTATACATTACAAAGTGTATTATACACTTTGTAGCGGCGATCGCGGGGTTAACATCCCGCCGGCGCTTCCGTATGGCCGGCGGGATGTTACGGCGGGTGGGCGGAGCCAGTTGCCGGGGGAAGCGCGCGTCATCAATGACGCGATCGCTCCCCCGGCATAGGAAAAGGACGCAACGCCCTAAGGCGTATTGCGGTCCTTAAGGCATCCACTTTGCCGCCGCCCATGGGCTGTGGGCGGTCGGCAAGTGGTTAAAGGACAACTGACCTAAGTGAGATTTCCTTTTAAGCAATGCAGATTATCTGGTAGTCCTGCTGATCCTCTGCTTCTAATATATTTTGTCACAGACCTCAAGCATGCGTGCAAATCAGATGTTTGATTAAAGTTTGACAGCATTTGCAGTGTGTTATTCAGACACTAATGATGTCAGAAAGATCAGCAGGACAGCCAAGAAACTGGTATTATTCAAAAGGAAATAAATATGGCAGTCTCCAAAGTCCCTCTCAGGTCAGTTGTCCTTTAGGCCTGGTTAACATTGGCCTTAAAAACCTTCCATTTAGCGGCGCTAACTGCACGGGATGCTAATGGAGGTGAACGGATCCTATGTTATTCAATAGGATGCGTTCACATTGCTTCATTAGAATGGATCCGTTCAGCCCGTTCCGCTGAATGGACCACAAGTTTGGGTGCACAGCAATTTTTCCGGATCAAGGCAACAAAACAGAGGGTCACAGATGCAAAGCTATTGCCTTTTATAAACTGATCCGCTCCATGGATCAGTTTTTTACAGGGATCAGTTTTTCATCTGTGCCAGTGTGAACCAAGCCTTATGTACACATGATGCAATTTTCTCACAGATTTACTGTCCGATACAGATTTACAGATGTCCTATCTTAGTTCCGATCAATTTTTCCTGTCAAGTTTCCTGTCAAGTGACATGCAGCCTATTGGGCCAATCAAAGTACGGGGATAATGACCTTTAAAGTGATTGGACCCGCAGGGGCTCAGGGCAGGACGAGTGGAGCTCTAATTGCCAGTTAGCAGGCATAAGTTTGTGGCACTCGCTGTGCTACTCTGATAAGGCACGCCAACTCTGATAAGGCACACTAACTCTGATAAGGCATGCTATTTGTTATAGTGAATCAACCCCAAAGTGCGTAATCTAGTATGCCGTTAAGATTTTCATTCCATCATGCATGATGATAGTAGTAAAAATGTTTCTGTACCGTGTTAGCCAAACAAATTATGTAGGTAGAAAAAAAACCAAAGGGCTTGATTCACAAAGCGGTGCTAACTGTTAGCACGCCTGTGAAAACCCCCTTAGCACTTCTAAACGAGCTTTTCGCGTGCAAAACTTTATGCGCGCAAAACTTTACGCGCACACTGCACAGAGCGCAGGGCGCTCCACGCGAAGTGCCCATTAAAGCCTATGGGACTTAGCACGCGCAAAACTTTGCGCGCGGTACTTAGCGCGCGATCTGATTGAGAAAACCGGTGCTAACCTACTTAGCACCCTAGTTAGCGTGCCTAAAGACTTTAGACATGCTAAGTAGGTTAGCACCTCATAGTGAATCAAGCCCAAAGTCTTTTACAAGTCTTTTACATGCAAAAGGTGAGGGACAAAATCCAACATCCATTTTAGGACCATGGAGGGTCTCCTTTGTCAAGGTGTAGTTAAACCATATAGCTGTATGGTATATGCTTTGGTTCACTACACCTCGACAAAGGGGACCTGGTGTGGCCCCGAGACATTTGTTGGACACCACCTTTTGCATGATGAAATTAAAGCCTTAATAGCACTTCCCCAGTTTGCAGACCAGATTGCATACTTGATTGGGACATATTATTCAGAAATATCATTGCAGCTGAGTAACTTAACCACTTCACCCCAAGGCGGTTTTTACCCTAACGGACAAGAGTGATATTCACCTTTCAGTGCTCATCCCTTTAATTTGCCAATAGCTTAATCACTACCAATCACAATGAAATGATCTATATCTTGTTTTTTTCACAACAAATTGGACTTTTTGGGGTTGATATTTGTTTTCAGTAATTACTTTATTTCCTATGCATTTTAAAGGGAAATACAAGAAAAAAAATGAAAAAATACACTAATTCTCCAATTTCATCCCCTATGGTTTTAATATAAAAACTTTGATGATAAAACCCACACATTTTATCTTCCCATTTCTCCTGGTTATCACAAGATTTTAATTACGTCCCTAGTACAAAGTATGGTGACAATATATCATTTGGAAATAAAAGGTGTATTTTTTTTTGGGGGGGGGGGGGGGGGTTTTACAATTTTCAAGTGCACGTGCACCCGTGGGAGCACAGCGGCAGCAGCACTGTCTGACTTATAAAAACGTCCTGGAGCCATTAAGAGGCTCTAACAGGAGGTTTTTATAAGTCAGCATGTCATTAAGTGGTAAACTGTTACTGGTTAACACTGAAGATATGACACTTTGATACAATATACAATAGTCAGTGTGGCTCATATAATAGCATAAACTTGCGGTCCCATCAAAATAACTAAAAGTGTAATATCTTCTGTGTTGTCCCATGAAGTCAATAATCAAATATTCACAAAAATGTGAGGGGTGTACTCACTTTCGCAAGATACTGCATGCAAAGCAAAGGCACCAAAGACTTTGGGCATACACATTGTCAGCAGGAGAGCTGCACTCATTCTCTCCCTGGCTGCCAACTCACTTGTACTTGCACGCCCATGTGTCATGTTACAGGTGTCTTTGCTCTACCCCATAAGTGCAGCTGCCTGGGATAGAAATGACAGCAGGATGACAGGTAGCAGTAGCTACCTGTATTACGATCATCCCCAACATGTGAAAAATGATAACTGGCTGCAGAATGAAATGTACAAAATGGCTTGTGTAACACTGATATTGGTCATATCACATATCAGTGGACATTTAGATGTATTTTAATTGTCTAGATCTTGTATCACTCAGGTACACACAATGGCCACACACTTTCTAGAGTCTCATCTGTCTCATGTCTAAAGGGGCCAATACACTGGTCGATTTCAGCCATCGATCGATCGATCGTATAGTATTGATCGATTGATCAGAAATCGATTCTTTTAAATTCCCCTTTCGATCGATCTGTGGCCGATTTCGATCGATTTGATCTGACAGGATGGAAAATCTAGGTCGATCTTCTGCAGGCAGCAGATCGATGGCCCATAGAGTTGCATTGGATCTAATGGTCCAATAATGCATTTAGATCAATTTCCAATATATTTCATTCTGACATCTATTGGAAATCTGGTCCTAGTGTGTGGCACACATCAGATAGATTCCTGTCAGATTCGACTTGACAGGCATCTGACAGAAATCTATCTGATGGTCCAATCTGCTGCAAATCTATAAGTGACCTCCTTTACACTCTTATTTTGAACATTCCCTCTCCTTACTTTCCTTCAAAGAGCTGTATGGAAATAAAGAGATCAGAATATTGATATCTGCGGGCTATTATGGTTGCTATGGTGCTGGAGTGACATAAAACCGTCTGTATTCACAAATCCACTATTCCCATAGCAACCTACAAACAAGTAATTGAAGAGCTGTGTACATTTGTGATGATTCAGAAATAGAGATGGCTTGCTTGGAAACTTGAGGTTTTGGACAAGCAGTGTTTGCAGGTGCACAGCGGGACAGGTGTCTTAAATAAGCAAGTACAGCCTATAAGGATTCTGAAATTGTATGAACAATTTGCCATGATTCTGAACGCACTTTGCCATGAAAAGGTATTCACATAGTATACAATTATTCTTGGTTCTCATATTTAGCTGCATACCAGTAGTTAAATTGTAATATAACCCCACCCCATCCTCCCTACACACACACACACACACACACACACACACACACACACACACACACACACACACACAAATAAATGGAGAAAAGTAAAAAAAAATACATAATAATATTGTGCGGATTTGCAAATTATTTAAATATTATATTTCTTTTGAACATAATACAAAGACATCAAGTCAAATGTTGAAATTGAAAAATGGTACTGGTTTATGAAAAATGTATGCTCATTTTGAATCAGAAACATTGGGAGATGGCAACAAAACAAAAGAAAAGTTGTGTAATGAAAAAAAAAAAAAAAAAAAAACACCTGGTGGAACACTTTACAATTAGTTGAATTAATAGGCGACTAGTCAATAACGTGAATAAAGAGCAAAAACAGCAACATTATTTTTTATTCCATTTTTTACGTCATAAATAAATGAACTGAAGGAAACTGGACCAAATCCTGAATATTTCTGAGCGTTTTGGAACCCCACTGCTAACACTGGCTGATTCTGTGTACAGTTCCTTAATTACTGTTATATTCTGTCCTTTTGTCAGTTCTTTACCCATGTAAACACATTCCTTAAGGTACATATACACGTCAGATTTTCGCAAACGACCCGTCGTTTGGACGTTTGAACGTCCAGTTGATTGGACGTCAAATCGGGCGTGTGTACAGTCTGTTGTTCAGCTGATAAGACTAGACTTGAGCGATCCGCTTGGTGGATCGTTCAAATCCAGTCTTATCAGCTAAACAACAGACCGTACACACGCCTGATTTGATGTCCAAACAACAGTCCAAATGACAGGTCGTTTGCGAAAATCCGACGCGTGTACGAGCCTTTAGTCCTTGCTTCCTTAGCTTCTGCACCAGGCCATTGTGGGGAACAATGCTTTCCCAATGTTTAGTGCATTCACCACTTAATAAAAGCTTGTAAAGACGAAAAAATGAAAGTGTTTGCAGTCATAAGATAGGAATGCCACAAAAAACTAAGGAAAATATGGACTTTAAAGGGGAAATCAAAAGTAAACAAATATTAGTTAATGTATACATTTAAAAAAAGATGAGAAACAAATGTTATGGACCTCAAAGAAAATCTTGATTCTACAATCTTACCAAATCTATGTAGCAGAAGGGAAAACTGAGTGATTATACTATGAATGGACATGGTAGGTAGTCCCTCATATTACATAGAAGTGGTAAGATTGTGCAATCAAGACTATCATAAATGGGTACCTTTTGTTAGAGAGCTACAAAGTGAGAGAGCTAGGATCCGGTTGGCTGATGATTTGCTTGTTGTTCTGGGTACACTTCTAACTTTAAAGGGACTCCGAGCTCTGTCTAAAATACAAATTTTCACTTACCAGCGGCTTTCTGCAGCCCAGTACTGGTCGGGACGTCCCACGCCGGCCTCCTGGCTCGATTAAATCGCGCATGCGCTGTGCTGTCACGCCGGCCGCCGTGATGACGCGAGGCGGCCGGCGTGCGACGTCATTGATGAGGTTTGCGGAAGAAGGAGCCCCGACACTCGGCCAGTGTCGCCCGGGGAGCCGCCGGACAGCCCTATATGGACAGCCGTGGGGAGAAGAGCCAGGAGGCCAGCGTGGGACGTCCCGACCAGCACTGGGCTGCAGAAAGCCCCTGGTAAGTGAAAATGTATTTTAGCCAGAGCTCGGAGTCCCTTTAATACAGGCAGGAACTTGATGAGAACCATCCCATTCTCAAAATGCTTGTTTCCAACAAACTGTCTCTAGGTGAGTTTTATGTAACAGGTCACACATTCTTAAAGTGTTCCAGAGAGGGAAGTGTCAGGACCAGATTGAGGATTCCCTTGGTGATCTGCTGCCCCCCCCCCCCCCCCCCTTGCTGCAACTGGTTCCTGTGGACAATTAGACACTATGCTTCTTTAATTTTTACTTGCTGGATGTGCCCATTGCCTATCTGCATACCATACTGTAATAGTGACCTTGAAAATGTACAATCTATGGATAATTGTGTCTGTCAGATGAAATAAATATTCACTATTAGCTGGGAAAAGTGAATATTCTGTCCCTAAAAGGATACAAAGAATCTTCTTGGAATAACAGTCATGATGACTCAGAATAAGTAAATGTTTTTTTTTTTCTAATAGCAGTAATTAATCATAGATAAACGTGTGTAAAGCATGTTGACATTTTCAATGTCTGCTAAGAAAACCATTGGAGATCCTGAGACTTAAAGATCTCCTGTTGTACAATGTACACACTTTGCTTTCATTAAACAAGGTTACAGTCCTCCTATGGCTGAGGCCCAAATCAGGAAAGCCAGCATCATCCCCAGGGCTGAACTCCTGAAATATAAGCAAAACCAGAAAGAGGAACGTGTCCCATTGGTTGTCACCTACAACCCACACCTGGAAATCTTAAGGAGGATTGCTAAGGAACTTCATCCCATTTTACACAAGGAGCACAGACTGAGAAAGATATTCCCTAAACCTCCCCTCTTGTCATATCAGCAACCACACAATCTAAAACAGATGATTGTCAGGAGTTCTTTGAATAGGCCTCAACAAAACGGAACATCACCCTGCCGACAAAAAAGATGTGGGACCTGCAGACACTTTTACTCCACTGACAGGTTAACGATACCAGATTCACAATAGGAGTACAGAGTACAAAGCACATTTTCCTGTGGTTCCACCAATCTGGTATATCTGATCATGTGTGCTAAATGCCCCAATGTTATGTACGTGGGAGAAACTGGACAGATTCTGCGCAAACGTATGAATGGACACCGGCACTCTATTAACGATACCAAATCTGAACTCCTAGTTGCTATACACTTTCGTTCCAACGGACACAGCATGTCATGTCGTGTCACTGCCCTGAAGGGTGGCCTCAAAACGTCAAATGATCGATTAATAGTAGAAACAAAATTTATAAATTGGTTCAAAGCTGTGGACAAGGGCTTGAATAAGGACAAAAACTTTTTATATTGGGATGAGGCTGATGATTTTTGAACTCTTTCTCAGCCTATATAGCTGAACTTGTGAACTCAGAATTTACGATACCTCTGTGTCATTCCAACTCCCAGGTCTGTGAGCATGGAGTAAACAAGGATCCTTATCTCAGCTAACAACCTCTCACCCAATTTAAATGTTCTGTTTCAATTAAGGCATCTTAATGACATGTATTTATGCTTGAAAAAAATCTGTTTTCCCCTTTTGATGTTGCATGTATATAGCTGTCTGTACCACCAGCCTGCAAACTAACAGGATGTAAGCCCGACGAAGACTGCAAGGCCGAAAGCTTGCTTATTCTTATTAATTTTTAGTTAGCCAATAAATGGTATCATCCTGATTTAAAACTTCTTGCTTTTACTGATGGCTAACACGGTACAATACCCTACTGCTACGGCTTTGCTTATACAAATTCACCAACCTTCTGAATCAAACATGATAACCTTAACCCCTTAATGGGCACACTGAATCATGTGCATCTAGATTATTTAGCAGTTATATAAACTGCAGGGGGGGAGAGTTTGTGAAAGTGATAGATGACTCCAGATTTCTCATTTTATCAAATTCTCTCCAGGATTTTGCGTTTTCTCTGATGACTTGCTCAGTCCATGGAGTCCTGCTCTGGGAAACACATGTCTGTGTCAAGGTGGCCATACACTCGTTAGATCACCAGCTGATAGATCATCAGATAGATTTCTGATCTATCTGATGTGTTTAGGAACATTTTTTACTAGGAACAGATTTCCGTATGAAATCTTATTGGAAATCGATCTGATGACATTTCTTTGCCATCAGATTTCCATTAGGTCCCATGCAAAATGATAAGCAATCTCAACAGATCGACCTAGATTTTCCAGCATGTCAGATCGATTGAAATCTATCAAAATGGCCGCAAACCGATCGGTCAATCGATTTCGATGGATCGCCCGCTAATCGGCTCAGTGTATGGGCCCCTTAAGACTGAAAAAAAGAGGTATTTGGAGTTTATGCTAGAAAATACTATTGCTAATTTCTGCTGTTTGGGAAAAATGTTAGGTTTGCACCCAGCATAGAGGATTCTCAGTAATGTTTGTGCACAATAAGGGCTTTTCATGTGGACAGGGGATACAGCTGCAGTTGTTGTTGTTCACATGAGTCCTACAAGCACATAATGAGGTTAAAACCTAAATGTGTTTTGCACTAGTCTATGTCACAATATGCTGCCAAAATCTATTTTTTCTTTAATAGCTAATATGAAGAATTGGATAAAGTGAGCGCAAGATCATATCCTTGTGTTGAAGAAGGTGATATTCATTGTAGCAAGCCACTCCACCCAGTGCCTGATAGTTAGGGCTTATCAGCTTATCTGAAGGGGAAATTAGAGGCATGAGTTTAAATGTGCTGGATAATAATGAAGTGTGAGCGCAGGAAACTCTGCAGTTAGTGTCAGAATACTTATACTTGAGTGTGATTAAAATAACCCTGATGAAATATGCAATTTACTTGTATAATTTATTTCACTCCCTTTTCAAGATGCAGGCAAGCCCAGTTTATACAGTATTAGCTTTGACACTGTGCTAACCATATGTTATTAGTAAAAAGATATACTGTATAGTGTGTGTTTTCCTTGGTCTAAGTAATGCCTAAATCTTTCCTACTGCCTCTATAGGGTTAAACTGACACTCTGCATTCATAATTATCCCTCTATTCAAGTGAAGATCGCATTTGCAAATACAGAGCACAGAGAACAGACTGTGCTAATTTCTGCAATATAAACAGGCAGGAGATTTGAGGTGCTTTAGAGTAGAAGCACAAACCAGTAACACAAGTACATTGCATTATTGATCAACACACATAATTATAAGTACTGTAACACTTTAAAGTTCAAGTCTGATTTTCATAATACAGGTTTGTGGAATGGTGCAATGGCTCAAAGAACCCCTCTCTCTACCAAACAAATGCATGCAGAGAGCTTCCAGAAAATACTTTGGGAAATCTCAGAAACATGTAAGACTAAATATGCATAACACTAGGTTCCTCTAATATTGGCTAGTCAGAGTTTATGAGTCCACCACCTTCAGGAGCACACTCTACAGCAGTTGTGAGCGTGACAGCATGGCCAGGGCTAGTTTTAAGTGAAGTAGGGCTCTTGTCAAAAGTGAACATTAAAAAACCAGACAAGTGTTAGCATTACTGACACCCTGGCTTAGCATCTGGTTGCATTGGCACTGAATGTTCTCATGAGGAAAGGGACCTATGGTTCACAATCAAATAGTGCTGTAACTCTCTAGACCAGCAGAAACACCATAAGACCTGGGTAAATATTAGACACAATTAAAAAGAGGGATAACACCAGTGCCTATTTACATGGGTCTGAAAAAAGAAACAGCATGTCATCCAAGATGCTGCTGAAATCCACAAGTTGTCCTTGTACAATACAATATGTCAATATTTCAGTGATAAAATATTACACATTGTTGTCACTTATAGCGCCAGATGTATATTACAGGGGATAGTTCAATGTAGCTGCAGTTTGCATAGCAGGTAAACCCAGACACTCGCTATTTTATCAGGTGCTTCCGAGCACCTAAATTACAGCTAACAGCCGCTAATCGCAGCTGTTAACATAGGCACCTTCATTTCTATCGTACCTAGGCCCCTATTTATCCTTAATATGTTAACTTCTCTGCTTTCTGCAGAATGTGACTCGGAAGCGTACTTCCAGCAGATATACAGTTTACTAACTACCAGGGCCGGGCTAAGGCAAGAGGGGCTCCAGCCTCAAGGCGTACAGTATGAGGGGGCACACAACTCGCTTAGCTATCATTCCCCTGTTGTGTTTGAAGAAAGAGAAATAAGAAAAGGGGATACATGGCAGTGACCGCAAGCCAGATAACCAAGAGATTAAGGTGTTGGGGGGCCCTGGAGCACCTCTTAGTCTAATAGCAGTCAGTGTGTGACGGCTGGTGTAGGAAGGATGGAGGGGCGCACTTTGGTGTCTCAGCCTTGGGTGCTGGAGGACCCTGTCCCGGCTCTGCTAACTACCTCTCCTTGGGGAGTATACACTAAATAGCGTTAAGCAGAAGAATGAGTAATGTCTTACGGCACAATGAATACAGCAGAATGCGTAAATAGTTAAAAGAGCATTACTGGAGAACTTATGGAGAAGCATGTGATCAGTTTGATCAGCTGATAGATTTGTAAGGATCTGATTTGCTGTCATGACTTCCTAGTTTAAACACATGATCATGACCAGCAAGTCAGAACCATTCAAATCTATCAGCTGATCATACTGATCACATGCTTCTCTGAGTTCTCCTAAGCATCGCCAACCCTAGTCCTATACTAGTTTAGTGCATACACCCCCTTCTGTCTCCTCTCCTTTTAGTCTGTTATCTCACAAGGGCAAGGCTCTCTTCCTGATACACAATGCATAACAAAATTAAAACGTGTGTTATTTCATACTTCTTATTTCAGTAGATGCATTAAAACCTTATATTGCGCAGGCACGGTCTTGACTGCATGCACACGATCACTAATCCATCGCCTATCCAGCATACTTTACAGTGATCTAATATTACCCTTTCATAATATGTGGGCCTCCTACTAGCACTTGAATCTGACTTGAAATGATTTACTTTTAATTAAATATGGTCTAATTAAGCATCCCTGTAGGATGTATTCATTCTGTTAATTACAATTTCTTTCTAGAAGTCATAAATGCTCCATTAGGAAGTGACTCGACTTGTACAAATATTTTTCCTCCGAGACATCCTTGAAAATGCCTTTTATAGTTCCCAGTGTTTTATTAAGATTCATAATTATAAGTTCAACAAAGTTGAAAGTTTTCATTTAAAATGTTCTTTTATATATGTTTTAATTAGATGTGTTTGTAATAAAAAAAAATACTGCTTCTAAAACTATTAATAAACTGTGTGTTTTCTAAAGAACTGGAGGCGTTTAACTACTTCAGTATTAAGGCCTTAAAAAAGAAGTCTTAAAGCACACCTGAACTGAAAATAAATATACATGGCAGCCATACCGGGGGCTTCTTCAGACTTCAATGCCCCCATAATCTCTGTCATCAAGTCATCAAATCTGCAGATTACTTCACTATTCTTGGCCTCATTGACGAAAAGAGAGTGGAGGCGTATTGCAATGGAAGTGAGAGAGTCTGCAAATGGAGAACGACACCAAAACCCAGAAGAAGGCTCAGCAAAGGCTTTTCCTTCTGTGCCAACTGAAAAAAATGGAATGCCATGAGAACTACTGACCAGCTTCTAATCCTCCACCATCTAATCAGTCCTCTGCTCCTCCATCAGTGTATGTCCGCAAGGGACAGACACAAACTTCAAAGGGTCATTACTGTTGCAATGTATTGCAAGTTACATATGTATGCAGAGTGCACCACAGAGTGTACTACAGAAGGTTTAGCTACCTGCCATCACTCAGGCTTGCTTTCTCTCATCTCCCACACAGCTTCTGAACTGACCACTAGAGCTCCAGGCTCACTGTCATGTGACCACAGTGAGCTTGGAGCTCTAGGGGCAAGTTCAGAAGCTGTGGGGGAGACAAGAGGAAGCAAGCAGAAGCAAGGACAGCTAGGTAAACCTTCAGCATGTTTAAAGCATGTTTCATGGTGCAGTCTGTTGGCGTACGAGAGAGAATGGCACCGGAGACTTGGGCGCAGGACACAGCCAGTATATGGCTAATCCTGCTGCCGCACAAGTCCGGGCCGTGTTAATTACTATTCCCCCTCCAGGCCGACATGGATAGTGGGGGAATGAAATAATTTGGCTACAGCAATTGCTGGAAGCCGAATTATTGTTTTAAAAGCAACTTCAGATCCGTCTTCTGACGGCGCTGAAGTTACTCCCTGTGCCTGCAATAGCCGTAGTTCCTATTACGGCCTATGGTGGCGCCGGCTTCGCCCAAGTCTCCTGCGCTGCTGCGCCCAAGTGTCCAGCGCTGGATTTACCGTGTTCGGTCTGTTGGGCCTATGTTGTAGGCCCAAAGAAGTGTGTGTTTGTGTGTGTGGTGGGGGTGGAGGGGGGGGGGTATGCGCAGGAGAGTTCATCCATGTGTATATACAGTAGCTTTCTAGCTGCAATGGAATTATGCTTACAGTAATTTTACACAGATCTGTTTTTATACGAACATGACAGAGTCTTGATCAGATTGACAGGGATATAATTCCATTGTACTTCAATGTTCTATGTCAGTAGGATAAGAGGATTTTTGTAGACTATATACCATTCATTTCTTGGGTACAGGGTTGCTTTCAATTTTATGCCTTCAAAGAATAATTTGTGAGGTCTTACTCTGCACAACTCCATATTGATTCTGGAAGTTTTAATACAGATCCTAAGTCACTAGCTTAGGGAGTCAGCTATTTGTAATTAAAAAATATAAGCTTCATTAAGTCCTGATTCTGTTTGGATAACTTACAAAATCAATGTTGTCCTATCTTTTCCCTTTTTACTACTTACTGGCACTAATAAATTCATGAGTGTCTTCCTTCTCCGTTGCTGTGGAATGTTTGGTACAGAGTTTTAATTTAAAGCATGGATGCACCTGAAATAATGGTAGTCCAAAATTATTGTTTTTGATCATGCTTTATACCATACTAACTTGCTGCTAAGCAATTTTCTAATCAGTGTGTTCTGTTCTAGGGCGAGGGGAAGGGAAGGGACAAGGGACAGTGAGCTGCCAGCACCTGCAGCGGGTAATATCAATTGTTGTCCATACCTGATTGCTAATGAACTGCCAGGGACCCTTGTACACACTTGGAAAAGGTGTGCAAAATCATCTTGATTAATGTGAACCCGAGGTGAGAGTCATATGGAGGCTGCCATAAAACAACTCTTGTTTCCCTTAGTATTTTAGTAGGGGGGCTTTTAGGACCATTGTAGCCCCTCACACACTCCAATGAGTTCTGGTTCACCATGAGCTTGCTGGTTAGTCTGCACCGCTCGGTGTTACAAGCCCTACTCCATATAGCCAAATTAATACATGCCATGCACTGATGAGGATCAAACAACCCGAAACAGTCTGTATGCATGTTGGATTATTCTGGCTCTGTACAAATTAACAAGGTGACACATCATTGCATTCCAGCGGTTCTAGAGGTGTGTTTAGCTTCTAATGCTGCATACACACTTGAGATAAAAGTCTTTGGAAAAGGCAAGATCACAGACCAATTATACCCCATTCCATGTAGTATGAGAGCCATATTCTACACAGTCTATTCTATGGAGCTGCACTCCCCATCAGATAAAATCTTTGCAAGATGCTGCACACAAAGATGCCCATACACACTCAAAAGATCATTATCTGCAAAAGATCTCTTCCTGCAATAGATCCATTCCTGCAAAATGCATTCATAGTCTATGAGATCTGCAGATCCTCATACACACCTTCTTTAACAGACTTCATCTGCATATCTGGCAATCATCTGCAGATCTGAAAATCCATCCTGGTGGATCTGATCTGCAGATGATCTGTAGATGATTGCCTGTTAAAGAAGGTGTGTATGATGATCTGCAGATCTCATAGACTATGAATGCATTTTGCAGGAATGGATCTATTGCAGGAAGAGATCTTTTGCAGCTATCGATCTTTTGAGTGTGTACGGGCATCTTTGTGTGCAGCATCTTGCAAAGATTTTATCTGATGGGGAGTGCAGCTACATAGAATAGACTGTGAAGGTATGGCTCTCATACTACATGGAAGGGGGTAAAATTGGTCTGTGATCTTGCCTTTTCCAGAGACTTTTATCTCAAGTGTGTATGCAGCATAAGGGTACAATGGTTAATTTGCATATATTCAGCAGTGATGCACTGGGAGACATCTCAAGCTCACTCCATTGTTTTCCTTAGTATTTTAGTAAGGGGGCTTTTAGGACCATTGTAGCCCCTCACACACTCCAATGAGTTCTGGTTCACCATGAGCTTGCTGGTTAGTCTGTATATTTTTTTTCTTTTAAGAAATACCAATTGCCTGACTGCCCTGATGATCTTCTGTCTCTAACATTTTCAGCTATAGACCCTGGACAAGCACATGCAGATCAGGTGTTTCTGACATTATTGTCAGAACTGACAAGATTAGCTGCAAGTTTGTTTCTGGTGCAATTCAGACACTACTGCAGCCAAATAGACCAGCAGGGCTGCCAGGCAACTGGTATTGCTTAAAAGGAAATAAATATGTCAGCCTCCTTATCCCTCTCACTTCAAATGTCCTTTACAGAAAAACATTTCTTTGTTACAGCTGAAACAAATACTGCCATAAATCTGCAATGCGTCTACTTCCTGCTTTCGTGGAGGCAGACATAGGGTTAACATCCTGTGTTTACAAATAAGTTGCCCTGGCAGAGGAGATTGCTGAGCTGACAAAGCTGAGAGATCAAATTACAGTGGTGATTAGTCACAGATGAGTGAAAACTAGATAGGTTAAAGAGGAACTGTAATGACAAAACGGCCCCTGGGGGGTACTCACCTCGGGTGGGGGAAGCCTCAGGATCCTGATGAGGCTTCCCACGCCGTCCTGCGTCCCTCGGGGGTCTCGCTGTAGCCCTCCGTACAGCCGTGACGCAATATTTACCTTCCTGGCTCCTGCGCAGGCGCTCTGATGCCTCTCGGCGCCGAAGTAGGCGGAAATACCCGATCGCCGTCGGGTCTGCTCTACTGCGCAGGCGCAAGTTTCCGGCGCCTGCGCAGTAGAGCGGACCCGACGGAGATCGGGTATTTCCGTCTATTTCCGTGCCGAAAGTCGCCACAGCGCTCCCGCTGGAGCCAGCAAAGGTAAATATTGAACTGACAGTCGGCACAGTCGCCAGCTGTTCGGAGGGCTGCGGCGAGACCCCCGTGGGACAGAGGACGGCGTGGGAAGCCTCATTAGGATCCGGAGGCTTCCCCCACCCGAGGTGAGTACCCCCCAGGGGAGGTTTTTGTTGTTACAGAGTCTCTTTAAGCTCTCTAAACACATACAGGGTGCATTTCTCTATGTTTTCCTTCTGTCCTGTGCAAGAGTTCAAGTTCACTTTAAAGGGACCCTGAGCAGACCTGTTAAAAGTAAATTTGAACTTACCTGAGGCTTCCTCCAGCCCCCCGTAGACTGCGAGGTCCCTTGCCGTCCTCTGGGTCCTGTCCGTGGTCCTGCAGCGCAGCGACTTCGGCTGAAGGCATGAGCCACTGCTCCTGCACAGCCTGTCCGTGCACCTGACTCAATCACGCACCCTGTGCTGTAAGCCTCCTGCGCATGGAACTAAACTACATAATAAAGTAGTCCAGTATACAGCAAGCTGTAGTAGTAAAAATAAAGTATTACTTATTTAACTGCTTGTACACCAGCAGTCTGTCCCCTTAAGGACCAGAGACTTCTTGGTCAGAAAATGGGGCTCACCAATGTCATGCCGCACATACACTTCTCTCTTGCCATTCGCGCTGCTCTCCTGTCAAAGAAGCCCAGACGCTCTGCACATCTCCGTGAGCAGGTCAAGAGTTGATTTCATTAGCTGCTGACCCTGTGATCACTGTGAGCCAATCACAGTCAATCACAATATTCACAGGGTCAGGAGCCAATGAAATCGGCTCTTGACTGCTCACGGAGCTCTGCTTTCTTCACGACAGCAGGACCCGTTTCCACTACTGCGGAAACCGGGCCGATTTCGGAGAGTTTCCCCGCAGGCGAACCGAGCGGGGAACTCTGCCATAGCAAACTATGGCGCTTCCGGCCGAATCGCTTACCTTTGCGATTCGGCCGACATTGCCGTCAGTTTCCGTGCGGGAGGCTGCGAATCCCATAGCCGTGCACGGCATGGCTTCTGGGATTCGTCAGCGTTCCCGCTGACCAGGAAGTGCAGCCGCGCCAGTGGAAACGGGCCCTCAAAAAAACTGGAATAGTGTGCAGCTTTACTTTGTAGCCATTTTGGTATTCTGCAGTCCTGTTCCTGCCCCTGACCTTTGTTATTATAGAAGTTTAATGTAAAGGAAAATTGTACAAGGAGGAGGATTTCTGCTCCATAAAGCATGAGTAGAATCTATTTTCTAAGGTCTGCTCTAGTGGAGAGGTGACTACATGGAGAGAAATTTAGTTTGGAACACTCAATTCCACTGTAATAATGGCATTGTTGTTCAACCTGCATTTACAATACAAAGTATAAGTGCCATTTGAAAGCATTCTATAACAAAAACTTTACAAGTGCACTTTTCGTTTAACAAAAAAAATAAATAAAAATAAAATACAGGGGATTATGTGCAATAAGCATGTTTCTTCAAAAAGTATATATACTTTTCTGAATAATGCACAACAACACACTACAGCGATTCAAAAACCATTTGTCCTTAGCTGGAAACTTCTAAGCTGCAGGCAGGGGAGCCTCTCCTCCCTTTCAGGCTGTGCTGATTGCAGTGGGATTGGGCACTGCTCAAGCACCCGAGTGCACTTGCCTTCAGATTAAAGTGACACTTTCACATTTTCCTACATAATGAAAAGTTTATACTTTTTAAAAGCAAGAGATGTTCTTGTTCTCAGATAGCAAATGTGTTATCACAAGACACATTCACTATATTAATCCAAATAGACCTTAGGCCCGTTACAATAACAGGCGCTAGGCCTCGGCCCCTCACAACCCTCCTTCCCTCCCCCTGCCCCTTTCGCCACCACATGCGCACGGCCGCCGCACACGTAATGCATACCCGCACGTGCACACACCCGCCCACTGAGCACGCACACGCCTACCCCCCCCAACCCTTGATCTTCTGTAGTGTGTAACGTCCGTGTGCTGTGCATGCGCGCTGGCAAAAAAGCATGGACACAGGGACAGGGGACGCAGGGACACGGGTAGGATGGCTTCAACAAGAGCAGTTGCTGATGGTCCATGGACTCTTTCCACTGACACAAACATTTCACCATGGATCATGAAGTGAAAAAGCCTCTTCAATGAAGTAGTATGTGGCCCTACTACCAATATGATCCTCTACAGCCTAGGCTCTCAACACCTGGTAAACATAGCCTAGAGGGTAATTAGACTGGATCTGGGTGGATGTACATGGAAAATGGGCACCAGAGAAGTTTGGGCACCAGAAATAACCGCTAGTAGAATATTGGTAATTATTATTATTTATTAGATTTATATAGCGCCATATTACGCAGCGCTGTACAATAAATAAGGTTACAGACAATGATAACAGGGGTGACAGAACAATACAGGTAATAGACAATAGATACAACAATACAGGTAATAGCAAAAAGATACACAACACAATGCAGACAGTAGTACAATGCCAGATCATAAACTGGAGTGGTAAGAAGTTCCAAATTCTGGGTAAAGTGCACACAGTCAAGTATGATACACAAAGGGAGAGGGCCCCCTCTCCCCTTGGTAATATTACCGATATTCGGCTATTGTGCAGTGCTAACTCCGATAGTAAAATATCACAAAATTTTACTGATATATATATATATATCGCTAAACCTAACGCTCTTCTCACATGAGCCCTACCTCTACCAAGGCCTAACCCTAACCAATCCCCTACCGATGCCTAACCTTAACCAACCTCCTACCGATGCCTAACCCTGACCAACCACCCCAGTGATGCCTAACCCTTAAAAAAATGCCACACATCAGGCAAAATAGCACTGCTTAAGACCTACGTAATTCCTAAAATAACGTATATATTCAGAACAATTCAAGTTACAGTACCTTTATCCTTTTTTAAAGAGGTACGGAAGATCTTCACTTCCTATTTATGGAAGGGTAAACAGCACAGAATTTCCCATGGAACATTGATTATACCCCGTTCTAGGGGTGGCCTAGGCCTCCCCTGTATCCACTCACTATATTTGGCCTGTCTTTTAGATATCTCTAAGCATTGGTGGGCTACACTAGATAGGAAACCTTGGGTCCAAATTGAAGAAAGTATGACAGGCGCTCCATTAATTCAGCTAATTTCTCTCCCTTAATAAAGTTGCCTTTTCCTAATCAAAAAAATCCTATGATCCAAGCCACACTAGAAGCTTGGAATAATTATATCAAACGGAATCACTCTACTATGGATAATTTACCTCTAAAAATACCGCTACAAGTTTTACAGTTATCTATAACATACATCAATCTAGGACCCTGGCTGTCTTCAGGTATTATACATCTCAATGACTTATTTACACAAGGACGCCTTAAGACCTTTATGCAAATTGTTGAACAATTCTCCCTCCCAAAAACAGAAAGCTTTACATATCTTCAGATAAGTTCCTTTATACGGGCCAAAAGAATAAACATACCAACACTGCCTAGATATTTAGCTGCTTTCCTTAAAGAACCCTCTCTTCTTCCTAAAGGAATATCCTCTTGGTCTTCAGAATTAGTCGCTCAATCTGCCAATTCATTAGATAGATATGTTAACGCTTGGAATAAAATACTACAATCAAATATCACTGTTAATGATATCATAACAGCTAATAGACACATCTCCAGACTTTCTCACTGTTCAGTCCATCTGGAAACATTTTTTTAAATATTGCTAAACTGGTATCTAACACCAAGAAAATTAGCAACTTTTAATCCACACCAATCTCCACAATGTTGGAGATGCGGGAAAGACATTGGTACAATTCATCATATATTATGGGATTGTCCACCTATAAGAAAATTATGGATTGCTATATTTAGCTCTATATCTTTATACTCTACCATTCGTCTTGTTCCTAACCCAGAATTAGCACTACTACACGTGGGTATAGAGAATTTCCCGGCCACAAATAGACTATTAGTATCGCATGTCCTTTTTGCTACTAGACAACAGATCCTTGCAAATTGGAGGACCAGCGAAATTCCACGACTAACGCAGATTAAAGCTATGGCAAACTCAAATTTAGCAATGGAACGATTACTTTCTGCTCGACTAAGGAGCATTGCCTTACCAATGTTACAGATATCTTAATTTTTTTTTTTTTTTTTTATCCCTATTGGTACACATTCTGTTCAATACACAACTTGCCTGGTACATAGGGCACACATGCCTGGGAGTCAGGCCATGGTTGCATTTATTACCTTCATTGATGTTTATGCTGAATTTGACTATCTCTTAGATATATCTAAGTAGGTTATGCTTTATTCATACCTATATGGATTAGATATGTACAATCTCAAGATCTACGACTATACTTAAGTTAAGATGTATTGTAATGAAGATAAACATGGACCAAAGGTACATTCTTGTTTCTCTTCTTCCCCTCTCTTTTCCTACTCTCCATTCCTATCCTCTTTTTTCATACTTCTCAATACTCTACTATTTTGGTTATGAAATGTTAATAACTCTAAAATTAGGAGTGTTTTCATCCCTTTTCTTTAAGATTAAGATAGGTGTCATTTACTAAATTGTGTATTCAGTTATGTATAATGTGATATTAAGACTCATTGATGTAAATGTTAAATAAGTTGCTGTTAAACTAAACAAAATCCTTCAATAAAAATTATTGAAATAAAAAAAAAATGCCACACATCTAAGCTTTATCACTCTCCTCTGTAATCCCACTGATATATGTGCCACCTTCACTGCAAAAATCTAAATATATTGTACGCTGGAGAAATGTGTGCACCACCATAGGCGCCCATACAATTTTTTTGCTATAAGGGGAAATTAAGGCGCCCAATAAAATAGCGGGCGCTAGGGCCACCCTCTGTGCAAATGGCAACTAGGAATAGTGGGGTCAAACACCAACTATTTGTAGCCACAGTTTGTATGGTAGGTGGCCCCGGCACCCACTATTTTATCTGGCTCCTATGGCGGCACTTGAATTTGTCATAGTCAATTCATAACAGTAAGTTTTGAAATAAAAAAAATATAATTATTATATAAACAACCCAGCATAAGATTTTATAGTTAAAGCATAAAGGAAAACTTGAAACCTTTTTATATGCAAATATTGGGTCCTCCCATCACATCTGTGTCAAGTGATACTTGAGATGATGTTATCCGCGGTAGGGGAGTACTTAGTCAACAACGTCTCTCTAAAAGGGGTGCATGCTGTAATAATGTTAAACACGACTCTCCTAGATCACATTAATTATGTGATATTTATCATATATTGTATAAGAGGATGCAACTAAGCCTCAGGTATCATTAAACCATTTCCAGTGAAGGGCTTCCAGAGGTTAGTGTATCCCATTACCATGGCTTTCCCATTACAACAGCTCATATTTCAATGCCAATTTTTCTTGTTTCTATGTAAAATCAATTAACACATTCTCCATCTCTCTCTCTCTCTGCCATAGTGATGTACAGTATACATCACCACAACTTCAAGAAATCAGTGCTGGACTTTAACGCTATAAAAAAATACTGTAAGGGTAGGAACACACTAGGCAGAATCGCATATGCGTTTTCCATAGCACATAGTGGAAAATGCATATGCGATTCTGCCTAGTGTGTTCCTACCCTAAATAAACTTGTAATGTCTTATGTCAAACCTTTTGCTTCTCCTTTCCATGTATGTTCAGGCACAGAAACATTTTGCTTTACGTTTGTATCCTCCTGTATTTCTATACTCATAGATTATTATACCTGACTCGTAATCTTCACGCTGCTTGAATGTATTTGGGAGCGACAAAAGGAAAAGACTTAAAGATAAAATGATAGGGAGTTTCTTACACGGACAGTCTCATTCATTATAGCAGGAAAGCGGGATCCTGTGCTGTCCATGCCTTCCTGTAAAATACTCCTTTCTAACCTACCAAAGCTCAGTAAAAAGGAGGTTCTAGGAACTCTGCCTGCCAATATTGTAATATTGATGTTACACCTAATGGCTACGTGTCATCATGAAGACTTGATAGAATGCATGATGAATCTGCAGATGGTGTCTATGTTATCACTGAAAAGATTTCACTCACATACTGTATATGTGTATGATACATACAGTTTGAGGCACCAAGCTAATGAGCACAGGTGTACCATAAATTCTACACTAAAGGCCCATACATCAGATGATGTATGAGCAGATCGACCCAGAGACAGATCTCTCTCTGATCGGAGATATTTGTTGCCTGTCCATACAACAGCAGAAATGAAACATGTAGCGCATGTGTAATGTCACACACGCGCCGCACACTTTACAGAATCCCAGCCGCAATACAGACAATGCATGGAGACCACCGTGCGAGACAGCAGACAGCTAAACTATTAAATGCACAGGTGGAGAGTGCATTCACATTAGGGGAAAGCGTGCCAGCTCGACATCTTGCAGCATGTCCAATCGATACATTTGACCAATTTCAGGCTGTTCGAATCATTGATCGAGCATGCTTGTGGCGGCACTGATTTGCATGCTATAGTGTTGCTTTATACTGTAAACTATTGCACTTTGACAGTCAAAGGTAAGTCAATAGGGGTGGTGACAGCCAGGGGGTTGATGACTCTGAAGCCTGGGAGTCTCTAGGGAGTGATACGAGTTTCATGTATTTATAGATGTCCAGCATGAAGTCCAGTAATTAAATATTTCAGATGTGGCACATAAAGTTTATTCCTATTGCGTTTAATAGTCAAATAGCATATTCAGTTGAACCACATCTGTATATAAAATCGTAAGGGGACAATTAAGGAGGAAACAGGAGGGAGAGGGGGATAGTTCCGACCCCCCCCCCCCCCCCCCCCCCCAAAGAGACAGGTGGGAGCTATGGAATGGGTCCTAATCCTCAAACAGAGGCTCTTGCTAGCACTAGGAGACTCCATAGCCACACTTGCTGCAGCAATTGTCCTACAAGAATCCATTGATCTAGTCAGGGAGCCAGCAAAGCTGTGTGCCCCAAGGTCCATGCTGGTCATCAGCACTTCTGCATTGCATAAAGAGGAAAGATAGTGCCCTGAACCTCAAATCTATCAAGCTTACTAAATGTACCATAATACTGCAAACAAAAAAGCTGCAAGTGCAGAAACCCATAACCAACAATAAAAATTCAGTGCACTGAATATGAACTTTGATTGCATGAAATGGCTTTCTGCACTGCGGCTTTACTGAAAAAGCCAGCAAGTCTTACTAAATGTTTAATCTTCTTTAAAGTGTAACTGTCGGGCATGAAATCAAAAATCAATTCTTTAGTTTTATCTGGTAAACAAGTAATAAGGATGCTAACCCGGCAATCCAAAAGTTAAAATCTCTATTACTTTTCTTGTTTATAAAATTATCATTCCCCAGTTGACCCGCCTCTTATTTGGTATGTTGCCGCACAAAGGAAGTTGCAGGGCATGCTGGGTTGTCTTTTTTTGCTTCTTTATTTCCCCTCAGCCTTAATGTACAGAAGCAAAAAAGGACAACCCAGCATGCCCTGCAACTTCCTTTTTGCGTACCAAATTTTGTGTGTACCAAATAAGAGTCAGGTAAACTGGGGAATGATCATTTAGGCTCGTTACACACTGAAAGCGTGCAGGAGAACGACTCCTGCACGCGTTGCGGCGTGTCGTCGGGAAACTCCGGTGCGACGCTGAGTAACGGCGGTGGTAGTTAATTACCCCGAAGGGGAAGCGCCGATTCCCGACGATAAAATGCGCCGGGACGCGTCGTACCGCAACCTATTGAAACGCAGCGTCGGGTGTGAAAAGGTAAAAGTCTATGGACTTTCCTTTTACCTTGGTTAACGCAAAGTATAGACTTTGCGTTAAAACGCCAGAAGTGGGCTCTGGTGTGAAAGAGCCCTTATCAACAAGAAAAGTAATAGAGATTTTAACTTTTGAATTGCCTGGTTAGCATCCTCATTACGTGTTTACCAGATAAAAATAAAGAATTGATTTTTTATTTTATGCCCAACAGTTACACTTTAAAGGGACTCCGAGCTCAGAAAAAAAAGGAAAGTTGTACTCACCAGGGGCTTTTTCCAGCCCAGTGCTGGTCGGGAGGTCCCACGCCGGCGTCCTGGCTCCTCTCCTTCTCCCCGCTCCGGAATGGCTGGCAGGCCGCAGCCCGGGCGACACTCTCCCGAGTGTCGGGCTGCTTCTTCCGCATATGACGCGGATTACGTCACACGCCGGCCGCCTCGCGTCATCACGGCGGCCAGCGTGAAAGTACTGCGCATGTGCGAACAAAGCGCGCATGCGCAGTACTTTCACGCCGGCCGCCGTGATGACGCGAGGCGGCCGGCGTGTGACGTAATCCGCGTCATATGCGGAAGGAGCAGCCCGACACTCGGGAGAGTGTCGCCCGGGCTGCGGCCTGTCAGCCATTCCGGAGCGGGGTGAAGGAGAGGAGCCAGGACGCCGGCGTGGGACCTCCCGACCAGCACTGGGCTGGAAAAAGCCCCTGGTGAGTACAACTTTCCTTTTTTTTCTGAGCTCGGAGTCCCTTTAAAGTAGAACTAAACTTTTAAAATTGAATTATGTCCTGAACAGCCTATCCTCTATTGCAGCACACTGTAAAAAAAAAAAATGTCAGTTTTGAGGCCGAAAACATACCTCCATAACATGGATGGGAACAGGTTTTCATGCACTAATTTTTCTACACGCATCATGTGGCATAACAAGTACGTCGGCAGCCAAAATGCAATACAATTCAACAATACAATATAACTCTCACAGCTGCACCTTCTACCTCTGACAAATATATCTGTGGTCCATACACAGGTATGTGACTGAGAGTTGAGGCCACAATTTGGATGCTGCAAGTCTAACTCCCCTCAACACTGTTGCACCCTAACAGCAGGATACAGGTGCACTATGGTTACCACACTGGACATTTAATAGAGTGGTATGAGGCCACAGTATACCATCCTGGAAAGCAACAATGTGAACATACAATACACACCTGCAATAGGAATGTAGCCAGTGGAGTCAGAACACCTGGTCTGCATATTCCAATACTGGTGCCCATCTTGGTTTCTTGGATTAGAACATGGCAGTTTTGCTGCAAGCTCACTGCAATTACTGAGGCAGGGAACACACTTGTCTTTCAGTTATCTGTGCGCGTTTTTTCTGCACACCAAGTGTGTTTCTATGCAGGAAAATGCATGTGTTTTTTTCACAGCAGCTGATGTACTGTAATTGATTCAGAAAACAAAATGACAAAATGATGCAGAATGTCAGTGTGAACTAGCCCATTGATTAACATTTCTCATTAACAGTTCCCAGTTTTTCTGTGCAGAAAGCGAGCACGAATACTGTCAAGTGTGTTCCCTGCCTGAAGGTTCACAAAACTTTTATTTAGATCTGAAACTGTACAGATTTCTCTTGTGTGGCACAATGCCCAACACTGTACCACACAAGAGAATCCAAGATGGGCATCAACCAATGTTTGATGTGATAATTACTGTATGTGTAAATATGTGGCCTTATGTTAGCTTTATAGGTCACATAAATACCCCAACATCAATGCCCCACCCGCATGTCTGTTGTTCAACAAACACTCTCCTTGTGATCCAGTGAGAGAGGCATGATCTGACAGATGCAAGGAATAACCAAACAGGATAACATAATGGCCCGAATAATTCCGGTTTTCTCCTGAGTTGTCTCCTTCGAGATCAATGTTCATCTTCTGTTTAAGGTAACTTTTCAGCACTGTGCAATTGAAGAGGACTAGAAAGTAAGTGAAAAATTACTGTCAAAATTATTCTGATTATTTTCTTGCTTGCTGGTGGCTTAAAAGGAATTTTATTAAAATAATAATAAAAAAGTGCAAATAACTTCATCCCAATCAGTAGCCGATACCCCCTTTCCCATGAGAAAGCTTTACCTTTTCTTTAATAGATCACCAGGGAGGTCTGTATGGCTGATATTGTGGTGAAACCCCTCCCACAGGGTGATGTCATGAAATGGTTTTGACAGTTTGCTGTCTGTGAACCTCATTGCATTGTGGGAAATAACTGCCTTTTCCAACTGCCAAGCAAAATCAGTGCTGTGTAATATGTTGACGCGTTATAAATACAATAAATAAATCTCACTCTGTGCATAGAACTCTGGCCACATGCCAAACAATTAAAAGATCCAATTTTTCACCAATTCGATAATTTCGATCGGTTGTCCCAAAAAAATCGAGAGCTTTTCCTTGTTTTCGATCCATAAATCTTACTGAATTTCCCAGATTTTTTTTAGGTTTTTGGAGATTGGACATGATGGAAATTGCAGACCAACTTTATCAAGAATTGAGTGGTGTGTTATGAATTGTTAATTACTTGATGTAAAGATCCAATCAATTTTTTCTTAACTTTCAATTATTTTATTCATGATTGGGGAAAAATTAAACATCGGTGTGTGATACATTGGTCACATTTTTAAATTGTTACAATCATTCAGAAAAATTGGTTGCTATTCTTGAATTGAACAGATATTTAAAAAAAAAATGTATGGTGTGTGGCTAAGGTGGCCACTAACAATCCAATCTTTTTCATCCAATCTTACCATTTCTATGTAATATAAGGGAATTGCTTAATTTATCCATTCAATATACTGACTCAATTTCCCCTTCTACTACATAGATTTGGTAAAAGTGATGAAAGATTGGATGATTATAAGTGGCTACCTTTAGTAACGAGCATTCTGTACAGATCACCTGGCAGAACTAAGACTGTTGCCACCTGTGATAGATCTCAGGATGTAAATTAGGGAGAAGAAAGATTTTACAAGGGGCAAACACTGACTAAATCTATAAATTAATATTGTAGAAAATAAGCAATTTAATTTAATTATGTTATTTTCACTACAGAGCTGAAATAAATAAAAAGTTTTATACATATCTGGGGGCTTCCTCCAGCCCCATCCGCTCGGATCGCGCCCATGCCGCTGTCCTCCGCAGCTTTGGGAACTGGGTCCCGTCACTTCCGTCAGTCGGAGCCAGTCTAACGTAAGAGAAAAGTGTGCTGTTTGCGTATCTCTCCAGCAGCTGCTAAAGAGATACATAGATGGCGCACTTCTCCTGCGTAGACTGGCTCTGACTGATGTAAGTGACGGGACTCGGTTCCTGAAGCTGCGGGCAGCGGAGGATGGCGTTGTGGGAACGATCCGAGCAGATGGGGCTGAGGAAGCCCCAGGTATGTATAAAAAAATTTATTTCAGCTCAGGTACACTTTAAGCTTCAGGGCCTATTTTCACTAGAAGCAAAAAAATGTGCATAAAAATGCAAATTTGCATACGTATACAGCCGTTTTTAACATGTGAATTTGCATACGTAATTGCCACTTTCGGGGGGGGTTGTTTTCGTTTCTATTGCCATTAACCATAAAGCGTGCAAAAACACACAAATGTAAAAATGTCACACAGAAACTTGACAACTCTGCTGTGCAGATTTTTTCTGAACAGATCTGCATACAGATTCTGCACACAATGGAGACAGGCCCATTGAAATACATTGCTATGCAAATTTGTGTGCAACAAATGCACATGAATTTGCATGTAGTGTAAACGGGCCATCAGTCTTTTCCTGTACAGGCAGAGCCGTGACGCTCTCATTTATACTGATAAAGCTAATAACATTCTGATGTAGCTAAACACACACAGCTCAGAGCAGTGGATTTCTACAGCATTTATATAAATATGAATAAAACCTTTTCATTGGGTGCTGTGCAGGGGCACAACAATAGACCCTGCAAGGGATGCAGCCGCAGGGGGGCCCATAGGGGGATACGTTTCTTTTCCCTGTCCTGAGAGACTGACAACTAAGGGCACGGAAAGAAAAAAAACTTTCTGCTCTCTGCACATTTGTTCTAATGACTGCATCTGCTCAGCCACTGATGACAAATCATATAAAGTTTTATAGACAAAGATTTGTAGACAGTCCCTATTCAGTGTGCAGCAGGCTCTTGTGTACAGCGCTGTTCTGCCCCCACCCTCTCAAACCCTTCCCCAAGTGCTGTGTACTGTAGTGATCCTTGAGGAGTCTGCTGAGCCAGTTCTGCTCCATCAGAGATGGACAGAGTGAGTGTAATAAGCTGAGGCTGGGAGCACACTCATCTGCCGGTTTTCTGTACACCATGGGCTTGATTCACTAAACCGTGATAACTCAAATATCACACCTTATCAAAGATCACATCTTATGAAAAGATATCACACCTTATCAAAGTCAACACGATTTATTAGAGTAGCATAGCAAGCACTACGAACTTATGCCTGCTAATTGGCAGTGGCACTAGTCCTGCTCTGAGCCGCTGCGGGTTCGTAGCACTCACTATGCTACTCTGATAAGGTGTGTTAACTTTGATAAGGTGTGATAAGTTATCACGGTTTACTGAATCAAGCCCCATGTGTGTCTGTATGAGTGAAAACATGCACATTTTATCACAGAAGCTAATGTAATTGATAGAGAAAATGCTCCCAGTGCTTTACTGCTGTTTGTTTTTATCTGCATGGGAAAAACATATTCAAGTGTGCACTAGCCAATTGAATAACATGCTCAGCTTACCTGTATAGAAAGCAGGGGGGAGGGGGGCCCCACCCAAAGTTTTGCAGGGGGGCAAATGATTTCTAGTTATGCCCCTGGTGCTGTGCAAGAGTTTGGGTCTGCTTTAAATATCCGTCCCCTCCTGGTGGCTGGATATTTACTCTCTTCAGATATAAACTCACATTATTGTTTCCCCTTCACCCTTCAGCAGATCCAAGTGACTGGAAGATGTAAGTGCAGAAGGTGCCGCTTCCATAACACGAGATAGGGCAGAGCAGTGGCAGAGATCCACCATTCTAGGCTTACAGAGGAACTCAATCACTGTTGCCCAGTGCAAACAAGCAGAGCCGGGACAAGGTCCTCCAGCACCCAAGGCTGAGACACCAAAGTGCGCCCCTCCATCCCTGCCTCCCGAGCCATCAAACACTGATTGCTATTAGACTAAGAGTGCCACAGGGCCCACAACTTTCCCAACACCTTAATATCTAGTTATCTGGCTTGCAGTCACTGCTATGTATCCCCTTTTCTTATTTCTTTCTGCTTCAAACACAATTAGGAATGACAGCTGAATGAATTGTGCGCCCCCTCCTACACTGCGCCCTGAGGCTGGAGCCTCTTCAGCCTATGCCTCGGCCCGGCCCTGCAAACAAGTAGGGCCTGTTCAGACTATATGCGTTCCTAGCCGTTTTCAGGGAACGCGTACTGGTACCAAAAACGCATAGAAACGGCTCGTAATGCTTTTTAATGGGGTAGTTCACATGTATGCGTATGAGACGCATACGTTTCTCATCCGCATTGCTGCACGCAGTTCTGTGCGATACGCATAGAAACGGACGCAATAAAAGTCTATGGACGCGTATCAAAAACGCGTACTATTGCGTTTTTAGCGTCCGTTTTCCTCTGCGGTTCCCATAATTCTTTTTTTTCCCCTGGGTCACGTGTTTGTGCAAAACGCAATAGAAAACGCATTCAAACGCAAGAAAAACGCATGCGTTTTTTCAACTTGCGTTTCTTTGAATTTATACGCGTTCTACAAACGCAGCAAGTCTGAACAGGTCCGTAGAGTGTGTCCTAGTGCAGCTTCAGGAACTCAGCATGGAGCAATCATTGCTATCATTTCAACTGATAGTTTCAGGACGAGTGGCAGGAGCCTAACCATAACGGTAATCCTAGTCATTGGTTTAGTGATCCAGCACAGTGGACACATATACAGACACTAGATTGTAGGTAGATACACAATTATATTACAGGCGGTTTTTTTTTTTACACTGCAAAAAAATAAACATTTCCTATTATCCCTGAATAAAGTTCTAAATAAAGTACTGATGTACAAAAAACAAAAGAAATGAAACATACCATTATATGGGCTTAAAAATATTTAGACAGGATTACTAAAATGATTAGATAGAATAGTGATGTATAAAGGATGAAAAATGCATAGTCTGAGCTCAGCATGTCCTACTGTCTGGTGATGATTTCACTAACTGCCTGGATCATATCACATCCGTGACCATAGCAACAGCCATGAATTTGTGACATGCGGTGTTAGGGCTCGTTTCCACTATCGCGAATCTGCATGCGTCCAACGCATGCAGATCCGCACATGTAATACAAGTGGATGGGCCTGTTTCCACTGTAGCGTTGTTGAGGTGCGTTTTTTTCAGCGTGAAAAAAACGCACAAAAGAGCCAACGATTTCGCCTGCGTCGGGAATCCGTGCGAATCGCCGCTAATGTATTTAATAGTAAAAACGCATGCGTTTGTTACATGCGTTTTTACCCGCGATTTCGCGTGCGATTTCGCACCTTTTTCAATTTTATTTAGCCCTGGCAGTGTCATGGTTAATTTCGCATGGCACCCTGCCATGCGAAATCGCAGGCGAAATCGCGGGTAAAAACGCATGTGGAAACGCATCCGCATGCGTTTTTACAAGCGTCGGAATGCGGCCAAAATCGCGTCGCAACAGTGGGAACGAGCCCTATCAGTCACACCCCAGACACATGCACAGAAACTTTAGCTATACAAGCAGGCGGTTGCTGGTTTACTTGGATCGCTGCTCACTGCCAAGAATTGCTGTTTTAGTAAATCAAACCCAAACTGTCCACCGATATCAAATAATCATCCAACTCTGCAGACAACATTCACAATGCAACTCTCTATGAAGCACTGCGGAATTATCTCGTGAAGTGTTGAATTCTGCTTTAAGAGATTGTAATTATGATTCGCTTAGCATTTTAGAACAAAATGTATCAAGCAATGTATCAAATCCTTATGCACTGCCACAATGCGGATATTATGAGATTCTGCTTGTACTTTAATTAAAAAGTGCATGGAAGTGTGTCTCCGTTGGCCTAACTTTGTGATATAAGCGCTGCCTTCCAAGAAACCTTTTTTGATACTGTTTTCAGCTTTAATTAGAACCTGCCGGTGCATGACTATCTTATTCCAAAGATGCCCCTGGCAGCTATTGAAAAGTAAAGGTAGCTTTAATGACAGTTCTGCGTACTGTACTGCATGTCAATAAAATATTAGCCTCCTTGGTATTACAATGGAAATTATCGAGTATATTAAATGTACACTACATGGATAAAAGTATAAGCACTCCCCTTCTGATGAATGCATTCAGCTATTTCAACCTCATTCATTAAAGTGGACCTGAACTCTTGCACAGCACAAAATGAAAACAGAGAGAAATGCACTCTGCATGTATTTAGAGAGCTTTGCCTGTCTAATTCCCCCTCATCTGTGTCTAATCACAAGTCGTAATTTGATCTATCCACTGCCAGCTGACTGCCGCAGCAGATAAGCGAATTTGGAAGCACAGGATGTTAACAATATGCCTGCTTCCATGAAAGCAGGAGGAACACTGCAGATTGATTGTAGGATTTGTATCCGCTGTAACAAAGACATTTCTTTCTTTAAAAGGTTATTATTCTGTTGTGTATCTTTTGGAGCAGAGAGGAAGTTCTGAGTTCAGGTCCACTTTAAATACCATCAAGGGCATAGAACCAACCAATAAAGCCAATCAGGTTTCATCGGTTTCTGATTAGATATTCTCTAAATGATGCTTTAAATTGGCTCCACTTACCCTGCAGCAGAAGTGGTGAGTGCAGGGCTGTAGAGTCAGAGTCAGAGCAATTTGTGGGTACCTAGAGTCGGTGATTTCATAAGCTAAGGAGTCAGAGTCGGATGTTTTTGTACCCTCTCCCTAGCCCTAAGGGCTCGTTCCCACTATCGCGAATCCGCATGCGTCCAACGCATGCGGATTCGCACATGTAATGTGAGTGGATGGGGCTGTTTCCACTCCTGCGGCGGCGTTGTGCGTTTTTTGTTGCGGAGAAAAAACGCACAAAAGAGGCAACGATTTCGCCTGCGTCGGGAATCCGTGCGAATCGCCACTAATGTATTTAATAGTAAAAACGCATGCGTTTGTTACATGCGTTTTTACCCGCGATTTCGCCTGCGATTTCGCACCTTTTTCAATTTTTATTTTGCCCTGGCAGTGTCATGGTTAATTTCGCATGGCACCCTGCCATGCGAAATCGCACGCGAAATCGCGGGTAAAAACGCATGCAGAAACGCATCCGCATGCGTTTTTACAAGCGTCGGAATGCCGGCGAATCGCGTCGCAACAGTGGAAACAAGACCTAAAAGGGAGTCGGAGTCAGATGATTTCTCTACAGATTCCACAGCCCTGAGTGAGTGGGGTCTTTAGAAACAAGCACCACTTTGCCTATGGCAGTCGCTATGAGTTTTTAGCATGGTGATAAATATGATTAGAGCCTATAACCATACTAGTAAAGGAGAAAAGTGCTGCTATCTAAAAGAAAAGCTGCAATTGTGCAGAGGTCACCATCCCTGGAAGTGGCAAACTTTTCAGTTGATCGCCGCTTTATAAGTGTGGAGAACAAGACCAGGATTTCCATCACAGGAGCCTACAGGCACAGATGCCCTGGAACCCTAGTCTTCTCCCTCCATGAACCTATAAATCCCTGCTGAACCACACCGCAAGTGTGCTGGCTAGCCCAACTTTCTCCTCCCCCTACTTCCCTTGCCTGTCATAGGTAGCTACAGGTGTCCCTTAGCATTAGGTAGCCAGAAGTACCCTCAGTATTAAGTAGCTAGAGGTGCCCCTGACTGAAGGGAGATCTTGTCAGTGGAATGCCGAGAGCTGACTGAGTAACCTCTCATTTATGCTCTGTTTAGGACTCTGCATAGGGAAGGAGGCATTCATAGAGGGGAGTGTGCCGCCTTTCCATCATCAGGCGCCTGTAGGCATGTGCCTACAGTGCCTTATGGTAAATCCAGCCCTGACAGAGACATTAGGCTTGATTCACTAAGACAAATAGCACACCTTATCAGAGTAGCATAGCAAACTTATGCCTGCTAATTGGCAATGAGCATCACTCGTCCTGCCCTGAGCCCCTGTGGGTCCATAGCACTCGCTATGCTACTCTGATAAGGCG
Source organism: Hyperolius riggenbachi (assembly GCF_040937935.1). Lineage (NCBI taxonomy): Eukaryota > Metazoa > Chordata > Amphibia > Anura > Hyperoliidae > Hyperolius > Hyperolius riggenbachi. The sequence continues at coordinate 312,216,627 of NC_090648.1, forward strand.
TGTTAACTTTGATAAGGCGTGCTAACTTTGATAAGGCATGCTATTTGTCTTAGTGAATCAAACCCATTGTATCACTTTAGGGGAACAAATACTATTTTTACAATGAACACGCTGCTTGCACTTCTCTAAATAGCCACGCCAGAGAAATGTATGCTTCCAACTTTGTGGCATCATTTCTGGGAAGACCTGAGTCTATTTCATCATCATGACAATGGCTCTGAACATAAAGCTAGGCATCCATATAAATCCTCCCTTCAAATCTAATGTTACTTCCTTGGAGCATATCATAAGCATAGCATATTCTTAACTACCAATAAGCCTCATGAAAATACTCAAGTCTAGAAGCACATCAATGAAGCTCAAATTAAGAGCTGTGCAGAAACAATCCTTCACCAAGAAGTCCAAAGTGTGACCTCAGTGCAAGCCTTTGGGCAGCATGGTGTCCTGCTCTGAGCTACTTGGTGCAAGTGTCCTTTTGGCGCAGATCTAGGTGCTATATTTATTTAAAAGGAGTGATTCCAGCAATAAAAAGTCCAGGAAGCAGGACGATAAAATGGAGCATAGCGGTTTCATCTAAACTGAAAGTTTGCAGAGTTTGAGCTAGAAGAACAATGCTGGCCTGCACACATTACAGACCTGAATCCCAATAAAAATCTTGGCAATAAGTTGAAATGCTGATAGGAAACTTACCCGCATTTCTATCATCCATGCCTGAATTATGTTCTTGTGTCTGAATCGTAACAACTAAGCAAATCCCTACAACTTTATTCCATCAACTGGCAGAAAGTATTCCCATAAGAGAGGAGCAAAAAGGGGTCAAACAAGCATGTCCTTTTGAAAGTTTCCAATAAAAAAAAAAACACATACAGTAGTGTTTCAGCTTTCAGGGTCAACAAAAGGAACAATTTGCATATTCAGCAGTGATGCATTGTGGGAGACTCATATGCTCACTCCAACCTGAATAAATCACAAATTTTTTTTGTTTTATGAAGGCAAATTTCTGTTTTGCATAGCATTTTAGTAAGAGCGATTTTTGGCCCTTTTTAGCTCCTTAAAGGGAATGTCCAAGCAAAATAAAAAAATGAGTTTCACTTACCTGGGGCTTCTACCAGCCCCATGCAGCCATCCTGTGTCCTCGTAGTCACTCACTGCTGCTCCAATCCCCTGCTGGCAGCTTGCCGACCTCGGAGGTCGATGGGATGCATTGCGTACATTTTTACGCATTCCCGCTAGTGCAGGAACATTAGCATATACATTTTTATGCGTTACTGGTTCAATGCATAAAAATGTACGCATTGAACCAGTAACGCGTAAAAATGTATGTGTTAATGTTCCTGCACTAGCAGGAATGCGTAAAAATGTACGCAATGCGTCCCACCGACCTCCGAGGTCGGCAAGCTGCCAGCAGGGGACTGGAGCAGCAGTGAGTGACTACGAGGGCACAGGATGGCTGCATGGGGCTGGTAGGAGCCCCAGGTAAGTGAAACTCATTTTTTTATTTTGCTTGAACCTTCCCTTTAAACACTTACACAGACTTGAGTCAGAACAACTGAGCACCCTACTCATGCTATGTCCAATTCACAAGGACACTGCATGCATTGGATTGGGAAATCAGCGGAAATGTGTATAGCAGACACGGGAAAACTGCTGTCCATACACAGGGCTCTATTCATAAAACCTTACCGCAAGTTTTCCGCTCAAAACAGCGGATTTTCCCGTCCATTTAGCAAAGTGGGCATTCATAAAAGCTGTTCCTGCATGAAAATCTACAATCCCCCAGCAGAGCGAGAAATTTCCGCCTTCTCCAGTGTTTTTCTAGATTTATCTAGAAAAAAGTAACAAAATGGCCATTCATAAAGATTAGAGGAAGCGGTATGTGGACGGGAAATACCGCTTCCTCTGATTTTGCGGATTACATACAAGTGAATGGGACAGACCTCCCAGAGAGAGCAGTGCACGGAGGGACTCTGCCGGTGTAAGTGTTTCCGCATGCCTTCCGACAGCTTACCGCCAGCTTTCAGCGGGAGATCTCCGCTCTTGCATCGCAGCTTTCAAGATTTTTTTGAATGACCACCCAGAAGTGTAAAATACCGCTGCGGTATTTTCCCTCCACGAGTATTTACGCCACAAGTTTTTTATGAATAGAGCCCACAGTGTTCTCCCCAGGATCAAACAGGTGGGCGCGCCGCCCGGGTAAAATCAATTACCGCCCGGCTGGCTGCGTTCCAGCCGTCATCGCCGCGTGCCCGTGGATCGCGCTCTCGGATACGGGCTCTCTCACAAAAAACAATCAGCGCTGTTCCTGAATCTACAGTTCCTCGCACGAGATCTTGCGCTTCCCGGCGAGCTCGTGCGTTAATTGGCTGATCGGTAGTAGGAGGCGGGACCAGCGCGGGAGGCTACACTAACAGTCTTCAGAGATGCACAATTGCACATCAAAGCTGTCTGCGTGCAGAGCGTAGTAGGAGGCGGGAGCAGCGCGTGCGAGGCTCAGCCGGTGTCATGTCAGCTATTGCAGCCTCTCAGATTTTGCAGCCCCGCATGCGCAGTAGAAGCCTGCGCCCCATTACATTGTGCAGCCACGTGTGAAACGTCCTAAATATCTCCGCTTCCGCACCACGTACACCCCCGAAATGTTCAGGGGAGGGAGGGGACCCCCACATCTAGCTCTGTGCCGAATTGCAGCCCCCGAGCCCCGCTGGTTCCCGAGACTGATTGCAGCAAACCTATCTCGGGAACTAGCGGGGCTCGGGGGCTGCAATTCGACACAGAGCTGGATCTGGGGGTCCCCTCCCTCCCCTGAAAATTTCGGGAGTGTACGTGGTGCGGAAGCGGAGATATTTCAGCTAAATAATGTCTAACTTCCCACTGAGCATGCGCGATACTCAGTGAGGAAGGCTGCTTCCGGGCTGCAATATCTGACATTACACCGGCCCAACAGTCTTTCACAGACGACTCTCTGCGTGCACGAACACTGTCAAGCCTGTAAGTAAGCACATAACAGGCTGACAGGGCGGCTGATGTAAAGCCATATGAATGATGTTGCCGACGGGCGGGTCGTCGAGAGCTAGTTGGGAGCCCACCAGCCTGACCACCTCCCCACTAGGCTAGTCCACCAGCCCGACCACTAGCCATCAGCCTGACCACTTCCCCTCTAGTCCACCAGCCCGACCACTAGCCCACCCCACTAGCCATCAGCCTGACAACCTCCCCACTAGCCCACCAGCCTGACCACTTCCCCTCTAGTCCACCAGCCCGACCACTAGCCCACCCCACTAGCCATCAGCCTGACAACCTCCCCACTAGCCCACCAGCCTGACCACTAGCTTACCCCACTAGCCACCAGCCTGACCACTAGCCCACCAGCCTGACCACTAGCCCACCAGCCTGACCACCTCCCCACTAGCCCACCAGCCTGACCACTAGCCCACCAGCCTGACAACCTCCCCACTAGCCCACCAGCCTGACCACTTCCCCTCTAGTCCACCAGCCCGACCACTAGCCCACCCCACTAGCCATAAGCCTGACAACCTCCCCACTAGCCCACCAGCCTGGCCACTAGCTTACCCCACTAGCCACCAGCCTGACCACTAGCCCACCAGCCTGACCACCTCCCCACTAGCCCACCAGCCTGACCACTAGCCCACCAGCCTGACCACTAGCCCACCAGCCTGACCACCTCCCCACTAGCCCACCAGCCTGACCACTAGCCCACCAGCCTGACCACCACCCCACTAGCCCACCCCACTAGCCATCAGCCTGACAACCTCCCCACTAGCCCACCAGCCTGACCACTAGCCCATCAGCCTGACCACCTCCCCATTAGCCCACCAGCCTGACCACTAGCCCACCAGCCTGACCACTAGCCCAACAACCTCCCCACTAGCCACCAGCCTGACCAGCTCCCCACTACCCCACCAGCCTGACCACCTCCCCACTAGCCCACCAGCCTGACCACCTCCTCACTAGCCCACCAGCCTGACCACTAGCCCACCAGCATGACCAGCTACCCACCCACCCCACTAGCCACCAACCTGACCTACCTCACTAGACACCAGCCTGACCTACCTACCCACTTACCCAACCCACCAGCCTGACATACTTAACCACCCACCCCACTTCGGTGTAACCCTCCTTTTCCACCCAGCATGACCTTAGGGCCCTTTTCCACTAACTGCTTAAGAAAGCGGATCACAGCTGTTTTGATGAGCACCATGATTACATGTAAATCGCGGTGCTCATTTCCCACTAGCATGTGTCGTATTTTTCAATTGTCGGGCGATTGTGCTCCGTTCCCGGCAGCTATATTGAGCAATCACGTGTAGTGTAAATTGTAGGTTGCGTGATTGCAGCGCAATTGCGCTTCCTAGTGGAAAAAGGACCCTTACTTCCCCACCCGGCTAATTTTTCATGCCACCCGGCTGAAAAAAATTTCTGGGGAGAACCCTGCATACACAACTGTTTTGCCCCACAATCACCTGACACTTGTCACTCAGGGGGTAACAATAAATGTCCTTTGAAATTTTCACCATTACTTGCTCATAGGCTGACTGGGTATTTTATTTAACAACATATTTAGTAACCTGGAGTCTATAAATTAGCAGACTATCTTTCTTCTGCCTTGAAGTAAGGAAAATGAAATCTAATTCAAATAGGGGTTTGTTATACTGTTAACCATCCTAAATAACTAAAATGTAAGGATTTTATTTACAGCACAAGGGAGTCACTTAACAAGGGATACAAAGCACAGATCTTGAGCTCCTTGATCCAGAAGTAATGCACAGAACAGCACGCATTTTGTGAAGAGCACAGGTGACAGAATGAATAAAGTTTGATGCCGTGTGAATAATAAGCCTAGCGCTAGCCATCCCAGCATGCTGTGCTGAAGTTTGACATGGTATATCGGTGCACAGACTGCGCAGTACTCGCTGCCTCTTATCTCTACAATCATTTTCGACTTCCTTGTTCACAGAGCTTCAGATACTAGCAAATCCCATCCCCTAGGCAACAGAGCTTATCTCACAATGGTAACAATTGTATTAACTCGCTCATCAATGATGATTGGCACAATAAGCAGTAACAAGGTTATTCTGCACGTATGCCGCAGATTAACAGCAACTGGAAAAATAACCCTTCTCAGTGATCTGGTCCTTTCCCCATTAATAGTAATGATGATTATTTTCACACAGCGAAAAGGGCAAGACCTCCCTCACTCTCTCCTCTGAAACATGGTGCATAAAAAGCAAGCGATCGCTTTTATTCCACTGTCTGCAATATTCTCTTGTATTATTCGTATTGTGCAATGCATATGCAATGCAATTTAGCACTACAGAACTTCCTAATGTAAAGTAGCATGAGGTTTACAGCAGATAATCTGGACACAGTGGAAGAAACAAATGCATTATTCAAATGTTACTTAACCCCATCATGTAGGGTATCATCATCCCAGCCAGCAATGCAATGCTACCCAATCCATTCAGCACACTGCATTGCTACATTAACCCTTCTAGCTAAGTAACAGAAAAAAATAAAACAATATCATTCCAGAAAAAGAAATGGGTTTACTGCCGTAAACTTCATGTTACATAAAGCTGTCTCTTTGATTCAGAATTCAACTCATCAAAGAGAAACAAAATCATTTAGCAAGCTAATGACTAGAACTGCTTAACTTAAATAGGAGTATCAGATCAATACTGTTAGTTATTGGTAATATTGCCAAATATAATTGAGCATACAGTATACAAATCCATAAAGGTATTAAGTCTATGTGTGGTCTAGAATGTTGGAGCAGATTGTTACAATACAGAACAAGAAAACCCAACACACTTTAGTGCATAATGCTGCCCAAAAGATTTTGAAAGACTTGTGAAGAAAAAAGATTGTATATTTGTCATTAAAAAAAAATAAGTTCCTCTTTGTCGCTTTTAAGTGAAATATGGAATCAGGATGGCAGAACTTTGTCATGAGAGATAAAAACAGATGATGCCAGCAGGCAGCGAGGGGGTGCCAGAAGCCCCCCACAAGAACATGTGGTCAGGCAGTGAGGTGATGCCAGCAGCCCCCCATGAGAACATGTGGACACAGGCAGTGAGGGGATGCCAGCAGCCACCCATGAGAACATGTGGACAGGCAGTGAGGGGATGCCAGCAGCCCCCCATGAGAACAGGCAGTGATGTGATGCCAGCAGCCCCCCATGAGAACATGTGGACACAGGCAGTGAGGTGATGCCAGCAGCCCCCCATGAGAACATGCGGACAGGCAGTGAGGTGATGTCAGCAGCCCTCCATGAGGACACATGGACAGGCAGTGAGGTGATGCCAGCAGCCCCCCATGAGAACATGCGGACAGGCGGTGAGGTGATGCCAGCAGACCTCCATGAGAACATGTGGACAGGCAGTGAGGTTATGTCAGCAGCCCCCCATGATAACATGTGGACACAGGCACAGAGGTGATGCCAGCACCCCCCCCTCCCCCCCATGAGAACATGTGGACAGGCAGTGAGGTTATGCCAGCAGCCCCCTATGAGAACATGTGGACACAGGCAGTGAGGGGATGCCAGCAGCCACCCATGAGAACATGTGGACAGGCAGTGAGGGGATGCCAGCAGCCCCCCATGAGAACAGGCAGTGAGGTGATGCCAGCAGCCCCCCATGAGAACATGTGGACACAGGCAGTGAGGTTATGCCAGCAGCCCCCCATGAGAACACGTGGACACAGGCAGTGAGGGAATGCCCGCAGCCCCCCATGAGAACATGTGGACAGGCAGTGAGTGGATGCCAGCAGCCCCCCATGAAAACATGTGGACACAGGCAGTGAGGGGATGCCAGCAGCCCCCCATGAAAACATGTGGACACAGGCAGTGAGGGGATGCCAGCAGCCCCCCATGAGAACAGGCAGTGAGGTGATGCCAGCAGCCCCCCATGAGAACATGTGGACACAGGCAGTGAGGTGATGCCAGCAGCCCCCCATGAAAACATGTGGACACAGGCAGTGAGGGGATGCCAGCAGCCCCCCATGAGAACAGGCAGTGAGGTTATGCCAGCAGCCCCCCATGAGAACATGTGGACAGGCAGTGAGTGGATGCCAGCAGCACCCCATGAGAACATGTGGACAGGCAGTGAGTGGATGCCCGCAGCCCCCCAGGAGAACATGTGGACACAGACAGTGAGGGGATGCCAGCAGACCTCCATGAAAACATGTGGACACAGGCAGTGAGGTGATGCCAGCAGACCCCTAGTGTCTTCTTTACCTTGGGGTTGCTGATCAGCTGCTGCTCATCCTGGTGAAGCAGAGCCCTGGAGTTGGACTCGGAGTTATTGACGTAGATCTGCAGACAGGGGTACAGAGAGGTGCCCTTGCAGTCACTCCCGCAGGTGAAAGTGCACTCAAATGTCTCCCCGATCTGTTGCACTGACAGCACCGTGCAGTTGGCAGTTTTGCCCTGGAGGTCCTGCAGAGCCGGATTGAGCCAGCAGAAGCCCAGGATAAAGAGAGACACCACTCCAGAGATGATGAGGAATAAGCCCAGCCGGATGCTTTTGTCCTCGGCTTCGGAGTACTCATAAGCTACCCTGAGTTTTGCCATGGCGTTGGCTATGCGTGTCCTCCGCAAGCAGCTCGGTTCAGAAGAGCATGGCTCCTGGCACAGGGATAACCCACAGAGGATGGCAGAGTCCTGGCACACTCAGAAACATGTTGTGAGCAAGTCAGCGCTCGCCGCGGACTTTCCCATCACTTCCAGCACATCGAGTAAAATCAGGCTGCTTCAGTGACAGTCTAGTGTGCCTGAGCTGCCCACCCCCAAGAGATGAGGGGAGGACACCAGAGGCGTGTCACACCACGGGCACTACAGAAGCAGCACAGAACTGTTGTCTAGAAAGGGGCTGTAGTGTACATTTTCTGGCAGTCTAAGAAAGAACAAGTTTCTCTTTGCGGTCATGACAGATAGCAAGCAAAGAAGTTCTGCAAAAGCAGCTGCACACTAGATTCAATACAAATATATGAGTTTATTGTACAACTGAAGCAAACACACTGATAAACACACAACCGTGTCTGGTCAAAATATAATAGGTGCCTCACGTATGCTGCATGAATCAACCCTACACAGTCTATTCTATTGAGCTGAACTCTCCATCAGATAAAAATCTTTGCAAGATGCTGTACACATTAAAAAGATCAGTATCTGCAAAAGATCAGTTCCTGCAAAAGATCCGTTCCTGCGAAATGCATTCAGTCTATGATATCTGCAGATCTCGTACATACCTTGCTTAACGGACAATCATCTGCAGATCAGATCCACCAGGATGGATCTTTGGATCTGCAGATGATTGTCTGATCTGCAGATGAATGTCTGTTAAACAAGGTGTGTATGAGATCTGCAGATATCATAGACTATAAATGCATTTTGCAGGAACGGATCTTTTGCAGGAACAGATCTTTAGCAGATACTGATCTGTTGCATGTGTACAGCGGTCTTTGTGTGCAGCATCTTGCAAAGATTTTTATCTGATGGGGAATTCAGCTCAATAGAATAGACTGTGTAGAGGTATGTTCCCATACTTCATGAAAGGGGGTAAAATTGGTCTGTGATCTTTCATTTTCCAAAGACTTTTATCTGATGTGTGTACCCTCCTTTAGTCGAAGATCAAGGAAGTAAACCTATGAATCTGAAATATAAGATGTTAGATATTCAACGAGTTGTCATTCAAGGCTCATATGAATTCCTGACATAATTCCCAGGGACCATCCCAAAAAAAGATATTGGCCTCAATTCACTAAGCTTATCTCCTCTCTTTAATAACATTTCTAAAGCCCCATACACACACTCAACAGCGCTCTGGGAATACACCATACAATTTTCTGCTAGATTCTTCTGTTAGATTTTTCTGTTAAGGTGGCCATACACTTGCCGATTTGCCATCAGATTCGACCAACAGATAGATCCCTCTCTGATCGAATCTGATCAGAGAGGGATCGTATGGCTACCTTTACTGCAAACAGATTGTGAACCGATTTCAGCCTGAAACCGTTCACAATCTGTTGTGGTGGTGGTGCTGCCGCCGCTCCCCCCGCCCGCATGCTCGCATACATTACCTGCTCCGCCGGCGCGACACCAGTCCCCAGGTCTCCGCTGCTCCGTCTCCGCTCTGGTCTCCAGGTCCAGCATGCTTTACTTCTTCCTGCCCGGCAGGAAGTTTAAACAGTAGAGCACCCTCTACTGTTTAAACTTCCTGCCGGGCAGGAGGAACTGAAGCATGCCGGAGACCAGCGCGGACACGGAGCAGCGGTGACCGGGGGTAGTCGTGCCGGCGGAGCAAGTAATGTATGCGGCTCTATTGCGTCGGTCGTCGGGTACTCGAACGCCGCTAGCGTCGCGCTCCCTACCCGCGGGCGATCGACGGTAATTTTCCGCACGGATCGATCGACGGGATCGGACGAAATGGATCGAAATTCGGCGTGTAGCGCAAACGATTGGCAGCAGATTCGATTCCAGTGATCGAATCTGCTGTCGAAACGGCGGCAAATCGGGCCAGTGTATGGCCAGCTTTAGAGTTTTTGTTAGAATGCATAATTAGATTATTTTCTGTAGAGAATGGTCATTATCTCTGGTGCATTGTCTTCTGTTTATCTCCTGCTGAGTAGAACAATGCCTAATTACTCGGCAGATAGTTGTTAAGGGGCTTGATTCACAAAGCGGTGCTAACCTACTTAGCACGTCTAAAGTCTTTAGACGTGCTAACCAGGGTGCTAAGTAGGTTAGCACCGGATTTCTCAATCAGATCACGCGCTAACTTTGCGCGCGCAAAGTTTTACGCGCGCAAAGTTTTATGCGCGCTAAGTCCCATAGGCTTTAATGGGCACTTCGCGCGGTGCGCCCTGCGCTCTGTGCACTGTGCGCGTAAAGTTTTACGCGCATAAAGTTTTATGCGCGAAAAGCTGGTTTAGGGCTGGTTCACACGGGCGTCTGCTGAGCTTTTGTTTGGCATTGCGTTCAAACGCCAGCGTTTAAACGCCAGCGTTTAAAAGCTAGCTTTTGAAGGCTTTTGAAAAGCGTTCAAGGCTAGCAGTTCTGGTCTCTGCTATTGTTTCCTGGCGTTTACTGCCTCTGAAAGCAGCATGTTGCTTTTGAGACTAGACGCAACGCTGGGATCTACTGCCAGACTTTCATGAAAGCCTGCAAAAGCCAGCTCTAAACGCTCTCATTCACTTGCATGGGATGGCAGTAGATCCCAAAAACCGCTGCGTCTGAAACGCTGCGTTAAACGCCACAAAAACGCCCGTCTGAACCAGCCCTTAGACATGCTAAGGGGGTTTTCACAGGCGTGCTAACAGTTAGCACCACTTTGTGAATCAAGCCCAAGATAGATTCATTTCCAACACGTTGAACTTTATCTATCTGGCAGGTAAATCTAACAGAAAATTGTATGGTGTATTCCCAGCATTATGCTGGGATTACACCATACAATTTTCTGTTAGATCTTTCTGTTAGATTCTCTATTGCTGGGCATACACGGGTAGATCCCGCGGCCGATTAGCCGCCGGATCGACTCCCGCCGCGTCCCCGCTCGTCCGCGCGGATCGATTCCCGCTCGTCCCCGCCGGTGTTTCCTCCTCAGCTGCTCGATTCCCTGCCATTGTCTGCCGGCGGGGATCGAGCGGGCAGGGATCGAGTAGCATCATCGGACCTGCTGAATATTATAAGCTGGCCGCATCAGCTGCTCGATACACGGTACTGAAACGTACCGTGTATCCCCAGCATAAATTCAACATGTTGGAAATGTATCTATCTTACCATCTATCTGCCGAGCAATTAGGCATTGTTCTACTCAGCAGGAGATGACCAGAAGACAATGCACCAGAGATAATGATCATTCTCTACAGAAAATAATCTAATTATGCATTCTAACAGAAAATCTAACAGAAGAATGTAACAGAAAATTGTATGGTGTAATCCCAGCATTAAGCTGACCATACACTAGGCCGATTCCAGGCCGATCGACAGCAGATTCGATCACAGGGATCAAACCCGCTGTCAAATCGTTAATGTTAACACTAAATTTCGATCTATTTCGTCCCGGAATAGATCGGTCCTGTCGATCGCTCCGTGCGGGAAATTTCCGTCGATCGCCCGCGGGTAGGGAGCTCGTCGCTAGCGGCGTTCAAGTGCCCGACGACCGACGCAATACAGCTGCAATACATTACCTGCTCCGCCGGCGCGACTCCCCAGTTCTCCGCTGTCTTCTTCTCCGCTCTGGTCTGGTCTCCAGGTCTGGCAGGCTTCACTTCTTCCTGTCCCGGCAGGAAGTTTAAACAGTAGAGGGTGCTCTACTGTTTAAACTTCCCCCAGACAGGAAGAAGTGAAGCCAGCCGGACCCGGAGACCAGACCAGAGCGGAGAAAAAGACAGCGGAGACCTGGGGAGTCGCACCAGCGGAGCAGGTAATGTATGCGGGGGGGGGGGGGAGCGGCGGCAGCAGCACCACCACCACAGATTGTGAACGGTTTCAGGCTGAAATCGATTCACAATCTGTTTGCAGTAAAGGCAGCCATACGATCCCTCTCTGATCAGATTCGATCAGAGAGGGATCTATCTGTTGGTCGAATCTGATGGCAAATCGACCAGTGTATGGCTACCTTAATGCTGGGTATACACGGCGTCGACAGAGGCTTATCAATCAAGCCTGATGGCTCGATTGATAATATCCGACGTGTCCGATCACTGCGGGAATCGATTCCGCGATCGATACCCGCGGGCGGACAATAGGGGCGAATCGAGCGGAAGATAAGAAGCGCCGGCGGGGATGAGCGGGAATAGATCCGGGCGGACGCGCGGACGAGCGGGGACGCGGCGGGAGTCGATCCGGCGGCTAAGCGGCTCAGTGCCGGTGTGCGTCTCGCACAAGTGGAAACGAGCCCTAAAGGTGGCCATGCACTCGTTAAGGTGGCCATACACTGGTCGATTTGCCATCAGATCGACCAACAGATAGATCCCTCTCTGATCGAATCTGATCAGAGAGGGATCGTATGGCTGCCTTTACTGCAAACAGATTGTGAATCGATTTCAGTATGAAATCGATTCACCATCTGTGAAGCTGCCGCCGCCCCCCCTGCATACATTACCTGATCCAGCCGGCGCGAGTCCCCCGGTCTCCGTTGTCTTCTTCTCCACTCTGGGCTCCAGCTTCACTGTACTTACTGTCCGGGGAAGTTTAAACAGTAGAGGGCGCTCTACTGTTTAAACTTCCTGTCAGGACAGGAAAAAGTGAAGCCTGTCGGAGCCCAGCGGAAAGGGAGCAGCGGTGACAACTGGGATACGCTCCGGCTCTATCAGGTAATGTATTGCCGCTAGCGTCTGTCGTCGGACATTCGAACACCGCTATCGACTCATTCCCGACCCGCCGGCGATCGAGCGAAATCTTCCGCACGGACGGATCAATGGGAACGATCGATTTCGAATGGAAATCGATTGTTCGGTCAGCGTTTGCGCAACGATTTCACAGCAGATTCGATCACAGTGATCGAATCTGCTGTATATCGGCGGGAAAAGTGTTAAGTGTATGGGCCCCTTTAGATTAGCAGCAGATAGATCATCAGATAGATTTCTGTTCTATCTGATGTGCTTAGGAAAATTTTTTACTAGGAACAGATTTCCAATAGATTTCAGTATGAAATCTATTGAAAATCGATCTGATGGCATTTTTTTGCCATCAGATTTCCATTAGGTCCAATGCAAAATGATAAGAAATCTCAACAGATCGACCTAGATTTTCCAGCATGTCAGATCGATTGAAATCGATCGAAATCGGCCACAAATCGATCGGCCAGTCAATCAATTTGCGATTGATCGATCGGCCGCTAATCGGCTCAGTGTATGGGCCCCTTAAAAGACTGCTGTTCAGTGTGTGTATTGGTATGTGTTTACTGATGTGCTAATAAAGTTGAAGAAAAGTTTTTTACGCAGCCTCGGTGTAGCGGAATACCCTTTTTTTGCAGTAAAAAATGTGTATTGGTTTGTCACTGTAGTTTGGCACTACAGAATCCGACGGGTCCGTCGGACCCTCCCGCTGGGCGGACTTTCAGTAGACTGTAGTGCATGTATACGCACTGTCGGTGGACTGGTAAAGCTGTTCCTGAACGATCCGCTGCAGATCGTTCAGGAACAGCCTTATCAGTCTGCCGACAGTGCGTACACATGCACTACAGTGTGCTGAAAATCCGCCTAGCAGGAGAGTCCGACAGACCCGTCGTTGGCTTCTGTAGTGCGTGTACGCACTTTATGGGGCTTAAGCTGTTTCTGGTGTTATCACCATGGTGGTTCATGGCATGTGGGGGTTGATTCACTAAACAGTGCTATTGAATAGCGCTATATGAATTACATGTGTTCAGTGGCGTACCCAGGGCATTTGACACCCCGTGCTGGGTATTAAAAGACGCCCCTCCCCCCAAAAAGGAAAGGAGCGAGTGTGGCATGCTAAGCGCACCACGGCGGGTAACGCCAGGTGTACAGGTGTAGGTTCCCCCCGTAAAGTTGGCCTCAGTATGGGTAGCTACTATAGTTGACCCCAGTATAGTTGCCCCAGTATAGCTAGTATAGTTCTCCCCAGTATAGGTAATATAGTTGCCTCCAGTATAGCTAGTATAGTTGCTCCAGTGTAGGTAGTATAGATGCCCCCCGTGTAGGTAATATAGTTGCCCCCAGTGTAGGTAGTATAGTTGCCCCCAGTATAGCTAGTTTAGCTGCCCCAGTATAGCTAGTATGGTTGCCCCCAGTATTAGTATAGTTGCCCCAGTACTAGTATAGTTGCCCACAGTATAGTTGCCCCCAGTAGAGCTAGTACTGATGGTGGATGGATGGTGTAATGGTTAAGGGCTCTGCCTCTGACGCAGGAGACCAGGGTTCGAATCTCGGCTCTGCCTGTTCAGTAAGCCAGCACTAATTCAGTAGGAGACCTTAGGCAAGTCTCCCTAACACTGCTACTGCCTATAGAGCGCGCCCTAGTGGCTGCTGCTCTGGCGCTTTGAGTCCGCCAGGAGAAAAGCGCGATATAAATGTTATTTGTCTTGTCTAGTATAGTTGCCTCAGTATTGGTATAGTTGCCCCTAGTATAGTTGCCCCAGTATAGTATAGTTGCCCCCGGTATGGGGGAAGCTTGGAAGGAGGGGCAGTGGGGACAGCAGCGGGGAGGGGGGGCCAGACCCCCCACCTCCCTCACCTGGGTCCCCTCCTTCTGGTGCTTCCCCCTTCCTAATTAGCAGCAGACAGGAGCGGGCGAAGAGGAATTACTCACCTGCTTCCTGCGTTCCAGGCGATGTCGCACAGTGTCATCCTCATGTGACACTGGTCTCTGACTTCTCCGCCGCTCACTGTGCTTCTGCTAATCAGTAAGCACAGTGAGCAGTGGAGAAGGCGGATACCAGTGTCACATGACGATGACACTGTGCGCCATTGCCTGGAACGCAGGAAGTAGGTGAGTAAGTCCTCTTCGCCCTCTCCTGCCTGCTTCTGTTTGCTGCTGCTAATTAGGAGGACGGGAATCGCCAGAAGGAGGGGACCCAGGTGAGGGAGGTGGGGGGTCTGGCCCCCCCTCACCGCTTCTGTCCCTTCTACCCCTCCTTTTTGTGTTGCTTCCCCCTCCTGCACAGGCCTCTGTTGTGGGAGGCCTTGGTGACACCCCAGGGATGTCCGTCACCTGGTGTGCCCCGCCCCTTGCCGCACTATGGTAGGAATGCCCCTGCATGCGTTATTTTGCGCGAAAAACTTTACGCGCGTTAATGTGAGCGCATAGAAGCTTACGCACGTAATGTTAACATGTGTCAGCTGTTTGCCTATATAAGCTTTGCTCAACAGCACTTGCATCAGAATAGTTTGAGACTGGGCAAGTAAGTGGTATTTGTTTGTATGTGTCCTTTACAATTTTCAGCTGTTTTTGGCCTCTGTGTAGTTTTTTATTATTTTTTTTTAAAGAGTAATTAAATTGTGTTTGTCATATGTACAATGCCAAGCAACCATAACTTGTATTGATTGTATATCACTGTAGGCAATGTAACATGTGGATACTGTGTAGTGTGACTTGTGTTGTGTTCTGTGTAATATGTATGTACTGTGAAGCTGCAGCACACTGCTGGGGACACTGTGAAGCTGGTACACAGTGTGTGCTGGAGCTGACATAGAGGATAAGGGGACAATTGGCCCAGGGCCCCTGATCTTTGCAGGGGCACCTGCACTGCTGGACCCCAAGTTACCTCTCCCTCCTCCTGCACCCCAGCTTCCCCTCATAGGGAACATGTATTTGCATGGTGTTGTTGGCCCCTTACAGATGCTCGAATGTGCTTGATCACATAAATCAGTATTTATGACATTTAAAAAGTATGAATAGTCCTGGACAAATGATATTTTTTAAATATTTTTTTGTTTAAATTTTCCTTCAGTGATGGAAACGTTTGAGGTTTGGCTGGATGAGTGCATGTGAGGTAATGAATGTTAACTTTGCTATGTTTTTAAAGGGACTCCGAGCTCTGAGTAAAAATAAAATTTGAACTTACCCGGGGCTTTCTCCATCCCAGCCCTGGTCGGGACGTCCCACGCCGGCCTCCTGGCTCTTCTCCCGGCGGCTGTCCGCATAGTGCGTACAGGCCGGTCCCCCGGGCGACACTGGCTAGTGTCGGGCCTTCTCCTTCCTTATACGTCACGAATGACGTCACACGCCGGCCGCCGCGCGTCATGACGGCAGCCGGCGTGACAGCACGGCGCATGCGCGGTTTAATCACGCATGCGCCATGCTGTCACGCCGGCCGCCGTCATGACGCGCGGCGGCCGGCGTGTGACGTCATTCGTGACGTATAGGGAAGGAGAAGCCCCGACACTCACCAGTGTCGTCCGGGGGCCAGGCCTGTCCGCGCTATGCGGACAGCCGCCGGGAGAAGAGCCAGGAGGCCGGCGTGGGACGTCCTGACCAGGGCTGGGATGGAGAAAGCCCCGGGTAAGTTCAAATTTTATTTTTACTCAGAGCTCGGAGTCCCTTTAAAGCATACACTATTAAACAACACACTACTTAAATTACCGTAATAACACATCATTTTGTATGCGCGTAATTCTTTAACGGCACAAACTATTACACGCATTGAAAACATCACCGCTCTTAATTATTTCCCTACCAACCCGTATCTACCGTACTTGCTGATAGCGCTTGTGGCGTTATGCCGAATCAACCCCTATGTGTAATGATTGATGATTAACATGATAAATATGATCAAAACCGGCAATCTAAGACAACCACTTTGTTAGAGGTATAAGGAGAGAAAAAGGAATGGCTTGTTATGCTGGGTACACACAATGCAATTTCCCGTCTGATCCACGGGTAATCTGACAGGAAGTTGCATTGTGTGTACATGTCCAAACCGCTCCCGATCAGTAACGAGATCTACTTTCTCATGATAACTTTGGAAAATCGATCCCGTTATCAAACAGGAGCAGATCGGACATGACGGAAATAATGGTCTGATTACCATCGATGGGAAATAGCATCATGTGTACCCAGCATTAATGATAACCACTACTCATAGCACATTTAGTGGCGATCATTACCACTATAGCATTAACCACCCTGGCGTTCTATTAAGATCGCCAGGGCGGCTGCGGGAGGGTTTTTTTTAAATTTAAAAAAAACTATTTCATGCAGCCAACTGAAAGTTGGCTGCATGAAAGCCCACTAGAGGGCGCTCCGGAGGCGTTCTTCCGATCGCCTCCGGCGCCCAGAATAAAAAAGGAAGGCCGCAATGAGCGGCCTTCCTTGTTTTGTTTAGATCGTCGCCATAGCGACGAGCGGAGTGACGTCATGGACGTCAGCCGACGTCCTGACGTCAGCCGCCTCCGATCCAGCCCTTAGCGCTGGCCGGAACTTTTTGTTCCGGCTACGCTGGGCTCAGGCGGCTGGGGGGACCCTCTTTCGCCGCTGCTCGCGGCGAATCGCCGCAGAGCGGCGGCGATCGGGCAGCACACGCGGCTGGCAAAGTGCCGGCTGCGTGTGCTGCTCTTTATTTGAACAAAATCGGCCCAGCAGGGCCTGAGCGGCAGCCATCGGCGGTGATGGACGAGCTGAGCTCGTCCATACCGCTAAGATGGTTAATAAAGCTAATGCAGTGACTCGAGGAGGGCTCCATGTGGGACCCTGGTGTGGTCACATCCTCTGCAACACCAATTTCTACGCCACTGAGCCTTTGGATGGTTCAGAGGCTTCCCAGATCCTCATCCAGCCCACAGTTCCATCACATGGTCCCTCTTCATCTTTTGCCCACACTCCTAGCTATGGACAAGCACTTCTGGACTGGGCATGAGTAAGGTCCAAGTATGCCAATTTAAACAAAGCCACTCATGCACAGCTTTTTTCCTCTGTGCAATAGTATTTCCTTCTACTGGGCATGAGCAAACACAACTCATGCATGCCCCGTTTAAAATGTGCTCATCCATGGCAATAGCATGGCAACAGAAAATGTATTCAACAAGCATTTGTTGAACAGGTTTAGAAGGACAATGGAATATGACCCTGCACTGGAATGATGGGATGTAAAAGGATGTGGACTTTCTTATTACAGGTACACTTTAAACCATTTTAAGCATACTTAAAGAGGAACTTTAACCAAGGATTGAACTTCATTCCAATCAGTACCTGATACCCCCCTTCGAACGAGAAATCTTTACCTTTTCTCAAATAGATCAACAGTGGGGTCTGTATGGCTGATATTGTGGTGAAACCCCTCCCACAGTGTGACATCATGACCAAGGCTCTGACAGTTTGCTGTTTGTGAAGCTCATTGCATTGTGGGAAACAGGTTTTCCAACTGCCAAGCAAGTAATATGCGCATAGAACTCTCAGTAACGAACATTCCGCACAGATCACCTGGCAGAACTAAAAATGTTACCACCGATGATACATTTCAGAATGTAAATCAGAGAGGGAAGATTTTACAACGGGCAAACAAATGAATGAATATTGTAAAACTAAGCAATTTTATTCATTGTTATTTTCACTACAGTTCCTCTTTATGAGTCAGTAAAGCAAATAAGTATGGGTACACTAACAATTTAAGTGGGCCTGTCCATATTACACCATGTCACACAAATCAAGCTAAGGGCAAAAGCCTGGGCATCAGGCAGGAAATAAATAGAAACTTTCCCAACTGTGACAGTAATGGAAAAATATAAATACATATTAGTGCGGTTGGAAAGGTTTAGAGTTCTGATCAGATTTTACTGGATATAAGTGTACTGTAATTACAGATGGAAAGGTCACTGTGGCCAGGCTGCTTTCTGAGCTTTTCCTGCACCCTAATAAAAGGTCTTTGTGACCAGGAAATGATGGTGTTATTTTGATTTTTACAAAGCCTTGCCTTCAATTTCTTACTTTGTACTTTCTTTTAAAGTCAAACTTATTTTTTTCCCAAAATATATAGACGTTTTCTGAATCTGCAAATATACAATGCCTAAAAGGCTCTGACTAATGTAGGAATGTATATTGTAACTGCTATACAATTCCATAATCTCAGTAATAAATAATATATGTGTTGTCTTGTGCATACAGTAAAACACATGTCCAGTAGAGGATGGGATGGACATAGAAGTATGGAAACAACCAATGCATATTTTTCACACACTGAATAACACAAGACAACGTAAACAAATGAGTAGATACCATTTGGCTTTTCGTAAAATCCTGCCTAATACTGTGTCCTGATTTTCTTCTTCATTACTAATAAACAAAGACACGTCTCTTCTGAGCGAAAGGTTTTAACAATTAAGGTAATTGTGGGGAATGTTATGTGAATGTCATCTTGAAATAAGAGTAATTGGAGTCCTGTCAATGAATCCGCTTTCCCAATTACACCAGATGTGTTCCTTGTACTCTGATGGTCACAATGAAAAAAATCACTCTTTTTCCTTTCCCTGCAGGTCACATCGTTCTCCTGACTGGCCAGATGAGAAGAGGTTTAAGGGTGCTCAGAAGAATGGTTGAAGCTCAAAAAATAGCTTCAATTATTAGTGTTCTTTTATTTTACTGTGTTTAAAGTGATACTGAAGCCCAGAAGAAAAGTAGCATACTCACCTATGGAGAGGGAAGACTCTAGATCCTAGAGAGCCTTCCCTGTCCATGCTAGGTACCCTCATTCTAGCACTGTCACCCCATTGCATGTCTTCAGGGATCCTTGGAAGCTCTTGGAACATTTGTTTCCCCGACTGCTTATGCAGATGGGTGGCTCTGTACTTTGTATGCGCAAGCACACACTCGCATATGCGCAGTATGGAGCCACTCGTCTTCAGAAGCAGTAGAGAGCCACGCCGTCCATCTTTGGAAGCACTCAGGATGGAAGTGCTTCCGAGGGCTCCCAGAGGCGGCAAATTCGCACAGGGGACTTCTCTCTACAAGTATGTGACTTGCATTGAAACAGTTGTCTGGGTTATATGATTTTGAAAAGTAATGTGCTGAAAACCCATAGTTCACGATGCATGACTAGCTTTTGATGGACATAAAGAAATGAGGCATATTCACTTACTGTCCTGATGTGGTGCATTGTGGGAGATATTTCTTCTTCATGTGAGGCTGACAACTTTCAAACACCTTCTATTTTAGGAATTGTACATGTCCCTGCTTAGGAGTGAACAACATGTCCCTTATATTACAGAATCAGGCCATGGTTAGCTCATGTCTCGTGTTTATAATGCGTCACTAGGAAAATCATGTAAATAATCCAGGAATATGTTCCTTGCATTTCTATAGCCTAAATATATTAAGATTGGCAGATTGCACAAAACACAATTTTCTTTTTTACTTTAGACTTTTTAACTGCAGATCAAAATGATTTAGATCCACAAAAGGAGAGACCGAGTAATGCACATGAGGAAGTGAGAGTGGTGCTGATGATGGCAAGTGTCCAGTGTTTATCCCATTCACAGCAGCCATATGGGAAAGCACAGGCACAGCTTGCCCCAGGATTATCACTATCCCCTCCCCAGGCTGCATCTCTCCAGGATCATCTTGATTGCGGTTTCTGATTAATTGCACAAAAGAGGGAGGAAATCGCTAAATCCCCCTCACAGAAGACTGTTATACATAAGTGCCCTTGTGCTAAAAATACAGTGGAAAAACACAAATGAAATGCAGGGCATTGCTAATCATTGGGATTTTTGTACTGAGGAGATTTCATTTCTAAATATAATATACATTTTATAGCATTAGCTTCCACCTTCTTCAAGGCAATGTCACTGGGAGCTTAGAGCTTTAGCAAATCACATGTCAATTGAATGTTAAATCTTGGCATTGCGCTGCTTTTAGATTAATGGAAAGTAGTGATATTAACACCATCGCCATGTTTCACAGTGTTTCTTCTGGTGTTAATTAACAGAATTTGCTTGAAAAATGCAGTGCTTCAGGTCTCAGCAGAACATACTGCGAAATGTAAAGCTTCAACAATTGTTTGCTTAAGCCTAAACTAAAATCACTAGTGTTACAAGAAATACCGGAGCCCATCACGCGTGATGAGAAAATAGATTAAAAATAGAATGAATCAGTAAATTGAGGATTTACAGTTACTTATTCTTCTGAACTTACGCAATGGTTGTTTTTTGGTTTTTTAAATCTTTGCAAAGAATCAAGTAATTCATGAAATGCAACTGCCAGTATTCCCAAATTACTTTATTCTCTGCAGATCAAACAGAATGACATGCTATATAATGTTTAAAGTGTACCCAAAGTGACCTGCGACATGATGAGATAGACATGTGTATGTACAGTGCCAAGCACACAAATAACTAGGCTGTGTTCCTTTTGAAGTAGAAGTAAGGAGGGTCACTGTGAGGGGACCATGGTAGCCTGTGACAAAGACGAGACCAGGAGCCAAATGGTGTAGTATCGTAGGATAAAATTAGCTCAATGTTACAAGATTAGTACACCACTCACAGAGGTGGGTTGCAGAACCTCCAACCTGTATATCCCCAGTACGCCAGGTCCTGCCGGGGCCGGGTGGTTGCTCTCCTGGGGTCCTTACTAGCTGTGGATGGCACCACACTAGTGGAAAGGACACCTCCAAAGGAGGTGTAGCGAGCAATGAAGAAGGGTGGAGGCGCCCAAATATAGATGTCTCTACATAAATAAATATTTATTCATATAGCGTCAACATATTACGCAGCACTGTACATTGAGTATATTGTCTTGTCACTAACTGTCCCTCAGAGGAGCTCACAATCTAGTCCCTACCAGAGCCATACGTCTATGTATTTGGGATGTGCTAAGAAACCAGAGTGCCCGGAGGAAACCCACACAGACACGGGGAGAACATACAAACTCCTTGCAGTTGTTGACCTGGCTGGGATTCTAACCGGGAACCCAGTGCTGCAAGGCGACAACACTAACCACTACACCACCGTAAATACATGAGGTATGTTACCTCTACAGATGAAGCAACCCAGAAAAACAAGGGGTTAGATCAGGTAAGGTTTATTCAAGCACAGTTAAAAAAGTCAACACATTTCTCGGGTCTCAACCCCCTTCCTCAGGTCAATAAAGTGCCTTAGGGAATTCAGTTTGCAGCATGGGCTTTACTTCTTTTTCTGCCTGAAAGAGAGAGGAATGCATGTAACAGTTTCTCTCCAGTGTTACTAAAGCTGGCCACTAACGATACAATCTTTTTCATCCAATCTTACCATTTCTATGTAATATAAGGTAACTGCTTAAATTATCCATTCAATATATTCACTCAGTTTACCCTTACATTACATAGAAATGGTAAGATTGGATGAAAAAGATTGTATCGTTAGTGGCCACCTTTAGTCAGACTATGGCATAGCTCTCACTGATAAGGAATTACCGCCATCAAATTCTAGCATAGAGAAGAACATCATCTAAGTGCAGGGGATAGATAAACAGGGCAATAGTACATGTATTTTAGCTCTGGGACACTTAAAAGAATGGGTCAATGAACAGAGGTAATAAAACATTAAACAATTTTTTTAGTTTTTTTTAACATAAAAAATGACTGCAGAATTCTAAAAAAGTAATTTTTAGGAGTAAGATACAGTTGTTTATCGAATCAGTTTATTTTCACCCCGGATTCACTTTAACCACTTAAGGACTGCAGTCATAAAACCCCTTAAGGACCAGAGCCTTTTTTTCCATTCAGACCACTGCAGCTTTCACGGTTTATTGCTCAGTCATACAACCTACCACCTAAATGAATTCTACCTCCTTTTCTTGTCACTAATACAGCTTTCTTTCGGTGCTATTTGATTGCTGCTGCGAGTTTTAGTTTTTATTATATTCATCAAAAAAGACATGAATTTTGTCAAAAAAATGACTTTTTTAACTTTCTGTGCTGACATTTTTCAAATAAAGTAAAATTTCCTATACATTTGAGCGCGAAAGTTATTCTGCTACATGTCTTTGATAAAAAAAAACCCATTCAGTGTATATTTATTGGATTGGGTAAAAGTTATAGCGTTTACAAACTATGGTGCCGAAAGTGAATTTTCCCATTTTCAAGCATCTCTGACTTTTCTGCGCACCTGTCAGGTTTCATGAGGGGCTAAAATTCCAGGATAGTACAAATCCCCCCCAAATGACCCCATTTTGGAAAGAAGACATCCCAAAGTATTCAGTGAGAGGCATGGTGAGTTCATAGAAGATTTTATTTTTTGTCACAAGTTAGCGGAAAATGACACTTTGTAACAAAAAAAAACAAAAAAAAAAAGTTTCCATTTCTTCTAACTTGCGACAAAAAAAAATGAAATCTGCCACGGACTCACTATGCTACTCTCTGAATACCTTGAAGTGTCTACTTTCCAAAATGGGGTCATTTGTGGGGTGTGTTCACTGTCCTGGCATTTTGGGGGGTGCCTAATTGTAAGCACCCCTGTAAAGCCTAAAGATGCTCATTGGACTTTGGGCCCCTTAGCGCAGTTAGGCTGCAAAAAAGTGCCACACATGTGGTATTGCCGTACTCAGGAGAAGTAGTATAATGTGTTTTGGGGTGTATTTTTACACATACCCATGCTGGGTGGGAGAAATATCTCCGTAAATGACAATTGTTTTCTTTTTTTAACACACAATTGTCAATTTATAGAGATATTTCTCCCACTCAGCATGGGTATGTGGAAAAATACACCCCAAAACACATTATACTACTTCTCCTGAGTACGGCGATACCACATGTGTGGCACTTTTTTGCACCCTAACTGCGCTAAGGGGCCCAAAGTCCAATGAGTACCTTTAGGATTTCACAGGTCATTTTGAGAAATTTCGTTTCAAGACTGCTCCTCACGGTTTAGGGCCCCTAAAATGCCAGGACAGTATAGGAATCCCACAAATTACCCCATTTTAGAAAGAAGACACCCCAAGGTATTCCATTAGGAGGATGGTGAGTTCATAGAAGATTTTTTTTTTTGTCACAAGTTAGCGGAAATTGATTTTAATTGTTTTTTTTCACAAAGTGTCATTTTCTGCTAACTTGTGACAAAAATAAAATCTTCTATGAACTCACTATACTCCTAACGGAATACCTTGGGGTGTCTTCTTTCTAAAATGGGGTCATTTGTGGGGTTCCTATACTGCCCTGGCATTTTAGGGGCCCTAAACCGTGAGGAGTAGTCTTGAAACCAAATGTCGCAAAATGACCTGTGAAATCCTAAAGGTACTCATTGGACTTTGGGCCCCTTAGCGCACTTAGGGTGCAAGAAAGTGCCACACATGTGGTACCGCCGTACTCAGGAGAAGTAGTATAATGTGTTTTGGGGTGTATTTTTACACATACAGATGCTAGGTGGGAGAAATATCTCTGTAAATGACAATTATTTGATTTTTTTTACACACAATTGTCCATTTACAGAGAGATTTCTCCCACCCAGCATGGGTATGTATAAAAATACACCTCAAAACACATTATACTACTTCTTCTGAGTACGGCGATACCACATGTGTGACACTTTTTTGCAACCTAGGTGCGCTAAGGGGCCTAACGTCCTATTCACAGGTCATTTTGAGGCATTTGGATTCTAGACTACTCCTCACAGTTTAGGGCCCCTAAAATGCCAGGGCAGTATAGGAACCCCACAAGTGACCCCATTTTAGAATGAAGACACCCCAAGGTATTCCGTTAGGGGTATGGTGAGTTCATAGAAGATTTTTTTTTTGTCACAAGTTAGCGGAAAATGACACTTTGTGAAAAAAAAAACAATACATATCAATTTCCGCTAACTTGTGACAAAAAATAAAATCTTCTATGAACTCACCATACTCCTAACGGAATACCTTGGGGTGTCTTCTTTCTAGAATGGGGTCATTTGTGGGGTTCCAATACTGCCCTGGCATTTTAGGGGCCCTAAACCGTGAGTAGTCGTCTTGAACCCAAATGTCTCAAAATGACCTGTGAAATCCTAAAGGTACTCATTGGACTTTAGGCCGCTTAGCACAGTTAGGCTGCAAAAAAGTGTCACACATGTGGTATCGCCGTACTCAGAAGAAGTAGTATAATGTGTTTTGTGGTGTATTTTTACATATAACCATGCTGGGTGGGAGAAATATCTCTGTAAATGACACATTTTTGATTTTTTTTACACACAATTGTCCATTTACAGAGAGATTTCTCCCACCCAGCATGGGTATGTGTAAAAATACACCACAAAACACATTATACTACTTCTCCTGAGTATGGCGATACTACATGTGTGACACTTTTTTGCAGCCTAGGTGCGCTAAGGGGCCCAACGTCCTATTCACAGGTCATTTTGAGGCATTTGTTTTCTAGACTACTCCCCACGGTTTAGGGCCCCTAAAATGCCAGGGCAGTATAGGAACCCCACAAGTGACCCCATTTTAGAAAGACGACACCCCAAGGTATTCCGTTAGGGGTATGGTGAGTTCATAGAAGATTTTATTTTTTGTCACAAGTTAGTGAAAAATGACACTTTGTGAAAAAAACAATAAAAATCCAATTTCCGCTAACTTTTGACAAAAAATAAAATCTTCTATGAACTCATCATACACCTAACAGAATACCTTGGGGTGTCTTCTTTCTAAAATGGGGTCACTTGTGGGGTTCCTATACTGCCCTGGCATTTTACGGGCCCAAAACTGTGAGTAGTCTGGAAACCAAATTTCTCAAAATGACTGTTCAGGGGTATAAGCATCTGCAAATTTTGATGACAGGTGGTCTATGAGAGGGCAAATTTTGTGGAAACGGTCATAAGCAGGGTGGCCTCTTAGATGACAGGATGTATTGGGCCTGATCTGATGGATAGGAGTGCTAGGGGGGTGACAGGAGGTGATTGATGGGTGTCTCAGGGGGCGGTTAGAGGGGAGAATAGATGCAATCAATGCACTGGGGAGGTGATCGGAAGGGGGTCTGAGGGGGATCTGAGGGTTTGGCCGAGTGATCAGGAGCCCACACGGGGCAAATTAGGGCCTGATCTGATGGGTAGGTGTGCTAGGGGGTGACAGGAGGTGATTTATGGGTGTCTCAAGGTGTGATTAGAGGGGGGAAATAGATGCAAGCAATGCACTAGCGAGGTGATCAGGGCTGGGGTCTGAGGGCGTTCTGAGGTGTGGGCGGGTGATTGGGTGCCCGCAAGGGGCAGATTAGGGTCTAATCTGATGGGTAACAGTGACAGGTGGTGATAGGGGGTGATTGATGGGTAATTAGTGGGTGTTTAGAAGAGAGAATAGGTGTAAACGATGGATTTGGGAGGTGATCTGATGTCGGATCTGCGGGCGATCTATTGGTGTGGGTGGGTGATCAGATTGCCCGCAAGGGGCAGGTTAGGGGCTGATTGATGGGTGGCAGTGACAGGGGGTGATTGATGGGTGGCAGTGACAGGGGGTGATTGACAGGTGATCAGTGGGTTATTACAGGGAAGAACAGATGTAAATAATGCACTGGCGAATCGATAAGGGGGGGGGGGTTGAGGGCAATCTGAGTGTGTGGGCGGGCGATTGGGTGCCCGCAAGGGTCTAATCTGATGGGTAACAGTGACAGGTGGTGATAGGGGGTGATTGATGGGTGATTGATGGGTAATTAGTGGGTGTTTAGAGGAGAGAATAGATGTAAACGATGGATTTGGGAGGTGATCTGATGTCGGATCTGCGGGCGATCTATTGGTGTGGGTGGGTGATCAGATTGCCCGCAAGGGGCAGGTTAGGGGCTGATTGATGGGTGGCAGTGACAGGGGGTGATTGATGGGTGGCAGTGACAGGGGGTGATTGACAGGTGATCAGTGGGTTATTACAGGGAAGAACGGATGTAAATAATGCACTGGCGAATCGATAAGGGGGGGGGGTTGAGGGCAATCTGAGTGTGTGGGCGGGCGATTGGGTGCCCGCAAGGGTCTAATCTGATGGGTAACAGTGACAGGTGGTGATAGGGGGTGATTGATGGGTGATTGATGGGTAATTAGTGGGTGTTTAGAGGAGAGAATAGATGTAAACGATGGATTTGGGAGGTGATCTGATGTCGGATCTGCGGGCGATCTATTGGTGTGGGTGGGTGATCAGATTGCCCGCAAGGGGCAGGTTAGGGGCTGATTGATGGGTGGCAGTGACAGGGCGTGATTGATGGGTGGCAGTGACAGGGGGTGATTGACAGGTGATCAGTGGGTTATTACAGGGAAGAACGGATGTAAATAATGCACTGGCGAATCGATAAGGGGGGGGGGGGGGTTGAGGGCAATCTAAGTGTGTGGGCGGGCGATTGGGTGCCCGCAAGGGTCTAATCTGATGGGTAACAGTGACAGGTGGTGATAGGGGGTGATTGATGGGTGATTGATGGGTAATTAGTGGGTGTTTAGAGGAGAGAATAGATGTAAACGATGGATTTGGGAGGTGATCTGATGTCGGATCTGCGGGCGATCTATTGGTGTGGGTGGGTGATCAGATTGCCCGCAAGGGGCAGGTTAGGGGCTGATTGATGGGTGGCAGTGACAGGGGGTGATTGACGGGTGATTGACAGGTGATTGACAGGTGATTGGCAGGTGATTGGCAGGTGATTGACAGTTGATCAGGGGTGATAGATGCATACAGTACGCAGGGGGGGGAGGGTCTGGGGGGGGTCTGGGGAGAATCTGAGGGGTGGGGGGTGATCAGGAGGGAGCAGGGGGCAGTTTAGGGACTTAAAAAAAAAATAGCGTTGACAGATAGTGACAGGGAGTGATTGATGGGTGATTAGGGGGGTGATTGTGTGCAAATGGTGGTCTGGGGGGTGGGCAGGGGGGGGTCTGAGGGGTACTGTGGGCGATCAGGGGGCAGGGGGGGGCAGATCAGTGTGTTTGGGTGCAGACTAGGGTGGCTGCAGCCTGCCCTGGTGGTCCCTCGGACACTGGGACCACCAGGGCAGGAGGCAGCCTGTATAATACACTTTGTATACATTACAAAGTGTATTATACACTTTGTAGCGGCGATCGCGGGGTTAACAACCCGCCGGCGCTTCCGATTGGCCGGCGGGTTGACGTCGCGGGTGGGCGGAGCCTATTGCCGGTGGATGCGCGCGCATCCCAGCGCGCGATCCCCGGCCAGAGAGTGCCCCAGGACCTGACGCCAATCTGCGTTACGTGGTCCTGGGGCTGCCACTTTGCCGCCGCCAATATGAAGTAGGCGGTCGGCAAGTGGTTAAGTGAATTAATGAGTTGCTGATTCTCCTGATTCCGTCATCACTTCTAATTCACAGCAAGTCGTGTCTACAGGTCAGGGGAACTCTAATAATACACACATCCAGTCTCTCAGGCTTTGCTCATAAAGTTGTTTACAGAGCAATGATCTTTTGTAAAGTGCAGCGATTCATAAAAGACAACAACAATTTACCTTCAATGCAGTACAGCAAAGAAATTATTGCTGGCTAGTTGCTTTCATTTACGCTTTATATCTTTGTATTGGTGCCACAGTGCTGAGATTCACCTCTTTAATACACATTTTTCACATTTAAAAAAAATATAATATAATGAATTGGTTGTGTAGTACGGATAATTACTAAAATATTAGTAGCAAAGAAAATATTCTCATATTTGTATTTTCAGTTATATAGTTGTTTTTTTTATACCATTGCTTCATTCTCTAATATTTGCAGTTTACACACTACTCAGCATTCTAAATGATTTTACAGAGCAGGCCAGTGAACTTTTGAACTGTCCTCTGCAGAGGAAAAAACAATACAGTGACTGACACTTGAGATAATAAGCTTCAGAAGACAGAGCTCTCTGTGACTTTGAAAGTCGTGGAGCTCAATGGCTCTTTTGCATAGATAACAACTGGAGTTTCTTAACTCTTCCTGTACTGGACACAATATTAGACTTATGTCTCTGCTCCTAATATTTTATTTCTTAGCTGTAGTACACATACAAATCATTATATCATAACTTTTTTTTTTTGCTTCAGTGTCTCTTTAAAGAGTACCTAAACTCTGGCGTCTTTTTTTTTTTTTTTTGTCTTTAAATAAAAGTTGTTATTATGTCCCAGCTATACAGGCAGTAAGTGGGAATCCAGCTATACAGGCAGTAAGTGGGAATATCTGAGGAATGGGACTTCACAGAGGCAAAATGGGACAAAATAAAGGATTACTGTAGTTTCTGGTCACATACCAGTTTATTTGCAAAACCTGTCGCTTCTGTCAGATTTCTACTACCTACTATAAGTGACAGCAACATAGGAGAAAGGTAATTTATGGTTCATTTTACTCTGGAACAATCATACTTATTTTTTTGTCTGTGTTTGCACATATTTTAATTAATTTTTTCGCCATAGTGCCCCTTTAACAAAGGCTTGTAATATTGCAAATGTTTTTCATTGCAGTTTATGGGAATAACATGTGTAATAGGTGAAGTACAATACGTCTGTGTTGTCTTTGCAAGGATACAGGTAGGGCCAGATTTCCCATAAGGCACAGTAGGCCTGTGCCTACAGGGTACGGTGACCATACGTCCCGCTTTACCCGGGACGCGTCCCGCCTTCGGGGGGCGCTGTCCCAGGCTGCATGAGGTCCCGGGAGACGTCCCGCTTTTAGCAGCGGGACGTCCCGGCCTCGGGACTCTGGCCACCGTACAGTGAACTAGCCGCAGCGTCTACTAGACGCTGCGCTAGTTAATTCCCCGCAGCCCCGCTCCAGCCTGCAATGTTCTCCTCCGGCAGGCAAAGGCAGAGCAGGGCTACGGGAAGATGGCGTCCGGAGGCGGAGCCCTGTATTGGAGACTATTTGTCTCCAGTACAGGGCTCCGCCTCCGGACGCCATCTTGCCGTAGCCCTGCTCTGCCTGTGAGAGGCTGAGCGGGAGATTGAATATCGTCCAGGCCAGGGGGAGCTGCACCTGAGGCACCAGAGGACGGCTGCGTGAGGGGACGTCTTCTGCCAGGTGAGTAAATGCTTTTTCTTGCAGGTGAAGTGTTTGCCCACATTTTGTACTGACATATTTGCCCAAATTGTGTTCATTTTGTACTGACATGTTTGCCCGCATTGCGTTTATCTTGTACTGACATGTTTGCCCGCAGTGCGTTTATCTTGTACTGACATGTTTGCCCGCAGTGCGTTTATCTTGTACTGACATGTTTGCCCGCAGTGCGTTTATCTTGTACTGACATGTTTGCCCGCAGTGCGTTTATCTTGTACTGACATGTATGCCCGCAGTGCATTTATCTTGTACTGACATGTTTGCCCGCAGTGCGTTTATCTTGTACTGACATGTTTGCCCGCAGTGCGTTTATCTTGTACTGACATGTTTGCCCGCAGTGCGTTTATCTTGTACTGACATGTTTGCCCGCAGTGCATTTATCTTGTACTGACATCTTTGCCCGCAGTGCGTTTATCTTGTACTGACATGTATGCCCGCAGTGCGTTTATCTTGTACTGACATGTTTGCCCGCAGTGTGTTTATCTTGTACTGTCATGTTTGCCCGCAGTGCGTTTATCTTGTACTGACATGTTTGCCCGCAGTGCGTTTATCTTGTACTGACATGTTTGCCCGCAGTGCGTTTATCTTGTACTGACATGTTTGCCCGCAGTGCGTTTATCTTGTACTGACATGTTTGCCCGCAGTGCGTTTATCTTGTACTGACATGCTTGCCCGCCGTGCGTTCATTTTGTATTAACATGTTGCACGCAGTGCGTTTAGTTTGTACTGACATGTTTGCCCCCATTGCGTTTATTTTGTACTGACATGTTTGCCCCCATTGCGTTTATTTTATGCTGACATGTTGCCCGCAATGCGTTTATTTTGTGCTGAAATGTTGCCCGCAATGCGTTTATTTTGTGCTGAAATGTTGCCCATTGCGTTTATTTTGTGGTGTCTGGGGTAACTGTTGCTGCATTTATTATTTAATGGTCATAGTTGGCTGTGTTTGCTGCTTTGGGGTTATGGCATACTATTAAATAGCATCACACAGTTTCTGCACACCTATGATGTGAATCCACGTTTGACCACATCACGGCGTAAACACCGCTTTCTTATGCCTCGCTGTTGCATCATTACGTTAGCCCCGCCCATAGAATGCCATGGCCACGCCCATTTTTCGCGCGCGTTGTAGACACCACATTTTTCGCCGCATCCCCTGTTTTTCGCCGCGGCGCGCTCTGCACGCCGCAGCCGCCCCCCCCCCCCCCAATTCCCCCCGTCCCAGGTTGAGCCTTCAAAAATCTGGTCACTCTACTACAGGGGCCTGAGGATGGAAAGGCGGCTCACTCCACTCCCCTAGTGCTTCCCTCCCTCCTCCCCTTTGCAGATTCCTGAGCAGAGCGTAAATTAGAGATTACTCACCCAGCTCTCTGCATTCCACTGACCAGATCTCCCTTCAGTTAGGGGCACCTCAAGCTACCTAATACTTTTGGGCACCTCTAGCTACTTAATACTGAGGATAGCTCTGGCTACCTAATACTAAGGGGCACATGTAGCTACCTATGACGGGAAAGGGAAGTAAGGGAGAAATGACAGGCTGGACCAGCCGGGGATTCTTACTACTCACACACCAATTAATCAAATACAACATGCGCTTATGAATCTCTTCACCAAGGTAATATAGTCATAAGCAGTTTTACATTTTGTTTTCCACAAATTAATCTTTTTTGCTATGACCTTTTTTTATTTCATACTTGCTGTTATATGAAATCTAACAGTTGCTTTAGGCAAGAGACACATTTCCCCATGTGTCTGAAGTGGGAATTAGAGAGCTGTCTGTTCTTGTCTGTACATGCCTAGATTTTATGAAACCAGACTGGTGATGATGTGATGAACACGGTGATGTGATAATGGCAATACACTGTGCGAGGTTTCAAAAATCATTTCTTAGTCCGGTGTAGGTGCATCAGTGACAGAGCTTGGTATTTGATAAGAAATTCTTTGAATTACAGTACCCGCTCAAGAACCATCATATGGTCCACTCCCTTTTCTATAGACTGTCACTGCTGTAGTCTGCAGTCTTCTTTGGGAGTTCAGCCTGTACCGGTACAATGGCAATTAGTGCTGCGCATGCGCATGTCAATCTCTTTTATGCATGCGCAGTAGGGAAATTTGCAATCTGGCGAGGGCTTACAGTTAGGGGTCGGAAAGTGTGAACTTAGTCGCAGGGCAGTTTCTAGGCTAAATTACACCCAGGTCAAGGGTATAAAAATTGCGTCCCCTTCCCCCACCCCCATGGACTCACGAACTCTTACTCTTTATGGACAGTCACACAGCAACAGGTCACAAGTAGATCTGCTTACTTACTAATGACCAGCTGCTCATCCAGGAGGAAGCAGGGACCAGGAAAATACACAAGTGAAGAGAGCCCGGAAAGTCGACACCTCCATGGGCGCTGCGCACTTACACCCTGCAGTACTGTGACAGGACATCAGGTGTCATCACGCGGTGGTGACGTGATGATGACCTGACGCATGCAGCCCAGGAGGAGTCAAGGAAAGTGATTGCACTGGTAATCTTCTTTTTTATTTCATTTGGCTGCACCGCGTGTCACCAGCTCCCTAGTGGTTATGTCCTTCTGCCTGCACCCGCCTTCTTTTACTTGCCGGTCTGCGCCCAGGGCGGTCACCCTGCACAAAAAAACGGCCCTGATTAGAGTTATGCATCGGGCAGGGGTGGAGGTTAGTGTTAGGCATCCAAGAGGGGTACCGAATAGTGTTAAGCATTGTAGTTGGGGAGGTTAGTGTCAGGCAGAGGACAAGAGAGGTTAGTATGTATTAGGCATGGAAAAGGGTAAGTTAGAGTTAGGCATCCAAGAAGGGAAGGTCAGTGTTAAAAGTCGGCACATGTTACGTTAATGATGTTGTGCAGCACTACACTAGGGCAGCACATTGCCATTGTACCTGCCTCCTTGCAATCTGAACCGCAGGATGATGCAATTAAAGCAGCTGAACCACCCACATAGATTGCAACAATGCAAAGAGGACCATTCTGGCATGAAACCAGAGCCTAATCTTTTTATTGCATTCTATCAGCTTTCCAGATTCTACTACTTTACTGTTGCTCATCTTTAGTTTTAACGCTCTAACAGCTACATTAATATTCCCCAAGTAAGCACGATTATATTCTATGAATTTTAATTTGTTTACTGCACAGGAATAGAGTGTGATTGCATTGATCCACGGAGTGCTTTTGTAAAGAATAATGGAAATGATGAGAATCCACCATGAGGATAAGGACTAGTCCAAAATCTATCATATATGTTGGAACTTTATTACCTGCTGTAAGTGACAGCAACACAGGGAACAAAAAAGTAATTTATTTAACATTTTAATCTGGGAGAAATGTACTTCTTATAAGAATGTGTACATGTTTTTGAAACCTTAAAAATTTTCACAACGGTGATCCTTCAATAACATCTAAAAGGTAGTATATATTTCACAAGTAAAAGTGGGTATTTTTACTTCAGGTAGAAGTTGCCACCACAGTTGAGGTGGCCACACACCATACAATTAAAAGATCCAATTTTACACCAATTCGAGAAATACGATCAGTTGTCCCGAAAAATGTAACTTTTTTTGTTTTCAATCGATAAATCCGATTTTTTGGAGATTGGAAAATTCAGACCAATTTTATCAAGAATTGTATGGTGTGTAATGGTGGATTGTGAAATTGTATTCAACCAGAAAAAAATTGTATGTAACTATTCAGTACATTTTTCCCTAGAATCTTTTAACCAATACATTTTTTTCAGAGTTTACGCTCTTTTATCCCGAAATTACAGCAATCTCGAAAATACGTGTGTGCCACCTTCGAAGATTCTAATCAAAACTTCCGATTGGATTGGAATGCTCAAATCGAATTAAAAAAAAATGTATGGTGTGTATGAGTCGTTTAAAAAAAAAAAAATTACACCTCTTTCTACAGTTCCTGCTTCAATTAACTGCTATTCATCATATTAATACACATCAAGCTGAGAGTGGGAATGCCTGCAAAGGCTGCTGGAGTGAAAAGGAAAGAGTAGAGGCGGCTCTACATCTCCTGTCTGCATCCTCTCCTGTCCTGTGATGTCTGTCCATTGTCAGCAGGCTTACTATACATACACACTCAGCATGTGCACATTATTATTATTATTATTTATTGTATTTATAAAGCACGGGCAGCACGGTGGCGTAGTGGTTAGCTCTCTCGCCTTGCAGCGCTGGGTCCCTGGTTCGAATCCCAGCCAGGGCACTATCTGCAAAGAGTTTGTATGTTCTCTCCGTGTCTGCGTGGGTTTCCTCCGGTCACTCCAGTTTCCTCCCACATTACAAAAACATACAGATAAGTTAATTGGCTCCCCCTAAAAAAAAATTGGCCCTAGACTACAGCACTTACACTACATAATATAGACATATGGCAATGGTAGGGAGTAGATTGTGAGCTCCTTTGAGGGACAGTTAGTGACAAGACAATATATATATATATATATATATATATATATATATATATATATATATATACACTGTACAGCGCTGCGTAATATGTCGGCGCTATATAAATACTAAATAATAATAATAATAATAAAGCGCCAACATATTACGCAGTGCAGTTTCTAGGTTAAAATGCACCCAGAGTGAGGGTGTAAAAATTGCGCCCCCCCCCCCCCCCCCCCGAGCAAGGTATGGGTGCCCGCAGAATAGGTTAGCCAGGCCTAGTTGCACTTAGTATAGGTCCCCCCAGTATAGGTAGCCAAGAATAGGTACCCCAGTATAGGTAGCCAGGCATAGGTGAGCCAGTATAGTTGCCCCTGCTATAGGTTAGCCAGGTAGGTGCCTCCAGTATAGGTAGCCAGTATAGTTGCCCCCAGTATAGGTTAGACAGGCAGGCGCCCCCGGTATAAGTTAGATAGGTAGGTGCCCCAGTACAGGTTAGCTAGGTGGGTGCCTCTAATATAGGTAGCCAGAATAGTTGCCCCCAGCATATGTTAGATAGGTAGGTGCCCCCAGTATAGGTTATTTAGGTAGGTGACTAGAAATAATCGAAATGCTTAGGTCTCAAGTGTAATCCAAATTATAAATACTTTTATTATGGTATCAAAAATTCAGGGAGAATAAAATATCAAAATAATTAAAAACTGGGGAAGGAATGTTGCGGAGTCAGTAATAACATGATACATGGCCGGCCAATCATTCATATCAGATCACTATTTAGGTAGGTGCCTGCAATATAGGTAGCCAGTATAGTGCCCCCACTATAGTTAGATAGGTAGCTGCCCCCCAGTGTAGGTGAGATTAGGTAGCTGCCCCCCAGTGTAGGTTAGATAGGTAGCTGCCCCCCAGTGTAGGTTAGATAGGTAGCTGCCCCCCAGTGTAGGTTAGATAGGTAGCTGCCCCCCAGTGTAGGTTAGATTAGGTAGGTGCCCCCCAGTATAGGTTAGATTAGGTAGCTGCCCCCCAGTATAGGTTAGATAGGTAGCTGCCCCCCAGTATAGCTTAGATAGGTAGCAGCCCCCCAGTGTAGGTTAGATTAGGTAGGTGCCCCCCAGTGTAGGTTAGATTAGGTAGGTGCCCCCCAGTATAGGTTAGATAGGTAGTTGCCCCCCAGCGTAGGTTAGATTAGGTAGCTGCCCCCCAGTATAGATTAGATAGGTAGCTGTCCCCCAGTGTAGGTTAGACAGGTAGCTGCCCCCCCAGTGTATGTTAGATTAGGTAGGTGCCCCCCAGTATAGGTTAGATTAGGTAGCAGCCCCCCAGTGTAGGTTAGATTAGGTAGGTGCCCCCCAGTATAGGTTAAATTAGGTAGGTGCCCCCCCAGTATAGGTTAGATAGGTAGCTGCCCCCCAGTGTAGGTTAGATAGGTAGCTGCCCCCCAGTGTAGGTTAGAGTAGGTAGCTGCCCCCCAGTGTAGGTTAGATAGGTAGCTGCCCCCCAGCGTAAATTAGATTAGGTAGGTGCCCCCCAGCGTAGGTTAGATTAGGTAGGTGCCCCCCAGTATAGGTTAGATAGGTAGCTGCCCCCCTATAATGGAGGGGGGGAGCCAGAGCCGCGGGGAGGGCAGCCCGACCTCTCCCTCTCTCTCCTCTCCCGGGCCGCCCTCCGTGCTCCCCCTCCAGACTGCAGAGTAATGCGCAGGGAGCGCTGTATACAACCTACCTCCCTGCGTTCCAAGCGCTGCTCTCTCGCCGCCGGTCTCTTCCTCTCTGCCCTATACAATGATACACACGCTGCTTCCGGCTAACAGGAAGCAGCGTGTGTATCATCCTATAGGCGGCAGAGAGGAAGAGACCGGCGGCGAGAGAGCAGCGCTTGGAACGCAGGGAGGTAGGTTGTATACAGCGCTCCCTGCGCATTACTCTGCAGTCTGGAGGGGGGAGCACGGAGGGCGGCCCGGGAGAGGAGAGAGAGGGAGAGGTTGGGCTGCCCTCCCCGCGGCTCCGGCTCCCCCCTCCATTATAGCTCCCCCCTCACAACAGCGCCCCGGGCGGCGGCACGCCCCGCACGGCCCAAGAAACGGGCGTGATATTACGCAGCGCTGGACAATAAATAGGGATACATACAATATTTAGGGGTGACATACAGCAAAATGACAATACCTGAATACAAGAAAGACCAGATCATGCAGCACAGTATGAGTACAAGGTAATGCTTAGTCAGTCACTGGAAGGGAGCATGGAGATTAGGCAAGTTAGGTTCACTCAGATGCCTAGCATGGGTTCACAGTAATGGAGTGCACATGCACGTACACACACACACTCAGCATGTACACATACACAACCACTCAACACATACACACACTTACTCAGTAGATACACACACACACTTACTCAGAGCATGCACACACACTCACTCAGCACATACACACACTCATACACACACACTCACTCAACACATACACACTCAATCAGTACATACACACAAACTCACTCAGCATGTATACACACACACACAAATAATCAGCATGCACACACACACATACACACACTCACTAAGCACGCACACATACACACCCACTCAGCACATACACACACTCACTCAGCACACACACACTTACTCAGAACATGCACATACACACAATTACTCATTACACATACACACACAGAACATACACACTCAGCACATACACACACACACACACACACACACACAAACACTGAGCACATAGACTCTCACTCAGCACGCACACATACACGCTCTCTTGGCATGTACAGTGTACATGCCAAGAGAGCGTGTATGTGTGCTGAGTTTGGGTACACACATACCCAAACTCAGCACATACATATTTCCTCATCAAGTATGTACTCACTCAGCATGCACATACTCACTTATTCAGCATGTACACATACTCACTCAGCACGTAAAATACATTACAGAGGACAATGAGACACCCAATTAAATTACACAGGAGGAAATTGAAAAAAACAAAGTTAAAGTGCAGCCACAATAGAAGTAGACCTTCCACCCTGCAATGCAGCCCCTCTAAAATAGGGTCTGTTCTGCCATATAACCAGCCAATGTACATACTGCATTAGTCATCTCTACAGAATAAAGTATTTCTCATTCACACCGACACAGTACAATCAGTAGCTAAATACCAACATACTACTGTATATTCCTGCGTATAAGACTACTTTTTAACCCTTGAAAATATTCTGAAAAGTTGGGGGTCGTCTTATACGCCGGGTGTCAATGATGCCGGGTGATATGCCCTATCCTGTTACCGCCACTTAGATCTCCCTGCTGAGGGAGTGCAATCTATTCTTCCATACCGCTCTGATAAACAGGTAGACAAGGAGAGCTGACCAGTCTACTTAAGGAGAGTTGACCAATGCAACAAGTCAATTGACTATATACTGTTATATACTGGGTGACACATACAGTACAGCACCAGTATCTGTTCATACACAGCATTAGTACATGATTTTTTAATTATTATTTTAATTTGGTGTGCGTTGGAAGAGGGGTAGTCTTATACGGCGACTATATCCCAAACTCTATATTTTAACTGTAAAAGTTGGGGGGTCGTCTTATACGCCCAGTCGTCTTATACGCCGGAATATACGGTAATCCTTTATGGACAGCTGGGATATTGTGGCCATATAGATAAATGTTTCTAAAATGTGCTTAATTTCTGACTGTATACGGACATTCCAAAACTCACAATGGGTTATTTATTGGAAACATCAGCAAGCGCAATGCAATCTTTCTTTTAATGCGTTCTCTCTAAAGTAAACATCTGACAATGTGAAAATATTTTATAGGCTTCAAAAATGAATTACCTATATGCTGGCAGCTTGTCACCAGTGTAATCAGCAATATAATGTCTGCGAAGCATCCTCCAGTCATGCAGACCTGGCTTCAATTGGCAAACAGTGCTGAGCTGGCTGTTCCTTCTTTCAGTGACAATGTCAGCTATAACATACTTATGGGTAGTGGTTTCGCTTCATTTGCAGGTGATCCTTTAGTAGACCAGTACAGTCCATGCAAGAAGATCAAAAACCTGTTATTTTCTTGTGTATGCAGTTGTCACTAGTAGGTCCTGAAAATCTGACAGATCTGTCAGGTTTTGGACTAGTCCTTCTCCTCATGGGAGATTCTAAGTTATTTCTTTATTTTCAAAAGCACTTACTAAACTGCAGTTTCTCAATCTACCTGCTTAAATAGTGTGCAAAGTAGGGAAGCTGGCTGACATCTTTGTATGGATCCTTTCCAGGGAGTGATTTCGTAAAGAATAAAAGTAATCCTGAGAATCTCCCATGAGAAGATGGACTACTCCAAAATCTGTCACACCTGGGCAGCGCGGTGGCATAGTGGTTATTGCTCTCGCCTTGCAGCGATGGGTACCCAATTCGAATCCCAGCCAGGACAACATCAGCAAGGAGTTTGAAGTGCACCCCTTGTATGCGTGTGTTTCCTCCAGGCACTCCGGTTTCCTTCCACATTCCAAAAACATACAGATGAGTTAAATGGCTTCCCCATGAAATTGGCCCTAGACTATGATACACGCACCACATGATACAGACATGTGACTATGGTAGGGATTAGATTGTGAGCCCCTCTGAGGGACAGTTACGTGTCAAGACGATATGCTCTGTACAGCGATACGTAAGATAACAGCACTATATGGGGTTTTGCTGAGTTGTTTTCGCTACTGTGATTATTTAAAGAGGAACTTTACTGAGTATAACTTAAAACTGCTTATGTTTTACAATACTACAATATTACTAAAATGATTTAACAGAGTAGCCGAGCAGCTCGGAGTGACCCAGAACCACCAGGAAAGTATAGGGGACTAAAGCCCCCTCTACACCATGCAATTCATGTGCTATTGATCGAATTCGATTTGATCGATTAAATCCGACATGTCTGATCGGGATTCGATCGGTAGTGTAGTCGATTTTGCATAGTTATCAATGCAAAATCGACCAGACTACCGATCGAATCCCAACCGGACATGTTGGATTTAATCGATCCAATCGAATTCGATCGATCGCACATGGAATTGCATGGTGTAGAGGGGGCTTAGAAGAGACCATAAAGCCCTCCTACTAAAAGGCAATGCTTGGTATGATTTGCCTTCTTAAAACAGAAGGTATTTGCGATAATTCAGCTTTAAGTGTACATCTGTGGTTACCCACATATAAGAAATAATTTGCATATTCAGTAGCAGTGCATTGTGGGACCCACAATGCACTGCTACTGAATATGCAAATTATCTCTTTATGCCCCTGAAGCCAGGCTTACATCCAGAACTGCTGGTGTCTAGCAAGCCTATAGCTTTCAATTTTACAGAGCCACTTCTTTATAGTGTTTTCAGTTTGGCCAGTAGAGTTAGCACTTAGCATACATATTGTTAACTGTATTTGTAAAGATGTGATCTTGTTACAGGCTGTTTTTCTATCTTGCCACAATAAAAATATTTATAAGAAATTTTACAGAGCCACATCAACCCCACATGCTGAGGCAGAGGAGATTTCTGAGCTGACACAGCTGAAGAGATCAAATTACAGTTGTGATTAGTCACAGATGAGGGGGAATTAGACAGGCTAATCTCTCTAAAATACAGGGTGCATTTCTATATTTTCCTTCTGTTTTCCTTCTGTAAAAGTTTAGGTCCACTTTAAGCTGACCACCAGAGGCAAGTGATCAACTTCTGCTTTGCATACATAGTAGTGCACTGTGATAGGCTATATGCTTTCTTGCACACATCCTGTTAGTGCTCCCCACAATCAATCCTATGCTGTCTGGATGGGCTCGGACATTTTAGACTTTAGGCTTCTTTCACACTATGAAGATTGAGGTGCAATGCAATTGTTCTCATCGCGTGTTAACGGTACGGTGCAGGGTTACACAGTACAAATGAAAGTATGCCTCACTGCCACTGTAAATGTGTGCATTCAGTGGCGTAACAATAGGGGCTGCAGCACCTGCACCCACAGGGGGGCCCGCTCAGGGCAGTTTTGGGGGGCAGGAGGGGTCGCAGCATGAGGGGAGAGCACGGCCACCTACATTGGCGGGGAGGCCCCCTCCCTCACCCTGGGCTCTCCCCTTGGCGCTCCACTCCATTATCGATCAGTGGCAGCAGGCGGCGGGCAAGAACACATACCTTCATGAGTTCGACGCGCCAGAGGTTCCGCTCTCTAAGTGTCTGACGCTACTTCCTGTTTAAACAGGAAGTCCATATATTTGCTTGTCCTGAAGTCTTCAAGATCTTTTGCCTATTACATGGAACACACCTCAATAAAGATAAAAGAGAGACAAAAGAGTCGCAATAGTGCAGACTGTTATTCCTTCTGCGTAACTACACCACTTGTGAGTAGCATGCACAGACACACACTAGTGTCCAGGGAAAAGGGGCAGGGAATGGAGACCCACCACCGTCTAATCATACACTCCCCTCCGTTCCCAATGCTACCCTGCTCACCGTCAGGCTGCAGTGTAGGGGGGCATAGATATTCCTGCCAATCGCTGTGGTATGATTCCTCCTAGCACACCATATGCTGCAACTTTCAACTCCTCCAGGCTTGTTTTAGGCGTTACCACTGGTATAAGACCCCTCAGGCCAGCTGCATCATTACCTCAAACACAAGCACAAATGCCTCTCATGTGTAAAATCTCACTTTAATATCCATAAAACCCATAAGTAATGCGCGTACATGTAAAAAACATCATAAAAGCATGTCACAAGTCTTTACCGATCCCCTGGTCACGGGCCACGGCATTCCTCGTCTCCTACCGTCGTCTAGGTTCAGCGTCCTCCTTGCTCGTTCCTAAGCCACGCCCTACCGGTTTCGTCACTATTGTGACTCATCAGGGGCTGGAGAACTAGCTTCAAGAGGACCAATAAGTAGTATTCATTCGGCCGTACTGGTCCGCCTCTCTGCGCGTCATCGCGCTGTGCGTCCCATTACTCATTTCCGCCCGCACTATCCGTAGTCTTACGGAATCCCACTGCGCATGTGGACGCTTAGCGTCATTGCGTCCACCCATTCATAGTTCTTCTCCTCCCCCCTTAGTTTCGTCCTAACCCCTCCCTTTGGTGACGTGGAAAAACAACCACGTATGCCATTCCCACTTACCATTAACCGTTCTAGCCGCAGTCTACAAACATGACAGGCGATCGGTTTACATATATATCCTGGGAGACAGTGCTACTTTGACTTACGTAATTACTACCCTATCACTAACATATTCCTACTATCTTCACATTTTTCCATTCTCCATCCCTCTGTTGTTACTTATTATTCTTTCATCTCGTAATTTCCTTTGTATATTTATATTTCTTAGTCAGAAAATTTCTTTATATTTATATTGATTGGTGTCTCTCACATATCTTTGTTTCTCATGCTTCCCTTACCCTACATGATAGAGACGCTTGTATTACATCCCAATTTCCATTTCTCCCAATACTTTGCATTTATTAATCATCCCGTAAGTGCAACATACAGTGTACAATATACGCCATATCTGTATCCAATTATCTTCTCTTGCTCATTTGTTGCGTTACACTCCTTAATGTTCCCATCCTCCTCAATCATTTGTCAAAAAACAGTTGATGTCTAGGTCTACATTTAGACCCTCAGGGTGCATACTCCTTAATTTATAAATCCATTTCGTTTCCATTTGGCATACTGTACGTAATTTATGACACCCCCTCCAGTTAGGCTCCACCTTCTCAATTGCACATGCCTTTAGATGTTTGGGGTTACATCCATGTGCCACCTTAAAATGTCTGGGGACAGTATGGTTTTCATGCCCCTTAGATATCTTAAGGATGTGCTCCCCCAGTCTTTCTTGCAGTGTGCGGGTGGTACGTCCCACGTATCTGTAGCCACATGTGCACCACAATAGGTACACTACGTGGCTGCTTCTACACGTAATACACTGTTCAATTTTATATTCTTTCGTGTCTCCTCTTGCTGTAAAGGATTTTGTTTTTATCGTTATCCCCATTTTGCAAGCTTTGCAATCTCTGCATGGGAAAAAACCTTTAAGCTTATTCTCTGTGTTACTTCCTGTAGGAGGGTTTACACAGCTTGGGACTAATTTATCTCTTAAATTGGGTGCCTTACGATAAATGAATTTGGGCTGTTCTGGAATTATCCTCCTTAGCTGCGGATCACTCATCAAGATTGGCCAATTCCGTTTAAATATTTTTTCCACTGTTTTATACTGCCTTGAGAAATCGCTCACATAGGCCAATTGAAATGGCTCC
Source organism: Hyperolius riggenbachi (assembly GCF_040937935.1). Lineage (NCBI taxonomy): Eukaryota > Metazoa > Chordata > Amphibia > Anura > Hyperoliidae > Hyperolius > Hyperolius riggenbachi. The sequence goes on from NC_090648.1 coordinate 312,258,728, forward strand.
TTTTGTTGTGTTTGTTCTCTATTCTCTTTCAACAGTGTCTCTCTCTCCACATTACCCACCTGGTATCTAATATGTTCAATTTCCTCTGTCTTATATCCTTTTTCAACAAATCTCGTACTCAGTGTCATTGATTGTTCCATGTAATCTGACAGATTTGTGCAATTGCGTCGCACCCTCGTAAATTGTCCTTTGGGGACCCCCCTTATCCAGTTTGGATGGTGACAACTGTCAGTAGGGATAAATCCATTTCTGTCTGTTTTTTTAAAGAAACATTTAGTGATCAGTTTATTGTCACATTTCATGATATTCAAGTCCAGGAATTGTATGTTCTCACTACCATACTCCATAGTTAGTGTTATATTGGGTTCTATGGCATTAATCTTATCCATGAATCCTGTTAGTGACCCTCTGTCCCCCTGCCACAGGAACACCAGGTCGTCAATATACCGTTTCCACAAGGTTATATTTTCTCCTCCTATTCTTATTGCTTTTTCTTCCCATATTGACATATATATATTTGCTAGCGATGGGGCATAAGATGCCCCCATCGCGCATCCGTACCTCTGGTTATAATATTTACCTTTATACCAGAAGTAATTGTGTGTCAATGTGAAGCGCAACAACTCCAATAGGAAATTTATTTGCTTATTTGCCAAGCTCCCATCTCCTTCAAGTGTGATTTTTACTGCCTCTATTCCCCCTTCATGGGGTATATTTGTATATAACGAGGACACGTCTGCTGTTACCAGCAGCGTGTCCTCATTCACTGTTACCCCTTCCAGGGTCTGGATTGCATGTTTTGTATCTTTAAGCACCCTTGGTAGTTGGTTTACAATTGGCTGTAAGTAGAAGTCCAAGTACTGGCCCACCCGATGGTTGATGGACCCAATCCCACTTATAATGGGTCTGCCCGGGGGGTGTTGCAGATTTTTGTGAATCTTTGGGGTTTGGTATACCACTGGAGTCCTAGGTGCAGTTGGTACCAAAAATTTAAACTCATTATCTGTTAATATTCCCTCGTTCAGGCCTCCCCTCAGGACACCCACTAGCTCCTCCTTGTATTTATTTATGGGATCCCTAGGTAACTCTTTGTAGGTGGCTGTGTCAAACACCAGCTTATCCAACTCCCCAAAGTATTGATCTTTGTTCAAGACTACAACGCCCCCTCCTTTATCTGCCGGGCGTATTACCAAGTCTTTTTCCTCCAGTAGACTTGTAACTTGTTCTTTTATATTGTCTTGTCTCCTGATTGGTATCTTTCTTATTTGATCATTCACTGTGTTTTTAAACACTTCTACTGCCTTGCAATTAGTTTGAGGGTTGAAAGTTGAATTATTTTTCATGCCTGATTGTTTGTAATTAGTGCTACTGTTTGCCCTGTTATTTGGGCCTTCCTTATCAAGGAAGTATCGTTTCAGATTTACTTTACGCATGAATTTATGCACATCTATAAATTGATTAAACTTGTTCAGATTATTTGATGGTGCAAATTTCAAACCCATACTTAGTATATTTGTTTCTTTTTCATCAAGATTCTTCCCACTTAAATTAAACACCCCCTCCCTATTTATTCTCTTCTTCTTTTGTTGTTTTCTTCCTCCCCTACAACCCCTTCTATGCCTCGTTTTTTGGACCCCCTCGGTGTTTCGTATGTTTCTGTTTGATAGGGCCCTCTTTCCCTGTATGGGTAATGATGTTGGCCCCTGTCCAAAAAATGATGGCCACCTACCATCTGTGGGTCCAAATTTTCATATCTATTAGATACAGGTATTCCATACCTCTTAAATTCATTCCTTGGAGGGGTATATCCTCCATAGCCTTGGTACCAATTATCTCTTTGGTGGTTACCATATTGACCTCTCCCCTGGTATCCTTGGCCTCTATTGGGAGGTCTAATTCCTCGTCCTCTATTTCCATTCGGACGATTATGCAGAGTGTTTTGGTATGGTACTGCATTTGGTGTTATCGTGGGTTTTGTGACACTCACAACCTTCTCTACTGTTTGTATATTTGTTTCCATAGTTTCAGTTTGTATTTTCTTTTGCCATTTATAGGCTAATTTATTCTTATATTCTTCCGTATCTTTAATGTATTGTTTTTGCTTATCAGCAATAATTTCCTTTTCATTTTTATTCAATGTTTCCTGTATTCTATCAATCCTCTTCTTATAGTCCTCAAAGTCCTTGTATGGTTCTAATTTTGTTCTCAAGCCTTCTATCTCTCCTCCCAATCTCTCTAACCTTTTGGTTTTCCTTTTTATGTATAATTGAACCAATTGTTTGCCACATCTTTCAAAAAACTGTTCCCATTCTTCATCATTCTCCTCCCCCTCCTCCCCATCGTTAGGTGTCACATCCCATCTCAGTTTCTTCGGCACTATTCCCTTTTTCTCATATTTTGTCAAAGTAGCAATGTCCCACCAAGTTTGTTGCTCCTTCACCATAACAGTATGTAACGTTTTTAGATCCTGGTCCATCCCCCCCGCTCCCCCTCCCTCCCCTCCATCATCCCCAAAGATCAAATCTAAATTCACTCCTCGGTGTTTTCTTCTCTCAAAAAAGTCCATGTTGCAGCTGCTGTTTTTTAGGTGGCAAACAATTGGTTCAATTATACATAAAAAGGAAAACCAAAAGGTTAGAGAGATTGGGAGGAGAGATAGAAGGCTTGAGAACAAAATTAGAACCATACAAGGACTTTGAGGACTATAAGAAGAGGATTGATAGAATACAGGAAACATTGAATAAAAATGAAAAGGAAATTATTGCTGATAAGCAAAAACAATACATTAAAGATACGGAAGAATATAAGAATAAATTAGCCTATAAATGGCAAAAGAAAATACAAACTGAAACTATGGAAACAAATATACAAACAGTAGAGAAGGTTGTGAGTGTCACAAAACCCACGATAACACCAAATGCAGTACCATACCAAAACACTCTGCATAATCGTCCGAATGGAAATAGAGGACGAGGAATTAGACCTCCCAATAGAGGCCAAGGATACCAGGGGAGAGGTCAATATGGTAACCACCAAAGAGATAATTGGTACCAAGGCTATGGAGGATATACCCCTCCAAGGAATGAATTTAAGAGGTATGGAATACCTGTATCTAATAGATATGAAAATTTGGACCCACAGATGGTAGGTGGCCATCATTTTTTGGACAGGGGCCAACATCATTACCCATACAGGGAAAGAGGGCCCTATCAAACAGAAACATACGAAACACCGAGGGGGTCCAAAAAAAGAGGCATAGAAGGGGTTGTAGGGGAGGAAGAAAACAACAAAAGAAGAAGAGAATAAATAGGGAGGGGGTGTTTAATTTAAGTGGGAAGAATCTTGATGAAAAAGAAACAAATATACTAAGTATGGGTTTGAAATTTGCACCATCAAATAATCTGAACAAGTTTAATCAATTTATAGATGTGCATAAATTCATGCGTAAAGTAAATCTGAAACGATACTTCCTTGATAAGGAAGGCCCAAATAACAGGGCAAACAGTAGCACTAATTACAAACAATCAGGCATGAAAAATAATTCAACTTTCAACCCTCAAACTAATTGCAAGGCAGTAGAAGTGTTTAAAAACGCAGTGAATGATCAAATAAGAAAGATACCAATCAGGAGACAAGACAATATAAAAGAACAAGTTACAAGTCTACTGGAGGAAAAAGACTTGGTAATACGCCCGGCAGATAAAGGAGGGGGCGTTGTAGTCTTGAACAAAGATCAATACTTTGGGGAGTTGGATAAGCTGGTGTTTGACACAGCCACCTACAAAGAGTTACCTAGGGATCCCATAAATAAATACAAGGAGGAGCTAGTGGGTGTCCTGAGGGGAGGCCTGAACGAGGGAATATTAACAGATAATGAGTTTAAATTTTTGGTACCAACTGCACCTAGGACTCCAGTGGTATACCAAACCCCAAAGATTCACAAAAATCTGCAACACCCCCCGGGCAGACCCATTATAAGTGGGATTGGGTCCATCAACCATCGGGTGGGCCAGTACTTGGACTTCTACTTACAGCCAATTGTAAACCAACTACCAAGGGTGCTTAAAGATACAAAACATGCAATCCAGACCCTGGAAGGGGTAACAGTGAATGAGGACACGCTGCTGGTAACAGCAGACGTGTCCTCGTTATATACAAATATACCCCATGAAGGGGGAATAGAGGCAGTAAAAATCACACTTGAAGGAGATGGGAGCTTGGCAAATAAGCAAATAAATTTCCTATTGGAGTTGTTGCGCTTCACATTGACACACAATTACTTCTGGTATAAAGGTAAATATTATAACCAGAGGTACGGATGCGCGATGGGGGCATCTTATGCCCCATCGCTAGCAAATATATATATGTCAATATGGGAAGAAAAAGCAATAAGAATAGGAGGAGAAAATATAACCTTGTGGAAACGGTATATTGACGACCTGGTGTTCCTGTGGCAGGGGGACAGAGGGTCACTAACAGGATTCATGGATAAGATTAATGCCATAGAACCCAATATAACACTAACTATGGAGTATGGTAGTGAGAACATACAATTCCTGGACTTGAATATCATGAAATGTGACAATAAACTGATCACTAAATGTTTCTTTAAAAAAACAGACAGAAATGGATTTATCCCTACTGACAGTTGTCACCATCCAAACTGGATAAGGGGGGTCCCCAAAGGACAATTTACGAGGGTGCGACGCAATTGCACAAATCTGTCAGATTACATGGAACAATCAATGACACTGAGTACGAGATTTGTTGAAAAAGGATATAAGACAGAGGAAATTGAACATATTAGATACCAGGTGGGTAATGTGGAGAGAGAGACACTGTTGAAAGAGAATAGAGAACAAACACAACAAAAGGAGCCATTTCAATTGGCCTATGTGAGCGATTTCTCAAGGCAGTATAAAACAGTGGAAAAAATATTTAAACGGAATTGGCCAATCTTGATGAGTGATCCGCAGCTAAGGAGGATAATTCCAGAACAGCCCAAATTCATTTATCGTAAGGCACCCAATTTAAGAGATAAATTAGTCCCAAGCTGTGTAAACCCTCCTACAGGAAGTAACACAGAGAATAAGCTTAAAGGTTTTTTCCCATGCAGAGATTGCAAAGCTTGCAAAATGGGGATAACGATAAAAACAAAATCCTTTACAGCAAGAGGAGACACGAAAGAATATAAAATTGAACAGTGTATTACGTGTAGAAGCAGCCACGTAGTGTACCTATTGTGGTGCACATGTGGCTACAGATACGTGGGACGTACCACCCGCACACTGCAAGAAAGACTGGGGGAGCACATCCTTAAGATATCTAAGGGGCATGAAAACCATACTGTCCCCAGACATTTTAAGGTGGCACATGGATGTAACCCCAAACATCTAAAGGCATGTGCAATTGAGAAGGTGGAGCCTAACTGGAGGGGGTGTCATAAATTACGTACAGTATGCCAAATGGAAACGAAATGGATTTATAAATTAAGGAGTATGCACCCTGAGGGTCTAAATGTAGACCTAGACATCAACTGTTTTTTGACAAATGATTGAGGAGGATGGGAACATTAAGGAGTGTAACGCAACAAATGAGCAAGAGAAGATAATTGGATACAGATATGGCGTATATTGTACACTGTATGTTGCACTTACGGGATGATTAATAAATGCAAAGTATTGGGAGAAATGGAAATTGGGATGTAATACAAGCGTCTCTATCATGTAGGGTAAGGGAAGCATGAGAAACAAAGATATGTGAGAGACACCAATCAATATAAATATAAAGAAATTTTCTGACTAAGAAATATAAATATACAAAGGAAATTACGAGATGAAAGAATAATAAGTAACAACAGAGGGATGGAGAATGGAAAAATGTGAAGATAGTAGGAATATGTTAGTGATAGGGTAGTAATTACGTAAGTCAAAGTAGCACTGTCTCCCAGGATATATATGTAAACCGATCGCCTGTCATGTTTGTAGACTGCGGCTAGAACGGTTAATGGTAAGTGGGAATGGCATACGTGGTTGTTTTTCCACGTCACCAAAGGGAGGGGTTAGGACGAAACTAAGGGGGGAGGAGAAGAACTATGAATGGGTGGACGCAATGACGCTAAGCGTCCACATGCGCAGTGGGATTCCGTAAGACTACGGATAGTGCGGGCGGAAATGAGTAATGGGACGCACAGCGCGATGACGCGCAGAGAGGCGGACCAGTACGGCCGAATGAATACTACTTATTGGTCCTCTTGAAGCTAGTTCTCCAGCCCCTGATGAGTCACAATAGTGACGAAACCGGTAGGGCGTGGCTTAGGAACGAGCAAGGAGGACGCTGAACCTAGACGACGGTAGGAGACGAGGAATGCCGTGGCCCGTGACCAGGGGATCGGTAAAGACTTGTGACATGCTTTTATGATGTTTTTTACATGTACGCGCATTACTTATGGGTTTTATGGATATTAAAGTGAGATTTTACACATGAGAGGCATTTGTGCTTGTGTTTGAGGTAATGATGCAGCTGGCCTGAGGGGTCTTATACCAGTGGTAACGCCTAAAACAAGCCTGGAGGAGTTGAAAGTTGCAGCATATGGTGTGCTAGGAGGAATCATACCACAGCGATTGGCAGGAATATCTATGCCCCCCTACACTGCAGCCTGACGGTGAGCAGGGTAGCATTGGGAACGGAGGGGAGTGTATGATTAGACGGTGGTGGGTCTCCATTCCCTGCCCCTTATACCTGGACACTAGTGTGTGTCTGTGCATGCTACTCACAAGTGGTGTAGTTACGCAGAAGGAATAACAGTCTGCACTATTGCGACTCTTTTGTCTCTCTTTTATCTTTATTGAGGTGTGTTCCATGTAATAGGCAAAAGATCTTGAAGACTTCAGGACAAGCAAATATATGGACTGAGCGCTACTAACTTTGGATAATAGTGTTTTACAGTTTTGGGTAACTATATAGAGCGCACCACCTCTGGTTGAAATTGGTTGATAGCGCTGTAATCTTGTGTGTGTAAACAGGAAGTAACATGAGGCACTTAGAGATCGGACCTCCGTGGTGGATGGAGGTATGTGTTCCTGCTCACTGCTTGCTACCACTGATTGATGCTGGAGGGGGAGCGCTTAGGGGAGAGCCCGAGGTGAGGGGGGCTGTCCCCCCTCCTTGCCAATATACAGTAGGTGGCTATGCTCTCCCCTCATGCTGCGACCCCTCCTGCCCCACAAAACGGCCCTGAGCAGGGCTGGGGGGCATTCAAATTTTTGCAGGGGGGCCCGGTGATTTCTAGTTAAGCCCCTGTGCGCATTCACTAATCCTAATAGATCCCAACTTATCGCACTGCACCACAATGTGATAGCCCCATAGGGATATCATTTCATCTGCGTTGTGATGCGATGATGTTGTCTGTTGTGACGCGAAGCAATGGACATAGTGTGAAAAGATCCTTAGTTTTTGTTGTGACAGACCACGTGGCTAGTCTTGAGCTAAACGTAAATAAACCCATAAACTGGGTTTATTTAGTCTAGAGAAAAGACGCCTTAGAGGGGATCTAATTAACATGTATAAATACATCAGAGGGCAATATAATAGCTTTGCGGATGAGCTTTTTGCCCCTAGGCCTTCTCAAAGGACTAGAGGACATGATCTGCGCATGGAGGAAAAACGTTTTAGCCATTTATTTAGAAAAGGGTTCTTTACAGTTAGAGTGATTAAGATGTGGAATGCATTGCCACAGGAAGTCATTATGGCAAACTCTATACCTGCATTTAAAGGGGGCTTAGATGCTTTCCTTGCGTTGAAAGACATCCATGGCTACAATTACTAGGTAATGCCTAATGATGTTGATCCAGGGATTTTATCTGATTGCCATCTGGAGTCGGGAAGGAATTTTTCCCTTTAGGGGCTAATTGGACCATGCCTTGTAAGGGTTTTTCACCTTCCTCTGGATCAACAGGGATATGTGAGGGAGCAGGCTGGTGTTGTACTTTGTACTGGTTGAACTAGATGGACTTATGTCTTTTTTCAACCAAAATAACTATGTAACTATATTGTACAAGCCAGCAAAGCGCATACAGGGACATAACTATAAGTTATGGTGACCCCCAGCAAAACTTTGGTAAGGCCCCTCCAATGTTCACACCTTTTCCCTTGCCTCCCCTTGTGACCCTCACAGCCTGGTGGTCAATCTTACAAGGATCATAAAACAAGTGTGGACATTCTAATCTTCACACCCATAACCAGTGCAGCCACAAAAACACCTGATCTGAAGGATGGACCCCTTTATCGGAGGGAGTGAAGCAGTAGTTGAGGCCCCCTTACAGCTCTGGGCCCACCTGCAGTTGCAGGGGCTGCTCCCTGGAGTTTCCCCCCGAGCACATAGCATATTACTAGAGATAGGTTTTTGGGGGGGTCCTGAGGCTGAACAGGAATTTTGTATAAGGCTAATCAGATTTTGGAAGTAGTGACAAATAAATCAGCCTGAAAGTTGATAAACTCATTGGCCATATGCAAAGTTCTAGTCCAGTCCCCAATTCTGGTTCTAGTAGATAGAAAAACAAAGTTCCGTTCGTTTACTTCACCGCTCATCACAATTTAATGCAGAGCGAAGTAATTACTTTGACACGGTTGGTCGGTTTAAAGCCCAACTAAAGCATAAATTGAGCAAAAGCAAATCCTAATAGCAATCTAGATGATAAGAGAATATAAACTGTGTACAGAAGCAACGTGCTGAGCAGAATTCCTTTTTCACATGCCAAATGATACTGCGGTACAATTTACTTTCCCCTCTGGCGGCAATTGATGGGCTGGTCATTCAGCTGTGACCATGTGACATGAAGAGGGCCATTTAGTAAGAGTTTGGACTGCATGCAGCTACTGTGCTGCTCTGTCTGTATACCAGGAGCCATGAGACTACGTGGCTCTTACATTTGTTGTCCCTGAAAGACAAACACACCTCCAGAAAGGCTGGAATGCAGTTGATGTGTCAGCATGTTAAATGTACATTTGCACAGTTGCTATAGGCAGCACTGAAGGCACACTGGCTCACTCACTAATCCTTGTGTTTCCTTCCCTTTTGTTTCCTCCCCACTACCCTCTAGATTGTAAGCTCGCAAGGGCAGGGACCTCCTCCTAGTATTTCTCATATTGCTGTAATTTTAACATACCGTATGTACATGTACCAACTACACATCAACTATGTATGTATTTGTATTTTTAATTCTATTCAATGGCATGACTGTACAGTGTCTTGTATTTCTTGTGTATATTTGTTCCCCATTATTTGTTTGTACTATGTACAGCGCTACGGGAGATGTTGGCGCTATATAAAAAAAAAAAATAATAATAATAATCCAACATGCATAAAGACTGTTTCAGACTGGTTAATCCTTATCAGTGCATGGCATAGATTAATATGGCTCTATGGGGTAGGACTTGAAGCACCCAGAGTTACAGGTTGGCCAGCAAGCTCATGGTGAACGAGAACTCCTAGGAGTGTGTAAGGGGCTAAACAGGACCAAAAAAGCCCTCTTACTAAAATGCTATGTAAAACAGAATTTTGCCTTCTTAAAACAAAAGGTATTTGTGATTATTTAGGTCGGAGTGAGCTTTGAGGTGTCCCGCAATGCATCACTGCTGAATATGCAAATCATACCTTTGTTGTCTCTGAAAACCAAACACACTTTCAGAGCTGCTAGAATGCAATGTTGTGCACTCTTTGGCTATCATTCAAAAATGTGTGTTTGGTAAAAAAAAATCTGGGCGGGAAGATACAGCATTCGATATTTTAGACCTTTGTGTGCTAATTCATAAAGATTTTCACAGCTGCCTTTGAAGTCCGGTAAATTATCGCAGCCCATTGAGCGGTACAGCAGAAGTGTGGCGATATCTCTCTTTTGTTACAAGCTGTAATTATGGTTCCCTGCACAGACTTGCAGAGACTTCAGCTCCCTGCACAGATGACTCCCACAGACTTCGGCTCCCTGCACAGAAGACACACACTCTTCGGCTCCCTGCACAGATGACTCACACAGACTTCGACTCCCTGCACAGACCTGCACAGAGCCTTTTTCCACTAGCCTGCGATTTGCGATTTGATTCTGATCGCAAATCGCAAGGTACATTAAACTAATGGAAACTGCAGAAGCAATTTCCATTAGTGCGATCCGATTGCGATGCGATTTTGGTCAAAGCGCAATCGTCGTTCTGCCGCGTTTTGTATGCGATTGAGCTGTACTATAATGAGTATAGTAGCTCAATCGCAATCGCAATCGCATGGTGGAAATTGAAACGCGATTGCGATCGCGATCGGAATCGCAATCGCATTTCATAGTGGAAAAGAGCCCTGACTCACACAGACTTCGGCTTCCTGCACAGACTCTCACAGACTGACTCACACAGACTTCGGCTCCCTGCAAAGACTCGCAGAGACTTTGACTCCCTGCACAGTCTACTTTGCTCTTATCTGCATGCTTATCGCCTCCTCCAAGCAAGCGGTATTCTCTGTCCCAATACCACCTGATCTAATCTTTATGAATTGACATTTAGTGACATGTGTTGAGATAATCACCGCACAAGGCGGTAATTTCCCACACTGGTCGGTAATTTGAGCTTTTATGAATTTACATTTTGCTAAGTGTTTGGTAAAGTCAGCTGTTTTCAGCATTACCGCATGCGGGAATGCTTTATGAATGATAGCCATTATAGGGTAATTCAATAGCATATGGAAAATAAATTGTCTTTAAAGGATACATCTGGGATTTAAAACAAAAACAAAACAAGATGTACGTGCCTGGGGCTTCCTGCAGCCCCTGGCAGCCTATCTGTCCCTCGCCGCAGCTCCGCTCCCAGCTGGTGTCCTGGGATTCCCTCCGTTGCAGATGCCAACCTCGCCACTTCAGCATCTTCTGTACAGGAAGGTCCAATCTTTTTTAAAAGCTTTGTGAATAATACATATATTGTACAGTAGCGTTAAAAAGTATCTGCCCCTTCCTGATGTCTTTTTGGTTTTTTTTGCTTTTTTTTTTGCATCATTGTTTCACTTAAAGTGAACCTGTTCGAAAATAGATACTTACCATGAAGAGAGGGCAGCCTTAGGATCCTATTGAGGCTTCCCTCGGTGGTCCGGTGTCCCCTGTTGGTGAGCGTAGCCCCCTCCACATTGTGGCCGCATGGCTCCTCTTCCGCATTCATGGCCGCGCATTACAAGTACGAGTCCGCCTGCGCATGCGTAGTGACACAGAGCCTGTGGCTCCGACTTACTGCACATGCGCAGACAGGCTCAGTCAGCTACTGGGCAGCCATGAATATGGAAGAGGAGCCAAGTGGCCCCGATAGGATTAGCGACAATGCCTTGTCGCTAATCTTTGGTGTTGCCACACTCAGTAACGGGAGGGACAGCAGACCACCGATGGAAGCCTCAATAGGCTCCTGAGGCTTCCCTCTCATTAGGTATGTATCTGATTTTGTCTACCCGAGCTTCGGCTCGGGTATACTTTAAATGTTTCAGAACCTTAAACTAATTTAAATATTAGACAGTTAGTAAACACAAAATGCAATATTTAAACAATTACTTTTTTTTTTTATATATGTTACGGCCAGAACCCGCAGTGTGGCCACTTCTAGTTCTGGCCGGCCACTTCGGGTTCTGGCCGGCCAATATGCGAAGTGGCTGCAGCGCAGCGGCCAATGTGAGAAATGTTTTGTTGACGCCGTCTCGCCACGGCCAAATTGATGACAAAACTTGCTTAATTTAATGAAATATAGCCGGCGGCAATGTAATAGATGAAGCCGCCGGCTTTCGCACTGCCTCTACCCGATCCCCTCCTTCCTCCTCTCCCCGCCTCCCATACAATACGTAGCAGCCGGCGGGGACATGCAGCCGGAGAGTTGTTCGTCGCGGCAGGGGAATCCTGCCGTTCCTGCAGAGCGGGTGCTGGCAGAAGCGATGTCTGCAGCCTCCCCCGCTCTGCTGCCCCTGCTGCGACGAACGACTCTCCGGCTGCATGTCCCCGCCGGCTGCTACGTATTGTAATGGGAGGCGGGGAGAGGAGGGAGGGGGGGATCGGGGAGAGGCAGCGCGAAAGCCGGCGGCTTCATCTATGACATTGCCGCCGGCTATATTTCATTACATTAAGCAAGTTTTGTCATCAATTTGGCCGCAGCGAGACGGCGTAAACATTACATTTCTCACATTGGCCGCTGCGCTGCGGCCACTTAGCATATTGGCCGGCCAGAACCCGAAGTGGCCGGCCAGAACTAGAAGTGGCCACACTTCGGGTTCTGGCCGTAACATATATAGAAAAAAGAATTATCCAAACTACACGGTCCTATAGGAAAAAGTACCGCAATTGCCCCCTTGTTAAATAATGAAAACACTCCAGCAAAACAAACCAAGGGCGCACTTCCACTAGTATAATCTTTATTACATTCTGTGGCCAGTGATGGACTGGTTGCCATTAATGTATCCATCTGTGTTCTCTGCTCAGGATTAATCATCAACTAAGAACCTTCTGTACTTACAACCATTATTATGTTTGGTGCAACCGCCCATTACCTTAACCTAAACATCACATTAGTCACTTAAGCTGGTAAGTAAACTCCAGTAAGTAGCATTAGATGAAGAGAAATGGAGCAAAAACTTGAAGAGGGGATGTGTGAATTTGTTCCGCTGTAGTTTTAGCTGCAAGTATGTCAAATCCTCAGCAGTACATCAGAGTGATGGCTGAGCCCGCAATGCTCAGCATGAGCCTAAAGCAGGCCACAATGTAAGTGATGGCCTAGATTTCATTGAGAGAATCATTATTCATAGTGCTGTAATGCTCTGTCCTATTGATCATTGTTTTTCTGCCTCCGACTGCATGGATCTTAAGAGACAGCAACGCATTAATTCACAAAGTGAGGTCTGTGCAGATAGTCCAGCCTACAATAGCGCTGATAGGAAGAAATGAATGTCGCTTAGCAGACCATTTAGACCGAAAATGACCCAGCTTTAACAATTGACATGTAACTCATATAACATTAGAGATATCTGAATCAATTTCAGGAGAAATTGGATTGCAGTGCGGTCATTAGCAGAACAGCTAAATAGCTTTACCAAGCTGAAACATGTGAGAACGTAAGCCAATCAGCTGCCATAGGCTGATCTATAGTTACCTTGTAACTGAGAAATGCTAACACTACACAAGTCTACAGTAACATGTAAATAGGCCAAGTGTAAAGATCAGAGAGTGCTGGAGTGTAGCATGAGGTGTATCCGCATTACTCCAAACCTGTCAATGCTTCTATCATTACAGACTTTGCCTGCTTGAGATTTTGTTCATTTTATGCTATCTGAGCAGGCAAAATCTAATTGTACTGACAGCTCCAATTTAATATTATTATTATTATTTAGTATTTATATAGCACCGACATCTTCCACGGGGCTGTACATAGTATATTATCTTGGCACTTAACTGTCCCTCTGGGGGGCTCACAATCGATTCCCTACCATAGTCATATATCTATGTATGTATTGTGTAGTCGTGTATGTACAGTATGTATTGTAGTCTAGGGCCAATTTAGGGAGAATCCAATTAACTTATCTGTATATTTTTGGGATGTGGGAGGAAACTGGAGTGCCCGGAGGAAACCCATGCATACACAGGGAGAACGTACAAACTCCATGCAGGTAGTGCGCTGGCTGGGACCCAGCGCTGCAAGGCGAGGGTGCTAAGCACTACACCACCATGCTGCTGTATGTAAAGAGTTATACCTTTCAAAATTACATGACATTACTAAGCAGATTTTTATAATAATGGACTGTTTCTACCATAAGATGATAATTGCCCATTTCTTAGGCCAGGGTGATCAAAAGGGAAAGTCACTCTGAATGTGTACAGTATTTTGTTTTCCTTGCTTGTTCCATGAATTACTTCCACACTCTGTACAGACCAGTGACAGCACTGGAAAGAGTAGAGGAAAAGGGACAGTAAAGAATTACAGCCTCTCACAGGAACTATGGGTGCTTTGAAATTCCTAACCCTCATTTGATGATGTTCTTAAAATACTTACCAAACACACAAATAGAGAAACTCACTCCCAAACAGTTCTCTGCTGCTTGGGGGTGGCAGCTCCAAGGGTTTGGCTGCGCTCACTTATGGTGTTAGATGCTGGTTCTGGGGCCCCGGGCAGTGAGAGTTCCTGGGGCCCCAGGCTGGCTCATGCACCATTGTTTTTAATGTTCTTAAAATACTTACAAAGAAAATATTGTAAATGACTTAAAGAGACTCTGAAGCGAACAAAAATTGTTATTTTTACCTTGTAGTTCGCTTCAGTAGTCTTAGTAGAGGTAAACCCGCCGCAAAACGAGGGCTTTATACCCCCTAAATCCCGGGGCAAAATCCCACGACTTTCTTGGTCGTGGATTCTGCTGCCCGGAGAGGCAGAGCTTTGAGCTGTAGCTCTCCCTCTACTGACGTCAATTGCTGTGCGGATCACCACCTCTCCCTGCTCCTCTCTGTGAAGGAAGACTGAGAGGGGCGGGGAGAGGTGGCAATCAGCGGCGATTTACATCAGTAGAGGCAGAGATAACAGCAGAAAGCTCTGCCTCTTTCAGAAAGCGCTGGTCGAATTGTCCCCCCGGGGATTTGGGGGTCTAAAGCCCTCGTTTTGGCTTGGGGATGCGGCGGTTTACCTCTACTGAGAGTACTGAAGTGAACTACGAGGTAAAAGTAGCAATTTTTGTTCACTTCAGTCTCTCTTTAAGGCCTACCTACATAAAAAAAAATGGGCTTGTGCTTACTAATCCAGGATTGCCCTACTACTCTCATCGCTCCTCACCAATATTTTCTATAGGTTGTGGGGTATGCAAATTTTAAAGAGCAACTTTACTGAATATAACTTACTGAATAAAGTTACTTATTTGTACAATATTCATTTATAAATTAGTTATTGTTAGCAGCACTACAAACAGGATAACATTTACACAACTCAGAAGTAGGGATTGCTAATGAGATGCTAACTTTACAATGTGATGCAAATGCTTTTTTTTGGGGGTGGTTTTGGTGGTATTGCACCATCAAAAGCAGCAGCATAATTCAATATATAATGGGTACTCTTGCGCTCACCACAACATTCAAATCTAAAAGAAGGACACAAAATCTTCCATAGCGTAATACTGTCACACCAATCAATCTGCATCAGCAACTCAATAGATGCATCCGGAATCCTCAAATAAAAGGACAGGGGCTCACCAGATCGTTGCCACCTCAGAACCAGGTGGATCTAATGCTCAGGCTGTCACCCAGCCACAGAATGGTGCCCTCAGATGGGTATCATGGGTAAAGTCTTTATTCCAAAGTATCTATAAACATAATCTACAAGCAAAGATTTGCAGCAAGCCTGCTCTCCAGGGCACTAATAGTAGCGTCCTGCCGGGCGTATTTCCCCAGGATTACCGAGAGGAACACGTGTTGCGAGTAGTTGTGACGTCACCACGCACTGGCATACTGTATCTATGTGGCAGAACAAATCTAACACACCAGGCAGAATGATGATGGTGCCTGCCTGGCAATTAATTTAAATTGATCAAACTGTATAAATGTTTTATTCTTAAATCTGACCACCACTTTCATTTAAAATATTAAACTTGTATATTTAATAAAAAAAAATATATTGCATATTTTATTGATTCAATACT
Source organism: Hyperolius riggenbachi (assembly GCF_040937935.1). NCBI lineage: Eukaryota > Metazoa > Chordata > Amphibia > Anura > Hyperoliidae > Hyperolius > Hyperolius riggenbachi. The sequence goes on from NC_090648.1 coordinate 312,274,407, forward strand.
TTTTTTCTGATGTATTATTATTACAATTACATTCTCATTTTCAGCCTGCAGGCCACTATAATTTCTATAATTCTGTATATTCCTAGATCTCATGTATGAAATTGTGTAAAATTATTTTTACCATGGAGGAGTAGAACTTAATGCGAACTCTTGCACAGCACACAGTGAAAAGTTGATATTCCACATGTAGTTGCTGAAGAAATTCACTTCTCTGTGTTTATTTAATTAGTTTTTATCAGCAACTGTGAATAGATTGCAGGAGAGCTCTATCAAGGCAGCTCTACATATAGTAAACACTGAGTCTGAACACTTTCAGTGTCTCCTGCAAAAGTGAAGCCAAGTAAGGATTTCCATAAATTGTAATGAAGATTTTTTTTCCCATAAAGGTTATCACGCTATGGCAAATTCTCTAGGGCAGAGAGGAAGTTCTGAGTTTAGTTACACTTTAACCAGTTCAGGACCATAGGCTTACACCCCCTAGTGACCAGGCTATTTTTTACAATTTAGTGCTCTGCAGCTTTACCTGCTTGCTGCAGAGCCATACAGCTAAGCACGCAAGCTCTGTTGGTGGGCATTTTCTGCCCACCAACAGAGCTCTGATCGCTGCTGCAATGGTTTTTTTTTATTAATTTATTTCTTTTTGTTAATAAAATTCTCTATTTTTTATTTATTTTTATTTCTCCGCTCCCTCTCTCCTGACAGCCAATCACAGCAATCCTCTCTTATAGGCATCAGCCTATGAGAGGGCATCACAATCAGAGCCTCTCCAGGGGTCAGCCAAGTGACAAGGCTGTCCCCAGTACAGCTCTGCAGTAAATCCCAGCGCTGTACAATTTTATTATTTTTTGATTTATTCAAGTATTTATATAGCGCCAACATATTACGCAGCGTTGTACAGAGTATATTGTCTTGTAACTAACTGTCCCTGTCAATATATGTATCGTGTAGTGTATGTATTGTAGTCTAGAGCCAATTTAGAGGTAAGCCAATTAACGTATCTGTATGTTTTTTGGGATGTGGGAGGAAACCCGGACGAAACCCACGCCCAGAGGAAACCCACACAGTCATGGGGAGAACATACAAACTCCTTGCAGATGTTGACCTGGCAGGGATTCGAACCAGGGACTCAGCGCTGCATGGGAAGAGTTCTAACCACTAGGCCATCATTCTGCCCAATATTAAATGTGAAAGTACAATAAATGAATGTATATTAACTTCAAGGGAGTAGAGATGGCCCGAACGGCTCAACCGTGAACTTCGGTGGTTCACGAATTCAAACTTTATGGTGGTTCGACCCGCCTCTTATACTACATCATTAGGGTCAACTTTGACCCTGTACATCACAGTCAGCAGGCACATTGTAGCCGATCGGGATTTGAACCGGGGACCCAACATTGCAAGGCAAAAGCGCTAACCACTACGCCACCGTGCTGCCCATACAACGTAAATAGACGGCAGTTTCGCCGTCTAACAGTCTGCTAGCGGTGATTGCCGCTTGGAGGCTGATGTCACTCAAGCTGGGGTGCGCACGCATTGGCGTACGCGATCCCCTGTAAAACCCTGCCCCAGGACTTCACGCTTTTCGGCATTAGGCAGTCCTGGGGCTGCCATCTTCCAGGCGCCTATCAGTGTTAGGCGGTCGGAAAGGGGTTAAAGAAGAAGTCTTTTAGCTAACTATTTTTATTGTACAACACATGACAGCTGTACTCTATCCTAAACAATAATGGAATAGTAGGTGGGAAATCGCTAGGCACATCTGTGTACAATAGACATAAATCAATCAATACCCATCTGGTGCACAATGTTCTCTCTTGTCAAACTTCAAGGAGCAAAATGACATAAACAACGTACAAATTAAACGTCCGTGTGCTGAACAACTTCAACTTGATATATAAGCCATTACTTGTTAATAAATATAAAATGTCTTGTACAAATGATTTCCTTAACTGCGCAAATTGAAATTGTGTAATTACACACATCAAAAATGACTTTTATTTACATAGTGTTATATAGTACATATAAATAACATGATTTTTCAAAGCCCACATTAACTATGCGTGTCTTTGGCACTTGGGGTGCTGGATTTTTCTGAGAGTACTGTGTGTTTTGTGTGTGCTATGGAAGATGCTGGGACTATACTGTATAAGTTAAAAGTATGGCAATGGCCTGGAATGCCTATGCCTAAAAACGCCCTGCACGGAATCCACCTAGCTGAGACATTACCCTTCCTGGCGGTAAGCCCAAGCTGAGCTCGGGCTATGCCGGGCAGGATGATATCTCTGCCCCTGGTGGGGCGATTTGCCCCATTTAAAGTGCTGTGCGCGCAGCTAGCACTTTGCTAGCCGCGCGCACAGCTTGATCGCCGCCGCTCTGCGGTGATCGCCCGCACGCAGCAGCTGAAGAGGGCCTCCCCGCCAGAGCCCTGCGCTGCCCGGACCAATGAGTTCCAGGCAGCGCTATGGGCTGGATCGGAGGCGTCTGACGTCAGGACGTCGGCTGACGTCATTCCGATCGTCGCCATGGCGACAGGAGAAGCCAAACAGGGGAACGCGTTATATACGCGTTCCCCTGTTTGCTATTGATGTCGGCGACAATCGCACTAGAGGGACACATGCGCCCTCTAGTGGTGTTTCATGTAGCTACCACTCTGGTAGCTTTACATGAAACAAAAAAATGTTTTTTTTTAAAAATGGATTTCTGCCTATGTGGCAGGAAAAATTAACCGCCAGGAGGGTTAATTACCCCACCTGTGCATAGGTGAGGCTGCCTGCAAAACATGCACCGTTTGGGAGCCAGGAGGACAGATTTGAAAAACACTGCTGTAGGGAATTCCTCTGAGCTGAACTTGAATGCTCAGGCATGATCCAAGCCAACCTATTACCTTTCCACCTTATGAATATGTCCCAATATCTAGACAACAATCTGATCTATAGTCGATGAAAACAAATGTGGGTGGTGGAAATGCTCCCTTGCAAGCTTTTCTCTCAAAAGTCCATTTCCCACTGCAATATAATACTCTTTTTTAATAATACATGGAAAATAATTAATCTCCTTATTTTGAAATCAATAACCTGGGACATAAAAGCCTATTCAGCGGAATAATGGTCCACTTCTGAAGAGCAGACCAGAGACACAGCTTTGATAATATGTCTTGGATGACAACTGCTGACATATTTATTCCAAGAAATAGATTTCCTACACAATACCCTACCTGGATTTTTAACATCCTTTTTACAGAGACAGTGTAAACAAGTGCATGTGATGGTAAAATGGTAGCATGGGGTCCCCGAACTCCATGCAGGTCATGTGATCGGAAGCCGGCGAATGGCAGCAAAGAGTGTTCTGCTGTTAAGCAGCGTCTGGAAGCTGGAAAAATTACACACGCTCCTGCACACAGTTTTTGAAAGTAAAAGGGGAGGTTTTTTTGCTAATTGGCTGCACTTGTGGTTGGGGAGAGGGAGGAGGGGCCCCCAAAGCCTCTAGGCCCCCCTGCGATGGCAGGGGTCGCAGGGGTGATTGCTAGAGATGGCTCGAACCTCAGATTTTTGGTTCACGAACCTTGAACGTGAACTTCCGCAAAAGGTTTGGTTCGAGCGAACTTTCGCGAACCGCAATAGACTTCAATTCAACTTTAAAACTAGAAACATTTACGCTGGCCACAAAGGTGACGAAAAATGTGTTTCAAGGGGTCTGACATCTGAGTTTTTGCATGGGGGAGTGGGATAGACGCCAAAAGTCCCGGGGAAAAATCTGGATTAGACGCAAAGCAGCGTTTTAAGGCCAGAAATCACATTGCATGCTAAATTGGAGGCCTAAAGTGCTTTAAAACATCTTGCATGTGTATACATCAATCAGGG